>NC_138866.1:12392280-13592280 GCF_965194805.1 Balaenoptera borealis | reverse complement strand
CCGGGCAACTTCCAAGGCTTTGTGACTTGGGAGTCTTCCTTGGCTTTTCCTTTCTTTTTAACCCCTCGAAGCCAGGCATCAAGACTGTGTTTCTGGACAGAGGAACCAAGATGGCGGAGTAGAAGGACGTGCTCTCACTCCCTCTTGTGAGAACACCGGAATCACAACTAGCTGCTGGACAATCATCGACAAGAGGATGCTGGAACTCACCAAAAAATATACCCCACATCCAAAGACAAGGGAGAAGCCACAATGAGACGGTAGGAGGGGCGCAATCAGAGTAAAATCAAATCCCAAAACTGGTGGGTGGGTGACTCACAGACTGGCGAACACTTATACCACAGAAGTCCACCCACTGGAGTGAAGGTTCTGAGTCCCACGTCAGGCTTCCCAACCTGGGGGTCCGGCAACGGGAGGAGGAATTCCTAGAGAATCAGACTTTGAAGCCTAGTGGGAATTGATTGCTGGACTTCGACAGGACTAGGGGAAACAGAGACCCCACTCTTGGAGGGCGCACACAAAATAATGTGCGCATCAGGACCCAGGGGAAGGAGCAGTGACCCCGGGGGAGACTGAACCAGACCTACCTGCTAGTGTTGGAGGGTCTCCTGCAGAGGCGGGGGGTGGCTCTGTTTCACCGAGGGGACAAGGACACTGGCAGCAGAAGTTCTGGGAAGTACTCCTTGGCCTGAGCCCTCCCAGAGTCTGTTATTAGCGCCACCAAAGAGCCCAGGTAGGCTCCAGTGTTGGGTTGCCTCAGGCAAAACAACCAACAGGGAGGAACCCAGCCCCACCCATCAACAGTCAAGTGGATTAAAGTTTTACGGAGCTCTGACCACCACAGCAACAGTCAGCTCTACCCACCACCAGAGCCTCCCATCAAGCCTCTTAGATAGCCTCAACCACCAGAGGGCAGACAGCAGAAGCAAGAAAAACTATAATCCTGCAGCCTGTGGAACAAAAACCACATTCACAGAAAGATGGACAAGATGAAAAGGCAGAGGGCTATATACCAGATGAAGGAACAAGATAAAACCCCAGAAAAACAACTACATGAAGTGGAGATAGGCAATCTTCCAGAAAAAGAATTCAGAATAATGATAGTGAAAATGATCCAGGACCTCGGAATAAGAATGGAGGCAAAGATCGAGAAGATGCAAGAAATGTTTAACAAAGAATTAGAAGAATTAAAGAACAAACAAACAGAGATGAACAATACAATAACTGAAATGAAAACTACACTAGAAGGAATCAATAGCACAATAACTGAGGCAGAAGAACGGATAAGTGACCTGGAAGACAGAATGGTGGAATTCACTGCTGCAGAACAGAATAAAGAAAAAAGAATGAAAAGAAATGAAGACAGCCTAAGAGACCTCTGGGACAACATTAAACGCAACAACATTCGCATTATAGGGGTCCCTGAAGGAGAAGAGAGAGAGAAAGGACCAGAGAAAATATTTGAAGAGATTATAGTCGAAAACTTCCCTAACATGGGAAAGGAAATAGCCACCCAAGTCCAGGAAGCGCAGCGAGTCCCATACAGGATAAACCCAAGGAGAAACACGCTGAGAAACATAGTAATCAAATTGGCAAAAATTAAAGACAAAGAAAAATTATTGAAAGCAGCAAGGGAAAAACGAGAAATAACATACAAGGGAACTCCCATAAGGTTAACAGCTGATTTCTCAGCAGAAACTCTACAAGCCAGCAGGGAGTGGCATGATATACTTAAAGTGATGAAAGGGAAGAACCTACAACCAAGATTACTCTACCTGGCAAGGATCTCATTCAGATTTGATGGAGAAATCAAAAGCTTTACAGACAAGCAAAAGCTAAGAGAATTCAGCACCACCAAACCAGCTCTACAACAAATGCTAAAGGAACTTCTCTAAGTGGGAAACACAAAAGAAGAAAAGGACCTACAAAAACAAACCCAAAACGATTAAGAAAATGGTAATAGGAACATACATATCGATAATTACCTTAAACGTGAATGGGTTAAATGCTCCAACCAAAAGACACAGGCTGGCTGAATGGATAGAAAAACAAGACCCATCTATATGCTGTCTACAAGAGACCCACTTCAGACTGAAAGTGAGGGGATGGAAAAAGATATACCATGCAAATGGAAATCAAAAGAAAGCTGGAGTAGCTATACTCATATCAGATAAAATAGACTTTAAAATAAAGAAGGTTACAAGAGACAAGGAAGGACACTACATAATGATCAAGGGATCAATCCAAGAAGAAGATATAACAATTATAAATATATATGCACCCAACATAGGAGCACCTCAATATATAAGGCAACTGCTAACAGCTATAAAAGAGGAAATCGACAGTAACACAATAATAGTGGGGGACTTTAACACCTCACTTACACCAATGGACAGATCATCCAAAATGAAAATAAATAAGGAAACAGAAGCTTTAAATGACACAATAGACCAGATAGATTTAATTGATATTTATAGGACATTCAATCCAAAAACAGCAGATTACACTTTCTTCTCAAGTGTGCACAGAACATTCTCCAGGATAGATCACATCTTGGGTCACAAATCAAGCCTCAGTAAATTTAAGAAAATTGAAATCATATCAAGCATCTTTTCTGACCACAATGTTATGAGATTAGAAATAAATTACAGGGAAAAAAACGTAAAAAACACAAACACATGGAGGCTAAACAATACATTACTAAATAACCAAGAGATCACTGAAGAAATCAAGGAGGAAATCAAAAAATACCTAGAGACAAATGACAATGAAAATACGACGATCCAAAACCTATGGGATGCAGCAAAAGCAGTTTGAAGAGGGAAGTTTATAGCTATACAAGCCTACCTAAAGAAACAAGAAAAATCTCAAGTAAACAATCTAACCTTACACCTAAAGGAACTAGAGAAAGAAGAACAAACAAAACCCAAAGTTAGCAGAAGGAAAGAAATCCTAAAGATCAGAGCAGAAATAAATGAAATAGAAACAAAGAAAACAATAGCAAAGATCAATAAAACTAAAAGTTGGTTCTTTGAGAAGATAAACAAAATTGATAAGCCATTAGCCAGACTCATCAAGAAAAAGAGGGAGAGGACTCAAATCAATAAAATTAGAAATGAAAAAGGAGAAGTTACAACAGACACCGCAGAAATACAAAGCATCCTAAGAGACTACTACAAGCAACTCTATGCCAATAAAATGGACAACCTGGAAGAAATGGACAAACTCTTAGAAAGGTATAACCTTCCAAGACTGAACCAGGAAAAAACAGAAAATATGAACAGACCAATCACAAGTAATGAAATTGAAACTGTGATTAAAAATCTTCCAACAAACAAAGGTCCAGGACCAGATGGCTTCACAGGTGAATGCTATCAAACATTTAGAGAAGAGCTAACACCCATCCTTCTCAAACTCTTCCAAAAAATTGCAGAGGAAGGAACACTCCCAAACTCATTCTATGAGGCCACCATCACCCTGATACCAAAACCAGACAAAGATACTACAAAAAAAGAAAATTACAGACCAATATCACTGATGAATATAGATGCAAAAATCCTCAACAAAATACTAGCAAACTGAATCCAACAACACATGAAAAGGATCATACACCACGATCAAGTGGGATTTATCCCAGGGATGCAAGGATTCTTCAATATACGCAAATCAATCAATGTGATACACCATATTAACAAATTGAAGAAGAAAAACCATATGATCATCTCAATAGATGCAGAAAAAGCTTTTGACAAAATTCAACACCCATTTATGATAAAAACTCTCCAGAAAATGGGCATAGAGGGAACCTACCTCAACATAATAAAGGCCATATACGACAAACCCACGGCAAACATCATTCTCAATGGTGAAAAACTGGAAGCATTTCCTCTAAGATCAGGAACGAGACAAGGATGTCCACTCTCGCCACTATTACTCAACATTGTGTTGGAAGTCCTAGCCACGGCAATCAGAGAAGAAAAAGAAATAAAAGGAATACAAATTGGAAAAGAAGAAGTAAAACTGTCACTGTTTGCAGATGACATGATACTATACATAGAGAATCCTAAAGATGCCACCAGAAAACTACTAGAGCTAATCAATGAATTTGGTAAAGTTCAGGATACAAAATTAATGCACAGAAATCTCTTGCATTCCTATACACTAATGATGAAAAATCTGAAAGAGAAATTATGGAAACACTCCCATTTACCATTGCAACAAAAAGAATAAAATACCTAGGAATAAACTTACCTAGGGAGACAAAAGACCTGTATGCAGAAAACTATAAGACACTGATGAAAGAAATTAAAGATGATACCAACAGATGGAGAGATATACCATGTTCGTGGATTGGAAGAATCAACATTGTGAAAATGACTATACTACCCAAAGCAATCTACAGATTCAATGCAATCCCTATCAAATTACCAATGGCATTTTTTATGGAACTAGAACAAATCACCTTAAAATTTGTATGGAGACACAAAAGACCCTGAATAGCCAAAGCAATATTGAGAAAGAAAAACGGAGCTGGAGGAATCAGACTCCCTGACTTCAGACTATACTATAAAGCTACAGTAATCAAGACAATATGGTACTGGCACAAAAACAGAAACATAGATCAATGGAACAAGATAGAAAGCCCAGAGATAAACCCACGCACCTATGGTCAACTAATCTATGACAAAGGAGGCAAAGATATACAATGGAGAAAAGACAGTCTCTTCGATAAGTGGTGCTGGGAAAACTGGACAGCTACATGTAAAAGAATGAAATTAGAATACTCCCTAACACCATACACAAAAATGAACTCAAAATGGACTCGAGACCTAAATGTAAGACCGGACACTATAAAACTCTTAGAGGAAAACATAGGAAGAACACTCTTTGACATAAATCACAGCAAGATCTTTTTTGATCCACCTCCTAGAGTAATGGAAATAAAAACAAAAATTAACAAATGGGACCTAATGAAACTTCAAAGCTTTTGCACAGCAAAGGAAACCATAAACAAGACGAAAAGACAATCCTCAGAATGGGAGAAAATATTTGCAAACGAATCAACAGACAAAGGATTAATCTCCAAAATATATAAACAGCTCATTCAGGTCAATATTAAAGAAACAAACAACCCAATCCAAAAATGGGCAGAAGACCTAAATAGACATTTCTCCAAAGAGGACATACAGATTGCCAAGAAGCATATGAAAAGATGCTCAACATCACTAATTATTAGAGAAATGCAAATCAAAACTACAATGAGGTATCACCTCACACCAGTTAGAATGGGCATCATCAGAAAATCTACAAACAACAAATGCTGGAGAGGGTGTGGAGAAAAGGGAACCCTCGTGCACTGTTGGTGGGAATGTAAATTGATACAGCCACTATGGAGAACAGTATGGACGTTCCTTAAAAAACTAAAAATAGATTTACTATATGATCCAGCAATCCCACTACTGAGCATATACCCAGAGAAAACCATAATTCAAAAAGACACATGCACCACAATGTTCATTGCAGCACTATTTACAATAGCCAGGACATGGAAGCAACCTAAATGCCCATCAACAGACGAATGGTTAAAGAAGATGTGATACATATATACAATGGAATATTACTCAGCCATAAAAAGGAACGAAATTGAGTCATTTGTTGAGACGTGGATGGATCTAGAGACTGTCATACAGAGTGAAGTAAGTCAGAAAGAGAAAAACAAATATCGTATATTAACGCATGTATGTGGAACCTAGAAAAATGGTACAGATGAGCCGGTTTGCAGGGCAGAAGTTGAGACACAGATGTAGAGAACGGACATATGTACACCAAGGGGGGAAAACTGTGGTGGGGTGGGGATGGTGGTGTGCTGAATTGGACGATTGGGATTGACATGTATACACTGATTTGTATAAAATTGATGACTAATAAGAACCTGCAGTATAAACAAACAAACAAACAGAACAACTAATACTAAACTTTCATTGGGTTATCTGTATGGAAATATGTTAATATAATTGTTTCAGACATTACGTGAAATTTCTAAAAATCTTATATGTTCTGGTATAATGTTATAAGTCATAATTCTAGTTATTACTTTAAAATATATCTCAGAAAAAACTAAAAAAAAAAAAAAGACTGTGTTTCTGTCTCACCACCACATATTGCGTCTGTTCCCATCTCTCTTCCTCCACTGCTGTTCCCTTAGTCCAGGGTCCCATCATCACTCACCTAGTCTCCCTGCCCTGGTCCAGCTTCTCTCTCCTCTTTCTCCCAAATTGCTGCCAGGGTGATGAACTCCCCTTCACGATAAGCATTTCCTCATTTTTTATGACCCAGCAAGACTCCTCTCCTCTCCTCAGCCTTTTCTGAGCTTACTCTTTTCCCCTTGACTGTTCCCCAGCATACTTCTCTCACACAACTACACAGTTTGCACTCATCTATATCTGCTACACTGCAAGCCCCCTGAGGACAGACAGCAAGTCTGCCTCTCTCAGGACTGGATCCTCATGGTCTGACACCACACTCGGCACATAGTAGGTATGAAGGGAGAGAGGAATGAGGGTGGGGAGCTGCATGCAGCCTGGCACCTGGTGGGTGCTATACAAAATTTGTTGAATAAAAAAGAGGACACCCAACAATCTTCCTCTGCTTAGTTATCTCGAATATCCATTAACGAGTTTCATCAAACCCACAGTGATAAACTAATTAAAACTGACTATTCATCTATACGGAAATGGCACTTTTTCTTTAGAAGACTTGATGAGCAAAACCATCTTCACTGGAAACCATGTCCTGCAGCTATGATCAAAGATGAGAATAAGAGGTGGAGCGAGTCAGCATGTTCGGGGTGTCTGAGTTGTTTTGCAAGCAGAGCAGCATTTTAATTTGCAGAAAAACAATTTTGAGTAAAACCAAGTGAATTAAAAATAAATTGCATGAGTGAACTAATTCCCAGTTCAAGGAGGGCTAACAACTGAAAGTGATATCATTTTTCTTAATTCACAATAGAATCCATAAATATTTGGGGGAGTTAAAATAGTAGTGTTAATATTTGTTATATTCCTGAACATCTGCAACAGTATTTATCCACACGTAGTAAAAAATGAGCCAGAAATATACTCAGAATGTAATTCTAGGAGCATGTTTGTGGGCCATTTACATATTATACAATGTGTCTCATGTCTTAAATCATAATACAATTTTGTTACAAGTTTTCTTATCTCTAGGTCTGCTCTTTCATTTTTTTTTTTTTTTAAGAAATTCACGTTCTTTTATTTATTTATTTATTTATTTATTTATTTATGACTGTGTTGAGTCTTCGTTTCTGTGCGAGGGCTTTCTCTAGTTGCGGCAAGTGGGGACCACTCTTCATCGCGGTGCGCGGGCCTCTCACCATCGCGGCCTCTCTTGTTGCGGAGCACAGGCTCCAGACGCGCAGGCTCAGTAATTGTGGCTCACGGGGCCCAGTTGCTCCGTGGCATGTGGGATCTTCCCAGACCAGGGCTCGAACCCGTGTCCCCTGCATTGGCAGGCAGATTCTCAACCACTGCACCACCAGGGAAGCCCCCTCTTTCATATTTTTAAGGCAAGACTTGGCACCTCTACTCACTAAAGATTTCCAAAACATGACCCTCAAATAGGAGACTCTACAAAAGAGGGTAATGTTCTAATATGTGGATATAAAGAGATGAAGAGAGATTAATGAATTAGAAATAGTACTTGTTAAATATGGAATTCTTCTTTTATTTTTTAATTTAAAAAAATTTTTTTAAAGATTTTTTTTTTGATGTGGACCATTTTTAAAGTCTTTATTGAATCTGTTACAATATTGCTTCTGTTTTATGTTTTGTTTTTTTGCCCATGAGGCATGTGGGATCTTACCTCCCTGAGCAGGGATTGAACCTGCACCCCCTGCCTTGGAAGGTAAAGTCTTAACCACTGGGCCACCAGGGAAGTCCCAACATGAAATTCTTTTAAAATAATTTTTAATAATATGTGAACTATTTGGAAACTAGAGACAATCAAAAATAATAAAACAAAAATCGGTCATAATTCCTCCCAAAGCAGATAGTTACTAAATTTTTTGATTTATCTGAAATTTCATATGATGTATGGTGTAGGGTAGAAATCAAACTTCATTTTTTTCTTGAACACAAGTTAGGCAGTTATCTCAACTTATATCATTGGGTAAAGCCTTAGAAGAAGTTAATTTCCACTTAAGCAAACCAAGATTGCACCTGTGTTGGCGGCTCTTCCTGAGATCCTCTGCTTTTGCCACAGTTCTGAACTTCCTTGGTTCTCTGACTGAAGGGAATATACCAGCAGCGGTGGCCACGCTGCCCACTCAGTCCCCAGCCTCCACAGCGTCTCCTCCTCTGAGAAGCCAGGAGGACCAGTCAAACCAGAACAGGGAGTTCCAGGGCGGCACCAGCTGAGGGAACAAGTGGAGGCAGAAAGGGTGCCACCGACATTTTCCAAAAGTCTGAATGCATACGCCCAGGATACCACCTCTTTGAATCTAACCTAAAGAAATACTTTCACACATGGACAAAAATGCAAAGGAAACACT
The DNA here is from genome assembly GCF_965194805.1 of Balaenoptera borealis. Taxonomy (NCBI): domain Eukaryota; kingdom Metazoa; phylum Chordata; class Mammalia; order Artiodactyla; family Balaenopteridae; genus Balaenoptera; species Balaenoptera borealis. The sequence goes on along the minus strand of NC_138866.1, from coordinate 13,583,711 downwards.
GACCACTGACTGCAGCATTATCAGTTATAGCAAAAACATCAATAGGAAGTTGGTTACATAATGATACATCTGTATTATGGAATACTTCGCAGTGATTAAAAAGAATAAGGGGGAGGGAGAGAAGGGAAAGAGAACGACTGCAAAAACATATTAAATGAAAAACCAAGTCATAGAATAATATGTATGATTTGATCTTGCTAATGTAAACAGAACCCTCATAAATGTGTATATATGTACATATATAATATATATTATGTATAAAATGTAATATATACAAAATATGTATATATGTATTTATACATATATAAGGATATATAAAATAAATAAACATATATATACTATATATGTAATATATAGTATATACTTAAGAGTATTTAGGTGTATGTAACGAGAAAAGATTTTGAAAAAATGCAAATCCCACTAAAGAAATCACAAATGGAATTGGCAGGGGGAGTGCTGGAAAAGAGCGATGGCAGAGACATTGTTTTACATTTTGCTCTAAGTACTTCTGTATTTTTAAAAAATCTTTCACAATGAGAAATGCAGGAAATGCTTATTCAATATTTTCAAAAGACAAAAATAAACATATAAGAAAGGAAATAAATTACAAAAAAAATAAAACAAAGACAGTGGAAAAAAAAAAAAAAAGAAAGGAAGACTTTCATGGAAACCCTAAGCCCATTTATGCCAGCATGAACCAGCGTGTTCCCGACTTGCCTGCCAGCGGGGTTCAGTCTTTATCAGCAGGTGCAGCTGAAGGCCAGCCCACCAATTCCTACCCATGACACGAAGCTTAATCTGGGAAATGCAGAATGGAATACAGGAGAACAGGAAACACAGAGGAGTCCCAGGAACGCTTATATTAAGGACCAGTTAAACCCAGAATTTTAAAAAGTAGAAGGAGCCAGAAATGATGAATACAACAAAAAGAATCATCACCCCCGCGGAGAGGACTAGGCCGATTTTGTTCTGGGCTGGACTTGATTAGACCATGGCATGAAAAAAAGAAATAATTTTTTTTTACTGTCTCAGAAGAAAAATACAGAAGGTGTGACTTGAAGTGACTGAAAATCACAAAGTTTTATTTTTTAAAGTGGAAATGATTATCTCTTTTGCCACCTGGTGTATCTTACCAAACTGATTTACTAAAGGCTTGACCTTTGGGTCTTCCTATATTTATAGCAGGTGCCAGATTAGATTCTATTAAACTGGAATAAAAAGCACCTGCCCCAGCCTGCCGCATCAGCCCAGTCCGAGGGCCGTCTGAGAGAGCAGGGGCGTGGGGAAGCCTCAGGGAGGGAAGACGGTGGGCTCCCCTACCTGTCAGGTGTCCTAAGGAGAGTACTCCAAGGGACCCTGCTCCTCAGAGGCTGATTTCTATTAATGAAGGAAATACTCCGGAGAAGGGAGGGGAGCATAGACGTAGTGGATTATGAGGAAAACACCACTGCCACCACCACCTTCTTTTATAGGTCTGGTCCCAGAAAATATCACCTTATTTCCCACTTCCCACCCTACCCTTGCCCAGGGGTGAGAAGGGGTGAGAAGAGGGAAAAAATGATTTGCTTTGATACTTGAAATGTATTAAAACCTGCAGACACTGACAGTCTGCTCCTCTTCTATGCAGCAGCGTGGGGCAGCGATGAACCTAAGGAGAGAGATCCCGACGGTTGAGAACACTCACAGGTTACGTGGTTCTGTGCAATTCCATACCCCTGCTGGTATCCCCCAAAGGACAAGATCCCAGAGTACCGTTAAGCGAGACAGTATCTCCTCTTTCATCTAAGGCCACTTTTTCTATTCTGTCCTCTCTTGCTGCATGCTTTCAATTACCCTTCTCTTGCTCAAATATTTAGTCTTTACCCCTCAACTGCAACTTTTCAGCATGCTGAAGGCCTTCCCATTTAAAGAAAAATAACCACACTCTCTTGTTATGGACTAAATTTTGTTCCCCCAAAATCCATTTGTTGAAGCCCTAACCCCCCAATGTGATGGCATTTGGAGACAGAGCCTTTGGGAAGTGATTACATTTAGATGAGGTCATGAGGTTGCGGCCCTCATGATGGGATTATTGCCCTTATACTAAGAGAAACCAGAGAGCTTGCACGCTCTCTCTCATTCTCTCTCGCTTTCACTTCCCACCATGTGAGGACACAGCAAGGAGGCAACCACTACAAGCCAGGAAGAGAGTTCTCTCCAGAAACCAGCCATGCTGGAACCTTGATCTTAGACTTTCAGCCTTCACAACTGTGAGAAAATAAATGTTGTTTAAGCCACCCAGTCTATGGCACTTCATTACAGCAGCCCGAGCTAAGACGGTCCTACACTCTGCTTCCAGGAACTACTTCTTCCACCATTTCACAGCCAAATTTCTGGAAAGTGTCAGTGTTTATAAAGACTGTCTTCATTACCCTCCTCCCACTCATCACACCCCTCCAGTCTGGCTTCCTCCATTTCACTAGCCCAAAGAATCTTTCTGTTAAGTTACCAATCACTTCCATATTGCGACATCCAATGGACATTTTTCGCCTCTCTCAGCTGCATTTGACCACTCCCTCTTCCCCTGGCTTCCATGAAGCCACACTCTCCTAGTTTTCCTCTTCTGTCTCTGGCTGCTCTGCCTTCATCTCCTTTGTGGGCCTATTTTCTGCTATCGCCCTAGGCCCTCTTCTCTTCTCCCTGTAGACTCTCTCAACCAGGGTGCACACCTTCAATTATCACTTACACGCCAGTGATTCTAATTTTCGTCTTCAGCCGGGACCTTCCCTCTAAGCCCCAGATCTACAAATGCTGATCTGACGATTCTAAGAGGAGCACCACAGGACCAGCATGTCCAAAGTAAACTCACAAGTTTGCCCATATCCTGGTTCATTCATGCATTTAGACAAGTGAGTCAGAAATCTAGAAATGAATCATTCTTGACCATTCCCTCCTCCATCTTACATCCAATTTATCATCAAGGCTCACTTATTTTACCTTTATGTTCCTTCCTCTCTCACCTGCTCTATTGCAGTAGCCTCCTAACTGGTATACCTGCATCTATTCTTGCTGTCACCAACCCATGCTGCACACTGTAGCCAGGGTGATTTTTTTCTAAGTGCAAATCTGATCACGTCTTATTCCTGCTGAAATCCTCCAATAAAGTTTCATTGCTCTCACGTTATGACCAAAGTCCCTGACGTAGGCCTAACCACGCATCTTTACTTCCATTCCAGCTTCCTCTCACACCACACGGCCCCTCACTTGCTACTCCACAGAGGCCATGCTTCCTCTCACAAAGGACCATGGCGTGTACTGTTTCCCCTGCAGAGAACACTCTTCTACTCCTCTTCTTCTTGTCCTGTTACGGGTTGAATTGTGGCCCCCAAAAAGATATGTTGAAGCTCCAACCCCCAGTACCTCAGAAGGTGATCTTATTTGAAGACAGGGTCTTTACAGAGGTAATCAAATTAAACAAAATGAGGTCATTTGGGTGGGTCCTAATCTAATACGACTGATGTTCTTACTACAAAGGGGACATCTGGGCACAGAGACCAACATGTACAGAGGGAAGGAAATATAAAGACACAAAGGGAGAAGGCAGTCATATGCCTTGGGAGGTACATCTACAAGCCAAAGAACACCTGGGGCTGCCAGCACACACCAGAAGCTAGATAAGACAAGGAAGCATTCTCTCCTAGAACCATCAGAGAGAGCACGGCCCTGCTGACACCTTGATTGTGGACTTCTAGCCTCCAGAACCACAAAATAATACATTTCCGATGTTTTAAGCAATCCAATTTTTGGTACTTTATTATGGCAATCCTAGGAGACCAGTACATCCTATCAATCCTTCTGTCTCATTAACTCCCACTCAGTTCAATCAGACTTTCTCAGGGAATATGTCCTGGACCTCCTGGCTAGAGCCCCTATTATATATACACAGCACTCTGTTCTCCCTTTCATAGCACTTACCACAGTTATAACCTGACATGTATTTATATGATTATTTGACAGAATCTCTCATTAGACTGTAAAGTCCATTGCAGTAGGGACTGTGCCTTTCTTTAGTTTATTGTGGTACTCCCTGTGCCTAGCCTAGTACATCACACATACTGAAGCTCTATAAATATTTGTTGAAAAAATGAATGAGAGAAAGAGATAAGAGGGGCATGCTGGAGATGGAACTAGAGGCTAAGACCTTAAAAGAAGACAGGCTGGGAGATAGTTTAACATGATATAATTTCCAGAAGGGCCCCCAAATACCTCTGCTGTCAGCTGATGCTATCATTCCATAGAAGAAGGTTTGAAATGCACATATCCCTGAGAGAGATAAGACATTAACCTAAATTTGCATTAGCATATTAATAACATCCTTCCCAGAAAGTAAGCTCGAGGAGAGGGTGTGTCATGGAGAACACTAAATCAAGACTCTGAATGTCTGAAGATGGAAGCTGCGACTTGATGATGGGAACCAGGGTGAATGGTGTAAAAAAATAACCTTTCTTATGTCACAGTTTTGTTAAGGGTCAGCTTACCATTGGTCAGAAACAAACTGCCAGATTACTACTTACCAAGGGTCAACAAGACCCCTTCCCAGAGAATTCTAACACAGCGCTTCACTGACACTTGGCAGCCAGGGAACCATTTCCTCTTCGACTAGATGATGCTGGGGGACAGTGAGAGGACGTGTAGCTGGTACCCACCCAAAAGGGAAGAATCATGCCCTTGAGTTCTGATCACAAGGTTCTTCTGCTGGAATTAAAATGGAAAAATCTTCACCATTGATCAACATCCAGATCCCACAAGGTACAGGCCACCACACACAGCCAGTTCACAAAGGACAGTCATCTTTTTGGGGAGATCAAACTTTAGAACGCAATAATGACAGGAAATGATCCTCACATTTTATTAAAAAGGATTTGCTGAAGATCAGCAGAAATAGAAGAGAAAGTTGAAATGGATAATTGCTTTTATAAAACGTTTTTAGAGCTACAGGAGTTCATTTTTCTTTTCTCTACTGTCAACATGCCTTCAATGGCAGCAAAAAGGGAAACAGATTTTTCTTCATTGCCCCAACTCAGGATATATTTCCAGAATAATGATTAAACACCCCCCAAAATGCTTCCCATTCATACTCTCTGAAATTGTTAACGTTAGTTATATAAAGGATTAGTCTAAAGTTTACTGAAATCTTATTAGACTTTTAGAGTTAAAAGGGATCTCTGAGTATATCTGATCCAAACTCCCTCCAGTGAAAAAATATATTCTACAAAATTTCCAACAGTAACCTCAACTTATGCTTGAGTTTTCCTAGGAACAATGATTTATTTTACTTCTTTTCTAGCCAAATTATTCCATTACTAAGCAATTCTACTTAAGCTTTTTTTTTATATATCTTATTACATGCAACTCTATAAAACCAGTTGGCTCCATTTAAATTTTACGCTGGTACCTTATTCTTCCAAAAGTAATTGCCTAAAAAATTACTTAATTGAATATTTAAGTGAAAGGCACAAAATTGGCAATGATTTTATTTTTGGACTTATGACCTCTGGAATATTCCTGTGGCAGGAGTCAAATTAAGCTAAATTTTGAAATTTAACACTTAAGTTTCAACATGTACATTACACATTTGCATTCTTTCCCCAAAACCAGCTTTAAGCATTAGAGTGTTTTCAATCTTTACCTTTTTTAGTGAAACTTGAACTTCACAAAACACTCATTTGTGAGGTATCTTTCCAACAGTGACTCATTTTTGTGAACAATTTCATTTCTATAAAATATATTGTTGGCACATGGTATAGTCATTTAATTTTATAATGACAGTATATTTTAAGAGTAAAAGCAAATATAGATGATTTAGAAATTCTGAAACATAAATTGAGCAACTGGAAGTAAAAACCAAAAGCTTTCTCAAATATGTTTTAAATAAACCATTAGAGTCAGACTAAAAAGAAAACTTTTAACTTTGAGCAGAATTTTAAAACATTTTAAATGTTCATAAAAATCTCAAAATATATAACCAAAATAAACAGAAAAATACAGAGGTCACAGGCTTCTGATTGGGCTCAATGTGGAAATAACAATTTACACTGTTTCCTGAAAGTCATTAATAGGACTTAGTCAAAACAAGAGAGAAAATTCTAAAGAAAGGAGATCTGATAATTAAATCATGAGATGATTAGCAAAAGCATTTACCTTCCAAGAGGCAGCAGGAAGAAGGTAATCTCAGCCAACATCTCTATTCAGCAAAAAAGAGAGCCCCGAGAAACTGAAATGGTTTGGCTAGATCTCCCCTACTGTTCTCTGTAACTGATAGGGGCTGCTGCTGTTTGATTCAGTTGTAAGGACTCATACCGATGAAAATTAGTTATAGCAATTGCTTGTACTGTCAGCCATGTCCAAATGCTGCCTTCTATACTATAATAATCACGTTTCAACTTGAAAGGGATTAAAACCTCCACAAATACTGAAGCATACTGAAAATAAATTGAAAACCAGTGGGAAATAGAGTGTGGTTTAAAAAGCTTCATCAGCAACCTTAAACAGAAGAATTACCATTGGGCCCCAGATAAAATTTCAGAATGGACTTCAAAAGCAATCCTTAGACTATTTTCAGTGTCTCAAATTATGTTAGTGGGAAGAGAGGCATAACAATTTTATTTGGATATGTTTTGGACAAAACAAAGTTTAATTAGAGACAAATTCCATAATTCCCTTAGGAAGCAGAGTCCTTTTTCCTTCGTTTTTTTATTTGCAATATTTTAAAGTTACAGTTTTGAAAGAGTTGAAAAATGTTTCCTACTAACTCTCCCATGTTCTCTGTGGATAAAAGTTCTGTGTTTTGGATCCTTTACACGACAGAAGATAAATGCTAAGGTCCATCAGCAGGAGATGGAAGGAGTGAATTCCACAAACACTCATTCTAGCTGCAATGTGAAACCATCAACTCTAATAATTTATAGCTATATAAAAAGAAAAAAGGAAGACTGTTACACTTCACAACCACGGATGAGTAGCTGATCACAGCTTTCATACAATACGCATGCAAGCACTTCCCCACAATCACTTCAAAGAACCATTCTCTTGTTCCAAACAATTTCAAAAGCAAAGGAACTACCTATAGCCATTTAGAAAATGAAATGCTGTCTAGAAAATAATTATTGGGATCAATAAACAATTAAAATTGGAGGTAGGGGATACTTAGATTTACTTGGATTCTTTCTTAGGAAGTTAAATTAAGAATTATCAAAGAAAATAAATTTCAAAATACTGTATAAACTCCTTTGGAAGTAAGCTACATATACATAAGTAGGTATTCTCTTGATCTGTTCAAAAATCATTTGACACTAACAGATATACTACCCTGTATTTTGGTAGTACCATTTAGGATCCATAAGATGGCAGGCCTAGATTTCATAGTGATAGTCTTAAAAGTGTAAGTATACTGGTTGCCTTGAAATAAATATTGCATATTATCAGCAGTGTGTGGCTAGTAATAATATTAAGGGCATCTATCAGATTAAATTTGGAAATTATGAAGCATGGAAACTATTAACAAGCTAATGCATTCTATTAGTTCATAATGAATCACAAAATACTACAGCCAGAAGAAAACTCACGATCACCTACTTTAGTCTTGCCTTTCTCCATATAAGGAAACCAGAATCCAGATTGCCCAAGGTCACATGGCATAGGGAATAGCAGAGAGAGACCCAGAATCCTGGTTTTCTTCACCCCAATTGGCATTAATCCTATCGTTCACTATATTTCTTCAGCTCCTCATGGTGGCATCAAAGGCCACATAAACTGCTCTGCCCTATCTCACTGCTCTCAAATCCCACTTCTGCACTTCTCCACAGACTGCCTTTTACTTGTCAAAGTGTCTCTCATGAGTTACCACTCTGTTCTGCCTGGACCCCAGGCATGGAATTCCACAACTCTCTTCATAAATTTGTTCATGTGTTTCTCAAACTGGGGTGTGGTAATATGGAGTGGTATTTGAAGCTACAGGAGTAGTAAGTCCTATCTCTTAGACAGGTTTTGGAGGTGCAACATCTTCTTAATTGAAAGAAACATAAAATATGTATAAATTTTAAACATGAAATACATGAAGTTTCAAAAAAATGTGTAGCATTGGGTAGACTAGCTCAGGCCTGCAGCAATAAATCTCTTCTGTCCCCTATCCTGTCAGGGATACTCTGGTGAAAAGCTTACAGCTGTACAGTCGGCCCTCAGTAGCCTCAGGTTCTGTATCGGTGGATTCAACCAACTGTAGATTGAAAATATTCGGAAAAAAAAAATTCCAGTAAGTTCAAAAAAAGCAAAAGTTGAATTTGCTGTGCACTAGCAACTAGTTACACAGCATTTACATTGTACTAGGTACTCTAAGTAATCTAAAGATGATTTTAAGTATATTGGAGGATGTGCATAGGTTATATGCAAATACCACGCCATTTTGTACAAGGGACCTGAGCATCTGCAGATTTTGGCATCCTAAGGGATCCTGGAACCAAACCCCCTCACATACCAAGGGTGACTGAACCTGGTTAAAAGGTTCCTCTCCTTCAGAGCATAGCCTGGAGCCCACCCTGTCTTCTGTGAAGTACATAAGGTCATGTTACACTTGTGTCCTAGACAAATTATCACACTACTGCCTAAATACTGTGTAAATGGTCCTAAGATAAATTTAACTTCTATATGTGACAAAACATTACATTATAAACATTATAATAGAAATCAAATATCAACTATTATACAACTATCGTATGGGATACATACGTAACAGATAGAGACAACTGGTTGGCAGAATTCTTATGGGCAAACCAAACACAGTAGATGGAATTAATAAAAATAAACCAATGTACTACTTTTAGAGTTTTATATTGACTTTTTCCCATTAAGCATTATATGCTACAGAGAAAAGTACGGAGATCCAAGAAGGAGAGCTAGAGGACTTCTGACCAATTACCTAATCTGTCTTGGTCTGTTTTCTATTTTCTCATCTGTAAAAAAGAGTGAATTGGGTTAGGATGGGGGGAAAAAGGTCTAGAATTTTAAATTGCTTTTTCTCATCTTTTGCTCTACCATCTCTATGGCATAATTTTTTAATGAATGTAACATAAAATAATTAGTGCCTAAACCTTTTTTCTATATATCCTGACAGCGATTAATTTAGTTACTTGAAATATACTTACTTCCTTAAAAATTCTCAGCATATTCATTGGTTAGAAATCTGTAAATTAGTCCATGTTGTGAAAAACACACAGACTGAGGAAGGATTCCAGATTACATGACACTAGAGACATGACACTTGAATGCAATGCATGATCTGGGATTTTACTTCGCTATACAGAACAGCAGTGGGACAATTTGCAAATTTTGAATGAAGACTGTAGATTGGACAATACTGGACAATGTTATTATGTCCTTTTCCTGATTTTGATAATTGTACTATAGTTATGTAATATGTAATAGAATGACCTTATTTCTGGAATTATACACTGAAATGTTTAGGGACAAAGGGCTATCATGCCTGCCACAAGAAAGAGAGAGCACAAGAGAACATGTATGAATGTGCCAATGTGGTAAATGTTACCATTTGGGAAATATAAGGGTACATGGGGATTCTTTGTACAATTCTTAGAACTTTTCTGTAAGTCAGAAATTATGTCAGATAAAAAATTAAAAGAGGGACTTCCCTGGTGGCGCAGTGGTTAAGAATCCGCCTGCCAATGCAGGGGACACGGGTTCGAGCCCTGGTCCGGGAAGATCCCACATGCCGTGGAGCAACAAAGCCCGTGCACCACAGCGACTGAGCCTGCACTCTAGAGCCCGCGAGCCACAACTGCTGAGCCCCCGTGCCACAACTACTGAAGCCTGTGTGCCTAGAGCCTGTGCTCCACAAGAGAAGTCACTGCAATGAGAAGCCCGCGCACTGTAACAAAGAGTAGCCCCCACTTGCCACAAATAGAGAAAGCCCGCAGACAGCAACGAAGACCCAACTCAGCCAAAAATTAATAAATAATTAATTTAAAAAAATTAAAAGAAAGAAATCAGAAAGACAACTTGTTTGATGGCTGCATATAGAACTACAATGGAAACCAGATGTAGAAAGATTAATGAAAAGGGAAAATTGTTCTGGAAAGAAACCCTATTCATTTACAACACTATATTTCTCTGGAATTTGAATTTATGGTACTAGACATAATACACTATACTATGTATTGTAGAAAAGGATGCTCCTAGTAAACATTGGTGAAAGGATTCTTATTTGATAAGATAAATGTTTCTATAATGCCATTCTGTTTGTGGCTTGCTTCTTTACTCTTATGTTCTGCTTTAGTAAATCTTTACTGGGTTATAACTTAAAATCTCTTCACAGACAACTCACAGGAAGAGTTTCACTAAGAATCGATGTAAAAACATACCCCAAGTGATTAAAGACAGTTTTGAGACTATGAAATAGAAAACATACATGACAAATAGAAAAGCAATTTAAAGTAAATTTCCCCCCAAAAAATGACATTTCAAAAATTATTTTACACCACAAGAGGGAAGGAAAGGCAAAACAAACAAAACAAAAAAGTGAACTCTAATATATGCCTTCTCTGAGTGCATAGGTAGGCTGTTCTGATGTCCCCAGGATTCAGCACACAGAAGTAACCCTTACTACCTTTTTATGGTATTCAAAGAGCCTGTAATAAATGATCTTCCATATGATTATTAACAAATATATTTCTCAATCACTTACTAAATGTATTAATTCTTAATAAAGAATCACATAGATTTGTCCTCTGTAAATCCTTGTTTCGGATTTATCCATCTCAAAGTTAAAATACCCCTGAATTGAGAATGCAGTTTGGGCTGAGGGAGAGGCAGGAAGATGACATTGGGAAGTACACAAGTTATTTTCCACAGTATTGGTAATTTTCTAATTATTTGAATAGGTGGTGAATTCACTGGGGCTTATTTTAATATGCTTAATAATTTACATTTACTATATATATTATTTTATATGTATCAAATATCACATAAAAAAGGTGTTTTAAAAGAAGAACATATGTAGTATTTCCCTTTTAAAAGCTACATTACAAAATAGAAGCTTTTCTTCTTTCATTTAACTCTTTTTTCCTCTCCAACTATTTTAATAGTTATTGATTCAGATGTTCAACATACATTTATTTAGCAACTATTGTATGCCAGACTTGGTTGTAAGTATTGAGGGTATAAGCAAACATAAGTGTAACTAACTAAATAACTAACTAAATAAAACCATGGTCCCTGCCTGCATGTGGGTTATAGTTTAGTTGTGAGAATGTAAAGGTCAGAGCTATGTGTAATTCTTTGCAAGCTCGGTACTCCCAGAGTGCCTTGCCCAGGTAAGAACCTCAATAATGTTCACTGATGATATTGATGATGCTTGAACCACCTATAGATCTTTTTTATGGGTAGAAGATTCTTTATGTTGTAATCAGATCATTTTACCATTTAAAATAGACTTCATCCAGCAACAAAGAAATCTGTCATACTGGATTCCTAAAGGCCACTTGGAATTGCATCCTTTCGGGAAATCTCAGCAACCTTGTCTTCCTGAAATAATAATCATTGCAACAAGTTTCCAGGTAGAGGTAAAGAGTTGTAGACATCTGTAAATTTTGTTTGGTATCCAGTTATACCATCATTAATTATTCACACAGAGAAGAATTCTCAAATGACAGCTTGTGTTCCCTCTCTGCACCTTTTAAACATACAAGTTTTACACAGATTCATAAATCTCAGGTTCCAGATGACAGGGTTTCTCTTTATCAGTCTTTCTGCAATAAAATTTAGCAAACCTGATGTTAATTAGGAAGAGCAGCACAAGGAAAGTAATACCAAAAAACCCACTGGTAACCTGTTCTGAAAATAACTCAGGCAATCACTACTCATTCTCTTCAATGAAAATACTTTTTCAAGATAATAAACAAACTTTGATCAAAACATCAATCGTACTAAATCTCACAGGAAAATGTTCTGTGAAAAATCTTACTTACGTACTCCAGGTCTTAGCTGACTTTAATTATATATATTTCAGGTTGTACAGACTTTAAAACAAAAGAGAGATCAGAACTTAAAAACTTCAAAGACTAGATTTACCAATATGGCATATTATAGTTTGAAAAATGCTTGCATCAGTGGCGAATTACAACTCTTATCTTAATGAAAAAAACAATGCTATAATGTATTTTGCCTCCCAAATTCCAGTAGCAAAAAGATGGCCATTTTTTGCTTTAAAGTCTTATGATTAAAAACAACAATTATAAATTGAAATAGTTGAAATAGTATTGAAATAGTTCCCTTAGTGCTACATATACGGTTGATCAACTAAACTACATATGAATGCCTATGTATATAGTTATCTACACAGATAGATCATATGTGATCATACAGTGGTAAGGCCTAAACACATCCCACTGAAGAGGATCTTTTGATTTTAAATGTTTTAGTTTTGATCAAGTCTGAAAGTCTAGACTCTATGACAAGAGTTGCAGAATTATTTTGTGTATGTTTTTCTGGGAGGTTTCTATGGCTTTTATTAGACACCCAAAGGTGTTGATGACCCCAAAACCGCTAATAACCATGACCCCAGGAGAGGGTAATAAGCACTCACATTCAAGGGTATCTGACGTACAGAATGAATTTAATAAACATTGTTGAATGAATCTTGAATGAATATCTTTTTTCTAGAGTATCATTAAACTTTTCAATGCTGTCATCAGAGATAAGTGTTGACTAGAAAAATCAGAAAAAGAGGAGAAAAATGACAAATCAAGACTGAGTGATTACTATATGCAGGACAATGGTGCAGGTGGTGGGCATTTTTTTTTAAGGTAATTTCTGTTTTTAAGGAACTTATGATCTAATTAGAATGATAAAAACACACAAAATGATGTAAGAACATTAGCAAAAGGGAAAACGTAGTCAGTGTATTATAAAACGTATACTAGAACTACTGACGATGAAAAGCCTTTCCTAGGTTTGAAGGATCTTTGACATATACAGGGCTTAATTTTGCCATCTATAATCAGGAAAAGACCAGAAGTATAAAGGGTAGGGAGAGGTGGAATAGCAGGGATTGGAATAAATACTCCTCTTTTTACGGTCTTTGGTGATTGGGAAGACAGTACCAAGGGAAACACAAAATAATCCAGTGGTTCTTGAAGGGCAATTGTTCTTGACGCTCTTCCTCCTTATTGCTAGTGTATTTTTTGGAGGGGCACGGTGGGGGGCCAGGCGGATGCTGACTTGACCAGAGCATAGGAAAATCACTCCTCCAGTGCTCTGAAACCATTAAATATCTTTAAGCAGGTACTACCCAAGGTCTTTCACCCGAAGGCAAATGCACTGAAAAATTCTAGTTCACATTCAGAAACATGCCCAATCAACAGGAATATTTGGAAGCATAACTTGGTACACCTCCAGGCCACTGCTGTTGGCACTTTTCCTCTATGAGGTTTCTGAGGAGTCCAAGTAGAAGGCCAAGCCCAACTAGCATCTATATCCTTTCCCCATTTTGATATCATGAGTTTTCGTAAAGTGAGGCAAAACTGTAGCAACATATTTTGCTTACTGGTCTCATTTCCTTCATATAGAAAAATACGTAGGAGATACATGATGAAACCAACACTGGAGAAGACAGTCCAGGAATTCAGCCCAACCACAGTGATATTTGTTGCTTTTTCATTCTTCACTTCAAACTTTAAGTACATAAAGTACTATAATTTAAGAAGTATCGGGGACTTCCCTGGTGGTCCAGTGGTGAAGAATCCACCTTCCGGTGCAGGGGACCTGGGTTCGATCCCTGGTCGGGGAACTAAGATCCCACATGCTGCAGGGCAACTAAGCCCAGACACCACAACTACTGAGCTCGTACGCCTCGACAACAGAGCCCGCGTGCCGCAAACTACAGAGCCCACGTGCCCCGGAGCCCGTGCGCCACAACTAGAGAGAGAAAACCCACACTGCAACAAAAGATCTCGCATGCCAAAACTAAGATCTGACACAGCCAAAACATAATAAAGACAATTTAAAAAAATATATCTTTTTTTGGATCTTCTCCTCTAATTCCACTGCTAACACTTTCAGATTAAGGCTAATTCATGGACCAACTACTGCATAGAGTAAATGGGTTCAACTTCCAACTCTGTCACCATGGGTGAAGTTGGATAAGTTATTCTTATAACTTAGTTATTATAACTAACCTCTTGTACCTTAGAGGTTAGTTATTCCTCTCTAACCTAAATTTCCTTATTTGTGAAAAGGAGTGAATAATAAGGATTTCGTGAGCTATAAATGAGATATTGCAAGGAAGGATATTGCACGGCATTTTGTAAGGGCTCAATAAATATATGCCATTATTCTTATTGCTTTCATTAGTCTCCCTGTCTACAGTATCACTGTAAAATTCACCTCCCACTTTGCTGCCACATAATTATGCTGAACTCACCTCTGACTCTGTCAGTCTCTTGTCAAAACTCTTCAATGGATTCCATGCAACGGCATCATCTTATCTTCTGGCCCGGAATGTGTGGCCATTCTCTATCTAGCCTTACCCAACCTGCCACCAGCCTGTCTCCCATGAGGCCCCTTAGTAACAGACGAAACTTCTTTCCCCTTCCCTAGCATACCCTTCTCTTTCCAGCTTGGTGGCTTTGTTCCTGGTATTCCCTCTGTGTTGAACGCCTTCCCTACGTACATCCGTGTAAGTCGCTGATCCTCCAAGCTAGCTTGGATGCCACCTCCTCCACAAAGCTTGCTCTCATCCCTCTAGCAAAGTGAGTTCTCCCTTTGGATGCCTGAAATACTTGTTTTCTTTTACCTTGAAAAAAATGTTACTTAGGTTCACATTACCTCCCAACCCAAAATACAAGTCCTTTAAAAACCAAGGTTCGAATCAGTTTTATTTTATATCCGCATGGCCCCTAGTACAGGGCCACACTCACAACAGATACTTGAGAAACATTGATGGAATGAGTAATCAAATACTCATAATAAAGTAGACAGTAAGAACAGAAGAGGGTAAAATAAAGCACTGAGGGAGTTCAGTGGAGGAAGAGGTTATCTTAGCTAACTTTGCATTTGAAGTAAGTCTTTAAGGATGTTAGAACTCTGCTAGGCAGAGATGATGGAAATCAGAAATCGAGGCCCAAAGAGCAACGTGAATGTAAGATGGAGGGGAAAAAGCACAAAGATTAAAGAACAGTTCGTACGGCCAAAATTTAGGAGTTGCAAAGGGTAGTAGATTATTAGGACTGAAAGATCAGATTATGGAGGGCCCTGAAGGAATTCCTGAGGAAAATGGACTTAAGGCTAGAGGCCATAGGAAGCCATGGGAGGTTGAGGAGGGAAATTATATAGTCATATATGTGCTTTAGAAAAACTACTCCATCAGCTGGGCGTAAGATGGAACTAGGGGTGGGAGAACAATTTTTGCAATAGTTAGGAACACAGCCACAGTGTCTTGAACTATGGTGGTGACATATAATGGCAAGAATGTAAAGGTGGGACTTCCCTGGTGGCGCAGTGGTTAAGAATCCGCCTGCCAATGCAGGGGACACGGGATCGAGCCCTGGTCCAGGAAGATCCCACATGCCGTGGAGCAACTAAGCCCGTGCACCACAACTACTGAGCCTGTGCTCTAGAGTCCGTGAGCCACAACTACTGAAGCCTGTGTGCCTAGAGCCCGTGCTCTGCAGCAAAGAGAAGCCACTGCAATGAGAAGCCTGCACACCGCGACGAAGAGTAGCCCCCGCTCGCCGCAACTAGAGAAAGCCTGCACGCAGCAACGAAGACCCAACAAATCCAAAAATAAATAAATAAGTAAATTTATTAAAAAAAAAAAAAAAAGAAGAATGTAAAGGTGAAAGAGTATAAAAGAGGACAGGGTGGAAAGAGAACTACAATGGGGCAATGGAGAAGGAGTGGGGTTCTGAACCTGGCCTACATGGAGACAATTCAGGTCCATGAACTTGGATGGAAAAGCAGAACATCTCTTTTCACTAACCTCTAAGTGAAATGTAGCATGCCTTCAATTATGAATACAGCAATGAATCGTAGCAGCATTAGGCTTCATCAGACTGACAAAGGGGTCCATGGCATAAAAAAGAATTTCTGCACTCCAAAGTGACGAAATCTTTAGGAGAGCCTTTACCAGAGATAAAGATTAGAACTGAATAAGAAAGTTCAGAAACAGAAAGATAGAGAAGAAAGAAAACAGAGGAAGAGAGGAAGGAAGGAAGGAAGGAAGGCCCTGTGTGAGGACTGAGAGAAGAACAATAAAGATGGATAAAATTATGTTTGAATTTGGACATGCTGAGTTTCAGGCGTCAGCCCACACTTACCTTACACAAGGACATCCCTTTTCTTGAGCCCAGTAGCCTCCAGCTGCAGGGAAACCTAATCGCCTCTATACAGTAGGAATCTTCATTTCCTATTCTGTTCATCCTCCCATCTTGTGGCAATGAAAACAATACAAGGATGACCAAATGTCCTGGTTTGCCTGGGGCAGAGGGGCTTTCTAGGACATGGGCCTTTGATGCTAAAACCAGGAAAGACCAAGGCAAACTGATATGCTAGTCACCCTAAGGGCCCTCAAATCTGGCACTGCATGCTAATAAGGCTACATTAATACTATGCCTTCAATTAAGAAAAAAACTATGCCATTTAAGGTTTATTTTAGATCTGAGTTTGTCAAACTGTTCACCCCACAAAGCAGAAAATACTGAAGGAAAATCTTCCTCTCACAACGTCAGACAGTTATTGGCACTCAATAAATGCTTTAGTAACTGAATATCATTATGTCAATAGTTCGACAATTTACACAGTGCTGGCACATTCCCATCTCATGCAATCGTCACAAGGACTGGGAAACAGACTTGATTCTCTTCATACTACAGAAGAAACCAAGACTCTGGAAGACGTAGCCCTTTGCTCTACCTCACACAGCAAGCCAAGTGGCAGACTCCCAGCACTGCAGCTGCCAAAGAACACTGAATTACCGCGTGTTCCACAAAGGCACGAGTGGTTGTTGCTATATGGCGATTATGCAAAGCTGCAATTGTCTTTTCTTTTGCAATGTCCATGAACTCAGTGCTCTGGTATTATATTGATACACAGTAAAATGGAGTGTAAGTTTTAGGCAGAAGGCACCCTAAGGTAAAGTGATGGTTTGCCTATGGGAAAAGGCATAAAAAGCCAATGATTAAATGTTCAAAATCGGTATGATGAGGTAAGAGTAGCAATAACTTACACATCAAATTGTATGGCAGGGCTTCCCTGGTGGCGCAGTGGTTAAGAATCTGCCTGCCAATGCAGGGGACACGGGTTCGAGCCCTGGTCTGGGAAGATCCCACATGCCACAGAGCAACTAGGCCCGTGAGCCACAATTACTGAGCCTGCGCGTCTGGAGCCTGTGCTCCGCAACGGGAGAGGCCGCGACAGTGACAGGCCCGCGCACGGTGATGAAGAGTGGCCCCCGAGTGGCCCCCGCTCGCCGCAACTGGAGAAAGCCCTCTCACAGAAACGAAGACCCAACACAGCCAAAAAAAAAAAAAAAAAAAAAAAAATTGTATGGCAAATGGTTCCAAAATTATGCTCCCGTATGCAGCCTCTAATTAGAAAACCTATACAAGGCAGGGACTGCGCCTGTATTAGTCAATATAGGAATCAATACAGACCCACGTGTGCCTGTAATGATCAGTCCAGGAATCTTGGACCGGCATGGGAATGGTGAAAGCCAGGATATATAAACTTGGATAGTTAATACGAAGGCTTCATTCAAGGGAGAGGCCCGGCCTTGCTGGGTTTATTGGCCCCTGTAACTCACCAACTACCTCTCCCTGTAGCCATGGCAACACCCACACCAAGGCAGCTCCAGAATTCACCTTTGGATACCCACACTGCACCGAATTTGCACCTACGCAGCTCAAAACCGACAGAGACACCACTCCCGCTAAACCAAGACAACCATGGCCTTTTCCCGTTTCTCCAGCTCTAATTCACCCAGGGAACATAGTCTTTCTTTTCACCCATATCCACTGAAGAGAGTACTGAACAACGACCACTTTTGCTGCAGTAAAAGATAAGAAGAGGGTTTTTCTTTTTTGTGGGCGTGGATATCAGAGACGAATGAAAGCCGGATGCGCGCGCGCGCGCGCACACACACACACACACAATAGCTGCCTAAAAAGGCAACTAAACTGATATGATTAAAATAATTTTCAGCCAACGTCTCGTAGCATGTCTGTCAGGCGAGCTCCGTTTTGCTCCTGCAGGCCCCTGTCCCTGGAGCCGGTAAATAGTTTCCAAGACGGCTGCTGGATTTACAGCTCTACAACACAAAAAACGCATTCCCTGCAGGCGCACAGCATGAGCAAGAACCATGACGTATTCGGGAGAGCTTTCCAGAACTGCTTTCCAGCCCGAGCAAGATGCCCAGGAAGCAAATCTCCCTTTTGCTTCTAGAAATGGAGAGGAGTCACACCACACTCCCCGCGCTCTCCGACAGAACGCAGACCCAGCGGTTTTCGGGAAGCGGCGGCTAAACGTCCTGTCAGACCCCCTCCTTCCTGGATGGCCACACGGCCCTGAGCCGGGAGCCCTCGAATTCTAACCCCACCACCTCCCTGGCACCTGAGCAAAACCGAAACAACCCACCGCAATGGAAAAAAGGAAAAAAAAAAAAACCCTCCACAAAACTTCTGTCGCAAAGCCTTTTTCTACTGGCCCAAGAGCGCCGTGAAAAACCCCTTTGCGTCCGGGACGTCCCGGCTGCCACTAGTAAAGATGGCGGCCATAGGCGGAGCCGCTCCCTCCCGAAGGCGGCCGGCTGCCCCTCCAGCCACGGGCATTCACGCCCACCGCGGCTTGACGCATTGCAGGTGCGGCGCGGCCAATCAGGCGCCTCGACTCTTTCCGGCCAACTACTGCAGGGTCGCGCTGGCCAATCAGAGCATCCTTGTCAAACTGAACGAGGAAAGCAGCCTCGGCAGCGCCAACTAAACAACCGGCTCCAAGGCAGCGCGTTTTTGGGCGTGTAAAGCGAGCGGTGCTGTGTGCTCCTCCGCCGGGAGATATAGTGCCCTCGGCCCGCGCCCCGCCCCGCCTGCCCGCGCGCGCTTGAAAAGCTTAGGGTTGAGACTCGCCTATTCTCTTCCCCTCGGAGGGACGGGAAGTAAGGTAGTTGCTTTAAGAACAATACTGAGTTCCTTTGCCGTGGCACGTGGCACTCCAAGGGGCGATCTCAAACCACCCTCGTCCTGCCTCTTGGCTTGTTGAGGCCGTGCTCGTTACGGTTCATCCGGCACGTTTTGTGAAACAGTTGCCACTGGTGAAATAAGAAAAACCTCCCCTTATCTCGAAAACCTGACTCGATCCGCCTCCGAGGCGACCCTTCCTGTTTACGAGCGGAGGCCCAGCCGCCCGACAAGCATCCTTGTGGGCACTTTTGTTTCAGAAGGGCCCGTTTCCATTTCCCTCCTGTGGTCCCGCGGGCTCGGGTTTTCCGCCGCGGCCGAGCAGGAGGGGCCTGAGGGGGACGCGCCAGGAGCCGGCCGGGGGGCTACGGGACAGACGAGGGTAACTTAACAGGCAGTGACCTGAGAGCCAATGGTTAGCTGGTGGGTAGACCGACGGGGAGCTTCTTGTGTCCTGAGGAAAGCCTCTCCTAGATAGAGGAGAAGCCTTAGTGAACTAACCTGTCAAACGTGCCAGATCTGGTACCATAGTCTGCCTAGTGTATAGTCTGTCTGGGTTCCTCTAATCCCTCACTGTACAGTGAAACAGTCTGAGATCCAGGAGGGTCAATGGACCCTCCTGCAGTCACACAGCAATTGAGGAGCAGAGCGCAGAACAGAATCTAGGTTGCCTGTCTCCCAAGCGCATGTTTTTCTGCTATAGTAACATCTTCTGGAGCTGATGCTGTAGTGTGAGATGGCTCAAGCATTTGGGGAGCTTTATTGTATAATTGAAGGAAGGTATAGGAATTAAGGGAACTAAGTTGTCTCTGAACATAATTTTCCATTAGTGTCCTACAGAGAAAGTTAGCAGAGAAGAAATGTTACTTGTTTATTCTCACTACTGTAAGAATCTAGCTAAGAAAATGAAATCCTGTGGATTTCTTAGAACTGCCATTTCATTTAAATGTGATTTTATCCTCTCTCTGATTTTGACACAATATGACTTGGATGATCTAATGATTTTTGTGATTGAACTAGTGTATATTCCTGTTTCCAAGATTATGCTATTAATGGTCTTCCCTGAGGTTTTACAACTTGTAGTGGTGTCTGCTCTGTACCAGTGTAAAGGTTGTTCTCTGATCTAAGGCTATAGTTGCCAGTTGCTGTTTATTGCTGCTTCTTAGACTTTTACTCAAAGTCTTGATCAAAAAGGAGAAAAGCTGTGGTTTTCTTTCTGTAGGCGGCTAGTAGTCATCTCTAAAGATGTTTGCCAAATGAGCAAATATCTGAACTTCCAAATGAGCAACTCATTATAAAAATACCTACTCAAAGAAACAGTACATCATATTTCTTTTGCAATGTGTATGGTATAGGAAATATGTACCATGACTTCTTGGTGTCAAGTCAGATCATAATGTGAGATAAGAGCTCTGACTGTGCCACTAACAAATTGGAAATTCTTGGCTAAGCCCCTCTGTTCCCTGGACCTCAGTTTTCTATTCTGTCGAATGAGAGGATTGAATTAGATGATTTCCAGATTTCCTTTCAGCTCTAATATTTGATTCTGCTGCAAAGAAGTTAGACCATAACTTAGCTGTGTCATTATATTTAGGCTTACCTGCTTCTGCATATAGTGCTTTAAGCTTTTAAAGTCACTTTTCCATTTATTTTCATGCTGGAGGGAGAGTCCCCATTTACCAAGAAGTTAGGTTTACTGTAAAGTGTATCCCAGGTTTATCTTAATGTGAATCAGTGTGCCACAAAATATTCCTCTGAGTTTACTTCAATCCTAGTACATACCAAACCTGCTACTTTTGGTGGTCAGCAAATTAGCTCACTAAATTGTGAGCTCCTCAAGGACAGGGCCTATCAAATTTATCTTCATATTGGCAGTGTTTAGTGAATTTCATTTCCATGAGCTCAATAAAAGTTTATTGAAGGAATGAATGAACAATAATTAGGACAGAGGTAGAAAGAAGAACTTGGATGTGAAAGGGTCTTTTGAGTTCCAAGAAAATCAATCAACCAATACTTATGGAGAGTCTACAGTGTAGAAGGTATAGTTTCTTTTTTCAACACCACAATTTTTTTTTTCCATTTGAATTGTCTTCACTTTTTATTTTTAAGTTAAGAAAATATCATCATTATGGGACATTAATCTTTTGAAATAGCAGGGCTTATCTCCAAGCTTTCCTTTGTATGTATTCTATTATGTTCTTTGAAGAATATAAATATTTAGAAGAAAATGTTTTTTTAAAAAATGTGACACTCAAAATTGCTCACTTTCCCCTTTTATTGTTGCTTTTCTGGTCTTTGTAAAGAGATAATGTCCTCTTCCCAGCTTTTGATCATTTTTGGCAATTTTTGGAAATAAATGTCCAGGATTGATCAGTCAGTGGGAGTAGGCATGGCCTAGTCTGTTCTAAGTATTTTAACTGAGTATCATTCAACAAAGTAAGAACTCTATAATGATCTGAATTTTTACCATTTATAAAAAGATGTAACTCTTGAGTCAAGTCCCCTATGACCTTAGCTCTATTTACATTCACATCTCCAGGGGTCTCCTAGTTACTAGGGAATTCTGTACAAGTTCCTCACAAATTTCACAAGCAAAATATTCAGAATCATAAAATTCTAAATCAGGGAGGTAACAGAGAAAGTCCATCTGGGTCCCCTTTCCCATTTTTCAGATAAGAAAACTAAGTTCCAAGAAGTACAAGTTCAGGACAGAGCAGCCTTTAGGGTCTTACTAGACTGATCTTTCCTTTGACCTTTGAAAACATTTTAATGAAAGATTAATCATATTAAGGGGATCAGAGGAATGTTATCATTTACAAGGCCTCCAAGTGACTGTGGAAAATCTCTAGATGACTTTTCTTTGGACTTTGTGATTCCATTTAGGGATTGGCTGTCCTGAATTGTTCCCTGTGCTAGGCCTTATCTATACAGCTTGTTTAAAATCTTTGACCTTCGTTTAAATTGCTGACACTTTCCTGTTGTTAAGCCTTATCATAGTTTCTTTACTTACGTCTTCTTCAGGCTAGCAGTGGTTCCCTTCCTTATTCCCAAAAGAGCTCAGAGAAGCTAATTTTTAAAAAGAATTTTTTTAACTGAAGTGTAGTTTATTTACAATGTAGTGCAAAGAAGCTAATTTAAAAAAAAAAATTTATTTATGTATTTGGCTGTGCCAGGTCACTGCCGCGTGCGGGATCTTCATTGCGGCATGCAGGATCTTTTAGTTGCGGCATGCAGGCTCTTAGTTGCGGCGTGCGGAATCTAGTTCCCTGACCAGGGATTGAACCCAGGCCCCCTGCATTGGGAGTGTGGAGTCTTAATGGCTGGACCACCAGGGAAGTCCCAAAGAAGCTAATTTTTTGAGATGAGTAACAAACAAATGAAAGGGTAAGTAGTTATAGAATTATAATTTTTTCATAACATTACAAAGTATTTTTTAGGGTATTGCAAAATGCTAATAAAGAATAATCATGGATATATCTTCATTTCTCACTGTGCAACTTTTAGGCTGGTTCCTGAAAATTTGGTTCTTTTCTTCAGCTGATTAAAACAGGTATGAATGGACTTGTTCAGAGTATGGTGCTCTTTCACAGAAAGAAAAACTTGTTCCATGACTTTCACAACACCTAACCCCCAACCCAGCTGGCTACCTAGCAAATGTTACAAGCAGCAGAGTTTAGAAAGTAAAAATGGCTCGGTGGCAGCCTGTGGTATCACCATACAAAGCACAGGTTTAAATGCATGCTGTAGTCTCAAAGTACCCCAAAATACAAAGTACCCCACAGGTGTATACAAAGTCCTGAACGGCTTTTTTCAGTTCTCAACCTTTCTTTAGGATTTGAAAGTCAGAAATACCTCTATTAGAATCACTATGTCAATAGTGAACATGGCTTCTATATTTTGCTGCTATTCGGTTTTGAGGTCATTTCCTAGGTTTCAAACGTTGTGTGAAACAGGTGCAACTAGGAAACTTTGTGTGGCAGAGAAGAGCTAGAGCAGTGAAACGTGAAACTATAAATCAGGTCTCTGAGTCACAAATCTCTTCGGCTGCTCTAGAAGACAGTGATGACTCAGCAGCATTCCACTGGCATGGTGGAGGGAATGAGTCTGCGAGGGCTTGTTGCCCTGGGCACCAGCCTGTTGGGGGCGTGGAAAGATGGGAGACCTTGGATCTTCCCACTGCTGAACTGTTAGACTGCTTCAGATTCCCTGACTGCTTCTGAATTGCCTTCTATCTGACCTTTGCCGTATTTAGCTGATTGATGTTTTAGATATTACAAACAACCACAACTTGTATTTGTCTAGCTAGGTATTTACTGTTTACAAACTAATTCGACATTCTTTTCTCGCATGTAACCCTCACACAAGCCCTTGAGGTTTTGTTATTACACCCATTTTACAGATGAGATGGCTGAGTCTGTGTGGTTAACTGGCCAAGGAAATAGTCATTTAACCTGGCAAATAATATGCCACAATATTATCCTCTTCTTGGGAAATAACTGTTTTCTTTGTCAAAACAATAAAAATAACCAAGCCTTTCGCTGAAATAAGACAAAATTTCTTTCGTTTTGGTTTATAGAGGATGTGAGAAGAAAGGGGGCACACCAATACTCAGTTGTACAGCTTAAAAACTCTCCTGAAGGCAAATCTTTTCAGTGACCAGATGATCCAGTCATCTTGTTGTGATGCCTAGAGTTGGTTTATTAGCCAATGACTCGGAGTCTCTACTTGGAATGAATAAGACTCAAGAAGCATCGTCACTGGACTTAGACAGAGATAGTTCCAGTTTTTCTGTTCAACTACCACTTGCCTTTGGCCGTATTTTCCCCATACAGGAAGCAGGGAATGGATCCAGTCATGTGAAAGTGGGGAAAGAATTGCAGAAGAAGGAAGGATCAGCCCAGGTCCATACTTGCTCAGGGCTGTAGAAGGGTACAGGTCAGGATCAAAGCAGGAAACAGTCTGGCCTATTCCTGAGGAAGTATGACCTGCCACCAAATCTAGGGAGACTCATTTCTGGTGGCAGTTCCAGTGGTAGTATTAAAGCAAAAGACTTCCTTTTCCTTTTCTCTCTACTTTGGAAAATTCACTTCTCATATCCTCTCTAGCCCAGTTGTGAGTTGAGCTCCCCACTAATCAATTAAATAATCTATTGATATTTATTATCAGGTACTATGCTGAGCTCAGAGTATAAGATGGTAGCTTCTGCTACTACCTGGTTGAGGAGATAAAATACATGAAAAGATAATATCAAGTAGAAATGGGTAAGAGGTGTAGGAACTCAGGAGAGAGGAAGTATCATTTAGAGCTACGATCGGGAAAGTTTGCAAGATGTGTGATTTAAAGGGGACGTGAAGGACTGGTACGATTTAGATTGGTGGTGAGGATCTGGACGGGCATCTGGACACTGAGAACGGCACGGAAAAGGCAGTGAGTTGGGGGGGCAGAATGCGTATTCAGGGGTCAGAGAGTAAACCAAGTTGTCTGAGGCAGAGAATCCATATTTGTAGAATAACAAAAGTAATGCTGAAAAAGTAGATCAACAGACTGTTGAAGGGCTTTGAATGCTAGGCACAAGGACTTTGCATTTTATCTCCTGCAGGCATCGGGGAGCCTCTGAAAGTTTCTGAGCAGAGAAGGGACAGGATGAAGCTAATTTGGGTGACTGACGGTGTGCTGCATGTATCAGAAGGGAACAAACTCATTGGGATGAACAAAGAATGATGGATGTGGTACTAAAAATCTGGAACCCTTAGGATTCTTGATCCAGGCAAACATGATGCTCCTTCCTTTTTATTTAAATCTCTAGAATGGTGCTGTCCAATAAAACTTTTGTGATGATGGAAATGTTCTATGCTGTCCAATATGGTAACCACTAGCCATGGGGGCCTACTGAGTACTTGACTGTGGCTAGTGAAACGAAGGAACTACATTTTTACGTTTTAATTATTTTGAGTTAAATAGCCACACGTAGCTAGTGGCTACTGTATTGAACATCATGGCTCCAGAAGGCAGGATAAAGGCTATTCATAATGATTCAAAACCAAACCACACAGTTACCAAAGTAAATCTTAATTCTGTTGGAATTGGTGAGGCACATTCTTTGGTATAATCCACAATCAGCATCAGTTTCTCTGATTTATCATTATGGTCCAGTTTTCTGCATATCAAGACCTCAGTGAAAGTACCAGTTTGTGCTGATCACTGGCTCTGCCCTTCAGGCAAACTGAGTCACCCCAAAACCTGCCATTCCAGCTTACCACTGTGGCTACACAGCCCTCAAATGACTAGTTGTTAAATCATCTATAAGCTGCTAAATGCCTATTGTTGCATGGATGTCTTAGACCTGCTCTCTGGTATGACCCCCACTCTAGCACATGTGGTAGAAATGAGAAGTTGCTGGTTACTGTTTGGATGTTGATTAAAGCTACTTTTGCACTTGACTTTTGGATTAATGGGGAAAATGGTGACTCAGGAATTTCCAAAATAATATGGCTTAGAGAATACATTGCTCAGTAGGTCAGCTGCATTGTTTTAAAAAAAAGTTTAAATTTAGTGTAAACACCTAAAGCACAAAAACTATGATCTTATCCCGTTGGGCATTTTAGAATCTGAATTCACATACTTGGTCCCTAAGTCTGTATAACTGTTGGCTGCCTGTGACTTAAAACTCAGTCCATTAAAGCACAGATCTAACGAGGCCTAAGTCATGGGTCCAGTCTCATTATGGTCAATTATTTTGCTCTGTTCTCTATCCCTGACCTCACACTTGCTGTGTTGCATATTCATGACCTTGGTCACAAGGGTGGACCAAGCCAGAGAGGGAATAGTGCAAATCCATGACCACAGCTACTAGCAAAAGAAGCACAAGCCCTGTGAATGGAGGGCAAGATGTGTCCTCTACTATACAAAAGAAAGTGTTTAAAAAACAAACGAGAATTGGGCACATATGTAAGGTGAATGGTGCTATTTGGAAATATTTCACTTTAGATCATTAACTAAATATACTGATGAACCCTGCAAGCTGGAACACACAGTAGGACATGTAGTGGTCTGGTTATGATTCACTTAAAATTCTGGGACACTAAATAGACATATGCTAAAATTGATAATGTTTTTCTCATGGTAATAAGTCATGGCCTAACACTTGCTTATTTTGTTACAACGGTAACACATTTCAAATTTGAATGTAATGTTAGAATTTTCCCTGTATTCTTTACCTATCTAAGAGTCATTCATAAAAGATAATAGCAAAAAAAAAAAAAGATAATAGCAAAATTTTATATGGAAAAATAATGAGGTATTTTGTCATTGATAGGGAGAGTAAAGCTTGTGTAATAATCCTGCATAACATTTAATGAAATGTAAATCCACACACAAACAGCAGGAACCTGTTCTGGCTATTGGAGATGATTAATGAGGAAGAGAATCCCAAACGGTGGATCATCATCAAATTATATTGGACTATGGGGCAGAGAAGGAGGGAGCTGGGGATGGTGGAGAGGTAGAAGACAAGATTTCTTTCCTGTGAGACAGCTTACAAATTTCTTAAGGAAAATCCTCTAACTAGATCATCCACGAAGACACAACAGACTATGGTTATATTCAGTGAATGAATTTAGACTGGTTACTTTGTAAAAACCATCAAACCAACCATCCACCTCTCTTTCTCTCTCTCACACACACATAGGCATTTTCTCAAAAGACTGTAAGCTCCATGAAGGCTAGGAGATCTATCTATATCTATCTATCTATCTATCTATCTATCTATCTATATCTATCTATCTATCTATCTATCTATCTATCTGTCTATCTATTCATCCATCCAATCATCTATCTCTCTCTGTGTTTAATTTAAAATTCCAACTCCCAGAGATACAGCATGGAATAGCACTGGGATTAGGGAGTTCTTGGCTATCTCTTTCAATGAAAGCATATAGTCAACTAAATGTTTCGCAGTGAGCAAGTCTCCTCGCCTCTTTAGGCCTCCTCTGCAAAATGAGAAATGTCCTCCAACTAGGAAGCATCACAAAGTAAAAGTTTTGCTTTTTCTTATGCATTCTACTCCTTGTGTGGGAGATACAGCTATTACTACATTCCTATGATCTTATTTTAGTTTTAAATCCTTGGGTAAGAAGTATCTCTTTAAAAACCAAATTTGACTCTCATTCTTTGTGCTCCTTCCAAAAAAATTAAAAATAAATTCTATTAAAAATTCTATTAAATTACAAGAGGTATAGTGTAATGCTTACATGCTTGGTCCTCTGAAATAGATTTTTGGGTTCCACCACTTAAATTAGGCAAATCACTGAATCTCTCAGTGCCTTGATTTCTACATAAGGATAATAATGACACTGGCCTCACAGGATGGGCAGGAAGATGAAATAATACAGTTAGCGCAGAGCCTGGCCATAGCCAATGCTCAGCAAATGTTAATTTTTTTTAAAAAATTAATTAATTTATTTATTTATGGCTGTGTTGGGTCTTCGTTTCTGTGCGAGGGCTTTCTCTAGTTGTGGCAAACGGGGACCACTCTTCATCGCGGTGCGCGGGCCTCTCACTGTCGCGGCCTCTCTTGTTGCGGAGCACAGGCTCCAGACGCGCAGGCTCAGCAATTGTGGCTCACGGGCCCAGTTGCTCTGCGGCATGTGGGATCTTCCCAGACCAGGGCTCGAACCCGTGTCCCCTGCATTAGCAGGCAGATTCTCAACCACTGTGCCACCAGGGAAGTCCAAATGTTAATTCTTAAACCATTCCCATTTCTCCATTTGCCCTTTTCATCTTCAATATATGAATATATCTGTGTGTATACACGCATATATGAAATATATGTATAATATATATTATACATGTATATTTTATAATAATGTATATTATAATCTCAGGCACAGCGTTTTACAGCTGGAAGGAATTTTTAGATTAAATCCAAACCTCTTGTTTTACCCCTGAGTATGTAAAATTATTACATTTGTATTCTTTCTGTTAGACTCAGATAGGTAGAGTAATCAGGTTAGTGACAGAAATGATATTCGAACTTGAGATTCCTGACTTGAGGTTGCATTCTTTCTATTTTTCTTCAATTTAACATTACTTTATATAAATAATAATAACCGTTTTCCATCAATATTATGAAATATTCCATAGTTTTTTGGTTCTCAGCAAATTATGACTTCATAATAATGTGACTTATTTTCTTGATTCCTGATCTTTTCATAAATTAGGAAGTTTATTCACTTAAAGAAACTTTTAATGAAAACCAAGTGATCATCTAGGTGGTCGGGAGAACCTGCTTCAGGAAATAGGTAAATAGGTAAATCTTCACGGTACCTTTAAAAATTTCAGGTATTAATTTCACTAATATATAATCTAATATTAGAGCCCCTGAGCAAGATCTTGGGCAAGTCACTTGACCTTCTTATATTTCAATGTGTCAAACTAGCCATAAAACTGAGTAAAGCATGACCTCATTATAAATCCAATAGACTTGAAAGCTAAGATGTGCTTTGATACATTAAAGAATTACCAAAAGAGAACTCTAGCTGGTAAAATATGAAGAATCACAATAATGAATTTTACTATAATAAGTAAAATGATTTTGAAATACAGTTTTTAGCAAGTAAAATCATGAAAAAGTTTCAAAGTGTTTTATTTGGGTGAAATAGGTTAAATGATAGAGGAAGAAATATTATTTTAGAAACTGCCTGGTTTTCAAAACCATAGATTGTAGCAACTTAATTATAAGGAATGGAAGACTATTAGAAGGTAATAAACCCTTAACAAACACATTTCATTTCTAGGCCACTATTTCCCCCTACTTACACGATGTATACCAAGTTTTAAAATGTATTTAACTAACTGCTGTATGAAAAGCCTGGCAAAAGAATACAAATTCCCTTAGTGTGTTTGGCCATTTAGACTGTAACTCACTGTATTACTGAATATTCTTTTAATTGACTTTTTATTAGTCCCTTTCCCCCTATTTCCAACTCTCCTATTAATATATACATTTAAAAAATATATATACATACATTTTATTCCCATTCAGGTTACCCCTGTGAGCACAAGATGATGATGATGACGATGGCGATGGCAATGACAGTGATTGGTAGATGTGTTAACTGGATGATGTCTTTCTCATCTGCAGAGGGAAGGCAGTACCATTCCCTGGCTTGCTGTTACAGCTTCTCTTTAAATTGTACAGCAGGTTCACCCTTTCTGCAGCATTCCAGAAGGAATATCAGTAAGAACAGTTCCACAGATGCTTGTCTGAGGTTATCACAGAAGTCCTGGGGCATCTACAATGTGCCTGAACATTTTCCATTGTTTTAAAACATCTTTCTGCAGACTTTGTCAAAGCCAGAAACAAACATAACCAAGCAAAGCCCTTTCAAGCAGAGCTTGTCAATCACACACTTTGCCACATTCTCTGAAACAGTAAGCAAATGATAACTTGCAACTGTTGCCCAGGCCCTGTAAACAAAAGATCAAATTCTGTGCTCTGCCTTGGCCAAAAAAGAAACTGCAGCATTTTGTCAAGATTTTTACAAAGTTCTGGGCTTCAAATTTACAACTGATACTGTTCTTTCTCTAGTATACAGAAAATTGAGAACATTAGTAAATTTAAAGATTAAAATACTACTTGAAAAAGAATATAATTAAGATTGTGCATTAAAAAATGGTCTAGCTCCATAGTAGAGTCAGTCAGCTGTGTGTTCTAGCTCTAATCTAGGGGATTCTATGTATTTTTCTCCTTCTTTGTTTGTACCGGTGTATGAGTAAAGATCTGATCTCTCTCAGGATCAGGTAATTAACAAAAAAACCAAAACCAAACAAAAAAAAAACAATCAAAGCATGTGTTTTAAAGTCTATAGAAGATGCACAGATACATTAATTTCACTAAGACTGGGGTCAGGATGAATAGTATTTTCCACAGGAAAAAGAGAACCAAACAGTAGGAGAGGGAGATTATTCAGGCATAAAAAAAAAAAAAAAATTCAGTGAAAACGTAAAAACATTAAAATAAGACTGGCTAAGCATATGAACACGACACAGATTTAGCAACTGAGCATATATTAATTTGTCTCTGATATTACTTCAAATTTTCGAAAGCAAACGTCTGACCAATTTCTTGCACGAGGCACACTGCCTTTCCTCTTCCAGACCCCTCTCCCCGGCAGCAGAAGGAGAGCGGTCAATTCCTCTGTCCCCAGCTCCCCGCGGCCGCCCCCTTCCCTAGGACCGCCCGCAGCTCCCCAACGGAGGCGGCCAGCTGGGGACGACGAGGCCAGGGGCCAGGGGCACCCGGGTGCCCCAGAGGAGCGGTAGGAGATGTGAGGGGGGAGGTAGGAGGGGGGCCCACAGGTGGGGGTGGGGCTGGGGTGAGGGGCCTTGGGCTTCTGAAGCCCAGGGCCGCCCCAAGTCAGGGCTATGCTGACGTTCTGTCCACGCCCCGGCCCCGGTGGGCATCTCCGGGGACTCTTCGCCGCACCTGCCCCGCGACCCTGCGCCTCTACCCTAACCCTTCGCGTGTGGGTCTCCAGCCCCGGCCCGCCACGGCTGGCGCGCAGGGGCCGGCGGGAGGCCGGGCGCGCCTGGGGGCGGGGCCGAGCGGCCAAGGCCCGGCCCCCGCAGCGCAGCTCAGAACGAGGCGGCCGCGGCTGAGGCGGAGGGATACCGAGCGCCGTATATATACCGCGGAGCGCAGGCTCGCACTTCGGCAGTGGTGCTGGGAGCCTCGCGGACGCGGAGCCGTTACTCACAGTTGGGCGGCGGTGGCGGCATAGCGCTCAGCGCTCACAGCGCCTTAGCAGCAGCAGCAGCAGCAGCAGTAGCAGAGGCACCCCTGCGGTCACAGCCCCGGCGCAGGTGCAGCCACCCTTGTTCTCTCTGCTCTTCCTCCCTTCGCTCGCACCATGGTAGGTCGGGAGTGGCAGACGCCGGCGTAGCAGCTGCCGGCCCATGATTTCTTCCCCAGTTTTTAGTTCAGCCTTTTTTTTTCCTCCTCTTTTTCTTTTTCTTTTCTTTGGTGGGGTTTTTTTTCTTTTCTGGGTGTTACGCAGCAGGTGCGGTTTAGGATGCATTCCGGATTTGCATCTCGGTTTTCTCGGCCAGGGATCCTCATTTAAATTTTGGTGCGTCTTGGAGCTGGGCTTGGCCGTGGGCTGTCCGCGGGCAGGGTCTCTGGCCCCAGCTGAATCGGAGCCGTCTTCATCCATCCCCCTCCCCCAGTCCGCACCACTGCATCCAGCGCGCCGCACCCGGGCTGCCCGCAGCGCTTCGCCTCTGCCCCGCGGGGCGGGGGAGCCGGGCGGGGCCGGGCACTAGACCCTGGCTCGCAGGCAGCGGGGCGGGCGAGCAGCGGAGAATGAATGGGCCGGAGCGAGCCGGTGGCGTACGTTGCTCCTGCCGGGATGTGGGGGGCGCCGTCAGCCTTCCCCCAACACTGCTGTCCCCGCTGGGCACTCTCTCCCGGCGCTCCTTCCTCCTCCCTCCCGGGGGGCGCGGCGCGGGCGTGGGCTGGGAAGGAAGGAGCCGGGGAAGGGTGGGGTGGGGGCAGGAAGGCGCGGGGTGGGGGGCGGAGAGGGCGGAAGCGGCGGGCCGGCCGCCCTGCACCCGGGCGGGGCCCTGCGGTGTGGTCGGGGCTCGTGTCTCCCCGGTTCGTCCCCCTGCAGCCCCCCACCCTGTGCGGCAGTAAAGGCGTGCATGAGCCTCGGTACACCAGGAGGTCCCTTCCCGAGGGAGGCGCTCGGCTCGCGCTAATTGGGGCGGGGGAGAGGCGGGGGAGGAGGGAGCTGGCGCGCGGCTCGGCTTCCAGCAGAGACGCAAAGTTTCTGCTCCGGGAGGAGGTGGCGGCGCGGCGGGCTCGCCGCCTCGGGGAGCAGAAGCGGGTGGGGGGCGCGGGGTGGACTTGGCCTCCGCCTGCCGCGCAGCCGGGGGTGGGGTTGGGGGTGGGAGTGGGGGTCTCTCTGGCCTGGGAGGGGCGGCGCCCCCTTGAACCCGCCTGCACTGGGGGCCCGCTCCCCTGCCCGGCCCCTCGCCCGGCGTTTTCTCTGCCCCGAGCCACTTCCCAGTCCGAAGGGAGATGCCCTGCACGTTTCCGCTTTCTCTGCAGCCTCTAGATTGCCAGATGCGGCTGTGCGCCTCGCTGGGTGTTTTCCATAGCCCCCTTCCTCTCTCGGCGGGCAGGGCTGACATCACCCACAGCGTTTTCTGGCTTGGCGGGGTGGGGAGGTGGCTCCCGGCAGGTTCAGCGCACCTTCGCCCCCAAGGCCAGCGCGGTCCGGTGGTCGGGGTGTATTTCTTTGTCGAGGAAGGCTGATGCTCTCGATAACCACAATAATGCGAGAATTTTGCGGCGAGGTGAGACTGTCTCTACGGTGAGGTGACAGCTTCTCTTGCGAGGTGTGGCAGCGCTTCCTGTTGTGCAAGACAGACGTTGCCCTGGCATTACGTAAATTATCGTGTCTCCTTCATTCGGTATACAGAAGACCCAACGTGCTATGTCTGGGTTAGAAAGGAAGGAAGACCCAGTTCTAATTTGAAAACATAAGTGTCTCCCCCAAATCAGTATATTGGAACATCATTCCTATTGTGAAAGTTTTCACTTACGTGTTAGAATAAACTTAATGCCGTCAGCTTTCTATTAGGACTTATTCTGGAACTGGCTTCATTAGGCGTCCTTCATTAATATAAAAATACATGTTAGCTCTTCTTGAGATCTCGAATTCCCCTGGCTGGAGGCACAGGTTCAGTGTTGCCGAGGCCAAATAATGCAAGTGAGAATTACCTTCGTGGCCGTTACCACCTCTAGTCAAGTATTTCTATTATGAGCAGCTCTTATGTCATCCATAAAGTAGGTAAATATTCTCTAACAAAGTTAATAGTTCTTCTCCAAAAAAGGGAGGGCACAGTCTCATAATTATTATGTAGTTTCTGCGTACTTAATTTTTGCAGTTTTGTAACAGCTCAGCTGTAGGACAGTTCCATTTTTTCCTGGCTCCTGAATCAGGATAATTTGACCAAGGGCATTTAGCTGTTCTAAATGTTAGGCTTTTAACAAATAACTGCCTAATTTAAATGATTGGAAAGCACTTGTTACATGGAAATGAAGTTGGTAGGATAACGCATTGCTGTATATTTTTTTCCGTTGAATTATATCTCATAAAATAGATATAAAAGCCTGTTAATCCAACCCAATGACATTATGTAACGCCAGTTTGGAGATTTGGAGTGCCTGCAGCAATGCGCAAGGTGCACTAAAAGTCTGCCCCTGGACCCAATCCTGGCTGCGGTGACAGCAGCAGCAGGCTGGGTCCCTTCTTGGTTGGAAGCGGGGACTGCGGCATCCCTGGTGCAGTAGGTGGCGCTCTTCTTTCTCAGAGCCTGCCCCTGCAGCCGATGCAGTGGGCCTTTTGCCACTAGAGGTGCCATTTTTCAAACTATGAACTGACCCTTCCTAGTTAGACTGCAGAGCGTATAGCCATAGGCCCAGAGAAGAAAACCCGAAATGAGATGTTGTCACTTCCTTTGCCATCCTTTGTTTTTAAAATAGCGTAAAGGGTTCCCTTTATTCTAATTGTTTTTATTAAATGACATTGCTGAAGTTTTCAAACAGCTGATTTTTTTTCCGAGATTGATTTTTGAAAGATCACTATTAAAAGTGTAATCGGAAAAACCATGTTGACCTCGATCAAACTCTGGTGGATTGAATTATAACCTTTTCTTTTTCTATGTAGGCTGATCAGCTGACCGAAGAACAGATTGCTGGTAAGTTGATGACTTCAGGGAGTTTCAGTAGACCACAACTAGGCAGACTCAGTTCTGGTGACTCCTCTGTCCCTTCCCCCTATAGTCTGAGCAGTTTTCTAAGAATTTATTTAAATGAAAACAATAAGCAGAGATATTTAGGTCAAGTGTTACTCCTTGTCAGCATTTTGGAGATAATGAGAAAGGAAGTGGAACTAAGAATACCCACTTATTATACTCTGGAGTATTTGACTGTGCGTCACGGTGTGCCAGGCTTTGTATATAATGAGACTGCATGGAGCCTGCTACTCAGAAATGTAGTTGAGAATTCTTATGGCACAGGTCTTTTAGTAATTCACCATGAAAGCTTGTACTTGCTATTCTAAATAGGAATGGGTGGAAATAAGTGTCAGGACCACTGTAATCATTGGGAAGGGAATGATTTAGTTTAGATTTTAGCTTTTAATATTCCCTGGAGGACTTTTTTGAGATGGTTTCTCTTTAGGAAACCAGGAATGCCTTTGAAATACTCTGAATGCCATGTAGAGAGAACACACTGGTTACGTGGGATTGTACATTTCTGGTGACCACCTCTTCCTATGGCTGTGAAACAGGGATTTCTTGTGGCTGTAGAAATTTAACAGGAAGGGACCATAAGGGAACATGTGGACCAATCTTCACTTGTCAGATTGGACCTAGGACTAAATTAAGTGTGTTGAAGCTTAGCCTTCTTTATGTGAGAATATTGTGGCTTTATGGAACTGCTTACCAGGAATGACGTTTGCTCTATGGACTACTGTGTGAAGGCCACTCCAACAGAACTGCTGTGATCTTTGTTTCAGCAGATAAAGAGCAGGCAGTTTCTCTTAACTTGCACAAATTGGATGGCTTGCTTTGGCAAGTTAAGGGAAGGGCGTGCTGTGGCTGGGTTGGGTGAAGACATTTATTCTAAAAGGTAAACTTTTGTTTTCAGAATTCAAGGAAGCTTTCTCCCTATTTGACAAAGATGGCGATGGCACCATCACAACAAAGGAACTTGGAACCGTCATGAGGTCACTGGGTCAGAACCCAACAGAAGCCGAATTGCAGGATATGATCAACGAAGTGGACGCTGATGGTAAGGGCTTTAGAACTATGAATGAACGCCAGCATTGTGTAATTCAAGTTCAGACATGTTAAAGATTGTCTTTCAGGTCCCCAGATCAAGGTAAATGTGCAAAGATCCTTCCTGTGGTTTCCTTACAGCCATTGACAATTAAAATAGAAGATTATGGGCCTGCCTTTCGCCCTGCTCACTGTCTAGAACATTTCCTGGATTGGATCACAGTATTGTTCTTTTCCACTCGCCATGACCTACAACTCAGTCTTTTATCAACTGGCCCATGAGTCTGTGCTGAGTCCTATGGGGAAAGTAAAAATAAATAGCCGTAGACCTTTTAAAAAAGCTTATTGGCTCTAAGAGGAGAAAAAACCCAAGTGAGGTGGGGGAAGAGCATTCTCAGATGTTAACGTATGGAAGTGAGTACAGTGTGAGCGGTCAGTGTGTTTATTGAAGAGAATTTTGAGGATCATTGAGGCTTGGAGGTGGGGTGCATGATGATCATAGGGAGTAGATTTATAGAAGCTAGTTGAAGGATGTGGAGCCAGAAGGGACAAGCAGTAACCCCTCTAGCAGTTGGTCACCATTTGGTCGGTCATTCCTCTGGACTCCAGAACAGTGGACAATAGACCTTTTATTGGGCACTTCTATCAGTAAGTTGTTTTTGATCACTACCCCCCCCACCAAAGAAAACACGTTTTTTGGAAATAATATCAATTAAATTAATAATTTTAACTTATTTAATAAACTTAAGTAAATTAATCAAATCTACAAACATTGTAGAACATTAGTAAATTTTGAAAAGATGAGGTAGGAATAAACAATTTGGATCTAGACTACTTTCTTGATGATTGGCATGATAGTAGCCATTTAAAAATATGGTATCTTAAGGTGATAAAATGGAATTACACTTGTCTGGTCATATACATTTAGAAGCAGGGGTTTTGGGTCAGCTCTTTAACAATGGTTTTAGCCCATTTGAACTATTTCTAAAGACTGTTTTCATCCTTAGTAATTTGGAAAAAGAGGTTTTTCATAGTTCCGTCTCGTTTGACTGCTAAGGGTGATCAGCCATCTGGGAACATGGGGTGGCTGTCTCATGTTTTGTGTAAGCCCTGGGGAAATTGTGCTTGGGGACTGGCAAAGTGTATTAGGCCCTCGGGTTTTATGGAACAAGGTGGGGAAAGTTGTCTCAAGCTATAGAATCTGGTACTTGCAATGAATAAATACGATGCCTAAGGACATCGCTGTGTGGTTATAAGAGAGCATTTCAAATAATTTTGTCTTCCATGAATGTCAATAATGCTTAAAAATTTTGGAGGCTAAATAGATTTGAAGGAATCTCTGAATTATTATTTTGATTTAAAGGTACTGGTGAAAATGAGTGACTTAACGTAAGGCTTTTTTCTTCTAATTTAATTTTTATTTCTGTTTAGTTCAAGTTACACTGTTGATCTGGTGACTTGTCTTTGGGGTGTTCATCGAGCTGTCGGTTTTAAAGGAGGAGTTGTTTGGAATACTGGCCACAGAACAGAGTCTTCTGACAAAGTTTCCTGAATGTTAATAGTCTGAGCTGAAAAAACACTTTTGAGCCTTGCCCTTAATGGGAAATAAAGATACTGAGTTGGGGAGAAAACGATTAGGTGACTTACCATAATGTGGCTAAGAAGTGCCTCCTGGAGAAGACTTTCCAACACTTTATGGTCCCTGGCATAACAAAGTCAACTTTTTTCCCGCTCATAATCCTTTTCTTCCCTAAAAACATTGTGTACTCCTGGCGGCCCAATTATGGACCTTCACCAGCATCGCTAGTGCAGGCAGAGCTAGATCCGGGTGATCTCCCTAACTCGGGGGAAGGCAAACTCAAGTGCCTCCCTTGGGAATAGAAAGATTCAGCTTGCACTGCTATGGGCTTTTTTTTCTCTTGAACTGTACAAAACCTTCAGTGGCCAAGAATCTGTATGTGCAGTTTCCTTTGCATCATTAAATGCTATCCTGGGCACTGATCACTGGTTTGAATTATGTGAATCCCATGAAATTGCCCTGTGAAGTATTTGAATAGTTTAAGCCTAAGATGGCTCAACATAATAAAACAATTTACCAGTTTGTCCTAGCAAATGCTTACTGTTCTATAAAGTGGTTCTAAAACTGTCACTCCAGGGTAGTGTCACTGGAGCGCTTATTTTACATGAGCTTTTGTTTTTTTATTTGAGGTAATGGCACCATTGATTTCCCAGAATTTTTGACTATGATGGCTAGAAAAATGAAAGATACAGACAGTGAAGAAGAAATCCGCGAGGCATTCCGAGTCTTTGACAAGGTAACCCTGCATCTGCATTGCAGACTGTACTTAAATATGGCTTTCTGGCTGTCATTTCTAAAAGCTTTAATGTTCTGTTCTAGTTAGAACACTTACCTAACTGCCTGAGCCTCTGTAATCTCATTGTCAGATATCCTGACTTATTGTAGTAACCTTATCAGATGAGAGTAAACATAATAAATAGTAGAGAAATTTTGAACCAAGTTTCTTGATTGTGACTTTCAATTTCTGTTTGCTTTTCAAAAGCCCCTGCAGTGTCTGCATTGGCTGACTGCATGTGTTTAGTAGGTAGAGGTGGGAACTGGAGACGGAGAATTGTCGACATACCCACAGTTGGCAGTAACTCAAGGGGCTTAATTAAGTCAAAGGCCTACTTGCCCACACCGAACCGCTATGAGTCCCTACCAGTAACAGTTACTGAATGTTCACAGGATGGCAATGGTTACATCAGTGCTGCAGAACTACGTCACGTCATGACAAACTTAGGAGAAAAACTAACAGATGAAGAAGTAGATGAAATGATCAGAGAAGCAGATATTGATGGAGATGGACAAGTCAACTACGAAGGTAACACACCAAGTTTCTTTAGCTCAGTTTTTAAGATTTCCCTTTAGGATCTATAAACAAGTTAACTACTTGAACTAGATTTTTTTTTTTTCCTTATGCAGAGTAGAGATGTTACGTTCATTAAAGCTGCTTTTGGAGATAACCGAAAGTTATGATTATTTGTCTTTTCAGAATTCGTACAGATGATGACTGCAAAATGAAGACCTACTTTCAACTCCTTTTTTCCCCCCTCTAGAAGAATCAAATTGATCTTTTACTTACCTCTTGCAAAAAAAAAAAAAAAAAAATTCATTTACTCATTCTGTTTCTATATAGCAAAACTGAATGTCAAGAGTACCTTCTGTCCACACACACAAAAAAATCTGCATGTATTGATTGGTGGTCCTGTCCCCTAAAGATCAAGCTACATCAGTTTTCCGATATAAATACTTGTCCTACCTTAATGATAAGGAAGCACTTAGTGGACACCTGGCAGGTCCGTCCGCTCATGGTTAATACACTGTTTGGGCTGGCCAGTTTTTCATGCATGCAGCTTGACAGTTGAGCACAGTCAGGCGTTTGTATTAAAAACGAAAAACAAAAAAAACAAATTCAAAGCCTACTCAAAGGGGTTCTAGTTCAATTTGTTACCATAAATTGTTATAGCTGGTTTACTGAAGACAGACATTTAAGATCGGTTTACCTCAGGATGCTGTGGAAGATAAACTGTCCAGGCGTAGCCCCACTAGCAGGATGGCCCTCTTGTAACTTCCCCGTGCCCCTACCTGTCGTGACCGTGACACACCCTGGTGGCATGCCCACGTGTGTTGGTTTAGCATTGTCTGCATTGTGCTAGAGCGGAATGGGTGTCAGGCTATCACCATTCATACAAATTTTTAAAAACAAACCTTTATCAAGGGAGCATCTTTGGACTCTCTGTTTTTAAAACCTTCTGAACCATGACTTGGAGCCAGCAGGGTAGGCTGTGGCTGTGGACTTCAGCACAACCGTCAACATTGCTGTTCAAGAAATTACAATTTACGTCCATTCCAAGTTGTAAATGCTAGTTTTTTTTTTTTTTTTCCAATAAAAAGACCATTAACTTAAAGTGGTGTTAAATGCTTTGTAAAGCTGAGATCTAAACGGGGACAAGGCAGTTGGAGGGGAGGCAAGTGTACCTTTAAATGCCCACAGCCCAGCATTGGGTTTCCCTCCCTCCCTCCCTCCTGAAATCCCAGCACCAACTGCTGAGCCTGAGACCTTGCCTAAAACCAAGCAGATACCGATTGCTTCATCTTATTTATGGACATGTAGGTCTACTTGTATTTTCACTGGGGGGGAGGGGGGAGAGTGAATTATGGTAACTTAATGATTATTCAGGCAGTAGAGCTCTTAATGAAGGAAAAAAACCACTTTCTCTCAAGCATGTATTTAGGGGTTCTTATCAATTGTGCTGCTGATTACCTGTTTCATGTAACTACTTGAGACCATCTGTGCAAAAGACATGATTTAGTGTGTCTGTAATTCAATCCTCGCTGTGTGTGGTAGAAGCAGTCACTTTTCTAAGCCAGGCTCTTCATGCCTAAAAGACACTACCAGTCACCTTTTGATTCACAGTTTTTAATTTATGATTATACTTACCTTAGACTCCTTTTACTTTTTTTTTTTTTTTTTAGGTTGACTTGACTTTGCTTCCCCACCTCCCAAGTAGAACTACTGCTAGCTCCCAACTTGAAAGTAAAACTCCCAGCCCAGAGGGAATTTTGTGTTTCTTTATAAACCTGTAACCAAAACTCAGAGATGCTGGTACTTTGCAGTGGGATTGGTTTGCTTCAAAGCTCCCTAAAAGGCGTTTGGATTTAGTGCAGAGCTCTTTTTGAAGTGAAGGCTGGATGTGCATTTTTCAGGGTGTTAACTTGGTTGTATCTTATTAGCGAGGAGATCTGGGTTTTGAGTGTTTCTGTGAGAGGTTTTAATTTGCCAGGGAACAGCGGCAGGCTGCTAGTGAGGCAGTGAGAAGCTCTTGGCAGCCAAATGGGTGCCTTCGGGGCTGTTTTATAGAGACCCTCAGCTTCTCCCTCTCCTACTCCTTGTCTCTCTGGCATTTTGCAGCTCTTTAGCTTTCCCGCCAGAGGGGTGGGTCAGAGCCGTGGAGAGGAGCCTGGCCACCTGCCTTCGCCGCTGGTCCTTAGACTGGGTGGTTGGAAGAAGAGAGGTTGACGTCATGCGCTGGGCTTGGCTTTCACAACTCCTTGAATCTGGACGGAACATCTCAGAATACCTTGGGGGTTTTCTTCTGGTGAGACAGGACTGGGGTTTCTCCTTCGAGTAAGTTAATAACCTGGGTGTTTCTCGCAGGGAGGTCAAGTAGCCTGACTGTTGACCGACTCTCAGGCCTGTGGCCGGTGACCTCTTGGCAGTTTTAAAAAGGGTTGAGGGCGATTTGGCTTGTTTTTCAGAAACTTTGCCTTCTATCTTACCCTTTCACCAAGTTCTTTTCTAGAAGCTGGGTGGACTCCATGTTAGGGGTCCCGCAGTCTTTCCTAAAAGACTACCCTTGAAACCAGATTCTTGAATGGCCGGGATCCTGTACGGCAACCAGAAACCTTTCCCCCAGGGGATGCTGGGTTCCACTTTGGTGCAGAGGGAACTCTTAGTCCACTGTAGCCTTTCTCTCTGGCCTTTGAGGGGGATGACCAGCCCAGGGGTCGGGTGTTTGCAGTCTGCAGGGGTTTGTGAGAGGAAATGGCTGGATGAGGTGGCAGTACTGTGAAAGTTGGTCAGCACCTTCCTGTAAACTCTTGCCCCTACTTCTAACTGCTCTATAAATATATATATATAGTGACTAGTTTAACTGGCATCCCGCTGGAGCCTGAGACTTGCCATAAAAAACTGCTGAGTCCTTGGCATACACTTTCATAGTTTTGTTCTCCATCTGTTCGGGGTAGGTGTCGAGCAAGGCAAATGTATCTTGATATTTCAGATGGGCTTTTGACGTACTGTTGCCAAGGAAGGTTTTTTTCTGATTTTTTGACAAACGAATTTTTGCACACTTTAAATTGGTGTCTTTCGGCAACCTAAAACACATTGAAAATTAGCTACTGTACATATTTTTATATTCTCTTTATAAATGCATGTCTGACTGTACTTGTAACCATATTGTAACACGTGGCCGCCCAGTAGGCCTCGTGCTGCTGTGGCCCCGTCGGAGTAGCAGCATATTAGCAGCCCCTCAGCATACTGGGAACTTCTTCCTAAACAAAGAATGTAAATTTGGTCAAGTCTGCTCTTGGTTCATTCAATTATTTTTAACATTTGAATTAATTATTGTATATCCTAAATACATTTATCCTTTTGGCAGTGACTAGATTCCACGAATGTGTCTTAATCTATCCCTTCAGCTGGCGGTTACTATTATCTTTTTTGATCCCTTGAAGTTACCCTGTAGGAGACAGAAATTCTTTGCTGTCTGTATTCCTCAGAGTGAGAAGGTAGTGGCATGGGTGGAGTGTGTGTTCTTTCTCCAAATCTATTATAATGTTCATTAAACATGTCTGTAGCAAAGATGGTGGTAGTTCTTTTGTTAACTGAAGTCACCCTTCACCGTGGCGATTTGCAAAGGAGATGTACTTGAACGTTTCTGTAAATCGTGAGATAAACTGTTTGGAGATTTAACCACCTCTCTGATGGGGGACCAACTCTATGGAAATTGTAAATAAGTTCTATT
This sequence comes from Balaenoptera borealis, assembly GCF_965194805.1. Lineage (NCBI taxonomy): Eukaryota > Metazoa > Chordata > Mammalia > Artiodactyla > Balaenopteridae > Balaenoptera > Balaenoptera borealis. Next base: position 13,542,060 of record NC_138866.1, on the reverse strand, counting down.
TATAAACCTGGCACTGTATTCAATAAACATTTCTGCAGCCTTTCATCTCTAACTGCGAACTCTGTAGGTTTTTAGCCCGCAATGCTTTCCATTCCTTTTGCTCAACGAACAAGCTACACCTGCCCTCAGATGTGATTCCACCTGGGCCCTAGCGTGGTAGGGGAGGGACCCACACCACAGACACATCCCACTACGGCCTTACCCTGGTCTTAAAGTTCAGGTGTCAATAGCTGACGTTTTAACACAATCTCTTGGCATATTAATGTATCTGTGTTTGCCTTATGTGGAAAATTCACCCCGTAAAAAGATTCATTCCTCTTTAACTTCAAGGTTAATCCAAATCTCTTTAGGAATTGTGTGAAGAAGTACACTTTAAACATTAGATGGGAATTTAGATACTAGATGGGAATTTAACATCACATAAGCACATGCCTCTGCCCATGTCCAGAGCAGGGCAGTGGAGGCTACAGCTTCCATGCAGAACCTTGGAGTTGAAACCTTGCCCTTAATCAGTGCCATCCCAGACCCTGGTTTCTAGACAAGGTTCTCTAGCAGGAGAAGCCATCTCCTGGCTGCTACCTGTGTTTCCAGAAGGATCTTCCCCAGGCTGCCTTGCCCATTTCCTTTCCCACCCTGCACAGAAGGACGAGAGGGCTGAGAAGAATGGGAATGATCACAGGGTAAGCCCCTGCTCTGACCAGAAGGCTTGAGACACAGCTCCAGGTAACATTTAGCTTCTGTGTACAGCCAGCCCCTCGTCTACAAGGATGGAGACACCACCGTGGGGACAGAGCCCTCTGCTGAGACTTTAGGACAGGCTCCTAGTTTTGCTTCTGTCCTTCTGTAGCTATGGACAGGTTCTTTTACCTCTCTACACCTCAGTTAAAATCAGATTATTGGACGAGGTACATTCTACCTGTGGCTTTCTAGGATTCTGACCAATCCAGCTTGGCGTCACTTGGTGTTTAAATTGAAATTGCAGCCTAAAGGGTGGGAGGCAAAAGAGCGTAGGCGTGCTGTACACTTGGAGATGACAAACGGGATTTTTAAAGTCTCAGCAGCTCCCTGTTGGGGGTGGAGCGGAGGGTAAGCTTGCTCTTAACGCTGTGATGTAATCCTGGAACGGGGGTCAAAGAAACTGATCATTAAGTGACTTCCATCCTCCTGGCAGCACAGAAATAGGAAGCTACCATTCACTGCCTGCAGGAGATTCAGTCCAAGTGACAACGTCATCTAGTTTTTCAGCAGTTTTGGTTCAGGAAGAAAAACACATGCACACATTTCCGATTTGAGCTGAACTTCCCAGGGCACTGAGGGCTGGAGCATCCAGTGACTCATGATGCCTTAGAAGGAAGTCAAACTTAAAGTTTTTTTTATAGCTTGCTGCTGCTTCTCTCCCACTGCCCTCAACCCTCTGCCAGGGAGCGGGAGGGCTTCGCTCGTGCTCTGGAACCCACGGGAAAGCTGACGGGAGCCCGAGGAGCTGCCGGCTCTCCCGTCTCACGTCTCCATCGACAATCCCGGAACTTGGGTTAAAAAAATGGTGGCACTTTCCCACATACGAATTATTTATGTCCTGCCTGTGTGTCAGCAACTTATGGGAGTGAATGTGTAATTTACACATTCAGATAGTATTTCAAATGTCACATTTTTAAGTTCTGTTTTCACTTTTACAAAGATGAAAGGTCAGTGGTTAGGCTCTCTCTTCACTCTCTGTGATCATCCCGTCCCCCTCCATACCCTGGCAGAGGCCTGCCTCTTCCTGTTCCTTCTCTTCTGGGAACCCTGTGGTCCTATCAGAATTTTGACTAGTCCTTGAGAAATGCTCACTGCCCCCAGCCAGGAGCCCTTCTCTCTAGTACGGCTGGACCTGGCCCAGATTTGTCTAACACCATGAAAAATGAAGCCACCTGGTCACATCTCACCTCTTCTCTTCTTCGCCAAAGTCTTGATCTTCAACTGGAAGATGTCACACAACACCCCTGGGCTCCCACGACCTGATTCCAACTCAAGGTCGGAGACACTTCCCTAAACCCCAGAAGTGGGTGATGACCCAGTGGTTGGCTAAACCCTAGTGAGCTCATCCTTTCTGGAGGGTTCTGGGGGGGAACTCAGGGTCTGAATGCAGCTGTTCAAGCAGAGCAAGTCCTTTAACTCAGCTTTGCAAATACCTGCCCGGCCTTCCCATTCAGGCTGCCACCTATGGCCAGGAAGGAATTCAGAGCATAGTTCTTTTGCTGTTTCTTTCTGGGAGAGCCAACTCATTAGAGGAAAAAGTGAGAGGGCTGTATTCTGATTATTTGTTCTCAGGTTCAACGCCTACAATGTTCAGAGCTCAGAATTAAAGGACTTCAAAATACTGGAAGGCTCAGTATCCACCTTTTGAGGAGATTTTGCAGGTTATTCGTAGAAACATTATTAGATACAACCACCAAGTAGCGTGCCAATGAACAATATGTAACAACTTGAATACATAAGAACTGATGCAGACATAGCGTAAGAAAGTATAAAGCAAGAATTGACAAGAGTAACAAATCCATCATCATAGAGATTTTGACATAGTTCCCCCAGTTATTAAGAAATCAAGCAGACAATAGTACATTTGAACCACACAATGAACAAGTTGATTTCATGTATGTATGTAGAACATTGCATCCAGCAGTTAGAGATTTCACATTACAGATATTAATTAACATTAATAATATTAATAAATCATTAAATATTATATTAATTATAGTTATAGGATAATATAATTACAAATACATAACAAATTAATAATGATAACATAAGAAATTAATAAATAAGATTAAATAGAGAATTAAGATTGACTACATATTAGATCATAAAGTAAACTGCAACAAACATTAAAAAAAAAAATCTTTCATATTGACCAAGTTGCCTAATAACAATGCAATGGATAGAAAATAATTTAAAAACTACAACTTTTAATATACCCATTTGTTTTGAAAATTAAAGTCCATTTCTAATAGCATTTCTAAAAAGAAATAATATGAACATCTAGAAAATGTTTAGGACTGAATGAAAACAAAATTCTACATTTCAAAACTGTGGGATACAGCTTTGAAATTATAGCATGAAAATGCTTATAATGGAAAAGAAGAAAGGCTAAAATAAATAAGGTAAACATCCAACTTAAGTTAGAAAAAGAATAAAATAAGCCCAAAGAGAGCAGAAGTATCAAAGATACCCACAGAAATTAATGAAATACGAAACAAAGGTACAAAAAAGAAGATCAACAAAGACAAAAAGTTGGCTCTTTGAAAAGATGATTAGACACAGTATGGTAGCTTGTCAAAAAATTAAACATATAATTACCACATGATATATCAACTCCACTTCTGGGTATATACCCAAAAGAATTGAAAGCAGGGACTAAAACAGATATTTGTACACCCATGTTCATAGCAGCTTTATTTACAATAGCTAAAAGGTGGAAGGAACCCAAGTGCCCATCAGTGGGTGAATGGATCAAAAAAAAAGGTGGTATATATATATATATATATATATATATATATATATATATATATATATATATATATATATATAAAACAAAATATTATTCGGTCTTTAAAAGAAAGGAAATGCTGACGTATGCTACAACATGGATGACGACGATTTGTTCTTTTGTAAGAACAGATACTGTATGATTCCACTTACATGAGGTCCCTAGAGTAGTCAAATTCACAGAGACAGAAGGTAGAATGGGTGGATGCAATGGGGGGGCAATGGGGAATCATTGTTTAATGGGTAAAATTTCAGTTTTGTAAGATAAAAAAGTTCTAGAGAGGGATGGTGGTGATGGTTGCACAACAATGTGAATATACTTAATGCTGCTGAATTGTACACTTAAAAATGGTTAAAATGATAAACCTTATGTTATGCATGTTTTACAATTGTTTTTAAAAGTCAAGCAAGTGAAGAAAATATTACAGAAAGATAATGTCATCCTGGAAGTTGCTTATATTGCAGACGATGTTTTCTGTTTCATTGATTTTTTTTCCTATTATTTCACCATTAATATAATGTTTAATTATTATAGTTTTATAATAAAAGCTCATTCCTACTGTTTCTGGTTAAAAAAGTTTAGACAAATCTCAAGCAGTGCTAATGCAAAAAATGTTAGGAGGGAATTCCCTGGTGGTCCAGTGGTTAGGACTCCACACTTAGACTGCTGAGGGCCCGGGTTCGACCCCTACTTGGGGAACTAAGATCCCACAAGCCGTGCAGTGCGGCCAAAAAAAAAAAAAAGAAAAAAAGTTAGGAATAAAGTGGGAGACGTAACCACAAATAAACCAGGGATTTTTTTAAAAACTGTATCGTAAAAACTTTGATGCCAGTAAATATGAAAACTTAGGTAAAAGGGATAATTTCCTAGAGAACTGACTCAAGAAGAAGTAGAAAATTTAAAGCAAACTAACCATTAAAGGAATCTAACCAGTAGTTAAAAATATATCTACCTGTGCTGGATGACTGTCAAACTGTGCCGCACTCCTCCCCATGAGTGATGAGGCCTTGGTCTCGTCCCCTTGAGTCTAAGAGGACACTGTGACTACTTTGACCAATGGAATACACTAGAAGGGATATACTAGTTTCTGGGCCCATGCTTTTTCCAATTCTGTCCTTGGAACATTCTGGAAGCCCTGAGATCTCCATGCTGGAGAGGCCACATGTAGATGCTTCAGCAGACGGTCAGCTGGGCCAAGCCTTCCTGCCAGCTGTCCCCACCGAGGTGCCCAGTAGTTGAGGCTATCTTGGATCTTCCAGACCAGGTCATTTGCCAGCTGAATACCATTGAGTAATCTCAGTTGACCTCAGATGGGGCAGAAGAATCACCCATCTGAACCCTGCCTGAATTCCTCACCCACAAAATCAGGAGATAAAATAAAGTGGCAGTTGTTTTAAGACACTAATATTTGGGTTCATTTGTTTTGAAGTAACAGATAACAAAGCCACCACCAAAAACAGAAAAAAATTCTTCCAGAGAAAGAAAACAAAACAAACAAAACAAAAAGATTACACTGCAACTCTTCACCCATTCCTGACAAATTCTTCCAGAAAATAAAGAGAGATTAATGTTAAAACTGATTATCCACACCAGATAAGAATACAAGAAGGAAGGAACATGACAGGCTGGTCTATGTACATAGATGCAAAAATATACAAACAAATATAATTATTAAACTGAATCCAGCAGTGTATTAAATAAAATGCATCTATGAACATGTTGGTTGTAATCCAATAATCCAATGATTATTTCACATGGAAGGAGAGAGAGTCGTACGAGGGGAAGGAAAGGCTGAACAACCTAGCCAGTGGAAAGGCAGATGCCCCGAGCTTCAGGCTCTTCTGGGGCTGGGGACACCCCCTCCTCTGTCAAGCCTCTGGCCCTCTTGCCTTGTGCATTGTCTTCCTTCCCTATCTTCCTCGAAGACTGGCTTTCTCTACTGTAGGAAACGTGGCTGGTACCACTCCTGAGCTTTACACCCTACACTTTTTGCCAGGTAGAGACAATCTGTTTCAGTCCCAGCTCCAACATTTTTGAGGAAGAATTCTGCCACAGTTTGCCTAAGGTACCCAATCTCGGACTATTCATCTGTGCCAGGAGGTAGACTCTGGGGAAACAACTGTGCATTAGTTTCTTATTGCTGCCGTAACAAGCATCACAGACTTAGCGGATTAAAACGGGGTCTCCAACGCCTGGGCTGCAGACTGGTAACGGTTCGCGGCCTGTTAGGAACCGGGCCACACAGCAGGAGGTGAGCGGCGGGCGGGCGAGCGAAGCTTCACGTGACGCTCCGCATCGCTCCCCATCGCTCGCATTGCCGCCTGAACCATCCCTGCCCCCTCCCCCCACCCTCGCCCCATCCTGGAAAAATGGTCTTCCATGAAATCGGTTCCTGGTGCCAAAAAGGTTGGGGACCGCTGGCTTAAAACAATACACACTTGTCTTACAGTCCTGGAGGTCAGAAATCTGAAATCACTTTCACTGGCCTAAAATCAAGGTGTCAGCAGGACTGGTTCCTTCTGGAAGCCCTAGGAGAGAATCTGTTTCCATGCCTTTTCTAGCTTCTGTAGGTCACCTGCATTCCCTGGCTCATGGCCCCTTCCTGAATCTTCAAGTGTAGCATCTTAAATCTCTTTCTCTATGACCCCTGCTTCTATTGTCACATCTCCTCTGACTGTGACCCTCCTGCCTCCCTCTTATAAAGACCCTTGTGATTATATTGGGCCCATCTGGACAATCCAGGATATTCTTTCCACCTCAAGATTCTTAATCACATTTGCAAAGTCTCTTTTTCCATGTAAGGGAACATATTCACAGGTTCCAGGAATTGGATGCGGGCCTCCTTGGGGGGCTATTATTCTGTCTGCCCTCGACTGTGATTGGCTTAGCTTGGATCAGGTGTTCACCTCTGGACTAATCAACCACCACTAGGAAGTTGGGCTACTCTAAAGTCAGGGCTGCTTCCACAGGAACCACAGAGATGGGGGAATTCTCAGAAGGATGGGAACGCTACACAGAGAGGATGAAAAATTTCCCCTCCGGTGGCATTGCTGTCCACTCATTACCCAAACTAGAAATGTGGGAGTCGCTCATAATTCCTTCCTTCCCCCTCATGCAGTATCAATTATTATTATTATTTTTAAAAAAATATAAATCTGATTTTTTAAAAATTAATTAATTAATTTATTTTTGGCTGTGTTGGGTCTTCGTTTCTGTGCGAGGGCTTTCTCTAGTTGCGGCAAGTGGGGGCCACTCTTCATCGCGGTGCGCGGGCCTCTCACTGTCGCCGCCTCTCTTGTTGCGGAGCACAGGCTCCAGACGCACAGGCTCAGTAGTTGTGGCTCAGGGGCTCAGCTGCTCCGCGGCATGTGGGATCTTCCCAGACCAGGGCTCGAACCCGTGTCCCCTGCATTGGCAGGCAGACTCTCAACCACTGTGCCACCAGGGAAGCCCTCAATTATGTTATTTTGACCAATACTTAAGTAGCACTTAGTCTGTGCCAAGTGTTGGTTTAAGCCCGTGACCCATAGTCACTCATGTAACCTCCTGTGAGATAGATACTCTCCTAGCTCCATTTTCCAGGAGGGAACCTCTGGCATAGAAAAGGTCCAGTACTTGCCTGGGGTCCCACAGCCAGGAAGCTGAGAGCCAAGATTTGAACCCAGGAAAACTGGCCCTAGAGGCCATGCTCCTAAACACCCTTCAATTCTGCCTTGATCCTTTTCCTTATTTTGCCAAGTGAGCATTTCCTAAATGCTGTGTTTCTTCCCTACACTATATTATTTACTCTTTCAGATAACTGTGATTGAAGGTGGTCCAGACAATTTTACCTTTTAAACACCCCACACCCTGACCCTGACCTGCTTCCCTCCTGAGCCTTATCCTGTTACCATCCACCTCTTCTTTTTTTTTTTTGGCCACACCGTGCAGCTTGATTGAACCTGGGACCGTGCGGTGAAAGTGCAGAGTCCTAACCACTGGACTGCCAGGGAATTCCCACCGTCCACCTCTTATCTCTTGGTTGACGGCTACCGCCTTCTAACTGGACTATCTGCCTCTGGCTTGGTCCCCTCAAATTCATCCGTCAAACAGCTGACACACTAATCTGCCTACAATGCAAATCTGACTGCTTAAAATGCTGAAGTTGAGGGTTCCTTGTCGAGGGGAAAGTCCAGTCTCATTAACACACTCTCCAAGGACTTCCATGAGGTGCCTCACCCACCTCTCCAGCTGCCTTCCTGCCACTTTATGCTCCAGCAAAACCAACTTGCTCATGGGTCTCCTCACATACAACCCATCCCATTAAATGGTGAGTTTCTTGAGGGCAAAGACTTTCTTACTTACATCTGAATCCACTTGGCCTGGCATGTAGGGGTGACTCATACTCCAAAAATGTGTCAGGGATCAACTCGCATGTGACAGGAGGTCTGCAGTGGATTGCCACTGAGCTCTGTCCTGATCTGTGTTCCTATGCTTGGCTCTGATGAAACCATAACAACACCCCGTATGACAGAATCAGGGAAGTTTACGTTGAAATGATGGTCCCACACGAATTTAACAGACATTTGTGTAACATCTTATGCTTAGGTTCCAGAATGCACCTGCCCACATACAGCAAGAGGGAGACAGAATGTAGGGCAGCAAATAAGGTAGCACTGTGAAAACTAGAGATTCAGTGAGCGACTCGAGGCCAGGAAAGGGTCAGTGTTGAGTCCAGAGTTTGAAATTCCGTTTCCGACATTCCTTCTATAGTCCAGCGTGGCTTCCCCAAGGCCTCTCTCTCTTATTGGTTTCTGTCTCCACTGAAGATGAAAAGCGTGTCTTATATTTCACGGCATCCCTCTTGGCTCAGGCTGTTCCCTCTGGTCACAATGCTTGTTCCTCCACTCTGGGATGGCTGACTCCTTCTCAGTCTTTGGGTCTCAGCTTTGATGTTTTCTCCTCAAGAACCCTTCCCTGACCATCCTCTACAAGACATCCGCCCGTTAGTCTCTACCACAGCATCCCTGTTTGTTTGCTTCCCACCAGCGTAATTTGCTTCCCTTCCTTGTTCATTGTCTGTCTCCTGTGCAAGACAAAGCCCACGGGGCAGGGACCAGGTTGGTCTTGTTCACCAACGTGTCCCCAGCCTCCGGCTCCAGGCCTGGGTGTTGGAGGTCCTCAGTAAATAAATATTTGTTGAATTGGAGAAAGATATGCCACCGAAGCAGTAGAAGGTTACACAGGAAATGCCAAACACACAGGTGGGCCTTCTCAACAAGGGCTCCTGTCACGGCAGGGGATGGGAGGAGATGAGGAGGTCAGTAAGCCCACAGCAGGGTCCAGCCCTGGGGGACTGTGGTCCTGGCCAAGGAGCCAAGGCAGGGACTCGGGACCCCAGGATCCAGGTGGCTTTAATGTAACATTGTTCTTTGCTGTGTTCATGTAGGGCCCAGCATGCAGTTGAGTTTAATACATTATAGCTGGGTTGAAAAAAATTTACATATCACACTGTAACTGCCTGACTTCTCCCTTGTTTTTTTCTTTTTTAATGGTAGCAAAGCTCATATAACATAAAATTAACCATTTTAATCTGTACAATTCAGTGGCATTTAGTACATTCACTATTGTGCAAACCCCACCTCTGTCTAGTTCCAAAACATTTTCATCATCCAAAAGGAAACCCCAGACCTCCTCCCAGCCCCTGGCAACCACCAGTCTGTGTTCTGTCTCTCTGAATTTATCAATTCTGTATAGTTCCTATAAATAGAATCATGCAATATGTGACCTATCGTGTCTGGCTTCTTTCACTTAGCAGAGTATTTTCAAGATTCATCTACACCGCAGCATGTATCAATGCTTTGTTCCTTTTTATGGCTGAATAAAATAATATTCCACTGTATGGATAGACCCCAGTTTGTTCATTCATTCATCCACGATGGGCATTTGAGTGATTCCCGTCTTTTGGTCTCCCCTTGTTCTGGTCAGTGATGCACGTATCTTAGTGGGTGACCTAAGAAAATGGTACCCCAGTGTGTGTGATGCTGATATCACAAGTGAGAAGAATACACAGGTGTGCCCTGGGGGCCCTGTGCCCATCCTGCTGTCTTCGGGGGCAGTGCTAAGAGCCCAGCTGTTGGCCTCAGGACACCCACCTTTGAGTCCTGGCTCTGCCACGCGGGCTCCCTGGACCTCACCTGCCAATGGAGCCGGCCACACTTGTGCTGCCCCCCACAGGTATGTTGGGAGGCTCCTGTGGATGCCAGAAGCCTTTGTGAGCTGAGAAGCTTAGCAGATGGGCAGCTAATACTGCTGGTTCCCAGACCCAGGTGGAGCAGTAAGTCTCTGGGCCTCATGGGACTAAACTGCTTCGGTCCAAATCCTGGCTCCTATAATTTCTAGTCCAGTGGTTAAGACAGGTTGTCAGCTTCTCTGAGCTATTGAGAGAATACTTTCCCCCCTGGGCCCCTGAGTTGAGCTGGGCTGGGAACTCGGTTCTCCTGCTTCCAAACTTCAGATTATTCCTTCCTCTGAAATATTGAGAGGGGGCACCTTTTTATCAGACTATTGTGGAAAGGTGAGGGACAGGCTCTTTGCGAAACCAACCCACGTGAGCGTCCAGATGTACAAACCTTCCCACAGCTGCGTACACACGTGCAGGGTAGCCATCAAGACACTGAACAGCAGGTAGGGCCCTTGTTACCTCCACCAACTAGAACGCTTTCCTTCACTGGAGCAGGGTCGGGGGTTAACCCTTCAGTTGAAGGCTCATCTGTGCCAGGGCTCCAGGGGGGCGCTGGGGCAATAAAGGAGCTCTTGGGTGTTTGGGGCAGTGGCTGTTTACCAGCAGGTAAGGAAGTTTTGGAATATTTGAAGACTGTGAAGGCCATGATGATACTTATCAGGTACACATCAGATGAATGTCAACATTGCCTACCTGCGAACATTTGCTCCTCCATCAGCACAAACAAGGGCAGTGCCCCCTGCCACCCGTGCCCGACACCAGACTTTCTGACCTCCTGCAATCAGTCTTCCTCGAATGAGGCCAGGGCTGGGCTGATTCAGGCGGCACACGGCCAGCCTGCTGTTATTTCCCTCGGCTCCGGCCTGAGAAGCTTCAGGGAAAGAACCACGCGCATCCTGAGCTCTCACCTGCCCTGGACAGGCCTGCGGGCCTCCTGGCCCGGGTGTCAAGGCAGCTGGCCACGGTTCCACCCTGCCCTTCCCTCCTGCCAAACGCGTTTGCAGGGAGAAAACTCCACACCACACAGGGTTTCTCCAAAGTCCTTGGGAAGAGGCCTACAGGATGGGCTGAGGCTGGGTTTCCTACCTTTTGGAGCTGGGAAGTCACTCTGAGATAACCAGGCCAAGCTCTCCACTTACCAGGTGAAGAATTAGGTCCCAAATGTTGGAGGAGAACCAACCCAAGTCACCCATGGAGAGGGTGGTGAGACTAGGGCAACGCCCAGGCCTCCCACGGCCCAGCTGGCACCTTCTACCTTCAGAAATAGAAGTGGACATTCCCCCAGTCGGTGTTCCGATTTCCTCCCAGGCAGGACCCCAAGAGCAAAATGTCCTAACTGGCCCAGTTTTCTCTCCAAGCTCCGCCCGTGACTGTTCTGAAGGCCTGCCTTCTATCAGCTCTGGTCAGGACCTAACCCATCCATGTCCTGCTCTCCCAGGCTCAGGTGTCGAATGGGTCCACCTGATTGGCCAGCCGACAAACAGGCTGATGCGTTTCAATGAGTGTCCTCTCCTGGGAGTGTGTGGCCTTCATTAACCCAGTTAAATTTACCCTTCCCCATGCCCATCCCATGCCCACCGCAACACACTGGCTAAGAGCTCCTTGGAGGTCACGGCCGGTCCTGTGGTCTCTCCCTTGCAGAGCCCAGCACAGGGCTAGGCTCGGAGCAAGTGCCTGGTGACTCTTCCCTGAAGGGGACTGAGAGGGACGTGGATCTGCTTGGAGCCAGAGGGACCGGGAGGGGAGGAGCCCGTGGAGGGTGGCCTGCAGGGTGGGCTGCGAGCAGGCAGGGAAAGGGCTCCCTCGGGGGGGTGAGGGGGCTCTGGAATCCCTCGGCCTGCCCTCCTGGACAGCACCCACCAAGCGCCCAGCCCCGCCTGTGACTGTAGGGGCCGAGGTGGGCCAGTGAGCGCTTGCTCAAGATGGGCTGGGTGGCAGCAAGGCCTCAATGACCCCCCGGGAGGGTCCTGATTCTGAACAGGTGGGCGTGGGGAGGGGCTCAGGGAACGGCTGAGAGCCCAGGATGCGGGGCTGGGAGGAGCTTGCCTGACTCGGGTGGGCAGTGGGGAGCCAGGGAGCCCGTCGGGCTGCTTGTTCTCCATGTACCCCCAGACTCAGCTCTGCCCTTCTCTGCCCTGCCCAGTGTCCGGGAGTGGGGCTGGCCTGTCTCCATGGCACCAGTGGGCCCCCTCACCCACTGGTTTCTGGCTGGAGTTGGCCAAAGGGAAGCACTTAGGCAGACTGAAGGGCAGAGGGGCTGGTCGTTGCCGGGCCATGAGTCAGCAGTGGCTGTGTCCCAGCGGCTGCGTGTGTGTGTGCGTGTGTGTGTGTGTGTGTGTGTGTGTGTGTGTCAGGGTCCCAGCTCCTATGGGGCAGCCCTCCCTGCAGCTCCGGCTCTCTCTCTGAGGACTGCTCCTGCCCCTTGTTCGGCAGGAGCAGGGGCTGGTGCAGTGCCCAGCCTGGATGCTTCCGTATCCCATGCTGGTGTCCTTCTCCCTGTCCACACCCAGTAAACAGCCCCAATTCCCCTGTTCCAGGGTGCCCTCTGTCTCCCGCCAGGACCCTTGTCGGGACCCTGTGGGTCAGGACCAACAGTTGACAAGCATGGTTCTAGAAGACGAGGGGGAAAAGGCCTAGAGCAGACATGATAGTAACTGGGGCTGAGGCTCACCCCAGAGTAGACTGCACTGGGTAGCAAGACCTCTGAGCACAGCGGCCGCCCAGACTCAGCTGGAGGCCCTGGGCGCTGAGACCGGAGAACCAGCTGAGCCCACAGACATGGTTAGGATGACTCCCAGCGGGGAGCTTGGCTCCCAGGAGGAAAAACCCAAAATGGCCCTCCTCAAGGCCAGGCAGTGGGGGGGTGTCTGAGCCTGCAGACGGGCACCCCAGAAAGGCCCCTCCCTCATTCCTGCTCCGCCCTCACACCTCCTGCTGCCCGCGGGGAACTGGCCGGGGCTTCCAGCATGCACGTGGACTACTTGGACCTTGACAGAACAGTCCGGAGCCTTGGGGAGATGCGGGAAGGGCAGTGGGGTCAACACAGGGCCTTGTTCTGACTCTGGCCTTCCTACTAATCAATGATGGAATCTCAGGGGGGCAGCTCCTTACCCCTGGGGCTGCAGCCTGCCCTGCTCCCACACCGGGACTCTGGGGCTTCGACCCAAACCTACTTGAGAAGCTACTGAGAGCTGCCTTGGTTTCTCTAAAAAATTGGAGAGAACAAAGAAGTTACCATGGAAACCACCCAAAATTTAAAAGACTAAAACAACAGTTTAATATCTCAAAAATCCTCTTTTTTTCCCCCCCTCTTAAAAACACACACTCATATACAATCCCATTGTACCACATTAGTCTGATGAGATGGGGTGGAGGTGGAGGGGAGGATGAGAAAAGGATTCAGAATCTCAGGGGGCCACATGGTGATGGGGCTCCCAGAATTAGTTCTAGGGGTTTAAATTAAAACACGAATAAACATTTGAAATGCAAAAGACCTAAATCCTCCAGCTCCACTGCAGATGAAAACAATGTAAAAGCTTTTCGCTGGATTAAAAGGGAGAGAAGATATGCAGGTGGAATAGTGGGGCTGAGGAAGTCAGCTGGGCCCTAGTGCCTGGGGGAGGGCCGGGGACCACTGCTCCCTCCAGAACCCCATCTCTTGGGCTTGGCCATCACTCCAGCCCCACCCTGTCCCATCCCTCCACTCTCTGCAGGGCCTGAGAACTGAGGACTGGGAACAAGGCATCCCCAGTATTGCGTGGGCCTGGTGTGGGTGAGTGGGGACTGAGCTAGTTTTCCGCTATGTGGAGGCCATGCAGCCACTGCCGAAACGCCAGGTCCACTCCTGTGAGGACAGGTCTCGCCTCCCAGAGTGTCACACTTGCCCCAGGGAACTGCCCTGGTGTAGCTCCTCACTGCTGGCAGGATGAGTCTGTGGGGCATGCTTGCTGCCCTGTTCTTCTGGGAATGGTTCCCTGAATGTCCACAGGACCCACCCATCCTCGAGTCTCAGGCATGTGGTTTTTGCCGGACTGACTCCACCCCCAGTTCCAGGGGAGGGGCCTGCCGGGCCACAGGGATGTGTTAAAGGATAGGCAAGTGATATGTCATTAGATGCTGACTTGGAGTTCTGCGAGAGAGATGTCCATCTTCCCCTCTGGGCTTGAACTTGGCAGCGTGAGTGTGCTGGGGGCCACCTTGAGAACATGAAGGGGTAAACCTGCCTAGAGAAAGGAGCCAACAGTGAGAAAGCAATGCTGAGATAACATCACCCTGGGTTAAGCTTCGCCTGAACCCCATCTCCCAGCCCCCAAACGCTTCAATTGTTTGAGCTGATACATTCCCATCATCTGCTCCTGAAAAAATTTTAGTTGGTACAGATCATGACGCCTGGGCCTGGCATTCAAGGCTCGTTGCCATCTGCTTCTCTCCCCTTCTATCTGCATCCCCACTAATTGCTCTGCATGATTCCTCCATTCAGCCCACTGATCCAATTGGCCTTTTTCCAAACATGCTGTGGGCAACCCACCCTCCAGGGTGCTGCTTACGGCACTGTCCCTACCAGGAATGCCTGTTCTATTTATCTGAGTACTGAGTACTCAGCACTTGGTACTATCTAAGTAGTACTTAGACAGGTAGGCATATTAGATTAGCACTAATTGTTAAGTACTACTTACTTTCCAAGGTCCTTCCCCCTTTTCCAGGAAGACTTCCTTGAAAGCCTCCTCTTGTGTGTTTCCCTGATTCCCCAGGTCTCTCGTCTGGCCCTGATGAAATACACCTGGCTTCCCAGGTGGTTCATGAACTCCAAGTATCATCCCTTGGCTTGATTCAGTAGCTTCCTAGAACCTGTTCCTATTCCAGCAAGGGACTTGTGTTTAGGGATGGACACCTGTCCCCAGGCCCCAGCCCTGCCCTGTTCAGGCAGCAAAGAAAATGGATCCTATCATACTCATTTTCACATTTAGTCCTTACAATAGGTCTGTGAGGTAGGAGATTTTAACCCATTTTAAGAACCAAACCTTGAGGCTCAGAACAGTTCAATGACTTGTCCAAGGTCACACGTTCCTGCACTAGCAGACTTGGTACCTCAAACCCAGGTCTTCTGATTCCCTTGTTCATTCCTCAGATGAGAGACAGAACTGAATTTTACTGAGGGGTCCCCTGGGATGTGTGTGCATCTCTCCTTTGTCCTGCGGAGCGCAGGGTGGCACCTGTACCCTCACAGCTGAGCCAGTGTCTTCCATCCTGGACCCAGCAGGCTGGGTACCAGGTGGCAGTGGATTCTGAGCAGCCAGAGGCTGGCCAGCCTCATCCTGACCATGTCAAATCCCAGAGGCCTCGCTGAGGGGTCATGTCCCTCCAGATGAACAAAATAAATTCATGGAAATGTTTTCACAAGGGCGTTTTTCCTCTGCTGGTCTCTGCTTCCTTGAAAAACACAGACTTGGAGGTAAACAGTCTTTACTGCTACAAGGGAGCAAATACAGACTTCCTTCCCCATCCCCGGCCCCGACAGTTCTGCTTCCTCTGCCCTTCTTTCCAGCACTGTCCAGTGTCCCCCAGGAAGGCCTGAGGACCAAGCTCCAAAGGTGGATGGTGTCCCACAGAGACAAGCCGCGGGGACACCTGGAGCTCCAGATGCTTCTGCCTCCCCATCAGTCAGGGTACTTGGACTCCTGTCCTCTGGACTTTCCCCACTCCCATCAGACGGGCCCGATGGCCTGGAGAAACAAAAGGGGAGCACTTCTGAAAGGAGGGGTGTTGTTAGGTTAAGATGGAGGCTTGATCCTGACAGGAAAAATAATCCACGGGCTTGAACCATGCTTTCTTCTTCCTTCCAGACCCTGGAATTTGCTCGTAAACAACACATTGTCGTCTTGATTTTCAGCTCCTCGAAATTAAACAATGTTAAGAAGGGTTTGTACGAACCACCTTAACTGCAGAGGGCAGAATGAGAGGAATTACTGTCTGTTTATTTATGCTTTACATTTTCTACTTGCAAAATGCTTCAAAATACATTTCACTTTCTGTCTGGGATTTTTTCTCCCCAAGATCCTGGTGGGGATGCATCTTTCTAGTGATTCCTGGGGATGGGCTGGAGGCAAACAGCCGTAGAGTGACCTGCCCTCAGTCACCTGCAAGAGCAAGATTCACGTGATGGGTTAGCACCACGGCAGATGGGATTATTGGTTGCAATTCTTCACTCCCCTGTGCTCATATAACACACCCACACCCTAGCCATAGCCTCATAGATTTCCTTGTCGCACTAATTTGGAGGCTGACCATGTGACTTGCTTCGACCTATGGCAGGAGGACAGATGTGGCAGTGTGCCAGTTCTCAGCCTAGGCAGTAAGAGACTGTGCATATTTCTACTTGTCCTTGTGCACTTTTGCTATCTTCACGAGGAAAGTTTCCCCTGGTTGCCGCTGCCCTTTTATCCTGGGACCCAGAGTGAACATGTGGGGGGTCAGAGTTGCCCCTATTGATCTACAGATCCCCGAGAGGGAATAAATGACGGCTGTTGTAATTCTCTGAGTTTTGAGGTGATCTGTTACACAGTGTTTCATGGCCATTGTTGACGGATACAAGTACTCAGTAGAAATTCTGTAGATAGTAGGTGATTAATAAATGACACCCTGGCATGTTTATTTCCTACAAATTTACTGAGCATCTATGTTTTTGCCAACCACTGTGATAAGTTATGGGGATACAGATAATAACAAAAATCAGTAAAATAATAATTAACATTTATTAAACATTTACTAGGTTCCAGGTATCATGCTCAGCTCTTTATATATAATATCTTACTGAATTCTCCCACATTTCTAGGAAGAAAATGAGGAAATTAAGCCTTTGAGAGTGAAAGCAACCTGCCCCAGATCATATGACTGGAAAGACCCAGTTCCTGTCCTCAGGACGCTCACAATCTGGCAAAGAAGGACGCTTGCCTGCAAACACTTGTGCATGCCTGTCCATGTGACTGGACTGGTAATTATTATTGTCCAAGTTTGAATTCTGTGGTGAGGCAGCAAAAGGCAGACTGGCTGTTTTGGCAGGAAAATCTGCCTTGTTCTTCTCTGCAGGCAAAGTTGAGCTAAAGGCTCTTAGGAAGCTAGGGGATGGTGAGTTTACAACCTGCACCAAATGGCATGAAGGTGAACATGACCCCCACAGGTACTTAGGAAAGCCCTGCTTTTGGAGTTATAAAAGCTTGAAAATAAGTTTCTGTGGTTCTGCATCCAGCTTCCACAGACATGTGGTATGACCTTGGGCCCAACCCTTGCTCTCTTTGGGCCTCAGTCTCCTCGCCTGTAAAATGGGCTGGAGGATGTGGTTGGGTGATCTCTACAGTGGCTTCCATTTCAGAGATGTGTGTAGCCTTGGACCCCTGCTTTGGAAGGAAAGTGTCTTCCTTTCTCTTTGCTCTTGTCATCTGCAAGGGGGTGGGAAAGGGAGTATTGAGGGGTAGGGGAGGAGAGGACGTGTTCTTTTAGAAATTGTGTTAAGGGCTTCCCTGGTGGTGCAGTGGTTGGGAATCTGCCTGCCAATGCAGGGGACACGGTTCTATCCCTGGTCTGGGAGGATCCCGCATGTCACGGAGCAGCTAAGCCCATGCACTACAACTACTGAGGCTGCGCTCTAGAGCCTGCGAGCCACAACTACTGAAGCCCGCATGCTTAGAGCCTGTGCTCCGCGACAAAGAGAAGCCACCGCAATGAGAAGCCCGCGCACTGCAACGAAGAGTAGCCCCCCGCTCACAGCAATAAAGACCCAACTCAGCCAATAATAAATAAATAAATATTTATTTAAAAAAAAGAAATTGTGTTAAAAGCAGTGCAGTTTCATACTGTGATGTTTGTTTGATTAGAGACTTTGTTGACTGTGGCTCTTTCTCCTGGAAACTGGCTGTAGAGTGGGATTTTAGCACCAGCGTACGGGGTGTGTGTGTGGGGGGGGGGTGGGGGGCGGTGTTCTGTGGGTGGGGTTTAGCTTTTCAAATGGAAGGATCACAGCCCCATCACAGCAACAATTTATTGAGCAACTATTATGAGCCAGGCACTTGTATTATCCCCATCAATCCTCCATTTTACAAAGGAGAAAACTGAGCCCCTTAGGGGCCTCCTGTGCTGCTTTCTCTTGCTCAGGAGCCTCTCCTCTTAGGAGAGATGCTCTTTTGCCTCTGTTATCTTGGGCAAGTTCTGAACATCTCTGAGTCTCAGTTTCCTTATCTACAAAATGGGCATAAGAAACCCTGCCTCACAAGTTTATAGTGAGGATCACGCTGAGTAACATAAATGTTACTGGGACGTAGAAGGCACTTGATAAAAGTAACCATTTTACTTAATGTGCAAATAATCATGTATTTACTTAAAGTCTTTCTCTTCAGATGCAATAATTCTAACTCCATCCCTTCCCAGAAATTTGTATTCTGTTTTCACAATTACTCACTTTGCTCAATTCAATTCAAACCTCAGAATCATAGACATCAAAGCTCAAAATCACCCAATGTCTGCCAGATCACTCAGTTTTAATCTTTTTTTGTTTTGTTTTTTTTCACGTGTCTAACCAGAGAACACGTGAAACCTAACTAAACCTTCCTAACTAAACCTTTTTCCTAACTAAACCTTCCAGAGAAGCCCAACGAACAAAACACAGAAAAGCTAGGTTGCTCTGATGGAGGCGAGAGGGCTGGGTGGTGCAAGGGATGAAATCCTGCCCGATGGGGGTCCCTCCTCCCCTAGCGGGGGCTTCTAAATACCTCTGAGGATCCTTGCCTGGTGCCCTTCAAACCACACGAAATCAATCTCCAAGTGCATCATTTGGGGCCCAAGGCTGGTTGGAGAGATCAGACTGAGGAAGAAGGAACACTGCACTTTACTGATGACCGCAAAGGTCCCGGCAGTGTGTGGGTTGCATTCAGAGACGGGGGGATTCCATGGGGGAAGCAGCTCCCAGCTGGCTTCTGCTGGATCACCAGGGCTGGTATCCCCAGGCTGGAGCTGGGAGTGACCTTCCTGCTGCACCCCTGCGCTCTTGGTGCCACTAAAGCAAGTGAGCAAGGGCAACCTCGAACCTCTTAAGTTATATTGCTATTAATGAGCACCTTTTCCCCATGCAAATTACGTGTCATATACCTCCCGTGATCCTGCCTGGGACGCCGAGGTGGAAGGCATTAGGCCTGCAGTGAAGCAAGTTTTGATTTTTATTTTTCTTAGTAATATTCATTTTTTAGACACAGTCCCTACAACTCTTCTGTCCTCCCTTTGTCCCCACCTTCTTTGCATTCCAGTGTCTCTCTGTGTCTCTCTTGGTCTCTGTGTGTCTCCCTAGATGCCCCAGTCTTTCTCTATGGACTACTCTCTGTCTCTCTCCCTGTCTGGGTCACGGTTTCCTCTTTCTCTCCATCTCTCTGAAGTTCTTCCCTTCTTTTTTTTTTTATTAACAGGAACAGAGCTGGTGGCTCTGAATGCACAGTTGCTACCCCCTTGCTAATTGCACCGCCAGGACCCATAGACCAACGAACACGTGGGAAGAGGCTTTCAAGGCAAGGGCAGTTCCCATGATTCTCCTCTCCTCTCTCCACGGGAACAGGAGGGGAGCCATTTGTGGCTGGTTTCTCCATGGGAAGCTTTAATAACAAGGTGCTGGCAATCAATGGTGGCCTTTTGAGCCCCAACTGCCTGCTCTGGGACACCATCCAGCTCTAGAGAGAGCTAAAATACCCACACTGGACAGGTATTATTAACACTGAGACAGAAAGCAATTTCCCCACAGCATTTACAGGATCCTCCCCTCAGCTCTGGGAAGGAAGCCAATATTGTCCCCATTTTATGGATGGGGAAACTGAGGGCCAGAGTAGTAAGTGAAGTGACTCACTAGAGGTCTCACAAGTGATTCAGAGCAGAACCAGGGCTTGAATCTAGGTCTCTTGACCCTAAACCTCAGTGCTCTGAGCATGAGGCCTGTGGAGATGGAAGCTTCCAGGAAATATTGGCGGGGAGAATGAGAGGGGCAGGATGCAGGCTGCTTAGAATTGTGACTGTTTTCCTCCTCTGGGTCCCGGGGCTGAAGTGAGGAAATTCCTCCATGAAGAAAAGTTGGATTGCCTCTTGGAGGCTTCTCTTCCTGTGTTTGGAAGGCTCTCAAGGCAGGAGGGAAGGGGAGCAGCTGGTGGGCATGTTCCTTGCGCCAGGAGAGAGCTGTAGGCGACTGCTTATTTTCCTGTGTCCTCCCAGGGTTTCTTTTCTTTTCTTTTCTTTTTTCTCTTAAAAGGTTAACTTGAGAATTTAGTATCTTTTATCTATTTATTTATTTTTTTGGCTGTGTCACGTGGCACGCGGGATCTTAGTTCCCCTACCAGGGATCGAACCACGCCCCTTGCAGTGGAAGCATGGAATCTTAACCACTGGACCTCCAGGGAAGTACCTCTACTAAAGTCTTGATTCAGGGCTTCAGTCTGATCTTGGATGGGCAAAGGGGAATTACAGGTAGCTGAGGAGGGATGGCAAAGGGGGGCAGTAGTCCACCCCCAGAGCTGCCTGGTGGCAGCATGGTGCTTAGTGAGAACACCCTAAGGAGGGTGGGGAGGCTGTTTGGTGCCCAGCTCAGCCTGTCAATAAGCAATGCTGTGGTTGGATTGGCCCTTGTGGTTCTTATTATGATTGTAAGGCGTCCTTCGGCAATACCCACCAGGAGACTCTGTAAAAAATAAAGGTTTATTACTTACAGGACCTGGAAGTTACACGACACACCTGGGGCCACACAGCAAGGCCTGCAGGGGCGGGGGTGGGGTAGTGGGAGAATGGGCCTGGGTTTTGCTTTTATTGGGGTCGAGGGTGGGGGCCTGGTGTTTCAAGGACTCAATCTTTATTGGTGAATTTAAAACATAAGAGTGAGCAGAGAAAGACAAATATCATATGATATTGTTTCTATGTGGAATCTAAAAAAAATGGTGCAAGGGAACTTAATTACAACAGAGAAATAGATTCACAGATGTAGAAAACAAACTTAAGGTTACCAAGGGGGAAAGGCAGGGGGGGAAAGGATAAATTGGGAGATTGGGATTGACATATACACACTACTATATATAAAATAGATAATCAACAAGGACCTACTGTATAGCACAGGGAACTCTACTCAATACTCTGTAATGACCTATATGGGAAAAAAATCTAAAAAAGAGTGGATATATGTATATGTATAACAGATTCACTTTGCTGTACAGCAGAAACTTATACAACATTGTAAATCAACTAAACTCCAACAAAAATTAATTTTAGGGACTTCCCTGGTGGTCCAGTGGTTAAGACTCTGCACTTCCACTGTAGGCGGCAAGGTTCGATCCCTGGTTGGGGAACTAAGATCCCGCATGCCATGAGGCACAGCCAAACAAACAAATTAATTTAAAAAAATAAAGTTTAATTACCAGGGGGGAAAAAACCCCACAAGAGTGAGAATTTAAAGCATGGGAAGAGAAAAGACAACTGGCCCAAATGGTCAGTTATTGAAATCAACCAAGGTCTCTAAAACAAAGGAGCCTCAGTGGGAGGAGGCGGGCTGGCTCTCTATCTAGTCCTTTGGCTGGCAATGTGTTTATTCAAGATCGTCATCATTGAAGGTGATGCCTCTTTGAAGTGGCTGCCTTGGCAATCAAAGCTTAACTCAGGCACTTGCATTACACAAAAGAAAAAACAAACCAACAAGAAACAACTGGCAGGGTTTATACTACAAAGGCCCTCCACAACTGGAACTATAGGGACTAGGCACCCTCCCCGCATGGAGACTCTCCCCTCACTGTCCGCTTTGAAGGGTTGGGGTGAGATTTTATTGAGAGAGCTGAAGCTGGTGGGCTGGGTGGGCTATGGGGGAGGGCGGAGGCACTAGTCCATTGCTATCCATTTTGGACATCTTTCAGTGGTTTAGGGAAGCAGGTTCGCCTCATCTGGGCTCCATGCAGGATGTATGCTGCACAAGTCTGGGGAGAACCGGTCCCATTGTGCAGTGCACAACCTACACTCCTGTACGTGGCAGCCTGGTCTGGGAAAGAGAGGTGCCTGATTCAAGGCAAAAACAGCCCAACACCTAACAGATCCTGGCTCTGAGAACTGAAAGGCTGGTCTTGGTCCACTTTAGTGACCAATTCAATTTCAGATTGAACTAGCCCACACTGAGCTCCTATTATGTGCCAAGCTCATAGTAGGTGATTTTTCTCATTCAAGTCTCTCCATCTCCCAGTGTACTCTCTACTACATTTTGAATTGGAGGAAATTTACTTGTCTTATTGATAGAATGACCACATTTATGTTCTCAGTGCAGACAGTTCATTTTCAAAACTCAAAAGTCAGTTTTGTATCCAGGTCTGGCATGCAATGTAGATTGCCTTTGTGCCCCTAAAGACAATTGAGACATTCAAGTTGGTACTCAAGAGCCTTTCTGGGGCCCCGTGGATGTTTCTTCTCATACTGATGACCCACAGGCTTCCATGCAATCACTCAAAGGGTCCCTGGGCATTTGGCTCTTAGCCGGGTTAAGAAGGGCCTGTGATTCTGGGAAGTTCTCCTGCATCAGGGGCTGGGCTGCCTGCTGGAGTGGTCTGTGGAACTAGAAAGGACCTGGGTCTTGGGTTCAACTCTTACCTCTCTTACCTACCAGCTATGGACCTTGGATAAATTTCTTGCAGTCTCAGTTTTCTTACTGTGAAATGGAGATGATAATACATGCTGCATTATATCATGAGGTTTACATGAAATAAAAGGCACTGTTTATTGAGTATCCACTGTGTACCAGATCTGCTGAGCCCTTGACATTTGTCAGCTCATATGACTTGTACCTGGCACAAAATCCCCACTATTTGCTGAATGAATGAATAAACACTTCCTCAGAGGGCCAGCTTCACGGGAAGGCCACCTGGGCACTTGCACAGGACCCCATTAGTTTAATGCTCTGCTGTTGCCATCTTGAAATGTTTCATACTTTTTGAACAAGAGACCCTGCTTTTTTTTTTAAATTTTATTTATTTATGGCTGTGTTGGGTCTTCGTTTCTGTGCGAGGGCTTTCTCTAGTTGCAGCAAGCGGGGGCCACCCTTCATCGCGGTGCGCGGGCCTCTCACTATCGCGGCCTCTCTTGTTGCGGAGCACAGGCTCCAGACGCGCAGGCTCAGTAATTGTGGCTCACGGGCCTAGTTGCTCCGCAGCATGTGGGATCTTCCTAGACCAGGGCTCAAACCCGCGTCCCCTGCATTGGCAGGCAGACTCCCAACCACTGTGCCACCAGGGAAGCCCAAGAGCCTGTTTTTTTTTAAGGTAAGAAGTAGATTTATTAATATCCTTTGTTGCAGGAAAATGGGGCACAAGAGGACGGTCATGTCCCAGGTCTCGGGTGAGTTCCTGGGACGGGCCACCAAATAAGGATCCTTGGCTTCACACAGGGAAAGAGGACCCTGCATTTTGATTTTGCATTGGGTCCTGCAAATTATGTAGTTGGTATTGCCTCTCCATAAACCCTGTGGGACATACCTATTCTGCATTGTCATACCTATTCTACAGATGCATAAACTGAGGTATAGGGAGGCGAAACTACTTGCACAAAGTTTCCCAGCCTGTAAAATGCAGAGCAGGGCCCCAGTGTGGACCTCCACTAAATGCAGTTCATTTCACTGGGTTGGTGGCCCTGTTGCTCTGGCCTCACGCCTGGGCTGGGCCTGGCAGTGGACAGGTTATAAATCCACAAATTGGAGTGGCCTTTCCTCCAGATCTTAAAAGTCAAGGGTTTGGAGGATCTCACCAGTCTTTGGAAAAACTTGCAGTTTCTGACAAAGCAGTAAAAATGGCCTTCAGTCCGCCCACTCTCTTTCTGTCTTGTTCTGGAAGATGAGTGAGAGGTAAATGGGGGAGAAACAAGGAAGATGAACAAATGTCATGGAAAGTCAACAACATCTCCCTCACCAGTGTGGTCGAGGGGAGGAGGACACACAAAAGGAAAGCCCCCCACCCCAGGCCTGGGGCCTCTGGGTGGCTGTGTCCACAGCTCTCCAAACAGTGCTGAAAATGAAAACTGTGGGACAAGCTGGTCCCCACCGCCTAGAACAAAGGGAGGCTGGTGTGTCTTAGTCACTGCTAATTTCTGGCAAATTACTGGCCTTGGGAGCAGGACTGCTTGTAAAGTTCTCAGCTGCTCCAAGCTTAAGGCAATTTATTCAAAGGGAAATAAGGGCCACATCTGCTGAGGTGATGGGGAGACAGGGAGCCTCTTGCAAGCTCATAAAGACTGCTGGAATCTTAGATGCACCTGCAACAGGCCTGGCGCTCTCCTCAGCCCAGTTTTTATTCTTTTGGATTGGTTTGCAGAAGGATGCTCAGAAGGGTTTATGAGAACCTGGGACTGTGTGTATGGGTTCTTTAAAAAATAATAAAGTCCTCTACTACTCCCATGGCTGAGTGCATGTGATGAGGGAGTCGTGGGCGGGAAGAAATTGCAACTGGTTTTTTTCAGCCTGAGAGGGAGGGTGTTGGAACAGGTTCTGAAGGAGAGGAAATGCTCCGTTGGCTCTTAATTCCAATGTGGCTGGATTCACACACAACACTCGAGCAGCTCAAGGCAAAAAGGGAGCTTCAGGTTGTAGGTGAGCATAGGTCTCAGGGCTGGAAACCCTGCGAGGGTAAAAGGAGAGAAGGAAGAGGAGATAATGCCTTTGCCTTCTTGGGCCTCAGTTTACCCTTCTGTAAAATGGGATCTGGGAGCCTAGGCTAGAATGGAGCTTGAACATTCTGGATTATGAACCTAGAGAAAAGGGGCAGGCAGGAAGAGGAGGGTATTCATGAGCCCTAATATGTACACAGAACTTTACAGTTTATGAGCCTCTTTAAAGACATTGTCCATTTCTTCTTCTTCATTATCATCCTAGCAGACATACAGAAAAGGACATAAGCAAATGCAAAGCGTCATGAGTAATTCTAATTGTAATAAATTCTAAAGCAAACACCCATCTAGTGAACAACCCAGATCAAGACAGAATGAATGACAGAATGATGCCAGGAACACTAAGTGATCTTTCCCACTCACATCCCCTCCCATATACTACAGGCACTCATAGCTTTGCTTTTGTGAAAATCATTTCTTTTTCTTTCTCTTTTGTTTTAGTTTTGCCACCATGTATACATCCCTCAATGATAAAGTTTAGTCTTGCCTGTTTTTGAACCGTATATAAATGGACTCATACAGGACATGTTATCTGTGTCAGCTTCTTTTACTCAAAATCATGATTGTAACACTGGCCCATTTTTCCAGATGAGAAAAGGGAACCTCGGAGAAGTTAAGTGACACATCAAAGGTCACATAACTAGTCCTGGCAAAGCTGGGCATGAAGCCACACCGCCTGGTTACTCTGTTACCCAGATCAATCCGCTGGGGTTGCTAACATCCATTTCCAGCCATAGGGCAGAGTAGGTAATCCGAGAACAGAAGAGACGGCCCTTATGGCTGAGCCAAGGTCACGGGCCCTAGAGAAGGAGCATCTGTGCCCTGCGCTTCTCTGGTGGGATCCCGTGCCTGGAGTAATTCTCCCATTGAGAGTATAAACAGTGAGGGAGAGAGAATTCCCCCAAAGGAAATGGGGGTGCTATTAGGAAGGGGTGATGCCAGACAGCCAACAACAACACGTGTCTTCTCCTTCCTTCTTTCCTAAATATAGGTCAATCCTTTAAAATTGTTCCTGTTTCACTTTTTTTTTTTCTATTGAAGCATAGTTGATTTACAATGTTGTGTTAGTTTCATGTGTAGAGCAAAGTGATTTAGTTATTTATATATATATATATATGTATATATATATATATATATATATATATATATATATATATTCTTTTTCAGATTCTTTTCCATTATAGGTTATTACAGGATATTGAATATAGTTCTCTGTGCTATACAGTAAATTCTTGTTTATCTGTTTTATACACAGTAGTGTGTATCTGTTAATCCCAAACTCCTAATTTATCCCTCCCCGCCCCTTTCCACTTTGGTAACCATACATTTGTTTCTATGTCTGTGAATCTCTTTCTGTTTTGCAAACAAGTTCATTTGTAGCTTTTTAAAAAAAGATTCTACATGTAAGTGATATCATATGATATTTGTCTTTCTCTGCTTCACTTCTTAATATATGAGTTAGGACAATTCATCAAAATAAACCACTAAGTACCAGTGGGCAACAGTGAGCAATCCAAGCTAATGGAAGCATAGATTTTTCTGAATTTCTTCTTCAAGAAAGCCTTGCATTTTCTCCTCATAGGCTCTTGCTCCTGAGGCTGACACAAACATAACATAAAACTGAAGCATTTTACAGCACCCAGATGCTCACAGGACTACATTTCCCAGCCCCTGCCTGGGCAGTTGTTCTTTCATGTCACCCCTGCCTTTGCTTGGCCCTTCAGCTTCATGCCAGAGACCACTAAAGTTTGGAGAAATGCCCTCAGTTTCCAGCAGTGGCATAAAATGTTTCCTCATATTGTCTTAAGTGGGGCTCCTGGCGAGTCAGTTATATCCTAGACTGCAGAGAGGCTCCTGGTTTTCGGAAGATATTTGCAGCTGGGATGAGACTTTGGGGAAGGGGGGATTCTTGGCTGGAGAGGGGAGATGGTGAGGGAGGAGAAATGAATATCTGAAGAAATTGGGCTGTGGGTATTTGGGTGTGGAAATGGGGGCAGGGCAGCTTAGGAACACAATACAGGGGTCACAGTGCTCGGGGAGGGAGTGCCAGGTGAAGACAGGGTCCTTGTGCAGACCCTGGCCTGGGGCGGCTCCTTCGAGGTGCTCATGACTGAGGCCCTTGGTCCCTTCCAGGAAGGCACA
This sequence comes from Balaenoptera borealis, assembly GCF_965194805.1. Lineage (NCBI taxonomy): Eukaryota > Metazoa > Chordata > Mammalia > Artiodactyla > Balaenopteridae > Balaenoptera > Balaenoptera borealis. Next base: position 13,515,466 of record NC_138866.1, on the reverse strand, counting down.
GAACTCTCCCCAGGACCCCCCCAGCCTCGGGCAGAGGCATGAGCACTGGTCTAGGAGTCCGGGAGCACTCAAGATGTGGCCAGTCCTGTTCCATGCACGCTCCTGTGTTAATTCATTTGAGACTTACAAGGACCCTACACTTTTTATTGGCATCATTACTTTGTCGTAAAAGGGAACATTACTGTTCCCTTTTGACAGACGAAGAAAATGAGGCACCGTGAGGTTAAATAACATGCTTGAGCAAACCAGTGGTGGAGCCAGGATTTGAACCTTGGTATCTGACTTGATTTTTTTTTAAATCTTAAAAAAATGAGGGGATGGGACTGGGCGACATCCATCGTCTGTTCCATCCCACCATCAGAACGGCCCATGGTCTTGTCTGCTAACTTTATTGTGAAGTCTGGGGTCACGCAGGGCAACAGAACAAACCTTACAGAAAACAAGCAGCTTTGTAAAAGGTGAGCCTGCCGGGCTGACCTGATCTCCTTCCTTGAGATCATGAGATTATAAGAGACCAGCCAGGCTGGGGGCACATCTTGCCCGTGGTTTGCGGAGAGCAGCCATGAGCCAGCGGTCCCTTGAAGCTCCTCTGTGTTCTGGGTCTCTCTGAACGAATCCTGCCCTGCCTCGCTCGTGCAGCTAATGCTGGATGGGGGGGTCCTCACCTCCTCTGACCTCCCCACCTGCTACGCCAGCATGGTGCCAACTTGTACTCACAACCAGAAATGGTGGCGGGGACTGAAGCTGGGCCTCTCTCTTCCTTTCTCTGTGGGGTAACACTGGGTTGTCATAAAGTGGGGTCCACCTAGATAGAGTGGGGAACCTAAGGCTTTCATTGACCTGACTTACTTGGGTGACTGCTTAAGCTGAGAAGCAAAGATAAGCCACAGGGGGTGGCGTTTAAGAGTCACCAGGTCATTGTTGGAAACAAACTAGTCCTGAGAGTCAGAGGGGAGAGACGTTGGCCCCAGCTCTGGGGGAAGCTCTGAGTGACAGCATCGGGGAACCCCTACTACCCACTCCATGGACAGATGATCAACCAGTCTTGGAGCAACTTGCTCAAGTTCACAGTGAGTGATGGTGGAACTGAGATTCAAACGGGATCTCTCAAGGCCAAGTCTGGGGCTCCAGCCACTTAACCTTTTCTGCCTTCACATCTGGTACCAGCTCAGGAAACCATATGCTCTGGTCATATGGGCTCGACACCCAGAAGGCCCCACTGCGCTGCCAACAAACATGAGACTGAGAAACGTGAACATGAGTTTGTCCCATCTCTAAGGGAATCTCCAGTGATGACTCAGCACCTGCATTCTCTGAGTTCTTGGAGCTCCTCCATCCAGAAACAGAGAGCCTAGGAGTAACATGGCTGGCAGCTCTCGGAGTCGCTCCAGGCCAGGAGGGACACAGCCCATCACGGGCCACCTTGGCAGCCTGTGCTGTTTCTCTGGGGAGTGGATTGATCCTGTGCTCTGCACTCCGTCTCTCCCAGTCCCCAGACACAGCGATACCACTAACCAACACTCGTTACCCTTCACAGCAATCTAGTGAGGTTGATACATTAGTGCACAACAGCATTTTACCGATGAGGAAACTGAGGCATAGGAAGGTTAATACCCTGCCTGTACTGGTTAAGTATAACTAGTCAGTGGGAAAGCCAGGATGGCAAACCCACACAGCCTGGCTCGCAAGTCCATGCGCCCAATCACTGCGCCCAGGTTATCCCTCCCTTCTCCTTTCTGGGGGAATTTCACTCAGCATTTCCTTTAAGAAGCTCCCCTCCTCCATTCCGTGAGGTGGGGGGAAGGGAGGGGCTGGCTGTCAGCCACCATGCCCCACCCACAGGGCGGACCCAATGCCCAAGCTGGGCCAATCAGATTCTCTAGGCACAGGACTCCTTGGCTGATTGACAAAGACGTCTTGAGTCATCCTCACAGTGATGGCCCCCAAAAGCTCCTTTCTGACTGAGTTCTCTGGACCTGCCTTTGTTTCTTCAGCTTTTCTTTCACCACTGTGAGCTGTCCAGTTTCCTTCCAATAAATAGCTTTTTTCCCCTGCTTGTTAGCCAGAATTAGGTTCTACAGTTCAAGAACCCTATGGGTATAACCATCGCAGAAATGATTTACTTTTCATTTCATATACATTTAATAGGTGACCAAACAGGTCTGCATTCAAATGTGAGCTCTGTACTTACTAGCTGTGTGATCCTGAGGAAGGGACTTCTCTGATCTGATCTTCACCCCTCTCATCTGTTAAAGGAGGACATTACCTTGTAGAACAATTATAAGGACAACGTTCCAAGAAGAGGAAAAACCAGATGCAAAGGACTGGAAGTGAGTGAGTGTTTGCCTTTGACCACAGTGGCATGTGGCATTAATGGCCCTGTTCTACACCTCTCCCTGTGTCCATGCCCTTTGTCATGTGGCTTTGCAGTACCCGCCTTGTTGTGGGTGGGAGGTACTTCCCTACCTCTTTACACTGGGCTCGACTATGTGCTTTGGCTAATGGGATGATAGCAGATATGGCTCCAGCAGACACTTGATAAGGGCTCGCAGGACGGATTTTGCTTCCTTGTGCTATTACCATCACCTTCAGATGGACATACCCAGGTGAACCCACTGGTGTCAGGTGGAGGATGAGAGAACATGGAGCAGAGCCATCCCCAACTGAGCCTAGCCTAGATCAATGAGCTGCAGACTCATAAACTGGCCCAGCCAAGACCAGCAGAGCCAGTCAAGTTCAGCCTGGGTCAGCCACCTCCCAGCTGACTCACAGACATGTAAAAAAATCATTCATGAGCGTTATTTTAAATGACTGAAATTTGGGATATTTTGTTATGTAGCAATAATTAACTGATACATACTGGTGCCCAGAAGTGGACATAAAACATAAAACATATGTAACATTGGTTTTTGGGACTGGGTGGTGGGAATGAGTAAACTATTAGGGAAGGCTGAAAAAATAGTAAGGAAATTGCTCTTGGAGGCTGGAAAAATGGCAATCCACATTATGTAATGCTGAATCCTTTAGGAAAACTGTTAGTAACTTGGGAGATAAAAAGTGTATCTAATGAACTCTTGGACTTGGGCAAAGAGATTTCTCAGCAGAGTACTGAAAGCATCAGTTGGCTTTTACGACTGTGTTTGATAAGGTACTACAAAGAAGAGACAAGCTCATGAAATAACTGCCTAGTTTGCAAGTAGTATTAGGAGGATGATAGAGAAGTTAGAATCTGCTCTGTTGCTGTGGCTTCTGGCACATGCAGTAGAATGGAATCATAGACAAAGGGAACCCACAAAGTTTTTAGACAGAGTTATATTGACAAAACGACTCCTAGCCTGAATTAAAAGAGATGGAAATCGTTCAAAATATAAAAAGACCTCTGGGTAGGAAGCAGTTTCAAAAGATTGCTTAAAGGCTATATTTTATAATGCCTTCAGAAGTAGCCAGGGATGGTGATAAAAAAGGAAGGACATCTCAGAGGCTGGAGCAAGAGCCATAGAGAACAATGGGGAGAGAACCTTTCTTAGAATGCAGATCTTGGAGCCTTTCGGCCAGAACCGCCATCTTCCAGTAATTTGTCAAAATGACCAACGCAAAGGGAAAGAGGAGGGACACCTGCTACATGTTCTCTAGGCCTTTTAGAAAACATGGAGTTGTTCCTTTGGCCACATACATGTGAATCTACAAGAAAGGTCATATTGTATGTATCAAGGGAATGGACACTATTCAAAAAGGAATGCCCCACAAATATTACCATGGCAAAACTGGAAGAGTCTACAATGTTACGCAGCATGCTGTTGGCATTGTTGTAAACAAACAAGTTAAGGGCAAGATTCTTGCCAAGAGAATTAATGTGCATACTGAGCTTTTGAGCACTCTAAGACCCGAGATAGCTTCCTGAAATGTGTGAAGGAAAATGATCAGAAAAAGAAGAAAGCCAAAAAGAAAGGTACTTGGGTTCAACTGAAGCACCAGCCTGCTCCACCCAGGGAAGCACACTTTGTGAGAACCAATGGAAAGGAGCCTGAACTCTTGGAGCCCATTCCCTATGAATTCATGGCATGATGGGTGTAAAGAAAATAAAGGACCTGGACTGTACAAGTGTTTCTCTTAACTGAGTAGAAGTGTTGTGTCCCCTCCCCCAAAGAAATATTTAAAGCACATTTTAATTGTGTCCAGATTCAGTGGGTGTTGTCTTTACTTTTCAAATTTAGTAGTTTTTCTTCCTGAAAGATGTGAGGTAGTTTGTTGTGCAATATACTCCACTGGTTAATAAACTGCCAGATATTATTTATATATATATCAAAAAAAGAATGCAGATCTTGGGGCTAATCAAGGAATGTTACCTATCCTCAAGGTTGTGGTAGCTGGAAACATTTTCCCAGCAGGATTTCAGAATTGCTATGGACCACTGACTGGTATGGACCTCCTACTTCCCCTGTTTGAATGGGAATGTTTATTGCAGATGTCCTGTCCCTACCTTACCATTATATGTTGGAGGTATGGGAGGTGGATAACTTGCCCAGAGGTCTTGGATCAAAAGGAGCTGCACCTGGACCTGATGTAGATCATGAGAAAGTAGATTTTGAGCTTGATGCCACTGGCTGTTTCTCAGTCTTGCAATGGGAGTGATTGATTTTTGCATGTGGGAAGGATCTGAATAATTGAGGTTGAGTGTAGGGTGCAATAGATTGATTGCATTAATGGACCCAATTCTTCACCCCTGCCTGTATCCACATCCTTTGCCATGTAAATTGGCAGTGCCCTCTTACTGTGGGGAGGGAGCACTTCCCTACCCCTTGACTCTGGGCTCCCATATGACTTGCTTTGGCCAATGGGATATTAGCAGAGCTGACACAAGCAGAGTCTTGACAAATGCTTACACGATGGGGTTCGCCCCCTTGCACCTCTGACATCACCATCAGAAGGCTACGCTTAGGCCAGCCTAGTGATCCATGGAGGAGAATGAAGGACACATGTGACAGAGCCTCTCCCAAGCTGGGCAACTGCAGACTTATGTGTGAGTTCACTCAAGACCCACAGAACCACCCAGCCAACTCCAGTCAATCCACAGAGACATGAAAAATAATATGATTGCTGTTTTGAGCTGCAGAGATTTGCAGTGATATTTTTATGCAGCAGTAGATATCTGATATAGCAACAAAGTGGAGTTTTTCTCCGCGGGAGGCTGCTAGCCACACATGAAGACCAGATGAACCCCTTCCCTTGTAAGACTTCTCCAATACTAATCATGATAACAATAACAAAAGCTATCACTTACTGAACTCTTATTTCCAGGTCCTGTGAGAAGGGCTATATGCGTCATCTCGCTGAATTCTTACAACAGCCCTCAGGGTTGGTTATGATTATTTCCATTTTATAGATTAAGAAAACCCAAAAAACACCCCAAGGCTCAGAGAGGTTAAGAAAACAGGCTGAGGTCACACAGATAGTAAGTAGTACAGTTTGGATTCAACCTCAAGCTAGTCTAACTCCAAAAGCTATGCCATCTAGTCAGGCACAGGCACTGTAGTGAATGGGGTTGGTTTCAGGCCTCCATTCTCCAGGCTGCCCTATGGATCACACAGCATTTGTTGGTTTTGTTTTCCCAACAGACTTTAATGTAAGAAATTATTTGAACAGGTGTTGGAGAATTGAAGAAGTGAAACGAGTCATATGAGGGTAACACAGAGGTAGAAGCCACAGCTGTCATCACCCTTAAATCAGGGAACAGAGGGAAGAGGTGGAGTTATCAGAACTTTGCAGCTGGGACTCCAATTTCTGGGGAGGAGCCCTGCTTGGCAGGTGCTGGTGCCTCTGATGGGCAGAGCTCATTTTTGACATGTGAACAATGTCAAGGGCATCAAGGAACATAGCTGGCTGGTTGGGGAAGGACTGGGTTATCCAGTCTGGGACCCACTTTGTTCCAGACATAAAGAAGACCCCCAAGGAGAAGGAACGACACCAGGGAGAAGATGGGGCTTGGATTAGGCATCAGAAGATGGGGATAGCTGAAGAAGAGATCTAAGGGAAGGAGTCCTGGGGCTAGAATGGGAGCAGGGCTGAGACTGAACACAGATCCAGGTGTGCACACTTCCCACACTGCCCTGGGGAGGGACGCACCCCTGGAACTTCCTGCCAAGGCCCCAAGCATGGGCTTGTCCACCCTCTGACACGGTGATAGTGGTCATGTGTGCTGGGGAGAGCAAGAGACAGTGGCCCTCTGAGTAGGAGTACGGGGGCCACAAGCATGGCCTTTGCAGCCAGATGGTCTGGGACCTAATCCTCCCCTCTGCCGCCTAGTAGCCATGTGACCTCAGGCAAGTCCCTTAACCTCTTTTATTTTTAAACTTTTTATGTCAAGAGAATTTTAGATTTACAAAAGACTTGCAAAGAGAGTTCCCACATACCCTTCCCCCAGCTGCCCCTGATGTTAACATCTTACATTCATCCCAAGGAAGAAAGTAACACTGGTACATTACTGTTAACTGAACTCCAGACTTTATTCAGATATCTCCAGTTTTTCCACCAATGTCCTTTTTCTGTTCTGGGACCTAATCCAGGATACCATGTCGCACTTAGACTTCTCCTCTCTTTGCTTCAGTTTCCTCACCTGTAAAATGGGGTGATGGTAATGATGGCACCTATTCCCTCGTCCTCTTGTGGGGATCAAGTGATGGATCACTGATGCACAGCACTTAGGTGGTGCCCGGCACAGGGAACTGCTGTGTAAGTGTAGGTCATGGTTATAACACTTAAGACCAGTGACAATTTTCCTGCCTTCTGGGAGTGTACCTTGGATTGCCAGCCGGAGCCCCTACCACTCACTCAGGACTCAGGTTCCTTTGTAAACCCCTGGCAGTTAGGTGGGTGACAGCGAATCCCAGATACCATCACTGAGACCCAAGTGGTGTGAAGCCACACCATCCAAATCCAGCAATTGCACTCTTCAGCCTGAGCTTACTGTCCCGCAATGATCAATTCTGTAGGAATTTCACAGGTTCAGCATTTGAGGCGTCCCACACATACTGGGGGAAGAGGGATCAGGACACAGAGCGCGCTGTCTCAGAAATAGGAGAAAGAAGAGCAAAAATAGGAACGCAGGGAGAAGGTGGGCAGCAGAGCATCATCTGGGCCAGCCTGAGACCCTCCTTTCCAAGTCACAATGCCACCTGCAAGCCCTCGCGGAGTGCCCGGTGCTGGCCAGGCTCTGGGAGGACAGCATGACGGCGGGCGCACATGAAGGCGCCGCCCGAGGCCACCTCCTGGGAGCCTCCCGCTGCCTCTGGGTTCTGGAGGCATCCTCCAGGGAAGGCCCTGATGGCCTGGTTGGGCATTTCTGCAGAAGTATCAGCTGGGTAGGAGTAAGGGGGCGGGGAGGGGAGCAGAGAGGAGATAACGCGTGGCCAAGGCAAGGGGTGATGTGGCAGACTGGAGGGAGAAGCGGGCGTATGTGATTCCCCGTGAGCTAGGCTGTATGTTCAAATGAGGACAAATGTTTGCCCATGGGCACCAAGCCTGAGGGAAGCCCAGCAGGAGAACAGCGCGGAGAGGGCTCGGCCTGCCCGGGAAATTGCTGCATGGCTCTGCATCATGCTGGGAAAAATAGGGAGTCTGGGTTTGTGACGACCAAGGGAAGAAGACCGGAAGCTGCCATGCATCAGGCCTGCTGTGGGCCCTGAGGCTGACCTCCGCTGTCAGGCACCCTCCCTTCTAGCTACCCCGGAGTAGGGGTTACAGAGGCTCAGAGAAATTAGCTGATTTGCCCAAGGACACACAGGTACTAATTGGGAGGGGTGGGGTGTCTCATACAGTGTCCTGCTCTGAGGAGGGTGAGCTGCTTATTACTCTAAGGGGGTGGGGGTAGGGGACTTCTGCACCAGGCTGGCCTCCCAGCTCGCAGCCCCACCTGCTGTCATTCCTGGCTCTGATGCAGCTCATGGGCTCTGGAGCTCACGCCTAGCTGTGGAGGCAGCTGGGAAAGTCAACCCACGGCCTTGGGGACAGACTTGGGGGCTTTAAGACAAGCACCAAAAAAATACTAGGAGGGCAGAGAGAAGCCAGCACTTCATGTAGACTGCAGTGGCTGTGCAGAGGCACATTCAGGCAAAACTTCAAAGAACTAGACTGAGAAGGGTCTTGAGGAACAGGAAACAGGCTAACAGGTAGAGGGAAGACGGGCAGCAATGGTGTTTGCTGCTGATTGCATTGATGGCCCCAGGGACTGGCCCACGCTCTTTGCCATGAGATCTTGCAACTCCTTCCCACCTCCGACCTGGGATGCCCTTGGTGCTTGCTTTGGCTGATAGAATGCAGCAGAAGTGTGCCAGTCCTGAGCCCAAGCCATAAGAGGACCCGCATGCTGCCACCCACTCTCTTGGACTCCAGCCTCCTCTGTGGGAATAGCCTGGGCTAGCCTCTTGGAGGATGAGACACCTCACGGAGCAGAGGCAAGTCACCCAATTGTCCCAGCTGAGGCCCTGGCATGGGAGAGAGCCCAGGCCACAGCTCTTCTGCCTGCTGACACATGAGTGAGACAGTTAAGACAAAAGAACTGCCTCACTGACCCCCAGACTCAGAGGCTAAACAAATGCATACTCTTAAGCATGGGTTTTGTGGTTTGTTACACAGCATTATTGTGAAATAGAGAACTGATACAGTGTTCAATACAGGGAATGGGAAGACAAGGCTTGGAGGTGGGAGAGTGTGGGGTACCTGGGGATGGTGAGCAGTCCAGAATTTCTGTTTCAAAGAGAGGACTGGAGGTAGCCCCAAAGTATTCTCCAGCCAGGGGTCCTGGAACCTCCAGGGCAGCTGACCTGGTCAGCCGTTGAATGATGGATCGAGTATCTGATTGCCTGGCTGACTGGCCACCAGCCTGACTGCTATCTGATGAGCTGACCAGTTGAATGCCTGCCAGGTTCACAGACAAATAGGCCAGCCTGATGGGATGTTTCCTCAGCCTGTTTTTTCCTATTGATATTTGCCAGTGGCCAGGCCTTTGAAACACCTATCAAAAGACTGCTTCCTGGCAGATCCTGCTCACTGGTGACTTTTGCACCTCCCTTGTGCCCTCTGTTATGGACTAAACGTTTGTGTCCCCTTCAAATTCATGCACTGGAATCGTAACCCCCAATGTGATGGTGTTAGGAGGTGGAGGCCTTTGGGAAGTGATTAGATCATGAGGGTGGAGCCCTCATGAATGGGATTAGTGCCCTTTTAAAAGAGGCCCATAGAGCACTCTCCCCATCTCTGCCACATAGGAATACAATGAGAACTTGGCTGTCTGCAACCCAGAAGAGGGCCCTCACCAGAACCCAACCATGCTGGCACCCTGATCTCAGACTTCCAGCCTCTAGGACTTTGAGAAATAAATATCTCTCGTCTATAAGTCACCTGGTCTGTGGCATTCTCTTACACAGCCTGAGTGAACTAACATACCTTCTGAGCATTCATTGCATCGATGGCCACATGGGGTTGGTCATGTCTACTGTTCTAGTTGTTAGAGGGGAGGAGGCCTTACAGGAGATGCTGATGACACAGAGGGGGTAGAGTTAGGACAAGTAAGGTCGAGGGGGTCTTAGATGTGCCTCCCTCCTCTGCTGGTGCTGGAGCTGAAATGTGCCCCTGAAACCCTCTAGTCTAACCCCTTATTATGGAATAGGGAGCCTGAGACAGAGAAGGCAAACAGCTTGTCCTTGGTCACACAGCAAGTTCACAGCTGGGCTCAGACTGGAACCCCATGCCAATGGTCCCACCACACTGCCCAGCACTGCCTTGCCTCCCCATAATCTCCCCTTGCTGCCAGAGCCAAGCTCCCCCTTCACCCCTTCTTCTGCCCCTCTCTGAGGGGGAGGGGAGTAGAGCCACACAGAAAAATCTGGCATCCTGGCTGGGTGGATGGATGGTGAGCCTCTCATGCCACCTCAGGACCCCCGAGTGCCCCTCCCTGTAACTGCAGTCATCAATCATTCTCCTCGTCCTTTTCCTGTACCTGGTCTCTCCCCACCAACCCCCACTTCTGTCTGGGGGCTGCTCAGAAGGCCTGGGGGGCAGGGGGCCCAGCCTGCCCCTCAGAGAAGAAAGGGGGGCCTACCAGCCTGTCCTGCCCCTTTCCTTTTTGTTAAGGAGTCCCTAGGCAGCTAGGTTCACAGCAAGGGCACAGTGATGGGGGTGAGGGCAGTGGGGGTTGTGGGCATCAGGGGGTGGGGAAGGAGACCTGTGGGCGTGGAAAGAGCCTGAGCTGGGAGTCTGGAGAGCCATCCCCAGTCCTTGCACTGCCTCAAGAGGGCTCAGTATCTTCATTTATCAAGTGGGGCGTGAGGAGTGTAAGGGAGCTCTGAGATCCTGTCCAGATCCCCAGGCTGCAGTTTTTGTGTTACCCCCTGAAGATCTGCATCTGAGAAGGGAAGGAGGCTACCTGTGGGGGGTGCTTACGGCATGCCAGGAGTCCTTTGCACCTGCCGTGTGGGTGTGACCCCCAGGACCTTGAGGGAGGCCCAGAGGGACTCCAAGACCATGCCTGAGTTCCATAGCTGTTAAGAGGCCAAGGCCATTCTGGGACTGGAACCCATGTCTCAGGCCCTGTGAAGGTGCTCTGTGTGACAGAGACAGAGGCCCAGCTCACCTGCACACCTTTGGCAAAAGCACAGGTAGGAAGTAGGTGGGAAATGGGCTAGAGGGCCAGCCCCCCTGGGAGGGGCTGGAAGGGAGGGACCTACTGCCTCTGCCCCGAATGTGCAGTTTGGTGGGGGCATGGGTAGTCCTAGGCCTCTGCCCTGTTTCTGAGGAGAGCAAGGAAACGCTCCGTGTGTCCTGACTCTGTGGCTCCAGCTGGAAGTGGGTTTTTGCAAGGCAGCCTCTCCCTTCCCCACCCTTACCCCCACCCAGGCAGTCCCTCTATCCCAGGACTCCCCATGCCCAGATTGGTCCCTCTGGCTGGGGACCTGTGTGAACCATAGAGCACCAGCCTTGGCGTCAGGCAGTCCAGAGTCAGGTCCTGGCTTTCTGTCACTGCACCTTTCCATCCCTCAGTTTTCTCATCTGTAAAATGGGGATCACGACAGGGATTACCTCATAGGGTTGGGGGAGGGATAGGGCCCCTGTGTGCCAGTACATGTAGTTGGGATTCCTGGGGCAGAGATAGGATGGAGGGGCCCACAGGCCCTCCTAGCCCTGGTGTCTCACCCCCTCCTCCGAGAAGTAAAAGCTGCTTTGGTTTCCATCCCCAACTGCCCCCGCTCTCTCTCCCTCGGGCCATTTGAATGGTCTTTTTTAAAAAGCCCAGGGACTTCTGAGGCAACGGCAAGTCCTGGGCAGCTCCTGGCTGCCCATGCCACATTTTGGACTCAAACCTGTAATTCATCACGCGTCTAGAGCAAGTCGTAGGTATCCGAATCTCACACCTCACACTCTCGGCTCAGCCTCCTCCCTCCGGGCACCAGGCTGTTTCCCCGGAGGGCCGGGCTAGTGCCTCTTCCTTTCCTGACTCTCCTAGGAGTTGCGCGCCCGCAGGCTCGAAGACACTTGCGCTGCCCCAGGGGGTGATGGAGTAGGGGTGTTTGGAACCCTCTCCCCGCGCTCCCCCATGAGCTTTGAGCTTGGTAAAGGCAGCAGCCGGCAGCTGCCAGTCCCCGGGTCCGCTCAGGGAGGGACCCGGGCTCCTGGCTCAGTCATTAGCTCCCCCAGTTCGCGCCCCACCCCCTCCCCAGACCCTTGATTCCTTCTGCAGAAAACCCCCAGCCGCGAGAAGCACTGCCCTGGAGCGGGTTCTGGAGTGGCAGGAAGAGCAGCCAATGACGGTGGAGGCCAAGCATTACATCATCACTGTGGGCTCCCATTGGTTGGGGGACACGGCCTTCCCGGCGCTTACGCCCGGGCTTGACAATGGGCGTCTCTGTGCCCCAGGCTCCCAAAGGTCTCGTGCTGGCTTTGCAGAAGGGCCAGACGAGCCCGAGGTCCAGGCTCTGCCACTGATAAGGGGTGATGTGTCGCCAGGCGTCAGCTGCCTCACGTGCAAGAGGAGAGAGTTTCTGCTCTAACATCCTCGCCCACTGCCACCGTTCTACAGAACTCCCCAGCACCACGCTCTGACCCAGTTCCTCCACACCACATCCACCGGCTTGAACGTTCTCCCCGCGGGGCCAGGAGCCCTGGGGGGACAAGGATTTTGTCTGGCCCACTCTCCTTTTCATCCCCAGAGCCGGGCAGGACGTGGACATGTATAATAATGGTTAGCGTTAACTGAGTGTTTTCCTAAAAGGCAGACATTGTGCTAAGCCTTATATATCATTTTATTCATATTATAAACATTAACTACCCACTGACATTGAGGCTGGGTGAGGACAATGATTGCCCAAGGTCATGAGACTGGTGAGTGGGAAAGCCAGGCTTCGCACCCAGGCAGGCTGGCTCCAGAGCCCTTAATCCCAAAGCCATGGGAATGAAGGACCAACCCTCACCGCTGTGCCTGGTTTAAGCTCCCCTGCCTGACAGGCAGTCCTTGGCAGGAGCCTTCCCTGGACTGGCTTCTCAGGGCAGGGCTATTCCGCTGAACTGTTGTCAGTGAGCCTGGGTGTTGATGGGATTTGAGGAGTTCTGTCCTGAGATGTCAGAAAGGATTTTAGCTCTTCTGCCACCCCAGGGATGGTGGCACATAAATCACAGCAGACTGGCTCCTGGCATGTCACCTGTGGCATTTGGTGCCAGCATGGCTGCCTCCTCTCTCTCCCCATCTGTCTTGGCTCTTGTTTGAACTCTACACAGATTCTCTGAGTGATCCTGAGAAAACTGTGCTGACTGTCTAGGCCTGACATCTGCTAACCTGTACCAGGAAAGGGCGGAGATGGATAATCTCACACCCAGGAAACCTGTGGGGCCCTACCTGTGCCCTCCACCTGAGCTCATCTGGCCTGTGCCCTATGGTTTTGAGCCAAGGTGCAGTTTTGGGGGTGCAGGACCAGGGAGAGGGTGCAGGTGTCTGAATGCTTTTTAAAAAATTTTTTGGCTGTGTTGGGTCTTCGTTGCTACGCGTGGGCTTTCTCTAGTTGCAGTGAGCAGGGGCTACTCCTTGTTGCGGTGCGCGGGCTTCCATTGCGGCAGCCTCTCTTGTTGTGGAGCACAGGCTCTAGAGCACAGGCTCAATAGTTGTGGCGCACGGGCTTAGCTGCTCCGCGGCACGTGGGATCTTCCCGGACCAGGGCTCGAACCCATGTCCCCTGCACTGGCAGGCGGATTCCTAACCACTGCGCCACCAGGGAAACCCCTGAATGCTTAATAGGACCAACACCTCTAACCTTAGGGAAGCTTCGGTGGAGCCAAGCTTGGTGACTTAGAACATGAATGTCTGACCCATTTCCCCACTACTTCTTGGTAGGTGCTGCAGAGGGCAATGGAGAGCGATTCAACTCTGAAGGGTGGTTTTGCGAAAGAGGCAGCTGGCTTGCTCAGTGTGGCACTGGCAGGCTCACCAAGGGTCCCAGGTGGAAGTTTCCAGTCGACAGATTTCAGCTGTGCATAAGGAAGAACTTGAAGCTGCCCAGCATGAGCTGACTTGTGGTAGTGAGCTCCCTGTCTCCAGAGTCATGCAACAGAGCACTTTTACTCATGCATCTAAACTGGCCTGTGCAAGGCCCTGTGCTGAGTACTGGGGGTACAGAGGAGAATGAGACCCAGTGGGGACACGTGCACCTTAACAGATAAATTTGACGTTGTGGTTAAGTGTGAGCACAGGCAGGGGGTGTCTGAGTCTGCCTGGGAGCCTGAAGGGAAGGGTGCTTTGAAGATGAGAATGCAGCCCTTGGCTGAGTCTTAAAGTGGACCAGAAGTTTGCCAGGCAGACAGGGGCTGGGGAGAGGTCTGACAATCATTCTTGCATTTATTCATTCATTCATTCATTCGGGTTATATCTTCTGAATTATATATAGAAGGACATGTTGCAGAAGAAATGCAAGCATAGGGAGAAGGTAGGACTGGGGACTTTTAAAATTCAGAGTTGCCTTTACCATAGGTGATCAGAATTAATCTGCATGTAGAGATGCTTCTGGGGGGACATTTCCCAGCTCCATGGAGGGCCAGGAGGGACCTCAGCCTTCTCTTTCTTGGCAGACCTGCCTGTTGGGTGCTGCCCTTCTTTCCCCTCCCCACTGCACAGCCAGCCCATCCAGTGTCTGTGAACTGCTCCAGAAGGATGCAACTCCAAGGAGGCTCTGGGAGCCGAGTATCCTAGCAACCTCCAAGGCTGACATCCGCAGGGCTAGACACAAACTCAAGGCTTGTTCCAATTCCCTAGCCTTCCATTAATGTGTGTCTCCCACAGAAATGGGGGGTGGGTTGGGGAAAAGAGGAGAGAAATAAGCAACAAGTGTAGCGTCCAGCCCCATCTTGGCCCAGATCAGGCCTCTCAAACAACACAGTGGGGGTGGGGGGGAGGGAGGAACAAGGGGAGTCCTTTAACTGAATATTGCCACCTGCCTGTCACCAAGGTCAATTTACAGCCGTTTAGAATACAGTGAATCTAGGCAGTGATCGTCAATGACAGCTAATATCATAAAATGATAGACAGCTGGAAATTATGTTCCTTCTGATGGAAGACCACAACACCATCTATGCAGTATTCCTGCCCCCCAAAAAATCAAACCTGAATCTGATCAAGCCTCTAGAGGTAACTCCCAGTTACAGAGATGCAGCGAGATCTTATCTATAGGAAAAACACTACAAGTTTCATCAACAAGAGATTGTGTGGAAAAGGAACAACCGCAAGAACAAAAACAACAAAAACCTCAAACAAAACAGAAGGGGAACAGAAGCTCAAGAGAAACATCAACCAATTATAATATATGGACTTTATTTGGATCCTGATTCTTACTAATAAACTAAAAAACAACAATGACAATAAAACCTAAGACATTCATGAGACAATTGGGGAAATTTGAACACTGACTGGATGTCTACTGATATCATTGGATAATTTTAATTTTTAGGGATGTTAAAATGATTTGGAGATTGGAAAGGGTCCTAATTGTTCAGGAATGCATACTGAAATATTTGTGAATAAAATAATAAGAGGTCTGGAATGTGCTTTAAAATAATCCATGGTGGAGAGGAGGGTGGAGAGGTTTAGATGAAACAAGATTGACCTTGAGCTGATGCTTGTTGTAACTGGCTGGTGATAGGAACACGGGGGTCATTATACTATTAATTTAAGTCATGTCAAATTGCTACTATTTAACCATTTTGGACCTTCAAATGGCAATTTTGTATGGTACAAACTAATCCTTTGGTATATGTTTGAAATTTTTCATAATAAACGTTTTTTTAGAGCAAAAGGAGAGGTCCAATCCTGCTTTTCCAAGAGGCTGTGCCCTAGGAAAGTGGTTTCCCAGGCTGGTACTAAAATCTGTAGGACTGTTATGAAAAAAGCTGAAAACAACTCTCAGAGGCTTCTGTAACCTGCATGAATGATTTCTGTTAAACTAATAATAATAGTAACAATATAATTTACTGATCACTGACAGCAAATGCTTAGCGACTTGACTGGGTATGTTTGAGCTGCGGAAGATGGCTTCATTGACATTTTAACTGCTTACTAAGTAACAATAAAAAATTAAAGGAATCCAAACAAGCAGTAGACAACATCAAACGAAAATTCTTCTTGCTTGGGAAGAAGGCACACTGGGTCATTCCTGGAGCATAAATTTTCCCTGCGGACCGTTGGCCAGAAGACCCCAAAGAAGGGGCAGAGTCAGGCCCTGAACTCCAGCGCTGCTTCATGCCATGGTCTCTGCAAATCTCCCAACTTTTGAAGCGATAGTGTTCAACTCCTGCCCGTTTCTCAGACTTGTGGTTTCCTGTACCTGGAGAAGGCCCAGGTCACTCTACTACGACCCTTGTCTAGTTCCTGTTTTTATCTCGATGCTGAGTTACTCATGCAACCAACAAGGTTTTATTTGTTTGTTTTTAATAACGTTTTCTCTTTGTGAACCACTGTGCTGGGTGCTTTAGATGACACGGTTTCTTGTCGTGACAAGCTCGTGAATCAAATCCCAACTCTTAATATCTTTGTGGCCCTAGGCATGTAGTATTTAACCTCCAATTGGGTCTCAGTTTCCTTACCTGCAAATTGGGGTTAATGATAGTTAATACCTGCATATAGGGATTTTGTGAGGATTAAATAAAATAAGGCAGATCAACCACTTAGTGTCTGGCACATTGTAAGGCTCAATGAATGGTAACTACCATTATTATTATTATTACATAAAACCCCGAGTGTTTAACAGTAAAGATAAACTGTGTGGTTTTGGTGATGTGTGATATAAGGTATCCTAGTGGACTGGTTTTGCAGGAAAACGTTGTACGGAGAAACTACTAACTGCCCCTCACTATTCATTGTCCCTTTTTTCCTTAATAACAAAGCTGAGACTACATTTCCCAGCCTTCCTTGCTGCTAGACATGGCCATGTGACTAAGTTCAAAGAAGTGAAAACACAGGTGTTATGTAGGACTTCTAGAAAGGCTGCTTAAAAGGATCAGCTGGAAGGAGAATCCCTTTGTCCCCATTACTTGCTTCTGCTGGTATGGAATGCTGATGTGATGGTTGGAGCTCTAGCATCCACTTTGGAGTGTGAATCCATCTTGCAGATAGAAGAAGTGTATTGAGGATGATAGAACATGACAGGAGCCTGGGTTTCTGATGACTGTGGAACCACCATGATGTCCCTGGACTCCCTATCTCTTTACTTTTTTGTGTGAGAGAAGTAAACTCTCTTGTTTACCCCATCCCCTCTTCTCTGGTAACCACCTGTTTGTTCTCTGTATTTATGACTCTGCTTCTGTCTGTTTGTCCATTTGTTTTGCTTTTTAGATTCCACATATAAGTAAAATAATACAGTATTTGTCTTTCTCTGACTTATTTCATTTAGCATGATACTCTCTAGATCCATCCATGTTGTCTCAAATGGCAAGATTTCATTCTTTTTTATGGCTGAGTAATATTCCATTGTGTATGGGGTGGTATCTCATTGCAGTTTTGATTTGCATTTCCCTAACGATGAGTGGTGCTGAGCATCTTTTTATATGCTTGTTGGCCACCTGCATGTCTCCTTTGAAGAAAGAATGTTCTCTTTAGTGTGTGTGTGTGTGTGTGTGTGTGTGTGTGTGTGTGTAGGTTATAAGAGGGGCTGGAAGATATCACTGGAAATAACATCAAAGAGGCCAAATGAATCAGATTACAGAAGCCTGTGAGAGGTAGATTCAGAAATATTCTTGAATTTGAGGCGGGGGAGCATTTGTGGGTTTGGGAGTGAGTGAAGGACCAGATGACCATTGGAAGTGAGGAATCTTGGCTGTGCAGTGCCAGGTGGCATTTCAGTTGCCCCTGCAGTGTAACAAGCCATCCCTATCAGTCAAAGAAATCACGAGTCTGTCCAGATTCAGGGGGAGCAACATAGGTGCCCCTTCTCACTGGGAGAAGTGTCAAGGTCATATTGCAGAAACACATGAGATGGGAGGTTCGATTGCAACCATCTGTGGAAACTACAACCTGGCACAGGAGGTGTCCTTCCTTTTCAGCACCTGTCTAGTTAAGAAGCCCCTCAGGGTGGATGCTTTCTCTTTTTTCACAGTTCCAGACCATTCAGAAGTATCTGGAGGCGCTTACTGCTTTCTAAGTGGGATACACAGTGTGCACCTAAATTATTTATGGAAACAAATGATATCTATCGTGGAAAATAACCAAGAAAAAAGCTTAAGCATTGAACTAATTAGCTAATGTAATTGAAACGAAGGGAATAGTTCAGACTCTAAGTATGACTCAAAAATAAAGAGAAATGATTTTTCAGTGGGAGATGATATAGTTCCCATCACTATCCAAAATTACTGGATTTATGAGTCATTCATTTAACAAAATTTCCTGAGTGCCTACTAGGTGCCAAGCACTGTGCCGAGTCCAGGTTGAAGATGCAGATGATCCAGCTCCTACCTGCAAGCGGTCGGAAAAGATTTTAAAAATGTGGACTATTATGTGCTAAGCGCTGTGCTGGAGGAATGCAAAAGGAGCCCTGGGAACATGGGGGTGGTTGGGCTCAAGGGTCAACCTTGAGCTGGGGTTTGAAGGAGTATAAGAGTACTGGGGGGCTTCCCTGGTGGTGCAGTGGTTGAGAATCTGCCTGCCAATGCAGGGGACACGGGTTCGAGCCCTGGTCTGGGAAGATCTCACGTGCCGTGGAGCAGCTGGGCCCGTGAGCCACAACTACTGAGCCTGCGCGTCTGGAGCCTGTGCTCCGCAAGAAGAGAGGCCGCGATAGTGAGAGGCCCGCGCACCGCGATGAAGAGTGGCCCCCGCTCGCCACAACTAGAGGAAGCCCTCGCACAGAAACGAAGACCCAACACAGCCAAAAATAAATAAATAAATTAATTAATTTAAAAAAAAAGTGCAATTGATTTAAAAAAAAAAAAAAGATTGGAAGGGACCTAAGACAGCAAAAGACTCATTTAAAAAAAAAAAAAAAAGTACTGGGAACCCAGAGGCAAAGCAGGGTTTGACTTGCAGGGTGACCCTGCAAGCTTCCTGAGGCTGGATCATTTCAACCATGGCTGAATGTTGATCTGTCTTATAGACTCAAAGTTTAAAAAAAAAAAAAAAAAATGTATATACATATATATGTATATGGTTTCCATCTTTTTACTGTAACCTTAAGATGAGCAACAGCTAGTTATATACAGCAATATGGGCCTATTCAGGGAAGGGGCAAGCAGCCCCCCAAATCTCTACAAGCCCAGAGGGAATCGTCCAGTTATATTTAGGGCAATAATCAATGTCCATAATGATGATTCTGGGCCATCCAAATGTTTAATTATCTCTTAGATCCATTGTTTAAATGAGGCACACCAGATGATCACATCTTAAAGAAAATCAATCATTCTTATATAAATTTACAAACAACATTTACACATACCCTTTGATCAAATTTTCTTGACAGTCCTGTAAATGAGTTTATCCCCACTTTCTTGATAAGGCTCAGAAAGGTCAAGGGGCTCACTCAAGGTCACTCAATTAAAATCAGAGAGGGGACTCCAACTTAGTTCTTCTGATATGTTTTACTTTCTTGATTGGATAGTGAACTTCTGTGGAACAGCTGATTCTTCCATGAGGCCAGATAAATGGCAGATGAATGGATTCAAGTTAGCATCACGGAGGGGAGGAAGCGATGGTCTTTGGTCTTTTATCATTTAGACCCCCCACCCCCAAGGTCATTCTGAGCTTGGATATCCCACTGGCAAGAGGAGGAAGAGAGAGTGTGGCATCCCAAGAAGGTTTTCTGAGCCAGGTGGGGATGTGGCATACATGATGTCCCCCACATTCTGTTGGCCAGAACTCAGTCATGTGGCCTCATCTCAAGATCAAGGTGGCAGGGAAATATAATCCCCAAGTAGTCAAGTGCTTCCCAGTGCCATTTAGACTAAGAAAGAGGACCGTGATTGTCTGATATTCTGCTGGTCATCAATGACGTAACGCACTTGTCAAGCGTTTACAATATAGCAAGCAACATTCTATGAGTTCCACTGATATTGACGCATTTAATCCTCACACCAAAACCGGGTGGAGGTCCTGCTGTTAGTCCCATTTACGGATAAGGAAGCTAAGGCACAGAGGGGAGGTAGTTAGCTGGGATTCACACTGAGATCCTTGCTCTGGACCTTGGAGCTTGGCTTGTCTCCGTCCCACACATCCCTCCTTGACTTCTCCTCTGACATATAGCTTGCATCTGGCTCCTCCTCTCCATCCTCTGCCACTGTTGCAGGTTGCACTTTCTCCATATCTCTTGTGTTCCCCTCTCCCCCAGGTTGTCCCCTCCCATCCACTGTCCCCTCTGCCACCAGTGATCTTGAAAGTCAAGTGTGGCTCTGTCCTTGCACCTTCCTACCAGTGCCTGCCTGTTGCCCTCAGGATAAAGTCCAGACTCCCCTCTGTGGTAGTCTAGGTCTATCCAGTTTAACAATATCTCCATCCTCATCTCTCACCAAGCTGTGTTCTCCAAACACTAGGCTTCCACCCCTCTGAGCTTCTCACCAGTCCCCACTCACCAAGGAGCCCAGTTGTGAATTCATGCCTTTGCAATGCTGCGCCTTCTTTCTGGAATGATCTTTCCTTCTCGCATTTGCCAAATTCCCAGTTCTTCAGGACGAGGCTCAGAGACCACCCACCCCATACCTCCCCTTGGGGCTCCCCCAGTTGGGTCCTTCACTCCCTCTTCTGTGCTTCTCAAGTTTGCACGGAGACTCCAGCCCTTCCCACACTACCTTGTTGGTTCTTTACTTGATTGTCTCCCTCCCCAGACCAGGAGCTACTCAGGGTCAAGACAGTATCTCATCCACCATCATTTCCATGGGGCCCAGAACAGGAGCTGAGCTCTCACACTGTCGAGCCAGGAGGAAGGGAGCCTGTGTTCTATGGCCCGCTCTTCCCTGGCTAGATTTGACCCTAGTCAACCTCTTTGTGAATGAAGGGAGGGCATTTGTCTAGTCAGTGGTTCTTAACCCCAGGAACCTCGTAAAAATTACTGATGGCTAAGTGTTACCCCCAGCGATTCTGATTCGATGCTCCCTGGTGATTCTAATATGCGGCAGGGCTGAGGACCACTCCAGTGCTTCTCTGGCTTTAATGTGCACACAGATCCCCTGGGATCGTGTTGAAGTGCCAGCTCGGATCCAGTAGGTCTGGGATGGGGTTAGAGGGTCTGCATTTCTCACGAGCTCCCCAGTGATGCCAATGCTGCTGGTCCACAGCTTGAGTAGAAAGGACTCAGATGATCTCTCCCATGGCTGGCCTGGCATTCGATGCCACTGAGAAGGGAGGAGGAGGCCTGGAGGCCTGCAGGTCAGAAAGGAGGGGTGAGGGGTGAGGGAAGGTAGTGAGGTCAGGGAGGTGGGGCATACCTGAGAGCTGTCAGGGAGGACACATGGCGGGGGTGGACATGGCGATACTTGGCACATGGGTGGGTGGCGAAGTCCTGGCCTGTATGCTGTGGCAACACGGTCCCGTGGTCCTGCGAATCGTAACAGCTAGTGTTTACCAGGTGCTGGGCAATATTCTAGACTTCTAATAACCCATTTAATCCCCTTGTCCTTTTCATAAATGAGGAAACAGAGGCACAGAGAGATTAAATAACATACCCAAGGTCATGCAGTAGGAAATAACAGAGCCCAGGCACTCTGGCTGCAGGGTCTGAGTGAGGAAACAGAGGCACAGAGAGATTAAATAACATACCCAAGGTCATGCAGTAGGAAATAACAGAGCCCAGGCACTCTGGCTGCAGGGTCTGAGTGACTGACCCCTTCGCCATATGGCCCCTCTGGTTTCTGAGCCAATGCATATTCATTTCACCAAATATTGGATGGCTCCCTTGCTCTGAGCCAAGGTCCGGGTTGGGCACTGGGAATACAAGGGTGTCACTGCCCTAGCCACCCCCTACAGAACCCCAGCCCCTTCTGCAAGATCTACACTCATGAGCAGCTCCTAACATCTGGCCCCAGCTGGAGTGCATGCTTGGCTGAATGGAGGGTCAACGTATAGCCACCCACAGGGCTCTGGACCGGAGGAAGGAAAAGCAGCCTGGGGCCCCTGTCTCTTTCCCTGACAACCTCCTTCCCTGCCCTGCCCAGCCTCTTAGGATTTCAGTCCTATTCAGGTCCCCTCTCCAGTCCTTGAATTTCACTGTCCCAGCCCACGAGGCACCTAACTGCTTGCCTTTTACAAAATCAATTCCATTCTATTATTTACTAATTACTTAGTTATTATTTTGATGGATGGAATAGGGCACCCAGCCCTCTGGGCTTCTGTAAAACAAATTGCCTTCCAGCCCACACTACTTGGATAAATAATAGATCCTCACATTGTGAGGCAGGTGAAAGCCCATGTGCTGGGATGCCATTGTTCTCTGTGTCCCTTGCTCCTGGGGACCGAGAGCCTTCACCTTCCCTCAGGTGGGCTCTCACGGAGTGGGTGCCCCATTTGGTGAGCTCACTGGCTGAGGTCAGAACTCTCCCTCAGGGAACCTGGTTGCTATGGGGGCTGATGCCCTGAGCTCCAGGTGGGGGAGAGGAGAGGGACACGGGGTCAGCAGGAGAGTTATTCAAGTCAGAGGGAATCAGACAGATGAAGGGAAAGCTTATCCCAGCCAGACCCTCCCTGGTCCCAGCCTCTGTCTCCTTGGGTCGTCATGTTGGCACCATTGCCGTCACCATCAGGCTGGGAGCTCCAGCAGCATCTGATTTCTTTTCATCTCTGTCATCCCCAGAGCCTGTGTAGATGACGTCATGCGTATCCCATGGGAGGAGAGAGCCCAAGGATTATCATTCCAGTAGCTGTCTCCAGCCTGGCATCTGCCATTCATCTGCCATTCTGTTTGACTTCTGTTCCTAATAGCTCACGTTTGTGACACATACTTCCTATGCTAGTTTATAATCCGGTATATTGTTTATTCACAATTAGTATTTCCACTTGATGAAATCCTATGGGATCTTGTAACTTACATAGCAAACGCATAGGGAGCGTTTACAATGAGCCATGCATTGTCTGAGGTGTTATTAACTCACTGAATCCTCATAGCAGCCCTATGAAGTAGGGACAGTCACCATCCACATTTCACAGGAACCTGAAGCACAGAGAGGTTAAGTCAACTTGTGGGTAAGTGAGGAGCTGGGATTTAAACCCAGGCGGCCTCGCTGCAGATTCTGTGCCCTAACCCTTAGCTGAGCTCCTCTCCTGGTCTTTTCATTTCCAATCATTCTTCTCTTTCTCTGATGTTGTATGCCTGCCTGGATCAACATAAAGGAGCTTCTAAACTTTCTGATCATGTATGCCACCAGCAAAAATTTCTGAGCATGCATCCCTCCAATATACATATATTTAAGTGCCTATAAGTTCTGTTCAAGCCCTGCTATCAGGAATCAATATCTCAAGGCCCAATATAGACTTCATGCAAGGGCCATCACTTACTATGATGGAAATAACCCACTTTTCAAATAGTCTTCTTGAGAATTTAAAATTGGGGGCTAGGGGTAATTGTCTGTTAGATTTGTCACTGGTTTTATCTCAAAGCACTGAAAGTAAAGGCTGTCCCTGGAAGAGAGGAGGGTCAGCTTTGTCATTTGCTTTTTTTTCTCCTATGCTTACGTGATTTGTACTATCTTCAGCCCATAGGTTCTTGGGAGTCTTTTAAAGCCATATGCCCACTTCTTGAGAGCTGATTTAATGAAAAGTAGTTTGCAAACTCAGTTGCCTTGGGCAAACCTGAAACCCACGCACTGAAACGCTAATGGAAGAGGGTCTGCCGTTAACCCCTCCACACTGTGGCTACTTGATTTGGGACAACCTGGAGGTCAGTTTCTAAATTAAACATTAGTAAAGTATCATTTCTTTCCTAATTTTTACATAAAGATCTGAACAAAAATTCTAATATTGTCTGAACTCAGATGAGTCAGCCTTAGCACCCCCTGGGTGCACATACCGCCCCCCATTACAGTCTGTTTCTTGCTCCTTTAATGTTTATTACCATTTCTTCTATGGTTTTCCAGAGTTCTTACACATGATTCGGCCAATTTTACACAGATCAAACCTTTGGCTAACCAAATAAACACTTAAAAATAGCCACAGAAAAATATTTGATTAACTAAATACAAGCTCAGAAACACTAACAGTTCTCAAAAACACTTTTATGGGTGGCACTACGTTCAAAATAGGTGATTTGTGTTTAGTATCAAACATGGTAGAAATTCTAAGCTTGATTTTAAGAGATCAAGTAAACAAGTGCTCCAAGGACTTGCAATTCTTGTGAACAGTCCCTGCCTACCTGTCACTTGTTGGGTCAACATTTACAAAGGAACAGGGATGGTGACCACTGCTGGAGTGATCATGGGATTAGTGGCCCCAGCTGGATTTGTATCTCCCATATAAGCATTTGAAGCAGAGAGGTTTAAAAGGGGAGGCACCTGAATCTTGGAGAGGTTAAAGGTCACACAGAGAGTTAATGGTGGAGCTGGGTTATAGCCAGGTCTTTTGATAGTGCTACAGCAAGCTTTCAAGTTGGCCTGTGATTTTTTGAAAAAATTTTGACATTCTTTGATGTTTTTTTCATCTTTATTTACTTGATCCCAAGTCAAAACTATAAAACACGGTACATTCAGATAAGTCTACTTCTAGCTAGGTTCAGTTCTATTGTTTTTATTAGTTTGGGGGATTCCTTCAATTGTTTCTTCTTAAAAATATAAATAAAACACACACGTGTGTGTGTGTGTGTTTGTATGTATTTCTCCCTGTTCTACACAAAAAAAGGACAAACTATGTACTCTGTTCTGCACCCTCTCTTAACAATATGTCTTGGAAATTGCTCCATAACATTACTTAGACATTGTCCTCATTCTTTTATACAGCTGCATAGTAATCCATTGTATGGATGTACATAGGCTATTCAACCAATTATATATTGATCAATATTTGTTTTTTTTCCAGTTTTTGGCTGTTACAAATAATGCTTCAATGAATGACTTTTGCCTACATCATTTTGTATTTCTTTCAGTGTACTTTTGGGATAGATTCCTAGAAATGGGATTGCTGGGTCAAAAGGTAAGGCCTACGTAATTTTGCCAGATATTGCCAAATTCTTGATAGGGAGTGCATATATTTTTTGTTTTCCTACCAGAATTATGTGAGCGTGCCTGTTTCCCTAAGGCTTCTCCAATAGTGTATGTTGTTAAATTTTTGGAGTTTGCCAATATGTTGGGTAAGAAGTGGTATCTTGGTTTAGTTTTAATTTGCATTTTCTATTTTTATAAGTTTAGCAGCTATATGCTTTTTTTCCCCCTGGGAAATGTCTATTCATATCTTTCATCCATTTTTCTACTGAGTTGTTGTTAGGGGTACTAACTCTGTGATATAAGCTTAAAAATATTTTCCCAGTTTATAATTTTTTCACTGTGCTTATTTTTTTATATAAAAAAATGAAAACTTTTTTATATAGTAATTTTACTATTTTTTCCCCTTATTGGTTCTGGATTTCTAGTCATAGTTTAAAAAATGTTTTTCCAACCCCAGGTTATAAAGGAATTCACATATATTCTCTTTATAGAATTTTATTTAGTTTTTACAATTAGATTCCTGGTTCATATGGAATTTATCCTGGCATGCAATGTGAAGACTGGATCTGATTTTATCTTTTTCTGTATGGCTACCCAGTTGTCTCAACACAACTTATTAAAATGTTCTTCTGGGCTTCCCTGGTGGTGCAGTGGTTAGGAATCTGCCTGCCGATGCAGGGGACACGGGTTTGAGCCCTGGTCCGGGAAGATCCCACATGTCACGGAGCAACTTGGCCAGTGCACCACAACTACTGAACCTGAGCTCTAGAGCCCGTGAGCCACAACTACTGAGACCGTGTGCTGTAACTACTGAAGCCCACGTGCCTAGAGCCCGTGCTCTACAACAAGAGAGGCCACTGCAATGAGAAGCCTGCACACCGCAACGAAGGATAGCCCCCACTTGCCGCAACTAGAGAAAGCCTGCACACAGCAACAAAGACCCAATGCAGCCAAAAACAAATAATCAAACAAATAAATAAATAAATTTAAAAAAATAAATAAATAAAATAAAATAAAATGTTCTTCTGGGACTTCCCTGGTGGTCCAGTGGTTAAGACTCCGTGCTTCCACTGCAGGGGGCACATGTTCGATCCCTGGTTGGGGAACTAAGATCCTGCATACTGTGTGGTATGGCCAAAATAAACAAACAAACAAACAAACAAATAAATTAAAATAAAATAAATTAAAATAAATTAAAAAAATAAAATAAAATGTTCTTCTTTGCCCCCATTGACTTGAAATGCTACCTTTATCATATACTAAATTTCCATATACACTTGTGTTTATTTCTGGATTTTCATCAGTTTGTGCACCAATACTATATTGTTATAATTATAGAGGCTTTAAAATATGTTTAATATCTTTTAATGCTAGGATTCCTTATTACTCTTCTTTTTTAGTTTTTGTTTTTCTTTTTTTTTGGCTACTCTTACTAGCTTTTTTCCTTATGAATTTTGTAATCAACTTCTAATGCTCCAGGGAAAAATAGACGGTATTTTGGGAGTGGGAGATCTCATTAAATTTATAAATTAACTTATGGAGAATTGGCATTTTTACAACATGGAATTTTTCTACCTGAGAACATGATATATACATCAATTTACTCAAGTGTACATATTTGCATTTCAGGTACTTAAAACTTTTTCTTCCTATAGATTTTACACATCTCTTGTTAAGTTTATGTCTGATTTTTTTTTTAAGTTTTGCTATTATAAATGGAGTCTGCTCTGCTGTTATTTTCTTCTAACATAATTTTTTATATTTATGAAGACTTGGTTTCTGCATGTTAATTTTATCTTACTATTTTACTAAATTCTCAACATTTATAGCAGTTTTTCCATATTCTTTTGGCTTTTCCAAATATATATAGTCATATCATCAGCAAATAGAGATAGTTTTTACCTCTTCCTTTCTGATTCTTATACCTCTACTTCCTTTCTCTTATCTAATTGCATTGGTGAATATCTCCAATGCATGTTAAATAGTCACAATGTGCTGTTTTTAAATGTGCTGTTGGTTTTTGTTTGCTAGTATTTTATTTGAGATTTTTCTATTTGTGTTCATAGGTGAGATTGGTGGGGCCTGTTTTTAAACCTTTCCATGATAACCATGGCCTAAGCATGGGTGACAGCATGAACTGCAAAGATTCTCATGAACTTCACTTTACATCTTCTCTCCTCTCTTCTTCCTCCACACTGGCTGGTGTTATCACCTTCAAAATATACCTCCCCTTTGCTTCCTTTTTCTCACCCTCCATTGGTTTTTTATTCTTCTCCATTCACCCTCATGTTTGCTTTCTGTTCTTTCTCTTTCCTGGGAATCTATGAATCTTGATGGGATTGGGTAAGTGAATAGACCTCAGACTCACACAGACCAACCTGGTATTGAATCACAGCTCAGCCACTTACCAGTTCTGTGACTTTGGGCCAATTGTAGAATCTTTTCAAGCCTCAACTTTCTCATCTGTAAAATGGAAATGATAATAGTGCCTTACTTCACAGTATTGCTGATAAGAGTAACAGATGAAAGAGACAGTACAATTAACACGTGTCTGTTATAGCTGCTCACCAAACCCATCCTTTCTTCCTGAGCATATTCTTAAAAAATTTCCGTTTTTCCTTGCAGTTAGGTGTGGCCAGGTGCCTGTGTGCTAGCCAATGGAATAAGATCAGAATAATGTGTGATACTTACAGGTAAGGGCCATAAAAATCTCTCCACAGGTAATTGTCCATGCTTTTCCCCTTCTGCTAGTTTCATGTAGACAAGCAAGGCGCAGATGGTGGAGCTGCAATGTGGAAGGAGGCTGGGCCCCTGCATTGCCATGTGGAGGAGAGTCACTCCTTAATCAGAAACATAGTTTCAGGGCTTCCCTGGTGGCGCAGTGGCTAGGAACCCGCCTGCTAATGCGGGGGACACGGGTTCGAGCCCTTGTCCGGGAGGATCCCACATGCCATGAGCAACTAAGCCCATGTGCCACAACTGCTGAGCCTGTGTGCCACAACTACTGCAGCCCGCGCGCCTGGAGCCCGTGCTCCGCAGCGGGAGAGGCCACTGCAATGAGAGGCCTGTGAACCGCAACGAGGAGTAGCCCCTGCTTGCCACAACTAGAGAGGGCCTGCGCTCAGCACAAGACCCAATGCAACCAAAAATAAATAATAAATAAATAAATAAATATCTTTAAAAAAAAAAAAAAAAAGAAACATAGTTTCAGACTTTACTTGAATACATAGTAAACTTCTACCATGTTTGACCCATTGTCCTTTTCAAGGTTTGCTTGTTACAGCAACTAGAATTACCCTAAGTAATACCATGCTCAGTAAACATGACTTCTTCCCATCCCTTACAACCCATCTCACAATGCCAGCTCCCTGGTGAGACTTTCTCCAACCTCCTCAGGCAAAATTAATAAGTCATTCTGTCTCTGTGCTCGCAGGTCACTTAGCACAAGCCCTGCCTGAATCACAAACTGGATTGTGGATTCTTTGTTTACATATGTCCTCTAGTCACCTGGCCCACAGCCGGTGTTCAGCAAGGGTTCGCGGGTTGAATGAAGAATGTGTGTAGTATGAAGATGCATCACATCCATGTTCTGATAAAGAAGGAAGGCTAGCTGATGTCTGCAAAAGGGTGTGGAAATAACACGCTCACCTGCTCGGCCAAATTTAAGTCTCAAAGCGAACTGTTGGCCTAGTTACAACTTTGGGTCACTGCCAGGCACAGCTCTCAGTAAAGGCTCTTGTTTTTTTTTTTATTTTTTAAAAATCTTTATTGAATTTGTTACGATATTGTTTCTGTTTTATGTGTTGGTTTTTTGGTGGTGAGGTATGTGGGATCGTAGCTCCCCGACCAGGGATTGAACCCACACCCTCTGCATTGGAAGGTGAAGTCTCAACCACTGGACCAACAAAGAAGTCCCAAGGCTCTTGTTTTTGCACTGGTACAAATGACGTGGATTGCACGGGCCCTTCATTTCCTACCACATAAGGTTCAAGCCTTGGCTCTGTCTGGAATTGGCTGTGCAGCCTTGGACATGTTACCCCTCCCCCCGCCCCCAGCCCCGGACTCACCCCTCCAGCTCAGAGAGCTGTACCTGGGAGTGGGGGAGATAACTTCTGAGCAGAATGTGGGCCAGGGGAGCTGAGCGACAGGGACCTGAGGCTGGGGGAGGCCGCCCTACGGCTTCTCTGGGGTCCCAAGTGGCATTCATGTCAGCAAATACCAGAATTATGGGCCCAGGCCTCAGCTCTCCCTGCCTTGCCCAGCTCAGCCCCAGCCAGTCTCACTGCTCCAAACTCCCCACAGGCAGGGCCACTATATTTGGAAGAGATTCTGGGGATCGCCACCACCGCAGAAGTCATGCAAAATTAAAACAATACTGGAAATACCATAGTCCAAATGAGTTCTGATTTTTTTCATGATTATTATTTTGACAGTGCTTTTACAGTATTACATATCAACATCTTTCTAAAATGTTTTATTTGTCCTCATTTATTTTTGGTGACCCTGTTTGCAGTCTTCTTCAGCACCTGCTGGGCCTCCTGTGTTAGGATCCAGGAGGCAAGTGATACTCATCTGAAAGCACCTTGAAAGTTGCGCATCCCTGGTGTCTGTGGGAGCGGAGCCCAATTCCTGTCCATGTGGGTAGGTGCTAATACTTCCCCTCACACGTGGCTGGAAAGGAGCCAGGTCTCAGAGCTGCAGCACCTCTCTCCAGTTCCCGTGGCACTTGGCACTCGGAGGAGGAAGGAAGTCTTGCGAGCTGCCGAGTGTGGGGTGAGGGTGTGACAAAGGGTGTAGGGACGGGGACGGGTGGGCAATGGAGAAGCTGAGCTGGGAGGAAAGTGAGTCGGGAGGGGCCCGTGGAAAATGCCACCTGCGTCATCGCTTCGGCTCTGGATGAGGCAGAAAAATGTGGAACAAACCCAAATGGTACTTGGTGGTATAGGGGATTAGGGGCTTGGGACTGGGGAACAAGGAGCCCCTGACTGGACTTCCAGCCTTTCTTCTGATGTTCCAATAGTGGCAGTGAAGCAGTACAGTTAAAGAGAATGCACTTTAGAGCCAGATTGACCAGATCCAAATCTGGGCCCCATCATGACCTTGGAAAAATCACTTAATGTTTCTGAGACAGGAGTTGGTCCAAACTGGAAGGGATCAAAAAAGCCAACTAGTCCAGCAACCTCGTTTTACAGAAGATGCTGCTGAGATCTTGAGTGGGGAAGGAGCTCTCCAAGAGTCCCAGCTAGTAGGAGGCAAGCTGGAGTCTGAACCACGGACTTCTGACTCCCAACCAAGTACTTCATCCAGTACATCATTGTGAATACTGGGTACAAACAACATCCACCCACCAATTCCCCCCATTTAACCAGTTATCCCTCCAACCATCCATCATCCATTCACAGATCCACCAGTTGCTCCATTTACCCACCCATATACCTCATTCCATGCATGACCCATCTATCATCCATCCATCCACCTATCAGTCTATCCAATTAGTCCTTATCCATCCATTTACCCACCATCCTATCCACCATCCATCTATCCACTCACTTATCTACCCATCTTTCCATCCAACTACCATGACATCCATCAACCCGGGGGAAGGGGGGGCGGGAATGACTGTTGGGTACATAACCAACAGTGTTTGCCATAGGGTGTGAAGCTGAAATTATTACTATTAAACCTGTTGTTCTTAATTCAATTCAAAGTGATTACTGAATCGCTATTAAGTTCACAGCTTTGTGCTAAGCACTGCTGGGTAAGGGTAGGGATTCAGAAAAAAAAAAAAACCCACAATACATAACATATTTCCTCCTAAAGAAATAGGACAACTAAAAGCAATTCTAGACCCTGGGTTGGGTCTTAGCCCGGGAAAATAAAAGGACTATAAAGGACATTATTGAGAAAATTGATGAAATTCTAATATGGACTGTACAACAGATAATAGTATTTTCCTGGTATGTTTAATTTCCCGATTTTTATAACTGTACTGTGGTTATATAAGAGAATGTCCTTTTTCTTAGGAAATTCACACTGAAGTATTTAGGAATAAAGGGGCATGAAATCTTTGACTTACCTGCAAATGATTTCAGAAAAAATTTTTTTATTATATATATATAAATATATAAAATGTATAATATATATAAACACTGTAATATATGGTAATATATATGGAGAGAGAGAGGGAGGAAACAAATGGGGCAAAAAGTAAGCAATTATTAATGAATTTGGGTCAAGAATATAAGGGGGAGCCTTTATATTCTTGCAAATTTTTTGTCTGTTTGAAATGATATGAGGTAAAAAGTCAGTCCCCCAAATCAATAGTTCCTTTGTGTTAGAGCTTATAATTAGATGAGGCAGATACCCATTGGAAACTCAAACACATATGAGGAGGACAAGATGCCTATTAATTTGTGAGTGTTTGTGTTCCCCTCCCCCACCCTGCAATGTACATCATAAAGAACTGGAAGAGAGAGAATGAAAGCAAATCTGTAGGGGTTGGGGCTGGGATGGGCTTTTGAGAGCTGCAGCTTCAGGCTGTATGAGAACTTGGGAGTTGCAAAGGAGCTTCTGGGAAGTCTGCTATGGATGATGAATTTGTTTTTCAAGCATCAAGAATAAGGACTGAAATGTCTTTTTAAATTACTTTGGTTGCTTTTCTGTCTTTGAGTGCAACTCTATGCAAAGACTGACCACTTGGAGCCCTGCATCTTATCCCGGTAACAGATTTATAACTACTCCCTATCAATGAGGACTACAGCAAAGAGGTGACTGAGGAATGGGTTGGTCAGAGAAGGTCTACCTCCGATAGTCATTGGAAGATATTGGCGGTGGAGCTTGAGGCGTAAGTGGCAGCTGGCTAGGCAGAGAGGAAGAGGAAGCTATGGGAATCCAGGTGAGAGAGGGGAAAGTCACAGAGAAGATGGGTATTTATGGAGCACTGTACTAGGCTCTTTTACATACCTTTGTTTCACTTAATCCATACAACATCCCTGCTAATAACTCACTGTTAGTTCTATTTTACAGGTAAGGAAACTGGGTTGCAGGGAGATGGCCTATACGGCTGGTAAATGGCAGAAGCAAGAATTGCATGACTCTAAAGACCTTTGATGCCACAATGCCTCAGGAAAGAGCATGGCTCGAGGAGATGGTAAGGACAGATGAGAATGGGGCGTGTCTGAAGGGAACGGCCTTGAATGCTAGTGTTAGGGGAACCGCTGACGGAAACCACCCTCCCTGGCCAGGCATGATAGTAGCCACTTGCATGAGTTATCTTACAACAGGAGGTCCTGGTAAGGAACGTGGAACTAACAAGCTACAACCAACCGGAAGAATTTGGGAAAGGTCAAGAAGAGGGAGGAGACACCGGTCTATATGTCCCTACCAATCTCCCAGAATCCTTCTCACTGGAATCCATCTTGGCTGAGTGATGTGCACACCACCAGGAAGGACCCTGAGTCAGAGTGATTGGCCAGAGACAACCTGGAAACTAACCCCATCACCATAAAACCCAAGACTGCGAGCCACGTGGCAGAGCAGTTCTCCTGGGTTGCCTTACTCTGCTGCTCTCCACCAGGGCGCCTGTTCCCAATAAAGTCTCTTGCTTTGTCAGCACGTGTGTCTCCTTGGACAATTCATTTTGGAGCCCACCCTTGGACCCTGGAAGGCGTCCCCCTTCCTGCAGCAGTAGGAGTAAGATCCCAGGCTTTACAAATACAGATTCCCAGAAAACTACTAGAGGGAAAGGGCCTGGTGGACGTAGAATATTAAGAATTGGGGCCGCGGGACTTCCCTGGTGGCGCAGTGGTTAAGAATCCGCCTGCCAATGCAGGGGACACGGGTTCGAGCCCTGGTCTGAGAGAATCCCACATGCTGCAGAGCAAATAAGCCCATGTGCCACAACTACTGAGCCTGTGCTCTAGAGCCCGTGCACCACAACAAAGAATAGCCCCCGCTCGCCGCAACTAGAGAAAGCCCGCATGCAGCAACGAAGACTCAACGCAGCCAAAAAAAAAAAAAAAAGAATTGGGGCCGGGTGTTCCCAATCTTATCCAGCCACAGCAGCAGTGGTGACAAAGAAGGCCACCTCTTAGAGGGCCTGGTTGGTAGACCTCTCAGCCTGATTGAATATCCTCAGGGTAGAAACTGCTTCTTTTGCCCTGGCACCAGGCACATTTAAATTCAGAGAGAAGGATTTGTGATTCTGTGTGGGCAGACTCCAACTGTGAACTTGCCAGCTGCCGCTTCCTGTTCTCTCCTGCCACAGGATGGGGGGAAGCGCCCCCCCCACCACCACCCCGCCTTGCAGAATGGATGATTATTGGACGCACACCAGCTGCTCAATTATTCCAGCCTCCCTCTGCTTGGTGACTTGGACTGCGGCCCTGCCCACCTGGCCAGCCCTGACTCCAGACCCAACCCTACCGGGATGGGCAGAGGGGCTGAGCATGTGACACAAGGGGCCAAGAGAAGGCTGCAGTTTTGAGGAATGGCTTCAGGGCAGCATGAAGGGAGCAGTAAAAGCCAGAAAAAAGTCCTTTGGGATTTCAGCAAAGTAGAAGTAGGATTCTCCTGACCGGGCCAGGGCTCTGTCTCCATCTTTCAGATGATGGCAGTGAACCATGACAATGCCCTGCAGGATGGCCAAGCCACAAGACGGAGGGAGCCTGGGTCTCTGAAGGACAGTGAGGAGGACAGCTGACTAACCACCCTGAATACTCAGCCAGGACTAGTGTGAGCAAAAATAACTTCTGTTGTGGTGATCTGTTACATGTTTGGGCCTATTTGTTACAGCAGTTAGCCTACTCTAACTAATACACAGTCTGAATCATCAGGGTGTCATGAAAAGAGCACCCTACTCCTGGTTCTACCACCAATTCACTCTGTCATCTTGGACCAGTCACTTTTCTGGGCCTTGGCTTCACCATCTGTGAGAAAAGAGGATGAGTTAGGTGATTTCCAAAGTCTCTTCTATTCTACAATTCTACAAGTCTATTTCCTAAAAGGTGGGTAGTAATACTTGAGAACAGAAACCCAGTCAAATATTTGACAAAATGCTCCCAATCATCCTTACTAATAATATAGTAAAATGGAATCTTGCAGGTTGTAGGTGGAGATTGGTCACAGCAGGTTGATTAATGATACCTAAGGAGCACTGATAAGTAGATCAATAACAACTGGGAAAGGAGGTCTCTAGTGACATGCTACAGGGCTCTTTTAAAATCAACAATTTGGATGAACACACAGAAAGGAAGCTGAAAAAATACAGATCTTTCTCAACTTACAATGGGGTTACATCCCGATAAACCCCATGGTAAACTGAAAACACTGTAAGCTGAAAATGCATTTAACACACCTAACCTAATGAACATCATAGCTTAGCCTAGTCTATCTTAAAGTGCTCAGAACACTTATATTAACCTACAGCTTGGCAAAATCATCTAAAACGAAGACTTTTATAATGAAGTGCTGAATATCTCATGTCATTTATTGAAGACTATACTGAAAGTGAAAAACAGAATGGTTGTCTGGGTACAGAGTGGTTGTGAGTGTATGGGTTGTTTACCCTCGTGATTGCTGGCTGACTGGGAGCTGTGCTCACTGCCTGCTGCCCAGCATAACGAGAGAGGATTGTACCATATATCACCAGCCAGGGAAAGATCAAAATTCAAAATGTAAAGTATGGTTTCCACTGAATGCATACTGCTTTTGCACCATCGTAACGTCAAAAAATTGTAAGTTAAACCATTGTGAGTCAGGGACAGTCTGTATATGGAAAACACAAGGCTGGGAGGGCTGGTTCATAGGTGGATGAGGGACTCATTGTTCAAAACAGTCTTTATTAAGCAAGAAGTTGGGACAAAGACAACAAAGGAAAATGAACCAAGATGAATGCAGGTCCTGCAAAACTCAAGGGCCGGGGCACTTGTTTTGGCAATAGGCCTTAGCGACAGGCTGTGCAAAAGTGCCCTGGGCATTTCTGTTGACCACAGGTTCTCATGGAGCCAATGCCGGGTCATGGCTGCTGAAACCCACAGCATCTGATGCTGTACCAAGCACTCACACACAGGATCCTAGGAGGGGACGCCAAGGGAGGTGCCCATCCTGAAGGTCAGACCATACCTGGGATCTCTTGTACCATTTAGGGGACCACTGATGCTTTGGAACAGGGGTCAGAAAACTTTTTCTGTAAAGGGACAGGTAGTAAATGTTTTAAGCTTTGTGGGCCATACAGTGTCTGTCTTGACTATTCAACTTGGCCTTTGTAGCACAAAAGCAGCCATAGACAATAATAAGTGCGTCAGTGTGGCTGTGTCCTAATAAAACTTTATTTACAAAAAAGGTGGTGGGCCAGATTTGGTCCTTAGGCTGTAGTTTGCAATCCCTACTTTAGAAAGAGGCAGACATAAATGACTGGAGTGGTGAGGGTCCTGGAGGTTGGGGCATATGTGGATTGGTTAAAGAAAGGAGTGGAATTCACTATGGAGAGTTAGATGTGCCCACTCAGTGGTCTCAGAAGGAAACCATAATGGGGGAAAGTCACAAAGAGGCTTATTTACATTCATGACAATAAGGACACCATAAACCAACAAGGAGATGATTCTGTATCATCAGAGGTGTGCAAGCAGGGGCTGGGGGCTGGGGGAATTGGGCTGGGTGCTCTTTAATGCCCAGTCCTGCTCTGGAGTGAAAAGGTTTTCTGCCTCTCATGACGGCCCTGTCTTCCCATCCTTGCCAGTACTCAGTGCTGAGCTGGTACATCCTGCCCACATAGTGAGGCATGAATAATACATGGGAGATGGAGCCACAGTCCCTTTGATCATGAAGCTCCAGGAGTCGGGGAGACATTTGTAGGGCTGGCTTGATAGGAGACTTGCAGTGAGCCCTGTGGAGGATGGGGAGCCTCTGGCGGCAGATACACCCCCCTGCCCTTATGGGTGATAGAAAGCTGGCTCCTAAAATAGGGGGCCTGGCCCAGGACTGAGCATTCAGAGCTCCCCCCATGACCGAAATGGTGGGAAGGAGTTGGATGAGTTAATTTCTCTGGTCCTTCTCAGCATAGGTGTCCTGGGGCCAGCAGATGGAAGCATAAACCTCGCTCATTACTTTTGGCTGACCACTGGAAGGGGGCTTGCTAATGGAAGTGGGACCTCCAGGTTTCTTGAGACAACATTCTGGATCCCCTCACCTCAGTTCTGTAAGGTCATGACCGAGCTTGACCAGGTCTGACTCATTCAATTTTGCCGTAAACCTATGGAATGGCAGGCTGGCCATGAGGTTTTGGTTACTAGTAACAGAAACCACAACTCACCTGACTACATAGAAGCACAGAAGCACGTGACTCATCACCAAGGGTATGAGACCCAAGTCCAAGTTAGTGAGGTGCCTGCTCAGGTAAAAGAATCCCCAATTCCAAATGGCTTAAACAGTGAAGAAATCCATCCATTATCTTAGCGACAATCTTCAGTAATATAGGACCCCGCCTCCCTGGCCACAGCTGATTGGACCAGGAGAAAGAACCAGACTCAGAGCAGCCAATCAGTGGCCTGGCCAGCAGCCAGTGGGATGGTCTGGAGGGGGAGTTCTGTGCCATCAGGGTGCCAGCAATTAAGATGTCCAGGCTGGACTCCTTGGAAATTTGATCCAGAGAGTTGGAGAGAGTGGGACAAGCCTTAGAGGGATCTGAAGACAAAAATCCCACCCAAGGTAGTGAGTAGAGCAGCATGAGCCACAAGGATACAGAAACCAGGAGAAAGCAAGGAGCCAGCCTGGAGAGGGGCTGGTCATCTTTAAAGCCAGAGCTGAAGCAGGTCTCTCCCAGTCCCCAGTTTGTGCTGGTCTTTATACATCTGGCCGAGTGGCTCACCATGGAGGTCATGCCTAGTGACTGGCCTGGCTGAGTTACTATCTTTGCTGCTCCCACAATATCTTTATACATGATCTCCTACCAACCCCTCACCATCATCTGAAAGGTTCTGAGGAGGGCAGTGAACTCCCTGGAATTCTAAGTCTCTTGTAGGAGTATGATGGGCATAGGCAGACCTGAACCCTGGGTCAGGTTCTCAATCCCCAGGGTCCCCCAGGAGAAATGAGGGGGTGCTGGGAATGGCACCCAGGTCTCTGGCTCCCTGAACCTCCCAATGCCATCTCTAGGACAGGAGCCTTCTCTGGGCCTGAGAGAGTGAGCGCTGGTCAGCCAAGGCCAGGAAACTCAGCCAACAGTGGTGCCCGGCAGGTGTGGGCAGCTGGCATTGCCCTTCACCCTGGCTTCAACCAGGAAGGTCAGTGTGGGGTGCAGGCAGTGGGGAGGGGAAGTGGGGACAGGGTCTTCAGAGCATGGACATGTGCTGCCTGTGCCCCTCTGTGTCCCCCCCACCCACCTTCATTTCATTAGCAGCCCCTGGTGTTTCTTAGACAATGGAGACCATCCAGACACCACAGTGCCTGAGAGTGGAGTCACTGGCATCCAGCCAAACTCCTGAGTCTGCCAGTTACTGGGCAAGTCACCCAACCTCCCTGGGCCTCCACTTGCCCATCTGTGAAATGGGGATGATGATAGTACCTACCACATAGTGGTGAGAGGGTTAAATGAATTCACATGTGTAAAACACTTGGAACAGTGCCTGGTGCATAGTATGTGCTCAATAAACATCAACTACCATTCCTAAGGGCAAGGGCTCAGGGAAGGGAGCGGGAAGGAGGACCTAGAGAAAGGAGAAAAGAACGTAGAAACATCAAAAGAGGGAGAAGGGAATGAAAATGGCAGAGGAAATGTGGGGCCCACTTGGGTACTGGCCCTGCCCTCCCCCAGGGCCTGCTCAGGGCTCACTTTCTTGTTCTTCCCTCCCCCATATGCTCTCCCGGGAATTCTGAGGAATTCTGCTTCCACCCCCCAGCAGTTGCCATGGTGATGGAAACCTGGACCCAGTGGAAAGTTCTCTGTGCTTGGCAGCGAGACTGCAGCACCCTGCCTCCTGCCTGCCTGTGCGTGGGCGGCCAGCTACGACTGCTGCCAGATTCGGGGCCAGCACGGCCTGTCCCTCTCCGTGGAGACCAGCCCCCCCCCTTAGAATCTAGGATGGGAGCCCTGGCATGACCGGCACCAAGCACCCTCAGGGAACATCTAGCCTGTCCCATTTTATAGGTGGGACATTGGGCCTGGGAGGTGACGTGGGTGACACAGGGCTCCTGACACCCCTGTATTCTCTCTTCTGGGCTCAGCTGTGAATCCTGCAAGCATGGGGTACCCGAGGACATCACAGCATTGGCTACATGGCAGGGCAGGCCAGCCCCAGAGAACTGGGCAGCTGCGGAGAGCCGGGGGGACACAGGAAAACAATGGGACTCTGGTGGGGGGCACCACTGCCCCCTTCCCACATCACAGTTGTCGGTGGGGTTTGCTGGGGTGCTGAGTTTGCTTTCCTCCCAACAGCCCTGACTTTCAGTCAAAGTGAGAAGGTCACAAAGCCAGCCTTTAGCAGCCCCCCTCTGGCCTTTCCTGACAGGGTCCCACTGCCCAGTCTCAGCTCCTTCCTCCACCCCTTCCCTTCCCCGCAGACTGAGCCTTGGTTCCCAGAAGGAGGCCAACTATTTCCTTCAGGTGTTGATAGATCCTGGCTTCTCCTACTTTTCACCTACTCAGCTTCTTCTGTGTGATTTTTCTTATATGGATCCCATATTTTCAAAACGTTGTCCCTTGAGCAAAACGTCTTTATTGAGTGGCTAGGCTCACACAGCATTTTTTTTTTTTTTTTCCACAGCTCAT
Source organism: Balaenoptera borealis (assembly GCF_965194805.1). Taxonomy (NCBI): domain Eukaryota; kingdom Metazoa; phylum Chordata; class Mammalia; order Artiodactyla; family Balaenopteridae; genus Balaenoptera; species Balaenoptera borealis. The sequence goes on along the minus strand of NC_138866.1, from coordinate 13,477,068 downwards.
TTTTGATCATCAAAATCCTTTACATCCCAGGTTTGACTGCTCCAGAGGCAGAGACACGGGACTTGTGTGGTTGTATGGGGGACACGTGGGACAGTTCCAAGAAGTGAAAACTGACGCTAGCTCAGGACTCATGGTCCCCGCACCTTGGAACCCTTCAGGTGACAGTCTCCAGGTTGGCGACAATGGGATCTCTCCCAAGTCCCACAAACCACCAGTGGGTAGGATGTGGACTGTCTTGGGAGCTGTGGCTACTGACCAGACTGAGGCCAGGATGGGCCATATCATGCCTACCCCCATTTCCTGTGAGTCTTGAGTGTCCGGGCATTTTGGGGTATATGAAAGACTCTTGTGGTTGCTGCCGAGAATCCAGCTCTTGCAAAGAAGGGGTCTCCCACCCTGTTTCTGATAATATGACTTGGACAACAACACAACTTATTAGAAGCAAAGGGCTTTCCTCATGTGATCTTAGTGACCCTGGAAGCCGTTACCCAAAGACTAGAGACTAAGCCCATGAGTCCTAATTTTCCATGGAAGCTAGGATTTGGAAAATTCCCTTAGAGATAGATTTAGCCCAATGTCTTCATTACCCAGGGGTGTGAACTGCAATCTAGAGGGAGGAGTGATGGCATAGGCAGGGGATGGGTACAAGATCCAGAGCCAAGGGGTAGGGACTCAAGATCCACCTCTGTCACTCCTGAGCTAAGTGATTACAGAAGAATTGCATCACTTCTCTAAGCTTCAGTCTTCCCATCTATAAAATGTGGCCACTGTTTGTTCCTTCACCAGGTCTGTGTTCCATAGCGGAAGAACCATGTCAACCTCTTGTTTCTCTTCCATGTTCCTACTATAGAGAGCCTGGCATAGTAGTCCTGGTGAAATCAAAGGGTAGGAACAAACCATGAGGGCATTCCTTCCCCAGACCATCCACCTCTCATTCATTTCATTAATTAATTCATTCGTTTGTTCAACCAAAATTTATTTTCATCACTTATGTGTTGGGGGCACAGCAGTGTGGTAGACAGACGAGTTTATCATTAACTCATGGGGTCAGGTAGGTGGTCCCCACACACTGGGATGTGGGAGGTACAGAACATAGAGGAGACCACCACCTTTAGTTTTGCAGAACCTGAGAAGCCTTCCTGAGGAGGTGACAACTCAGCCAAGACCTCAAAGATAAGAAGGTTTAATACAAGCAAAAGAAGTAGGATTAGAGTTCTAGGAAAGATAAGTATAACCTGGAGGGGGAGAGGTTCTCTGGGGCCACACAATTCCCCTTCCCCCACCTCTACTTCCCAAAGAAACAACCTCACTCTGAGCAGAGACCAGAGAGGTAGTTCAGGACCACGGAGAGCACCGTAGGGACTTCCCCACCATTTTGACCTTGCTAATTCGAAGGTGCACCACCTGGGCTAAGACCTGAGGAGAATGGCAGGTCTGTGGCGGTTTGGGAACCACCTGGTTAGAAGAAGAGGTAGGAGGGTCTGGGGACCTGACTGAAGTCCAGGGTACCAACTGTCACCTCTCCAGCTGGGTGATGGCTGCAGTCACCAGACCCAAGAAGAGCCTGGTGAGCACCCCCTAGGCACAGGAGCCCAGGGACCCTGCTGGCCACAAGCAAAACAGCAGGATGATTGAGACAAGGGGTTCTCAAACTGTTTAGAGTCAGAAATCCCTCTGAGAATCTGTTAAATAATAAAGAATAAATTTAGAAACATAGCATGATAAATAAGTAAATCATATAGCATGTCAGAAGGTGATATATGCTATGGGAAAAACAACCCTCCCTCCCCAATAAAAAAAAAAACAAAACAGACCCAAGTGAACCCAATGTTTTGGTATAATTTAGGAGGTGTTTTTTCTTTCTGGCATTCTAAAATCATCTCTTTATTATTTATTTATTATTTTTTATTGAAGTGTAACTGATTTACAATATTATATTAGTTTCAGGTGTACAATATAGTAATTCAATGTTTTTGTAGATTACACCCCATTTAAAGTTATTATGAAATATTGGCTACATTCCCTATGCTGTATAATATATCCTTGTAGCTTATTTATGTTATACATAATAGTTTGTAACTCTTAATCCCCTACCCTTATCTTGTCCCTTCCTCCTTCCCTCTCTCCACAGGTAACCACTAGTTTATTCTCTGTATCTGTGATTTTTAGCATGCCCGAGCCCTCCATGGACACAGTTAAGAACCAGTCCCCCTCCAGGGTATAACCCACTCTGCATGAGTGTAAGGGAGGGGGAGGGAGGATAGGTGGCGAGAGAAGCTGGCTGAGTCTGCCTGGATCCCCAGGAAGGTACTGGGGGCCCCATGCTCCCTGACCAGCTGCTAGGGGCATCCCCAGGCTCCTGGATCCTGACTTACTTGCAGTCCCATCTCTCCATCATCATATTTATTGATTGAGCATCTATGTTGGATCAGTCACTGTTCTAGGTGTTTAGAAGATATCAGAAAAAGTAAAGCCAATGCCCCCAGGAAGCTTATACTCTAGTGGATGAATACAGATTGTAAATAATCAAATAACTTAAAATTATATAATACAGTCAAAGTGGTAAGTGCTATGGAAAGAAAGGAAGAAACCTGGTAGGTTAAGAGGGATTGGGAGCACCCAGGATGGGCTGGGTGGGGGAGGGGCAGTTGCAATTTTAAATACGGAGGAAAGAGTGGGTCTCACTGTGAAAGTCACCCCTGAGCAAAGACTTGAAGAGGGTGAGGGCCGTGGCCATGCAGACGCATAGGGGAAGAGGTCCAGACCAAGGAAACAGCCACTGCAGAAGCTGCGAGAAAGTGACTGTGCCTGGTGTATTGGAGGAATGGCAAGGACCAGTCAGGGAGTAGGCGAGAGGGGCAGCAGGGGACCAGATGATGGGGAGGCTTCACCAGGCTGGTAGCCAGAGCAGTGGAGGCAACAGGTCAGATTCTGGATAGATTCTGAAGGTAGAACCAACAGGTTTTTCCGAAGGATCAAACGTGGGATGGAAGAGAGAGAGAGGACTCAAGGATGACTCTGAAATTTTGACCTGAGCAACTGGAAAGATGGAGTTGCCATCCACTGAGAGGAGGAAGCTGTGGAAGGGGCAGTTTGGGAGACAGAACGAGAGCTCATTTTCAGCTGTGTTCTTTTCGAGATGTTCACTGAACATCTCGGTGGAGACACTGAGGAAGCATTTGAAATATGAGCTGGATTTCACAGCCCAGAGTGGCTCGAATGGCTGCCTGAGCCCAAGCCCCCATCAGAGCTGGCACGTTCCCTCACGCTCTCCCATCACTGCTTGCGTGTCCGCAGGGATGGGTCCTCACTGTCTACTGAGGCAGCCCCTGTATGTCTGAACAGCCCTGACTGAGAGAAGTTCTTCCTGCACTGAGCAGACTTCTGTACCAGGGGTCTAAGGACTGCAGAAAGAAACGCAGATGAGAGACACTGGGTCGTCTCCGGTGTAAGAGAGAGTGAGATGTAGAGGAGATATATGGGCTCCTGACGCCTTCCCAGGGTCTGGCTGCAATCCTTTATGAGACTGGGTTTCCCCAAGACGCCTGGAGCTTCCCTACAGATGTTCCCTTTCTCTTAAGCTGGCTCCAGCGGGCTCTGCTCCTGCCACCTAGAGCCCTGCCCAGCCAAGCCAAGGGCTGACAGAGGGGCTGTGAGGATTAGGTGAGAGAATGTGTTGAATGCTTATCCCTATGCCTGGTGAAGAGAAGGTGCTAGATGCAATGAGATAGTCACCTGTGACAGAATAATCACCTGTGCTCCAGAAGCATCCAGAAAGGCGGTGGTCAGGAGCCTTGAGTTAAATCCTAAGAGGTGGGTAGGAGTTAACCAGATGAAGAGAGGGCGGAAGGGGTTCCCTGTCCTCAGGACATCTCTTCTCCATACTGAGCAGCCCGGCCCTTGCCTCGCACCCTCCCCCACGGCTGGGGTGGTCCTGCCCCTTACTGGCCGTGCCCAGCACAGAGCTGTGAGAGAGGACATAGCACAGTGTAAAGAAAGTTCACAGACTAGAGCCAGATATTCAAATTCAGACCCCTTGCTTACTAGCTGTGTGACCTTACACAGCTTAACTCCTTTTGTGCTTCAGTTTCTACTGCAGACAAGGGGAGAGTAAGAGAACCTACTTTGTAGACTTTTGTGACAATAAAGTGGGATAATGCCTGGAAAGAGTCTAGACACGGTGAGCGCTCAAGAAGCGTGAGCCTCTAGCGTCACAGATGGAGACTGACGTTGTATGGCCTCCGCCGCCGCTCCGTCCAGCCAACCCTGGTCTGCCACGGTTCACAAGGCTTGCTCCAGCGCGTGAGCTCAGGAGAACCCCTTTCACAAAGAATGAAATGAAGGTGACTCTGAGTGGCCAGATGACATTTCTCAGACCCTACAGCTGGTTCAGGGCAAACGCAGCCCAGGATCTGGCTCAGGAGAGAGGCAGTTACTGAGGGGACCCAAGTGAAGGTGTGGTGGGCACTCAGGGCTGCAGCAGGAAGCAGAGGAGACAGGCAGGGCTGAGGGGAGAGAGAGGCAGTTTCCAGCAGGAAGAGGGAGAGGAAACCCAGCAGTCTCCCGAGGGGCAGGGGAAGGTCTGACCCCAGACACCTGGCCGTTCCATTAGGTCCCCACAGACCCCTCTTGCTTCGACTCTGGGTCCTGGGCTGCAGCAGAAAAGTCATTTGCTGAGTCACCCAGCAGCTGGGACAGCCCCAGAGCTTCCTCAGGCTTCCTGCAGAGCTGGGCTGCCTGAATCAGCTCATGCATTCAGTTCCATTCCCCTGCCCAGCGTCACCTCTGAGCCTCGGCCTCTACTCCGGCCTGACCACTAGCTGACTGTGTATCCTTGGGCAGGTTGCTTTACCTCTTAGACCTACAAACTGTCCAGTGGGAGTTCCCATCACCAGAATGCAGCCCCCAGGAAGCCAGGGACTTTGATGGCCTGTTCGCTATGTATCCCAGGACCTACAATGCATTCAGGTAGATGGTGCTTAGAGAGTATTTGTCAAGTAAGTGAATGTATGAACGAATGCTCAGCTCTGGTCTGACGGCAGTAGTGGAAACCAGATAATAGGCTGCAAAGTTCAACTTGGTCCCATCTCCAGATCTGTGCACACACTGGAAACTGGGCCCCGCCTTCAGGATGCTTCCAGGCCTCAGACTCCTTATAACTGAACCCATTCATTGCCTGCCCCCCGACCCCGGCTTCTGCTCAACATCATCGCCCCTGACCACCGCCTAGGAGTCCCCTCAGAATCACCACCCTCATCTCCTGTCCATCACCCGCTCCCTCTACATCCTTAATAATCTCAGCTCCACCCACTGCCTCCATCTGAACTTCATCACCTTAGCTGGACCACATCCTCTCCCCTCCTACCTTCCAGAGTCACCTCCCAGCTGGCCCCTCTGCAGTCTCACCTCCCCACCACACACACCATTCCATCCTCCCCACTGCAGCCAGATGGGTCCTTCTCCTCCAGGGCTCCTCATTGTCCTCAGGACAGAGTCCAAATTCCTCAGCAGGCCCTGCATGGCCCTTGGAAGCTGGACCTCTGCTTATCTTTCCAGAACTCCTGCCTCTCCACGCCGCTCTCCTCTTACTGTACGACACTCCCCTTATGATTCAGGAACCACCATGCTCTCTCCACACCTCTGTGCCTTTGCTCATTCCATTCTCTTGGCCTGGAATGTGCAAAGGCCTCCCTTGTCCGCATGATAAACAATCATCCCTCACATCCCTCAAGAATGTCCAGGGAAACCCATCCTGACCACCCAGAGTTGTACAACTTTTGTGAATACATCTATTATATTACATTTCTCATGTTGTACCTTAAGAATTGGATGTCTCTCTCCCTTATGACGTATTTCTATAATAGGCTCACGGTTTATTTAGGTTGAACATGAATACAAATGTGAATATTTAAATATAAGCAGTATCCAGCTCAAGTAGGTGTTCATAAATATGTAAATAATGGAGGTATTGTTAGATAGCAAGGATGGGAAGACAAATGGAAGAATGAAAGAAAGAATGATTGGATAGATGAACGGATGGAAGTAAGGAAAAAGGAAAGATGGATGGATGGATATGTTGAAGGAACAAGGATGGAAGGAAGGAGGGACAGCTCAATGGAAGGAAAGAGGGATAGATATTGAATGGCAGGATGTAATGATAAAGGATGGATGAATAAATGGATAGATAGATGGGTGGCTGGATAGAGAGAAAGGCAAGAAGGAAAGATGGAAAGATAGAAGGAAGGATGGAAGAGAGAAAAGATGAATGAATAAAAGAATAGTTGGATGGAATGGATGAATGGATGGTTGAATGGATGGATTGAAGGATGAAAAGATGGAGGGAAGATAGGAGGAAGAATGGAAGGATGGTTGAGTGAAGGCATGAATGCTCAGATGTGATTCGTGGATAGATGTGAGTTTTTATGCCGCTCGAGCTGGTCGGCTTTCTCACAAGGCAGTCAGGGGTTCCCAGGTAGTCCCTGTAGCTGGCCCCAGCTGCCTGACCTGGCACATTTATACTGCACATTTTCACCTTAGACAATAAACTCATCATCAATTTGTGGTTACTAAGAAAAACTAGAATTCTGGAGATCATTTAGCTCAATAGACTCACGGGCGTATCAGAGGAACTGGAGCTCAGAGGGTTAAGCAGCCTGCCTAGGTCACAGCCGGCTCCTGAGCTCAGCTACCTACCGTGAACGCAGCTCTTCTAACTCCCTCCCGAGCTCTGCACGCTACTCTTTGACTTGCCCTTCTCCCCGGAGGCTCATTCTGGGCAGTGCCTGCCTGTCCACCAACCTGCGGAGAGTTTTTTTCATGGAACAGATGCGAAAAAGAAATGACCTCACCCAGGGTTGAGGCCGGAGAGACCTGAGCGCGGCAGCTGCCTTTCCACACCCAGCGTAACCCTGGGCACATTCCTGAGCAGGAGGAAGGGAATCTGGGCCAGTGCCAGCTTCCAGGCACCCTGCCAGGGCCATGACACAGAAAAGGTCTGTGCAGCATTAGAGTGAGGTCTGGGTGCCTGGGAACCCTCGGGGGAGGTGAGCTGGGAGGTCAAGGTGCCCCTCATGGATCCCAGAACAGGGTCTGGCCGTGGAGGAATCTGGCCCCTCTGCACTTTCCCACCTGCCTTCTGTGGTCAAGGTCCAAAGGCTGAACCTCTACCTGTGCCCCCAGCCCTGTCCCCTCCGTAGCACTGACTCCTCTCATTCTTAGCTCTACATCCACGGACTTTATTACTGAAGCTTCCAGAAGATGCTTGGCCACTTGTGGTACCCACACACTGTCCTGCATCCCTGCATCCCAGTGAGGCCGGCAATGACCCAGGAGAGCCGCGCCTGGGGTGACATTGGCTCCTCTTTCCAGTTTCCTTCCACACATAGCCCCACTCTGGGGCACCTGGTGGTCACCTCCTCTGGCTCTCCCTCCTTTACCGCTCGTGGAGACTTCTAGCAGCCCCCTTGCGGGGAGGGACTTAGGGTTTCTACTACACAGCTGTAGACCCAGAACCCGGGTCAAGAGGCTCAAGAGAGGTCACACGATTCAGTTACCGAGGGGCACAGATTCTGGAAGGTACCCTTAAGGCAAGGTGAGAACTTCACTTTTTCGGCATCTCTGTCTAACTCTGGAAGTCCTGCTGCCTGTTCGTTTTCTTTAAGGCAGCCTGAGGACAAAGCATGTATTTTTGAAATAGCAACATTTTATTTTCTTTTTCTCCCTTTCTTCCTGGAAAACAATTCAGGGCTTTCTTTTCATGCTTCATGACCATAGTGACTGAAAAAAGTCTGCTTTGGAAAGTTGGGGGAGAGTCGAAGTTTCCTAAGGAGGCTGGCCTGGCCGCCAGGTGTGGGCCATCTCGCTTTCTTTGGTGCAAATGCTGTTGGCCGACCCCTGCCAGCCGGCCTCAGACTCGGCTCTTTGAGGGCCTCCCGCCTGCTGCGCTTTTAAATGTTGTTTCTTTTCAGAGTTAAGAATCTGTGGTTTTTAATTGCACCCCAGGATACCACCCTGCTCTGTTCCCAACCACTGCTCTTCTTCCAGGCGAATGCAGGGCCTCAAGGTAAGTTTTGAGGCTCTGTCACGCTGATTATTCATGAAAACACATAGAGATCTGTATTTACTCAACCAGAGACAAGTCCTAGAAGCCTCTACAAAGAACTAGATATATATAAAGTCTAGTTTTCAAATATATGCAAATTAATATTTGAATTGTAGAAATATGTAGCAAAATTGCAATAATACTGTAATTTGGGATTTTATTACTGCACGTCTTTAAGAGTCCAGCCTCTTCATGGGCCTCCTTGCCTCTACCCTTGCCCCTTACAGTCATTTTCAGCATCTCGCCAAGAGAGAAACTTAAGGCACACACATTTAGGACAGGGGTCAGAAAACTTTCCTGTAAAGGGCCAGAGAGTAAATATTGTAAGCTTTGTGGGTCACACAGTCTCCAAGTCAGCAACGCAACTCCAAACAAAGCAGCCGTAGACAATAGCAAACAAATGTGTTCCGATAAAACTTTATTTACAAAAACAGGCTGAGGGCCTGATTTGACCCTTGGGTTGTATTTTGCCAGTCCCTCTTTAGAAAAAGGACAGACATAAATGGCCGGTATGGCAAACATTCAGGAGGATTAGGGAAAGAACTTGTTGGGGTTCTGTGTGGAGAAGACTTGCAGAGTTAGACAACCCCCCCTTTAAAACATTGTGGGGCTGGGGAGGGACTCAGTGGTCCCAGAGGCAGGCTGTTATGGGGGGGTGGAGTTGCAGGGGGTTTGTTTTCATTCATGACAAGACATAAGCAACCCAAGACACCCATAAACAATGGAGGGGTGAGCTCCTCGTCATTGGAGGTGGGCAAGTGGAGGCTGGGGCATGGGGGGATTGGGCTGGGTTCTCCTTACACTCCCGTTCTTAGAGTGTAAGTTCCTCTGCTCAAAACTCTCCGTGCCCTTTGTGCTTGGCGCAAAGCAGAAACCCAAGTACCCACAAAGATGGACGACCTTGCATGTCCCGGTCCTGCTGCCTCCCATCTCCCTCCCTCTCTTGACTCCAGTCCTGCTGACCTCTGGGCTGATTCCTGAGCCCCTGGACACCCTCCCACCGCAGTGTCTCTGCCTTAGCTGATCTGCCTCCTAGAATCTTGTCCCTAGACCTCCCCACGGCCAACTCTCAGAAGTCACCTGCCTCCCAGCGCACCCTAGCCCTCCACCCTGCAGTGTAGCTTTTCCTCTCTAGCATTTACCTCTACTTAATATGCCATTTAGTTTACCTGTTTATTTAGCTGACGGGCTGTCTTCCCCAACTAGAATGTCAGCTCCATGGGGCAGGGACTTTGGCCTCCGGGTCACTGCTGTGTCCCCAGTGGTTGTACTCTGCCTGGCTCATGGTAGGTGCACAATAGTTACTAAAGATGGCAGATTGTATTTTTCCAAAGATGGCCACCACCACACTTCCCCCCCAACTTGCTTTTTTTTTTTAACATCTTTATTGGAGTATAATTGCTTTACAATGGTGTGTTAGTTTCTGCTGTATAACACAGTGAGTCAGCTATACGTATACATACATGCCCATATCTCCTCCCTCTTGCGTCTCGCTCCCACCCTTCCTATCCCACCCCTCTAGGTGGACACAAAGCACAGAGCTGATCTCCCTGTGCAACTTACTTTTCTTACAGCATGAGGCTGACACTCCCCCCTTTGAGTAGTGGGGCCAGCGCTTCATCCCCTCGAAGTTTGGCAGGCCTGTGACTATGTTGGGTATGATATTCTGAGACTGGGTGACTTCTGAGACTGGGTCAGGAAAGGTGACAAAGCTCTGTCCAGTTCTGTTGGGATGTTTGCCCTTGGAACACAGACGCCATGGTGTAAGGAAGCCCAAGTCACATAAAGGCCATGAGCAGAGGCTCCAGCTGACAGCCCTGGCTGAGGTCCCAGCTGATAACCGGCCTCAACCGTCAGACACACATGTGAGGAAGTCTTCAAAATGACTCCAGCCCCAGACACCATAACTGCATCAGAGGCTCCAAGTGAGAGCCAGTCAACCCCCAGAAATGTAGGCTATAGTAACAAAATGTTGTGTTTTTCTGAAAATTGAAGTATGGTTGATTTACAATGTTGCGTTAGTTTTGAGTGTACAGCGAAGTGATTCAGGTTTATATATATATATATCTTCTTTTCCAGATTCTTTTCCATTATAGGTTATTACAAAATATTAAGTATAGTCCCCTGTGCTATACAGTCGGCTCCGACTTCCCCTGCCTCCACCCCTGCCTCACATTCTGTGGCCCCAGGCCCAGTGCTTCTCATTAAATGACGATCTGTCACTCACTCTGGTGAGTGCCACCCCCCCGTCCCCAACCTCCTGAGGCTTCGTCCTCATCCTCAGAGCTCAGGGAGCCACCCCAGGGCCACTGGCCAGCTCCCTTCTTGGGCTTGCAAATCCGAATAAGCTCTTGCTCTCTGTCTTGGCAGAGCCTCTCTTTCTTCTGGTTTACCCCAAGTGAACAGAAAAAGGGTCCAGGAAAGGAGGAGTGTTGAAAACTGGCCTTTGAATCAGGGTCAAATGGCTCAAGCCTTGGCTGCTAGAAGCAACATGGACCCCCAGAGGGTTTGGGGGACACATCTCTGCTCCTTACTAGCTGTGTGACCTTGAGCAATTTCCTTTACCTCTTTGAGCCTCAGTTTTGTCATTTCTGAAGTGGGCACAATAGTACCAGTCCTGAGGCGTCAGACGTGCCTGCCTGGCTCTGGGGCTGAACCAAGATACTTCTCTGAGGTCACTTTGAAGTTGGTCTCCGCCTTCTCCGGGTCCAATGGCCCCTTCCCCCTGGACAGAAGTCCCATGGTGATGATGTGTGTACAGGTCTGCTTGCCCTTCACGTGTGGGCACCTGGAGGGCTGGGACCCTCCGCCATGTCCTCTGTTAGGGGCCCCGTGCCCAGCACAGGGACACACGCAGAGAAACCAGCCTGAGTCAGAGGGGCGAATATGGACTGATTTGTGAGCTCACAGCTCCAGCTGGGGCTGAGAACCCCAGGGAAAAATGTCCCAAGCAACACCTTGGGGTGAGTCAGCAGGCAGAGGTAGGCAGAGGCGGGCAGGGGCAGGCCAAGGAAGACTGCTCTCAGCTCACCTGGCCTTCGGAGAATCCCTAGACAGTAACCCAGGGACCAGCCCAGCCCAGCCCACTGTAGGTGGTGCTGACTCAGAGGGTGAGTGACTCTTCCTTTCCCAGAATCCAGGGGCCCTGGAGGCACCTCAGCTGAAGAAATCTCTAGAACCCACAGGCCTGATCTCTTTTGCTTTCCCCGTCAGTTTCATCCTGTAATGTTTGTCATTCTCACTGTCATCATCCCATTACAACGTATTTGTTTTATTTGGTAAATGTAATGTTTGATAAATGTTGTATTTGATTTAAGTAATGATTATGATATACCAGGCACTATTCTCCGTGTTCAAAAAAGTGTGAATTCATTTACTACATCAACTCTAGAAGATGGGTACTATTCATTAACCCGAGGCCCAGAGAGGTTGAGTAACTTGCTGGATGTCACATGGCTAATGGATGTCAGAGCAGGGCTCTCTGCTTCCTTCTGAGAGGCAGCAGCTGAGAACGGGGCACAGAATGGTTCTAAGCCCATCTCCAGACACAATATTATCTTGTAAGCTCCTCCATGTGCCACATGGGGCCTCCTGAGTTGCAGTTTCTTCATCCGTAAGTGGGGACAATAATGGCCATTTCTGCGGGGGCACAGGCCTGGGTACAGGGGCTCCATACCCTCTCCTTTCCGTCCACCATCTGGCCAGGGCTGGCTCAGAAGTTCTTGCTGATGCGATTCTGCTGGAACAAGCTGCTGGGAAGGAAGGAGGTAAGAGCAGGGCCAGGAAGGAACCCTTAGACTCCACAGCTGGCTGCACTGGGGTGAGGCCCCAGAGTGTGCCATCCCCAAGTGGGGACCTGTGCCCTTGACCTTCCTCTGCCAGGCCGAGAGCCTGGGCTGGCTCTGTATAGCACTGGGCCAGGCTCGCAGCAGCCCCAGGGCCTGGCCCTGAGCTGCGGGCTGTCTGCCAGGGTAGGGTGACCCTGAGGTCAGGAGGCCTCCCCAGGATGGCCTGCCCCCATCTATGAGGAAATCCACTCTGTTTCCCAAAGAATTCCCTGAGTGAGCGTCCTGCCAGCCAAGGTACACGGGGCCTCTGTGAAGCGCAGGGTGTGGGCAGGAGGGGCGGGCAGGGCTTGGGCCAGCAGGAGCCCCGGGCCTGGTGGAAGGACATTAGGCACCTGCCCAGGAGTTGTGGGTATCCCCCCCAAATCAGCTTCAAGCCCCCAAAGCTCCCACTCCAGCCCTCCTGGGTTCCCTGTGTGAGGTGAGGCCGAACAGGGACCTCGGGGTGAGGAGAGACAGAGCCCAGAGCACAGCTTGCCCTTGCCCCGCATCAAGGGAGCTGGGGCAGGTGGCACGGGCTGAAGGTCACACAGGAGCTTTGGCCACTGGCCACCCCAGGCTGGGCCTGTCACGGGAGGCCTCTCATGCACCAAAGGCCTCGAAGTAGCCCTTTGACACTCCCTCTGAAGGAGGTGACAGCCTTGGGCATGACTGAGATGTCTGCAGGGTGAAAGGAAGTTTATCTTATAGCCACCAGGGAGGGTCCCATCCCTGGATGCACCTCCCACGCGTGGCCCCCGAGCGTGTGTATGTGGAAAATAAATCCTATAACCAGCTCGTCACTATCACTACGGCGTTGCCCTGGGGGTGAGGTGGGGTGTTAACAGTAGCATTTTATTAATTGCAAGCTTTAAAAATAACTCTGTGATTCTTATAACCCTATCTTGACATGTCTTGGTTTGGTAATGACCGTGCTTCGGGTTGTCGTCCATCTCCGGGGGCCTGGCCCCGGGACTGCGGGGCGAGTGGGCAGCCCTCCCCACCCCCATCCCCCAGGGATGGCGGGAAGATGACGAGGCTTTGGGACTGAGCCAAGTGCTGATGACCAGCATGTGAGGGGCAGGTGGACGACCCCAAATCAGCTCCGTGCAGAGGACAGGACCTCAGTGCCCAGCCCGTCTCGCCGGCCCCTCCTCTGTGACCTTGGGCCATCAGACTCTCGAGAGGCTGAGCTGAGTGACCTCTCTGATGTCCTCCAGCCCTGCGCGTGCGTGGCGAGGATACCCCGGCTCAGTCCCGGGGAAGCCCCCCGCTCTGGGGAATCTCCCCCGAGCCGCCTGGGGCTCCAGCAGCCTCAGGAAGGAAAGACAGGCTCTCTGAGTTGTCATAGCAGAGTGGACCTCCAGGCACCTCCTGTTTACCGAGGCTGAGTAAATACAGCCAGGCCCTAGCAACGGTCACAAAGGGGCCTTTGTGCACCCGCCCGGCCCTCTGCTCCTTCCCCGGCTCAGCCCCAGCTGGGAGCGCTGGGAGAGGCAGGGCCGGGCCACCAGGCAGGTGACAGGGGTGGGTACAGGACCAGCTGTGCGAGGGCTGGGTTGTCGGGTAGCCAGGCCCTTGAGGGTCCCGTCCTCTACAGGCAGGAAACTCCACCTGATTCTTTCTATCACGCTTGTGAATCAGAGATGCAGCAGGGCGAGCCTTGGACCAAGGAAGTGCAGGGGGGTGGGGGGGATCGATGCCACTCTCGGCCGTGAAACCTTTAGCACGTTACGAAGCAGGTTTGGGCCTCCGTTTCCTCATTTGTAACAAGGGGCTGCACACCATCTGCCTCGCGTGGCCACCTGGGCATCAAATGAGATGAATGTCTGAGGACCTTCATTCTATAAACCCTACCCCTAGGCAGACAGAGCAGAGGGAGGTGTCATTTCAGGCTGGGTGCTGAGAGACGACGATAAATGGGTTGTGCCCCCTTTTGAGAGGTTGTGCCCCCTTGTCGAGAGCCGGAGGCTCCCAGGCCCCCTTTTGAACATGAGGAGCCCCTCTTCTGGAAGCCTGCTCTGTACCAGGCCCTGGGGGAAATCCCCTCTCCCCACTGGCCCTCAATGTCTAAACAGGGGGTAAGGCAGATCATGACAAATGGCTGACTTGTGTAGTGTGTGAAGCGCTACTACAAATCAATACGAAGATGGATGCCCAGGCTGAAAAATGAGGCAAAGACACGAGAAAGTAGTTCATAAAAGAATGGCTGATAAACACCTGGGGAAAAAACATCAACCTCACCAGAAACAAAAATGAAAATGAAAGCAACAATGAGATTTTCTTCTTTTCCTCCTATTAGATTATCAAAAGACTAGAAATATTTCTCCTAGTATTGTCAGAAATGTGGGGAGGGGACTTCCCTGGTGGCGCAGTGGTTAAGAATCTGCCTGCCAACGCAGGGGACACGGGTTCGAGCCTTGGTCTGGGAAGATCCCACATGCCGCAGAGCAACTAAGCCCGTGCGCCACAACTACTGAGCCCACGAGCCACAACTACTGAAGCCCACGCGCCTAGAGCCTGTGCTCCGCAACAAGAGAAGCCACCGCAATGAGAAGCCCGCGCACCACAATGAAGAGTAGCCCCTGCTCGCCCCAACTAGAGAAAGCCTGCGCACAGCAACAAAGACCCAACACAGCCAAAAATAAATGAATGAATAAATAAATAAATAAATAAATTTATTTTTAAAAAAAAGGAAATGTGGGGAAATGGGAGCCTCCATAAACTAACGCTCTGCCACTTTCTAACTCTTGACCACCAACATAAACTTCTCTGTTCCTCACTTTCCTCATCTGTAAAATGGGTAATGAAAGTACACACCTTGCAGGTTTGAGGGGAGGATTAAATGAATTTTTCGGTATAAAGTGCTTACAGCAGTGCCAGGCAAGGAAAAAGTGCTTAATATATGATAGTTATTATCTATTATTATTATTATTCAAAATATAAATTGGTACAATCTTCCTAAAGGCCAATTTGGAAACATGTATTCCAGTTTTAAATTGCCCACCAGTTCCAGATCTAAGGAAATAATCAGACAAGTGGGCAAAGAGTAATTAAAAGGATATGCATCAGAGCATTGTTTGTAAAAACAA
The DNA here is from genome assembly GCF_965194805.1 of Balaenoptera borealis. Classification (NCBI taxonomy): domain Eukaryota; kingdom Metazoa; phylum Chordata; class Mammalia; order Artiodactyla; family Balaenopteridae; genus Balaenoptera; species Balaenoptera borealis. The sequence continues at coordinate 13,462,051 of NC_138866.1, read as the reverse complement.
AAAATTGGAAAGAATCTGAACGACCATTAATAAGGGGCAGAATGATTAGATTATAATCCATCTATCCAATGGAATATCACCCAGCCATCAGATCAGATAGGGTGGAGATATTTGTATTGATATGGAAAGTTCTACCTGTCACACTGAGGGATGAAAAAGCAGATCATGTGACAGAGAATTCAAAGAGATCCCATTTATGTGAAATTGTAAACATAGATTTATAGGTTTTGTATTGTGTGTAAGGATATTCACCAGAATGCTAGCAGTGGTTTTCTCTTCAGGTAGCTTTTATTTTCTTCTTTACATTTTTCTGTATTACTTAAACTAAAACACAAACAAACATGTATAAAGTTGTTTTTAAAAAATCTTCCTAAAGCTATTTTCTGTTGTTTCTAGTTCAAATGCAGTATGTGCTGAATGGAATCATCCAGGCCTCCCTCTCAGCGTCTGGAAATGAACCAGGGCACGGAGTGACTCAAATCGGGAAAGATGTGGACCGTCCTGATGGTGGGGGGGGGTGGTCAGGAAGGCTCCACGGAGGGCAGCACAGAGGCAGGGAGGGCCCGGGGTCAGTGCAGGAGGGACCCTGCAAGGTCAGAACCTGGAGGAGTCCAGGGGTGCGAAGGATGGGGTGGAGGGGGGCAGTTGGAAAAGTAGGTTGAGGTCAGATCCCAGGGACTCGAGGGCCAGGTGCAGGGTGTGGATTTTATTTGGAATGTTGGGACAAGGCGCAGGCCCTGACCCGGTGCCTCTGTCCCTTTTTGGTTGTTCATATCCAGGCCTCACTGCTCCCGGCAGGAAATCCTTGGAAAGGAGGGGACAGGCCCGAGGAGGCCGGATGCTCACACATAAGCAAGTCGTGCCTCCTTGAGGCCTGCTGGGGCTGCAGCCGTGACTGTGTCTCTCCCAGTCCAGTAGGGCCTGGGCCATCCCGCGACCCGCAGTGAGAGCTGGGCCCTATGCGCCTGCTGGGACACGGTGAGCCTGGGGAAAGGGCTGGATCCTCCTGTGGTCGGCAGGCTCTCCCACCCCAGAGCCAAGTCCAGATGCCACCCCAAGGCAGCCTGATTAGTAACCACAGGGCTTTTGCCCGGCAGCATCGTGCAGTTACAGGAGATGCCGCGCTTCATTCCCCGTGCTCCAGCCACGCCCCTGGATGTCTTGAGATGCGCTGTTGACACCTGGGGGCTCAGATAGTTCTGTGCGGGGACCGACCCTGTCCACTGCAGGATGTGTAGCAGCATCCTCGACCTCTACCCATTAGATGCCAGCGGTGCCCCTGACAGTTGTAACAGCCCCAAATGTCTCCAGACGTTGTGAAATGACCCCTGGGAGGCACAATCACCCTCAAGCGGGAACCAGGACCCCACAGTGACCTACATGGCCGTCAGCCCCTCTCCAGGACCGAACGCTCCTCCTGGGCAGGGTCTCTGAGCCCCAGCTCAGGCCCGGTGCACAGAAGCTACTCAGCCAAACGGGGAGCTCCGGCCCTCCCCTCCCCCGCCTGCAGAGACAGCAGGAGTAGCCCTGCCCCCTGCCTGCCCAGCCCAGGACACTGAAAGCCCCACCTTGTCCTCCCACCTCCCCTAGCTCTGGTCTCTGAGTCACCAAGATGAAAAGAACCAAATCCTTGGAGTGAAACAAGCTTTAGTAACATTTGCAGACACTGCCCTCTACCCCACCCTCGCACACAGGGAAGCCAGCGCTGGGGACACAGCGGCCAGCGGCCGTCGGGGCGACTCCCTCTGCGCGGGTCTCTGCACACGCATCCTTCACACACATCCTTCCCCGGCACCGCTCTCTCAGGAGGACCTGCCACCGGATGCAGCACCACATCCTTAACACGCTAAAGTATTTACGGGGAGTTAACTTCTCAGAACTGCAGCCAGGAAGGGCGCTGTAGGTGATTCTCCTGTAGATGTGCAGGGCCGGGACGGCCAGGAGGGGTCCTGGGCAGGGGTGCTGCCAGGTGAAGGGCGCCGGGTGGGCGGCAGGGGCGCTCCTGCAGCAAACATCCTGGGGCCGTGATCTGCACAAGTGAGAGGTTGCTTCCTTCTCAGACTCTGATGCGGAAGGGATTCCGTCACCTCGCTCTGCCAATGCTTCGGACAAAGGCAGCTCCTGCTGCAGGGCCAAACATAAAGCGAAAAGCCATTCTAGGTAGGCAAGTGGCCAGAAGGGCACAGAGGGCATTGAAGGAAGGAAACTCTTGACAGCTGCCGGGCTGGAGCTGCCAGATCTGGGGCTCAGGGCATTCGCAGGTTCAGAGACCCCAAATCTTGTGCACACGGTGAAATGGGCCTTGCCTCAGGAGGGGCCCCTTCCCAGATCCCATGTCCTGGACGAGAGCTCATGGGGCACAACAGGAGTCAGCAAAACCCCAAAGAGGAGGCATTCGGAGAACATCAGAACAGGGCCACGTCTCCAAGAAAAGGACTGTCACCGGTCCTCAGAGAGGAAGGAGTGGACCCTGATCACACCAAGCCCCACTGCCAGGCTCCCCATCCTTAGGCTTTGTTAACTGCAGGGCAGACATGTGAACTTTTATTTCAGAAGGTGCCTGACAGCCAGCCATCCCTTGATAAATCATCTTTATTTGCTGCATGCCATCTCAGGGCTTCTCAGCACTGACTGGTCCCTGGGGTCAAGGGGTCCAAGGAGAGGGGCCACACTAAAGCATCTGAGTTTCTAAATGACTTCCTATTTATTCAGAGTTAAAGGGGATTCCAGGCTACCCCGCGACACCATCGCACACAGGCAGGCAGATGTTTTGGTGAGGGCTGGTGGGGATGGGACCCCGCGGGAACGCCATCGGGTGTGTCATGGTTGGAAGAAATAAAGGCTGAGCACTACAGCTCTAGACGTCTGGGTTTGGGGGACACAGGATATTATGATCAAGATTCTGGTGCCTGGGGTGGGCACAACCCGGTAAGTGGCCCCCTCCTGCTTCTAGCAAGCTTGCTGTCTTCAGCAGGCCTGCTTCTGGCTGGGCTTGCTATCTTTGGGGCACAGCTGCACTGGGAGTTGGGGTCCCTTCCTCCCCTCCCCAGGGAGTTCAAACCCCTGTACCTTCTGTGTCCTCTATCATCACATTGCCCCCTGGAGGATGGAGCTCATGGTCACATACGCACAAGTGCCAGACATTTTAACAGGCCCTCCCTCTCCTCTTCCTGGGCATCCAGATCCCAATTTTGTTCAAAACAGCAGAGTGACCAGGCCCACGGGACGAATCTTGCCTCATTGACGGTCCTGTGCCCTTTTTCCAGATTCTCTCTTTCCAGGCTCCCCTGCAGCTCTAGGTGGCCACTGATTCAATCCCAGGCAATGAAATATAAGGAAAAGTCTGTTGAGTGGAGGGGGAGTTGGGGAGACATCTGGGAGAGCTTTTGCTCCTTCATAAAAGGGACAGGTATCAAAGGAGAGTTCTCTTAGGCCACCTTTCCTCTTTTTTCATAATGGAACGCAGGCCTGATGTCTAGAGCTGCAGCAGCCATCCTGCAACCATGTGGCACCAGGTTAACACTGAGGATGGTGGGCAGAGATATGGAAAGAATCTGGGTTCTTGATGACCTCACCAAACTGCCAAATCACCCTGAAGCCCCCTATGCCCAGGATTCTTTTTATTTTTTATTTTTATTTATTTATTTATTTTTAAATTGATTGTGGTGATGGTTACTCTGTGACATGTACTCTTTTTTAAAAAAATTATTTTATTTTTATTTTTCTTTATTTTTGGCTGTGTTGGGTCTTTGTTGCTGTGCATGGGCTTTCTCTAGTTGCAGGGAGCGGGGGCTACTCCTCGTTGAAGTGCACGGGCTTCTCACTGCAGTGGCTTCTCTTGTTGTGGAGCACGGGCTCTAGGCACGCGGGCTCAGTAGTTGTGGCGCACGGGCTTAGTTGCTCCGTGGCATGTGGGATCTTCCCAGACCAGGGATCAAACCCGTGTCCCCTGCATTGGCAGGTGGATTCTTAACCACTGCACCACCAGGGAAGCCCCAGGATTCTTTTTAAATAAGGAATTAATGCACTTGTGGTTTAGCTGGATTCTGATACTTGCAGCCAAACACATCAGGGAGGCAGTGAGGTGTGACTTGCTCAGTGTGAGCGTATGTGAAGCGCCTAGCACGGTGGCCATTATCACCATGGCATGTGGTGCATGTGCTGCGTGTGTACGCGGTCGCTTACTCACAGGGGTACGTGTGGATGGCTGATGGATGTGTGAAGTATACGTACACATGACCTCTAGAGTCGGAATGCAATTCACGTCCAGGTCTTGGGACTCGGCCCGGCCCTGGGGCATGCCCCTAACCTCGGGAGACTCAGTTTCCTTAATTAAACTCAGAGGATGATGACGACTAACTAAACTGGCAATTAATATGTCAGGTGTCAAGATGACGCAGTTAGGGCAAGAGTTCTGGCTCCACTTGGCAGATGGGGAGACCGAGGCTCAGAGAGGCTAAGTGATGTGGCGAAGTCATGAGCTGAGAAGTGGGGAAGCTGGGACTTGAACCGGATTTTCTGCTCCACCATGTGGCCTCACACAGTGCTTTGAGCATTGGAGGGCTGCATGTGGTGTGTGTGTGCAGGGTGTGTGTATAGGGTGTGTATGCAGGGGTGTGTTGCAGGCGTGTGTGTGCAGGGTGTGTGTGCAGGGGTGTGTGTATAGGTGTGTATTCAGGGGTACGTCTGTATAGGGGTGTGTGTGCAGCGGCGTGTGCACACTGTCACACAGCGCAGTCACATATGCTCTCCCAGACTCCCAGGCTCCAGAGGGGCTGCTCCTGTGTGCCGACTCCCGCTAGCTCCCGGGGCGCTGGGGCCTACACAGCGGCGCCTCCTGCTCCCTTCGCCAAAACAACATCAACAGCAGCATCGGTAACAGCTCCCAGGGGATGAGCCGCCTCCCTCCTGTTTACCACCTGCCCGGGCCTCACCCTGCTGGGCTGCTCCAGGCTGCCACCAGCAGGTGTGTTTTCTAGGCCCCTGACATTTTCCCCTCTGGCACCTTTGAGGGCCGGCTTTGGTGCAGCTGCTCCTGAGGAGAGCTTCCCTCTCCTTTGATGCCAAGACCCCCAAAACAAGGGGTGTTTCCCAGGCTTCTCCAGCTGGGACAGCCTTGGGGGCAGGGGTGGGGACCTTGTGTGAAAGAGAGGCCAGGGGAAGGATGTCAGAAGCTTACAGAGATGATCCCAGGCTCCTTGCCCCACCCTCACCCTCTTCCTTGTCGGAGCAGATCTTTCAGGTTGCCCTGAAGACAGGGGTCCACTAGGACCTTAAGCTCTGGCCCAGACGTTGCCCAGTCACGACAAACATGCTGGGAAAGAAACCTTCTTGTTCTCACCTGACCCTGAAGGGCGCCTTTCTCCTCCCCCTTGCTCCCTGTCCTCACCTCCTTTTCTGCATCTCTGGTAGAAGGAGATTCTTCCCTCCCACCTAGGGCTCAGGGCATTCCCACCTCCTGGGCCCACCCAACACCTCCAGCCCCCGGGCCACAGGCCTCAGTTCCATGATTTTCTCACAACAAACACGCTGCCCTGCCGTCCTCCCCCCAGGGAGGCTTTGATCCAGCTTGGGCCCTGAGCCAAAAAGTCATTAAAAGAAAGTACAGCCAAGGAGAGGAAAAAATTGCTCTTCTGACAGGACAAAGCCAACCACTGTCACATGTCACACACCAAGGCCACTGACCCTCTTCCAGGAACTTGGGGAGAGCTTCTGGGGGCGGGGGGGGGTGGGCACAGAGTGAGGCAGAAGAGGGTGCTTGTGGCCGGGGCCTTGCAGCCCAGCTGGGGAGCCCAGCTTCATTCCTGATGAGGCCTTGAGCAAGAGGCCAGCCCTTGGGGACAGCCACCTGGCACCTGGCATAGAGCAGGCCCCAGTGAGGAGGGCCTCCTGAGGGCTCTGCTGTTTCCCACAGCTCACAAGCGTGTTTGAGGGGGGACAGCGCCGGCCTGAGCCTCTCACAGGACAGGTGACCAACTGAAGTCTGGGAGCGATGACCTACCTGACGTCACAGAGTAGTTGGGACACCCTTGGCTGTTCCCACATCCCCCGTGGTCCCCGTGCCATCCCACACCTGGTCCATAGAAGACATCACAGCAGTAAAGAGAGCGGCCCTCAAGAGCCTCTTTCTCAGCTGGAGAAACAGGCCCAAAGCGGGCATTCTCACGGGACAGGGGCTAGAATACACATCTCCTGGTTCTCCCTGCATCCTGCTTGGACTAAATAGCTGACGCTTTCTTTTTTTTTTTCTTGGCCATGCCACGTGGCATGCGGGATCTTAGTTCCCTGGCCAGGGATTGAACCCGTGCCCCATGCAGTGGAAGGGCGGAGTCTTAAACACTGGACCTCCAAGGACATCCCCAGAACTAAATAGCTGATGCTTATTGGGTGCTTACTGCACTTGGGGCCTAGTGCTCTGAGCTTTTAGTACATGATCATAGTTATTTTTACAACAAACTGATCAATTAGGCACATTTATTACCCTCCCATTTACAGATGAGTTAGTTGGGATGGCAAGGGACAGACCCAAGGTCACACAGCTGACACACGGTGGGGTTAGGACTCAAACCCAGGGCGTCTGACTCCAGTGTCTGTGGCCGTGGCCTCTGATGGAGGCTGAGGGAAGCTGACATAATCCTCCATTCCCTACCCTCCCTCCCCGAACCCCTGGGCCAGGTGGGAAGGGTGCAAGGGCGCCTTCTACAGGGTGCCTGGTGCATAGTAGGCGCCCAGCGGATGAGGCACTGCGTTGAGATGCACACAGGCTAGGCAGTCACAGCGACAGGGCGCTCTGGGTGAGACCCCATGGAAGAAATGGAAGGGGCTGAGGTCAAGCACTTAAAACAGTGGTTAGTGCAGCTTAAGCGCAAACGATTAACCTCTGTTAATCCGAAGGCCCTCTGCTCGAGAGGAAGGACGGGCGGGGATGTCCGTGAGGATGCAGGGGCCAGTTAGGACCCTTGAAAGGAACAGACGAGCAGAGCACAGGGGAAGCCCCTCTCAGGGAAACCCATCCGGGGTAGTGGGCGGAGGAGCCATTGGCTGAAGGACACAGGGGCTGCGGTCGGGGCGGCTTCCTCCAGGTGCCTGGTCCTACCTGGGCATGGAGGTGACCAGAGAGATTGCCCGGGCTCTTGCCATGGCTTCCTCTCTCTCCCAGCCACAGGCCTTTCCCGGTCTCTGGAGCTTCTGCTCTGAGAGTCTGCCCCCATCACCTGTCCCCCAAGGGAGCTTCACGTTCCTGGAGGGGAGCTAGGGCAGGGCAGGCCTCCTCCATCCCCAGCCCAATCCTATCTCTTCTTGCAGCCACAGGCGGGCTCCACACCACCCTCTGCCCTCCCGACCTCTCTGTAAAACCAGGTGTAAGTGGGTCTCAAAGAGAGATGCCCCTCTCCACACTGGATGATGGGGGGAGCTGGTCCTTTGGCTCCAGACCCTGAGCCCGAGTTGGTTGCCAGGGCAACAGCAGCCCTAGGGGAGGCAGGCCCGATGGCTGAGAGGAGGCGGGAAGCTGGGTGCTGGGGAGTCACAGCCCAGCCCGCTCACCCCTAAGTGCTGTAAGGGTGTGTGTGTGCCTGGTGCGTGCCTGGCGTATGAGCACGAGTGTGTAGCAGGGCTGTGCGCGCCTTGGTGTGTGTCTCTGTGTGTACCATCGCCTATGAGCATGTAGCCCTCAATTCTGTAGCAGAAGGGGAGGGAGGAAAGGGGAGGAGAAGGAAGGGGAAGGGAAGAAAAGGGTGCCTTGGTTAATCCTTCCAACTGTCCAGGAAACATCCCCCCATTTTATAGATGAGGAAACTGAGGGTCATTATGTATTTTGCCCACAGCATAGTAGGGCGGTGGCGTTCCCCCTAGACCTGGTGGATCCAAGCCCAGACTCTTTCCCGGTCCCCTCTGTCACTCCTTCTGGCTGCAGGTGCAGGGCCCAGATTGTACAATACACCTTTCCCTGTCCTTGGACTGTGTGCCTGGTGCTCTTGAGCAGAGCTCCTGGCTCACCTGCCATCCGTCCTCCTGGGGCAAGTTGCGAACAGCTGTGCAGGAGGCCCCATCCTGATGGGGGTCCCTGGGCAGGGGCAGAACCTGGACCCCACAGGGCTGAGGACCAGGAGGAGGTGGCAGGGGAAAGGACACTGGGAGCTAGGCTCGACTCCACCCTGGTCAGCTGAGCAGCTGCACGCAGGTTGGGGAAGCTGAGTCTCCTGCATGCGTCGCACTGTCCCTCCTGCCCCTCCCCACCGGTGGGGTTCCTGGGGCTGTGGCTGGGGAGAGGCAGCTTGGTAGGCCCATTACCCGTGGCCTCACCAATGGCCAAGCCCTTCACCGCCGTGCTTGCTCAGGGACAGAGAGCACCGCTCTTCCTTCCAGAGAACTCGGTGGAAAGAGCTTGGGGGACAGACGGCCCAGGCTTCAATTCCTGCCCCAGCTGCTCACCAGCTATGTGACCCTGCATACGTTTCTTAACCTCTCCAAAGTCTCGGCCTTTTCACGTGTGATAGGGCATCTACTAGTCTGCGCAGGCTGCCATGACGAAGTACCACAGACCAGGGGCTTAAACAACAGACGTTTGTTTTCTTACAGGTCTAGAGGCTGGCAGTCCAAGATCAAGGTGTCGGCAGAGCTGGTTTCCTCTGAGGCCTCTCTCCTTGGCTTGTAGACGGCCGCCTTCTCCCCGTGCCCTCACACGGTCATCCCTCTGTGCGTGCCTGAGTCCTAATCTCCTCTTCTTGTCTCCCAATCTCCACCAGTCTTACTGGATCAGTGTCCACCCATATGACCTCATATAAGTTTTCCATTCCTTTAAAGCCCTTGTCTCTAAATACAGTTGCATTCTGAGGTACTGGGGGTTAGGACTTCAACATGTGAATTTGGAGGGGTACAACTCCATCCGTAATAGGGTGTAATATGAGTAGCAGTCTCCTTGGTTTGGTGTGAAGATTATTCATCACGGAATGTAGCCAGCAGGTCTGGGCACCACAGCCCAGCCGGGGTCTTCATACATTATATCCATAACCCTCACAGCCTGGGCGGAGCACAGGCCTGCGCCCCCAGGAAATGGGGGGGGGGTGCTAGGGCTCGGTGCCTGGTCTGGCTGCACCCTTGGCCGGAGCCCAGCCTTCTCGAGCCTGCCCTGTCCACTCCACCACAGAAAAGGGCAGATGTGCACTGTTTCCAAGAGCCGTCCATACCCTCAGCCCAGCGGGCACAGCCCAGCCCTAGAGTGAGCAGGGCAAGGTAGCAGAGCCCTCCACTTCCCAGATGGGAAAACCGAGGCACAGAGAAGCCACACAGGGCACCGTAGCAGGGGCCGGAGGTGCACTGGGGCCGTGGGCCCGGCACAGGGAGCAGCGATGATGAGGAGGTGGCTGCCTTGCCCTGCCCTGTGCTCCTGGAAGTGGGAGACAGGAGGCGGCCTGGCCTGAGCAAGGGAAGGATCCCCGTGGCCCCAGACCACGGCCTCTGCCCCGGGCCCTGCCCGGCCGAGCCTCCACTTCCTGCGCCGGTAGCCAGGACAGGCTGGGCTGCCGAAACCCTTCCTAAAAAGGAATCGGGCTGTGGTGGCCCAGGCTATTTTTAGACAATTGTGTTGAAAAATTCCCAAAGTACATGTAGCATTTCTTCAGGAAGAAAAAACAGAGAGGGTAAGTGGACTCCCCCTCCTTCGGGAGGGTCCTCATACCACCAGGGCCCTGCAGCTGCCCAGCCTGGAGTTAGGTGCTCAGGCCCTTGGGCCAGGGCAGGGCTCACCTCGGCCCCTCTTCATCCTGGGCTTTCAGGGGGTCTGGGGCACACACGATCACCCCAAATTACAGGTGGGAAGATTTAAGCCATGTGGCCTTTGTCCCCATTTTCAGTTTTCACTTAAAAAATACAGCTTTTAAAAAAAATTTTTACTGGAGTATAGTTGATTTACAATGTTGTGTTAGTTTCTGCTGTATAGCAAAGTGAATCAGTTATACATATACATATATCCACTCTTTTGTAGATTCTTTCCTCGTATAGGCCATTAGAGGCTATTGAGAAGAGTTCCCTATGCTATATCTATTTTATATGTAGCAGTGTGTATATGTCAATCCCAATCTCCCAATTTATCCCTCCCCCTCCCCCCCCGGCTTCCCCCCCCACCCCCGTAACCATAAGTTTGTTTTCTACATCTGTGACTCTATTTTTGTTCTAAAAACCCAGCTTTATTGGGGTATAATTGACAAATGATAAACTGTACGTATTTAAATAGTACAATTTGGTATGACCTAGGTTTAAACTCATGAAGCCAGCACCACAACGCAGGCAGTGAACACACCCACCATCCCCCAAACTTTCCTTATCCTCTTTGTAACCCCCTACCTGCCCCCCTCCACCCTCCTCAGTTCCCTCCTGCTCCCGGCAACCACGAGTCTGCTTTCTGTAACTGATTTGTTTTCATTTTCTAGAATTTTCTGTAAATGGAATCATACAGTCTGCTCTCTTTTTTCGACTGGCTTCTTGAACTCATCATCATTACGTTGAAATCCATCCATGTTGTTGTGTGTATCAGTAGTCCATTCCTTTTTTTTTTTTTCAATTGGAGTATAGTTGCTTTACAATGTTGTGTTAGTTTCTGCTGTATAGTAAAGTGAATCAGCTATATGCATATACATATATCCCCTCTTTTTTGGATTTCCTTCCCATTTAGGTCACCACAGAGCACTGAGTAGAGTTCCCTGTGCTATACAGTGGTTCTCATTAGTTATCTATTTTATTGCCAGGACTATCCCATTATGTGAACGGACCACAGTTTGTTTCTCCATTCAACTGTTGATGGCTATTTGAGCTGTTTCCAGTTTTTGGCTATTATGAATAAAGCAGCTCTGAACGTTCATGGACAAGTCTTTGTGTGGACAGATATTTCCTTTTTGGTAAATACACAGGGCAGATGAGAGGAATTCCTGGGTAACTCTATGTTTAACTTTTTAAGAAACTGCCAAGCTGTTTTCCAAGGTGGCTGCACCATGTTACATTCCCACCAGCAACACCCAAGGGCTCCAGTTTCTCCACATTCGAGCCAACACTTGTTATTGTCTGTCTTTTTGATTATAGACACCTTAGTGGGTGTGAAGTGGTATCTCACTGTGGTTTTGATTTGCATTTCCCTCATGACTAATGATGTTGAACGTCTTTTCATGTGCTTGTTGGCCCAAATCGCACTTCTTTCTTAAATAAACTTTTAGTTTGGGGATAGTTTTAGATTTGCTGAAAAGTTGCAAAGATAACATAGATACTCAGATATCCCCTCACCCAGTTTCCCCTAATATTAACCCCTTATGTTATCTGGTATATGTGCCGCAACTAAGGAACCAGCATTGGTATGTTGCTATTAAACTTTATTTAGATGTCACCAATCCATTACACTCATGTCCTTTCCTGTGCCTGGATCCCCACACCACATTATATTGTCACGTCTCCATAGGCTTCTCCAGCTCGGGTCAGTTTTTCAGAATTTCCTTGACAGTTTTGAGGAGTATTGTCAGGTGTTTTGTAGAAAGTTCCTCGATTTGGGTTTTTCTGGTGTTTTCTCATGACTGGGGTTATGGGTTTTGGGGAAGAAGCCCACAGGGGTGAAGAGCCTTCTCATCCCATCCTATCAGGGTACATGCCATCCACGTGACGAACCACTGGTGATGTTGACCTGATCTCTAGGTTTCTCCTGCCAGGTTTCTCCACTGTAGTGTTATTAGTTTTCCTCTTTCCAAACTCTCCTCTTCAGAAAGGAGCTGCTAATTCCAGCCCACACTTGAGTGTTTAAGTTTCTCAAGCCCCACTTTGATTTGAGGATCTTCTATGCCAGGCACTTCACACTGATACTTCCCTTAATCCCCAGCTCTTCCACTGTCCCACTGGGAGAGGGTCCAATTATCCCTAAACTCGGCAATGTTTAAAGTTACAAAGGATCAGAGATCATTCATTCGAACTCTTTCCTACCCTTTTAACAGATGAGGAAACCGAGGCCCAGAGAGGGCGGTGACTCACTTATGATCACACTACAGTCAGAAGTGGTCTTGGGGCACTGGATCAGGGCAGAGGTCTGGAAGGATGTCCTGGCCCAGAGTAGACACCTATTGGTAGATGAATTGGGCATATGATGATTGAATGATAAGGACTTCTGTTTGTGATAAGGTTTCTCTGAGGACAACACAGACAGCCAGGCAGAACACTTGTGCCTCCCAGGTACCTGCACAAACCAGGGAAGCAAGAATGGGTGATGCCAAAGGGCAGACCACCCCACACTACCCTGCTGTGAGCCTGGAATGCCCCCCAAGCTGGCCACACAACAGAAAGGCTGGATTCGGGGTTTCAGCTGCCTACGAACAACCTGCCAAATGGTCAGGGTCCCCGTAGTGAGCAGACATAGTCACAGCCCACGGTGTGAGTATAAACTGGTAGGGTAATTTGTTCATACATATCAAGGGCATTAAAAGCGTTAATGGTTTTCGCCCTGGTTCCCACAGGGAGATCATGGATGGACCATGGAATCAGATGGATCCTGGATGGAATACAGCTTATGCTCTTCCATGAGTCACTTTATCACCCTGAATCTCAGTTTTCCCATCTATAAAATGAGGGTAGATTTGAGAAACGCTTTTTTTTTTTTTGGTGAAATTAGTGGTAAAGTGTGAGTCAATCCACAATCAGGGTGGATTGGTTAGCAATATTGTACGGGTACCTCTAATGCGCCCAGTAACCTCTACCCCTCCTGGAGCACCTAGGACCAAACCTCCATCTAATTCTGTGTCCATATGACTTTGAGGATTTTGTTGCCTGATTGGACCAGAAGGGAAGCTGAATCCTGCCGTCAGAATCCTGTTGCATCTGCCCTAGTGGACTTTTCATGGGAGAGCTTCTCAGTGCCTGAGATGCCAGAGACTGGGGACCCCACCTAGCCCAGACCGGGTACCTGCTTTGGCACCTGCTTGCTGATGGTACCCTCTGTCTACGCTTCACATGCATTGGGGCACCAGCTGGCAAGGTGAGCTTGTGAGGGAGGAGCCAATAGCCCTCAGTGCTGTTAACGATTGGCCTCCACACAGAACCGTCAGACAGAATCTAGCAACTAGAGCTGCCCACATGGGCTCTGTTCAGTTTATAGACCACCTCATAGAATTGTGAGGGTTAAGTGACACAATCCACAGAAAGTGTGTAGTGTGGTTCCAGCACAAACTAACATTCCTCCTAGAAGTCTATCCTAAGATAGATAATCAGAGATGCTAAAAATGTGTATGTGAGTGGCTAAGAGTGTGGATTCTGGAGTTCGGTGACCTGGGTTTGAACCTACCACGGAATCACTCAACCGTGGGCAAGTTTCTTCATCTTCTGAAGAAAGCTTCATCCCGCATCTGTACCAGTATCTGTAGTAAAAGCATCCACCTCATAGAGTTGTCATAAGGGTTAGATGAATTCATACAACTTTTAGATGTATGTAGATCTTTTAGAACAGTGCCTGGTGCACAGTAAATGCTCAATCAATGTGAGCTAGCATTAATTATTCCATTGTATGTGGTGTGACAGAGTAAGACAACTTAAATGACTGATAATAAGGGCCAGGGTTAAATAATAATAATAAGGGTTAAATAATTGACAGGGCATCCATATGATGGAAGGTTAGGCTGTCTTTAATTGTTCATGGAGTTTAATGACAAGGGGAAGATTAAGTGAAATGGTGTATAAAGTGTTACATATAGTATGATTTCACTTTATTAAAAATATACACTCTACAAATGAACTTATTTACAAAACAGAAACAGACTTACGGTTACCAAAGGGGAAAGGTGCGGGGAGGAGGGATACATTAGGAGGTTGGGATTAACGTATACACACTACTATATATAAAATGGATAATCAACAAGGACCTACTGTACAGCACAGGGAACTCTACTCAATACTCTGTAATAACCTATATGGGAAAAGAATCTGAAAAAGAATAGATATATGTATATCTATAACTGAATCACTTTGCTGTACACCTGAAACTAACACAACATTGTAAATCAACTATACTCCAATATAAAATGAAAATTAAAAAAATAAAATGCAGTTATCATTCAAAAAATATATACTAATAGAAAATTGCTGGAAGACAATAGGCCAAAATGCTGAGAAAGTTAACACTAGATGGTAGAATTTAATGACCTTTACCTTAGTATTCCTGAAACTGTGTGTGGTGGGAATGAAAACTGTCTGCATTTTTCAGCAGAACAATGCACCCGCCATCCCCAAGATGTCCACCCCTGTGAATTTGTCACCTTAGAGAGCAAAAGGAACTTTGCAGATGTGATTATGTTAAGGATCTTGAGATGGGGATGAGATCCTGGATTATGCACTTGGGCCCAAAGTAATCGTAAGGTCTTTACCTGGGAAAGAGGGAGGTGGAAGTCAGGGTTGGAGCAGGCGCTATGATGAGGAAGATCAAAGGTCAGCGTGATTCACTGCTGGCTTTGAGGATGGAGGAAGGTGCCACGGACCAAGGGATGTGGGCAGCCTCTAGAAGCTGGAAACAGCAAGAACGGATTCTCCCCTCAAGCCTCCAGAAGGAACACATCCTTGCCAACACTTTGACTTTTGCCCCTTAAGACGCATTGCAGACCTCTGACTTCAAAATTCTAAGAGAATAAATGTGTGTTAAGCCACTAAGTGGCCATTGACTACAGCAGCAATAGGAAACTAACACAGTGAGCATGTATTTTATAATCACACACACACACACACACACACACACACACACACACACACAGAAAGCTGCTTGTTATTTTTAAAAAGGCAGAGTTATGGGTGAAGCAACTTCACTTCCACAGAGAGCCACGTGCACCTGCCAGTGTGGAAGGAGCTGCCCAGGTTCAAGATGTTAAATACGAGAAAGTGAAGTTTGTAAAAATTCTTCATGAAGTTGAAAGCCAGAAAATTCAAAATACTGTACTGAAAAGTCTTGTGGTTTTTGAGTTCTATCTGATTGCTTAATGAATTTTATTTTTAAGACCATGATTGGCTAAATGAAAATATTTGTAAAAACTAATTTAGTAACCTTTGACCAACCATGTTAAAAAAAAAAAAAAACTTTGAGAGGATTTAAAGTGGACCACATCTTTTCAGTTTAGAGAATGGTTTTTCGTCTTCACATGGTCAGATTGTCAGTTCCTTGCTGACAATTAGAGGATGGGCCCCCTTTTGCACACTGCCGGGCCCAGGCATCTAGAGTAAAAAGTGGCAGAACCACAGGCTTCTTGGCCATGGTTTACCCTCAGGAAGTCTGTACATGATCCTCTTTTAGGCAGAGAACCCCAGACTCCTACATCTCTCCATGGTGGGGGCCTTCCCATTACTCAGTGTCACCGCCTCACAGAAGTGACCCTGGCCACCCCATCTAAAGTAGCCATCCACCCATTACTTAAAACGTGTTCCCAGCAGTGCCATCTATCCAGTAATTATTTATTTATTGCTCTGTTTGCTGTCTCTCTCCCCAGTCCCCACCTAGACTGTGACCACCTAAGGCCACAGGAGGTGCTCAAAATCTGGTAGCTAACAAAGGGGGATCCGGGTGGGTCCGCCTTCCCGGCAGCTGTACCTTCCCGGGTGCTGCTGAGGGGCAGCGGGGCTGGGGGCTGGGGCTGAAGCTCAGGCTGGAATCCCCTCCTTCCCACCATGGCCTTGGGGGTGCTACGTGGGAGGGCCAGGCTTGGCTCTCACCGGAGAGTAATGATAAGCAGAGCGGTGGTGAAAGTCATGTTAACACGGGTACCATCAATGGAGCACATGTGCCTGTCGAGCGCTGTGCTTATGTTACACACACTCTGAATCTTTGCAGTGATCTTGTTCTGCGCATTTGACAGATGAGGAAGCTGAGACTCAGGACTAGTGACGGCCCCCCCTCCCCCACCACCACAAGTTTCCTCAGAGAATGAGCACCCGGGCCCAGATTCAAAGCCCAGCTGGCCGGCCCCACGGCCCGAGCCCTTGGACACAGGCCCTGCTTCAGGCAGCTGCAGACGTGAGCTTCATGGCGCGTGTGGGCAGGGCTGGCTCTCCCCATCTCCTGGACCCGGGGGCCGAGGAGGCAAAGGTGAGGGAGGCCACCAGCTGCACCCCTGCTGACCCGGCGCTGTGGGCAGGAGGCCCCCAGCCCAGGCCTCTCATCTCCTCCTCCAGGCAGAGAGGGAATGAAGCGCGGCGGGAATCGCCATGTGGCTGCAAATAGTTCTGTGTGGGAAGAGGGAGAAGGGAGCGGCCTGTCTCCCCAGGGACTCGCCTCATTCTAGGCAGGGGAGAAAGAGGGGCGTCCCCGCAGCGCACCCGGGGCCCAGGCACCGTGCTTCATCGAGGCTGTATTAACAGGCCCAACGGCGGTGTGAGGGGAAATGTCACCCCTACGCTGAGACAGGAGCTGGAGGCCCTTCTCCGCTGGCGGTGACGTGACCGGGCAGAGCTGGGATTCCAGCCAGATCTGTGTGACCCACAGCCCAGTGGTCACCAGGAAAGCCTATTGTCCTCAGGGGGCCAGGGGTCAAGCAGTAGAAGACGGGGGAGGCAGGGAGGGCCCTGGAGGCTCTGGGCGGCCCAGCTGGAGCTGCCGCTCCAGGCGGACGGCAGAAGGCACCCCTCGACCTGCCCGCCACCCCACGACCTGCCCGCCACCCCCCCTGGCCAGCGCCACTCTGGGCCTGAGTATCCAGGAGAAGTCCAGCTGCAGCCTGTCTCCCAGGCCCCTCGCGGTGGCCCCGTGGGGTGGCGGCCCCTTCCTGGCACCGCACACCCGCTACAGCTGCCTGCTGACTCATGTCTCAGCCGGGAGGGCAGGCTGGCAGGAGGGCCTGTCCCCAGAGAGGGACAGTGATTCAGGGTCACCCCCCAGCAGGCACAGAGCTGGAATGGGTCCCCAGGGTATGGCCTTGGCGGGGCGGGGGGGCGCGGGTCTCGTCCTGGCCCCCAAAGACCTTGTGGAGGAGCCCCTGCCTGCCTGAGACATTTGCAGGATGTCCCTTTCCTGGTCCCATCTGGCCGTGGAGCGGGTGGAGGCAGCAGGAAATGAGCTGACCTCGAGTGGGAGGAAGGCTGGTGGCAGTTCTGAGGGTCAGTCTCCTGGGGACCAGCCATCCCCTTGTGTCTGTGGAGGGGGGGAAGGGGGCTGGGGTCCTCACAGCCTGGCACGGTCTGCCCACTGCCCGTCTACCCCCGGACGGGACTTGAACACGGTCTCAGGAGCTTGTGGTCCCGTGTGTGGATGCTTCCAGAGCAGGCGGGAGGGAGAGGAGCCAGAGAGAGGGGCAGGGAGGGACCAGAGGAGGCCTGAGCGGGCTAGTGACAATTCTACAACTCACTTGGTGCCCCCCAGTTGGACATGAGAGGTAGAGGGGGCGGGGGGAGGGGGAGAGGGCAGGAAGGAGTTAGGCGGAGATAAAGAAGGAGACACAGTGCAGCGAGAGGCTCCCTGTGGGAGAGGCCGGGAGGGCGTGGAAGAGGGAGACGGCAGGGCATGGAGTGGCTGGTCCCGCCTCAAACCCCCCTTCTGCTGCCCCCAAGCCTTCAGCCGAGCCAGGCTGCCATCTTACCCCGCGCCGGCGATGCGGGGGGAGCTGGGGAGGGGCCGCTGGGCTGGGGCCACGGCTGAGGTGGGAGTGAGAGGCTGCCCAACGTGCCCAGAGCAGACAGGGTGGAGGGCGAAGATCTCCAGAGTATGTGGGGAGGGTGCCTGGCTAAGGGCAGGGCTTCCGGGGGGCAGATGGGATGGGGCATCCAAGGATGATCGTGTGACCACAGAGGAGCTCTGAGTGACCATCCGGAGGACTCTGGGGGCTGTTCCACGTGGTCACAGACATGGACATGCACAGGCCCTCTCTTGGGTCATGAACAGGTAAGGGGGCCAGGGGAAGGAGGCCTTGGTTCCCACCTGGGGAGATCCTGAGCTCACAGCCCTCCCTGGTCCTGAGAGTGAGCCTGGGACCTGCCCCAGGCCCCAACCTGGCCCTGTCCCCAAGACCCTTCCCCGCTGCTGGTGGTGGGGAGGAGGGCTGGCTCCCTTTAAAGAAGGGCATCCCCTCTCCCCTCACTTCTTCGTCCTCCCCTCCCTGGCCCACCTGCCCTCCCATTCCCCTCCAACTTGGGGGGAGTTGGAGCTTTAGTGTTCCAGCCATGACCCTGGGACCCAGTCTCTCTACCTCCTCACTCTCTTTTCCTGAGTTGGCATCATTCTCAGGCAGGCCATCCCACCTGGTGCCAAATGGCCACCCGCATCCCCAGGCTGGTATCCTATCAGGATGTCAAACCCAATAGAAGGAGATTTTTTCTAATATTTCCATAACACAAGTCCTAGAGGGGCCTCCCATTGGCCACGTTTGGGCCACATGTCTAAACCTGAACCAGTCACTAAACTTGGGGGCTGTAGAGTTCTGGACGAAAAGGCTGGGCCCATGTGTTCATCCTTGAGCCATACGGGTGGAGACTGGGTTCTCCCAAGGGAGATGGGACACTATGGAGGGCACAGATGGTGGGCAGGCAGACAGCAGCCAACACCAGTGCCCCTGCGCAGGCTGATGTGTGCAGGACTTTCCAAGGCAAGGTCCTGGCACACAGCCAGTCTGGGAGAGAGTGGCTGGTATGATACCTAGACCATTATCCTTGGGTGGCCCTGGCCTCCTGCCTTCCCAGTCCTGACCTGGGAGGGACTCTTCCCACAGTGCTGTGCAGGACGGCAGGCTGGCCCTGACCCTCCAGCCAGGGCTAGCTGCTGCCCCTATGAGCACCTGTCCTTTCCTGCCAGTGTCTCACGTTGCAAATTCCATGACTTATGACCACCCACAGCTCGAGGTGCTACCTGGCAAGGCCAGGGCTAAAGTTGGGATACTTACCTGCTCTGCCTACAGTGAGCTCTTGCCTTCAGTCTCTCTCCAGACATCAGCTGCCCCCTCACCTGCCTGCCTAGTGAGAAAGGGAGGTTGTGCCTAGCTTAGGGGGAGGGGGATTGAGACTTAGCGTGCCTAAGATCAGAGCTCAGGCTCTCCACACTTCCCTGGGTCCTGGCAGGGTGGGGTCACCCCACAGCTGCTCAGCCAAGCAGCTCTGGGGGATTAGAGAGTCCTGCTCAAGTTCTCTCTGGTTCTTGATCTTTACTATTCACTCTGTTGGGTTGAGTCTCTGACTTCACATCTGGCCCCCAAACCTCTATATGCCCTCTCCTCATGGTGGCAGGGCGGCTACTGCAGTTCCAGCCTCACCTCTCAGGTTTAAGTCCCTCAGGAGAGTGAGAGTCTTTCCTTGCAGCTCCCACTCTCACTGGACAATTTCAGGTCACATGCTCATTCCCGATCCTCCATAGAAGTGAATGCTAGATGTTGATTGGCCAGGCCTCAGTCACATGCTCCAATCCCAGGCAACATGAGGAGAGCTGGGAAAGGTGAATTCCCACACTAAAATCAGGGCTGGACCTCCTAGTTCCAAGGGCTGACCTGTCCAGGGCGGCCCCCAGGCGCCGAAAGCTCCCCACCCCAGGAACTGAACCTCTCTCGGGTCTGTGGGCTTTCACGAACAACACAAGCCATGGGTCCATTTAAAAATCATTTTATTATTAACTTCATCTTTCCATTTAGCCAAGTGTCTGTCATGTATAAGGAATGTCGGTAAATATTCCATTTGAAGCTTCTTTGTACATATTTCCATCGATAAATAAACTCTGAATTCACATAAAAAAGTTAAACTTAAATAACTCATATTTCCTTCTCTTGTAACAGGCATATATTGGTAAAATATAAATATTCTTGGACTCAGGCTTTGTTCTAAGTGAGGGCAGTAATTTATCACATGGTACAATTACTGACAACAAAACCAAGAAATTGTCGGCTGGTGTCCTGGCTTGGACGAGTACTGAGGCGGAAAACAGAAAATTCACATTTGGTTTCTGGGCCAAGGGTAGGGCAGGAGTGGTGATGGTGGGGAGAGAACAGTTTTCTTTATAGCTCTGATAAAAATAATCTGTTCTGCCACTGAATTTTAACTTTGAATATATTCTTCTACATTTGCAGATTAATTCCATGATCATTTTACTTAAAACTCAAGATGTCAGCTAACAAAATATGGCACATGATCCATTTTGAACAATGTCAGTAGATTCAGAAACTATCATTGGGCTGGCGAAAACGACAACAGAAATGCACGTGGAGAGCGATGATCGGGGGTTGGTTTGGTTAGTCCACTGTGGTCAATCGCACATTCATCCAGGGCTTTTGTGCGCACACTCGACCCTCAGCGCCCAGGCGGGGCCCCCTTGGCCTGGGCGGCAGTGAGGCTGGGGCGCTGCTCAGAGCACGCGGGGGATGATGGTGAAGGGCACCGCGGGGCTGCTGGCCTCCAGCTCCAAGGCCGTCAGGAAGCACTCAGTGGCCGCCGCGTCGTTGCCCTGAGCTTGCAGGACCTCGCCCAGTCCGTTCCAGACCTCGTGGGCCGTGGAGTTCACCTGCACCGCGTCCCGGAGGATCTTCTCGGCCAGACTGTAGCGGCCCAGCTGATGCAGGATCAGGGCCTGCAGAGACAGACAGACAGACAATCAGAGAGACTACCACTCTGCACTCTTATCTGTCCTTGAGTTTCGGCACGTTCCTTGGAGGGAGGCATGCATCTCCATTGGGCTGGGCATGACGTAAGTTCAAATTCTTCCTGCACTCGGGGCTAAGAGTCAAAAGAATCGCTCGAACCATGAACTGTATGAAGTTACCAATGTTCAGCCATTTTCGAACCATAAAAATGGCGATTTCAAAGGGTTCACCAGGAGCGAACCGTTTGGATCAGCCATGGTCTGTACTGACTCAGGGGCGTCCTGCGTGTAACGGCTGACACTTGCCTGCACAGAAGGGTGTCTGCCAGCTTTTATTTTTTTTAACCTCAAGAAATGTCATCTGTGGCCTTACTACCACAACAATTAGAACAGAGATTTCTAGTTGCTCCCCTACCCTCCCCTAGGGTCCCCTACCCTAACCACGCCCCCGATCTCACTGTCCCCTTTGCACTCCAGGCTCGGCCCCCGCACAGCTGTCATTTTAGTTTTAATCAGGGCGTATGTGTTGGTCCCCAAATACTTTATCATAACCCTGTTTCCAAGTTGTGCATCTCCACAACTGATGTGTTTGTACTCTTTCATCCAGCAGATACACTCTCATTTACTCAACGTCTCCCTCACGGGGGAGACATTTAGGCTGTACCCAATGAACGTCTTTGCAGACAGCCCTCTGTGCTCTTTTAGACGAATGGATTTCAAAGCTTTTTTTTTTTAGAAGTGATACGCTCTATCTTTTTTTTTTTTAATTAATTAATTAATTTATTTTTGGCTGTGTTGGGTCTTCGTTTCTCTGCGAGGGCTTTCTCTAGTTGCGGCGAGCGGGGGCCACTCTTCATCGCGGTGGGCGGGCCTCTCGCTATCGCGGCCTCTCTTGTTGCGGAGCACAGGCTCCAGACGCGCAGGCTCAGTAGTTGTGGCTCACGGGCCCAGCTGCTCTGCGGCATGTGGGATCTTCCCAGACCAGGGCTCGAACCCGTGTTCCCTGCACTGGCAGGCAGATTCTCAACCGCTGCGCCACCAGGGAAGCCCCTCAAAGCTTTTTTTATAGCCCCGGAAATCTTTGGCTAAATGGAATCTTACTGCTCACGCTCACACATTATGGGTATAAACAGACAAAAAGGAACTGCTGGGGGTAGGACAAGGGGGGAGGGGCCCAGAGTCCCCAGTGGGCTCCTCAGAGGCCCTGGACAGGCTCAGTGGAACCAGCTGACAACCATTTGGAGAGCCTTCCTTTAGGACAAATTTCCCCAAAGTGGCGTTACTGGGTCAGAGGATAAGACTCTTCAGGGTTCTCCAAATATTTTGCAAATGATATCCCCAAAGGGCGGCATCACGTTTTTAGCCATCTACAGAGTTGCAGTGGTCTGTCCCCTGCCCCACCCCCGCTATCATTACTCTTTATTTTTACTAATTTTGTAAGTGCAGATGGTCCCCTCCTTGTCAAAACCTGCATTTCTTTTATAACAATTGAGGTTATATATTCAATATTTCCCATGCCCATTAGAAGACATGCATCTGTTACCGTAATTGTCTAAAGTCTGTTTTTGACTTTTGAGGGTTTTTTTCCTTCTGTGAACAGAAGTTTTTAGTTTTTTAAGTTGAATTTGTTGATCTTTGGTTATTGATGGATTGATTGATTGTCACTTCAGAGCTTAGACAGTTATCCTTTCAAAGAACTGACATGCCTTGGATTCCATGTGTTGGGATCTGACTTCTCCCCGTAGCTGTCCACCTTCCCCGGCAGATAGGAAACCTCCGTGGGTCTCCTCTACGTAGCTGGACACTAGCTACTCCCCCCCTCCCTCATTCCTGTGAGACACTGCCTTTGTCACACAGTGAAGTTTTGCAAGAGATGGGGGGGGAGTGCTTCTTAAATTTTCCGATGAGCTACACCACCTTCCTTTCGCATAAGCACCGTGCTGTTTGGATTTCCTTATTCCACGTTAGGATTGAACAGGTGGGATTAGAGCCTTTCCTCATCGCTCTTCGCTTTCAGTGTATTTATTGACAATCTTGCCCTGTACTAGTCCAGATGAATTTAAAAAATCACTTTGCAGTTTCCCTCTGGGAGTTGAAATGTACTTGCATGAAAGCTCTAAGAGCGTGGAGAAGCCTAACACCCTTACAGTGTTTTGTCTTCCTAGCCAAGAATGTGGCCTGAATCACTGGTCCTTCAAATCTCAGCCCTGTACTTTCTTTCTGTGGCTCACGTGTGGCAGGGGTGAGCCCTCCCTGGTTTCCTCCAGGCTGTACTTCACCAGCGGGCAAGGGGCAGAACCAGGCAGAGTGCAGGGGCGTAACATGCAGCCTGGGCCAGGTGGGCCCCCTCCAAAGGGCTCTGGCCTCCAAGATGAGCTCTGAGAGGGGGTAGGAGGCGCCCTCAACAGGCGGTGTCCAGGCCCCGAGGGCTGTCCGGCTGACCTTGCCCCGGGCGTGTGGCCCTGGGGGTGGTGTCTGAGAGCCACAGAAGCAGTCTGACTTCCCAGAGTCACCTGCACCTATGAGCAGCTGGCACGGGAGCCGTGAGGCCAACCCCGGAGGAGCTTGCGGTCAGAGGGGCCTGGGAGACCCACGGCCCCAGCGCAGAGTGTGACGCCTCAGCTCTGGGAGGGGAGGCAGCTCGGGGAGGCTCCCTGAGTGAGGAGGGAGAGGAGGCCTCAGGCCAACAGAGGCTGCAGACTTCAAGGTCAGGTCCAGCCTCTCTAAGAGGTAAACTGCATGCATGTCCTTTCTTTTCTTTCTTTTTTTTAAATTTATTTATTTATTTATATTTATTTTTGGCTGTGTTGGGTCTTCGTTTCTGTGCGAGGGCTTTCTCCAGTTGCAGCGAGCGGGGGCCACTCTTCATCGCGGTGCGCGGGCCTCTCACCGTTGTGGCCTCTCCCGTTGCGGAGCACAGGCTCCAGACGCGCAGGCTCAGTAGTTGTGGTTCACGGGCTTGGTCGCTTCGCGGCATGTGGGATCCTCCCAGACCAGGGCTCGAACCCGTGTCCCCTGCATTGGCAGGCAGACTCTTAACCACTGCGCCACCAGGGACCTTTCTTATTAACATCTAGATACGCTGTAACAATGTCCACCCTGGAGTCCCTGGGTACGAGTAGGTCCTGGACTGGATCTGCGAGAGCTGGGGGCTCCGTGGGGGTGGCCAGGGCCAGGCAGGAGGGTCTTCCAAGCTTCGGAACAAAAGAGGTGGCAGAAGCCAGTGCTCGCAATTAGGATTTTACTGGGCTTCTGGAATTTGCTGTCCTCAGACTGCAAGGCCTTCCCGTTCTGCAGTGAGCGCTGCTGGGTTTCGGCTGCCTTCCTAGGCTGGTCAGGGTCAGGTTCGCTGGGACTACCGTGAAAGCCCCCTGTTTGCACATGAGGCCACCGCAGGGAAGCACTTCCCGCGTCCACAGGGTTTTCTCCTCACGGCTCCCTCCCCAGAGCACCCACTCCCTACCCACCCAGGAGGGGATAAGGGAACAAGGGCAGACGTTCGGTGTGGACCTGGGCTTCCTGGCAGGATGAATATTAATAATAAGAACGGCAGCGAGTGCTAACAGTGTTTATGGCACACCAGGCCCTGCTCCAAGTGCTTAGTTCACCCGGGGACCCCAGAGCAATTTCACACAGGCGTGGCCAGGACACAGAAGCACCTGCGTGCAAGGCCTGCTTTTATTGCTGCGGAGAAAGAGCCCACAGTTGAGAAGCATCTACTATGCGGTGGAAAATATGCTCACGCACTGGGTCCTCCTACCCCCATGTTGCAGGTGAGTATGCCGGGGTGCCTAGAGGCTCCGGGTCTCTTGCTCTGGCATAAGCTGCCTACTGCAGAGCCGGGCCAGAACCTGCGTCTCCCAACTCTTCGGGCCTCCCTGAAGGCCATTTGGGTGTGGAGTGCACGGTGGGGTGGGGAGTAACCACATCCATCTCCCGGGTGGCGCCCCCCCCTACTCCGGCCGGCGCCCCCCCTACTCCGGCCCTCCGCCCTCCGTTAGAGAAAACCTGACAGCTTGACACCTGCACTTCCCAACCTCGAAGGTCAGGTGGAAAGAACGGGAGGCCACTTTCCCAGGACGTGAGGGCTATGCCTCCTTTCTTCCAGGGGAGGTTATCAGCCCCAGCTCACGCTAGAACATTCTGATTTAGCCAACAGAGAAATGAGAGTAGGGAGGAGGGTCTGGGTAGTGGCAGCAAACATCGGGATTTAAAGGTTACAGAAGGAGGCCTGTTGTGTTCCTTCAAGGCAAGACTTTCTCAATGCATCAAATTATTGAACACACACCTTTTCTGAGCGGCTCTACCAGTCAGGGAGGCACAGATTGCGTGTTTGGCAAATGGTGATGGGGACAAGCCACCTGGTAAGCCAGAAAGAGGCATGCTTGGTTAATTGGTGCAGGTGGAGAATATAACTTAGGTCCCACTGGCTCTGCTGCAGTAGAAGCAACCTCGTGCTGTTTCCTTTCTGTACCAAGAGTTTTTTCTCCCCGTCGGGCACTATGCTAGACACTTGAACTTGGCTTTGGCTCATCTCCTATTTCCTCCACTTTAGATATAAGGAGACAGGTTCAGAAAGGCCAAGTGTCTGGCCCAAGGTCACAGGGCACAGGAGTATGGAGCTTGCAGGCCAGCCCAGGTCTGCCTGAGGCCAAGGCCACGATCTCCCCACCTCGGCTTCTCATCCGCTCGCTGCTGCCTCTGTCGCTTTAAGAGACAAGCTCGGTGCCCCTCAGGCACTAACCCAGTTACATCTGAGCAACAGTAAACGTGCACCTGCCATGCTGTCTCTCCCTTCCACTTTCTCTGACCACTGATGGCTGGCTCTGCCGCTCCTTCCCACGGTTACGATGGGGAGGTGGCTCCTCTCCAGGGCACAGCTTTTCTCCTGTTTTTCTGCTGTTTGCGAGCATCCTGTATATTC
Organism: Balaenoptera borealis; assembly: GCF_965194805.1. Lineage (NCBI taxonomy): Eukaryota > Metazoa > Chordata > Mammalia > Artiodactyla > Balaenopteridae > Balaenoptera > Balaenoptera borealis. The sequence goes on along the minus strand of NC_138866.1, from coordinate 13,436,579 downwards.
ACTCAAGGACTGGAAGGCTCCTTGCCTCCCTTTGGTGGCCCACAGGCCAGCTGTGATCTTGAGGCTTGGGGTGGCTGCAGCCGCCAAAGGACTGGGGGTCCCGTTAGCCGGAAAGCAGACCAATGAGATGTGGAGACCCAGGAGGACCAGGGCCTTGGTCCAGCAAGTCCCGGGGGTCACTGCTCTCAGCAGCAATGACCTGCCCCTACTCTGCTGGAGTGGGGACAAGAACCCCAGTCCTTTTGCTGGGAATTTTGTTTAGAAAGTGGCAGGCTGCTGAATCTACCCTATCTTGGGGGCTCTAGGGTACGTGGCAGCGGCAAGTGCACCCCCAAAAATGCCTGCAGGAACCAGCCACTGAGCTAATCTGACCCGTCGCCCTCAGTGCTGGGCAGCTAAGGGCCTTTGTGATTCTCTAGTGTTCTTGTGGGCTTGGAAATTTCCAGCCCATTCCTGGACTTATATTCCAAATGTACAAACAGGCTACCATTTCCAGATGACCTTGAAGCTTCCTGAGCAATCTGTCTAGTGGAACTAATTCCTAAAGCTGGAGCAGCTCGGGGAGACATCAGACTTGCTAGGGGCTGCCAGCTCAGGCTTGGCCAGGGAATGAAAAATCGGCCTCTCCCCAGTGCCCCAGTGAGCCAAGAGCAGCTCAGAAATCAGTCACACAATGAGAGCAACCAGAACAAGCTCCAGCTGGGGTGTGAGTCACTGTACTGGGCCAGCGTTGCTGGCAGGTTGGCCAGAGGTGGGATGGGACCTGGACGTGCCTGGCTGTCGGGACTGACACACCTCCCAAGCCCCTCTACGTCGTGAGAAGCCTCCCCTGGCTTTGATGTGCTCTTATGCATTAGGACCCTGCTGTCTTTTTCATTCTTCAGGCCCTGCCTCCTCTCTTCTGCAAAGATCAAAGGCCAAAATGTTCTCATCACCAGCTGGGTCCAACTTTCTCCCGGTGCAGACCTCTTGGTTCATCCAGGCTGATTTGTCAGCCCAGGTATTTCTGCAGGACACAGCCCCCAGCCCCCTTCCACCTCTCCAACCTCAGTCAGTCCCGGCCTGGCCCTTGCTCCTGGAGCTCTAGTCTATCTGCTCGAAGTGCTGACGACCCCCACTCCCCCCAAAGCCCAGGCCACACTGCCTACCTTAGGCAGGGCTACCCAGAGGCACACGGCTCCCAGCTCCAGCCCTCAGGCTGGCAGGAGACAGAGATTTCGATGACTGACATATTTCATCACCTTAGTAAGTACCCCCCATATCAAAGTCACAAAAACTCACTGAGTGATCACCCAGACCCCAGCCATGTGCTGGGGACACAGATGTGGGCAAGAAGCAGGCCTGCTTTCAAAGCTGGGGCCTGGTGACAATCCTGACATGACCGAGCTATGTGCCTCGGCCGGCGCGCCAAGACCCTCCCTCACGTCTACACCTCGGGGCCTCAGCAGGGAGTGTTGGCTCCTGCCTAAGACAGGGAGAAAGTGGCAGAGCTGAGACGTGAACGCTGCAGTCCGTGCTCCTAACACTGGGCCCTCTCCCTTCCTCTTGGAGAGGATGTGCAAAAAAAAAGGCCTCCACCTTTGCCAGCCCTGCTGTTTCTGGAGACTCTGGAGGTGAGCAGCCGGCTGGGGCTGGCCTTCTGAGAAGACGGGAACCGCTGAGGAGGTAGCTCATTAGTCCCTTTCTTCAGACACAAATGGAGACAGCTTCCCAAGCTTGTAATTATTATAATCAGGTGTTTTGTACAAATAAGATCTTGGTGATGCAACCAAGTTGCAAAGAAGGGATTAAATTAAACTTGTTATTTCAAATGAGACAAAATGGCCTTGGCTAGTTTGAGGACAATTAGCATCTTCCTCATTCATGTCTTTCGTGTGTGTGTGAAAATTGCTGCCCAAGGGCTAAACACCTTGCCCCATGCTGAGGGCACCCGTGCAGGAGGCCTGTGCAAACCCCACTGCTGCAGCCCTGGCCCTGCGGAGCACCTCTGTCCACGTTCCCAGGAGACCAATAGCCGGGCTGCAGGACAAAAGCTCCTTGGAGATTTTAGACATCCCTGTGGTGCTCTGCCCAAGTGCCAAGTCAGCCCTTCGCTGGGTTCAAGGGCGTGTCTCAGACCCCTGCTTGTCCCCCTAGGCGTACAGGTACAGGGAGATAACATCGCGGCAAGATCCCCACCACAGCATGCCTTGGAGAGGGGGAAGGATTTCCCTGGCACCCGTGAGCCAGGGGCCCCATCCTGGATGGGGGCTAATGACCAGATCTGCAGCCTTTCCCAGGGCCTGACCTGCACCTGAGCTGCTGGGACCATTCAAGGCAAGCCAGCACCTCCGAGCTTTGGACAAGGATAGTTAAGCCTCCTCCTGGTGGAATTCCTGTTGTCAGGACCCCGGGATTGTGATGGCAGCTAAAGGAAAGCCTGTCTCCCCAGCTTGTTACTCTCGGGGACAATGACAGAGCTGCTGAGCTGGCTGCAGTCTGAGCTGTGGCTGTGCTGGCTGGGGGAGGTGTGTCAGGGGGTCAAGACACAGGTTCTGCAGGCCCTGGTCACTGCTGGTGGCTCCGGAGTTAGAGGGACCCACCAGCAGCCGGGGAAAGGTGTGGATCGCTCAGAGACGGCAGAGGGTAGGTCAGGAGCACGGGCTCTAGGTTCCCCCGAACTGGTTTGAATCCTAGCTCCACCACTGACTTGGACAACTTCCTCTGGGTCTCAGGTGTTCTGTCTGTATAATGGGGACAAATACTAAAATACAGGAGAGCAGCGAGGCCTAAATGAGACAGAGTTTGTAAAGTATTCAGTATAATAAAACTTTGGTGAATGGTCCCCATCATCAATATTATGATTATGAGCATTATCATTCCTCCTAACGATCGCGGGGCAGGGAGGGCCTCCAGGATGCCCACGGTTAGATGATACGTCACTGCCATCCCTGATGCCCTCTTGGCTGGCACTCTGTAAGAGCAGGGACCATCTGATTTGCCTTTGCTTTTGCAGCACCTCGGGCGGGCCTGGCACATCTGAGGTTCTAGGTGAATGTTTGTTGAATGGACGGAAGGATGGAAAAGGGGACGGTGTGGATGCTGTGTGATGGTGGGGAGGGGAGAAGTGGGCATGGCCTCTGCCGGTGCTTCTGACTAATGAGCCCCTCAAAGTTCTGGCCTCAGGTCACCCTTGTCCACACTCCCAAGTCAGACCCCGCTCACTCAGAGCCTTCTCCGCCTTCCAGGGACATCAGCATGGTGGCTGAGTGAGGGAGGGGAGCAGCCCCGTGGGAGAAGGTGCCCGGTTCCCACTGGAGCCCAGGGGCTGCCATGGCCTCCCCTCAGGCTGTTTGCTCACTCGCCACAGATCTGACACTGCCCCCCAAGAAAACCCCAGAACCCACCTACAGACTTTCTGGTCCTACACTCTTACAGATGAGGGAACAGAGGGCCAGAGAGGAAAAGAGCCATGCTCAAGGCCACGACCCCTGGATGCAGAGCGGGGCTTGACCCCTGAAGGTGCCAGGAGAAGAGGCCTGGTGGCAAGTACCCCGAGCTTTCGTTTCGGAGCCCAGTGCTTTAACACTGCCCTCAACACAGCTGTATATGCACGGCAGAGTCAGGGCTTTCTGGAAGCCTATCAGGCCCCCAAGAGGGAACAGGGACCCCACATGAGCTCCCACCCTTTCCCAGAGGCCATAGGTCGGCTGGTCTGGGAGTCGGCACCAGCTGAAACATCAGCATTGGGTGAGAAAAACCAGCACGCTGCCGTCACCACTTCTCTTCAGGTATTTGCATTCTCCTTCCTGAAGATGCAACCCATCAGAGAGAAGCAGGGTGGTAGCGATGGTGTTCTCAAAAATATTTTTCTTTTAAATCAGAAGTCAGTGCCACTCTCAGAAGACCACAAGGAGACGACCGACTTGGAAAGGCTTTCCTCGGAGCAGCTCTGAACGCCAAGCCTAGGGAGGCCCGCTCTTCTCTGCAAGCGTCAAAGGCGCTGTTGGTTCAGAGCACGAGCATTTTGTGGGTGCAGCCCTGAGCCCTGCCCTGCTTTCCGACAACGCCTTGAAAAGGAACTGAACTCATACTCGGATGGGGTGGGGTTCCAGCTTCTCCACCTGGATCCCAACAGCTCTGGGTGAGGCTGGGTCTATACTGGGCTCTGTTTTGTGTTTCATTTCTGTTTGTTTTGAGAGCTTAGAAATCGCACTGGCTTGCCAGGGGCCCGAGTGTGTGTATCCTGGCAACTATGGCAGCTGTGGAAGCCCCGCCTAACCTGGCCAGGAGTCCCCAAGGAGCCCCATCCTAGGGGTCCTGGCTGATGCCGAGAGCGTCTGCAACCCTACCTCCTACAGCCCCTTGCCCGCTGGAGCTCCAGAGCCTTCCATAGGCCGTCAAGAGTGAGTCGAGAATGCCCTGGAGAAGGACCCCTGGGAGTTGGTGTGACTCAGTTTTCCTATCAACAGATCTCAAGTTTTGGGGAGGGGCTGGTTCTTTGCCACTTTACTCAATTTGACCCAGTTTCCCCAAAGGCCAAGGCTAGCCATTCCTGAGGACCGTGTACTCATCTGAGCCAGGACACAGCAGGCCATGTGCACGACTGCTGCAACCGTCACCTGGGGGGTCTCAGAGTCCCACCTAGCTGCCCCGGTCCTCAGGTGCGGACAGAGCGTTCATGAGGCCACCTGACCTTCAGAGCAACAAAGGGCCGCTGACGTCCCGTTCTGGGGCCCTGGACTGAGGCTCATGAAGAGGAGGGCCAGTGCTGGCTGAGTGGCTCCTGGGGAAGGGCCAGTACTGGACACTGACCCTGAGGATGGCTCCTGACCGGGGCTGGTGGGACTGAGAAGAGCTGGGGGCAGGGGGAGGAGAGTGGGAGCCAGACTTTGTCCACGTATGCTGGGGCTGGAGACGAACATTACAGGGAAATCTCCTTGCACCCCTGTGGCCTCCGTCCTCCACATCCCCCCAGTCTCCCTGCTCCAGTGTCAGAACCAAATCACCAGGTGGCTCCTTCCCCCACCCCCCTTCCAGTCAACTAGGCCAAATGCCCCCACGTCCTCAGACAGGCATGGGGGTGCAGCACCCAGAGGGGAGCCTCGGCCCGAGGAACCAGTGGTCTGGGCACCAAGCAGACACCCTGGGAGGCATTCCCTCAGCAGTGTGTGCTGTGAGATGGTGCTGAGTATTCCAGAGGGAGGAGGGAACGACCCCCAGCCCTTCCGCTCCCTCCCCCAGGGGATGAGCAGACGTGGCTGAGAGGCCGCCCACACCTTTGTTCACCAGCGTGCCTGGCGGCTGCAGGAGGCTGTGCTCTCGTGGGGGCCCCTTTCCAGGTCAAATGTTTTATTTGAAGAAATGTACCTTCTGGGGACCAGGCCTTTCTAGCATTGAACTCAACTCAGAAGGAAACAAAACTCAATTTTTCGAAAACCTCTTGTTTTTCGAAGCCAGCAGCCAACCAGCTACGGAAGCAGAAATCCTCGGGGTTGGCGGGGGGGCTTGGGCCTCTGCTCTATGACACAGAAGTCCCTGCTGCGGTCCCCGACAGGCAGCCTCCCACTCTTGCTTGCACCCTCCAGTGACGGGGAGCTCACTACTTATCCAGGCTGCCCACACCGTTGGTGGGCAGTCTGAACTGTCGGTTAAAAATGTGTAGCCCTAATCAGGCTTTTTATCTAATTCCTACTCTTTGATGTTTGCTGAGTCCTCTGGAGTCATGCAGAAAAGTTCCCTCCCCTTCCTTTCTGCCCTATAGCCTTTCAGGCTCTGAAGAAAGCTTCCAGAATTCTCTGTCTCTCAGACACACACACCCACACCCACACACCCACTCCAGGGCTTTAGAGGAATGGTAAGCTCAGACTTCCCACCCTCCTGCCCCCATCTCACTGGACTCTAGTGCTGAGCGCAGCGCCCAAAGGAGACCTCACTGTGGGCTCAGAAGAAGGAGCCGTTAAGCCCCAGAAAACCGCGAGTGTGGCTTTTCCTTTATTTTTAAGTGTCTGACTGGCAGAATCTTTCAAAGCTGCTTTCTTCCAGGATGGTGTGGAATATTCTGAAGGAGCTCATTCTACGATTAGCAGAGCAACGGGCCGTCAGGCAGTAAACACCCGCGGTGAGGAGGGGGCAAGTCTGGCCTGAGCCAGAGGGCCCGTCCAGTCCCCAGTGGATGTCACACAGACTCAGGGCCCTTGGCCCCAAATTTCCTCTGGCCTAATTTCTTTGAAAGTGGGTAGTTCGGCGTCAGTGCTGAAATATCCACAGATCGTGGTGGCTCCTAGGGAACAGTCCCTCAGGGAGGAACCACAGCTGGCCTGCCAGCAGCTTCCAAGCACGGAAGACCCACAGCCTGTCGTGTCTGCAGCAGGCGTCGGGAGGGCGCTCAGGCGTGTGCAGAAGGGCACGTGAGCGCCCCCAAAGGCGGGAAAGGGGGCCATGGGTGGGCGCGCACGCTGCCAGGGTCACAGAGTGAGCTGAGGAACGGCATCCCAGTTCCCGGGTTCCCAGGACGGGGCTCGCTCACTTTGCTACAAGCAAAGCTGTTTTTAGCTCTTCTCTCCCTTCCGCAAACTTCCTCTGAGTATGTGCGGATGATCGAGCACCGCGGTGTTGGGAGCTGTGCGGCGCGCGGGGCGCTCAGAGGCACAGGCCGACACCCTGGCCACGTTCCCTGCTCTCTCTGGCCTGGAAGGGTTGGTTTGCTGGGGGTCCTGCCCCAGGCCGAGAGCCCCCTGAGCAGGGCAGGGCTGTCATTCACGTGTGGACACATCGAGGACAGAGCCAGGCTGTTGGAAGGAGGATAAGGGGGAACATTCCAGGAGAGAAAACATGATGCTCCCCCGCTTTATAAAAAACGAATGAGAAGCTCACAGTTGGGGTGACCACGCATGGCCACACGGCGGTGAGGCACTGTCACCCCAAATCGGATTCGATGCCTCCACCTCTAAAAGCTTCCTGTAAACTGGTACCTGGCCCTGCGTGTCTAGTTCTTCCTGGAGGACAATGGCTCTCCCTGGATGGTCTGGGGGGTAGGCAGGCTCCTATCTGGGGGAGCCACACCGGGGAGGGGCCTTAGAGGTGACAGAGAAATGAGGAAATGGCCCTGGGAGTTGGGTCCCAGAACCCAGGTTTCCCAAGGACCAGCTCAGGGCTCTTTGCCCCACATCAGGTTACCAGGATCTCTAGAGAGGGCAGCGGGCATATAGGGGGCTTAGACGCATGCCAAGAGCCTTCTCTGGGTTGACTGGCTCTGACCCCACAGCTCGTGGCTGGTTTGTCCAGGGAGCAATCCTCCGTGGGGGAGAAGTTCTGGGGACGTGACATCCCCGCCCGGCTCTGTCAGCCTGCCTGGGCAGTGCAGGCCCTTCCTGCACGTGGTGGCTTCCAGACCATGGGCTCTCCAGGCCCAGGTGACCACCAGAGCGCCTGGCCTGAGAGGGGCTGACAGCGTTGCCCGCATCTGTGTGACGTGAAGGGCGCCCACCCTACCCGGCACGCTACTCACGCGGCACGCCCGTTCAGCCTGGGACGGGGGCAGCCGGCTCCCTTCCCTGCGACGTAACCCCAGCAGCACCCCTCCCGCTGGCTGTGCCAATCTTATAACCACCCCCCACCTGTAACCTCTGCTGGAAGATGAGCTCAGACTCCAAATTAGAGATGGGGTGTCCTGTGCCCGCGGCAGTCTCCCCTGGCCCCCACTGCAACCTGGCTGTCTAGAACTCAGAGGCCCTTCACTTGCCCTTCAGAGTTCACGGTGTGGTGATTTTGCTAGTCAGGAAAAGAAAAGGGAGAGCTGACCTCGGTAACAGAAGGATGACGTCACCTCAACATCAGTATGTCTGAGCACCTCTCTGACTTGAACACTGGAAGGACTGAGGAGGCGTCGGCTTCCTTCCTCCCTGAAAACCAGTGCCAAGGCAGGCTGGGAGCTGCTCCCTCTCCTTACCCCACGTGCTGCCCCGACCCCTAGCCCTGGGGGTGGAATTACTTTTATCTGTGTCCCGAGGCCTGGGTGTCCCACACTGCGGCAGGCAGGACCCTCGGAGACCAGGCCGGCAGGGTGATGGGGAGTCCGGTGCCCGGGCAGGTGAGCTCCACACCGGCCGCAGCCTGAGGCAAGGCACTCATAAATTCAACGCGCTCGCGCTCAGAAACACCAGCGTAAGCATCTCCAAAGCTCTGCGTGGCGCGCTGACCTAACTGAAGAAATGTCAGATCAAGCCAGCCCCACGCAGCGTCAAGGGGCACCCGTGAGAAGGAATCTCGGGGTTACCTCTGCACCTCAGGCTGGGCGGGGGCCCTGGCGAGGGGCGAAGGGGGGAGCCTTGGTGTCCCCAGAAAGATGTGGAGATGCTGGGCATCTTCCTTACTCTGAAGCCTGGGACAGTTCTTGGTAACATTCCAGATAAATCTCTAGCCTCGCCTCCCTCAATCTGCCATTTAAATCCTGTGCTTTGTTGTTGCCACTGAGTATTAGCTCAGAGTCTCAGCGTGAACCGGAGTGTTAGCTGCCAGCTCTGAGGAGAGACAAAGCCACAGCTTGGCCCCAGGGCTGTGGGACCTGCCACGCCCCGGCCAGTGTTTTCTGTGGGTGCTAACACGGTTCCCCGTCCTCGTACTTTTCCATTGGTGATGGGCAAGAGACTCCTGGCTGACTTATTTAAACGTCTCCCTGGTTGACTTATTTATAAATAATAAATAAGGGGGGATATCCACCTTCCCCAGCAACAAGTCAGGCAGGAACAACAGCAAGGGGTGGTCTGGAAGTCAGCATTTCCCCACGGTCTGAGTTACCCGCGCAGTGGAAAGTTTGGTGCTAATCACCCCCCGGAGGCCGAGGCCCAGCCTCCCACCCTCAGGGGAGGCTGCTGCTACTCCGGGTGTGTCTGGGAAGATGGCGCTCCTCTCCAGGCCTGTGCGGCCCAGCCAGAGAGTAAACCGGGTCCTGCTTCGGGCCCAGCCTCCCCGTGGGGTCCCAGGGCTTCCACAGGTGAGAACAGCAGCCCAGGCAGTCACCTGGCTCTTCCAGAAGCTGGTGGGGATGGGGATGGGGATGGGGAGGGAGACATGACCCCAGAGCCCTGGTGTGGGGAGTGGAGGTTCTCCACGGTCAGAAAAACAGTTCACAGGCCACCAACTCATTGCTGAGCTGACGAGCTTCCTGGGAGAAGCCAAGGGTGGGAGGGTCCTAGAAACTCCAGCCCCACTCCTGAGGTCCCAGGCTGAGATCCCTTCCCAACGACCCTAACACACCCTCATCAGGCCTCCGTCCCAACCTGTCCTCAGATGGGGGGATGGGGTGGGGGAGGGTCACACCTTTGACTGGGGTGTCACACTGTACGTGAGTCTGAACATTTACCACCAAACAATGAAAGCAAAAGCCGGTCCTGTTATTTCCAGCAAGAAGTCCTGGCCTTCCCTGGGCCGGCAGCTGGGGCCGGGAAACGGCACGCTGGTGGAGGGCACGCCCTCTCAGGCCAGCTCCGTGGTCCACCGTCAGCTGTCCAACTTAGGCAAAACCTCTCTAGCCTCTTTCCCCACCTAGAAAATGAAGGGGTGGAGTAGATGATCTCCAGATGAAAATACTACGGTTTGGTAGAATTTCCCACCCAACAAGTATTTTTGGAGCACCTACTACACACCTGGTGCCTATCTATTTTTTCAGGGCTTAAAGTTTAATTGGAGAAACAAGCAGAAAACACTACAGGGCAGCCTCTTTCCTGCTGTCTGCAGGGTAACCGACCACAGCGTGAAAGGAAGGGGCGAGGGACAGCGGCCGGCGCGGCTGGGAGGGCTTCCCGGCGGAGGAGAGGCCCAGAGCAGGGCTGCCCTCCAGCAGCAAAACTGGACACAAACAGGAGAGCGGCCCCGGAGGCACGTTCCCTACCGCGGCGCGGCAGGCCAGGCGGAAGAGAGGGGAGCAGGCTCTGCTCTGATTCTGTGGGGGACCCTGGGGACTCTGGGGACCTGTGTGCCCTGGAACCCCGTGGGCGCTCGGTAAACGCTGCTTGACTGAAAGGCAGTTCCGGTCCCTGGCACACGCTCGGTACACTACAGGCACTCGATAGATGGCTGTGTATGGGCGTCATCTCCCTGCTTGGTCACCCACTCCAGTCTAGGCAGCGCCCACCCTGAGAAGGGCTGGCACCCTCCGTGGCACCTCTGGGCGCAGTGGAGCAGGGGAGCGGAGGGGAGGGCTTCCAGGCCCCAGCCCTGCAGGCTCCTTGGGGATATGATGGAGAACGCCAGCTACACGACAGCCACTAGGACGCCTCAAGGCCAAGTGCTCCCGCGACCGGGCTTCCAGCGGGTCCTGCTGGGCGCTGCCCACCTGAGGCCCACCCGCTGGGGGGGGGGGACAGTGCTCCCCACCCGCTCCGCCGGGACACAAGCGCGCTGATTTACTCTCCGCCGAGGAGGATGCGGTCATTTCGGCGAGTGCCTCCCCCATCCCTGCCAGGGTTCGGCATGAACAATTTTTCCATTTTTACACAGGAACAAACAGAAATGATAAGACAGTTTCTGATGACGGGAGGACAGGAATTGATAAACCTTGGAAAAAACGTTTTCCACAGATAACAGGAGGACTCACCCCACGGAGTCCGGGCAGGAAGGTAGGTGTGGGCTCTGGGACCCCTGGGCCGGGCCGGGCCAGCCTGGAGGCCAGAGCCTGGGAAAGCTACGCTGCAGTGAGGAAAAGAAAGACAGGCAGTTTGCTCGGACGTGGGGACTTCCACGCCTGGGCTTTTGTTATAAACGTTCTCCCCAGGGCCCTCCGGCCTCGTCCTGGGACACGCGGGGAGCAGCTGCCACCGGGAACCGTGTGGCTGCCGGGGAAATGGAACAACCTGGCCCGCTCTCTCCGTTCCCACGGCGCCGAGCTCTTACCACTGAGCACTTCAACACAGAGTGAACAGCATCAAGATTAGGGCCATTTCCTCAAAACTCCCCCATCAGCCCCCACGGGAAGGGTGCAGCGACGCGGTGGCTCCCCTGAACAGAGGCCCTCGGTGCTGGGCCTCGGTGCCCGGGGCCGTGAAGGCTTCTCCAGGCCACGTGCCTGTGCAGGGAGCTCCCCAGCGGATCCCTGAGGGGTTGACCAATCACCTGGATGGAGACAGGCAATCGGAGGAGGAAATTACAGCCACTGCAAACATCGCTCCCGTGGCTAAGCTCCTGCGACTCTCACGTGTGTGGATTAGGGAAGGTAACACTCACTGGGTCCACAGAGGTGGCCGCTCGCAGCCAGCGGGGACCGGCCCCGGGCTCCGCTGCCCCAGGAGCTGAGCGGGTCTGGTCTCAGCTTCCCGGTAACCCACTCGGGCACTCCCTGCTCTCCGACCGGGGTGCTTTGCTGAGAAGTGAGCCCTGGCCTTCTCCCAAAGGACCTAACGTCCACCTTGCATGCATGGGCCCTGGGGACCTCTTCACTTCACCCTCGGTTCTCACAGCCTTGCTTCCTTGGGAAAAGGGAAGGTGCAGAAACCTAACGCCTGCTAGGCAGCTCTTATGTGCTGGGCAGGTGCCCTCACAACACCTATAAGGATAGACAGCTAGTGGGAAGCAGCCGCAGATCACAGGGAGATCAGCTCAGTGCTTTGTGACCACCTGCAGGGGTGGGATGGGGAGGGTAGGAGGGAGACGCAAGAGGGAGGGGATATGGGGATGTTTGTGTAGGTATGGCTGATTCACTTTGTTACACAGCAGAAACTAACGCACCATTGTAAAGCAATTATACTCCAATAAAGATGTTAAAAAAAAAAAAAAGGATGGAATTCTCATTTCTGCATGACAGAGGCCAAACTGTCCAAGGTCGTAGGAATCGCCCATGGGTGGTAGAGCTAGAATACAAACGTGGGTCTTCTTGGCTCCAGAATGTGAGCTCTCCCAACCACCTCTCCCTCCCTGCCACCTGCCCGGGCAGTTCTGAGTCTCAGTCTTTCTCCCTGTTGCCTCCTCTCAGCTGTTGTCTCTGTGGAGAGTGGTGAGGTGAGCTCCCCTGCATCTGTGCCCCAAGCACCCTGCGCCCGGAAGTCCTGACTCAGGGACACCTGTGCTCTTCTCTGCCGATGTCCACTGCTCCCCCTTCTCCTCTGCCTCCCTCCCCACCACTAAACCTTCTGGATCTGAGTCCAGCGGTGTGCTGGTAAATTTGCTCTCCGAAAGAAAAAACCCCTGATGCGTAGCATTTGCCACTTTCCGCGGTATAAATACTCCCTCCGTGGCTGAGTTCACAGGACGTCACTGTAGGCGGAGCTGGGAAGCAGGGAGCAGAGCGGCCCACTGGCCCCTCAGGCACCGTCTCTGTCCTCTAACTGGCAGAAGCCCTGAGCTCCTCGCCCCCAACGACAGCAGAGAGAGAGGGGCAAGGAAAGGCAGGCGATGCTGGTGCCCTGAAACGCGTCCAACCCGTCAGCCAAAGCACATGTTATCTTGATGGCTGGGCGGGGTCAGCACAAAAATACTATTTTCTTCAGGATTGAGGACAGAAAGGGAGAAAAGAGGCCCATTTTCTTCTGTCATCAAGCAACTTGACTCGGCGAAGCTTAAGGCATCATTGAAATGCCCTCATAACACCTCCGACACCTGGCCTTTGTCTTCTCCCATTCAGTCTCCAAAGGATCATTGGGCAACGTGGCCTTCTGAGCCTGGATTTCCCTAAAGCCAACTTTCTTGTACACCGGGCTGCGTCCTGTCATACTCGTGGGTGGGTGCATGGTGGTCGGGGGTGACTGGAGGGGCTGCTGGCAGCAAGGAGGATGGGATTGCAGCTTTAATCATTCCAGAGGCAGGAGCAGATTCGCCCCCTTTGTGTAAGACACCAGGCAGCAGGTACAGAACCTAACAGCTTGTGGGAGTTCTAATTAGAGAGCCAGGTGTAACTCCATTGACCTGCCCGGCTTTGAAAGGCCTGGAAAAATGCATGTTTGTCGTTAGGAAGAAGCAGATTTTGCTTCTCGTTTGTTCTGCAAGATCCCCGCAGGGATCGCTTGCTGGCACTTTGATTCTAGCCTCCTGCATCTGTCCGGATGCCCGCTGCCCGGATGTGGAGGATCAGAGAGAACCTGCGGGGACCCGGGTCCCTACAGGGGAGGGGCCGTTTTCCACAACAGGCCTGCTTCACGCCTTTGTTTATGAAGAAAGACACAGCATCGTACCCCACAGCTTCCCCTGTGGGGCTGGGCCAGCAGTTTCTGCTTCATTTGGAAGGATATCAGCCAGCATTTCAATTACGGATCTAATCAAGACTGACCTCTTGGCAAGGCCAGATCCCAGGCTTAGTGTGTGTGTGTCCAAGATTCCTCAGAGAAACAATCACTGCTGTTATCAGCTTGGGTTATCCCCCTCCCAACCCCCCCAACCCGGGAGGCTGCCAGCTGGCAAGAGAATCAGGTCTCCAGGAGACATGAAGAGGGGACAGTTCACATTTTTCTCGAGAACCAAGGCCGCATTGACTGTCAGACACCATCGGAGTCTAGGTAAAGCTAGAACAACCCCTGACACAGAGCAGGGGCTCCTGAGTCCTTTCTTGCTTTACAAGCCTTCTGGGTGACTAGCTGACGTTCTGAGAGGCTTGAAAATGAACAATACCTGCAAAGGTATTTTAAGAGACAGGTGTTGGGGCTTCCGTGGTGGCGCAGTGGTTGAGAATCTGCCTGCCAGTGCAGGGGACACGGGTTCAAGCCCTGGTCTGGGAAGATCCCACATGCCGCGGAGCAACTAGGCCCGTGAGCCACAACTACTGAGCCTGCGCGTCTGGAGCCTGTGCTCTGCAACAAGAGAGGCGACAATAGTGAGAGGCTCACGCACCACGATGAAGAGTGGCCCCCGCTTGCTGCAACTAGAGAAAGCCCTCGCACAGAAACGAAGACCCAACACAGCCAAAAATAAATAAATAAATTAATTAATTTAAAAAAAAAATTAGGTTTAAAAAAAAAAAAAGAGACAGGTGTTATGTAAACACCAAGCTGATGAGGAAGGGGAGGGAGGGCGCAGCCTGGAGCAGGAAAGAGAGGGACCACGGGACAGTCAGTGGACCTGGCGGGAAGTGAAGGGGCAAAGTAACCATGGGGCGAAGTGGTCGGAGTCCCAGGAACCTTAGTGGAGGAACTGTCGAGCTAAGGGCGTTGCTAAACTCTTGGAGTCTTGGGCTTTCTGGACACTGAGGCCCAGATCTGAGAGCTAGTGGGGGGTCTCTCAGACTGCAGTTCTCTTCTCTCCCCAGGAGGCAGCTGAGGCCTTGGAGGCACTTTGGGGCAAGGCCACCTCCGGACCCCGGGCAGCCTTCTCACCAAATACCCCAGCGTGGAGCCCGTGCACACCTGTACCCCGCCTTGGTCAGCAGGTTTCTAAGAGCAAGGGGTCTGCGATGACAGGCCCCAGAGGAGGCTTCTGCACATCTGGATCCAAGTCACGACCTTCCCAGAGCCTGAAACCTGGTGATTCTTGGTATTTCGTCATTGGTGCATGTGGCATTCCTTCCTCCTGAAGCAATCCTTCACCACCACCCCACCCCCTTGGTAGCAGGAGGGACACCAAAGGCTAACCCAGAAACTTTTCTGCATGTGCCCGGGCTCCTAAACCAGTGCTGAAGCTGTCGATTCAGGCATATCCAGGGCCCAGGCAGCTGTGAGCATGTTACAGCTACACAGCAGGAAGAGACCCCTCTGGGCAAGGTGAGAGGCAAGAGGAGAGACGGAGACGTCACTGCAGTTGAGAGCAAAAGAGAAAGGAGACAGGCTCAGCAGTTGCTGCTTGACTGTCAAGTCACAGAGTCGAGCCCTCTAATCCCCAGAAGATGGTGAGAAATTCCACTCCTCCCACCAGAGCAAGGGGCAGAGTTCTCTGGGGCCAGGGTCACCCTGGAAGGGTTCAGAGAGCCGATCCCTTTCACCCCACCCCCAACCCAAGAAGGCAAGTGCTATTATCCCGTTTTACAGGTAAGGAAAGTGGGCGTGAAACCTTCAGAAGTGATGGAATCAGGATTCCTGGTGGGTCTGCCACTCAGTGCTGTGCCCTTGGCAAGTCCCTTCCCCTGTCTGTCTCAGCTTCCCCAGTTGTAAAAGGGGATGCTTAGACTAGGGAATTCCATTGGCGTTCTAAATCCCGGACTGCTTTCCACTGCCTGGGGAGCATCAGGTCCAAAGGCTTTCATCTGCCACCTGTGTACCCTAGGCCCTCATCCTTGATATCAGTGAAGAAAAACCAGAAGCAGTACCTGGGGGAGACATCTCACGGGAGGTCCTCCCTAGACCTTTGGGCTCAAGAGTTTTAAGCTCAGACTGTCAGAAGGTCCGGACAACACATGAGAGAGACATGGCCCAGAGAGAGCCCAGAAACACTAGCAGGGGCGTCTCTGGGACCAGCCCCAAATGATGGGGAAGCAACTCAGGCACGAGACGGGTCGGAGGCTGCCAGCCCGGGTTGGCTCCAAATGCCACCATGAGAAAATGGTGGCAGCTACGCCCTCTGGCTGAGTTCAGAGGCAGGCTGCGTGGGGGAGGAGGGTGCTGAGGAATCCAAGCTAAGCAGCAGGGCCAAAATCCTGGGAGGCCTGAAATAAGGAGGGGGAATTAGGAACCGGGATCTGAGAACACAGAAGGACCCTGCTAAGTGAAAAAATCTGGATCAAATTCCTGATCCAAGCTAGGGAGCAATAACTGTGGCAAGGCAGGAAAGCAGTGGAAGCGAAACATCAAATCGTCCTGGAATAATGGGGCAGAATTTCTAAGAAGAAATGCTTTGGGTAGAGTACGTCAGATTTTAAATAATTTTAGATCATCATTACTAATGAGACACTGAACCACGCTGCCTGTAATTAGTCATCTAAGACTCCAAAACAAAATAGGAATTAAACACAGAATTCATTTTTTTCCTTAAGCTGAAGCAAAGGAAAGCCTAGTGACATGGCTTGCATTTCAGAGCCTGCCCTGGGTCTGTGTTGCTTCTGGGTCTGTGATTTCAGTCCTCGGGGAACGCAGGGGTGGCCCGATGCCACGGCTCCCGGGCCAGCACCCAGAAGATGCTGCAGTGGGAGGATGGACCCAATCATCAAGCAGAAGATGTCTGCAGAGAACATCCCTGCACCGACTGATGCTGTTTGGGGCGGGAGGGTTTCTGGCGGGGGCGGGGGGTGGCAGGAACAAGGGCCCCAAGTCACACAGGAATCATGGGGATGTACAGCACACGTTCCGGATTCCCAGGCGACACTCCTTTTGCTCCAACGAGGACACACGTTCCCAACAAGCCAGAAGCACACAGTTTCAAAAGGATGTGAAGACATAGCTTGTGTCGTAAAACCTTTCAATTACCTGGTTCTTCCCTCAAGTCATTCCCAATACCCGCCCCCCGTCCCCACACAAAGGTCCTCTCTGCTGGGTTTGCTCCCCTGACCCGCTTCGGCAGACTCGCTCTTTGACTGTTTCTGCCACTGCTGTCACCTCCCGCCCAAAGACGGGTGCAGGTGCTCTGCAAAGCCGGTTAGGGCAATGTGGCCTCTCCCTCCCTTCCTCAGAAGACTCCCCTCCCCAACCCAAGCAAGACGTGAGAGCAGAGACGATATCTTGGTGCTGTGGAAATAAGGAAGCTGCTTTCATCTGGGTTTGGGGTGGGGGTCAGGGGCAAAAGAAGAGGCCCCCTCAGTCTGGGACCAAGAGGAGAAGGTGGTCTCGCCCTGAACGGGACACCAGGCTCACCATCTACGGAGGGAACCGGCAGGAAGGGCTGAGGATGTGTCCCGAGTCACCACCAAGGGACAAAAGAGTGTCCTTGGGGAGAGATGGCTTGGGGGTGACCAACAGAAAGTCCACTACAAGAGAATTCACCTGGCCTGAGGGAGTGGGGTTTGGAGGTCCGTTGTTTTCAGACAGGAAATGATGTTTAATGATACCTGCATGGCACACAGGGCTGAGGCTACCCCTTTCTTGGCTCATCTGTAGCCACAGGACATAAGCAGGGAGGCTCTGGCCTACAGGGGAGGTAACAGGTGGGAGAGCTCTGGCCCAGGAAGAAGCTCTGTGTGGCGGAGGACGGGTGCTGCCTGGGTCCACGCAGCTCCAACCCCTCGGCGGCTGCCACGTCAACACGTCTGCCTTGGTGCCCCCGGGCACCTGGGGTGGCCGTTTCAGCCTCCCCGGCACCTGAGTCTGAGTCAGGCCTTGGGGCCTGGCATCTAGCTTGGCAGGTGAGTTCCTCTGGGGAGCGGGGAAACAGAGCACAGGGGCTTCGACCAAGGAATGGTGGATTCTTTTTACATTACCCTTTTGATCTCTGGTCTGGAACTAGGTCTCTCGTGGGCGTGGTCAGGTGAGTCTGTTTCTTAGAGGTGACCCGCCCCGACTGCACTGAGAGAGCCTCACAGCTCCGGCAGACAGCTGCACGGGGGCGCCTGCCCGCCCTCGGCCCGGGCCTCTCTCGCTGCGATGCCGCCTGTGAGGACGGAGGGCCACTGTGGACTCCAGTAGCGTCCCACGGCCGTCTGTGGTCTAAGGATGGTGACCACCACGCTCCCCAAATGGGGTTCAGGGTCTGACCCAGAAGAATGTGCTTGGGGACAACAGGACAGAGTGTCTGAACGTGAGAGGGGCCGTCGCTCTCCCCCTCCCAGGGCCCCCGAACAGAGGGCTGCCCCTCCAGCCTTCTGTCATGTTCAGCCCCTGGAGCAGGTCCACAGGTAACCACTAAGCTGACACACCTGCCGGGATCCCTGCCTGGCAGCCCAGCAAGTCCTCTCTGAGCTCCCGCTGCCCCGGGAGGTGCGTCACTTAGCCCTGTCCGGGCCTCCACGGTCTCCAGTCCCACCTCAATGTCATTTCCTGTCCTCGCGGGCGATGGGACTTTGTGCCGAGGCGGAGCCAACAAAGACCTAGTTAACCTGCCCGGCTGGAACCAGCATGTTCCCACGAGAGCCGCTCAGGGTCTACTCAAGGGAATTAGCACCCAGGCTCTGGGGGGGCTTCACTCATAAGAGGGGAGTAATGACATCTGTCAAGTTCACGGTCGCCTGTAGTTGTTCTCCCCCCTCCCTCCTCCCCACCCCACCCGCCCCACGCCGGCCGGCCACCCCTGGTCTATGCGGTCACTGGGCTGCCTCAGGCAGGGCGCCTTCCCCCAAGGAGCAGACAGACCCATGAGCAAACAAGTCCGCGTTGGTTCAACCGGTGCTTCCGGGGAGGGAGGTCAAGGGGCTGAGGGCCCCTCTGTCAGGGTGGGTAGGTAGGGGGCCAAGAAACGCTTCTCAGAGGCAGTGACACCTGAGCCGGGCTCCACGACAGGCTCTGTCCTTCCTGCCGCCCAGGCTGATGCCTGGTACCTGACCGCCTCTTGCCCACAGGCCGAGGGCCCACCCCACCCTGGCCATGGGCGCACCCATCTTCCACAGCAGCCATGGTCTGGCCCAGCTGGGCCTCCCCCTGAACCCAGTCAGAAGAGATGCTTTCCGCCTCTACCTGACAACAAGTCAGGCCAGCTGCGGCCTCCACCGTTCCCTGACTCCTTTCAGCCTTGATAACCAGGGCTACAGGCTCAACAGAAACAGAAAGTAATACTTAAAAAGGAAAGTGTACTACCATGCTTTCGGCCAAGCACGGGCCATGATATATTCTTATTTCAGCTCCTCCAACTGCTGACATTTGGTTCAGGAGGAAAGCCACACCCATGGTCAGTTCCTTCAGAAAAGAACTCCCTGTCAAATCGAGGCAGAGAGGCTTCCACCACGGGCAGGTGGGACCTAAATTATGGAGACTGGTAGTAACGCTCATAGCTAGTGCTTATGGAGCGCTAGGCAGCCTGTGTGACTCACTTAACCTGCAAAATCACACCGCCAGGGGGTCACCATTATTATCCCCATTTTATAGCTGAGAAAATGGAAGTACAGAAAGATTAAGGGACTTATCTCAGGCCGCACAGTTGGTAAGTGACAAAGCTGGGACCCAGGTGGGCTGGCTCCAGCGCCATGCTCTCAACCTCCGTGCTGTCCTATCATTCAAGCTGGAGACTCTTAAGTGACTCTACCTTCTTGTCCTGGCTCTGCTCCTAACTTGAAATATGACCTAGGGCAGGTCACCAAGGGCAGCGTCCCCATCAGTAAAAATGAAATTCTCTATTTCATATTTCATACCGCAAGAATAAACATCAGATACGGCGAATGAGGTTTTACATCTCTTTTTAGAGGTTAAGGTTATATTCATGCTAATTATTAATAATTCCTGGGGGACTTCCCTGGTGGTGCAGTGGTTAAGAATCTGCCTGCCAATGCAGGGGACACGGATTTGAGCCCTGGTCGGAGAAGATCTCACATGCCGAGGAGCAACTAAGCCCGTGCGCTACAACTACTGGGCCGGCACTCTACAGCCTGCGAGCCACAACTACTGAGCCCGCGTGCCACAACTACTGAAGCCCGCACACCTAGAGCCCGTGCTCCACAATAAGAGAAGCCACTGCAATGAGAAGCCCGTGCACCGCAACGAAGAGCAGCCCTGGCTCACCGCAACTAGAGAAAGCCCGCGCGCAGCAACGAAGACCCAACACAGTCAAAAATAAATAAATAAATCTATTAAAAAAAAAATTATTGGAAGGGCCTGAAGCTGTCAAAGTTGCTCAGAGGCAGTGTGTACCATTAAGGGATGGGAGGGAAGCTGGAGTGAAGAACAGGGGCTAAGCATCTGGTAGAAGGCCCTGCTGTTTCCTCTCCTCTGTTAGTATGAGTCCCAAATACTGTCAGTAAAGACAGTAGAGAAGTTAAGGCCTGTACACTTTTCAAAGAGTACTGTCAATAGCACACAGATGAGTAGGAAAGGTGGACATCTAAATATTTCAGTAGTCTTCCTTTAAAGAAAACAATTGTTCTCCTTATGTTTAAAAGCATTTTAAAAATCCTGAAAGTAAATGAAATACAATTAATAGATGAGAAGGCTTCTCACTAGACGATGGTAGTGTTTTGTTCCCCGCCAATCATTCTTTCTATGTACAGAGAGAAATCGATACTTTGGATGAAAGAGATCCGTTTCTCAAGATCAGCATTTGCAAGGGGAAGGGTATCTCCATTCGGCTTCATTACCTTAATTGTACCTGGGTCTTATCCAGAGTAACAGTAAGGATCAAAGTTCCCTTCTTTAAGACTGGCTTCTCCAAGGGAAGGATGCAGAGCCCTGCCCTGTCTGTGCCCTGGGCCCTGGGTACCCCTGACTAAACTGATGGATAAACTAGACAGATACACAGACAGCTGCCACCTCTGGAATCACCCTGAAAAGTTCATGACTTCATGCTGCATCTCTCCTCCAATAGGGGCATCCACTGGAAAACATGCTTCTAAATCATAAAATAGACACAAGCAATTTCCTCCAAATCTCATGAAACACTTTAAAAGAGGGAGAGAGAGAAAAACACCAAAGTTTCATAATTTAGCAGTGCAAGCTACCTCAGGCAAGCCGGAGTCACCTCTTTCCCTTGATTCAAACCTGCCCTGCCTGCCACCCTTCTGGCTCGTCATGCGCAATGGGATGAAGTATTTTCGCACAGTAGACAAGCGTGTAAGCTTGAGGACAGTTTAAGGAAAGCTCCGACTTCAGGTCCCTCTTTGAACTTCAGAAGAGCTGCCGCCATCTCCGAGCAATGTCGTTAGCCTTGTTTGGATGCTTCTGGCTCAAACTTTAGAGCTGTGAAAACAACTTAAAATGTAGTAACCATCCAGAAGACTTGTCCCACTGCACCGTGCATTTCAGGTCCTCCTTCTAGACCTCCCGCCAACGTGGCGTGCCTCCGGGTATTTGATAACAGAATGCACTTTTCCGACAGCGCGACCGTTCTCTGCCAGCCTTTGCTACTAATGTGCTCCGGGAACAGAACTGCAGCACCCGTTCTGAAGTTCTCATGCTTGATGTCACTACAGATTTCTGATGTTTCTGAAAACGTAAGATCACGGAGGAAACCCTCGAAGACACCTGTGCTGAAATCTTTAGCCTGGAGCTGTCTGGATTGAACTGGGGTGTGGGGAGAGGGGTGTTTCACGCCTCATCCACAGAGGTCAACCAGCACTTTTGGACCCTTCATGCCCCAAACAAAAAGCCTATTCTATTATTCAACTGGCCCCCTAAAATAGCCCCCAAACTGTCTTTCCACTGAGCAAGAACCCCCTGCAGCCTCCCTGGTGGGTCCTTGCCGAGCTATTCATACAACCCACCATCATGGGGCCCTCAGGCTGAGGCAGGGAGGCCTCCGCCCCACTCCCTGGGTGGACCCCTGGGGCCTGACCCCTGGCCTCCGACGGTCTCTCTTCCCCATCGTCCTCCCCTTTCTTTGGGGAGCTCCACCAGTGGGCCTTTCTCACTACTTCCTGTGGCAGAGCGGGTGAAATTCACACCGCCCACCCCTGGTCTCCTAGCTACCCTCCTTTGAAGGACGGATGGCCTCTGTCCCTGTCCAGGTGTCCAGCCTTGTCGTGGGACCTTTGACATTCAAGGGCGTGGTCCCTGGTGCTTTCCCTCTGGTTTCTCCCCCCTTCGGCATTAGCTCTGAGAGACCCTCATCTTGCCGTAGCTGGAGGCCCATCCCTTGGGGACACGTCAGGCCTCTTCCTTCCCTGCAGGGCGGGGTTGGGGCGCGAGCGGGGCTCTCCGGGCCCAGCCCCTCTCCAGCTCACACCCTCCCCTAAGCCGCCCGAGCAGAGCACGCCTGTCTCCCTCTCCTCCACGTGCGGCCCCGGCCCCCAGCACGCCCTGGGCGACCCCCACCATCTGCTTCTGTTTCACACCTCTTTTCGACCCGTCGAGTTCATTGGTAATGTGCTCCAGGGTAAGTTACTTTCTCAGCAGTATTTTCCCCTCTAGTCTTACCAACATCAGCTCCCCGCACACAGCCTTTCTGGCTTCCTTCCACGTTCATCTCTCTCTTGTTGGCTCTGTTCCTTTCTTACCCTCCCATCTCACACACTGCCCTCGGGAGCCCAGGCTGACATTATCAGAGGGCAAGCAGGTGGCCCTGTTTGCAGAGCCTGTCCCTGTCCTGGTCATCGTGTCCCTGTCGACCCTGAGTCCGTGCCTGTCCTTGGCCTGGGTGATATCACCCAGAGGCCGTTCCTCTGCCCTTAGTCCGCCGTGAGCCCCATCTCCCTCCTCTACCCCCTCCTCCTGATCACAGGGTTACTGGTGTGGAAACAGTTGCTCTATGTTTCATTAATTTATCTCGGGTCCTGGGAGTGAAAGGCTTTTTACCATGGCATGCAAATGTATGTAAAGGTATATATACACTTATGCAAAAATGATATGAAAATATGCCTTTAGATTTTCTGGAAAAAAGTCTGGTCACTCTATGATTTCCTCCCCTTGTCAACAACATCACTTTGTAATTCTTTATCCCGTCAGCTCACCGCTCCCTTACTATCTGCCCACACTCAGCTCTCTTGTCTTGTGCTAACTCATTATTAATATTAAACACATTATTTCTCTTCTTTCTTTGCCCTGTATGTGAATTTAAACACATCTGTGAAGGCTGAAACTATTAGAAAACTGTCAATTTTCACTGGGGTTTAATTTACATTTCTGTTGTCAAGTCTGACCTTGTATTAACTTTAATACATTTAATACTTTAATGAATACCATCTGCCTCCAAGTCGTTATTGCTTTTTAACAACATTAATGTGTTTGCATTTCTCTGAAATCGTGCCTCTCCTACGAGCTGGGCTGGGCGGTCTGGCACATGCTCCCACTAACCTGCCCTAGAAGGTAACAAACAATCATTCCTCAGGGAACAAGCTCGCGCCCCGACTGCTAACCGTTCTCCATGGCCACCGTCAGCCCCTGGTCTCCACCTGTGACACACAACGTGGCTTCCTTCCTTCAAATCGGCTCCCTCTGACTGTCCCTCGGCCCCTCTCCTTCCTCTCTGAGCATCAGGGCTGACGCAGACGCACTTTCCATCCTCTGGGCTTCTTCCATGACCTGCAATCTGCCTGCAGTCGGTTCCTTCCCTTGGAACCCCCTTGGTTGGTTCTTCGGGGTGGTGCTCTCTGCGGCTCAGGTCCTCCAAACTCCTTCTAGTCTTGACCTCTGACCCTCGCCGTGGCCTGGCGGCCAGGCCTCCTTGGCCCACCCTGTCACTTGCGCACCCCACTCCCGAGAGCCAGGCAGGTGCCAACGCTCATGTCTGTTTCCGCCTCCTCTGCCCCGTAAGTCTAGAGCCCCCGACTGTTCCCTTGGACGTCACCTGGTAAAAAGACGGCCTCTGATCTCCCTGCTGACACTTCGTCTTCTCTTAGGGGCTTGCAAACCAGTCTGGCTGCCACGAGGGTAGAGGCAGGACCATCTGTGACTCAATAAGAGGTTTCCCTTCCCATGCTTCATATGTGTCTGGGGCTGAGATTATGCCTCTTTATGCACAAAGAGGGTGAGCCAAAGAAACAGAGCTTTCCTGTGCAGCTGGGGTGGGAGGCAGGAAAGAGAGGGTTGTGGTGTTTCAGGGCTGGGGGCCTGGGTTCCAGGGGCTGCCCCTCCATGGGCACCAGGAGAGTTGGCAGCACTGGTGGCAGGGGAAGCTGACCTTGGCTGCAGCGGGGCTCCCGCCAGCTGTGGCTGGGCTGGGAGGACGCAGGCCAGCGTGCATCGTTTACGAGGTCACCAAGAAGGAACCGGCCAAGCCACCCTTTGGGACCCACGACAATCACAGTCACTGGGCAGTTTCGGACCACGAGAATCTGAACTCCTCAAATTTGTAGGCCTGTTGGTCTCAATCTGCCTCCAGTCTGGATAGTTTTTGAATGTATCAGGATGCGTGGAGAAGTCTTAAGAGTTTATTATTATCGCAATTTTCTCCTGGTGAGATTTCCAAGGCAGCTAATAATGTCTTCAGGCCAGAGAAGGCTTGGTCATTGCCTGGGATCCCACAGGCAAGGCCCCTCCATCACCCGGCCCTCGCTCACCAGCTCTCCTCCGCTGGGCCCACTGCTGCTCCGTTCAGAAAGGAAAGCATCTGGCATCTGGCAGGGAGCTCAGGTGTCTTGACAAGCTCCAAAGGTGAAACAGAAGACTTTGCTGGTGCGATTTTCCTATTTGATCTTTTGTCTCATGTGTTCCCCTTGGGGATGAACAAGAAATACTTCTCTGAATAATTCATAGGCCCCGGGGTAGAAACACGCTGCCTCTTTTTAATAAAAAGGCTGGGTACTCGATGTTGATTATACCTCTTCTGTGATACTTCAGCAAAAGCAGGGAGATCTCAAAAGCTCTTTACAAATTCCTCTTACAATAGTGAGACAAAAATGAAAAGCCATGGAATATTTTTAATCAAACAAACCAATGTTTGGATAATACGTAAAATTATTTATAAAGCTGTATTGAACTACAAAATGCTCATAAAGGGAAGTTGAAAATTAAATGATTGTAATTATTACAAGGTCTGATTTATTTTTAAAACTGAAAATGATTGTCTTCAGTTTTCTATTTAATGAGCACCTACTAGGTGCCAGGAGCTCTGCTGGCCTCGTTATGTAAATCATTTCATGTTGTTCTCACAAATGAACTGGGTAAGGAACAGCTCAATGCACAGAAACACCGAGGCTCTTAGAGGTTAAGTGACTAGCCCAAGGTGTCCCGGAGGCAGGGACAGGGCTGAGTTTGAACCCAGATCTGACTCAGAAGCATACGTTTCCCATGGTTCCTAATGCTGGGCACCTGGGCCCTCTTCTGCTGAAAACCAGTAGTTACTGCTCAGCTCCATCTACATTTTGTGATGTTACTGTGAGCAATGGTGAGAGAACAAAGCCTTTGGGACCCTCTGGAGAACATTTTACTTATTAGTTACAAAACCGTATCCTCTTAGCACTGGACGGAAACTCACAGCCTATCTAGTTGAATGTTTTCATTTTACAGAAAGGAAACCGAGTACGGAGAGCTTATGGGCTTTCCCCAAAGTCAGAGAGTGAGTGAGTGACACGGCAGGGCCAGAACTCTGTCCCTGGACACCTTGTCCGGTGTCCACTCCTCCATGTCACACCCCCCTGATCATACACGCTGGGCTCCCGAGGGCTGCCCACCTGAAGGACACCTCGGCTGCATTACGGGCTTTTCCCTTCCCGTGGCTCATGAAATCAGAGATGTCCTACCGCTAAGAATGAAACACAAATTCAGAAGCTAAGTCTGGCCGACAGGCCCAGAGAAAGCGGCTTTTCACCCGCTCCCTGGACCCGGTTCATCTCCAAGTCTCCGTCCGGACTCTCGCAGGAAGGGGACAGCAGACGAGCGGCTCCTGTGCAGCCGCTGTGCCCCACGTGTGCTCTGAGAACCCTCCAGAGTGGTCTAACTGACCCGGCCCAACTGAAACCAAGGTGGTCGGGTGGCCAACTCCCAGGCAAGGAAGGGAGGGGAGCAGTGGGGCAGCCCCTGGCTCCTGGCCTGGGCACCCAGAGGAGGGGCGTGTGCGGTTTCAGAACCACCACACCCGAATGCAGTGTGCACGCTGGGGTGACTTACCTGGGTCCTCTGGGCGCCGTAGGGCTGCCCCCGTCCTCTGACAGGATGCTCCCACTAGCCAGTGGCCTTGGAGACAGGCTGGGGTCTCGGCTCCCTCAAGGTAAGAGAGCCCCCCAGGAGGTAAAGTGCTCTGACTTCTGTACTGAAGGCTCCCCAAGGTGCGGACACCCCCAAGGTGGCTGCTATAAGCAGCTCGGAGACCAAGATGACAATGACAGTGCCCAGGGCCACAAATACGTCTTTATTAAACCCAGAGCCACAGGGTGGCTTGGACCGCTGGCCGGAGACCGCTGACTCAGACTCTCCCCTCACACCGATCAGGACCCCCAGGTAGGGTCGCTGAGGCTGTGCGCTGCCGATTCCTATGAGCTCCATTTGTGTAAACTACAACAGGAACGGCGCTCGCTGGCTTCGTGCACCTTGACAGCCTGGCAGGCCAAGTGCATCTGGCCTTTGGAACGGGAACAGGGTTTGAGGGTCAAGAACTATGTGCTGCTTCCCAGGGGACCCCTGGTCCAGGGCTGGAGGCCCCGGCAGCCCTCAGACTCACCAGCCGCTGCATGCTCTTCACGTGGGTGGGGCTTATGGATAAGGCCTCTTCGTACCACCGCTGGGCCTCCTCGATGTTTCCTCGGAGCTCGGCTACCTGGCCTCGCATGTACAGGACGTTGTGGGACATCGGGAAGAGGTTGGCAGCTTCTTGGGTACAGGCTGTGGCTTCTGCTGGCTTCCCAATGCCGATGTAGACTTCAGCTGTGAGGAGGAGAGCACAGGCAGATGCTGTCCTGGGTCACTGCCCTTCAGAGGCCCTGAGACATCGACTCCCCTCCACCATGCAAGTCTGGCAGGGGCCCACCCGGAATACGCAGGGCCCAGAGCCAGCCAGCCGAGCCCCCAACCCCAAGTGGAAACAGCCGCGGGCTGACGGTCCTTCCCGCCCACTGTTCACAGGCACTCGAGTCAAGGCCGTGCGGCCTGGGAGGGGACACTTGTCACCACCGATGAGAGGGGAGTGAGGCCTGCCTGGGCCCTGCCCCTCCCCTTCGGAGGTCACACATCCTCAGGGCCCACCAGGGACACCTGCCCTCAGCTCTGACAACCACAGAAGAAGGGCTGGATGAACCCAAGGACAGGCAAACTAGAGGTGCACAGCCCCTCACAGGGCAACGGCTCTGCTCTCGGGCTGGTTCTCCTGATGCCAGGAAGTGTGACAAGGCCAGCTGGCGGTGGCTGCTATGGGCATGAAATAAAATCCCTGCTCCATCAGACCCTGTCTTGGAGCGACCAGGGAAAGCCACTGCACCGGGGAGACTAGTAACTGTACGACACTGACGAGCCATCACTTTCCACAAGGCAGGAAAATGAGCTCTCCTCCCATCTCAGGCCTCAAGTCTCCCACGCCTACGTGGAGGGTCCCCAATTGCTCTGCAGCCCTGGCTTCCATCATGCACGTCCAGTGCCCCCGGCTGTCCCCAGCTCCGCTCAGATCCCTCATCTCCTGAGGGCCCTGAGGTCACGGCCCCACCGCCTCTCCAATGTAGGGCCTGCGCTGGCTGGATGTGGGAAGACTCCTCTCCCTCCTCGGCCACACCTGTCAAGGCCACCGCCCAGAGCCCCGCTCGGGTGGCCGCTGTGCTCCGGGCCCACGGACCCCTCCTCCCACCTCCGGGGCAGCCCCCTCCTCGCCTGCTCCTGCCCTGACCGCTGGCCTCCACTCCTGGCAGAGAAGGATGTTTTGTGCCCATATCTCCAAGTTACGTGTATATGCATATGTTGTGTATAACGGAAGGCACACGAGAATAGGCATGATAGAAGAACACAATAAAAAGAAATAGAAAGTGTTTACTTTTTTCCTCACACACCTCTCAAGTTGTCTCCTGGAGGTGAGGCCTCCTCACGCCCCTCCCGTCTCTCCTCCAGCCCCTCCGCCCCGTGCAGCCACTGACAGACCAACCTCCCCAGGCAAAGCTCCGGTGGGGTCACCACCCTGCTGAAAAGCGCTCCTTCCGCTCCTGTGCACCCCTCACCCCCTTCGTCTTCCCCGGAACGGCCTCTGGGAGGCTTTTGCCGACCATCCCACTTAAAACTGCTGCTACCCCTGCCCCGTCCTGACCCAGCACGACCCAGTTCCTTTCCCTGCTTTCTTTTCCGGCCAATACCAGGCTCACCTTGTCTGTCTCACTCACTGTCTGGGGGGCCCCTCTAGAACATAAGCCACCAGCTGCGCACTATTCACTGCTGCGTCCCCAGTGACTGGATGAGTGCCCGGCAGTCAGAGGGCAGGAAATGGTTGCGAATGCATGAATGGTAACAGTAATGATAACAGTAGCTAAGAATCATCAAACATGTGCTTTGTGCAAAGAAGTGCTCTCATTTCTGCTTTTATCTGCACAGTGATCTAGTACACTAGTACACTAGGTACTATTATTTTATCCCCATTATACAGACGAGGAAACTGCGGCACAGACAGGCTGAGCAATTTGTCCGAGGTCCCAGGGCAAGGTATAGGCAGGCGTGGCTTTGCGGCTGTGCTCTCAGCCTCTACAGAGAACAGTGTCTCCCCTGCCTCCAAATAACATCCAGACCCCTTTGCCTGGCATCTGGAGCCCTTGGTGACTGTCTCCACCACCCCTACTAACCTGTGTTCCTACTGCTTCTTAAACCCCCGGGCTCTGCCGTGTTAAGCCGCCACTGTTTCCCTGGGTTTTTGTTTATTCTCTTGCCTCTGCCCTGATGGTGTCACCCCTGTACCCCCTTTAAGGCCCAGCTCAATGGCCACCACCCCTGGAAGCCACCTCTGACCCCGCCCCACCCCACCAGCTGGAAGGGGAGCCCAGCCTGGGTGTCCCTCTGATGGCTGTGTCCCTAGAGACGTTTTGTGAGGGGTCCTGGCTACACTCCAGACAGCACGTTCTGCTGACATCCACCCTTCTGCCTCCCCACCTCCGGCTTCAGGCGCGGAGACTGGAAATTCTGGACAGGGTGTGGTCAGTGTCAATGCCACTGGATGGCCCTCTCCTAAGCACCTCACTTCCCTGGTGACCACAGTCACGCCAGTGACTGACTCCTCAGGCCACGAGCAAGCCCGGGGGAGGCACAGACCCGCCCTGCACCCCATCTGTGCTTCTGGCCATCAGTCCCCCTCAGCAGGGAGCAGAGGTGATGGGCTGGCCCGGGGACCTGCGGGGAGAGACCCAGCCTCTCAGACCTGGAAACTCGGACACTCACATACAACTGAGTTCTAAGCGTGGCCGGGCCGGCACTGTGCCCGCCTCACGTCCTCTGAGACTCCGCTCTCGAGGTACTTACTGAGCACCTACTACACACGGGGCCTCTGCAGGAACGAAGACCACACGTGTCTGTCCTTCCGCCTGGGCCTCTGCAAAACCTGCCCTCCTGGGAGATAGACACGCAGGGCTGCCCGCTGTCTTCCAGTAACACGACTCTCTCCAAGCTCCCGCCAGAAGAGTCCGGGGTGTATCTGGCAGTTTCAGGTTCCAGAGCCTGGCGGCTGCGGGGGCAGCTATACAGAACGTTCCTCCCACTGTACGCTGCCTCCTGACTTGCTTCCCTTTGGGGGTGAGTTCGTGTTCATTTCCAAGGTCCCAGGGATGCCTGCGGGTGGGTGAGACGCCACAGGCCTCTCCCATCTAGATCGCTCCGGAAAAAAGGCCAACTTGGGAGAGCAGGGACTAAATGATTCCAGAGCTTTGTTTTGTTTTTAATTTTTAAAATTTGTTTTATTTTATTTTCATGTATTTGCTTTCTGGCTGCTTCGGGGCTTAGTTGCGGCACGCAGGCCGTTCATTGCGGCGTGCAGGCTCCTCTCTAGTTGTGGCGTGCGGGCCTAGTTGCCCCGCAGCGTGTGAAATCCCAGTTTCCCCGACCAGGGCTCGAACCCGCATCCCCAGCATTGGAAGGTGGACTCCCAGACACTGGACCACCAGGGAAGTCCCCAGAGTTTTTATAACAAGAATCAAGGTGTATGTTGCAGCGGGGGGGGGGCTGGCGGGGAGCCTTAAACACCAACACAACGATGTAGATGACACCCTGTTCTGTGTGGGTCCCTGTGAAAACAAACACGGGACCGAGTGTCTTCTTGGTTCCATGTCTTCGGCCACAGGTCTGGTGCCTCTGCTCCCTCCTCGTGAGGAGGAAACAGACGACGGGGGCTGAGCTGAGTCATGATTGTGAAGGTGGGAGAGAGGATCCAGACCCCCGAGGGCTTCTTTGCCGTGCTGCTGTCCAAGTTGTAGGGGCAGGCTCATGTCACTGCGGAGGCCTGCGCTCCCGAGGCAGAGGGGCAGGCGGGTGCACGGCTCCCCGATCCCTCCGTTTTAAGATCAAACAGAAGGACATAGGCGCAACGGGCTGGGGTGATTTTCAAACCATTTTTCCCCAGTGGACCCTCTTTCCTCCAAAGAGATCTTAAGAGTGGACAGCTGGCCTCCCTCTTGGTTTGGCCCCCTTTCTGGGTCTCTGAGGCAGCACTGGGGACCCCAGGGCTCTAGGGTACCCCGCTGGTCAGCCAGTGTCATGGGAACATGGAGGGTTCGATTCCTGCGCCCGGGCCTTGTGTGTGACCTTGGGCAAGGCCATCAACTTCTCTGGGCCTGTTCACCTGCCAGGTGGGGCCTGAGGCTGGCCCGCATCTCTCCAAGGGCAGTGGTAAGGATCAGCCAAGAGGGTGGAAGCCTGGAGCCTTGGATGCCCGCATTCTCGGCTTGCTCCTGCGGGCATGGTGCTGGGCTCTGCCCCTGCGACAGCGAGGCCAGCAATTTGGGACAGGTGAATTCAATCAGCTGTGATGCACTGGGAGCCCAGCTGAGGCCAGAAGTCATGATGCATTCTCCGATTCAGCCTCCCTGGGCACAAAGCTGGGAGTGTGATCTCCATCTCACTCCCTGTCTCTTTCTTAATTGGCTCAGAACTCAGGACGTAAACAGAGGTGTACTATTTCCCTAAAGCCTCCAAAAAATGTGATCGGTATTGTCTTTTCCCACTAAAACTACGAGCAACTGCCAGCCACGTCACCACTGCATCCCTTAGCACAGGATCTAGCACTTAGTAGGTGCTTAAGGAAAGACTGTAGATTAATGGACACTGCTTGCGGGTCAGAGGAAGGCAACCATCTCTGTGGCCCAGGTTGATGAAGAGTCAAAGGCCAGAAAAGCCACAGCAAGCGATGCTCCCCTGACCCCTTCACCAAGGGCTAAATTCAAGTGAAAAAAAAAACAAACAAAAAAACCCACAAAGGGCCTTTTGAGCTTATTAAGAGATATAAGAGCTTGTACCGAAGGAACAGCAACACAGAGGGAAGCTGGTTCTGGGAACTTAAAGCTGATCGGCTCCTAATAAGAACACAGTTCAGTGCAATGTCAGAGCCCCCGCTGCGGGGTGGGCTCTGAAGGGTCACTCTCTGAAGAGGTCACAGGGACAGAGTCTGTCCTGGTCGCTGGCAGCTGACAGCCTCTAACCAAAGGTAAGGTGCCTCTCAGGGTCACGGACACTTTCTACCCCTTTCTGAAGCTCAGACTAAGCTCTGGCTGTCCTCTCTGGAATCCCTTGGCTTCTCCTTGCTACCAGGTTACTATGAAAAATGCTGGAAATACCCCTCCACCCCACCCCCGCTTGCAAACCCTCAGTGATTCCCAATTGCAGGTGAATGTGACCCACATGTTTTTGCTTCCTGTTCTAAACTAGGACCCTGCTACCTTTTCACTCCCTCCGTGCTAAGTTCACGGTCTCACCTCCACACCTCGGCTGTGCTGTTCCTTCTGCCCAAAGTGTCTTCCCTGTACTGTTGCAGACCCATCACTCCTCACCCTGGGCTCCCCCAAACCCCACCCTGCACACGACTTCCCCAGACAGGCCTGGGTGCGTCACCCCTCCACCGCCCTGTGCGCTCTGGGAAGTCCCTCACCCCAGGCTGCCTCGTGCTCCCCTGACTTGTGTTATCCCGCAGAGGTCGTGCCCCTGGAGGGCCGGGATCGAGTCCGCTCCCCTTTGCATTGCGCCTCGCGCAGAGGGCTTTCCGAAATCGTTGGCCAAACCAAGCTAAAGATGGGATCTGAAAAGGGCTGAGCTGTACTGCCAAGGCCCGGGGACTCTTTCTTCCTCAGTGGTGAAGGGGGCTCCCGATAGGGGGACCTGGAGCGGGATGCACCCACAGCTCCACACGGGTCCCAGTTTCCTCACTCGTTCATTCACTCTTCTGACACTTGTCAAGCACGTGCTTCACGTCGGCTGCAAGGCTCCCGTTGCCTGCCTTGGGCTCAGGGTTGTTTGGGTCGTGTGCCATGCAAAGGCACGGGGCGGAGTGGGGCTGACCAGCCTGGACCCCGCTGGCCAGCTGTGAGCCTGGCGTAGGGCTGCATCTGCCCCTGGAAAGTGAGGAAGCTCTTCTCACCAAGGTGCCCTCAGCTAAGGCACACCTGCTCCCTGGGGCTTAGCCTACCCAGAGGGGACGTTTCTGTGAAACTCACACAAAGGAGCCGTGTATGTGAGAGGCGGCCCGAGGGCTGTACCTGTGTGCGTGCCGTCAGATCCTCCATTCCACCAGAGGCCTGGCAGAGAGGGAGGCAGGAAAAGGCACGTGGGCCATCAGCTTCTCTCAGTCTTGCAGGCAGCAGGGAGTTAGGCCTGCAGACTCGCTGACCCCTCGAAACCATTTCCTTTACCCCAAACGCTGCTTCCCTAGAGAGAGGAGACTTGGGAAACAACCTTAGCAAGCTGGTCCTGGGACAGCCTCTGCCGCGGAGGGCAGAGCAGCGCCGGGGCTGGGCGCAGGTGTCTGCCGGGAGCAGCAAGGCTCCTGCGACTTCACATGACTCTTTCAGGTGGAAACCAGCATGAGGGCCGGAGAGGACAGGGGTCAGTGAACTGATGAGTGTCCTGTCACCTGGCCAAGTCACCAAGGCCTGGGCAGGCCTCTATCCTTATCAGCTCTCACCCGGACTGTTCATTATTCTTTCTTTTCTGGGGACTCAGGAAACAAAGGGAGGCAGTGATTTTGTTTTCATGCGTCGGTCTTATCCTGAGCTCTTCTGGGCCAGACCCCAAGCTGGGGCCTGTAGTCCCCACGAGGGACACAGCCCAGGTTCTGTCCTCACTGAGGGCCCGGCCAAATGCCTCCGTCAGGGTCTTGGCTGCACAACTGACATTTATTTCCGAGTTTGCGAATGGCTGTGTCCACTGTCAAGAGTGATCCCTTTTCGTGGGTGGGATGGTGAGACTAGGCCCTCGTCCTTTCACTGCGTTGGCCCAGGTGTTTATCCCTTGGCCCAGGTGTTTTCCTGACTCCTCGCTCCTTCCCCAAAGCCCCCCACCCCTCTGGCTGACCTTGACTCATCATTCAAAGAGAAAGCAGAGGCCGGCAGAGCAGACCTGGAGCCTCTTCTCGCCGACAAAGCGACAAGCCCAGCGTTGTCCTCTGTGCCCATCCTCTGCCCGCCTCTGCTACACCTGAGGGCTGATGCCTCTGCCGGTGCCCTGGGCCTCACCACTCTCTTGTCTTCTTGAGGGACTCATGCCTTCACAGACCCCCCTTCTCTTCTGGATGATGAGGGACCCCCGTAAGCAGTCAACAGCCTTCTGCGTCAGCCTTTTTAACCCCCTTCTTGACCCCTCATGTCCCCACTCCGCTCCATAGGGACTCTCCCCGCAAAGACTGTGCCCCCTCTGCCCCCACATCCTCACTTGCACCCACCTTGCAGCCCACACCAGTGCGGCTCCAGCCCCCACCGCTCCACACCAGATCCAACAAATGTTTCTGTCTCCACCTTATTCAAGCCCTCCGCAGCATTTCCTACCTGCCACACGCACTTAAAAATCATTATTTTACAATGGGGAGAGGGAAGGGGGCGGGGGCAAGGGAGGGGTGGGGGACTAAGAGGTATGAACTATTAGGTATAAAATGAGCTGCAAGGATATATTATACAACGTGGGGAATATTTTATAATAACTATAAATGGAGTATAACCTTTAAAAAATAAATGAAGATACAATGCTGACTAAGAAATCATTATTTTAACAGTTATTGAGTGTTTGCTACGTGTTGAACACTCTCATGCATTATCTTGTGTGACTGTCAAACTGTCGTCATTTTGCAGAGGAGGACACTAGGGTGGTGGGACCAGGATTTCAACTAGTCTGAGCCCAGAACCCAAGCCCCTGATGGTACTGCACAGGCGCCTTCGTAACCCCCCCTTGGCTGCCAGGACGCCACCTCTCCTGGTTCCCTCCTGCCTTGCTGACCACTTCCTTTCTGTTGCTTTGGTTTTTCCTCTCCTCCCCAAATCTTGAATGTTGGGGGCTCAGGTCTGGGGCCTGGCCCTTTCCCTTCTCCATTGACATTCTCTTCTTAGGCCTTCTTGTCACACCCCTTGGCTTTAAATCCCCACTTGCAACTTGACGTTTCTAGCCCAAACCTCAAGCGTAGACTTGAATATCCAGCCACCTGCCTGACACCTTCACTGTGGGTCCTCAGGCACCTGACGCTCCCAAGTTCAAGCAGGGCTCTGGTTGCTCTTGACCCCCGATCCCTACCCATCGGTTCCCACCACCCAGGCTACCCGTGGCAGGAAGAGGAATCACCAGTTACCCACTGGCTCCAGCTCCCGACACAGGAGTCTTCCTTTTCCTTCACCCCTACATCTAACCCATCAACAAGTCCTATCAGTTCTGCCTCGAAAATGCAACTCAGGTATCCCCCTCTCTCCACCCTCAGAGTGGCCGCTCCCCGCGGTCACGCAGACCAAAGCTCCTGACCTTCCCTCCCCACTGCACTGTCTCCCGTTCCGTGCCCCACATTCCGCGGGGGTGATCTTTTAGCAACCTCCCTCTGATCCTTTCATTCCTCCGCTTGCCGTCCTTCAGCAGCTTTTCAGTGCTTTTAGGAAGAGATCCTGACCTGGTCACCAGGGCGCTGGCTCGTCTGGCCTCGCCCTGGCCACGTGATTCTTCCCCTCTAGGCTTCATGCCCTGCGGCCCTGCCATTTCTCTAATCTCAGGGCTCACGTGGCCCACAGGCCTGTCCACGTGTGTCCTACGCCTGCCACGTGCTCAGGCCTCCTCCGGCCCTGGCTGGGGAAGACCTCTGTTCCCAGTTCTCCCAGAGCCCACACTGCTGCTCCGGGGTACTCGGCACCGTGGAATTAAGTGCTTCTGCAACTGTTACGTTTCGCATCTGTAAGCTCCGTGAAGGCAGAGCCCGTGTCCGTCTGCCGACCACTGAGCTCCAGAGCTTCGCCCTGATGACACACGTGAACAGTTGCTCACAGGTGCGTGCTCCATAGCCGAGTGCCCGCCCTGGGCAGGGGCTGGGGCTCTGGGGCCACACTGGTTGGGTCTGAATTCTGGTTTCTCCACTTATTAGTCATGTAACCTTAGGCAGGTGACGTGAGAGCTGTGTCTTGGTTTTTCCATCTGTAGAATGGGGTGATTAAAGGGTATTTATACCTTATATGGCTATTACAAGGACTAAACAAGTTAAGACACATAAAGTCCTAGGATAAGGTCTGACACATGCACGGTGCTCGGTAAAGGTCAGCTACCTGCAGGTTGTAGACCATGAATCAAAACCTCCCAGGGCAGCAGAAGGGGCGGGTCTGGCGGGGCTGACCCACAGAGACTGGCACCGTGTCAGGTCAGGCCTGACCCCTGGGTACCACGTGTTCCCTCCTGCGAG
Source organism: Balaenoptera borealis (assembly GCF_965194805.1). NCBI lineage: Eukaryota > Metazoa > Chordata > Mammalia > Artiodactyla > Balaenopteridae > Balaenoptera > Balaenoptera borealis. The sequence goes on along the minus strand of NC_138866.1, from coordinate 13,401,446 downwards.
CACTCCCTGTGCAGTGACCCTCACGTCACCTGTCTGGGAGCTGTCTTCATCTTGTCATGGTGGCCATGCCACAGGATTACCCTTCAACCCTGCGGATGCAGCCTCCCGGCGGCTGGGAGGAACCTGGCAGGGGGAAGGGCAAACGGGACAGGCCAGCCAGGGCCAAGGAATTTGTGAGAGTATCACAGCTTTACATTCCCAGCAGAAATCAGAAAATCTGATCTTGCACATCTAAGAATAGCCGTTGGTTTCGACGGTGAGAGATGCCAAAGTGAAAGCTATAATTATTAGTAAGTAACAAGCAGAAATTATCCACCTACTTCAAAGTCATTTTTAGCTGCCATCCCAGAAGTGGAAATTGAAGGATGGACACCAAGAAGCTGCTTGGCTTGGGAAAGGCCCTGGTTCAACTCTGAACGACTGTGAATGTATGAATTTCCAATGGCCAATGATAAGGTGTGCATTCTAAAGAAAACGATGTATGACTCCCAGGGAGATACGTCTCAAGGTGCAACAAACATCAAATGCTCTAATTCAGCTCTCCTGACTCTTGCCCAGTGAGACCACAGAGGTTCTGGCTTCTATCTGGCCTGGGTTTCCCTTCTGCATAACAGAGGAAAAGAACGCTTTGGACCTTCTATATAAGATGGTGTATATACAAATGGCACTAGAAGATACTTGGAACTTTCAGGAAAAGAGACCATAAAAATGGGTAGTTGCTTTCTAAATATCATGTGATACCCAGATGTTATAAGGAAAAGATTGCTAAATGTAAAAAAAAAAAAAAATTTGGCAAAAAAACCCCAACAAAACCCCAAAACACAAACAAAATTAAAATGGGGGGAAATACTTATAGCACATATGACACAAGGCAAATTTCTTTGACACATAATAAGTGCTTACAACTCAAAAAGAAAAGCTCAGTATCTAAGAAGATAAATGGGCAGAAGCCATGAGCAGACAACTGAAATACCATTTTCACCTATCAGATTGGCAAAGATCTTGAAGTTTGATAATTTGCTGTGTTATAAAGAATGTGAGAAAATGGGCATCCTCACCTTGTTGACTGGAATGCAAACTGGCACAATTCTGTGGAAGGCAATGTGACAAAATTTCCCAAAATTAAAGAGGATGCACCCTTTGATCCATCAATTCCACTTTTAGGAGTTTACCTTACAGGTACAGAACAATCTATAGAAGGCTACTCATTGACGCATTGTCTGTAGCAGCAAAATACTAGAAATAATCTAAATGTTAATCAGTGGACTACTGGTTAAATTATGGTAAAATCATACAATGGATTTACTCTCTGATGTGCCGACAGGCAATGATCTCCAGCGAGTGTTACACCCTGGCAGGTGTGCACACACTAACGGTGGTTGCCGTGGGTGAGTGTGACTGACACTAGGGATGGCAGGAAGCCACTCATTTCACGTCTTTTGTGCCTTTTAAACTGTGTATCATGTGCATGTATTATTTTTTCAAAAATAATTTAAATCAAATTGTCACATGGGTCCAAACAAACCAAGCAACAAAACATGTACAACCTATGCCAGTTGGCCACCAGGTATCCTGTGAGGAGACTGAGGCCCTGGGGTCAGAAGTGTCCAGGAAGGAGGAGGAGGTACAGAGGGAAGGGGCGCCCAGGGCGTGGGTCCCACCACACAGGACGGGAGGGACCCCGGATGGTCAAGCATCCCTGGACTTCTGGGTCTGTGCTCCCCACTGGGCCTGTGGCTGATTTCCTCACAGAGCAGCCAGAGGCTCAGGTGTCCTAGTCATGATCTCTTTGCCATCCAAATGACACACAGGTGGCTCAGGGACCTGCTCATATAATAGGCTGGAAATCTGAGGTCATCTCAGAGTGGCCTTACCTGCCAGCCTCAAATCTGGGGCCACCTCCAGCACGGGCCTCCACCACAAGCTCCCACTACACTCAGCTCACCAGAAAAAACAACCAGGAGAGAAGAGACCCACAAACGCCACAGAAACACCATGGCCTTGGGTGTGAGGCCTTGATCTAGTTTCTTCCAAAGCTTGCGACCTTTACAGAATCTGGCAGTATTGTTAGAGCTGATGATGGACGCAGATGTTACCTGGTTTCCATAAGTTGTCAAAAAATGTGAGTCACTTTTAGTTTGCCACCCAGAGCAGTAAAGCTCAAACCACATATGGTAAAACCTTACAGTTCAGTGGAAGCTTATTTTATGAATTCCTTCTGAGTTTACCTCTTCAAAGACCATATTGAATATACGATACAATTCTAATCTTGACTCAAAGTCAGTGCTTTGAAAGAGTCAATATAGCACCAATCCTATAAAGATTATCATTTGCTCCATTCATTCATACTATATAAGTGTGATTTATATTCTGCCTGGAGTTTAAGGCAAGTATGATATTCCATTTCCAGAATTCAATTCCACCAACTCGTAGAGTGTTAAAAGCCACACGCATTAATAGCAATGAGAGCTTTATTCTGTCCTATAGGCTATGGCAATGAGAAATGGATGTCACACGATTAATAAAACTTCAAGGATAACTCCAAACGGAATCTTAGCTGCCAGGTTCTTCAATGTTCTAATAAGCAGCTACAAAATTTCCTCCCAAGAGTCATGGTGGGTCACGTCAAGAGGAGCAAAGCCTGGATAACTGAGTGAGAGGCAGCAAGCCACTGGGCAAAGCGGTCCTGGAACTCAGTGACCCTCACCAAGGTCATTAGCTTTTCCGAGACACAAGCAGGAGAAGCAATGCCTGGGAGGTCAAGGGAGCTGCTTCCAGCCTAGAAGGATCACCTTCTGCCCTTGTGGTTTCATAGACATTGGCCCTTTAAAAACTCAACTTCATGCCCATTTTGAAGGACAACTTTGCCCCTCTACTAGCCCTGCAGGTTGGGCCAGTCTCACCTGGCCTGGACACTAAAGTGAACCCCTTCTCTTTTTGTTCTTTGCCGTCACTGCTCATGAGGGCGACTGAGTAGGACAGGCACCAGGTCCTAGACTGGGGACCAGCTTTTCTTCAAGAGAGCCGCAGAGGAAGGCATGACTGCTGCTCTCGGGCCCTTGAGTCAGCCTGTCTAGAGCCCAGTAAGAGGCTGAACGCTGGCCAGCATCTGCACATGAAGAACAATCAACACATTCGTGAATCACCCCTCTTTTGTATTTCTGCTTAGAAGAACATAATTTGTTAATTTACAGTGGTTGTTTTGGCTCAATTAAAGATGCCAACACGGAAGCAGCTGACTGAGCTCGGCTCTGGGACATGCCAAACCCAGGTAAATCCAGTCGTGTTTCTTATACGAAGGTTCCAAACAAGGTTGAACATCACACAATTAGCCTTGGCAAAAAAGGAGTAAACAGATGGCCAGTGGTGGGTAATAAGCACTTTCGCAGCCAAACCTGGGCTTTTGCCGTGCACCCTGAGAGTTGAGCCTGGGAAGGCCTTGCAGATCAAGGGGTAAAACTTGAGAAACAGAAGTTATCTTTCCTATGGAACTATAAATATGGAAGCAAATCAATAGCCACCATTTGCTCTGTACGGTGGGATTCCCACTGCTAAAATGTCTGCAGGCTGGATTTATCGTGGCGACTTCCTAGCTATGCAGAAGCAGCCACGTGAAACTGGAGGAGGGGCACTCACACCTGCCTTCTGGGCTAGTTTCCAGTTCGGCAGCTGCTGGTACCTGCCTCGCTCTCTGAGGATTACCAGGAGCGCCATCAGAAAGGAGAGCTCGGACATCAAAAACGCTGTACCCCTCACCCCCTCGGCTTAGATAGAGACATCTGTGTCATCAGGACACCTGGCCCCTGGCCCAGCGTCTCTTAGACTTCCCCACCAGGGTGTGCCAGGCACTGTGCTCACCAACCCTAGGAGACGATGCTATTAACCCCACCGTACGGATGAGGAAACCGAGGCTGAGGGGGGAGGCTATCACCTCCAGCCTGTGCAGCTGTTGGTAAGTAGCAGAGCTGAGGCTCCACTCCAAGGCTGCAGGACTGCCAGACCTCCGTCGGGTCTGGGACACCACGCTCTGCTGTCCCCGTCGAAGAAAGTCTGGGGTGTAGATCTCTGGCCCCTGCTACAGCATGAACCCTGCGGCCCAGGCCGCAAGCTCCCCTCTGGCAGAGCGGCAGGTGGGCGTGGGGTTGAGGGGCGGAGCGGTACCTGCGTGGAGCCAGATCTGCGCCAGCGTCATCCAGGGGTGTAGCGGGCCCTGCTTGGGGGTGCTGCTCTGCAGAGACGACGCCACTTCCGACAGTGCCTGCTCCACTCTGGAGGCTGCTACCGACGTGGCGTGGACAGAGCCTGCGGGAGGGTTTCGGGAAGACGGCATCAGAGGCGAAAGGACAGAGCCAGCCAGCCACCGACCCACACAGCCAGCCGTCCCCCTCACACACAGGCACGGGTTCAAGACGTACACACACCCCTCCCTCACGATGTTTCTGAGGCTTATGGTCCTTACTGTCTATACAGTCACTATGGCCTGGCACCTTAGTTTCTGTCCTTCGCTTTAGCTCGCCTTTTAGTCAGGACAGGGCACACGCTGTGCAAATGCTCCGTCCGGGAGCTCAGTCGAGCGCAGGCTGAGTGTCGGGGCAGGAGGGGCACGGCTAGCCACGAGGCCGTGACACGCTGCTGAAACCTGGCAGACGTGAAGTACTACAAAGGGAGGTGACAAAGCACCCCTGCCTGGGCCTGAACCCAGAAACTACCTGGGGGGCAGGGGGAGGAACCACACTTGCCTCCTGGGGCAGGATTTGGCATAGATGGAGGCCATTCTCAAGACAAACCCAGCAACCGCCCGTTTCGTTCCCTGGCCTTTGAGGGATTTGGAACCATATTCTAGGACATGGCTTAAAAACTGTAGACAAAGCACAATTTGCCTGCCGTCTAAGCAGGTGTCTATCACTAAGGCTAATACCAGACTCGCCAAGGACAGGTTACAGCAAAGTGGCCCGGAGCTCAGGAGCTGCACCCGCCTCACTCTTCTGTAGAAGCCACTGTCCCGAGAGCTGGGGGAGGCGGCAGGCAGAGCACATTCACTGGCCACAGGGCTTCTAGTCAGAAGTCCGCTGAGTCAAATGACGCATTCCTCTCCACGCTGACCCTCGAGAGGTCCTGGCGATCGGAGGCCACCTCCCAAAACAGGGGCTCTTTCCCCGCCTCTTTCCAACATCCGCTCTTGGAGGAATGGTTTCAGAACTGAGAGCGGGAGTCTTGGTTATTTCAAATTTAAAACTGGTGATATTTATATTCACTGGCAACATTCTTAATTTATAACTCATTGTAAAGTGTAATGTGGAGATAAACATTCCAACGCCGTCAGTGGTAACTATCAACTTATCATGAGGTTGAAAATGGTGATAATATAGAGAGATAAATGCTGACTACTCAAATAAATTTCACTCTGGGTAAAATGAGATTGTGAGCATAAAAACAATTTCTGTTGGGGCTTTGAAATGCACCAAGTTGGTCTTTTTTATGATAGAAAAATATTAATCTAGAAATGGGAAAGTATATTCTCAGTATGGCACAAACAGCCAGCAACTGTTATTCTCACAGTTAAACATCAGAGATTGTCTTATTAAAGTCATAAGTGACATAAGAATGTCTTCTATTTTCATGAATATTTAAGGAAGAAAGCTTCTAAAAGTTCTAAACAGTGAATAAGACATGAAAGATTTGAAAAGAGGAAAGCATAAAATTATTATTTTCAGATTATATGATTGTACTTCATGAAAACAAATAAAATCTGGAAATTAACTGATCTGAAAAAAAATTTTTTTTTAAATAAAAATTAATTTATTCATTTTTAAGACTACTTGCAGCAATAGACTGGCCATCCATATTCCAACACAAAGGAAACATGGATTTTTCTAAATACACTCAAATCCGTCAGTGGGGTGGGGTTGGTGGAGGTGAAATGCAGGAGGTGGATGGGAACCAGGGGAAGAGTATGAGGAGGGCGCCTCTGGAGAAGGACCAGTGAGTCCTCCAGAGTGAGCGCTGCCATGCAAGGAGGATCTTGAGGCCCAGTTCAGAGACGCTGATCGATATCATTATGATCCAGGAGAACTGATGAAGTTCAGCTAAGAACTGACCTTGCTTAGACAAAGTGTGTCGGACTACTTAAAAAAACCCTAAACAGCAAAATGATTAAACTGCCGCTGATTTTTTTGGTCTTGTTTTGTTTTTAACCTTTTTACGGAAAAATCAATGCTTTAACTTTGATAACAAGGATTTGATGTAGTTTCCCTGAGACTTTTAACAGCAACTATTAGTAAATAAATAAGGTTGCTGTTGCTACATTCTGACATTATCAAGCCGGCTCACCTCCTCACTGACTACCTTCAACAGTGGTTCTCAACTTTGACTTCACATCAGAATCGCTTAGGGATTTTTAAAAAATCATGATGCCATAGCTACAGCCCAGACCGACCGAATCACGGACCCTAGGGGTGGGACCAGGCATCTATTTTTTAACAGCGCAGGTGGTTCCAATGTGCAGCTAAGGCTGAGGCCCCTGACCTGGGGAGAGAGGAAGCAGGTGTTATTAACTGACATTTGGTCAAGAAAAGCCTGCAGGCGTCCTCCACACAGGCCAGCCAGCCTGAGCTGTCCTGCTTTCCTGCAGCCCAACAGTCTGGGGAAAGAGTACCGGGAAGATCTTCTTCTTTAGGACGGAGGTTCTCAGAATCCTCTTGGTCTCAGAATCCCTTAGGAGTCTGCAAATTTATTGCGACCCCTCAAGAGATCTGGTTTACATGGGTTATATCTATTGATATTGACACATGAGAAATCGAAACTGAGATATGCTCAAAATATTTAGTTATTAATTCATTCTTAAAAAAGAACAATAATAAACTACCACTCTAGAAAAATCCTACACATTTTCTACCAGGTTCTCAGGCTCCTTTGCTACAAGGACTTGTGACTTTTGGAGGGGCTAATTTTGCTTTTTTGGATTAACTGTTTGGTTCACAAATGAACTAAGCAGAACTAACGTCAAAGTTCCTTCTCTTTGTGGTATCTATATACAACTAAATTAATTAATTCTTCACATAATAATCTGTAAAATAATAAATTTTAATTTATTATTAAAATCAGTGTTTCACTGTGAATAAGGTCTGGCAAATGATGATGATGATGACGCCAGCACTGGTGATTATTGGCTTTAGTGAACGTGGCCTGTTTCAGGCACTCTGATTTGCACTTTACATATTATTATTTCACTTAATCTTTAAACAATTCTTTGAGGCAGGTAACACTGTTAACCTGCATTGTTTAGATGGCAAAATTGAGATTTCAGTGAGTATCTTACCCAAAGTCATACAGCCAGCAGGTGGCAAAACCAGGACTCAAAACACTAGCCTAACTCCAAATCTAGCCTCTGAATCCAGCCCTGATGCCACCTCCACCAGGAAGGCTGCTGGGAGCCTTCTGTTTCTTCTCCCTAGCACCCTCGTGTAAGAAGTTAGGCCTCGGGTCCTCAGTGCCCCGTCTCACCCTGTGGGTATGGTTATCACCGTACAGACCACACTGTTTTATGTTAAAAGTTGATGTAACTGTCTCTCCTCCGAGACTGGGTGGTTCTGGAAGACAGGAACATGCCCTCCATTTAGGCATTTTCAGGGGCTCACAATGCCAGGCCCATGCAATGTCCTTGGTAAATGCTTGCGGAATGAGTGAATGATGAATGAATGAATGGAAGAATGAGTACTGTCAATACACACATCACTGTGTGAAATTTAGAAGAGTGGCCCCTCTTTGGGGAAGCATGTCTGGGTGCCCTACTCTCCTTCCCTAATGGCTCAGAGGCCAGAACCTTCCCCGGCTCAGGGGGCTTCTCAGCATGGCTGTGCTCACTTCCAACAACCTGGACTAAGAACCACAGTGGTGCACGGCTGGATTAACACCGCACTCACCTAGGGGCTTCCCATCTCTAACATAGCTAACCCGCTTAAATAGGGAGGGTAACTGAGGTTCGTCAGAAATAACCGTTTCCTTCCTAGTCGATCCCTTTTCACACACGCCTCACAGGGGCAGAGACCCTTCAGGTTCTGAACTAGGGATGGATATTAGGGCATTCAGTACTTATTAATAATGGTAGGTGACTTATGATAATGGTAAAATTATTTAACAGTTAATGTCTACTCTTTCCGGCAATAGCATAGTATATCAAATTCTTCCACTGGGTTAGAATTTGGAGGAAAAAAGGGATAAACATCATTATGAATCAGAATGGATATATCTGATTACAAATAATCAAAACAACCTGTAACTTAACTGTTTCATAGGATTGAAAATGGTAAGTGCCAAAACAGATTTTGATCTCTGTTGGTAAACACCTAGAAATGCTAGTTCTAACCAACCTATTTTTAAAGCAACCCTTTTCTTTCTCACCAAAGCAAATGTACTCCTACAGTGTGCGTGGGGGTTAAGAGGATTATTCCCCTAAGGGAAATGGACAAATTGAGGCTTGAGAAAGGAATTAGAGGGAGGAATAGAAGACATATTTCTAATTTGAAATCCAAGACTCTGGAGAAATAAGCTTCCAAATAATCAGGTTCGACAGGTAAGCCAGCGAATGTGTCCGGCCACTGTACATCTCTTATTTATCACGTTAATTTGAGAAGTGCTTGTCCCTGTCGTAACCCTGAGAGCCGAGCAGCCACCAAGTCCCTCAGTCACAGGGCACAGTGGCTCTGAAAAGCTACTGCAAAACCAACTGAACCGACAGCTGACACAGGCAGGTGAGAGCATGCCCTAAAATCTGGCCTAGGTTCTGTGACCTGATTGCCCCAGTGGTCCAGGGGGCATAAGATGCCCTGGAGCTGAGGAGATCTGAATTTCCTCCCACCTAGAGGCCCGAGAGGAAACGTTATCTCGGACACCTGATACATAGGCAAAGTGCCACTTGAAGAATTGTTCTGATCCCTACATCCGGGGTCTTTATCTGAGTCCCCCCGCCTTGGACCACTGTCTGGGTGGGGTGGGGGACAGGGGCAGTGAAAGAGAGGCCCCAGGAGCTGTGGTGGAGAGTCATCTCCCCATGGGCGGAGGGGCCAGGAACCCAGGCCCCTGACCTCAGGAAGCTGAGTCCAAGCTCAGCTTGGAGGATGTCTGCCCCACATTCCTATCATTTGCTGAAGCCTGTGGAGAAACCCTGCCACAAGTAGGACGCCGGGCACAGCCAGGTCAACTTGCCGTTGCAGTTGAAGCCTTTCCAAAAATCCTTTTCCAAAGCACACTACACCTGCGGTCAATTTCACACAGACCTCAAATGTGGCAATCACATGTGGACCCTATTTCAATATCCAAGGCTCATCATTCAAAGGGGTCTCAGAGCCAATAATTCTGTTAAGCAAAAGGCTCAGTAAATTATGTGGCCTAGTTAGGTCCCATCACCTGTATTTTCACAAGCAGGGTCACTGAGTGCATGGCGTGTATTTATATTCTAGCTACCCTTTTCGCTGTTCTGGTCGCATTATGTAAGCTGCTGTGGTCTGAAGGATGTCCACCTTCCCTGTCCCCTCATATCTTCACAGCAGGTAGGAGATGAACAGGTCTCAGATGCAGCCCTGCTGCCTGCTGTCTTGCTGAGCAACACAGTCTGGGAACAACAGACAGCTGTGTTTCTTGATGTGCGAAAAAAATCCTCTACCGAAGAGACGCCAGTAGGCGCATCTCACAGGTGTTTGCTCAGAATTCAGGCTGCTCTTTGCTTCCCGGCCCTGGAGAGTTAACTCGGATGCCTCATAGGCATGAACGTGAGAGAATGTAGAGCACGTGGCCGCGCCCCAAGTTCCATCTCTCTGCTTGTCACCCACATTCTTTCTGCCTAATGCCGCCGCAGCAGATACTGGCCCTCCCCACGTTTTTCTGAAAAGAAACCGAGTGTGCAGAAATTACCCACTGCTAATAAATCTCTGTACTGGTTTTCCCTCAGTCCTGAAGTGATTCAATAGTATCTGTCAGTAGAGTTTATTCAGCTTCTGGTTCTTAGAAGCTGTGCCCCCAAAACAATGAAAGAATTAAAAGCAGCAGCTCCCCTTCTTAAAGACCCTGCAAACTAAACAACGATCTGAATGACTAAGCATTCTGCCCGAGAGCTTTGCTTAAAATTTTTCGTTTTTAACAGGAAAAGGATGCCTGTTTCTCAAGATAGGGCTTGCGCGTAAATCAGTGCAACACTGCGGACTGCTGGCAGCCCAAGCGACCTCCTCACACCTGGCCCCTGTGCGCTAAGAACCAGAACGTCCTTGGACCCGAGGAGACAGTGATGACTGTCTCTTCTTTTCTGAGGCGGGAGGAGAGATACGAGCGTCCGCTCTCACTTCAGCACTCATATTAGGCATATTTTTCTCTGTACCTTAAAAACATGAGCCATTTTCCTCCACTCCCCGCCCTGCCAACCCCGGGCGAGGACAGTTCCTATCTTTGCTGGCGGCGGTCCTGCTTCTCGAGGAGGCTGATCTGGGGGTGGCGGGCTCCCACAGCACGCTGTCAGAGATCTCCCTTCCGCATTTTGGTCCCTCGAGGGCTGCCCCCTGCCCTCTTCACAGCATGTCCACCCACGTGATGGGGCCGCTGCTGGGTCTATCCAACTCCCACCGACTATGGGGCCTCTTGGTTGTGGGTCCCGCCGATAAATAGCTCTGGGGGGGGGGGTCATTCTAGTAGATACTTTTCTTTTTTCACTGAGTGAAAAAGGAGGTTAAGATAGCCAAGGAAATCTGGACAGCCAACCCATGGTCCCGAGACGAGATCACAATTTCCAAATGACTTTAACAGAATATCAAGCACAGTTGAAACCTGACAGGATGTGCCTTCCCTTGAAAGGGGAAAGTCCTTTCCAGGGAAAGCTTTAGGGAAGGATCCCCCTAAGGCAGGGGTATGTGGTCACCAGTGGGCATGCGGGGCTGGCCTGCGTGCTGCTGATGGCAGCTGGCGGGGCTAAGCGGTGCACATGCAGCGAGGGTCCCGCTGTGAGGGTGAGCTGAGAGACGGCTCTGGGCGGGAGACAGCACCTTCCGGAGGACTACACCGGGCAGAGGCTACCCACCTCCTCAAACCCTCCCCACTGCACAGCCATGAGGCCGTGTCTCTGGAATGAAGTGTCCTTCCGCCTGCGAAAGGCTTTTGTCTCTGATGCAGCCCATGGGAGAAGCCTCCCAGGCTCAGGCCGTAGTCTAATTGCTGGACGCGTGCTCCTCCACGTCTCCCCGAGTGCCATTTATTATCGACTCGTCCATCTCCTAAAATTCCATCCGACCTTGTTTACAGAAAGACACCCCAGAACTACTTAAGGAGAATTAATTTTAATTTAATTGGCAAGAAACGGTTTATACTTGAATCATTAGGGCTGAATTTTTTAAACTGCCACCCCTCAAAAGCAGTGGGGTCGTCACTAGAGTGATTTTTTTTCACATACAGGTGACAAAAATGACTTTATTCTATTAAGCAGTAGCAGAGGGTGAAATTCACCACCTAACTGACTAGTCACTTCCTGATCATGACAGATGTTTTTTGAATGTTAGAAAAATGCAAAGTCAATAATAAAATGCCAGCCACAGTGGAAGGAGACAAAACGACTACCCTGGCTTTATTTCTCACCTTATTTCGTTTGACAGGTATGTTTGCTCGTTAATGTCTGTTCTCTTGTCCTGGTTCCTAAAGAGAGCAGCAGTTTCACCAGAATTGGTGATATGAAAAATGAAGCCGAGCACCCAAAGTCAGCACGTTCTTGGAGAGAAGAATAAAACCTCAACCCACACTTCTCTCCAGAATGATGACTGCTGGGGCGCTCACTGCTGGGGGCGCCTGGGGTCCTCAGGACTCAGGAGTGAGGGCAGGGCGGGGGGTCCTGGCGGCTGCGTTCCGGGCCGGCTCTCCCCACCCGGCCGGTCACTGCCCTCTGGAGGCCACAGAGTCCGGGCTGCAACTCGGGGAGAAAGGCACCTGGCCGAGGCTTGAAATCAGGATCAGCTACCGGCAAACCCCAAAGGTGTGTGTGAACAGAATAATTAGTCAACTAAGACCTTTACAGATGAGGAAGCTACGGCCAGGAAGGTTAAATGAGTTGCCTGGATTCCTCTGCAGAACTGGCCCCGGAACCCAGGTTTCCTGACCCTCGAGAGACTTGGAGCTGTTTTTATGGAAATAGTTAAGTCCCTTGTATAAATATGTCAAGCCTCACTTTAACATATTTAAAGGGAATTGCTTAGTCTGCTTTAAACTCTGGTAGAAGTAGTTTAAGTTTTATGATGTCTTATTAGCTTATTTTAGGAAAACGAATTATTAGAATTATTTTCTATGAGCAATAATGGTTGAACTGGAAAGGAATTTTAAGATTCAACTAGTTCCCTCTACCCCAGATTTACAGATGAGCCGCACTGGGGAGCGTGGACGCCTCACATGTTTGATCAGCCCCCGTGGGACTGCTGACCAAGCCACTGCACGCCCCTACTTGGGCATTCTTCCTGCAATGCCTTCTTCTGTAGTCCTTCCCAGACAAGTGCTGCCTCCTCAGTGTTTACACCCGAGCTGCAGAAAGCATTAGAGAGCCCGGGAGAGCTGGGTCCCAGCGGGAGGGTTGAGCAAGCGGGTGGCAGCTTCAGGTCCAAGCCATCTCAACATTCCTGATCAACGGCCACAACACACACTGCATGGTGGGGTCAGCGTGATTCTGGAGACCCTCACAAAAGTTAACAGATAGATTGGTAAACTACTTACTAACTGAAAAAAGGGAGGGAAAACCATGAAAGTATACTTCTGGAGAGTTGCCTTGGAACAACAAATCAAACCAAAAATTAAAACCAAGAAACAAACATTTGAAAAATCAAAATTAAGGCTAAAAAAGCAAATGGAGTTCTAATAACCTTCCAACTGTAAGTCTGGCTGTCTGGAATCAGATTTCAATTCAAGAGTGACATATGTTTTTCCACTAACAATGATTTTTTTTTTTTTTTTTAAAGCAAAGAAAGGCCAACTGGGCATTCCCCTCCACATTTAGATGTTCACTCAGCACATGAAAGCTGACCAATTCATGTAATGTGTTTTGTTTCCAGGGCAGGAAATTCCAAATGGAAGGGAAAAATAATCAAACAAGCAGTTTTCAGATCTTTCCACACGTTAACCCTAATCATGATTCCAACAGTTTGTAGGGTTGGGCTAGCTTTCAATCCTCTGAAGTAAAGGATTGGAGGGAGAAATTCATAAAACTTCAGGTCTTGGCTATCTGTCCTAAGGGAAAGAGTTGGGATTCAAATTCATTATAATTTTAATCAAGAAATTCTACATTTACTAAATGTATGTTATGTTTTCCCTTCTCTAACTAAATGTTGTATTTATGGGGCGGGGGGAGGGGAGCAGTCTTACTTAAAACACCTGGTTACCGGCTATGCACTCCCTAAGGATGGAAGATGACTCAGAGCTTCACAGAGAATAAACAACTGAGCACTGCTTGGTACATATTACATTCAGCAGAAAGCCCAGTGGGTGCTCATTGCCCTAACAATTTGCTAATTAATCTGATATAAGGTGCCCACCAGAAGAGTCTGGATTTCAATCTTCTGAGGTTTAAAGGGACACAGGGCTCCTTGGGATGCAACAAGATAACTACTGGCAGGGTGTGGAGGTAGGTGGGTTCATTGTGCAAATGAGAAAGGATGGGGCAGTGGGAACATCTAACATTATTCTAGAACAGTAAGATCCCATTTTAAGACCCCCAAAAACTGGGCGAAAGTCAATGTAATAAACAATTTTTTCTGGAAAAACCAAAGCAAAAAAAAAAACAAAGTTGGCAATTGCCCCTAGGCATCATATTAAAGGGAAAATGTCTATTTTAAGAAGTGGATTAAAAACAACATAAGCAGTTTGTAAATTTTATCTTCATCTTCCATTGCATAAAACTGGGATTGCCGTTGAGGCTGAGTTCAGAACACTTAATATGCAGATAAGTAAGGTCAGAGTGTTTCTTGGTTTGAATTATTTATTTTAGATCATAGTCTCCTTTCTGCCCGACTGTGTGTGTGTGTGTGTGTGTGTGTGTGTGTGTGTGCGCTTAACACAGCAGGTTACCATCAGAAAGATAAGTGCATTAGGGAAAGTAGTTCTTTCTGGCAGCAGCTCCCCTTATGAGCTATTGTTTAGCATATAACTGAGTGTTTGGAACAAAGATGAGCCCTTATAAATCATGGACACAGAGATTAAATATTCTGGCCGTGTTGCGGGTAAAGTGAACATTAAATAAATGAGTGGAAGAACAAGGGTGGATCTCCTGGTGAGATCCATATTTAGGTGCCATTTAAGGGCTTTATCAACCAGTGTCTCATTTTAATACAGGGATCTTTTTTTTTTCCCATTGACAGGTCCCTGAACACCCTAAAACAGACTTCCAAATTTCCCTATTATTTAAAATCATGATTACATTAAAATACTGTTCAATTTCCCTGCATAGTTTCATGACACAAGCCCTACATTTTCTTTCCTTGCAAACAGAAAACAATTTATAGCACTGTTTTTCAAAATGTAGTACACAACCCACTGGCATCGGGATCATAAGAAGGTATTTTATAAATCCAGATTCTTGGGCCCCACCTCAGGCCTCCTGAGTCATAAACTCCGGGGGTAGGGCCCAGAGAATCTGCAGTTTTCAAAGCTCTCTGGGTGATTTTAACACACAGTAAGGTTCGAGAACCACATACTTAAAAGGCATGTGACCGATATCTTTAGAATACTACCTTGATTACTATATACTTGTTGAATTAATTTCTAAACTGAAAACCAGAAATAATTAGGAGTAAATTATTATTTGCAAAATGTTCTAATTTGTCTTTTTAAAAAATGAGATCTGTATGAATTTATATCAACTCCAGGAAAGCACAGAAGTCCCCAAGAACTAGAAGCGATATTCCAGAGAAGCTTCTATTGATTCTGCTCTAAACAGATTTCCTTTACTTTTTAAAAGGGAGGTTGGAACTTGGGCACCAAGGTCTCCTTCTGCCCCGCTCAGCTTTTGGATTTTCAAACTAGCAAGATTTTCTCTCAGATAAATTTGATGGAGTTTCTGATCCAGCTTATCAGTTAGGAAGATTATCAGAAAATAAAACATCAGGCAAATGAAGCAGATCTAACAAGAAAGGAAAAAACCATAAACCATGTTTACACAGAGAGGGTTCCTGGCGGGGACCTGGGTCACTGACTGAATGAGCTGCCGGGGGCCACACAAAGGTATCGGGTTTGGGATGAGAATGAAGATGAGAAGATACAAACAGGTGGAGAGGAGATTCGGTTCTTGAAAGAGAAGAGGAGGAGGAGGAATCTGACACTAAAAAAGTGAAAGAGAAAAATAAAAAAGGATAAAGGCAAAAAAACTTTAGAAACACAAAGAAAAAAAATAAACTGGCTTTTAATATACTCACATAAGCTGCAAAGAAAATGAGGTCATGTAATACACAATCATTCCTCTACTTGACAAGAGAATACAAGTGCTTTTCGAAGAAAACAAATTTGCTGTTTTTTCCACTGGTTATTTAATTGTTCTGCAACAACACCACGGCATAAAAACATCTCAGATTTACCTGGGCACAGATTCAGCAGTATGATCCATTGAAAATAATACCTCTTTAACCTAGAATACCCAGGACATTCTGGAGGAAAAGAAACTATTTGCTTTTCAATTGGAAAGGATTAGAACTTGACTTTTCCTTGATTTGTTTTTCATGAGAAGCACTTATATAAAGTTTACTTGAAAACTAAGGTCTTTCTAGGTGCAGATACTGAGGTGCAACAATGGGTCAGGTCCCCGAATCGTGACAATGGAGTCTAAGCTTGCTAAGCTGGTCTACGGTTGGGTCCACTGGCCAGGCACTTTGAAAAGGAAGCTATTACTGTCACTTCCATGTCTTCAGCTGGAGAGATACACAGCAGTAGGGAGAACCACCGCAGTGACAAATTAAAATTTTTCCCAGACAAAATGGATCAAACTTTCAAGGTAGAAGAATCATTACTATGGATCGGTGTCTGTTAATATGTACCAATGATTAAAGATAAATCTCCTTACTCCACATCCTGTTTTGAAGGCAAAAGGAAGAAAAAGAATTCTTTTTCCTCCTCTATTTAAGGAACTAACTTATTCCGAAGAAAAGACAATGATTCAAAGCTTCAGAGTTAAATGACTCACTCCATTTGATTCCTCTCCCTTGATGGCTAGGACCTACTGGATGACAGAGGTGGGGGGAAGGGGACCCAGAGGTGATATTAGAAGGGAAAACATATTCTTTAAGGGTTTTTTTTTTTCAGTCTGCCACATCCATTTAATAAAACCAATGTCCACTCTTTAGCCACAGTGGACTCAGCTAGTCCAGAGCTTCTAGACATGGGTTCCCCTTATGTTATTGCACAGATCTGCATATGGACAATTTCAGAGGTGGAAAACCATACCCCAGTTAATTATTCACCTTCCAAAATCAAGAACACTGAGCCTGTACTTTATAATGACCCAGATGTATAATAATGGTATCTCGGTTATATTTTTATAACCGAGCTCTTATCTGTTTGACATATACACTGAAATTTTAACAGGCAAAATATGATGTCTGAGATCTGCCGCAAAATATGATGTCTGAGATCTGCCTCAAAATAGTCTACAAAAACTAAGTGTGGGACAGCAGAGATACAGGAAAAAAGAATAGGAATTGTTGAAGGCTGGTGGTAGGTACATGGGGATTCATTATACGAGTATTTCTATTTTGGTATACTTGAAATTTTTCCACAGTAGAAAATTTTTTAAAAAAGGAAATAAATTTTAGTTCTGGAAGACAAAAACAACAATCCAAGAGGGCCTGTGGCTTCACAAAGGAGTCTACTGCACATTGGGTGACTCAGAATTGGCAGTATCACAACCGTGGCAGGTCGCCTCGGCTTTGGCCACACGTCTTTGCCCGCTGTGCTCTTGTCGGATGCATTTCGAAAAGCAGAGAAGCACTGCGGAAGCCTGAGGACATTCTCCCAAACGGATGCAGAGGGATCCTCAGGGCATGCGTAAAGGGACACGTCACAGGGGCTGTGCAGCACGTATATGGTATGCTATTTTCAAGTCAAGGGACACGGGAAATAAGATCTAATCTTATTTGCATGGGAGGGTAAACAAAAAGCTAATGAAAAATGGTTATCTTTAGGGAAAGGCAAGATGGAAGGGCAGGGATGGAAGCAAAACATCTCTATGGAACCTTCGGAATCAGTTTGAACCAAATCTGTGGGTCGTTCACGAGACAGGCGGTCCCCACTGATGCCCTAATAAGAACCGCTGCCCTCCTGCGACCAGCCGCGGGCTGAACTATATAAAACTGGGCTTTATTAATCAAGATGGAGGCATCTTTTCCATTTATAGGCGAGCCTTCCTAATGTTTAAGTCTCTCTGATTTAAACAATCACTTCAGAATGTTTTACCATCATTTATAATCGGTCTGCAACTGATAAGGCCTGCTAACACGGCCTTCTGTTTCTCTGATTCCTGGCCTCCTGGGTAAGTAACTGGTGATGTGAAAAGCAACGATTTGGGGCTCTGGGGGCAGGGCCGGTGACAGGAGTCTTGGAGGGGGTCGTGTGGACATACAACCACACCAACACAATAAACTGGTCACTGGCCAGCGCCTGGGAGGCTGTGGTTTTGTCCTGTTGTCCAAGGGCACCTGCCCCAGAGATCCAGACTCCAACCCCCCAGGCTCCGGAGTGAGGGAGAGCAGTGTCCGCTACGGACAAGGGGCAGCGACCCCCGACTCTGCCACGGAGACACGCCTTGGCTGGAAGCTGCGGCACCTGATGTTTAACCTGAAGAGGGAGCCTCCTGGAGGCTCTGGGGAAAAGGTCCCAAGGGGCAAAGGGGAGAATGAATCCCAAGGGCCTCACTCATTTTCTCCCACTGTCTGTTTTTAATGTGATGTGGATGAAAGTCTCAGACCTCAGGGGAAATTAAGGTCCCGATCAGCTGGAGGGGAAGGGGGTCTGAATTTAGTACGAGTGTCCTCGCAGGGTCCTGGGGGTAGGGGAGAAGGGGAAGCTGGCCCTGGGCAGCCACAGCAGCTGGGAGCCAGCCGTAGTGAATGTTACCTCCCTCTCCTCTCTCCCCGGGGTCTGAGCCTCACCTCTCAGTGGCTAAGTCCTGACAGCCTGACCTTCCCTTTCCTGCAGCGAGGGGGGCTACACACGTCACTCTAGCAGGTCTGGACCACGAGCAGGACTCTGCTGTGCCATCCCAGGTCAGAGTCTGCCTGGTTCGCCGTCTAAGCCCACCGATGACCGCCCCTCCACCCAGGGGCCAGGCTACTCCAGGGGCGAGTTTCTCTGTGGCCTAGCTGGCCTGCATTTTGAGCAGTGGCTGCAAGCCCTGTTAAACTGCACTAATTTATAATTCATGCTGCTTCCAATGCCCAACACTCTTTTGACCTAGGAGCCCCAGGGCCCTGGGATCAGGCTTCTTAAGCCGACTTTAAGTTTGGCAAAAGGGAGACTAGCACAGGAAGGCAGGCAGCTGTGAGGATGGGCTTGGGTGAGTACCACACCCGGCTCCCATTGCCACCTGGGGAGAGGTTTTCCAAGGATGGCTGTGCACGCCTCAGGGCTGCTCTCTGGCTCTTTGGAGGGGCTTGGTCAGGAGCCGGGACCTGGCACAGTGCAGGAGAAAGACCCGGAGGCTCCTTTCGTGAAATCAAGCCACAGAAGACCAGGCGTACCCAGACAGCGATTCAGCCTGACCCAGGGCCCTCTGGGGCGGTGGGAGAAGCAACAAAACCAGCTTCCAAAGGATGCTCTGGAACTACCCCTGAGGCTCAAAGCGCTGTGGATTTCTTTACATTTTGTGGGTCTGTGGAGTCCTCCGAATTGCCACTGAAAAGTCAGTATTACTACTAAAGTTACTTGTTTGGAGTTCCGGAGATTACAGAGGTATCTTTACCCCTCTGTACTTAGGCAACTGTGGAAACGCAAATGATAACTGAGGTGTAAATATCTGCTCCGAGGCGGTAAGTGCCACAAGCTTGCTCGTGGGGTCAGTAGATTCAGAAGCTCTGAACCCACCTGCCTCTCCCTGCAGGGTTTTTTGTGGGGTTGTGTGAGTTCATATGTGCAACTGATTAGAAACCAAAAGCTTGATTTTAGCAAGGTCTGAAATCTAAAGAAAGAGAAAGAAACAGAAAAGCAGAGGGGAAGCTTGATGGGGATGGGAACAGTCTAATTTTAGTTTCGAATTTTCGGCTCCAAGAGCAAGGGGAAAAATAGAAAGATTTCAAAGAGCTGTGTTGGGCAAGTAATATTACTTCCCCCACTGTGAACACACACTTGAAAAAAGACACTGGAGAAAATGCACCTCAGGTGAGAGTTTAGCCTATTTGGGTGAGGACTTCTTCCCACCCCAGGCCCTGATGGTCTTCATCCCGCGCGGCTTGGGGCCAGGCCCCATGTCCCTTCTGGTTGACACCGTTTCAGCCCCTCTGGCTTTTTATTCTCACCTGTCTCGGGATCGCTGAAGTCTGGCAAAGTAATTGTATTAAGCTGTCGTCTGTCAGCAATGGTTCTATCTAAGAGGCTGCTCCCACGTCCAGAATCACTGCAAAACACAGCTACAAATGTCAGTCATTTGAAGGGTGGGCAGGGGAAGGAAACAGAGTCAACCAATCCCGACTCCTGAAATGCAGCAAAACCTTCTGTGCATTTTTTGAGCTTCTTCAGCACCTTTCCACTCATCACCGGACATCCTGCTTCCCCGCCCGGCCCGGGCTGGGATTCCTTTCAGGATCCACATCACAAACACGGCTTAAACCGCACCCAGAGACCCAAGCTAATTTTCGTCTCTTTTGTGTCATTGTAAGACACAAAAATGAGAACTTCGAGCCACGTTCTCCATCCACCGTGTGGGGGAAACTGATGAGCATTCTGTGCTGGTAAGTCTCAGGCTCATCAAGCCCATAAACACATCATCCTCGAGTCGTCTTTAGGAACCAACGCTCTACACCAGTGCAGTTAAGCCCTGGCTGCACAGAAAAATCACCCGGGGCATCTCTAAAAGCCACTGATGCCTGGGTCCTGCCCCCACACCAAAAAAATCAGAATTTCTGGTTTTCAGAGCTCCCCAGATGGTTCTAATGCATAGCCAAATTCAAGAACCACTGGCCCTTCCTTTGCAAAGGGTGATCACAGCCACGGCCTCGTTTGTGTCCTAAGAACAAGCCTTTAAGATAAATGGCGTGGTTGATACCTCTATTTAATAGACAAGAGAGAGGAGGTGTGAGGCCCTACACTGAGCTGGGTGCTGGCAGAGCGGCAGCTACAGCCCCCTTCCAGTGTTCCCGCGCTGGGCAGGCTGGGCCTTGGAGAGAACACGGTAGCGTCTTGGCAGCAGCCTGCAGGCCGGTGCTTCTCATTAGCTTCCTGCACTGAATCCCCCTCTCCAGGCTGCTCCTGCATAACATAACGGGATCAGCCCCACTCCTCGGGCGAGTCACGTGGGAGACCTCATCGGGACTAACTGGAACGAAACACCGTTAAGGGCCCTTGGCTCATAAAGACTTTTTTTTTTTTTAATTCTAAGAAGCTTGTAAGTAAAAACAATGAAACAATTGCATTCTTTTTTCCTCTATCATGATATTCTATCAAAAGATGCATATCTGTCTCTTGAGGTTTGAGCCTTTAATGCTTTTCTTTGAATCCATTTTTTTTTTTTCCAATCTGGGGGCTCTACAAATGATTTTTTTTTTTTTTTGTTAAGAAGTTCAAATTCCACAATAAAGGGACACAATTTCCTTCCTCTATGCAGCTGTTTCTAAAAGTGGTACAAACAAGATTTGCTATGAAACTTAATATGGTTTGCAGGCTGCAATTTCCACGTCCAGTGATGTAGTTAGAGAAATCCACAGGAAACAGAAGGAAACTTGCTTCAGTACAGACTGGTTTGTTAGCCTATACTTATGACATCACTGGATACATGCTTTTTGGAATCTGTTCTATTAATTATTTCCATGACTGAGAAACAATAAATGTCTCTGAGCAGAAGACAGCATAAAAGTACATGCAAATTTGCATTAATCACATTAGCAACTGAATATTTCTAGCATTGATCTGTTCATGCATGTATTTTTAATATAAATATTACAAAAAATACTACAAAAATATTACAAAGAGTTAATTATCTGAATGTTGCAATGGCTCCCCACTTAGGAGTTTTTCGGAAGATCTTATCTCAAAATACAGTGAAATTTTTCATCACCTTGGGGATTCCAGGACACACAATGAGGTCTTGGAATTGCCAAGGAAGGATTTGCCTGGGTTTTCAGTGGACCAAATCACAGTAAGTGGATGGGAAATGTCTGGTTCAGCCACAATCCTCCAGGCTTCTCATTTCACCAAGTATCAGAGCACAGGTTTGGCTGCTGCATGTCACGCTGGGTCCTGGAACCCAACCAGGAGTCTGGGTTCTTATCCCACATCTGTCACTAATGGTAGGTCACTTTGAGCAGGGCCCCTTTCTCTGTGCCTCAGTGACTTCCCTGTGAGGTGAGGATAAGGATTGTCTTCCCACACAGGAGTGTGTCAGGCTGAACTGAGGTCATGGACACAGAACATTCAGAAGAACTATAACTTCTGGACACACGCCAGGTGTCCTTATAAATACCATGCCTCCAAACATGCATCTGGGGTTAACAACGCTGGCTGACTTCTGGAGACAACTCATTCCCAGCTGTCTGGTGCAACAGTAGGTGTGGAGAAGCTGAGTTAAGGACCTCCTACTCCAGATGTTATAAACCCCAACTAAAACGAAGATCTTAACTTATGAACCTCAGCCAGTGATAGGGACCCACGACCTATATTTCCCTTCCACCAGCTGAGAAACAATATTTGGTTACATTCCTTAGTTTATCTCCATAGTATTTGTTTATCTCCATAGTATCTGGTGCTTATATAGCAACAAATAACTATTCACAATGGAGATGCTTTCATTTCCACTCTGACGGCTGTGACTGACTGAGAATTTTGCTGGATGCTTTAAGCAGGTTTTAGTTCTTTGTTTATATGGTGCAGAATTTGCCTTTGCCATGATCCACAGGATGTGGAAGAAGGGGCAGAGGAAGGCCTGGCCTCGCTCTCTCATTCTGGCCAGCCTCTCTCCCGCAAGCCTTCCTCTCTCCCTCTGGGACACATCTGCTTGGGCACCTCCGTGGACCACCTCCCCCTACAGCTCAGTCACCTCACCTCTTCTCTGCCTGGCCCTTAGGTGCCAGGACCACCTCCGAAGGAGGATGACAGGAAGGAAAGGAAAACCATTCCTGGTCAGCGGTGTTCGTAGAGGGTTTAGGGAAAGGAAACTGGAAGGAACCCCAAATCCACCGCACGTAAGCTGCAGAGATCCACGTATGTAGGTGTACACATCCAGGTAATTTCTATTCCCTTAAATACGGACTGAAAATCCCGAGTACACTGTACTGATGGTTAAGTTATCCTGGAAACTGGAAGCTTCTCTTGGAAATCCTCTAACACAGCTACACAGAGATTAAACACAGGAGGCGAGCTGGTGGTGGCCTGGGAACCAGAACCCTGGGGTCCTTGTCACAGCTTTGTCCCTTCCCAGCTCTGAGACAGTGCCTGGCACACAATAAATACTGATGTAATACAGGGGCCTTGGATAGGAAACCAGAACATTTCCCAGTCAACTTAAGGCCGGATTACACGAATCAAGGCAAGTTCCCAACATTCCCGAACTCAATTTTCTCATCAGTAAAATGGGTCTGATGTAACACGACATTTGGCCATTTTATGGGGCTACTTTGAAGATGAATGAGAGCACACTTTGTGAAAAGAAAAGCTCCACCAAAATATGGATGACTACTAGCGTGAAATGGGGTTTCCAATTTCCACCTGAGGTTAGAGCAAAGAAATTGTCTTTTTTAAAAATGTTTATATGCTATTTGTTAATGTGATTGAAATGGGACTTAGGAAGAAAAAATTTTCTTCCGATCATATGGCTACATGATGGAGATGGTTTAAGTGGCAGTGACAAGAGGGGGGAAGAAGTAGTTAATAATAAAAAATAAAAATAAAGGAAAAAAAGCTGGTTGTCAATTCAGAGAGGCAGCATGGGTGATGGAGAGAGCTTTGATGTTCGGCAGACCTGGGTTTGAATAATAGCTCTACTAGTTGTTTAATTGAGAAAACTAGGGCAAGTTCTTCAATAAAAGTGAAGTGTAGCTTCACTTTTATTTTCTATGAAGTGGAAAAGAACAGTAGCTTTCTTGCAAGGCTGAGGCAGGGGTTGAGGAGAACGTATAAACAGCTTAGCACGGGGCGGCACAGGGAAGGTACAGCATCCGTTGCTGAAGCGCTGGACCGTCTGGCGAGGCTCTGGCCAGAAGTCACACTGTCTTAAGTGGCCAAGTCAACACGCACAAGAGCTGAGGGAGCTGTGCACTTCAGCAGGAGAGAAGACGAAACGTGAGGCAGATTTCTGTCCTAAAGGCAAGCAAAACTGCAGGCCTCGGGAAATAAACCCAGGCTTCTGAAATGACCAACACCTTGCCAAATGTACACTCAGGAGAACGCCACCCACCCTTTGCTCACAGCAGGAGAAGCGTTCTCAGCCTGCAGGGACCGCTCTTTGGCCTAAGGCTGCGTTCAGCGACTGCCTCAGAGGGTGGTTCTCCTTCAAGCAAGAGTGAAGAGGAGGGACGGGTCGCAGAGAACAGGAAGCGAGGTCTTGTCTCCGTTTGGCCCTGTTACTGCCCGTGTCTTCTTCTGCGCCCCCTTCAGTCCCACCGCTCTGGAGGCCCGTGCCAGCCCCTGGGTGGGGCTCTTGGGGGTGGCGAGCGGTGGGACGCCCTGGGAGGGGTGAGCGCAGGTCCCTCACAACTGAGCACACTTAGAAACACGGGCGCCTGAGCCCGGAAGTCAGTGAGGACCTTCTCCAGCTGGAAACCAACCGCCCCCTGCCAGCATGCTTTCTGCTCAGTTTTCACGTCTTGGGCATGCGTTTCTATCCTCTTCTAAAGCCCCGTGTTTCCCGACTTGAGGCTGCCGGGCCCAGAGCTGCCCTTATCTGGAGAACTGCGGGGTGTGCTGTCCCTGTCAAGACGCTGCCCTCCCCTCTTCTGCTTTATTCTACTGCCAGGGTCACGCCCTCCCCGACCGTACTGGGGAGGATGTCTAAATTTGCACACTGGTGAGGGCTACAGGAGAAACATTTATTTATA
Source organism: Balaenoptera borealis (assembly GCF_965194805.1). Taxonomy (NCBI): domain Eukaryota; kingdom Metazoa; phylum Chordata; class Mammalia; order Artiodactyla; family Balaenopteridae; genus Balaenoptera; species Balaenoptera borealis. Next base: position 13,377,210 of record NC_138866.1, on the reverse strand, counting down.
TCCCAGAGAAAACAGAGTTAAAAAAACAAACAGGAAACTCCTTAATAAGGGACTGCTGCACTGCCAGCCCCCTCCCTCAAGGCTCTGGGAGTAGCCGGAGGGAGCAGTTCCGTGGAGCTGATGGTCCTCCTCCGCCCACCCCACCCCCACCCCCACCCCCATCCCCACCCCCAGCCAGACTCTGCGCCGCCCGGGGCCAGGGTCCCCCCCCTGCCTGGCCCTGAAGGATCCTTCAGGGAGCCGAGCAAGTATGGACACAGCCCAGGCATTTGGTTAAGTATTTTTAAAGAGCTTTCCAATTCTGCTATTTTTTCTTCTCCTCACATGCAATACTCTTGGTTGCTAAGTGGGAAGAAATGTGGGGAGGTGGGAGAGGTGTGGAGAACTGAGGGAAAACTGGCAACGGGAAAGCTGATGGATTTATTTTCTCACTTCTAAAGGGGGTACAGACAAAGGGATGTGCTGCAGTAGGAAGCAGCCAGCTCGGGGAGTATCGCCTGTAGCTGGGCTCGCGGCAAAGACCCTCCCTCAAATCCTGCTGCGTCTGGTAGGCTGGGAGTGGGGACTTTGGGGGACATAAATATGGACATTTCCTATTTCTGCCTACAGACTCAGAAAAGTAGAATTTTTTAAAAAAAATTAAAATGATCTTTATCTCCAGAACATACCCACAAAAGGGAAGAGGCCAGTTTCACGATTAGCTTTTCACCAAGAGGAAGATGGGCCCCGTGGGCCTGGGAACGTGCCACAGGCTACGGTTAGGAAGGGGACTCTCGTGTAATTCTTGTGGCTCGGGCTCTGCAAGGGGGGGGTCTCCCGGCCAGGCTCCCCCATCTTCTAGCCACACCGCCCACGGGGCTTGTGGTCTCAACTCTGTCTCATATTAGCTCATCAGGACCCATCACCTCAACAGGGCCCTGATTTTGAATTTTTTTTTTTTTCACGGCAGAAACTTGTCAAACAAGATCTCACAAGGAACCCCACCAGCACCGAGCTGCTTCCCTAACCCCACCCCACCTTTCCTCCCGCCCCGCAGCGACTCACCAGCCCACCTGCCCGCCTCCTGCTGGGCTGGATTGGGTGGGCCACACCCTTGAACACATTTACCATTTGACTTATACAGTTTTAGGCTCCTGACTCTTAAGAGCAGAATGTGGGCTGCCCATACATCTTGCCGCGAACTTGAAAACTATTCTGAGTGTTTGAGCAGTTGTTTGAATTCACCTGCATCGTGAGGTCCCTTTTCATTAAATCACTTCCTTCACAGGTCAGGGCACACTTCGTAATCCAGACACATGCCGGGAAACACTGCTCAAGACTTGAAGATGGTGTTTTTCGGGGACATGCTGGGAGTTGACTAGGGGACCTTCCCCAGATTATCTGCCTCTGCAGGGTGGGCGCCTTTGACTGACTCCGACTGGCTGGGCCCTTTCACATCTCTGTGGGGCAGAGTTGGCCGGTAGAAAACCTATGAATTTTGTCTGGTCAAGATACAATCAATGTCCACCTCGTAGGAAAGATAACCCCAAACAATGTATTTCATTGTTCTATAGAATATTATTGGTTTTATATGTATTTGCAAATTCATTTCAGCAAATCTATTTTTCAAATTCTTCTTTGAATGGGTCTTAACATTTTACTGCTTCCCTCATTAGTTAATGAGGTAAATAAAATCTTTCATATGTGCTAATCTTTTATGTTTGATATGTGCTCATCTTTTATATTTGTTTGAGTCATGATTTTAACTTTTTGAAAGTTACACTTTATCATGTCAAAAGCAATTTCTATTCTCCTTATTAGCATGTGGTCTGTTGTCTATGCAGGTCTTTTTAAAATATTACTGTGAGAACCCCATCTGGAATATATAATTGACTAGTCTATCCATAAATCACCAGAAAGATAAAGACTCGTCAAAGGGAATTACGTAAATGGCTGGCTGAGAGAAGTCAGATGCAGACCGATTGGAAGTGAGCCTAGAGGGCCACCGTGGCCACAAAAGCATAAGAAACCCACGATTTGGAGATTTCATCAGACACTAAGAGAAAATCTCCTTAAAAATGTAATGTGTGAGGCTCCACTGCTCTTACCTGTGGCTCCCGGGGGCCTAGGGGTGCACAGGGGTGGAGAATTTGTCCTGCTAAATGCCAATCGGGGATGGACTGCGAGGCAGGGGCCATGCAAAACCCACGCACAACAGGCGCCGCCGCTGGCCTCTTACCTGGGATTGGTAAGATTGTAGCAGGATTTCCAAATCTGTAGCATGTGCTTACAAGTGAGGAGCGCCTCATCCGGGCCCCGGCACAGCGACTCCAACTTCACTTTGGAAAACAGTAGTCTGTGGTGGGGAGATAAAGGGAGAAAAGAACACAGCTCAAGCCAGAGTCCCCACCAGAACAAAACAAAGTAGCCGGAAGCTCTGTACTCATTCTAGAAGGGGGCGTCCAAAGGCTGGATCCGAGGGAAGCAGTGGCAGCAGGGCCGAGGATTCCAGAACTCCCGGCTCAATACCTGCCTCTGCATAAGTCTCACCCCCAAGGCCAGTGCCGGCACAATGCCACCATGTGTGGTCAGGTGAAACGTATCGGAGTGGCTAATTTCATTCAGAACACAGGGATTTTATTAAGACCGTGCTTTTTAGAACAAAGCCAATGTATTTGCAAAACTTCAAAAATGCATCAAAAGCGAATCCTGATTTATTTACAAAATTACACAGGAGATGTAATTATCTACATAAATATCTACAAATAACCTTCCACAATGATCCTCATCATGGGAAGGAGATGAAAGCCTGAACCGAGGGCACATAAAAAGGGGGCCTCGGGCTAAGGCCCTCTCCTCTTTGATCTTCTCCAGCCCTGCTCTGTAGGGGCTAGGACTTCACCAAGTCACCCATAGTCACCCACTACCTCTTCCCAATTTTTTTTTACCACCGATGGCTTCGCATTCCGCCCAGACCTTCAGGGCACTAAGCTTAGCCCCTTCTCCCTTTCGTGGCCCCTCAGAGCTGCCCCGCCCCCTAAGTCTACTTATGTCCCTCTAGACATCAGCTCCCTTGGTCCCTGGGCTCATCACTACTGTCCTTGTGAAAGCCCCGCCATAAGCCCAGGGACCGTCCTGATGGTCTTGCTGTCCACTCACCTGCCCGGCTCTAAGAAGTCATATAATAAAGATCTCCAAAAATCATTTTCATTCTCAGCTCAAGAAACTACAACGATTCCTTATTGACTATAATAATAAGTCAAAATTCCTTATCGAGTCCTTTAAGACAGGGGTACTGGTCCGCGGCCTGTTAGGAACCGGGCCGCACAGCAGGAGGTGAGCAGCGAGTGAGCAAAGCTTCATGTGCCGCCCCCCCCCATCACTCGCATTACCTCCTGAACCATCTGCCCTGCCTCCCACAGCCCCCCACCTGTCCGGAGAAAAACTGTCTTCCGTGAAACTGGTCCCTGGTGCCAAAAAGCTTGGGGACCACTGCTTTAAGACACTCTGCCCACTGGCCCACTCCTATGTCACCATCCCATTCAGTGCCACGTATCCCACTGGGCCCTGTACTCCTACCAATGTAATTCACTGGCCAAAGGCTATGTTTTTATCATAACTCTAAGAATATATGCCATGTTCTCAATCTTAATCTCTACTAATCCACGTCGCTCCTTAATTCTTTCTAAATTCAGCTAAAACTCCACCTCATCAAATAGGTCTTCCATGGATACCACTTTCACACCTTTATCTTTACTCCGTGTGTATCCTATTAGCTGGTGTTTGTTGTTAATAAAAAGAAGACAAAGACAGGGAGGAGCTCCTGTTTTTTAAAGGTCTTCTCTGTGCCCGTGCTTGGCACTTTACCAAACAATATCAGTGTTATCTTTGTAAGGACCCCTCTCAGTAGGGGGTTTTACCTCCCTTCAATAAAAGAACCCCTGGCCTCACTTCCACAGTGCTTAGAACTGTGCTCTGAGGTCAGTGGACTTTAAATCAGCATTTGCTCACTGACTATTTTCTCTATAAACCGCAGAAGGTAAAGAAATATGTTTCTAGTGATTTAAGTTAGACGTATAGGAGAAGTCCTCACTACTCATCTGAAGGCAGGCCCTTCGGAGGAGGAACGTCCGCCCCCTGCCCCAGGAGAGGTGGAATGAGGGTGGTCCTAACAGTCACCACCCAAGCTCAGGATGGGTTAGCGCCAACTACTCCCTCCAAATGGAACACAGGATGCCCAGGGGGCGCTGGTGGCTCCCAGAGGGCTCAGGGCTGCAGCCTTCTCAAGCCTGGGTCTGCAGAAGCCTAGGACGATGGAATAACAGGCCAGGTAATGAGACGGATGGAGGCCCTGATCTACCAGCAGGTGGGCGTAAAGAGTGAGACCAGATGTGAGAACAGGGCTTGGCTTCTGCTCAAAAACGCCTCAAGAAGCGGAAATTCCCTGAGGCCCTTCCAGGACTGCCTGCAAGGAATGGCAGCCACTCAGGCTGTCTTGAGGGGTTTTTAAGGAGCCAGAAGCCAACTCCTGCTGATGTCTTCAGGAGTCCAGAAGGTGGTGGGAGTACTTCTCCACCAGAATCTCCCACATGACATGGGTCCAGTTGACATGGGTCAACTGGAACATGTGTTACAAAGGAAGGAGGAGCTGCCAAACGGTCACCTGCCAGCATTTGGTGGAGACCTACTTGGAGGCCAGAGACGCTCGTGGATGAGGTCTGGGTGCCAAGCAATTCTGGCCAGGGGAGACCCCACCGAGACCATGGTGCTCTCTGGAGGCACACCGAGTCCTCGGGCTGAGTCAAGCTCGGAGCCTGCCAGCCCACGGAGGGCCACGGAGTCGTGGGGAAGGTTTCCTGGCCTGGCAGGCAGTGCTGCGGCTCTAAGAGCAATTATCCACGATTCCTCTAACTGTACCAAAGTACAAAACACCAGAGCTCGTCTCTAAGCCACAGCTTGGGGGAACAGTTCTGTGCAAGGCTTCTTGGCTGGAAAAAGAACTTCTAATTAACATGAAATAACAGCTTTCAAACACTTGACTCAGGATATGGAGTTGAAAGGTGTGGGCTGGATTTCAGAGAACCAGACAGGAAGAACAATAGTAGAATTGCTGAGCCCAAATGATGGAAAAGGTACTTGGAAGTGAAGCAAGGGGAGCGGCGTGAAGGAGAGGCTGACGGAGAAGAGGAGCTGAGAGCACAGGCTGGGGAGAAAAAGCAAAGCCTCTCGGCCACTGTCAGATGTGTCCAGAGCGATGGGCAGAAAGTTCCAGGAGCCTTTAGCTCTGACATGTTCTTGCACGCAAAGGAGAAGCAGGAGATTGGAGGCCTCAGAGACTGTGCTCCTTCTCGCCACTCCCCAGACCTCGACTGGTTTATAAGGCAGAGAACAATGCCGAAAACAGAACAAGGGACTTGTCAACATGTTTGCCGAGCCCTGCTCACACATTTCAAGATTGTTCGAAAACATCTGGCTGGGTGCATGTTACATTGGCACAGACGTGAAGAGTACACAAACAACGGTAAGCGTTAATGTGCTGTTAATTTGATGTCCAAAGATATTGTAGATTCCATCTACTGAGGAAACCCTGAGGCAAGAAACCTGGGACCAACCAGCACTGACTGCATTTCAATCTGTGGAACTGTCAACCTGATAGAGAGGGCAAAGGGATGGCCGGGCTGAGATCATTTGCCGGCCACATCACCCAGGACCCACCACAAATTAAGTGAGATGTTCCTCTTAAGTATAGTAAGGCATCACATGCTGGGAAAATGGTCTATTCCTATTCCCTATACCTGGCTTAAAGTCCATTAATCTAATTAAAAAAAATTTTGCCCAGAGACTCATTGAATACTTACAGGAAATTAATGAAGAATAGAACCTCGCTAAAATACCAATCTAACAATGTTCCTGGTAGTCCAAATCTAGCATCACGTGCAATGCCTTTTATGATCTGGCTCCTGCCCACATGCTTAGCCTCTGTCTGCCCTCTGCCCACCACGTACATCCCCCATTCTAGCCACGATCAACTTCCTCCACATGTCACTCTCCTTCATGCCCCTGGGTCTTTGCACATGCTGTTCCTTCTGCCTGGAATGCCTTTTCCATCCGCTTCTGCTTTTTAAGCCTCTACTCATCTTTTGAGATTCAGGTCAAAAAGCCTCCCCAACCCCCAACTGCTGAAGCCAGCCTTAAGTAATAGGAGCTAAAACTCCCAAATGGAAATGCAATTCCAGAAAATACAAGAGCTCTCAACTGTGGAATAATAAGCTATAAGCCAGGAAGCTTCTGCTTTCAAGACAGTTGAAATAATAACAATAACAGCAGCAGCTGCCAGACACTGTAAATATGTAATCAGTGATCTCTACAACAACCCTCCAAGTTAGGCTGAGAGCTAAGGAATCTGCCCAAGTTCACGTTGCCAGTCGCTGTTAGAACAGAAATGTAAACCCAAACCCATCTGACTCCGAAGAGCCAAACAAGAAACAGAGGAGAATGACTTGAGATGTTCTAACCACACTACTGACACTAATGAAGATATGTAGCATTTTCTAAGCCACTGTTAAATATTTAAAACCCTAAAATGTGCAAAGATCTGTGTTAGATACTGTGTGGAATAAAAGTGGCATAAAATACAGTCCCTTGCCCTCAGAGAAGTTACAGGCCAATCAGCAGGAAAGACTTGCCACGAATATTAGGCAGGATTTCTGGCTTAGGGACAGATTAAGGCCCTGAAATTCGGGTAGGGTTGCAGAAAAAGTGGAGTTTGGGCTCCTGGGGTATTGTTCCTAGGATACATCATACATGGTTCTTTAAAAAATGATCACATTAAAAAAAAAATTGATCACATTTGCCTGTGCTTTTTGTGACTTGCCTCTTTCACTCAAAAGTCAGGCCCAGGGCTTCCCTGGTGGCGCAGTGGTTGAGAATCTGCCTGCTAACGCAGGGGACACGGGTTCGAGCCCTGGTCTGGGAAGATCCCACATGCCGTGGAGCAACTGGGCCTGTGAGCCACAATTACTGAGCCTGTGCGTCTGGAGCCTGTGCTCCGCAACAAGAGAGGCCGCGATAGTGTAAGGCCCGCACACCGCGATGAAGAGTGGCCCCCGCTTGCCGCAACTAGAGAAAGCCCTCACACAGAAACGAAGACCCAACACAGACAAAGATAAAAATAAAAAAAAAGTCAGGCACATATAAAATTCTAGACACTTGAACGATGCAGTTAATCAAGGCTTTACTTTTCATTAAAACTAACAGAAACAATACTTTACCCCATTTTTGGAATTTTTTGAGAATCCCAAGATAACTCTTGAAATTACTGGCTTAGTGTAGACCTTAGAAAGAAGATACAGGCCCCTGGTGAAGCTCTGGGGCCATGTGGCCTGGTGACTTTTCACTGGGCACCCTGGAGAATGTACCAGGGCCAGGTTTAATGTCTAATCCTCATCCCCGGGAAGACCTTCCTCACTCCCTGGAGACTGCCCCCAAGCACTGGCTCCCCCTCTGGCACATCTCTCTGGTTTAGCTTCACCCTGGGCCCCACCCCCATGAGACACAGACTCAACAGGATTCCTCGAGCTTTTGCCATATGCCCTCCCATCTTCCTGCCTGCGCTCACGGTGCTCCCTCCGCCTGCCTGAAGTCCCCTCCCCAGCGCCCCTCCTACTCTACCTGTGCAAGTCCCACCGTCTACCTGTGCAAGTCCCACCGTCTGACATCTCCTATGACTCACCCCCCGCCCCCCAGGCAGCATCTAGCTCCTTCCTCATCTCATCTGTATAAAATATTTTTTGTAATCTGTTTACTCACCCCATAATTTGTACAGCTGACTACCCACATGTCAGTGTGCCTGATAATGAACTTGAATTTGTTCATCCTTTTGTCAATCATTAAAAAAATGCCTATTATGCCCTTGAGGCCACAAAGGGGAATAAGACGTGGTATCTTTCCCCAGCAAAGCTCACAGTCTAGTGTTACATACACATATGTGATGAACACAAACAGACATATGGACAAGGTTCTCTGGCAGCACAAAAGGAAGGAGACAGGGTCTGCCTGGGGGGTCATGCAAGACAGCCGAGAAGTAGGACTTTCACAGTTAGGGTGGGAGGGGTCCTGGGGAGGGGCCTTCCAGGCAGGCAGATGGACTATCTCGACAAAGGCAGGAGCGTCCCGTGCACTCAAGGAATGGTGTCTGGAGTCTGGCATATAAGGCTGGGGCCCGAGAAGAAGCTAAAAGGGTAGATATTGCTTAATTCTGAAATCTAATACGCCTCACTAAGCTTTCTGATGAAGAACTGTCCATGAAAATAAACTAGGAAAGTTTAGAGAAATTCTAAAGTAATAATTCCCTCCAATCTTATCTGGCAGTATAAACAATGTGCTCATTAAGCGCATCAAGGAGGAAACACGCATATCAATAAACAAAACCCTCACTAATTAGCAGATCCGTAAATGCTGTATTCAAGGCAACTGATTCAGAAAGAACATCACGGGAACCTTGGACGTTTGGTATTTTGTGCTGATCTGTGTTTGTGTGCTCTCGGGCTCAGCACGCCAGGGACCTGTCTTCGTTTATCTGCTGAATGTAGGCTGGGATGCAAAACAGCTGTGCAGAAAACGCATGTGGTATTTGCCCACGTGGGGCAAATGGCCACAGGGGACTTGGATACCGCCCACATCTCTCACTTCCCGGGAGCCTGACCTGAGAGCTGGAGTGGGGCGGGCTGCCAAACACCTGAAGGGAAGTGTCACCACTTTGTCACCAGGTACAAGTGACAGTACATCAGGCAGGGGTGGGGAGGAGGTAGGTATGCTCAAATGAAATTTTAAATTGAGAAGATGGCTTGGCAGCCACAGATCAGATGGTGAGAGAAAAGAGATGTGCCCCAAGCACATGGTGATGAGGAGGAGCGGTGGAAATCTGAAGCCAGATGAGTCAGCTGGGAACAAAGTCAGACAGGACCGAGCGGCAGCCGGTCACGGAGAGGATGTTCCCAACACCTCTAACCCACCCCTCAGAGGGGGACGAGGGGCTGCTCTCAGGTTTCGGTGGGGCTTTCGTGAAGGAAATCCATCTCAGGTCCTTGTTACCAGCATTTCTCACGTCCTGCTGGTCTTGGAGCCCTTGCTCTCCTGGCCGGGTTTCCAAAGCAGCCCAATCCCAGGAGGTGGTGTTCTCTGCAAAAAGCAGCCTCTGATCCGGGGCTGAGTCACTGTCACTGGAGATCAATGCCACGACTGGCCTGCGAGCTGCCCGGCCTGACGCAGCTCCACAGGCCCGGTCACCACCAGGCGAGCCCATGATGGTGGGGTCGCAGCTGCGCAGGCCCCAGAGCTGAGGCTACCAGCCCCCTGAGGACCCTCTGGGAACAGCTGGAAGGGATGGAGGGAGGTGTGTGGAACCAGTCACGTGACTGCTTCCATTAGATATCAAACATTGCTTGGTGGGGGGGGGGGTCTCACTAATGGTGATTGTTCAGTAAATGTCACCTGAATGAATGATCTGTATACTCAACTATTACACAGGAAATACACAATTCCTTTGATCATCTGGCTCACCTAATTGCTGTATTGACGTGCTGTTCATTGACTCATTGGAAAAAATATAGATTTTTCCAATTAACCCAGCCCTGGAAAAGGCCTTGAGAGGTCCTATAATGCTTTACTGCTCAAGAGCGTGGTTGGGACAAGCAGCCTCTGCATCCCCTGGGAGCATGTGAGAAATGCACAAAGTACACACCACTCTAGACCCAATGGGTCAGAATCTTCATGTAATAAGAGTCCTAGGTGACTTGTGCAAACTTAAGTTCAAAAAGCACCACTCTACTTCGTAACTCTCCATCTTAGCCTTCAAATGGTCTGATTTTTTTTAAAAAAGACATCCAAGGAAAAGAGTTCCCATAGTCCCTACACTTAGGCAATTCTACCTGTGTTTATTTCATTCCAGTAAGGATTTTGAGGGTATTTTATTCTTAAATTCAGTGGCAATTCTGATCAACCACCTACATTAAGCTCACAAATGAAGGCTACCCCCACCTGTGGTCTTGAACCTTCCTTTCCTTCTGGAGAGATTCTCTGGAGGGCTTTCTGGTGGATGTGCTATAACCCTGCCCAGGTCCTTCCCGAGCCTCTCCAGTTAGGGGCAGCGTACCATTCACATTGTCACCCACATAAAGGGCACGTCCTGAGTCTGCAAAGCACTGGATAATCATCCACTGCCCTTGGGGGTCCTCCTCTTCAGGGCTGGAAAACTCAAACGTCTTCCAGAACCAAGCAAGTAAACAGGAGCTGAGCTCAGGGTCTCAGGGAGTGTTTGGAGTCCTGCCTGCCTAGCCTGAAGATAATCAAATCCAGACATCTTTGAAATGTGCATTGACCTCCTGGAATTCTAAGAGATGTCTGCTCACAGGCTGCCAGACAGAAACCCTTCGTCTACAAGTTTTAAAGGGATCAAATCTGAGTGCCTGGTTTCCTTTACAAAACCCCCAAGTGCACGCTGACTCCGGCTGGCTTTGCTAACAGGACCACCAAAGGAGGGTTTGGAGAGCATGCGCTCTTGCTATGAGTGCATCTTCTCCAGGAACGAAGCCCTGCTGAGCGACTGGCACAGGTGGCTCAGGGGCAAACTTCTGTCTGGGAGTTTTTACCACCGAGGAAGTTCTTGAAATCTGACCACTTTCAGGGCCCGTGGTTGCCGTGGAAGGAGACGTCGCACAGGGTGCTGGCAGGTCTGGGGGGACATTCAGCACGGCTCCCGGTCGCCGTGAGCCTGACCCCAGCTCAGGCTCCCAGATCTGCTGGTTCCTGGAACATCGACACCACGCTTGTTCAGCAAAAAAAAGCATCAGGGTCAGACACCTCGCTCTGCGGGACTTAGCAGCCCCTCATCCCGGCCTGGGAGGCTGCTCGGAGTGACGGTGCTGGGGACGGTCCTGCCGTCGCTTCTCGGTAGCCTGATCCCGCCGCCTCCTCATGACCCGCAGGGCCTCCGGCTCGATCCCGTATCAGTTACACTCTGCTTCTCATTTCAGTCAAAGTGTCAACAATCTGGAATACTCCCCCATCCTCCTCACGATATTTTTAGAACAAACAAACAACTGACATATTTAGCTGAAATAAATCACCCCAAGAAACCCCAGTTTGGCTCATTTTTCGCTCCCACTTCAGCTATTAATCTCAACTCCGATTAGCGTCCTGGAACCAGCACCTAAGCCAGAAACGACCAGGACAGGCTGACCTGAGAACATGTGTGGCATCACACTGCCCAGACTTGGGAGACCTCCTCCCATGCCTGAGTGTGACATTTTCATGAAGGGAGCACTTTCATTCAGTGCTATCCACAAAGCAGCAGTCAGGACGGTTTCCCGCGCACGGTCTGACCGGGTGGAACGAGGGGCTAACGGGGTGCAGAGCAGCAGGGGGCCGAGAACCTGCCCCCCGCTCTGGTGAGCGATTCGGTGAGCAAGTGCCTTGGGCCCGGTGAGCCCTCTGCTATATAAACGTGTAAACAGGAAAAATTTGAAAAACAGTTTTCCATTTAACTACCCCAGCTCTACCAAGAAATAATCTATTCTGTCTGAACCACAAAGCCATTGGTCAGCTCTAAAATCGTGAGGGGGTGAACCAAGAGCAGATCTACTGACAGGCCGCTCCCCAAAAGCCATCTCTGCAGGATTTATTTCTGACTCAGCTGCCACGGCCTGGATCTCCCCACATTCCCACGTCTGAGGATGGGAGCTCAAGAAGAAAAGATGCACTGGGGGCCCTTTTCAGGGATAAAGGCAGATGCCAAAGAGTGGGGATCCTACAATCACCTAGACCTAGAAGGAAGAGGGCTCAGCCCGATGAGACACAGACTCTAAGGAAGCCATGAAGTTCTGTAATTTAGAAATGGCAGCCTCCACCCAAAGTCAAGAAGGGCTCCAGAAAGGAAGAGAGCAGCCGGGTGCTGCGAAGCTGGCCAGCTCTGTGGGACCAGAGGTGGACGAGGCATCCCGCCAGGATCCCAGGCTGAATGGAGCCACGGGTCCTTGCACAGAACCTGCTCCCATGAATCCTAGCCCGTTTTATCCACATTCTCTCTTTACCTTCTCTGTGTTCTCACGTAGCACATCATGAGGTTTGGTACACACTTGGCAGAAAGCGGGCTCTCTAACCCTTCACTGGAGGGATGTTTAAAGGAGAGCAAGTCTGACCATCTGCAGGTGGGTGATGCATTCCCCACCAGCTGTTTTCGGCTCAGGATCCCACAAGAATGCTTAGGAGATAAATTTGAAGATTCTTTTCTTGCTCTCCTTTAGCTCTCAGGTGTTTTTGTTTTGTTTGTCATTAACTTAAAATGCAAAGACCACTACAAATGAACTGGCATTCAACTGTACTTGTACTACTTGACAAACATTCTTTTCTTGCTCTCCTTTAGCTCTCAGGTGTTTTTGTTTTGTTTGTCATTAACTTAAAATGCAAAGACCACTACAAATGAACTGGCATTCAACTGTACTTGTACTACTTGAGGTTTTTTCACAGTTGGCCGGGTAACTAGCAGGAACTGTATATGATCCCTGAAATAAGTAGACATCATCATTTTATCATCTAGCGGAACTTGGCAGAGTGAAAGCGGAAACAGACACTAGACGAAACACAGGTAAACATGCTTAGCTATGAACTAAGGCCTCTAGGCTGCTCAGCAGGGTCGTCAGTGTACAAACGCATAGTAATGTTTGCAGCAAGCCAAGCTCTGGGTTAGGGGCTGGGGATCCAGAGATCTCCAGGAAACACCCCGCATGAATTCTGAAGACGATACGCCATACTTTGAATGGTGGGATGAGATATCTAGGAGAACCTGAGACATTGTAAATGAAAGCACCGAAATAAATAAACCTTCTGCATGCCACCATCGGGGACGGATGGCTCTGGGGTGGCTGCCCTGGCCTGGCTTCTCCCAGCAGCCGGGCCTGCAGACAAGCTCTCTTCCCAGGCGGACAGGGAGACAGGCGTGCAAAACTGGAACTCTGTATCCACTAAGTACTCTACTTTGTCTCTATGATTTTGACTACTCTGGAAACCTCATCTAAGAGTACTCATACAGTATTTGTCCTTTTGTGGATGGCTTGTTTCTCTAGCATAACGTCCTCAAGGTTCATCTATGTTGCAGCATGTCAGAATTTCCTTCTTTCTTTCTTTCCTTTTTTTAAGAATTTCCTTCTTTTTTAAAAGCTGAATAACATTCTGTTTTATGTATGGACCAGATTTTGCTTATCCATTCATCCATCCATGGACACTTGGGTGATTTCTACCTTTTGGATATTATGAATACTGCTATTATGAACATGAGTGTACAACCTCTGTTCGAATTCCTTCTTTCAGTTCTATTGAGTATTTACCCAGAAGTGGAACTGCTGGATCATACAGTAATCTATTTTTATTTTTTTGAGGAACGGCCACACTATTTTCCAAAGCAGCTGCATCATTATACATTCCCACCAGCAGAGCACAAGGGTTCCGGCTCCGCCACATCCTCTCCAGCACCTGTTAGTATCTGGGTTTTTTTTTTTTAAATAATAGTCATCCTAATGGTATCTCATTGTGGTTTTGATTTGCATTTCCCTAATGATTGGTGATGCTAAGAATATTTTCATGTGCTTATTGGCCATTTGAATATCTACTTTGTAGAAATGTCTATTTAAGTCCTTTGTCCACTTTTTATTCAAGTTCTTTTGCTGTTGTTGTCGTGGAAAGTTGATTTTAAATAAGCCACTGTACCACTGAATCCACTCCACTTTGTTCTGTGGTGTCTTTTAGGCTGTCACCCACTCTCCTTTGCCCAAAGATCCCCTCCCCAGCTTGTATCTGAGGAACAGGCATCCCTGGGTTGGTTACCTTGCACTCATCCCTCCCAGACAACCTTCAGGTCTCCAATGAATCATTTCTCTAGTTTAATAAGACGAACAGCCTCTTACCTTGTGGTCCAACTTTCTATCAAATGCAAATTTAATAGGCATGTTCATTACTCTATCACTCAGCTCAGACATAAAAATAGCCCATAACACCTGGCCTCTCAGTAATCACTACATCAAAACATTACTCAATATGATATTTCAACTTAAACTGAGTTTCTCTGAGACTATGTGTGTTAAGTGAGACAGACTGAGAAAAAGGCACAATCTTACTTGCCAAGTAATGTTTTTTTTAAACCAGGTATATATACTCCACTCAAGAAAAGAATGATCCTCATCGAGTTTTCTGGTTTATTGAAGAGATTAACAGAGGATATAGGATAAAAATCCTGTTCATCTGGATTGTTAGCTTGAAGAGAGCATAAATTGCCTTTCTCTTGTCCATGGCGGCATGCCCAACACCTCACATGGCAACTGGAATGTGGGAAGAACGCAATGCTTCAAAGGCACAGAGCACAGAGGCCAAGGCCAGGATGCCTGGGTTCAAAGCATGACTCTGCCACTTACTAGGTACACAACTAGACAAATCACTAAACCTCCCTATGCCTTAGTTTCCTTATCTGTAAAATGGGGATGATAATGCTACCAATCTTTGATGGTTTCATGATGATTAAATTAGTTTAAAATATGTGAAGTGCTGATAGGAGTTGCCTGTCACAAAGCAGTGCATAAATGCTAGTGGTTATTATTGCTAAATGAGTGAACAAATGGATGAATGAATGAATGAATGAATGAACGTTATATATGTTCATTTCTTTCCATACAGTTAGTTCCTGTTGATGTAAAAAGCAGCACGATTGTCTGAAAAAAATCTGTTTCCACGGGTACGAGAATAGAAGACCACATACAGAAGAAAAGATTGTTTTCCAATCTGGTGACTTGAGGATTTGTTTCAACACCTGATATATCAAAGTCATGGATCAGAAAACACCATAATGATCCCACTTCTATTTTTATCTTTTGAGAGGTTTCAAAATTTACTTTTTGTGCTTTGTGGTAACATTTGATGGTTTCTTAAGTGTGTTGTTCATTTGATGACCTCTCTGAGAGCCAGAGAATAAGTGCCTGTATGTGTTCCACTTAAGTAGGAAAGAGTAAAGTTCAAATCAACTAAAAATCTGTAATTAGGAAAGTTGTACAACCACAGTTTGTCTCAGGGCAAGAAAATACACCCTGGTGTGGCTGCCTTTAGCAGCCATTGGAAGGCTTGCTGAATTAGAATAAAATATCTCAGTTATACTAATGTTCTCAAATGTGCCACCATTGGTATGATACTATCTAGTATATTTTCCAGAGAGAAAAGTAACAAACTGTCAGTTCTCATTGCGATATTTTATCTAAAAATGAATAATCCCATGGCAGAAACACGAAGTCTGTGAGGGCCTGACCAAGCCCTGGCCACGCTGTCTTTAGGAGAAACAATTGTTCCCAACATCACCTGGCATCTACTTCTACATTCTTGGGCCAATGAGGAAAATTACTAAGTAAAATACATTAATCAATTAGGAAATTTTTGCAAAGCTCTATTTTAAAAGAAGAACGATCGAGGCTCTTATACCAAGTATAAGAGATAGTGAATCTATCAGAATCTGTGAACACTGTTCAATATAAAAATGTGTACTTTGTTAAATTTTATTTTGGAAAAAACTTACAGTGTGTTAGAGATATTTAATACATAATCAGCAAATACTAATTTTTCATCCTTTTGTTTAGGCATTTAATAGTTAAAGGGTTTAAAAAAACAAGTTTTCAACAGAAGAAAAAGGCAGTATTAGAGGAACAAAAAAGACAAGACACATACAGAAATGTCAAACATACATTCAACCATCATTAATTATATTAAATGTGAATGGACCAAACACTTGACACAAAAGGCAGAACTTATCAGACTAAACAAAAAAAGCAAGATCCAATGATATGCCAGCTATAGGAGAAGGAATACTGGAAGAAATAATGGCTGAGAATTTTCTAGAAATGATAAACAATACAAACAAGACCAATCCACAGTTTTAAAAAGTCCCAAGCAGGATCTACTCTTAGCTGTATCACAGTGAAAATGCCAAGCATCAGCAAGAATGGCAATGAAAGCAGCCAGAGAGAAAAGACAGATGACATTAAAATGAACTGAAATTAAACCAAAGGTTGACTTCTCAACAACGACAAAAGGAGCAAGATCACTGTGCTGTGAGGAAATGTGAGCCTAGAATCATAGATCTAGTTTGAAACTCTCTTTTGAGAGAAAGGCCAAATACAATTTTAGACACAGGTTGAGAAAGTTTGCCAACAACAGACCCTCACTAAAATTTCTAGGGTAATCACTAAACAACAACAACCAAAATAGAATGTTTCTTTTCCAAATTAGTAAAGGAAAAATATGTAATAAAACATAATTATTTAAAGTAGGAAAGGAGAGGATAAGATATGAAAAGAGAGCAGGACAAATAGAAAACACAAATGAAGTGGGAGACACTAATACAAATATGTCACTATTTACAATAAATGGAAATGAACTAAATGTTCCAGATCGACTGTCAGCCTGAGTTAAAAAAATAAAACAGCTATATTTAATGAATACAAGAGTGAATCTAAAATATAAGAATATAAAAAGTTCAAAGAATGGAAAAAGATATTCCAAGCACACACACACACAGTATGTGTGTATACATGTATATGTACACATATACATGGCTATTTGTATGTGTAGGTATGTGTCCATCATACAAAATAGACTTTCAGGCAAAATGCTGAAACTACATATGCAACTACTTACATATTGATAAAAGGTTGAATTTACTAGGAAGACATAGCAATTCTAAATTTAAATGTACCTAATAGCACAGCTTTTAAAATATATAAAGCAAAAATTGCTTTAACTATGGGTAAAACAGGACAATCAATCTACCCATCAGAGGTAGTTTCAATATACCTCTGCTCAGAAACTGATAGATTAAGTAGAAAAAAAAAAAATAAGAAGAAAAAAAAGATCTGAAAAGCACAGTTGATAGCTTAACATAATAAAATATAAAAAAATTTACCCCCAAATGCAGGAAACATTCTTTTTAAGCACACGTGAAATATTTATAAGTAGTGACCACATGCTGGGCCATAAAACAAGTCTCAACAAATTTCAAACTTATATTGATTATAGTCTCTGAACACAATTCAATGAAGTTAAAAGCCCATTGACAAAAGATAAGTTAAAAAAACCCATATATTTTTAAATTATAAAATACAGTTCTAAAATAATTAATTCATCAAAAAATAATAATGGAAATTTAAAAATATTTAGAACTAAACAATAACAAAAATTTCACATATTGAAACTTGTGGTTTATAGTTAAAGCAGTACATAGCGGAATATTTTATCTTAAATGCTTATGTCAGAAAATAAGAAAGGCAAAATACTAATGAACTAAACATCCAACTTAAAAAATTAAGAAGGAAAACCAACTAAAACAAAACAGAACAAACTCTAAGAAAATAGGAGAAAAGAAATAATAGAAGGACAGAAATTCATAAAAGAGAAAGTAAATATATGGTTGAGATGATAAAAAAAACTAAAGGTTCTTTGAAAAGATCAATGTTTCAGACATTTCACATCTGGCAAGACTGTTCAAGACAAAAAAAAGGCACATTAAACAGCATGAGGAATGAAAAAGACTTAACCACAGATGCTGTATGACAATAAATAATTTAAAAACATTATAAACTACTCTATGGCAATAAAATTTAGAACTTAGATTAAATGGGCAAATTCTTAAAATATATATAGTATATTAAACATAGCTTAATAAAATAAGAAGTAGAAAAACCTGAATACACTATAATCATTTTTAAAAAGCATCAGAAGTCCTTCCATGGGAAAAAGACCAGTCCCAGATGGTTTTATAGGCAAATTCTACTCAAACTTATTATTTTAGGAACAAATAATTCAAATCTTACACAAAGATTCCAAAACACACAAAAAAGAACTACTCCAACTCATTTTATGAGGCCGGCCTAACTTGATGCCAAAACCTGACAAGGATATAATGAGAAAGGAAAATTACAAGTTATTTCACACATGAACATAAATGTAAATGTTCTTTAAAAAACTAGTAAATTGAATCCATTAAAAAACTAATAGATCATGATCATGTTGGGCTTATTCCAAGAATGCAAGGTTAATTTAACATTTAAAAATATCAATTAATATAACATTCACAGATTAAAGGAGTAAAATCATATAATCATCTCAATAAATACTGAAAAAGCATTTGACAAAATTCAATATCAATTCATGATGAAAATAAAAACTCTTAGCAAGCCTTCTCGGAAGAAGGAAATTTCCCTAAACTCTTAAATAGAGGTTTAAATAGAAAAGCATGGAATTTTTTTCAGGTAACTAGGAATAAACCTAGTAAACGTCAGCAAAATCTTTATAAAGAAAATTATAAAGCTTCATTTAAAAAGTATTTTCTAAAGGCCTAAATAATTAGAGATATCTAATTTCCCCCAAACTAAGCTATTAGATTAAATGTAATTCCAATCAAAACCTCAATGGATGTTTTCGGTGGAACATGAAAAGCCAATTTGAAAATTTATATGAAGGCTCAAAGGCCTGAGGGCAGCCAGGATATCCCTGAGGACCAAGTTACAGGGGTGGACTGACCTCATGTATAATAAAGTTGTAAGAATGACGACAGAGCGGCAATCACACAGAGATGGGCACCCTGAACCAATGGAACCAAGTGGAAAGCTCACAAGCAGCTCCTCACACAGATGGACATTTGGTTTAAGACAAAAGTGGCCCTGGGGAGAAACCACAAAAGGAATCTTTTCAATACATGTTGCTGGACAATTGGGTATCCACATGGGAAAAAATTACCCTGGGTCCCTTACACCTCACATACATAAAACAGTCAATTCCAGATGGACTCCTAGCTTCAAGGATGAAAGATAACATGAGAGAGCTTGAGATGATAACTTAGGAAAGGTCTCTTAAATCATATCAATCATATCCATGGTCTCTATCCATGGATATGATTGATACATTCAACTATACTTTAAAATTAAGAACTTCTGTTCATCAAAAGATATCATTAAGAGAAAGTAAAGACAAGACACAGATTGGGAGAAGATTTTTACAACACATATAACCAACAAAAGCATTTTTAATCATAACATAAAGAAATCTTACAAATTAGTATGAAATGGACAACCCGATTAGAAAAGAAGAAAGACTTCTATACGTGCTTCATAAAAGAGAAAAGCTAAATGACCAATGGACACATGAAAAAGGTGTTCAACCTCATTAATAATGAGGACATGCAACTTAAACTCACAGTGTGATACCATTAACCAGCAACCAACAAGTCTGAGGGCACCAAGTGTTGGTGTCTGGAGTTGCATGGGCCTGTGGGCACTGCTGCTGGAGATGTAAACGGACACAACCACTATGGAAAACAGTTTGGAATTATTTGGTAAAACTGAAGATACACGCATCCTATGACTCAACAATTCCGCTCCTAGGTGTCTACCTGACGACATGCTTGCACACGGGCACCAGGAGAACTGTGCAAGGAATTTACAGCAGCATCATTCGTGTCACAGCTGAAAACTGAAAACAACCCACATATCTGCTTACGGTAAACTAGAAAAAGAAATCTTGGTATATTTATACAATAAAGTACTATTCGTCAGTATAAATGAATAAATTGCTGTTGTAGGCAAGAAGGATGGCCCTCAGGAACACAATGTTAAGCAATGACAGCGAGTGGTGTAAGGAGATCATTAAAAACTTTTTTTAGAATTCGGGATGGTGGTTAACCTGTGCGGGGAGAGGTCAGGGAATAGGACAGCAGGAGTGCACAGGAAATTCACAGGCAACATTAATGTTCTCTTTCTTAAGTTAAGAAGTGGGTATACATAGGTTAGTTGTATTATCATTTTAAATAGATTTAATAAATAGTCTTTTGCTTCTACTCAATATTTAATCATTTTAAAGGATTCTAAAATATTACATTTGAAGACACTGTATCAGTAGTAATAATATTAATATGAATGCCTCTCAATTACTGAGTGATCACCATGTATGAATGCCTTCAATGCACTGGCCAGGACAGCTCACTGCCCCTGGGGGAGCAGCTGGTCTCTCCAGGGTTACCCGTCCTTACTGTCACCATGAAGTCATAAAAGATGGTGCTTAAGTATCTTGAATAAGTTTAACGGAGACCAAAAAGCTCTGTAGTTCTCCGCATCAGGCTAAGAGGCTAGTGAAATCACTTCTTGGTTCAACGGTCGGACAGGCCTGACCCTAGCAGAGGGCAGGGGCCGAGGGAATATCCACTACATACTCAGTCTGTGGTAGGTTATGGCTGCTGGGACACGAGAGACACGAGGACATCCCAGGCTTCCGAGAGTCTGCAGCTCTGCTCGAGACAAGCTTGTCACAAACATACGGATAATGCTACATGGCAGTTGGGACAGGTGCCCACGTATAATCTTGTTTAGGTTGGTGTTGAAATGTTTTAGCCAGGTTGGGAAGAAACCATGGGATCCACTGACTATATCTGGCCCCAACTTTGAATAAAGTATTCTTGGGAGGAAGAAGTTTCCCATCACAAAGGAAGAAATACAAATATTTAAAAAGCAAGCAAGTCATCAGAGGTTCTCAGCCCTGCTGCCATATGCTTTGCTTTTTTGAGCTTACAGCTTAACATTAAAATAACAGGCTCGCATTCCTCAAATACCTCTACTGCTGTTCCTTACTTCTACTACTTGAAAAGGCTGTCAGCTGCTGTCACTTGGAGGCATTACCATATTAGCCACCACTGTTTACTGCTTACTGTGCGGCGTGGCTGTTAGTTTAATAAGCCTCCTCTCCTCTCAGATGACACCCCAGGCTGTCTACGCAAGAGCCACATGCTGGAATCCAACATCGAACATCTAACAAACATCCAATGAAGGTGCTGGGCTTGGGAGGCAGGAGCAGCCACTTTACAAGAGTATTGATGAGAGAAACTGAATTCAGTTGCATCAGGCTCTACTTTACTGAGGGGTAAAGGGCCGAGTATTTTTGAAAGTGCTTTAACCACTTGACGGTTCCATGGGCTAACCAGCTCTGGATAAAATCCAGAAATGTACTCCGTGGGCATTTTGAGATGTATTCCGTGAGCAAGCGGCAAAGCTCTTTAATTCACTCTGCATAAATAGCTGAACCTACAAGAGAAATCTCTAGTCAGAGGTTTCCTGGATTATAATGAGAATTTTCTCGATGGGGAGAAAAGAAGTGCCCTTTTCACTTGAAGACAAAGAAATGTTTGTAATGGAAATGTGTGAACCAATTTTCCGAGGGGAGTTTGCTGAAACACACTGATTAAAACCACAGTGAGGTGATGAGGCAGAGAAATAAAGCCAAGGCCGATCCACTTAAAATTTGCATTATTTCTGGAAGTGGAGAGAGCTCGCCTTCCCTTCTCCCCCTGCCCCAGGCCGCCCCCGCCTACTGCTGACCCCGCCACTTAGACAATGAGAACCTGCCAGCCTGCAGGACTGTTTACTGTTTCTGGCCTCTGTGTACTGGTTACTAGGCTACTCCACTGAGGATAAAATGAGTAGCCCAAAAGACAATGTCCTTCTCAACAAAGCCTAATCAACAGGCCCGGATTCAGGGATTCAGAGGGAAGAGGTGAATAAGCAGACAATTCCAGCACATGGCAGTTTGTAATGACAATTCTTAGGTTACAAACAAATACTGCTGATTGATTTAAGGAATTCCATTTCCTAGAGAATAAACCTAAGACACAAAGAGGTCAGGTATCCAGATCAAAGTTGCCTAAAATACAGTAATCACCTGGAACTAATGGGCATCCTTTATGTAATGTGGGACAAACAAGCTATAAAGCAATGTTTCCCAAATTTCAGTCATTGGAGTTTGTTCAGCATAGCTTTTGCCATATCCATGTATATTAATATTTCCCTTTAAATTCACTTTAAAACAACTCATTTAAAAATTCTTGGGCTTCCCTGGTGGCGCAGTGGTTGAGAATCTGCCTGCCAATGCAGGGGACATGGGTTCGAGCCCTGGTCTGGGAAGATCCCACATGCCGCGGAGCAACTGGGCCCGTGAGCCACAATTACTGAGCCTGCGCGTCTGGGCCTGTGCTCCGCAACAAGAGAGGCCGCGATAGTGAGAGGCACGGCGCGCGCACCGCGATGAAGAGTGGCCCCCGCTTGCCACAACTAGAGAAAGCCCTCGCACAGAAACGAAGACCCAACACAGCCATAAATAAATAAATAAATAAATTAAAAAAAAAATTCTTAGTCTCCCTCTGAGCAATAATTTCTATGAAATCACACTTTGATAGGCAGCTGTATTATCTCTAATGTACGTTTAAAAATGCATAACTATTAAAATAAAAATGTTCATCCGTAATGCATTTAAAATCATCTTGTATGCCTCAAAGGTACACATTGGGAAAGAATGGATAAAGTACTTCAACTCAGGTTGACCTGACAGACTACGTTTGTTTCTAAATATCATGAAAAAACAAGAGTAAAGGGGATTCTGTACTATTTACCACCAGGATGTGCATGAAGGACTTAGGTAGATTGGGAGAAGAAGTAAATTCAATACCTTCTGTATAAGGAAAAACCAAGTCCAGTATCACTTACATAAAATTTTCTGGATATTCACTCAGGGCCATGTCAATGATATTCAGAGCATCATGGTAATGCTTTTGTGCTGACAACAGGAGGGCAAGGAGGTGCAGGGAATTGGCATCATCGCCTTGAAGTTGAAGAGCTTGGCGGACATACCCCAGAGCCTCTGGTATCTGGTTTAAAACAAAACCAGAAAGAATTTTTAAACACACACACACACACACACACACACACACACACACACACACACAGCCACCATTTCAGTATCTGATTCTCTGTAAATATCAGGAGTTGTTTCACCATGTGCCACACTCAGATTTTAAGCCATCTTCATGGCAGCCCCAGGATATTAACCACAAACACAAAAACAGAGGTCCCCTTCAAGCAACAGTATGACTAACGAAGTGACACAAGAGACTCTGTTTCTCAGTATAACTGCCAATACCAAATCGTTTACTTCTCCCTAAATAATTTGTCTCTTTTTCCACAAAACTGATTTACTTTCGATTATGCCCAAGATAATTTCACTCTAAATGGGGACACATAACAAACTGCCAGCAGTTTTTATTGGAATGAAACTGACTTAGCTGAACTGTTCTGATTTTTTAAGTAGTACTGAAATTAAAGTTCTTGATAAGTTTCAGAACCTTAAACAGAGCTTTCCAGAGGATCAGACACCTGTGATTCTTTTCAAGTCCCTTCGTCCTGCATCTCCGTTAGACATCAAGGAACTATGCAAACAAACTAACCAACCCCACACCTTTCCAAACTACAATCCAAAGGAACTCCACCCAAGAAACAAACTGCAATGCCACATACAGAGCAGGTGTATCCAAATTTAAGTAGGACCAGATACAACCTTAACCTTCAAAATCCAACAGCTCTTCAAGACTTTCTTCAAAATCATCCAAGCACAAGGGTGGATAAAATGCATACATAATGGGTATCTGAACACCCGAGATTCTGTGCAGGTTTAACAGTACCTAGGGAGAATTAGAACCTGAAGCTGGATTTCGAAACAGGCTCAAGACTGAGGCATTCTTTCACGGTCGCCCCAGGGACTCCTTTCTGTCTCCCCTCCAACTCCGGGCCCTGGCTGGACCTCTTCTCAGCTCTCCTGCTTCTTCCCAAACCCTCAGTAACCTCACTCCTTAGTAGGAAACCGTGACTTCTGTCTTTACCAAATCTATTCGTTTTCCTCTCCGAAATACCATTTTTGATGGATGTAAGTTTAAAATGCTGGTTACAGAGGCTTTCTGTTTTGAGCCGTAGAATCACAGCTTATCACAGCGGGAAGAGATCATCCGGCCCTACACGCCACTTCACGAAGGCTGCTGCTGCACCCAGAAGGTTCCATCTACTGCTCCCCTCCCCAGGGGGACAGCCTGCTGTGTGAACAGCACTGGTATTCTGGGAGGGTCAAAAGGCAGGTACACTCATGATATCCGTTTTTAGGGATGACTAGCGTAATCAGGGAAAAACTGATACAGGGTGCAAAGTGAGGTCCTTAAGGGCTAGGCTGACTTGAAGGAATTCGAAGCTGGTTCCTTCATTCAATGAGTATTAGTGAGGGCCTACCACGTGTCAGGCAGTGTCCCCGCTGCCAGGGCAAAGCAATGATGACAGACGTGGGTTCCTGCCCTCAGGGAACCTAAGGTCTAGTGAGAAAGATACTGAACAAGAGAGCTGGGCAAGAGGAAGGAGAGGAGCAGCCTGCTATGGGAAGGGGGCTTCAAGGAGGAGGTGAGCGGAGCTCCTGGAGGAGGAGAGAGACCGGACGGTCGGTCACCAGCCCACAGCTGTCTCCGCAGCAGCTCGTGATCAGGCCAGCTGTGAGCCACACAATGCCAGGTGAGAGGACCTTTACAGACGAGCTCTCTTGGTTTCCTTGGTCCCCAGGTCGCCAAGGGGAGCCGCTTCTCGGCACCACTCCCTGGCCTCCGGGAAGTCAGATACATGTGGACAGCCCAGGCCTGCCAGGGGGATGGCATGTCTGGGGAACTGGCCTTCGATTCACTCTCCAGTCAGCACTTAGGAATGTGCTGGGGTTACCACCAGTGTCTTGCACGTGGTGGGCAGGCAGACATGGGGCCAGAGGCTCCAGAACAGCTGGGAGGGGACGGGAGGGTATGAGAATGGCAAAGGCAGCTTCTGGAAGCTACCACTGGGAAGATGAAGACCAACAAAGCTTGCCCCTCCAGCAAGGAGAATACTGTCGAGTCCCCTATTTCGAGGAGCCACTGTGTGTAATTGTTCATATCTTCTACATATTTGAAAGGAACTGGTCTCTTTTGTCTACACTCGCTGGCATCTTCCTGTCAATCCCCGATACCCTTATGACGACCAGGCCCCGGCAGTGACTAAATCCCCACCATGCAGCTCACCACTGGGCTCTGTTAGCAAGGGACAAAGGTTCTCTGAGGACTCCTCGGTCAGGGTATACACCATGGGCTGCATCCCCTGTTGCCATCCGACCCCAGGTGGGGCCCTCCAGATGTGCGGATTTAATCTCCAAAAGCAGAGCCTGCCTGCCTTGCGTCTTCACAGCTGATGCTCCAATTGACCGAAACACCAGGGTCTCCGCTGCGAGGAGGCAGCGTCCTCTGAGAGTCCCTGGCTCCAGGTCGGCCTCAGGTGAAGGAAAGCAGGTCAGCTACTCCCTCAAACTGTATCAAGACAGAACAGGCACCAAGTGTGGGAACATTGGAGGACTGACCTGTCTGGAGATGGCAAGCTGCAGAGCCAGGTAGAAAGCTGCTTGGTGATCTGTAGGTGACAGGCTGTGGGCCCTGAAAAAGTATTTGCGGCTATTAGTACATGAGAGAGGCCATTTTTATTTTCCATGTCAAACAAGTATTCCCATTTGTATTTTTATTTATACCAAGGCCCCATATTTTTTTTCAATTAATTTTTATTGGAGTATAGTTGATTTACAATGTGTTAGTTTCTGCTGTACAGCAAAGTGAATCAGTTATACTTATGTCTACTCTCTTTTAGATTCTTTTCTCATATAGGTCATTACAGAGTATCGAGTAGAGTTCCCTGTGCTATACAGTAGGTTCTTATTAATTATTTTACCAAGGCCCCATATTTAATTTAACTATTTAATGTTTCACTTAAACTCTTCTCCTCTGTCCACGAACAAATGGCATGCATGTTTCCTCCTGCCACTGTACATGGGAATGACACAGGAGCACGTTTCTGTTTTGTTTAGCATCTGAAATGGCAGCCAATGGGCCTTGACTTTGAGAAGGAGCCTGGGGTTGAAGAATCCACAGGCCCCGAGGTCTGACCTCCCCAGCAGACGCCTCCCTTGGGCTGAGCAGGAGAGGTCCACGTGTCACGCTGGGACACGGTGAGGCTGTGAGCATACTTGGCAAGGCGACGGCTGCTTTGGTTAAGTTTTGGCTTGGTCTTAACACTACTTTATCCAAATTTCTGGATTTCAGAGAAACCATATGAAAATCAAAGGCCCGGCTTTGCTTGTAAAATGAGGTTTTGGTTTTTTGATGAACTATAGAGAGAAATGGAGGATATTCATTCAGTCTTTTGAAGCTTCTACTAAGTTCCATGCAGTTTAACTAATTACATGCAACCATGACATGTAAGACTTTGTGGCCAGACACCAGACTTAGTCTATCAACTGGCTTTTGACACCAATGGGAAGAGGCTATGCTGGCCTCCTACTTGATGGCAGACATGTCATTCTTGCTTTTTTGTGGAAGTCAATTGTATCTTGTACCACAAGCAACTCAAAATGTGACTGTATACGAGACATAATTCTGTGTTTAACAGTCTGGTGGGAAGACAAAAACAAACTTTTACTTTCTTTAAAAGGCACTATGGAGCCAACTAATTACAAATGGTGGGGCCCAGATAGTAAACAAACCCTCAGGCTGTTCTGTCAACATTCTGTGATTAAGGGAGGATCTTCTACCAGCAGAAAGCAAATTCAAGATGAAAAAGAAAGTCAAATCATTATGGAGTCAATTGTGGCAAACATGCCAAGGATGGATTTCTACAGTAATAAGGCCTTTTTAATGGAACTGTCTGTTTGCTGTGGGCAAAAAGGCTAAAGTCTTCTGAGTGTTTGCAATCCAGAAAATATGTGAAGTCCAACAATCCGGGGCATTATTCACGCAAATATGGTAGCTCATGTGTGGGACTGGGGGGAATTAGCGGGTGGGGGGGTGTCCTCTGTCCTTTTTTTAACCTTAAGAGCAAAACTCCTATCCCTGGGGAATCTTCACTAGTAAGCTTGCCTCCAGACACGGCCTTATGACTCTTCTCACTTTAGTCTAAGAGGCCGAGGCTGAGGATTTGCCTGTGTTGCCCTTTGAGATGTCTTATTTCTAGCAGAGGCCTACTCAGCATGCCCCAGTTTTTATTACTTGACAGGCATTGGTTTTTCCATGAATTTGTACATCAAAAAGTATTTTTCTTTGGTGTTCATAAAAAGTGAGATTGGAATGTCATGGTTTCTGTCTCTTCCAATTATTCAGGGAAAATGAATACAAAATGGATTATGAAGAGACTTTGAATTTAGCATTATTTATTTTATCTCATCTTCTTTCACAATTAAACCAGCTTTCTACAACCCTCAAAAAGAATTCCACAGAGCTATGATTTTCTCAGCACAGTTTAGATTTTTTACAAATGAAGTTAAATCAAATCATGGTTGTTTCTACCCAACACCAACCAAGTGAAAAGCTGACAATGGTCTGGTGAACTCAGGGTGTGGATAAGAAGAGTTCTAACCAAAGGCCCTACCTTAGCCTGTTCAAATGATTATTAACTGTTAGCCACAGCACTAAGAAACAAACAGAAGTTCTAGAAATCGTGGCATCACTGGGGTACATTAGGACAACATCGGAAGAATCGTCAACTTGGTTAATAATGAATACCCCAACAGCCAAATTTCTAATGAGGCACAACTTAAACATACACATTTTAAAAAAAACCTTATTTCAATAATTTGGCTAATACGTTAAACTGGCCACTTTAGCCTATGAAAGAAAAAAGGAAACATGGAGATGCTCAAAAAAACTAGAAAAAGTGCAAGATGTTCATCTCAGGTAGACTCCAGAAAACGTGCTCCAGTTGTGCAGGACAACTTCAGCAGCTAGGCTTCCTGTGACAACACCACATTTGTATGCCCACAGAAAATGTGCTTGACAGAAATCATCAAGCAATGCAGGTGAGAGGAAGGACATTAGTGATCTTGAAAACTGCAAGCCTGCTGGACTCTGTACATGAATTTAGAGCAGTGCTATGAATCCCATTCCCATGCTGTGAGCACCTGGTGAGGCTGCTAAGAGAAAATCAGAGACCTAAAAACTGTCACTACAGGGATGCTCACAAAGTGCTTCCCTTGTCAAAGCACCTCCATACCAATTAATTCCATTTTTATTCCATAGGAAAAGAAAGAATTGCAAGACACTGGCCCACTGAGGGCACCCATCTATCCACCCATCCACCCATCCATCCATCTACCCCTTCATCTATCCATCCATACATCCAACCATCCAACCACCCACTCATCCATCCACCACCCACCCATCCATCCATCCACCCATCCACCCACCCGCCCATCCATCCATCCATCCACTCATCCATCTATGCATCCATCCAAACATCCATCCATCCATCCATCCATCCACCCACCCACCCATCCATCCATCCATCCATCCACCCACCCACCCATACACCCACCCACCCATCCACCCACCCACCCATCCACCCACCCGCCCATCCATCCATCCATCCACCCATCCATCTATGCATCCATCCATCCATCCATCTATCCACTCACCCATCCATCCACATTATGCAGTACCTACTGTGATGCCAGGCCCTGTGCTAACTTTTAGGGAGCTTGGAGATGAATAATACAAGTGCCTTTCCTTGAGGAGCTCCCCCCAACACCACAGAGGGGGAGACCTAAAGGATCATTACAGTGCAGTAGGAGCAGCGCCCTGAGAAGGGTATGCCAGACTGCTCCTGGAGTGCATGGGATGGGCCTCCCAGATCACCTGGCTAAAACTTAGACTGCCCTGAGGTCCACCCCATCATTCTCCTAGACTCTGGCTCCAACATCCTCTGGAGCTGAACCAAGAATACAGAGACAGCTGATCAATTTTGACCCTGGTCCATTAAGACATGTACCTTGTAACAATAATAACTACAATTTATGAAGCATCTACTATTAAGCATCTTGTTTGAGAACATCAAGCAAAAGAGGTAACGCCAGAAGTGAAATTCCGAGGCCTGGTCTCTCCACCATATCACCCTGCTGCCTTATTTAGCCAATTCTCCTTGAAGTCCCCTTCAATCCTGATTACAGTAGACATGGGATTAGTATATCATTGTGTTAAGAAAGAAAAGTGCAAACCTGGTTAAATCTATTACTCAGGGACCTCCCATTACTTACACACATAGGATGACCCACTTGTCCTGGTTTGTCCTGTATTTTCCTGGTTTTTGCACTGAAACTCCCACATTCTGGGAAACTGCTCAGTTCCCAACAAACCGGGCTGGCTGGTCACTCCATACCCACAAAACATACCACATTCAAACTTAAATTCAAGCTAGGAGTGGGAGAGGAAAATAAAAGTGAGATTGTGAGATTGTGTCCCTTCTACCACACTGAGTGATAAACACCAGTGACACCACGCCACCTCCTCCTTGTGGAGCAGCCCGGATCCCTGCATGCTGGGGGGCAAGTCACTGAGACATGCGCTCGACTGTTTCCAGCCTGGCTTTTCTCTGTAGGATGTGAGAGCCCCCAGGAGCCACCACTGAGATCAATACAGCATCTTAGAAAGCTTTGCAAACAACAGTTTTTCTTCACTATAATTTTGTACAGGACATACGAATCGGTTCAGCCTCTTGGGCTGAGCTTATGAGTGTACGAACAGCTGAGGGTCTCAACATTAAGATGCAATCATGCAACTGGGATGTCTTCAAAAACCACCTCTCTGAATCCAGGAGAGAGCAAACCTTTTCGAATTCTGACTCCAGTCATAATTGAGTTAATTTTCACACGCTATATCTGCAACCTCAGCACTTTTTGAGATACACCGTTTTCTTTTTAAACAAAATTTGCTAAACAATAGTATTAACAGAATTGTGGGGAGAAGATTTAAAATATATAGTAAGAAAATATTTCTCATCCAAGTGATTTTTAAATACTCATTTACATGTAAGAAGTAATGCAAATCCTTCTTATTTACTTAAAATCCTTCCCTTATAGATTTTTGTATAGTACACTAGGATAGTCCTAGTTAATGTGTACTTGAAACCAAATATTTCTATTACTTTGAAAAATATCCTTAAATACACATAAACACAAATATAGGTTAGCCTTCCCCAATATAATCACGTAGGTTAGTAGGATTTTATTCCTCTTTATTCCCATATGAACTAATATCTTAAAAATCCCTTTGAATTAGAAACTAAGCAAAAGAGGAACAAAAAGAAATTCAGGCCAATGGAACAGCTGTTATATAACATGAAGTTATGAATTCTGCGGCTCAAGGCAGACCACCACCATGGCTGTTTTTAGAGAGCCAGTAAGATGAGCTGATTTAAGGAAAGTGAAACAGTGAAACAGATGTAATGACCACTTTCTTAGGCATCCATGTGTGGGTTTTACAAACTAGGACTGGAAAATTTAAAACTCCAGATCATTTGAAATGGAAATGCTTTCCACACTCCGTGCCGAAGAACATCAACAAAAACTTAACACAGAGATAGGAGGTCTGTTTGCAGCTGTCAGTTGGTACCTTCTGCCATTAACCAGTCTGGGACTGGCAACGTGAAGGAGCTATGGGCAAGCCTGCTAGGAAATGGAAAGAAAAGAGATGAAAGTGTTTCAGACTAACTGAAACCAAGCGATAATGATTTCGTGAAAAAAAGGAGCATGTACACCGTGACAAATCCGCAGGCAACCCTAGTTCTACGGAAAGAAATCTAACAACGGTTATTAGGTATTGAGAGGTCCTCGTAAAACTATTGGTTAAGTAACTAAGTTTCTAATATAATTCCAAGAAATCAAGTAACTCAGATATATTTAAGGTGACAGGATCAATACCAATTCTAGATTGGACATCATGGGGCTATACTTTCAGACAGTGATTCATGTTAGTGATTTATTATGCCTGCAATAAGAATAAAATGAGGGAAGTGTGGTGTAGTAGGTACCAGAGAAGCCAGTCAGCGTCAGAGACCTTGACCTTCCTGACTTCAATAGCTACAGGACTCCGGCTCTTCATCCCTGCATCTCGGTCCCTCACCTGCAGTGAACACACGACTTGTTCCATCTACCTTACTTGTGTGGGGTGAGGATCAAGTAAGGGGTGTGAAAGGGCACTGGGACATGCAAGCGTTCTCTAATTATAAGGCCTTCTCCTAATTTCATGGAAGGTACAGTGATGGAGATAAGCATAAGGTATTATGGGAGCATGGCGGGGATGGAGAGGCCTGGGACCTGCCAGCCTGACTGTCTTATAAGTATTTCAGAGACTGCCCTAAAATCTGGCCTTTTCATTTCATAATATAAAAATCTGCAGATTGACATGTTAAAAAAAAAAGGTTGCAAAGAATGATCCTTTCTCTAGATGATAAAAAATGTCTTTAATAAAAGGAATCATCTCCCTAGACATAAAAAAGTACCTCTCTTACAGCTGAAATCGCTTTATTAGGAATGAATAAAATGTGCCTGAATGAATAAACAGATCAAGAATGCAGATTTACATGGCAACAAGTGATGCAGCAAGTTTTATACTGTCTGTTCAGTACTCGAGAGGAAAGACTCCCAGGGGTAAAACACTGTTTACATAATCTTTATAAATATCTCTTCTTTTTATACTTATCATACTTTGGTGTCATTATGTACAGCCGAGTGAAAAGATGAACTCCCACTCACCTCTGAAATGCAAGAAGCGCCTTTCTCTGTAGGACCTCCTGCATCCCTCGCAAAGAAGCTAAGAAAAGGGTTCAGTTAGTCAGTGGCATGGGAGATCAGGGAGTTTCTGACAAATAGAAAACTCATCACAAAAACTAAAAGTTTGACTGGATTAAGAGCAACAAATTCTGGGAGCTTATGCGCCCAGTCCTGTCCCAGGCACTGTCGAGGATGGGAAACGAAGGCCGGGTCAGCCTGAGGCCCTTGCACTTGTTGGGCATAACTGTGGAACCATGCCAAGGTGAGAGTGGGAGTTGGCTGGTCACTCTTGGTACCCCCAGGAATAGCAGCCTGTCTTCAAAAGACCAGCTGGGAACTCCAGAGAGGAAAACATTCTCAAGGGCAGGCATGTAATTCACGGGTGAAGAATGGCTCTGCCAGAATGGAATAGAAGAGATTCAAGCACCAGTGGGTGGATTAGATGGCCTTCAGAGTTCCTTCTGGCACCGAGAACCAAGGACACTAGCCTGATGCCATGGAAGGCCAGTTTAATTCACGGTGGCAATGGCTAGGACCTTTAATACCTTGATGTGAACACCAGGGACAGACCGGGCAAACCCAACACTGATACCGGAAAATCAGCTCAGCACTTCCCCTGTAGACAGCATGTGAGAAATGCCACCTTAGAGTCTTGTAGAAACTAAAAAGGTACTTTTTACTGGGACAACAGAAAAAGTCCTAGAGGAACCTGTTTATGGCTGCACCTGGAGGTGGTCCTTATCTAACAAATCCAACATGGCAGATCCCATCCTGACATCGCTCTGAGGATGGTGGAAGGCTGCCCAGAGCTGGATGTAGCTGTAAGCCATGACTAACTCAGAACAACAGTGAATGAGCTAGAGGCACCCAGAAAGCTGTCCCAAGTGAACCATGGATACAGATGAGACCCAGCAGGGTCACGTGACTCTCCCAAAATTACAGGGCTAATTAGGTGTAGAGTTTCAACTAAGAACTTATATGGATAAATATATGGTATTAAATTTACCCTTCACTGAAAACCTACTATAGTTAAAAAAATGTTCTGGGTATTGCCAGTATATCAAGTGTATATGAAAAATTAGCAAAAAAATCTATCATTGAAAATCAGTTGATATGCAAAACTTCTCCAGGGTCTTTGATATTTTAGGGCAGAGGAAAGAAAGATTTGGGGTAACATGTAAAATAAACTATAGCAAAATTACAAAGAAAGCAAAAGAAAATGAGTACCATAAAAGTCAGGGTAGTGTTTTCTCTTAAGGGGGCTTGTGATTGGGAGGGGTACGTAAAGGGCTCCCAGGTAGCTGGCAAGGTTCTATCTCCTAAGCAGGGTGGTGCTTTTAAGGATATTTTCCCTTATACTAATTCACTGAGTTGGACAATCATTTTTGAGATTTTTTTTGGTATTTGTGTTACATTTAACAACAAAATGTAAAAGGAATAATAGAAAGAGTTCAGAAAAACAATTTACCAATTTACCCTTTCTGCAAACATATAATTGAAAACTCATTAAGTATAGAAAACATAATTAAGATTTTTTTTTTAGCCGGAAGCCCATCCACCAAAACAGTAAATACATCCCAAACGTGTAATGTCACTGCACGTGCTATGAGCCGCTATACTACACATGTACGTATCTGTGAATTAAAATGTGCAAATGGGGACTTCCCTGGCGGTCCAGTGGTTAAGACACCACGCTCCCACTGCAGGGGGCACGGGTTCGATCCCTGGTTGGGGAACTAAGATCCCACATGCTGCGCGGCACGGCCAAAACATAAATAAATAAAAAAGTTGTTTAAAAAAAAAAAAAGTGCAAGTGGAGAAGGGGCAGGTACTGATAAATCAAGGGATGCTTTCTGGAGGAGGTGGGCCCTGAATGCTTCTACATTCCTAGCCTAAGACCCAACATCCCTCCACACGGGGAGAGCTCAGGCCAAGCGCTGGGGCAGAGTCAGGTGAAGGCCGGGTGGGGGGAATTCTCTCTCAGGGCCCTGCTCACCTCACTCCTCAGGACAGACCCCTACACCTGCCAGCTGGGCACCACCAGCACAGTGCACCTGTGAAGAGGGCCTGGAAGCCGGGGCACGGGGCCTGCATTTCTTCCCTCCCATTCTCCGACCCGTCCAAGCAAAGAGGACAGCGGTGGCAGGTCCCCACGGGACAGCACACGAGGAACCAGCCATGTGCCCTCCTGAGACAGGGGATGGGCCCGTCCTGCAGTGCAGACTTGGCGGCTCCCCAGCTCCCGTGGGCAGGGACTTCGCTCACCGTCAGTGGCCTGCAGACTGTACGTAAGCCCCAGGGCCAGGTAGCCTTTGGCCTTGAACTCTGACGTCTTCTCTCCCGCATCAACGACGGTTTTGGCAAACTTCTCAGCCTCTTCCAACTGAAAAACCAGGTAAGTTAAAAACAACACCAACATCCTGCAGAATTTCTAACATGAGTTCCCGTAAGCATCTGCTGTCCTAAGCGATTTCTGATGAGTCACTGTGAAAATAACTCCCAGATCTTCCAGTTCCACTCTGGTGATTCTGTTTTCTTTATTTGAGCTTCTCAACAGTCCTCAGGATTCCCACCTTGCCTTTTTGCTTTAAACCTTTCCTTATTGCTTTTTTGCCCTCTTTTCCAAGGTCACTTCCATACTTGGTGGGGCTCTTTGTCGTCTCTATTTTTCACTGATTGGCTCTGTAATTAGATTGTGCTAGGTATTCAGAAGTTATATATATATGTATGTATAATTTGTAAAGAATAAAGTTCTTGAAATACTTTGTGCTTGGGTCTTTCCTTTTTTGCATGACATAAAGAATCTTTTAGGCTTGGATTCTCTTTCCCACAAGCTGTTAGAAATTTCAAAACTCCATCTATTTATTTTACAATACACCGCACACAGACCTCGCACTGGCAGATTCCAATGGGAAAAATGTGCACCTGTAAACTACACCCACAATAAGACCTTTTGCACAACTCACTAGAGGCAAAAATAATAAGATTTGCTCCTTCGGGGTATGGTAAGTGTTGTTGTTATTGAAGCTGGGTGATAGTACATGGATGATAGTTGATTATACTCTTTACTTTTGTGGTATTTGGAAATTTTAATGATAAAAATGTAAAAAAAGTACAGAAAAGATTTGTTATTCTCATCTTGTAAAAAAGAGTCAGGTTTACGTTAGGCGTTATGGTGATGAACGATGCCATCGCTGGAAGGAGTGTGGCAGAGTCACAGCTGGAAGCTGGCATTTTCAAAACCGAAAGATTCGGTCCACTGCTCCGGCCACTCTCGGAGCCTGCCTGCGTGTCCCCTCACTTGCCACACCAAAGTGTTAAAACCTGCACGGACCACACAACACCTTCACGGCTGTGTTTCAGGTGAGAGCCACATTTCAAAATGTGTTTTTTCTTCCACACTTTCCCAAGAAAAATTTGACCAAAGTAGGACACTTTCTTCACAATGTTTACTTTCGCCCTGCTGCGTGAGAATAGATGGAAAAAAACGAGCAGCAAGGACCATAATGGTAAAAAACCTTAGCCAGGTGCCTCAGTCTTTTGGGCAACTTCTTCTTATCACTAACCTTGACATGAAGTTAGAGAAAGACATTAAAACTCCACCGTATGTGGCGATCATCTATACATCGTCAGCGATTGTCTGAGTTTTCTAGTTTCTGCTCAAACAGTACATTTTTGAGGTACTACAACTGTTACAAATCAGGCTCTTCCCAGATTCAAAGCTGAACAAGCACATTTGAAGCGGAAAGCCTCTGTGCAGGAAGAGGAATGAAGGAAGTTGGGATTACACATGAGCTCAAGTAGAGGTTGACTCTTGGCTTTACAGAAAAACTCAGGCTCTCCTAAGAGGGAATCACTGAGTGACATAGACTTTTTCAGTCCCATATGACTTGCATACAGGATGCATCTGAGTAGGAATTCCAATTCTATCTTACCATTTCTACTTTTGAAGCACATTCCCATGAAAAAGAAAAACCTGGAGTTGTAATGATTCCCCGAAGTCCTTGGGGTGGGGTTGAGGCCTGAGGAGGGCTGGAGCCCAGGCCAGAAGCCCGGGGC
Source organism: Balaenoptera borealis (assembly GCF_965194805.1). Taxonomy (NCBI): domain Eukaryota; kingdom Metazoa; phylum Chordata; class Mammalia; order Artiodactyla; family Balaenopteridae; genus Balaenoptera; species Balaenoptera borealis. The sequence continues at coordinate 13,341,630 of NC_138866.1, read as the reverse complement.
TCTGAACAGCCTTGCTTTTGTGTAGCTGATGAACTGCTACTATTTCCTGTCTGCCTAGGAATCAAAAGGGTGGCAGCCCCCGCACACGCGGAGGGCCCCAGCCCCACTCACCCGGTGGAGGGAGCCCATGCACAGCTTTGCGGCCAGGAGCGGGATGGTGGCGTCGTCCGGCTTCAGGCGGATGCACTCTTTCAGCACCTTCACAGCGCGAGCAGACTTGGCAAAAGGAGATCATTTCTGTGAAACTCAAAATTTTTGACAGAACCAAACACTAAAGCCTTCCCAGTGGCGTTTCTGGTTAGGATACCCTCTTAATGAGGTTTTCCAACTTTCACCCAATGAAGCAAGGGCCTGGGGATGGTGATAACCTGAGCTTGGAACTTTGGGGGGACCGGGGAGTAAACTGTGGTTAAAACAAGTGAAAACGCTGCCCCAGAATCCCCCTACTTTTATTCCCTACTTGTGTAGCCATTGTAAAAGTAAGAAAAAAATAAAGACAGTGGAGGTTTACGTTATTATAAAAAAGAAACTATCCAATTTAAAGCATACCATTCAGAATTGAAAGCATACCACTCCACTTAGCCCAAATAATCTTGTGTCTCAGACTTTACAATTCACTAAAGGGCCCAAATTAACAAGAATAACAGCGGCTATTATCTTTATTGAGTGTGTTCGTTTTGGGGGTACTATGCTAAACACCTTGTGGGTATCATCTCACTACCTGATGACAATTCTATGAAGTCGGTACCACTTCTCCATGAGACGGAAGAGGAAGCTGAGACACTAAGTGACCTGCCATCGGTCACACGGCTTTGAGGGCAGCACCAGACCTCTCTCTCCACAGCCCTTGCTTTCAACCAATACCATACACTGCCTCATATTACATCTTGCTAAAGATAATTAGCAGATTTCCCCCGCCAGGAATAGTTTACACTCTCAAATGAGTGAAAGGGGTCAGTGTGAAGAACTGACCTTAGTTTAAGCCACAGCTTCAGATAAATAAAGTTACAATGACTAGAAAAAGGCAAGAATTCCAAAATTTTCTTCTCATTGATGTGTCCATGTTGGCCCCAAATAATTAAATTCGATCGCTCATTTATAAATGACCACAGGACAGTTTCAAATAACTGGTGTAGACATCTACCAGGCATCACCTCATCCCATGAAATTCAAGTTAACCATCAACACAGAGGATTGCATGTTCCAAAGGGAGACTCACTTTTCCAGCAGCCATGAGTGACAGAGCAAACTGGTACCAGAGGTGGAACTCCTCAAAGGCAAACTTCATGGCTCTTTCTAAGCACTGGTTTGGAAAGAAGAACAAATGCAGACAGGTAAGAATTGCCGGTGTTGCAGCCGGACAGGTGTGAGCTTGCGTCTGTGCACACTAAGAGAAGTCCTACCAAATCTGCTTCCCTGGAATGCTTAAAGCACCCTCCTCCTCCTCCACCGAACCCCTCCCGAGGAGCCCCCTGAGGCACCCCACTGGGCCAGAAGCCGCGGACAATCCACCATTGACTACAACACAACCCTTGATCCCAAGTAGCTTTTCATCCAGTACAGGCAAAGAGGCAGGTACACAAACTACTCAATACAAGGTCCCAACTGACAAGCGCCCCAAGAGGAGGAAACAGAAAGTACTGTGGGAAAGTGGTCACGGGGATCAGGAATGGCATCCTGGAAGACTGGTACTTGAGCCGGTTTTGTTGGATGAGAAGGGAAAAAACACAGCTATGATTTGGAAACGGTACTCCAGGAAGAGGGGGGACAAACAAAGACGTGGAGGCATGAAAGAGTACCCTTTGACGTGCCCATGACAAGTGGTCCAGTATAAACCCAGCTGAGGGCACGGGGGCCAGAAGGCAGGTGCGGCTGGGGCCACGTCACTGAGAGTCTGACGTGGCGGCTCCTTGTCTGAGTTGTTCCATCTCCCTCCCCCTCCCCAGCTTTGGTTCTCCCTCCTCTGTGCTCCCAAAGTTCATACCTGTGTTAACGTGATGTCTTCACCCTCCCCACCCCACCCCAGCCCAGCCCAGCCCAGCCCAATCCCACTCTGAGAAACTCTCCAGGGCAGAGATCCTGGCTTCTCTGTCTCCTCAGTGCCCACCCCGAGGCAGGAGATCTACAAACGCAGGTCACTCAGTCAATGAGGAGCCTCTGGTTTCTGCGCAGAGTGACACGACCACGTCAGAACCTAAGGAAGATCACGGGATGAGGGGGGTGTATGACGAGGGGGGTGTATGACCAGGGTGGATGGAGGCCAGGAATAAGGCGGATAGAATGGTCCAGGGACTTCAGAAACAAGGACAGAAGCAAGAAATGTGTCTGAATTAGAATCAGCAAGGAAGGGCCACCCAAGGCAGGAGCGGGTGGCTGGTGAGTGAAGGGGGCCCCCAAAGTCTCCGGCCTGCATACTCGGGAGCAAACCCATGGCACAGAAGGTCTGTGTATGCAGGTGTGTGTGTGTGTGTGTGTGTGTGTGTGTGTGTGTGTGTATTAGAGAGAACGACAGAGAAAGAGACAGAGAGAAAGAGAGAATGGGGAGGCAACCTGAGGGGAACAAGCAGGCAGAGAAGAAACTGCAGAGATGAATTAGAAAGCCAGGCCCCTGGAACAATGGGCCTCTCATGTAAGGCCTTCTCCCATGGAGGCAGGTTCCATAAGATACAGAGGAGAGCCCAGTAGGGAGCTGTCCTGCTCAGCCACTGTTTTCTCTCTAAAGATGGAATGAGGTGGTTGCTGGGAGGGAAGAAAAAGAACAGGGCTAGGAGTTTTTTAAATGAACAGAAAAGCTTTAAACAAGGACAAAAGCTTCAGCCTGAGAGGACAGAGAGCTCCCATCAGGGGCACCTCAAAGACTGGTGTGGACCTGCAGTGGCACCTTCGGCACCACGTGGCCACTTGTCTCCAGTGACGCTCCATGCAGCCCGGGAGCAGAGCAGGAGGGCGGGGGGGGGGGTTGCTGAGGATTAATGGATGGACAAGGGGGGGGGGCCAGGGGGCTGGGGCTGAGAGACAAAGGAGCCGCCGAGAAGGTGACACTGAAGGTCACGATACAGGTAGAGTGAAGGGGTGAGAGGAGAGGAAAGAATTCCAGAATTTTAAATGGTAGTCACAGAGAAAGTCACAGCAAATATTACGCTGGCTGGTTTACTGTGAAAACCTGCCCTAAAAAGTATATTAAAAAGCGAAGTATAAGCAGTCGATAAGCCCATGCTAATGATGGTGTAGGATGTAAAACGGACACTTGTTCCCTTATTTTGATCACACTGGAAACACACGTAGTCAAAAACTCGGGGGTGGACATGTGACTCCATCCTAGACCAGGATGTTGGCAGAAGTTAAGGGGAGGGCATCTGCAGTTGGCATACACTTTGCCCTCAGCCCTGGTCCTTCTTCCGCCCGGGACACAGACTCAATACTGGAGGTGGGGCAGCCAGGAAGTGAGAAGCATGAGGACAAATGCTACTCTCTAGAATGACTGAGCAGAAAGGGAGAAGGTGCCGGGCCTCTGATATCATGAGATGCTGCAGCTGCCTCTCATCAGACTTCCTGCCATGGGGAAAAAATAAACTCATATTTGGTTAAGGCACTCACTATATGCTGGTTTTGTTAATTACTTCTGGATACACCTCTCACTAATAAAAACACTGAATAGCAGAGCGGGGATCTGAATCTGTCCCCAGAGCCCTCTTACCTGCTCTGCTACACAGATGAGCAACAAGAAAGCATTACTGTGCCTTTAAGGAGCACAGTGGGTGTAAAAAGAGGAAAGCAGCTCACTGAGAAGATCAAGTGGGCAAGATGGGGTGGTGCGGGAAGACTTAACCCAGGTGTGGGGTGGCATGGGCTGGGAACATGTGGGGGAGGACAGGTATTAAGGAGAGAACGCCAAGTGGTGAAAAGCCAACAGTGCTTGGAAACTGATTTAGGGAAGGGGGATGAGGGATGATGAAGAAGGAAACAAGAATGATGATCACAGAATTAGGCAAAGGAGTCAGTATGTGGAGAGAAGTAGGTAGATGATGATCAAAAATGAGGTTTGGGGCTTCCCTGGTGGCGCAGTGGTTAAGAGTCTGCCTGCCAGTGCAGGGGACACGGGTTCGAGCCCTGGTCTGGGAAGATCCCACATGCCGCGGAGCAACTAGGCCCGTGAGCCACAACTACTGAGCCTGCGCATCTGGAGCCTGTGCTCCGCAACAAGAGAGGCCGCGATAGTGAGAGGCCCGCGCACCGCGATGAAGAGTGGCCCCTGCTTGCCGCAACTAGAGAAAGCCCTCACACAGAAACGAAGACCCAATACAGCCATAAATAAATAAAATAAATTAAAAAAAAAAAAAAAAAGTAAAAACTTAATATTAAAAAAAAAAAAAAAAAAAATGAGGTTTGTTCTACAGCTCCACTCAAGTAATTCATTGCAATACAACCACTAAGCACTTAAATATGTACACAGAGACATTTAAAGGTTTAAGTGCTTTTCTGCCTCCTTTGGTGAAGAAGAATGATAAATATCAACTTCTTTCCTGATAAACAAAAGGAGCTCACAGCTGAAACAGTCTGTTCTGAATCAGAAAGCTAGATCCTATAAATAAGTGTGCATCCTTATTTTCTTTTGCGACAAAGGCTAACATACTCATATCCTCAGTGAGAAACATTCATGGAAGTCTAATTGGTATAGGGCTCCATTCCAGGTGCTCCAGGGAAATACCAGCCCTCATAAAGAGTGGACTCAGAATCGCGGGGCTACCAGGGAACTTGGGAAGCATCTACTCGAAGTCTCTTAACGGAAGGGACATTTGTCATTTTGGCTGCCTATCACCTCAAAACTCTTCTGTTGGGGCTTCCCTGGTGGCGCAGTGGTTGAGAGTCTGCCTGCTAATGCGGGGGACGCGGGTTCGAGCCCTGGTGTGGGAGGATCCCACATGCTGCGGAGCGGCGGGGCCCGTGAGCCACAATTACTGAGCCTGCGCGTCTGGAGCCTGTGCTCCGCAACAAGAGGGGCAGCGATGGTGAGAGGCCCGCGCACCGCGATGAAGAGTGGTCCCCACTTGCCGCAACTAGAGAAAGCCCTCGCACAGAAACGAAGACCCAACACAGCCATAAATAAATGAAAAATAAATAAATAAATAGATAAAAAAACAAAAACAAAACAAAACTCTTCTATTTATTTTCAGGCAGGGGTTGGGGTAAGGACACCCTAGATAAAAGGGGAACAGACTCTGCTTTCCAGGTGCCAAACCTAAGGGTGAATGAAGGAGGGAAGCAACTGGAGTGTGTCACGTGACCTGAGCCTGGCCAGTGAGATGTTCCTGCCAGCGAGCTGCATCCAGAGGTCTGGGCAGGGGGGCTGGCCGTTGGAAGTTGTTTTCCGTGGCGAGGCCTGGGGGCTAGGGTAGCAGCTGGGTTGGTGGAGGCCCTCCAGAGTTAACAGTATCCTCCCAAACTGGGGCAGGGGGCTTGCCTCCTTAATTTCTGCTCACCCCTGCTCTTTAGCCTTCTGTGGATCCTGCGTGCTAAACGGTATGCATTGGTAGATGCATGCCTTTTCTGCCTGAATTAACAAGTCGGGTCTGTTACCTACAACCAAGGCTCTGAAGGTGCACCCAATCAAATGCTTCAGGCCCCTCTGATAGCACCCCCTACCACCCAGCCCCCAACAAGTAGTTGTACTACTTCTGCCTGAGAACCTTCCAGAATAGGGAATTCATGACCTGTACAGCAGCTAGAAATAAAGGATCACCACAGATTAAGTGTGTGAATTTGGGCAAGCCAATTAACTTCTCTAGACCCAGATTCCTCACTGTAAAATGAGAAATATAATAGTAATTAATGTAGAGAGTTATCAGGAAGATTAAATTAGTTAATGCATAATAAGCAACAGGAACAGTACTTCAGATACAGGCTAGTAGGTGCTAAAAAAAGGTTAGCTATTACCTAAAATTAACATTCTTATATTAAGAGAGAAAATGGAACATGACATCTATCATTTTACCCAAATTTAATATATGAAAATTCAAACGTATAATACATTATATCAGAAATAATTATTTACAAAGCGTTTCCTCATTTTAGAAAAGGATTCAATCTGAGACCCTTGAAAATAAAGTACTACTTTATGGAACCAAACTGTTAGAATACATGTTTATTTCCTTAGTAAGTGGTATGGACTAAAAGTTTGTGTCCCCCCAAAATTCTTACGTTGAAACCTAATCCCCAATGTGACCGCGTTAGGAGGCGGGGCCTTTGGGGTGGATTGGGTCATGAGGGCGGAGCCACAGAGAGATCCCTTGCCCCTTCCGCTGGGTGAACAGCGGGCAGTCTGCGACCAGAAAGCGGGCCTTCACCAGACATCAAATCTGCCAGTCATGATCTTGGACTTCCCAGCCTCCAGAATTGTGAGAAATAAACGTTTGTTGTGTACAAGCCACGCAGCCTGTGGTATTTTGTTACAACCGCCCAGACTCGCTGAGACAACAAGCTCTTTGCTAACACTGCAGCCAGGTGCTCTTCTAATTGCTTTACAAGAACTGCCTCGTTCGCTGGTCCTAATGACCCAACATTAGGGTCCAAGCAGGTACTGTTACATTTACAGAGGAGGGAAATGGAGCACAGCTCTGCCATGTGACCATGCAGGGTCTCAGAGAGCTGCGGCAGATCCAGGATCTGCACCCAGGCGGTCTGGTGCCAGAGCTGGAGCGCTTATCCATAGCACTCCACCGCCTCTGAGACGTTAATTACAGATAAGCCACTCCACTGATTGGGCCCACCCGTACTGCATAAAGCGAAGCATAGCTAAATAAAAGCCTCCTAAAAATGCCACATGTTCCCCGAAATATTTCCGAGATTCGACAATATTTTTTACTGCTGAGGGGCCCTCGCTCCTGTGTCCTCTTGGGGATCCCTGAAGCTCTGAGGACTGAAACTCTGCAGAATTTTCAGGAAACTTCACAGATCCCAGAGATGTCCACCAGCACCACAGTGGCCCACCTCAAAGGTGCACAATTTGACAAAGATGTACACAGGCCATGGTTTCCTCTACACTGTAGATCTTACTCCTCCCAGCTCGGACCCCATTCTCATAACTATAACTATCCACATCCCATTATAAGCCGTCGGGGTGTCATAAAGAGAGTTAGGAAATGCAAACCAGCAATTACAAATTAACCCTTCACCCCAATTCAAAAGTATTTGCGCTCCGGCCTCAGAGCCAATGGCTCTGTCTTCCTGTGGGCTCTTGGCATGCTCTATACAATGACGGCAGCTGGCTCTGAAAAAGTGCCCAGACAGCTCCAGATGCTCCTGGAATCCTGACGCCAAGCGTACCGCTAGGCTATGTAACACGTCCTCCCCTATGTTCCTGTAAACACTGAGATTATATAAATCTCTAAGCACTCAGGTCGACATACCTCAATCACAAAGGAAGCGAATGCACCGAAGACCAAAGGGAACTTGGGGTGTCACTGGAGCATCTGCTATCCACAGCCTCTGCCCCTTAGACTAGGTCTTTGCTCACCCCAATTCTGTTTGGCTATCCCTTTTAAGCACCTTAAACACACATGTATGTGACAGAGTAAAAATTTCCAGTTTTTTTTTCTTCTTAAAAATTTTTATTATTACTATTCCTGTTCTCTGTGAGTTAATTGCCTTTGATATAAATAAGTTTGGTGATAAAAAATTTTTATTATTGAAAAATTTCAAACACAGACAAAGATAGGGGAAATAGCATAATAAATCCCCATGTACCCTTCACCCTATTTCAACTACCAACTCAATTCTCAACTCTGTTTCATTCATATCCCTACCCATTTCTCCCCAACATATTATTTTGATGCAGATCACAGATAGCATAACATCTTGTCCATAAATTTAAAAAATTCCAGTTTTAATGAAGTAGGGAGCCTGGGAACAGAATATATGCTATAAAGTGAGATAATTCACATTTCAATAACGGTTCCAGTCTAAAAGAAGTACTAATGAAAATGGAAGAAGATGTAGGTGTTGCAGGATGGAGACAGACGGGAGTGGGGTGCATATAAGAGGCGGCTTCGGCCCCCCAGACCCAGCCTGGCTGGTGGCTGGAGAGGAAGAGCAGAGGCAGCACGAGGTCGAGAGGAGAGCAGCGTGTGCTGACGGCAGCGGCTCTAAGGCCAGACTGCCTGAGCTTAATCCAAACACCTCATTCACCAGCCAGAGGGTTGTTATAGGGTTAAAGGAAGTAATACGTGTAAAATGCTTAGAAGAGTGTCTGGCACAGAGTGAATGCAATAAACATGCTACTGCTGATGTCGCTTTCATGAACCAAAGAAGTAGTGGATTCTGCTGCAGGGCTAGATCTGCAGTGAGGAGCCCTGGGAACGGGGCTGGGGTGCCAATGGAGGGCAGAGGGAGAGCGGAAGGGAGCCCCTAATTGGAAAGGGGGAGATGAGAGCGGGCCCTTTTCCACTTCCAATGTCCAGAGGAGAGACGGCAATGTGGGCCTGGGGAGAGGGACATGGACTCCAGATCTGCAGATCCCTGAGTCACCCACACAAAACAGCAGGTGACATCTCCAAATCATCTCCCTTACAAGAAAAGATGATGGATTTGGCAACGGTATTATCTCTACCGGGAAAGACAGGCCCATTTGCTGTAATCAGACTACTGCCACCTCTCTCTAAATCCCAGATAACATTCATTTAATACCAAGAATATTTGGTAGAACAATAATTAGACTCTAACTGGCATCCTAATCATTTGAGTGGTAGTCAAAATGTCACTTCCAAAAATGTTATTTCCTCTTGGTAGCAAGAGCTCATCCTTCCCAGCCTCCTATTTTGGCTGTTCATAAACCAGCCATCTCTGAGGGGGCTCCAGGGATGAGAAGTTCTTCTGGCAGAAGAAAAGGATTTAGCAATTACCTTCCTGGTATGCAAAGCCCAATTACACGAACTGGGTGCATGGCAGTGACAGCTGTACGATACCACAAGCAAGGAAAAGCCAACGTCTATATTTGGAATTCAACGGTGAGATTCAAAAGCCCATGGGGGAGGGGGCAGGAATAAAATAATCAGATACCCCTCAAATTTAGCCTGGAGGGGAAGTCTAAAATTCATCACTATTAAAATAGAACAAATAACATAGAGAACTGTCTTCATTATTCACCTTTGTGGACAGGTTTGCCATATCCTGCAAGTTCTCGTAACCTAGATCCTTCGATTGATTAGGAAGGTTTTCTTTTCTACATGGTGTATACTTAATGAATCAATTAATAAATGTAATTCCTGGCAGGTGTGTAACAATTTTTAAAAATTTAACACGGTATATGAATAATATTTCATTTCCTTACTTTAACGATGAAAAACTATCTAAGCAATGAAAAACTATCTAAGTAATTTAGACATTTTGGACCATTATCTTAGACCCACAGATTGATATAATCAGAGAGCGTGTTGACCTTTGAGATTATCTCGTCCCATTCTTACTTTACTAAGTACATGGAAACCAAGACCCAGAGAGAGGAGATAGGACCGGCCCAGGGTCACACAGTGGAAGCCCTGAAATTAGAAGCCAGGTCTCATGATGCTCAGGTCAGAGCCCTTATTTCTAAATTAACTGCATATAAAAGTACAAATTAAAGCGGAGTTCGAGAGATCTACTCTCCAAGGAGTCTGGGGCCAGGAAAAGCTTCTTCTAAAAGGCAGGCTGATGGGACTCTCAGCTACAAATAAAAGTCCTCCTACCCAGTTTTGAGAAAACATAGACAACACCCATCAAGACTTGCTCAAGTTTTCTCCCCTTAAACTGGAAATAAAATAGAGCAAACCCCACATCTGTGCCCCCGCTTCCCGTTTCTCTTTTTGCCCTGAAACAGCGATACGGCTCCAAGCAGAGGAGTGTCAAACCTTTATTACTTCGGCAAATGCTTAAATTAGAGGCCGACGCTGCCTCTGGCCATGGTGGGAGGAGTAGAGAGTGGGTTGTTTTTCAAAGGTCACAGACTTTATTACAGAGCGTGAACGCTGGACGCCACCCTCCGGCACGCCCTCCCTTCAAGGATGTGAAGCAACTGGATCAAGTTTGCACAGTGTGTAAAGGGTCGCCAGGTTTCTGCTCAAATACCGCTCTATCTGCTCTTTTGCTGATGTAGCCCTTTGTTATTCTTACAAAATGAATCCCTAAATTCAGGAAATGGGCATTTCATTCCTCTCCCTCCTCCCTCCCCAACTGCCCTCACCTTTTGGTCTTAGTTTTCAGTCCTCCCCTGGCTCTGGGCACCAGGGACTTCAACCATGGTTGCCCCTTGACACACACAAGATGTAGGGAGGGAAGTAAGGAGTCCCAGGTGCTCCCTAGAGGTGTGTCTTACACAAAGTAGGTGTTCAACGAATGCTTGAATATAGGTCGAATGTTAGGATCCATTCTTCTGGATGTCCTTTAAGGGGGGCAACAGACAAATCTTCATGACCTTGGATTTGGCAATCGATTCTTAGATATGACACCAAAAGCAAAAAAAGAAAAAAATCAGTACACTAGACTTCATCAGAATTAAAAACTTGTGTGCATCAAAGGACATTATCAAGAAAGTGAAAAGACAACCTACAGAATGGGAAAAAGTATTTGCAAATCATGTATCTGTTAAGGTTTTTATACACATTAAATAAAGAACTCCTATAACTCAACAACAAAAAGACAAACAGCCTAATATAAAAATGGGCAAAGGGGACTTCCCTGGTGGTGCAGTGGTTAAGAATCCTCCTGCGAACGCAGGGGACACGGGTTCGATCCCTGGTCCGGGAAGATCCCACATGCCGCGGAGCAACTAAGCCCAGGCGCCACAACTACTGAGCCTGCACTCTAGAGCCCACGGGCCACAACTACTGAAGCCCAGGCGCCTAGAGCCCATGCTCTTCCACAAGAGAAGCCACCGCAATGAGAAGCCCACGTACCGCAACGAAGAGTAGCCTCCGCTCGACGCAACTACAGAAAGCCCGCATGCAGCAATGAAGACCCAAGGCAGCCAAAAATAGATAAATAAAACAATAATTTTTTTAAAAAATGGGCAAAGGTCTTGAACAGACATTTGTCCAAACAAGATACACAAATGATGAATATGCACGTGAAAAGATGTTCAACATCATTAGTCAATAGGCAAACTCACAATGAGATACCATTTCACACCTACTAGAATGGCTATAATACAACAACAACAGCAAAAAAACAAAAACAAAAAATAAAAGCGTGGGTGAGAATGTGGAGAAACTGGAACACTTGTGCCTTGCTGCTTGGAACATAAAATGGTGCAGCTGCCGTGAAAAACAGTTTGGTAGTTCTTCAGAAAGTTAAACATAGAATTACCATGTGACCTGGCAATTTTACTCTTGGACATATACCCAAAAGAACTGAAAGCAGGAACTCAGATACGTGTACACCTGTGTCCATCACAGCATTATTCACAATAGCCAAAAGGTGAAAACAATCCACATGTCCATCAACAGACGAATGAATAAACAAAATGTGGCATATACACACAATGGAATATTATTCAGCTATAAAAAGGAATGAAGTTCTGATACATGCTATCAGATATATTATTACAACATAGCTGAACCTTGAAAACATTAGGCTAAGTGAAATCAGCCAGAAACAAAAAACTAGTATTGCATGATTCCATTTGTATAATGTACCCAGAATAGGCAAATTCATAGACACAAAAAAGTAGCTTAGAGGTTACCAGGTTATGGGGGTTGCGGGAATGGGGAGTATTGCTTAATAGGTACAGAGTTTCTGTTTGGGGTGATGGAAAAGTTTGGAAACAGACATAATGGTTATGCAACACTGTGAATCCAATTAATGCCACTGAATTGTATATTTTAAAATGGTTAATATGGCATTTTTTAAGTTGAAAAATTTTTTCCCTTAAGGGCCATAAGAAGAGAACAATGATGCTTAATTCAAAAAACATACCCGTAATGGTGGGAACATAGATACCTGTGGCCATGTCAGTAGCTGAGATTCTTCAGGGCAGGCCTGTCATTCAAAAATGATGTAGTTGATCCCTACTGGGCTGACCCCCAAAGCTGGACCAGAGTTGGGATCTGCACCAGTCAGTGCTCTGCCCCAAGCAGGGCCCACCTCTTCCTCTGCTATTTCCCAAGTAAATGACCTTTAACCTTTGGGCCTACCTGGGGAAGATACACTCACTGCACATCCAGGGACAGTTTACCCCCAAACCAAAGAAAAGCAGGATGAGAATGTACATTGGTTTTGAAGCACGGGTGTGTTCAGCAAGTTTTTATTGTGCACCTATCACGAACCAAACGCTCTACCTTGATTTCTCAGAAGTCTGCGGCTCCGTTTGCATCAGGCCACCCTGATGCCTTCTAGGGACCCTGGCATGTAGGTCAAGGCTGGGTTTCTGCAGAGTGAGTGGGGCTGCATGAAATACCAAATGTTAATGTAAACTAACAAATGATAGGCCGGTTAAAGAGATGTCGTTAGACGTTCAAGCGTTTTTTACAAGGCTCCCTGATTAAGTAAGCGTTTGGGGTAGGGATGTGTAGACGTCCCTTCGGTACGAGCACTACCCACAGTGCCACCCACAGAACCACAAAGTTGTTGAGATTTACCCCAAACAAATGAATACGAATTCCACAGGAAAGATAAAAATACCACTTCTGTCTTTAAAGCTGCCATGTCTGTGTAGAGGGGATACACACACCCTTCAAAGAGGACCCCAAAACATTCTGTCAAAATGGAGCCATTAATAGCCAAATTCAAGAAACAATTCCTTAGCAGCTTGGGTTCATTCTAAAAAACAGAGAAAGCGGTGCTTGTTGCTTTACTTTTAATAGCGCAGGTTGTCATGCCAACTAGTGCTACTGTTTAAAAAGGGGGAGAAAAAGAAGTGTTCCCTCCTACACAAACCTTTCAGCAGGGCTTCACATCAGTCTTTAAAAACATGAAAACTCCTAGCACTGGAGATACGGTAACCATTGCGCTTATATTTAAACCTGTTAGGATGAGGATGTGATGCTTCTTTGGTTTGAATTCCCTTTGCACACAGCGCTCCTTGTTCAGGATCCGGCTGCACAGCGCCCCGAGAGAAAGAAAGGCACCGTGTGGGCACACAAGAAAGCAGCCCATCTTGAGATGCGAGGGGAGCCTTCCCTCTTGAACCACAGAGACAGAGAGGAGAGTTTTTTTGCAAAGTGGCTCTGCTCCCCGCCTAAGCACAGTTCTTAAGGGGGCGGACTCTGCACAATGCTTACGACACACGCAAAGGTGTCGTGACAGGAGGGACTAAGAGAAGATGGGCTGGGAGCCACCCAACCCTGTCCCTGCTGGTGCGGGGGCGCCCGGGCCCGGGCTAGCCGCGTCCTGACTCAGGAGTGTTGACGCTGTGCGGGGACAAGAGAAGGGAGGAAGGTATGAGGACGGGGTGAGAAGGAGGCAAGACCTCTTCTCTCACAGTGGCCTGGTGGAGGTGAACTCTTCTGCTCATGAAAGATTCCACCCAGAAGAAAGGAAGATTCCTGCAGTGGCACAAAGGCAAAGACAACCTGCTCACAGACCAGCTGAAGGGTGATGTGCCAGACACGTCAGGGCCTGGCAACCTGGCTGCATGCTTTCCACCCAATAGCCTCGCCTCCTCTCCTGCCTCCATGAGAGCAAAGCCTCATGTCCCTGCACCTCCGTGACCTTGATCATGAGGGTGTCCCTCTGCTCTTAGACTTAATTCCTATCAGGCCCCGAAGAGCCAATTCATACGTCAGCTGTTTGTCATTCTCCCTGGCACCCCCAACCTGCCAGCTCTGCTGCACCTGGCCTAGTCCCTTCACCTGCAATTATCGTGCCTTGCACTATCTAGTCTTCTCTAACTGGTTACCTTTCCATGTGTTGCTTTCTGATTTCCCTATCTAGACTGGAAGTTTCTGGAAGACAAGAGTGTTTTTGTATACTTAGTTGCTTCCCACATGCCTGGCAACTCCTGGGCACACAGCGGTAGAAACAGCACAGCAGCACACGGCTGCTGTTTAATGAGCTCTACGTGTAGGGCTCTGTTCTGAGCACTTTACAGGAATTAGCAAATAACCCTCAGGATGATCTGACATAGGTGTGATTATTATTCCTATTTTACAGAAGGAAAGACTGAGGCACAAGTGGTTAATGACTTGCCGGGATCACACAACTAGTAAGCGGCAGAACCAGAACTCACACCGAAGCTCTCTGACTCTAGGGCCTGTGCCCAGGACACATGAGATGGCTGACCTGGGTTTGGGGGTTGAGGAGGCAGGGCTGGGGTGGGGATGTCAATGGAGGGGAGGAGAAGGATGGGGAATATCCACAATAAAACGTCTATAATAACTGTCCCGTTCCCTGAAACTTACATAGATGTACATGCACTTGTTCATAAAGAGATATAGGACAAAGTGATCTCTAAAATGTCAGTGGGTAGTCAACTATTTCAGGAGAGAGGGATTCTCAGTGACTTTTTTCTTTTCCATGTTTGTAGGTAACGTTTGATTCTTCAAGGAGTCTGCTGGGCTGTAGCACATGGCAGAAAGACAATGAAGCTGTTTTCATTATAGGAGGAAAAGGAAAGCAAAACAAAATAAAAAGAGGGAGAAAAAGAAGGGGCAAGGGGGACAGCCATGAAATGTTTCTCAACAGAAGGTGTTTGAGAAAGATCACTGTGGTGACGATGCAGCAGATGAAGACAGGATATAAACAACGGCCACGTGAATGATAATGATAATCCCAACATCCGCGGGGCCCAGAGAAATAATGTAGGAAGTTTAAAATCCAGTTACTCCATGGCAGCACTGCCGCCACGGCCAAATGTCCACCAACTGATAAACGGAGAAACAAATCGTGGTCTATCCATACAATGGGATGTTACTCGGCCATAAAAAGGAATGAAGGACGGATACACGCTACAATGTGGATGACCCTGAAAGCATTATGCCAAGTGAAAGAAGCCAGACACAAACGGTCATATAATGGATGATTCCATTTATATGAAATACTCAAAATAGGTAAATCCACAGAGTCAGAAAGCAGATTAGTAGCTGACAGGGCCTGGGGGGAGGGAGGAATGGGGAGCAACTGCTTAATAGGGACGGGGTTTCCTTTCAGGGTGATGAAAGTGTTTTGAAATTAGAGGTGATGGTTGTACAACAGCATGAATGTACTAAATGCCACTGAATTGTACCTTTTAAAATGGCTGAGTGTATGTTATGTAAATTTACCGCAATTAAAAAAAAAAATCCAGTTAGCCTTTTAACCTAAAGTCCTCAGGAAATGGAAGAGCAGATGAGAAGAAAGAAAGGAAGGGGGGGAGGAAGGAAGGAAGGAAATATACAATACAAATTGGGGGGAAAAAAAGGGGAAGGAGGGAAGGGAGGGAGGGAGTAAGGGAGGAAAGAAGGGAGGGAGGGAGGAAGGAAGGGAGGGAGGGAGGAAAGAAGGGAGGGAGGAAATGAGGGAGGAAAGAAGGGAAGAAGGAAGGAAGGAAGGAAGGAAGGGAGGGAGGGAGGAAGGGAGGGAGGGAGGGAGGAAAGAAGGGAGGGAGGAAGTGAGGGAGGAAAGAATGGAGGGAGGGAGGAAAGAAGGGAGGGAGGAAGGGAGGGAGGAAAGAAGGGAGGGAGGAAGGGAGGGAGGAAAGAAGGGAAGAAGGAAGGAAGGAAGGAAGGAAGGGAGGGAGGGAGGGAGGAAGGGAGGGAGGGAGGGAGGAAAGAAGGGAGGGAGGAAGTGAGGGAGGAAAGAATGGAGGGAGGGAGGAAAGAAGGGAGGGAGGAAGGGAGGGAGGAAAGAAGGGAAGAAGGAAGGAAGGAAGGGAGGGAGGGAGGGAGGGAGGGAGGGAGGAAGGGAGGGAGGCAGGGAGGAAGGAAACCCCAGCAAATGAGGGAAGCGGGACACTTGAAGTCATAGCCTGAGACCAAGGGAGAGGGGTCCGTGCTCAGCCAAGGGCGGACCAAGACCCTCCTCCAGGAGGTGAGCTCTCCAAAACTGGGGCCAGCCCTCGAGATGCTGTGCACCTGCGCCTTCCTCCTAAGACAGCTCTACTTAGATCTGCTTCACTGTGGCCGCCAAATGTGCACTGGGGGAAGCTCCATCTGCAAAACTAAGTAGAAATAGCAAGAAAAGCTAAAGCCAAGGATTCAAATCCTTCATTACTGGATGAGACCCTGTGTGGAGAACCCCCGGCAGCAGCCAGCCCAGATGGCAACTGCCTGCTGCTTGGCTGCCTTCCTCTAGGCTGGGAGCCGCTCACGGACAGGGACCCCGCCTCGCCCACGCCTGCATCCCCGGCCTGAATCACAGCCCCTGGCACAGAACCAGGGGCTGCATTTATATGTGTTAAAGAAATGAATGTCCTCTATTATATATATTTTTGATCCATCGATTTTTATGTTTAATAGATAAGACACAGATATGGTACGAAATTCAAAAGGCTCCAAGGGATGTACAGTGATAAATTTCCCTTTCTTCCACCGTTCTGCTCCAGCACCTTCAAGGCAATCCCTGACGCTGTTTCCACTGTTGTCAATGTGACTAGAGCATATTCTGAATTGCAAAGGCTCCGGCAACCAACCGGACTACCCAGTGACTTGGGCGTCAGGTCATCACCACGAGATGAAGCTACATGTGATGTCAAGGTGAAAGTCATCTGGCTGAAAACAAGGTCCCAGGGTTCCGTGCCGGGCAGAGGCACATGCCAGGGAGCTGCTGGCTCGCGGAGGAATGCCGCTAGGATGACAGCCGTGCCCCTGGAGTCATTTGTGGCATGACGAGAAGCCTGTGGGCAGGGGCCATCCAGGCTGTCAGCCACGCCAGCCACCTCAGGCTCCTCACACCTGTTGCAGACACAGGTGAATTTCAAGCTGGGGACAGGTTCTGTTGCTACATGATGGGAGGAAAGCAGACGTGCAAACCACACTCAACCTTGGCCTCCGAGAAACTTTTAGTGGTTTGTCGTGGGTGGAGGGGAGTTCACCTTAAGAGAACTCAGCTGTGAGCTGGGTGGCACTCTCCCCACAGATGGGCTCCTTGGTGGAAGCGGCTGACAGGAACTAAGCTGGCCAGAAGGAGAGGGTCCCAGGAAGCCAAAGCCCCTGGGATGGTAAAGAATCTGGGCCAATCCCAAGCCTAGGCAGTGTCCCAGGGGGTGTACCGTGTATGACAGGAACATCTGGACTCATTGCCTTATCTAAGCCAGATTGCAAGGGCTTTTTTTTTTTTTTTGAAGACTGAGTAACCATTGCCCTGTATAGTCACCAAACCAAAGACTAAAAAAAGATCCAAGCCACGCAGGCTCATCTGTTCTCCCAAGGCTCCTGCCTAATGTGGCGATGCACCGGCAGGCAGGCTACAGGGTGAGCTGGGTGCTTATCTGATTTCAGCCAATCTGTTACTGTATTTCATTCCCTGTCCTCGTGCCCAGAGGCTGTTGCAATGTGTGTAAATTTAGAAAAAGAAAGATAAATAACATGGAAAAGTTCATTTTAACAAAAGGAGTTGTTTTTCTTCCCTTCTTTCTTTTTACTCCACTAAAGAGAGGATAAAATGATCTTGTTACTGATTTAGCCCCTACCAGGGTGGATTTGGCATTCTGGGCGGGGACTCAGTAATGCATAACCACAGCGTCAGATTAACCAGCTTCTTCTGAAACTGTAAAACTGTCAGGCTTCCATCCTAAATGCTTCTTAGCAGCTGAGGGCATGAGACGGCAATGCCTGCTACAAGATCTGTAAGCAACTGGGGTCTCTTCTGAACAAGTAAAAGACTCTACGTGAAGACGGTGTTTACTCCCCGTGAAGCCTGTACCAGCTCACCCAACGTACACTGTGCCGGAAGTTGCCAGTGCACCAGGAGTTATGCATCGATACCTTATATAAAATAAAACCTGTTTTACAAGGAAATTAATATCACACATGGGAGATTGGAGTTATGGTGGAAATTACACTGAAAGAGAAACTGCTTGAGAAACGCCTGCCTTCTCTCATACATGAACTCACCCCAGTGGGTTTATGGACCCTTGGTAGGAGATGACCACCAATGAATTCCACCACTTAATCGTTTAGCCCAATTCGCATTTTGCAGAGATAGAAACCAAAGTTAAGTGATGGGCCCAAGGTCACATGTCTGCCAGCGACGGGGGGCGGGGGGCGGTGGGGACAAGACCAGGTCCCACAGCTCTTCCCAGTGCTGGTACCGCCAGCACTGCCCACTGCTGGAAGTCAACCAGACTCAAGGGCTGTACCTCTGACAGCATCTCATACTGGCCTCTTCTTCCAAGAGCGATGGTCAGTAGATCATAGACCACAGATGCGCTCTGTAAACTGATGAGGCGGTCGCTCTTGTGCTCAGGTATCCTGCTCAGCACAGCGTCCCGGTTGGCCTGAAAACAACACAGAAGAGAGAAGCAGACGGTGAGCCAGCCCGTGCACACAGCTGTCACCTTGCACAGAGAAGCCATCCAGGCTCTCCTGCCCCTGAGAGCTTGCCGAGGGTCTGGAGACAAGGGCACAAATGAGCAAGGGGTCATTTATTCAAAATCCCCAGAGCACCACGGCACATGGTAACATGGTATTATCCAAACGCTGAAGGCCTGGCGGGCACTTGTCCCTGTCAGCAGGCGTCTGGAGGAAGCTTTAGGAGTCGATGCAAAGCAGGGTGGTTTCTCCTGGGCTCGGGTTCACAGACAGCCACGCTGCAGACACAGCTGCGCTCTGGGGCAGCAGAATCATCCATCAAGTGAAGCCCTGCTGCGCCTCACTTGTAGATCCTGTTTCTGCTGTACATTAAAGAGTGGGAGAAAATTCCCAGCCCCACACTTCCCATCACCAAATGGTGTCATCAAGTTCCATCAGTCCCACAGAGATACAGCGTACTTTTCCTCTCTCACCCAAGCCACGTTCAAATCCCTATATGACATCTTCATTGGAACAGACTACAGAAACGAATTCAACTTTGTTTAGGGAAGCACAAAACAGATGTACAAGAGACAGCAAGAAGCAAACGGATTTTTGTTTTAAAAGACGTTAGCACAGAGGACCCAGGAGAACACCAGGGCATGCCTATTTCACTCCCCCACTGCTTAGCACAGAAATACAGCAGGTGCATTCAAGCTTATTCATCTCATCTATCTAGAAATCAACCGCTCTTCACAGTGACTTGTTTTCATTACTTTTGAAATTTCTCCCCCGATTCCTCCAGACATATCACATGTACTGGAGACTCTGACCATAGCTCATTTTCCTTTTCTCCCTAATAGGGAGTTCAGTATCAATAAAGTTAGATTTTTTCCTGTCTTCTTTTCCTTGCTAATGAACAGAAGTCCATCCCTAGGAGCACAGAAAGGGCCCCTCCGTTCTCCCCATGGAAGTGGCACGTGCAGGGCGACGGTCACTGGTCCAGGCGGGCTGATGTCTACCTTCCTGCCTGACACTCGGAAAGGCCACGCACACAACCTCCTGCTCGCTAACGAGGTGAATGCTTTCTTTCGTGTGAGTCCAAGGCATTGCCCTGTAGCCTCCTGTCAGTACTTACTCATTTTAAAACTCCTTACTCTTAAATGTCAAAGACAAATAAGAATATATAAGACAGGCCACTTCCTACAAAGTGAGTCATCTCTTATGGAAACAAGCCTGCTTTTGAAGATTTCATTCTAAGTTTTTCTTGTTAGGAGTGCCTTTCGAGCCAACAAAAGAAGCTCTGAGGAAAATACGGCCTGCTGTAAGTGGTCTCATTTTATTTATTTCCTCTAAATGTTCCATATTGAGATGAATGCCTGGGAGGGAAGGGAACAAGACAGAACACCATTTAAGAGAGATTTTCAGGTTATGCCCAAATGCGTTTTTTTTTTCTTTTTCTTTTTAAAAGAAAAAGTCTATCAGTGCTTTTTGATTAAAAAGGTACAATATAGAACCTCAAACAGGTCCACAAATAATAAATGTCCCAGAACATTGTCTCAGTGGTAGTTGTACTAATACGGTTCTGATAACCCCTTTCTCCTGGGGAAACTAATTTGACTTGAGGTAAGAATGCAGTTCAATTCCAAATGAGTTCTTGTAGGTGGAGGGACTATTGACAAATTTATGCTCCTAAGTTAAAATTAGGACCAGTAAAGAATACAATTTTCTCAGATACCAAAAAAGCCCGGCAATTCTCATTTTGGTTCTGAAATGGAGCACATCTATTTTCGGTCTAAAAACTGAAAAAAATCAAGTAGTCAAGGGAAGTGAAAAAAGACTTCCAAAGGCAACTGAATTTAGATTTCTACCTACGTAACTATGGAATGATTTACAGAGACAACATAATCATTTTGGTTGGCAACCTAGTACTTCATATTTACTGTCATTGGATTTCACCATCCTCTGAAGAGACTTCCTGGAAATTAAACACGACACAGTCACATTTGACTGTCTCCAGGGGACCCGAACTTTGAGTATTACTAGTTTCTACCACTTCAAGGAGGGAGCAGGAGAGTTGGGGACATCACTCCCAAGACAACAACACTTAGAGCGAGCATTCTAGAGATGTGGCCATGTTTCCCAAATTCCAATCTGGAGCACACGGTCTGACAATAGGACTCAATACTTTCAATCAGAATTGTCCAAGAAATCGAAAGTGTATGCTCACCACGCTTTCAGAATTTTTACCCCGTTACTAACCAAGTCTGCCCAAAGGAAGCTAAGTGCCAGGTTGTGAAGAGTCCCGCGATGAGGGCTGTGTGGGCAGCCCCCCCACGCCCCCCCCCCCCCCACAGAACTGATGACGGTGAGACCTGCCCGTCTGAACACCAGTTACTGGAGGACACTGGGCGCCAGCCTGTGCACATATGTGCCTCCACGTCTGTGCCAAGGTAGAGTAGAGGATGTAAGTGACACCGTCCTAAGTCACCAGCTGACAGTCAAGGAAAGATGAGCCGCAGGGGCAACCTGTTTCCTTCAGAGGAAGTGGGGCCAATGATGTCAGCGAGCTTCCAAATAAAAAGAAGCGGTGACTCAAGCAGTCTCGCTCTTATAAACATCTCGGGGCCATTACACAGAACAAGAAAACCCAAAGCTTTAACTTAAGGCAAGAACGCTACGCTGCCTGCCTAATCCCAGCCTCTTTGCCCCTCTTTCACTCAGCACACAGGCATTCCTCTTGTGCTCCATTTCTAAGTCTTTCTCCCCGAGTGTATTTCACGCCTCCATTTAAACTGTCTGCTTGGGGAAGAAGGGAACACCTTCTCTTGCTTTAGTTACGACTCCTTTTCCTCCTTCTTTCTCCTCCTGCCTGCCTGGTGGGGTGGGAGTTATGGAAGAAGGCAGGATGCTCTGCTAGAAGAAGCAGCAGACCACTGCATGATGCCTCCATTCTGCCTGCTCTGGGCCTCCGGTCCCTCGTCTAAATAACTAGGTGGATGTGAGGACCTCTAGGTCCCTCCAAGTTCCAGGGGCTTGCTGTTCTGCTCAGCTGCTCAGCAGACACCACTTACTTGACAAGGTATTAACTACTATAACACAGATTACTCCAGAATGTTTCAAGCCGGGCTGTCATGTCTAGCGATATGCAGAGTAGAAACCCAGTAAATGATGAGTGATGAAATTGTAGACCTACATTTGATATCCTGGCCAAACACTAAGAAAACATTTCAAAGGAATTTGATGGTCTGGCAAAAACTCCCTCACAACAGCAGAGCCAGGTAACAGGAGTGGGCTCTCTGGGCCTGAGCTCTGCAATGCCCGGGGAACAGGTGGGGGTTTGGGGAGAGGACCTGGGCAGGAGGACGAGGCAGTTTCATCAGACTGCTGCTGTGGAAAACAGAGGTTCAAGTATACAAGTGTTTCACCCCCAAATTCTCCCTCCCACCAAGGCAAATGGAGAAGGCTCATAAAGGTTACCTTTTGGGGGCTTCTTTCCCCTTTCAAGGTTCCTTTGGTGGTCATATAGTTACCCATATACAACTGTGTTAGTGTTCAATCAGTACTTGGTGGATAAATGAATGAACTAAGGGAAGAGAAGCTCCATGCTCCAGGCTGACCCAGGGACATATCTGGCCAGTCCAAGAATTAGAAACGTCCCTTTTTTTTAAACCACTATAGTTTTTTCCCATCAGGTATCCCCTTTGGAAAGTACTCTTCTCCAAAGAAAAAGAATCACTATCCTGATGGAGTCACCATATCAAAACAGGGACCATAGGAATAGGGGAAAAAAAATGTAAAAACACATTCTACTCACCATTGATTCACTAATCAGCAATAACAACAGGGCTTCTTCAGTATTTTCTTGAGGACAAAAAATGCTGTATAAAGAAAATTGACTTTGATATATGGCAATTTCAAAATAACACAAAATACATGACTAAGAGCAGAACTGAAGGCTAACAGCTTCTAGATTTTTATATAGTGTAGAACCCATGAAAAATACTGTATAATCTGGGCCCCTGAATTAATTTGTTTATTTCTATGGTAATCTATGGAATGTATAAATTTTAACTACGCATTTTAATAGCAGGCAGCTGGGTAAAGCTGTAGAAACCAAGTTAAAAGCCCAAAGAACGTTTGTGCCTATTATAGAGGCGGAAATTTTGATCACTACAAACTGACGTTATCTAAATAACACAAGCTTTCTCCTAAACCCATTACGAGGTATAAACTGAAGACATTTCACTACATGGTACTCTTCTTACCTCTTACTTGCTAGCTGGCGTATTGTATATTGTCATTTAGATGAAATAGGAGATAGGAAGCAATTTTAGAGTTTGAATGATTTCTAGACTACTGTAAGAACTTAGTGAGCTATCTTACTCAAACACACGTGTACTATGGCGTGGCACGCAGGAGCTGTCTTATTCATCAACTTTATGGGATTTGGCTGAACTCTACCATCTTGGATTAAAATAAAAAGCTTTTAAGCTCAATGTTACTCAGTATTAAAGAACAATAAAAACCAAACATAACTCTGGTCTCCATTCCCTATATCCTATTTTTTGTGCTTTGAGCGTTTTAAAAGACCTCCAGGGAATTCTCTGGTGGTCCAGTGGTTAGGACTCTGCGCTCTCATCGTCCGGGGCCGGGGGTTCAATCCCTGGTTAGGGAACTACGATCCCACAAGCCGCGGGACACAGCCGGAAAAAAAAAAAACCTCCAGCATTTTCCCCCGTTCTAAAGTTCTAGCATCCTTTGAGTAGAATTGTAAGTCTTATCACTAGTTGGGCCAAACTCAACTCTGTTTCTTTTTTTTTCGGTTCTTGTTTTTTTGTTTGTTTTTCGGCCATGCCAGGCAGGCATGTGGGATCTTAGTTCCCCCACCAGGGATCAAGCCCGCACTCTCTGCAGTGGAAGCGCAGAGTTTTAACTACTGGACCGCCAGGGAAGTCCCACCAACTCTTTTTTGTGGAATGGTAGAAGAGTGCAGTAAAAATGAACTTGGTTAAAAAAACTCCTGGATGTTTTGGAGATGACTAAATAAAGACTAAATTTACATCTTCCCAGGGGTAATATTACAATCATTTAACTTAAGAGAAGGGATGATTTCCCCCCCAAAATGGCCAAAAAAATGTTTTCCAAATGATTACAAATATTCGTTCTCTTTGAAGTGCTGGCAAATTTTGTATTGTGTCAAAGGACCATGAGGAGTAAGAAAAGTCCAGTGACTGATACCTTTTTACAATTCGGTCATCCCTGGAGGTAAGGAAACCACCTGTGGGATGGTTCCTATTGCTCTTGCAGGGCTAAAATTTTATAAAAGGGCTGGCCTGTGAGCGAGAAGCAGGATTCTGGAATGTGCAGTGACCTCCTTAAAGAGGTAACTTGAGGTGATTTGGGTTTTTGGAGATGGAACATTTCTTTCCCCTTAAATTCAGAAATAGAGCCAACAGGCTTTGAATTAAGAACGCTCATGTGTGTGTGTGCGCCTGTGTGCCTGTGTGCCTGTGTGTGTGTCTGTGTGTATCCCCATCCAGCAATCAGTTCCTGATATCCTGGCTCATGCTTACATGAAGTTGGGACCTTATAAATAAAGCAGAACCATTAATCATTTTTTTCACAGCTACCCAGTTCTGCATTGTCCAGACTAATTGAAAAGAGAGGGAGCCCATTCTAATCATAACTTAACACCAGCAAATTCAGTCCAGAGATAATCCAATCCCCAAATTCCATTTGAGCCATCTAGCCTACTTAAATGCGAGGTTGTGTTATTTTTACTAGAGCTGCTAACAAGTAGCACGTTAACTGATTCTAATTCTACTTCCTCTACCCTTCTTTTCAAGGCAGGAAAGATGGGTACTCAGGGGCACTGCAAAGTTCTCAGGGCTGGCAGGAAGAAGTGGGGGGCGGGGGAGGGGGAAAGGATAGTTTTAAGAGACATGCTTGAAAAACTACCCACTGGAATGCCCCCTTCTCCATAATTATGAATTCTCTAGATCTATTTCTGGCCATTCTTTCCCTCTTCCTTGCCCAGGGAAGTGTGGAGCTCAGGGTGGACAGTCAAAATTGTTGGGGCCTTCCTTTTGTGATATTATCCTCTTGGGGCCCAAGAGCCTCAAGGGGAGATCCTGGGGTGCCCAGGCCTCAGCCTTGTGGAGCCGGAAAACGGGGGCCTTAGACCTGGAGGAAGTTGATAGAAGGGATGGTCGTTCACAGCTTCGGTTCTGCCATCAAGTAGTTGTTAGGACCCTTCAATGTCCCCCATCTTTATACTTTGAACAGCATCCTCATCCTTACCAAAAGCCTCTGCATTGGCTACCAGGAGGTTCAGACCTGTATTTAGCACGCCATGATAATTACTTTCTCCTCTTAGGCCTACCGAGGAGTTTAGCACAATGTATGGCACTCCTAGTTTTCAATAAATCATCATCCGCTTCCTGGCATAATAGTGGTTTCTAGCTTCCATCTTTACTTAGTGCTAATTATCTAGTCTAACATGCATTTAATTATCTAAGCCACCTCAAGTGCTTTTTACAAGGAGGAATACAATGGAAGTAAAAATATACTTGAGTGACATGCACACATATGTGCACTAAGAAACATGTATAAGAATATTCATAGCAGCACTATTCCTATTAGCTCCAAATAAGAAACAACGCAAATGCCCATCAAGAGTAGAATGGATCAACAAGTGGGAGTATATTAATAAAATGGAATACTATTCAACAACAAAAACAAACTACTACTACATGCAAAAATATGGATGAATCTCTCCAGTATAATGTTAGACAAAAGAAGTTAAACATAAAAGTACTTAATATATGATTCCATTCATGTAAATTTCAAAAAAAAAAAAAAAAAAATGGGCCAGACTAATTACAGTGATAGAAGTCAGGATAGGGTTACCCTTGGGCAGGGAGTAGTAACTGGGGGAGGGTACAGAGAGGCCTTCTAGGGTTCTGGCAATGTCTGTTTCTTGACCAGGATGCTAATTACTTGCATGTGTTCACTTAGTGAAAATTCATCGAGTTTTCTACTTTTGGTTCGTGTATTTTTCGCAATGTATACTATGTGTCAGTAAAAAGCTTACTTAAAAAATAAGTAAACAAAAGTCAATAAAATTCTTCATAGAGAGAGCTAGAAGAAAGGAAGTAAGGAGGCCCATGGCATGTGATTCTTCCTCTCTTTTTTTATCGTGGATTATCAGCATTTTATTTCCTTTCAACATTTAAGACGGAGAGAGGATGAGCATCCTGTACACACTTCACATCCAGGTTGCAGTGACAGGGAGGGGAGTTTTCTGGCAGAGGTTATTTTTCATTTATTGTCCATTATGACCAATGGTCCTGAATGGTCCGTGTGGTTTGCTGGAGCTGGAAGGATCTATGGCACATAAAGTTTGCTTTGTGCTCATGTTCCTCATAAGAGACTGAGGAGAGGGGAGAGAGGAGGGACCACCGGCCAAAATGAGATTTAAACATCATCTATGGATTCCCTTTTTTACCTCCCAACTCACATAACTGAACTGGTGATAACATCTTTTTGCCACAAAATTGCTTGATTGGAGAGTCCTGTCTTGTTAATAAGGAAGCCCCAAGCAGATTTTCTCTCTTTACTAATAAATCAGAAGTAAGGGTATGAACGTGCAAAACTAGAAAGCTAAAAGCTGATGGTGATAACTGAAGGAAGAAAGATTAGCACAGAAATTAACTAACTAGAGAAACAGAAACACAATAGAGAAAAATCAACAAAACTGAAAGTTAGTTCTTCAAAAAGATCAATAAGATTTGACAAACTTTTTAGGTAGACTGACCCAGAAAAGAAAGAGAAGACTCAAATTACTAAAAGGAGAAATGGGAAATGGAAGAGGGTACATGACTACCAATCTTACAGAAATTATATGTGTGTGTGTGTGTATGTGTGTGGATGTGAATACTATGAACAACTGTATGTCAGCAAATTAGATAACTTAGATGAAATGGACAAATTTCTATAAAGACACAAACTACCCAAACTGAAGAAATAGAAAATCTTAATAGCTCTGTAACAAGTAAAGAGAGTGGATTAGTAATCAAAAACATTCCCACAAAGAAAAGCCCACGACCAGATGGCTTCACTGGTGAATTCTACCAAACATTTAAAGAAGAATTAATAATAATTCTCCGTAAACTCTTTCAAAAATAGAAGAGGAGGGAATATTTCCCACTCATTCTATGAGGCTAGTATTATCCTAATACCAAAATTAGACAAAGACATCATGAGAAAAGAAAACTATAGATCAATTATTTTATGACTATTGATGCAAAAATCCTCAACAAAATACTAGCAAATCAAACTCAGCAATAAATAAGGATTATATACCTAGTGGGATTCACCTAGGAATGCAAGGTTGGCTTCATATCTGAAAATCAATTAATGTAATACATCACATCAATAGAATAAAGGACAAAAGCCAGATGATCATCTCGGTAGATACAGAAAAAGCATTTGACAAATTCAAAACCTTTTCACAACGAAATATACTCAATGAACTACTAATAGAAAGGATTTTCCTCAACCTGATAAAGGGCATCTATGAAAACCCACAGCTAACATCATACTCAATAGTGAAAGATTGGACGTTTTCCCCTTCCTAAGATCAGGAATAAAACAAAGGTGTCCACTCTTGGCACTTCTATTCAACATTGTACTGGAAGTTCTACCCAGGGCAATTAGGATAGAAAATGAAATAAAAGCCATTTATGTTAGGAAGAAGTAAAACTATATTTGCAGATGACATGATCTTGTATACAGAAAATCCTAAAGAATCTAAAAAAACTATTAGAGGGCTTCCCTGGTGCTGCAGTGGTTGAGAATCTGCCTGCCAATGAGGGGACACGGGTTCGAGCCCTGGTCTGGGAAGATCCCACATGCCGCGGAGCAACTGGGCCCGTGAGCCACAACTGCTGAGCCTGCGCGTCTGGAGCCTGTGCTCTGCAGCGGGAGAGGCCGCGACAGTGAGAGGCCCGCGCACCGCGATGAAGAGTGGCCCCCGCTCGCCGCAGCTGGGGAAGGCCCTCGCACAGAAATGGGGACCCAACACAGCCATAAATAAATAAATAAATAACAATTTAAAAAAAACTATTAGAACTAATAAACAAGCTCAGCAAGACTTCAGTATACAAGATCAATATAGAAAACCAATTTTACTTCTATATACTTGCAATGAACAACCCCAAAATGAAATTAATAATAACAATTCCATTTGTGATTGTATCAAAAAGAATAGCACACACACCAAAACACCCTTAAGAATAAGTTTGACAAAAGAAGTGCAAACCTTATACCCTGAAAACTACAAATTGTTGTTGAAAAAAGTTAAAGGAAACCTAAATAAATGGAAAGATATCCCATGTTCATGGATCAGAAGACTTAATATTGTCAGGATGGCAATACTCCTCAAATTGAGCTACAGATTAAATGCAATTCCTACAAAATTCCAGTTGCTTTTTTTTTTTTTTTTTTTTGCAGAAATAGACAAAATGATCCTAACATTCATGTGAAAATACAAGTGTTTGGGGGATGGCGGATGACAGCTACGGGGTGCTAGGTTTATTTTGGGGGTAGTGAAAGTATTCTAAATTTGATTGTAGTGATGGGCTATGTGACTATATTAAAAGCTATATTAATGTGAATTGTACACTTTAAATGAATGAATTATATAGTATGTGAATTATATCTCAATGAAACAGTTTAAAAAAAATGACTGTGTGTATTTGTGTGAAATGAAACTTGTGTCTCAGTAACCAGTCACATGGGAATCTTCCCTTTAACTAATAACTGCATTTAACTAGATCTGCATTTTGCCTCGATAATTCTCCTTGTACAGATGGGGAAGCTGATGTTAAAAGAGTGACAGAGGCTGAGTGGTTCAGGAAATAAGGGAGAAGTGGCCAGCACTGTGAGCTTCTCTGCCTTCAAGGGGTGAGGCCACATTGGAATCGCACCCAGAGAGACACAGAGCTCCATCCATGTGTCAAACTTGATTGGAGGAGGGAGCAAGAACTAGATTCTTCAATATACTGGCACTTTGGCTATTAAGAAGCATCTGAAGCAGAAGAAAAATCTAGGGTCTATTTTTAAGATTTAAATATCACCTAAAAAAGAACCCCAATCCTGCTGCTAAATAGTTCATAATGAGGGGTCAGCATTTTAAAAGTGAGAGTTTGAGAATTGCTAGAACAGATGTTCTACGAATCCAGATAAGTACTAAGGAGTAAACACAGGCAAAAGTTAAGAAAATGCTCACTAGTCTGAATCCATACAAGAAATGCAAATTGAACAAGATGAGGAGGGAGACAAATGCCAGGGTCAATTGAAGAGGATTAAGAGGCAGTTACCCTGAGAAATGCTGCCCCTTTTAAAATGCGGCATTGTGTTCAGAAGTCACACATGTAATAACTATCTAATCACCCCATCTCTGTCAGTGCTTTCTGGGGCCTCAGAAGCAGCAGCCTGTGGTCTTTCAGCCATTTTTCCAATTTGTAATGACTAAAGAAGGTTTCCGTATTTATTCTTACACGTTCCCCTTTGCTTCATGGAGAGGTTCTGAAAAGCCATCATGCCTTGTCCTTGTAGGAACAAAGACGGGAAGGAAAGCTTTGAGGGGAGGAATAGAATGAGTCAACCCCTGTTCCTGTCTCCCCGCTTTCTTGTGGTCTCTCTCCCTCCCACCTCCTCCTTCCCGGACCTGGGGAAATCCCAGGCTGAGACCGGAGTGTTTCGCTAGCCCATTTTCCTCAAAGGTGATCAAGTTCCAAATTCAAAACTTAAACCAATTAAAACATTCTAAAGAGACATCACCTTCCAATCACCTGTAAGTTATTAAATTCACCTTCTTCTTACAGCTAATTCAGTTTAAAACAAGTTTTTAAACAAAAGGATCAAGGAATTGCTGAGGAAAAGAAAAGAAAAGTCAACTCTGGCTTACTAATAGCTTTGTCACTGACTGCTGTATGGTTCTGCG
Source organism: Balaenoptera borealis (assembly GCF_965194805.1). NCBI lineage: Eukaryota > Metazoa > Chordata > Mammalia > Artiodactyla > Balaenopteridae > Balaenoptera > Balaenoptera borealis. The sequence continues at coordinate 13,312,227 of NC_138866.1, read as the reverse complement.
GTTCTTATAATAAACGAAATGAAAATCCCAAAGACCAACAGTGAAGGCTGAGAATGGCAGCCAAGCACTAGATGAGAGCATTTTCCTACTCAAAATGTCCCCACTCATGCATGGATATTTGCTGAAGTTATGAAGAGTAAAGAGCTATCTTTATTAAACTGGTAAAAAATCTACCCTTGAACTTCTATTCATCCTTACACTTTCCTGAAGTTTCCCTCCCATCCCCTAACCTACAAATGAGGACACCAACTCCCATACTTCTCTCCTGAGTAGACACGGGCTTTCCGCGTGAGGGTGTAGGTTTTTGTGTTTGCTCCTTTCCGGAGAGGATCGTCCAGAGGTGACTGGCATGGCGGATCCTCCAGAGGGTTCCAGTAGCTCTGTTCACACATACCCCGCAACAAGATCTCCGCCAGCTGCCTGGCTATTGTCTGGGGACACAAAGGAGCAAAGGCACAGCCATGAATCTATTTTGTATTATTCATTCATTCATTCGCTCATTTAATTAATATTTTTTAGTCATCACTTTGTCATCACTGTTCCAAGACTCATAATTAAAAATTTCTACTCCTATGATGAAAATTATATCAGTTGATGACAAGAAAAGAAAAGAAAATATGATACACTAAGATATTTGAAAGATTAAAAAAAAAATAAGTTCATGCCCTTCAAATGCTGCCCTGCCTCTGTTATACTCTGGAACACTAAACATGTTTTATACCGGAAACAACTGAAACTTTTAGTTAAGCTCTTTTCCAAAAGCTCTTATAAATAATAGGTGAACTGCAAATATTTTCATCACCTCCCAACTGAGGCCTGCCAAAGCCCGACCTTGGCAGAAAGCCAGTACTCAACCTAGATGATGTAATCCCTGAAAAAAATCTCTTCGTTGATGATAAGATGATGTTCAGTGCAGATTTTTAGAATGTCTTCGTCTTCGGAGTGCCAAGGGCAAGTCCTTCACAGCCCCACCCTGCGACCTGAGGCCCCGTTCTTACTGCATCCTGGCCCTTCCAGCCCAAAGGCTCCCACTGGCCTTGAGCAAAGTGGAGAGCTGGCAAAGTGACTATGGCTACCAATCAAGAAGACCTTTTTTTTAAAGCTGGGCAGGGATCTCCTTTCTTACTGTGAAAACCCAGAAATATCCAGATCTTGTTCTTCTAAGTTAGGTGCAGAGTACTATGTTTTTCCAAACTCTATAGCTCCACTGCCTAGAACAGCATCACGTACGATGTATGCGGGAGGGAGATGTGGCAGCTACTAAGAAGTACTTTGTTAACTGATGCATATCAGTTAACTTACCGCATAATCTTCCAGTGACAAAGAAGAGAAGTAAAAAAAAAAATCCCTCCGAAAATAGAAGCACTGCATCTCAGGGTGGTCCAGGTCACCTCACAATTAGCCAGAGGTGGCCAAATACAACTTCAACCAGCAGGTTTTTCCACAAGGTTTTAGCATTCTTTGGAAGATGCAGACAAAGAATGCTGATCTTCCCTGACAACGAGCCTTTTTTTTTTTTTTTTTTTTCTTTTATTTTATTTATTTATTTATTATTTATGGCTGTGTTGGGTCTTCGTTTCTGTGCGAGGGCTTTCTCTAGTTGTGGCAAGTGGGGGCCACTCTTCATCGCGGTGCGCGGGCCTCTCATTATCGTGGCCTCTCTTGTTGCGGAGCACAGGCTCCAGACGCGCAGGCTCAGTAATTGTGGCTCACGGGCCTAGTTGCTCCGCGGCATATGGGATCTTCCCAGACCAGGGCTCGAACCCGTGTCCCCTGCATTAGCAGGCAGATTCTCAACCACTGCGCCACCAGGGAAGCCCAACGAGCCTTTTTAAATAAATATGTTCCAGAAGAGAACTTTGCTAGGCTTTCATCTGTGCGAAATCTCTTAAAACACCACAAGGAAACCTAAATGCAACCAAATCACTAGCTTAGCGGTTTCTGATAACCACTGGATAAAGGCAAATTTTCTTCGTTATTCCCAAGTAAGACCCACTAGCTTTAAATGTCTATAAAAATGTGAAATTAAATGCACTCCTATCATCCCCAACTGAGCCATCTGTAAAGATCTCATAAGAGCTCGATTTTCAGGACCTAAACAGTTCCTGAACTGTTTTCTTAAACCTTCCATTACAGCCTCATTTTGATCTCACTGCAGTCATATAAGCTAATGACTTCTGCTGGAAGCGTCAACTAGTAAAAATAACCTCCACTCACTATAGCTGAGAAAAAAATGTTAAAGGAGAAAAATGAACAAAGAACTTCACTTTCTGGATGTATCTGCCATGGAGGGATTCTAAGGTTGTAAAAGTCTCTGCCCTCAAAACAGTTTGCTTGTCCACTGCTGGATAGCTCATGCTAGATCTCATTTTCCCTCAAGGTATTAACCTTCCGGAGAGATTTTTAAAATGAGGTTTTGATGTGATTGCACATTTTAAAGGCATCACCTCGTCATGCATTACCGATTAGGAAGGATGTTGGCTGTGTTCATTGAAATCTCAAATGAAGTTCAGAAAAGGAGATTAAATATAAGAAATTATCAGCAAGATCAACAGTATCTATGATACCTTTTATGTTTTATACTCAGGTTATATTTAGCTTGCAGTTTAAATGCCTAAAAATTGTTGGTAGCTACCAAATACATTTCAAATACATTTAGAATTAAAGGAAGGAAAGGAGAGAAGCTGGTCTGGAAGAAGACTTGAACTTCTTTGTACAAACTGGGTCATTGAATGCACTTTTTTGTATGTGATTTTAAATTGTAATAAAATTCACATAACATAAAATTCACCATGCTAACCATTTTAAAGTGTACAATCCAATGGCATTTAGCACATTCACCATGTTGTACAACCATGACCACTCTAGTTCCAGAACTTTCTTTACCCTAAAAGGAAACCCCATACCCTTTAAGAAGTCACTCTCCATTCTCCCTCCTCCCACCCCCTTGGAACAACTAATCTGCTTTCTGTCACTATAGGTTTGCCTCTTCTGGACATTTCACATAAATGGAATCATATAATATGTGGTCTTTTTGTGTCTGGCTTCTCTTACTTAGCATAATGTTTTCAAGGTTCATCCATGTGGTAGCATGAATCAGTACTTCATTCCTTTTTATAGCTGAATGATATTCCATTGTATGGCTAGACCACATTTTGTTTATTCAATCATCAGTTGGTAGACATTTGGATTGTTTCCATCTTTTGGCTATTGTCAATAGTGCTGCTATGAACATTGACATACAAGTTTTGGTTTGAACACCTGCTTTCAATTATTTGGAGTACTTATCTAGAAATGGGGTTGCTGTGAATGTACTTTTAAATCCTTCTCTGCTATGGTCTCACACCAGAGTTTACAAAGCAACTTTTGCATCTCATAAGGATATCATAAATTTGTAATTATCAGCTAATCTGAAAAGAATTATACAGCAATTAAGGCTGATAGAAACACTGTCTTATGAGTGGCAACAGCTGGAGAAGTTTCCTGATGTCCACCGGAAACCAAGACACCAGTGTAGACTTCCCAGGAAATGCTTCTCAACTAGAGTGGGCGAAGACTCACTTGTGGAAACTAGAAAATACAGATTTTCAGGCCCTGCCGCAGACTGACTCAGGTGGCATTCCTGAGGTCAGGTACAGGGATGTGTATTTGCTCCAAGTTCCTCAGATGGTTCTGATGCACACTTTCGTTAAGCACTCAAGGGATTAGAAACAGTTTAACTTAGGTCACTTGAGAACCAGCAACCAAGACCAAAGGTGTACTTGCAACTCAAGTGTGACATTGAGTGGGAAGTGACTCCCCCCTTACATTAACACCAACCAGTGAGTTAACAGCTGAAAGTGCCCAGGGGCAGCCTTATCTACACAGGCTTTCTTTAGAAGCCTCTTCACTGGACTTCTCAGAAAAAAGAAAAAAAAAAAGAAGAAGAAAACTGTCTTCCTTCCTAACATCTCCAGTCAGAATCCTACCTCATAGGATTTTTATAAGTTAAAACACATTGATTTGAAAATCATAAACCTTAGACAATAATGGAAGATATTCTCTAATTTTGAAAAATAATATTGGAGTAAGCAGCAGGCAGATTCTCACAGTGCAGTGCATGCACTCAACCTTTTAACGAGGAAAAACCCTTTATTTCCTTAACAAAATATATATTTTTTGAGAGTCTATAAGCAATTTTGAAAGATTGGCATTTTATTTATTTTTATTTATTTATTTATTTATTTTTGGCTGCATTGGGTCTTCGTTGCTGCGCACGGGCTTTCTCTAGTTGTAGCAAGCAGGGGCTACCCTTTGTTGCGGTGCGTGGGCTTCCCATTGCGGTGGCTTCTCTTGTTGTATTGCACAGGCTCTAGGCACGCGGGCTTCAGTAGTTGTGGCTCGCGAGCTCTAGAGTGCAGGCTCAGTAGTTGTGGTGCACGGGCTTAGATGCTCCGCGGCATGTAGGATCTTCCCAGACCAGGGCTTGAACCCGTGCCCCTGCATTGGCAGGCAGATTCTTAACCCCTGAGTCACCACGGAAGCCCAAAAGATTGGCATTTTAAATGTGCTTTTAAAACAATTATAAGAACACTTGCCAATATAACCAGTTGCTTTCATTGTGCTTCCAAATCTTAGAAGAAGCTATTCATGCTGACCAGTTGAGAAGTTTTATGGAATGTTGGGAGTAGGTCAGTTTGAGAGAAAAGATAGATGGCAACAATTTTTACCCATATTTTTGCAGGGTTTTTTCCCTTAAAGAACTGTGAAGATCAAAATGTTTTGTTTGAACTTCTGAGGGCACCCATAAATCATATCAATACATAAGTAGATATCGAAGACCAAGTGAGTTCTTGATGGGGTGTGTGTGTGAAGTCGCCCGTCTTGTCTTACCTCCCATAATTCTAGGAAAGCCTATGGCTTAGCCATCTGGGCCAGTGAGTTGTATGTCCACATCCTTAGCATGAAGATACAGCCTCACTTCCCACGACAGGAATCTCTTAGCCTTGCCCAACTGAACACTCTCCCACAGCATTAAAAGGACTCATGATAATGGGAGGACAACAGCGTGGAAGACGAGACCAAGGACACTGCAGTCTGAGTGGGGCTGCTACATGGCTGGGGCCTGGGGCACTTCTTAGCTTCCACGAGCACCAGGCCTTCACCCAAACACTCGATGACTCTGGCTCTGAAGGGTAAACTGTGGAGGTATAATTAATGAGCCTCCCAGACAGGAAGGTGAAAGGTTTAAAAGGAAAGAGAGAGAACTCAAGTCAACAGGAGAGCCATCAACCAGTTTTTTTAACTAGCTTTTCTATTTCTGGGTTTTATGGTCAATATAGTTAGTCAAACAGCTAGGTTCTCCTCGGGAGCTAGTCTGCTTTGCTCCGTCTGGGTTTTGGTGTGAGTCATCAGCATACAACTAACCCTTCACCACACTGGCATCAGGAGGGTTTACCTTCTAACTGCTATACAGGATGCATTTTTTATGTTTCAGGAGAGAGCGTTACCGAGAAGCAACTGAAAAGACGCTCAACATCATTAGCCATCAGGGAATGTAAATCGAAACCACAATGAGACAGCACTTCACACCCTACTAGGATGGCTAGAACTAAAAAAAAAGATAATAAACACGTGCTGTCGAGGATGTGGAAAAACTGGAACCCTCGTAATTTTTGGTGAGAATGTAAAATGGTGCAACCGATTTGACAAATAGTTTGGCAATTCCTCCAAATGTTAAATGTAGAGTTACCATATGATCTAGCAATTCCACTCCTAGGTATATACTCAAGAAAAATGAACACATATATGCACATAAAAACTTGCATGAGAATGTTCGTAGCAGCATTATTCACAATAGCTGAAAAGTGGAAACAATAAATGTCTATTGACTGATGACTGCATAAACAAAAATGTGGTCTATTCGTACGATGGAATATCATTCTGCAACGAAAAGGAATGAAAGACGGATACATGGTATAACGTGAATGAACCTTGAAAACATTATGCTAAGTAAAGGAAGCCAGTCACAAAAAAGACCACATACTGTATAATTCCATTTATATGAAATGTCCAGAATAGGCAAACCATAGAAACAGGAAGTAAATTAGTGGCTGCCAGAAGCTGGGGAAAGGGAAGAATGGGGATTGACTAGTAATGGGCATGGAGATTTTTGGGGAGGGACGAGAATGTTCTGAAATTAAATATTAGTGATGGCTGAACGATTCTGTGAGTACTAAAATCCAAGGACTTTGGGTGAATGTATGATGTGTATATATATATATATACATATGTATATATATGCTTCACTGAGATATAATTTATAATGTATAATGTCTATATTACATAGTATGTTATGATATATAATATATAATTTATAAGACACGTATGAAAGACAGAGAGGCGCTTGAAGTGCCTCGGGCCTCAGCCAAGCCATTAGTTACACTTACCATTCGCAGGTTCTGGGTTGTTCTCGTCTCCACTGCTCTGAGGATCTCTCTAAACCTCCCGACTCCTCTCGTCAAGTTCCTGTGTGCACACAGAATTTGACAGGGTTTCCGTCTGGCGTGTATTAATGTTAAATATTTTATACACATATTTCAATGCATTTTGCCTACATAAAAGCTGTTGGCGAGACTGTAAGCCATCATTCTGCACGTGTCTGTCCATCTTTGTTCAACTCTGAAAAGTTTGACCTAGGATCAATGGTCTTTTGAACTTCCACAATTCAATTTTCTCAAGAAAATAAATGTCGGAAGATCAGATCCGAGGCAAAAAAAAAAAGAAGGAAAGATATCTTTCCAGAGTCTATCTTCCACCTCACAGTGGCTGAGGAGTTTTCCTGCTCTGCTGAGTGGTGCTGAAAACTCTATCTTTTCACCGCAAGGTGGGTGGCAAAGGGGTACAGGAGTATCAACAAGGCACTGTGTGCAACGTGGGAAAGGCTTCTTGTGACCTGCAACCTTCATAGGCAAGACAAAGAGAAAAGGTATGAAGAATGAGGGGCTCCACCAAGCAACCACTCCGCGTCTTTGCGAACATACATCACTGCCCAGTAAACCCATCGGCCCCTCCTGCCCCCAGTGAGGCAGAGGGTCACAGCCCCTCCCACAGTTAGTGAGCGCTGGCTGGAGGCTGGCGCCACCTGACTGGGGCCAGCATACCTCATTTTGGTGCCCACACACCTCACAGAGACGTGCAGGGTGACACATTTCGTGAAGGGACAGTAATTCATTAGTAAATCCCGGTCCATATGCCCAGACCCCACTTGCTGTCTGCCCCCTCTGAAGGCTGTGCCTGACCCATTCAGCTGGGAGCGTTTCCCAGCAGGTCCCTTCACATCGAGCACCGCCACCTCCTACGACAGAACCCCGTGATATTTATAACCTGCTCGTTAGAACACATCTCAGCTTTCCAAAAAAGCCACAGAGCGGGTCAGCCGGTGCGGACCTGTCAGCCAGCCTCTGCAGTCTGTGGCAGATGCTCTAGGTATTCAGCTCTCTTCTTGGATGACATTTTAAATCACACAAAGGGATTAAATCAAACTGAAGGTGGGTCCTGTATGCTACGAGCACTCTCAAGGGCTATTAATTCGTGTCTTATACCTAACGTGACATCCCAGGACTCTGATTCACAAGAACAGCCCCAGAACTTGAAGGTAATGGTGTATTGGCACAGATACATCAATACTCCCATATTCCTCTCACCCACACATATCAGATGATACCAGATCAGAAGCTTTACGGTGGCATAAAAAGAGAGGCTTGTGCTTGGCGGTCCAGGCAGCACTAAAGGAGACGTGAATAAAAATTAGGTAACAGGCCCTGGGACATGCAATCTACGCTGCTGCTTTCCCCTTCATTTGCTTTTATGGCATCTGTGTTCACAGGCACCAGAGTACATTTGCTTTGGACTGAAGCTCGGTTCTGTTAAGTAACATGGTGGGGAGAAAACAGCTACAGCTGAAAAAAGGGATGGGCAGGACAGAGCAGTCTCATTTTATTCCAGAATCGCAGATTAAGCTCCTACTACGTACAAAAAGAATGGCGTTTTGAACTGTGTGAAATAAGGTGGGACTGGGACAATAGAGTTGGAGACCCAGGTTTAAAGGGATGTTTTAGCAGGGTGGAAATTAGGCCTTGAGTAGGCAGTATCAAATCTATATGTTATAAGTCAGGGAAGGTCATCCGATGGGAATTGGCCATTTGGAACGTCTCCCAGGCCCTCTTTGCAGAGTGAGATACCTATCCGGTTACGGAAGCACAGAATTGTCTAGCTATAAGTGATCCGACACAACCTAGTCCGCTGGCACACAGAAGAGAAACGGCTTGCTCAGACCTCCACACCCAGTGAGAGGGAGAGCTGGGGCCTTTCTACCCAACCTCTCACCTTCCTGACAAAAGAAATGTGAGCCCTCAAATTGAAGTGCGACTCTAGAAGAAAGAACAAAATATGCATACAAGAAAGGTCTATGTTTTACACCATTAATATGAAAATTAATATATATACATAATACAAATCGGATGCGTTCCAGTGCTCCCAGCTAATGAGATTCTCCTAGGAACTGGTTCAAAACGGGAAAGAAAATCTGCTGGCCCAGGTGAAGCAGCCTGGTGTCCAAGGGTGAGGCCTCAGCTGCCCTAAATGAGAACCGACGGGTAGAGAAACTCTACTCCCCTCTGAGGCCGAGGTGGTTTCTCCCGTGCAGGACCGAGGCCCTCTGGTGGCGACTGCAGGAAGTTCCCGTGACCGAGGGGACGCCGCACAGGAGGCCAAACCGGTAGCAGCTGAGGGCGTATGCCTGACGCATGGACACTGCCTTTGAGGCAAATTCAAGTTTTTCTCAAACTGCTTCCAGTTTACTTCTGGGAAGAGGTTAGGATTCAGAATCAGATTCTCCCTGAAGCTGGGAGGAATCCTGCTTGTAAACAGCGGATCTGCAGGAACCGCAGAATGTCTCAGGAGGCCTCCGGCTGTGCTGGTCAAACGGCACCTTCAGGACAACCATGAGGCTGCCTGCCCACCCACAGGGCAGGAGGGAGGGGGGCTGGAGGGGAGAGATCGCCCAGCTTAAATATCCTAAACGCAAAGACGTACAATTCTCAGCCACTCTCATACCATTCATACATGGTTTTAGTCACATAATTTTATTCAAGCAATCATTTCCACCGTTGCCATGACAGCAGAAAAAAAATTTTTTAAGCTAGATGGATAATCATGATAGAAAGGAACAAAAAAAGGAATTAACTTGCAAGAATTACATTCTAAAGGCTATGAAATACCCCAATTTGAGGGAAATAAACAAAAGCCACATGATTGTTTTCATGTCTCTAAACTATTAGTTTATTCGTAAAATGTGGAGACCCATGAACTATCTGGAATGAATCGCTGCTTAAAAACTCCACTCCAAAATGAAGAGAAGAGAGACAAGGAATTTCCCCGGTTTTGAGGGTTTCCACAGACCCTTGACGTGAGGTCATTTGTTCCATTTCAACACCCTTGACTGAGAGAGTGCAATGATGTCAAAATCCATTATGGTAAACGATTCTTAAAAGGAACGTTCTGGTCAGCATTCTAGCAGCAGGCACTGGCAAGCTGTCAGAACTTGGGGTTCACCTCCTGCACCTCGCTTCCTGAGCTGGGTGCGCTTCCCTCCACGTGGAACGGTTCCCAACAGCTAAGCTCTTACCAAGGAGAAAGGGCCTGCAAGTCCCTTGAGCACCAGCTGGTTGTTCAGCCCAACAGGCAGGCAAAACCTGCCAACATCACTGACTGTCCCCAGCCCAGCAGGGAGGGCTCAGGCCAGCTGAGCTCTGAGGCCAGCAAGGTCTTCAGCCTTGCTCTTGTGCAAACCCAGGCAAAGGAAAGCCCATCCACGGTTCACAGGGACACGTTCTAATCCTCCCTTGACCTACTTCCTTTTTTCCTTCTCTTCTCCCTTTTCCATCAGGTTTCATCCTCCTCCCCCTGAGCCTCCTCCTTCCAGGTCTCGTGTGCTGGCCCTTAGGTCAGTGCAGAAGCATGACTTCCTGAGGACACCCAGGGAGGGCATTGACTGGCCAGCACTTGGCCTCCCTCTTGACCCTTTGGGGCCTGAAAGCAGCACTTCTGAAGGCTGGTCTCTGAAATGTACATTCTGACGTACAAACCTACAATCAAACCAAGGGGGAAACGTATACGGGAAGGAAGCCAGAGTTCCAAAATCCAAATCCAAACGGAAAACCAAGGCTGGGAGAAACTCGGAGATGGGAGAACTATTTCACCTTGTGATGGGCAGCTATTTCAACTGCAAGCTCAATATATTTTTTTTTTACATTTTTTATGTTCACTTCTTGGGAGCAGGGTGGGAAAATACAATTCTTCCCTTAAGCTGTCCTTCCAAATTCTCTTCTAACCTCAGAGTTTGGCCCAGGCCACCAATGCACTTAAATTCAATCTCAACTGTCATTGTCATTGCAAACTAAAAAGTTCTGATGTGAACAAAATACTGGATGTCAAATTCCTGGGTAACAAGGGAAAGGTACCACTGCCAGCGTAGGTTCAGTATTTTTTCTCCTTCTCTGTGGTGGAGAACTTTATAACTAAAGATCAATTTTAGAACAAGTCAACACAGTAGATCTCTCAGAGCTAAGAAATCGTTTGGCTTTTTCCATGTTCTTTCTTACCAACCGGCGCTTCTGAATCTCTTAAGCAGTAGGTTATTTCAATAATTACTGAGCACTATTACATATCGGGTTCCAGGCTCATCCCTGAGGATACACTGGTGAACACGGGACAAGCACCAGGAAGCTTGGATGGCTTCACATCCCCCATAAGAACATAAGCGCCGTGAGGACCAAGATCTTTGTTTTGCTCACTGCCATATCCCAAGCCCCTCAAACAGAGCTGGCATCCCGAAAGTGCTCAATAAATATGTGTTGAATGAATGAAATTCAGAACTACCATGAGCTGAGTGAAGCACGACCCCAAGGGGATGCATTTTCTACCTGCTTCTTACCCCCTTCGTTCTCACTGCACATGGACTGACAGGCAGCACAGCCAGCTCCCTTTAAACAGAATACGTCTCATGCATCCTCAGTCATGGTTGCAGCATGGGTGCCTGGGAGAGCAGGGACACACCTGTAGCAAGCAACGTACCCAGGCATGCCCAGCCTGACAGCTTCTAGAGGGTTCTGTGGATAATGAGGATTTCGAGACTTTTGAAAAAAACCTTTCAGACAGTTCAGGGAAACCTTGCTGCCCAGGTGCCTTTCCACATGCTCCTCTCTCTCTTTAAGGAGTCCTAAGTCATCCTTCAAGACCCAGGTCAAAGGCCACCTTTGAGAACCTTTTCTGAGCTTCCCCAGGAAGACACGACACTGCCTCCTGGTGTGGCCAACAAGTTTGTACATTTTTTTTTTTAATTTTATTTATTTATTTATTTATTTTTGGCTGCGTTGGGTCTTCGTTGCTGCACGTGGGCTTTCTCTAGTTGGGGCAGGAGGGGGCTACTCTTCGTTGCGGTGGGCGGGCTTCTCATTGCGGTGGCTTCTCTTGTTGCGGAGCATGGGCTCTAGGTGCACGGGCTTCAGTAGCTGTGGCACGTGGGCTTAGTAGCTGTGGCACGTGGGCTCAGTAGCTGTGGCACGTGGGCTCAGTAGTTGTGGCACGCTGGCTCAGTAGTCATGGTTCGTGGGCTCTAGAGCGTGGGCTCAGCAGTTGTGGCGCACTGGCTTAGTTGCTCCGCGGCATGTGGCATCTTCCCGGACCAGGGCTCGAACCTGTGTCCCCTGCACTGGCAGGTGGATTCTCAACCACTGCGCCACCAGGGAAGTCCAAGTTTATACCTATTTTGAGTGTAGACAGCACTAAACCTGTGCTTTTCCTTTGTATTTATGTCTGCGGTCATCTTGAGAGCACAGGCCCTCTCGTACTCACCTCTTCTTGTCCCAACTGCCTCACAGAGCCAACCAGGTACCCAGTGACCCTCAGCAAGCTTTTTGCGGGGTGAGGGCAATCTTACATTCTGAAATCCCCTTCCCCATCTCCTGGCTGAAAAGCATGTTTGTGATCACAAAGAGGACAACTGAAGAGATCCTTCTTACACCAGGAGATCCACCCTGTCAGCGCCTGGACACTGTCAACACTTACAACCCTAGAAAAACACAAATGTATCATGTATCCCTAGGTCAATTTCTCTTCGTTCTCAGGCTTGGGAATTGCTTCCCCTTCATTTACACAACCCTTAGTATCATCTATGTGGAAAGAGTCTGGAATCGAAACCAGAAGTCCAGATCCGGAAAGTGGGAGAAGAAAAAGACATCCTTCACAGTACGGAAGCCCACTTCTGGCCGGCTGTCAGGGAGCTGTTTTTCCCAGAATGGATTCCAGCTTCTCCCTCTGTGCACACTCCTTGCCTCAGACCCAGTGACATGCATTTGTGAAGACAGATGGCTTGCTGTAGTCAAGGGCCAGGGATCAAACCCACAACCTTGGCCTCATTAGCAAAGGACTCTCTCTGATCACTGGAGCGAGCCAGCTGCAACCTAGATATAGCAATGGAGGGTGTGACAACCGTGCACGCCGGGACCTGAGCAAGCGGGCGAAACTTCCGTAAGTCTCATTTCAAACCTAATGAGAGTCATACTAGGCTTAACAACATTTTTTTGACCACCCTGGCAACGAGGGCTTCCTCGTGACAAAAGCAGAGCAACCCAGGCGCCCTAGTCAGCTGGCCAGGCAGCCACAGCACAGCGAGCAGGTGCTCACGCCTGTGACATGTGACAGCCAGACAAGCTGTCCTGCCTGTGACGTATGACAGCCGGACAAACTGCCATAGGGGCTCAGACGGAAGGACTACGCACCCTCCTACCCATTCCCTCCCCTCATCCCGACCCCCAGGCTCTGGGGAAACAAGGGATATGGAAAGGGCTGCTCCTCTCCCATCCTCCTTCCTTTCAACCTTTGGAAATGAGTCAAAGGATATCAATCCTCATTCAAACAATACACAGCGAGTGTCCACTGCGCACGAGGAGAGGACCCCGGGGATGCAATGCTGGGCCGGTCAACGAACGTGCTTCCTCCAGCAGACCTGGATCGTAACGAGGCTCAACTTGACCCGAGAGGCCTCACAGTACCTAACGCAGAGCTGGACTCCTCAATCTCACAGCACTTTTAACAAACAAACCAGAGCACGTCTAACACATGAGGCTCGCTCTTCAAAGCACCCACCTGGAAATCCACGTACTCATCTAATCTACGTCCTCAAACTTAGGCAAAATAGAACGCGGACTCTGGAGTCAGTCTGGGCTCAGACCCAAGCTTTTCCACCTAACTAGTTGTTGACCTTGGGCAAGTGCTTGCCTCGGTTTCCTCATCTGTAGAATGGTGAGAACAAATGTACCCACCTCATAGACTGGCTATAGGAATTAAATGAGTTCATACACGGAGTAAGTGCTTTTTAAGCATTCACCATGATTATCACTATTATCCTCAAAACTCTGCCATTGATCCAAACAGTTTTGGAATTCTGGAATCTACCTTCCAGTCAACGCACAGACATGAAAGTCTGTTTTACTTCTTTGGAGTCATTTAATTTTGAAGAAAAAAAAAAGATATTCCCCAGTTTGATTCATTCATTCACTCTGCTGTTTACTGAAAGCCTACCATGCTCACGATGACAAAAGACACGACTGATGTCAGGTGGAAGAGTGAAAAGCTCTTTCCTGGGGCCCTGTGGTCACTCTCGCAGGAAAGGATGGCGACATCGCCTAGGAGTGCTGGTGTCCATGGGGAGGAGCAGAGAGTCTCCGCCAAAGGCCACAGGGCGAGGGTCAGAGCCCAAGGCAACACAGATGAGGCAGAGGAACCAAGGGTGTTAGCAGTTGAGTCCTTCTTGTTCTGGCTCAGTTAATACAGGTTTGCTCTGAATCAATCAACAGGGGCCAGTCCAAACTCAAAAATGTGAGCTTGGGTGGCTGAGCCACCAGAGGTAGTTTAGTGGCTCAAACTAGTGGCCCAGGCGGTTTAGCCACTAAAGTTCTAGGAGAGCCTGATACAAAGCTGACAAGAGAAAAGCTCAGCACCAACATCATTCACTTCCACAGAGGGAAGTGTTTGCTCAAGACCAGCCCGAGGTGGAAGACGCACACACACGTAGCATGAGGAGTGCAAGAGAGGCCAGGGTTCCATGGCCTGCCTCCAAGAAGGGACATAGTTTACTACATGGAATCCTGATGCGCACCAGGCCAATCTAATACTCATTTAAAATGTCAGTAATAAAGCAGAAGGAAAACAATCTAGGAGGTAGAACTGGTCTGCTAACAATATGGCTTCAAACGTTCATGAATTCTAAGCCGCAGGGTCACATAGTTAGAAGGACTTTTGAGCATCCTGTTCATCCAGTCACTTGGGCTGTGGAGAGGGGGGAAGGCAGAGAGGACATCAAGGGGGGGTCCAGATGGACCACAGTACTTAAGCTGAAGGTTCAATACAAGGATAAGAGGGCAGTGTTCACTTCCATTTCAATAGCAGGAAACAGAACTGCATTTCCAAAACAACCTCTGGGGACAATATTTCAAAAGCTATGACAAGTGAGAAAAAATCCAAGGGACTCAGTTTAAAAATAATATATACAGGACTTTAGGGAATTCCCTGGTGGCGCAGCGGTTAAGAATCCGCCTGCCAATGCAGGGGACGCGGGTTCAAGCCAGGAAGATCCCACATGCTACGGAGCAGCTAACCCCGTGCTCCGCAACTACTGAGCCTGTGCTCTAGAGCCCGCGAGCCACAACTACTGAGCCCGTGTGCCTAGAGCCTGTGCTCCGCAACAAGAGAAGCCACCGCATTGAGAAGCCCGTGCACCGCGATGAAGAGTAGTCCCCAATGGCCACAACTAGAGAAAGCCTGCACTCAGCAACGAAGACCCAATGCAGCCAAAAATAAAATAATAAAATTAAAAAAAATATATATATATATAGGACTTTAAATGTCCAGGAGTCACGGGTCCAAATGCCTTCAGGAGCCAAGCAGGCAAGAGATGAGGGTGAGGAGAGCTGAGCGGGGACGGGGAGTGGCAGCAACTCTGAAGGCGGCGCTCAGGCCAGGTCAGCCCGAGGGTCCCATTCAAAACCAGACCAGGCACCCTCGTGGGGGGAAAGGAGGAGCTTGGCCATGAAGCAGGCACATAAAAGCCTCCGGTATTTTTCTCAGGGAAAACAAAGCAGTATTGCCCAGTTTGAGGGAGCATGATGCCGCTTGGAATCCTCACAGGTTCTTGTGAGTCAGGCTGGGAAAGACTAGTAAGTTGGGGATAGAAAAGAAGGAAAGGGCAAAGGTTGAGAGTGATCATGAGACGAAGAACAGAGACTGGAATGTGAGACATCTGGAAACAAGGCGAAGGGAAACAGTACCAGACGCTGGGCCTCCACGGGAGGGGTAAGAGCCCGGGAAACAGGCTTCACCTTGCTGTACCTGCCTCCCCATCTGTAAAATGGGACTAATACCTGCTCCTGAGGCCTGGATAAGATGACACCTGTAAAGCCACTGGCCCAGCGCTCAGAATCACGTAATCCTCCCATTCCCCACCCTCCCCTAACCCTCGCACCACCCCCCACGTGGTCCTCCGTTCCACACATAAACTGTTATCGGGTAAAAGCCAAAGACAGCCACTGGTACATTTGTGTACCTCTGGTTTAGCAGAAAATACTGCAACATCAGAACTGGTTTCCATCATGTACTATGGTCAAAATTTTTTTCTCAACTGACAAGTATTTATTTAGCATCTTCTGTAGTTTTATACACGAAGAAACAAAGGCTCAGAGAAATTATGTAACGTGCCCGTGATCATCACACAGCCCACAGACAGAAGAGCTGGTATTTGAACCCAGGCCCAGTCTGACTCCAGTGCCCAGAAAAGTTGATGATCCCTGTCATGCAGAAGCCTGCAAACAGTCTGGAAACTGTGACTAGCTCCCATGACACAAAAGCAAAAGCACGACAGGGCAGAAGAGAAGCAAGGAAGGCTGGGAACAGCGAGGGCCAGGCCAAATTCCTACCGGGACACACTTGGCTCTGAAGAAGGGCTGTGATTCATGGCCCCTGCCAGTGGCGGCGGACAACAAAGGGACAGCAGAGCATTTCTGCTGCGTGGGCTAACCTTCACGGCAGAAAGAGAACTCTGAAGTGGACCAGGATGGACAAAGAGACTAACGTTGACAAAACGATGATAATATAAAAACAGGTCTGTCCACAATTTGTTAGGACAAGCTTCTACATCAGATGCTTTCATCATATGCCTCAAAGAGTGGCCCTTCCCAGTCAGAATTCACATCCAATCACTCAGGTGGTGAGCTCAACTGTACCTTTGCACCATCTATAGAAAAAAAGCTTTGTTAAGCACATGAGCAGGGCAAACATGATCTGTGGGGAGAATACTTAATTTGCTCAGCAGAATAAGCTATTTTCAAGCCCTTCTAAGCCATCCAGAAGAGCGGACATTTACTAATGACCCCTGACAAGATAATTACAAATGAGTCCCCTCTCTCATCAAGAAAGCCTCCCTAAGACTTTCGGCTGCTGAGGACTTCCCTGGTGGCGCAGTGGTTGGGACTCCACGTTCCCAATACAAGGGGCCTGTGTTCGATCCCTGGTCAGGGAACCCGTGCATGGATCCCACATGCATGCCGCAGCTAGGAGTTCGCATGCTGCAACTGAGGAGCTGGCGAGCCTCAACTAAGGAGCCCACGAGCTGCAACTAAGACACAGCGCAGCCAAATAAATAAATTAAATAAATATTTTTAAAGAAAAAGAGGCTTTCAGCTGCTTCAGGACAGAGACGGGGTCTTCCAGGGTAAGACCAGCTGCACACCTGCTACTCACAGGGCTGCCGTGAGGATCACATGAGGCCACAGTCACTGCTCAGTAAACGTTCGCCATCATCGCCTCGAGCTGGTCCCACGCCACCCCCAGCCCATTGTTCCAGATGGTTCTCCCACCAACCTAGCGAGCAGACAGGACTCATTACGCTCAACTGACAGAGAGGGAAACTGAGTCCCAGAGAGGGAATGGGAGAGGCCCGCCCAACAGCGCTGAGCGGGCAGCGGAGCCAGGACCGGGACCCCCAGTGCAGGGATCCTTCCCTTGCCCCTGCTCGGTGTCCTTCTATCCACCCCACTATTTTTTTTAACTTTTTGTTAGATAAAATATAGACACAGAAAGCCACATAAAACAAATATATCGCTTGAGAAATTATTACAAGGCAAAAACACTTGTAACTATCACCCAAGTTTAAAAAAAAAAAAAGGATCATTGTCACTCACCCCATCCCAGTTAACAGGCCTCTCCATCCAACCAAAGTAACTGCCCCCCTGACTTTCATAGTCATGGCTTCATTCCATTCCTTACGGCTTAATCACTCAAGTATACATCCCTGCACTTGCCCATTTATTTTTTTCTTACTTGATGAGTCTTTAAAATCTCTGTTAATCTACAGGTTCCCTTTCTACCTCTTTCTTTTCCTTACAATTTATCAGTTAAAGAATCTGAACTGCTTGACCTGTAGAGATTCCCATTGGCTGGAAAACCACACAGTCATGCAGTTCGATAGGAAAACCACAGAGTCATGCAGTTCGATATATTCCTCCTTTCCCTGTATTTCTTGCATTTGGGAGCTGGATTTTGAGGCTTCACCCATTCAGGTTCAATCCCTTTGCAAGACTTTGCCAGTGGTGTGTTCTTCGATCAGGAGGCACATCGGGTCAGGCTGTCGCTCTTTTTTTGCTGTTAGCTGCCCTTGATGCTTGATGGTTAGATACATTAATTCACTGGGAGTTACAAAATGGTGACATTCTAATTCTCTCACTGAATTTTCACTTACTAGCTGGAATAATTTTATAGGGAGGTATTTCCCTTCATCTAATATTTGGTTTTCCAGTTCATATAGTAAATGGAGGAAAAACATTTGATTCTTTCTGTCTACTTTGTTAGATACTGAATTAGAACTCATGAATTTAAACATATTTGATGAGACTATTGCAATTTTTATCCTTCTTGAAATTCAAATTGTCCCATATATGGCCTGAATTCCATGTCAGAAAACATAGCGCTAGAAATCTTTGATAGTTCTCTTGCTATCTGATATGTAGAGATTTTACAGGCTTGTCTTATTTATTTCCTACCCCAGAACTGAATGAGGTTTTTTAAATTGGAAAATGATACTTCAAGATCACAACCTAGGCACTAGGGACAGTCACTGCTACTGGGTCAGTCACTGAGCCAGACCTCCTCTCCTCTCCTTGTCTCTCTGAAGGACTTATTTAAAGGACCTCCTCTCTCTCTCTCTCACACACACACAAACATATATGTGTATATCTACACACATGCACACACAAATACACATACACACACACACACACACACACACACACAGATACCTAATGATTTCATACTGATATTTCCAATTCAGTCATTCAAATTCAGGACTACACTACAAATAGCAAATGCTGGAAAGGGTATGGAGAAAAGGGAACCCTCCTGCACTGTTGGTGGGAATGTAAGTTGGTACAGCCACTATGGAGAACAGGTGGAGGTTCCTCAGAAAACTAAAAATAGAATTACCATATGATCCAGCAATCCCACTCCTGAGCATATACCAGAACAAACTTATAATTCAAAAAGATACATGCACCCTTATGTTCATAGCAGCACTATTTCACAATAGCCAAGTCATGGAAAAAACCTAAATGTCCATCGATAGACAAATGGATAAAGAAGATGTGGTACATATATATACAATGGAATACTACTCAGCTATAAAAAAGAATGAAATAATGCCATTTGCAGTAACATGGATGCAACTAGAGTTTATCATACTAAGTGAAGTAAGTCAGAAAAAGATATACCATATGATATCACTTATATGTGGAATCTAAAATATGGCACAATTATAAAGCAATTATACTCCAATAAAAAAATAAAATAAAATAAGGCACAAATGAACCTGTCTACAAAACAGAAACAGTCTCAC
Source organism: Balaenoptera borealis (assembly GCF_965194805.1). Classification (NCBI taxonomy): domain Eukaryota; kingdom Metazoa; phylum Chordata; class Mammalia; order Artiodactyla; family Balaenopteridae; genus Balaenoptera; species Balaenoptera borealis. The sequence continues at coordinate 13,293,245 of NC_138866.1, read as the reverse complement.
AGACACAGAGAACAGACTTGTGGTTGCCATGGGGGAGAGGGGTAGGGGAGGACAGGACTGGGAGTGTGGGATTAGCAGATGTAAACTATTATACATAGGATGGATAAACAACAAGGTCCTCCAGTATAGCATAAGGAACTATATACAATATCCTGTGATAAACCATAACGGAAAAGAATATTAAAAAAAAGAATGTCTATATGCGTATAACTGAGACCCTTTGCGATACAGCAGAGATGGGCACAACATTGTAAATCAACTATACTTTTAAAAAATTAAATTAGAAAAAAACAAATTCAGGACTACAGAGTTTTTCCTTGATTCCTTCCATCTTAAGTTTATTTTGCCTTTCTCCCACACCAAGAATCCTGGTTCTCAAGGACATGGGGGATAACAGAATTAGAACATTCCATGACTATTAAGCTGCTCTATTTTATGTTACACAAAAACATTTCACAATATCAAATCATATCACCATCATTATGATTACTGAAAAGCTAAAAAACTTATTTTCTGCATATGCTATCAGCATTCTCCTTTCATTTTTTAGTTTATAGTTGTACTATATCTGTTATGAGACAATCAAAGAAATAGGGAAGCATGACCTATACTTAAAAAAAAAAAGAGTAGTCAATATAAACTCATTCTGAGTGAGCCTATGTATTGGATTTAGCCAAGACTTCAAAGTACCTATTATAAGTATGACCAAAGAATTAATAGAAACTACATTTAAAGATTAAAAGAAAATAACAAGTCAACAAATAGGGAATCTCAATAGAGAAACAGAAACTATAAAAATTAACCAAGTGGGGATTTTAGAGTTAAAAAGTATAACTAAAATGAAAAATTCCCTAAATGGGCTCAACAGAAGCTTTGAGATAGCAGAAAAATCACTGAACTTAAGACAAATGAATAAAAATCATCCAATCCAAAGAACAGAGAAAAAAAAAAGGCTGAAGAAAAACAGAGACACATAATGATAAAACTGCTGAAAAACAAATCTTGAAAGTAACAACAGAAAAATAATTAATCACATAGAGGGGAACAACAGTTAAGATTAATAGTGACTTCTCATCAAATATAGTGGAAGATATACTCAAAGTGATGAGAGGAAAAAAAAAAATCACCAAGAATTCTGCATGGCATAAAATTATCACTCAAAAATGATGGCAAAATAAAGACATTCCCAGATAAACAGAAAGTGGGAGAATTCATATCTAGCAGACATGACCAATACAAAATTTTAAAGGAAGTCCTTCAGACTACAAGGAAATGACAACAGAGGGTACTTTGAAACCACAGGAGTAAATTAGTAAGAGTACTAGAAATGTAAATATGTGGTTAAATATAAAATATTGTTTAAATATATTTTTAAATCTTTTCTTCTTTTAATTTATATTAAAAAAATAGGACTGTATGAGGAAATAATTGTTATATCACACTGTTGTGTTTATAACATATAGAGACATTAGTAGCAAAAGGAGGGAGGAAATAAAGCTATATTAGAGCCAACCTGCATATTTTACTGAAATAGATTGATAATTTAAGATATGTTTTGTAATTCATAGAGGAACCACCATAGAAATTTTCAAAAAATACAGGTAAAAAATCAACAGAGGAATTAAAATGTAATGCTGAAAGGTATTTGTTTAACCCAAAAGAGGGCCATAGGGAGGAACAAAGAATAAAAAAGACATGAGACATACAGAAAACAAAGAGCAAAATGGCAGATGTAGATCTAATCATATCAGTAGTTACATTACATGTGAATGAGTTAAATATTCCAATCAAAAGGCAATTTTTTTTATACTGGATAAAAAAAGCAAGCTCCAACTATCTGCTATCTGCAAGAGATATACAAGAGAGGTGCTTTAATTCAAAGACACAAATAGGTTGAAAGCAAAAGGATGAAAAAGATACACTATGTAAACAGTAACCACAAGATGGCTGGAGTGGTTATATTAATATCAGATAAGACAGACTTTAAGTGAAGAAATACTACTAGAGACAAAGAGGTATCTATGAAAAACCTACAGCTAACATCTTACTTAATGGTGAAAGACTGCACGCTTTCTCCCTAAGATCGGGCAGGAGTAAGATAAAGAGGTCTGCTCTCACCACTTCTATTCAACATTGTATTGAAGGTTCGGGACAGTGCAATAAGGTGACAGTAGAAGTAAAAGACATACAGTTTGGAAAGGAGGAAGTAAAACTGTTTTTATTCACAGATGACACGATTCCATATGTAAAAATCCTAAGTAATCGATCTATTAAAAAATTATAAGAACTAGTTAACAAGTTCAGCAAGGTTGCAAGATACAGCATCTATATATAGAAATCAAATATATATATATATATATATATATATATATATATATATGAGCAAAGAATAATCTGAAAATAAAATTTAGAAAACAACTTCATTCACAATAACATAAAATGAATAAACTACTTAGGAACAAATTTAACAAAAAATTCAAAACCTGTGTAATAAAAACTGCAAAAAAATTTTGACAAAAATTAAAGAGGATCTAAATAAAAGAAGAGACAATGGATTGGAAGATTCACTATTGTTAATGTGGCAATTCTCCCTAAATTGATCTAGAGATTCACTGCCACCCTTATCCAAATCCTGGCAGGCTTTTTTTTTTTTTTTTGGTAGAAATTGACAAGCTGATTCTAAAATTCATATGGAAATATCAAAGACTGAGAATAGCCAAAATAATTTTGAAAAAGAACAAAATTAGAGAACTTACATTACCTAATTTCAAAACTTGCAATACAGCTACATATTCAAGACAGTGTGCTATTGGCTTAAGAATAGACATATAACTCAATGACACAAAATAGAGACTCCAGAAATAAACCTTTATATTTATGCTCAATTAATTAATTCTTTTGCTGAAGTGTCAAGGCAATTTAATGGGAAAAGAGTTGACTTTTCAACAAATGGTGCTTAGATAACTGGATATTTAAATGCAAAAAAAAAAAAAAACTTTAACTTAGACTCTTACATCACACCATACACAAATATTAACTCAAAATAGATTAGAGACCTACGTGTAAAAGCTAAAACTATAAAACTTCTGTAACAAAACACAGGAGAAAAACTTTGTGGTCTTAGATTGGGCCAAAATTTCTTAGCTATGACACCAAAAGGACAATCCATAAAAAGAAAAATTGGTTAAGTTGGACTTCATGAAAATTAACTTTTCCTCTCTGAATGACATAATTTTAAAAAAATGAATACCAGCCATAGACTGGCAGAAAATATCTGCAAATTATATATCTGATAAAGGACTTGTATCCAGAATATATAAGGAACTCTTACAACTTGATAATAAGAAGACAATCCAATTGAAAACAGGGCAAAAGATTTGAAAACGTTTCACCAAAGAAGATATAAGAATAGCTAACAGGCACATGCAAAACAGCTGAACATCATTAATCATTAGGGAAATGCAAATTAAAATCACGAGATACCACTACAAACCCACCAGACTGGCTTTAATTTCAAAACTGCCAACACCAAGTGTTGAAGAGAATGGAAAGAAGCTGGAACTCTCATACACTGCTGCTAGGAATGTAAAATGGTACAGTCACTTAGGAAAACAGCTTGGCAGTTTCTTAAAAGTTAAACATAAACTTATGACCCATCAATTCCACTCCGATGAATCTATCTAAGGAAAATGAAAACATATGTCTACAGAAAGATTTGTCCATGAATGATCATAGCAGCATTATTCATAATAGCCCCAAAGTGGAAATGATCCAAATGTTCATCAATTGGTGAACGGATAAACAATGGAAAAACTATTTAGCAATACAAAGGTGTGATTACTGATATTTGCAACAACGTGGGTAAACCTCAAACATGTTATCCTAAGAGAAAGAAGCAAGACACAAAGGACTACATATTCTATGATCCCATTTATGTGACATTTCTGGAAAAGGCAAATCTATAGAGCAGACAAGTGGTTGTCTGGAGCTGCGGGTAGGAATGGGGACTGATTACAAATAGGCATGAAGAACTTTTAGGGTGATGGAATGTTCTAAAGCTGAATTGTGCCAATGACTGCAATGCTTGCGTAAGTTTATTTAAAACAATTGAACTGTATATTTACAACAGGTGAATTTTTGATATATAAATTATAACTGAATAAAGCTGCTAAAAAATAATAATAGCATCTTGTTTTATGATAATTCCTGGCTACCTCCCCGTCCTTCACTTTTATCTCTACCTGATTGTTCTTTTGTCTCTTGTGTCACTTGGTCAGTTTTCATTCCACTTTCAGCATTCTCCTCATTGTGGGGTCCAGTCCCAGCAAAAAGCCCTAGTGCATCGGTTTCAAGGCTTCACAGGGGCCAGACTGCTCCAGTCCCTTAGACCTTACTTGGCAAAACCCTCTCATTTTCAGCAGCTAATCCCAAATTGGCCAGACAAGCTTTCCAGTGGTCTTGATGGTTATTTTTGGGTCTCCTGTCCTCAGGACCCTTGGATCCCCCATTGTTTCCTTCTGCTTTCTCCCACACAAATGCAAATAACATGCTTGTCTCTAGCTGTTGGTAGTCTGTCCCCATTAGCCTGTACTTTGGGGTTCATGAGTACACCTTGTCATCTAGTTTCACTGTAAATGTTGTGCATGGGTTTTTGGTTTTGCTGTCTGGTTACTGTGTCTTTTTTAATGACAGGATATGAGAAGATCCCAAAACTATACTGCCACTGTTGCTATCATCTTCCCAGACTTCTCAGCTGCTGATGCTTACCTTTTCTTCTAGGGAGCTGACAAACCCTTCACTCTGCAGGGTTTTATTAATTTATTTATCAAACTTACCATGTGCCACTGTCCAAACACACTATAATTACTAACGCACTTAATCTGCCTAACAACACTATGAAGCAGGTACTATTATTATCCCCAGTTGACAAATGAGGAAAGTGAAACACAGAGAGGTTAAGTAACTTGCCAAGGTCACCGCGCCTGTAAGAGGGAGGATTCAAACCCAGGCAGGTGGATCCAGAGTCAATGCTTTTTAACCACTAGACAATGCTGCCTGCCAAGAGCGCATAACGTGTATCTGGCCTGGTAGCTCTAGCGTTCAACCATGACTACCGGCCCTGTCCCCCAAGGCCTCGCTGAGATGGGGAAGTCTTACCCCTCCCTCAAAGACCAAGTTCAATTCTTCTAATGAACTTGATGAATGCACCCAGGCAAGTGCTTCTTCCTCCTTTCTCCCCTCCCTCTCCTTCCCCCCACCAGCCCATCTCTTCTTTATAGTGCTTTTCACCAGGTGTTATAATTATTTGTTGACATCCTTGTCTTCCCCATGAGCTCAGAGAACATTTTTTATTCATCTCATATCCCAGAGCTTATCCTAGTGACTGGTGCCCAGCAGGCTCTCAATAAACATACATGGAATTGAGAAGGCAATAGCTTCTTTTTTTTAACTAGCTCAAAATGTACTTGAAAGCAGTATAATTGCATCTTTAAAAAAAATGGGTAATTCAGAGGTTTTACCAAGTCTGGCTAATGAGTTTTCCTGAGTATTCTTCAGAAGAAACACAACATCACATTCTTCCTGGTATTTTAACTGCTTGTTTCCAACATGCAGAGATTGCTGCTTCTGATGCTAATTTGCCAGGGAGATTCAAAGGAGAACCAGCTCCCATACCCATCAACCAAGCACCTGCCAGCAAAGAGAAGACACAGAAGGAAGAGCTAGCTGAAAAAAAAGGTACAGTATGTCTGTGCCAGGCCTAGAGAATTACCACCAAAGTCACCTGTGAATAAAAAGTAAAACTTCAAACCTAAAATAGAGAGGAAGGTGGAAAAACCAAATGTCAATTGAAAAAAACAATTCATTAATTTTTAAAAATCTTACAATTTAAGGCGGGATTTTGCTATGAGAACATACAATCATATTGTAGATATCCTTATTGGTGTGCAGATCTATGGCAGACATTGCTATACAAATATAAAGGCAGGTCTTTGTAAGAAAATTTATGGCCCCTCTCACTTTCAATAGAAGGTTCTAGTATTTCCTAAGAAAAGTCATAAATTTTCCAAAGATGTCTCAGTCATTTTCTGGGCTTTAACTCAACCTCTCTGCAACTCTCTCTAAGAGCTGACTAAAAATACCTCTGCAAAAAAAAAAAAAAAAAAAAAAAGAATGGAGAGAAAAATGATGACTTAAAAAGAAATAGGTAGGAAATATCCCTTGAAAAGAGCTGGGGCCTCCACCCCCCGCACCCTGCCCTCATATAAAATATTAACGCATTTGACACCTAAACCAGGGAAGGGGAAGGGAAAGAACAGGTTGATGAGCTTTGCTCTGGCCAAAAACAGGAATGCTGCACGCCTTCCCAACACCCTCCTGCCCATCCGCCCCTCTTCCCAGGCAGATACATCTGGACCGGCTCTGTGGCACAGACGCCACTAAATTACCGAGAAAGCTCCCCACAGTCTGACAGGCTCAGAGAGGGTAAAATCTGGCTTCCTCCTTGACCAGACAGGACATGAATTCCTCCTTCCCAACACTCATGTGTCATTTCAATGGCCTGCCCTTGAGGGGCTGCCTACAAAGGCCATGCTTAAACAGGCTCTCATGCTTCTGTGTCCGACTTCAGCCTGTGAGGTTTCAACTCAAAGAGCTACATACCTGAAAAAAAATCCGGGTCTGGGAGGCTCTGGGAGCAAATGTTCTCAACACTAAACCGTGGAAAATGATAATTCTCTTTCCTGCTGTGGGAACGCTAGAATCCCATCCAGATGTGTACATGCCAGGCTTAAGGAAGGAGGGCTACAAGCACCAATTTTCCACCAAGCTGGGAGCTTCTCAGAAAAGAAAGAGTCTATCAGGCCTGCTTGGGGGGTGTCTTATAATAAAGCCACCATTATTGGAAACAGCCTCCAGTCTCAGAGATAAGGTAGACAGCAGAAGTCCCTATGACCTTCCCAGAAAACGTATTATTTCTTACTGAGGTCAAGGAAACCACTTGATACCTGGCCCCCTTCACCCTCTTCCAACAGAAGGACATCATCTGCGGGAAGAGCTGGACGGTCAGAGCACAGCTCCCCCTAAACAGCAACAGGAGCGGTCACTTCCATGAGGCCCGTCTAGGCTGTCTTTTTCTTCCTTACATCCCGGCACCTAGCACAGCGCTTGCATGCTTAGCTCTCAGTACATACATGCTGCATGAACTAATTTTAAAGAAAACACACAACTGTCAGGCATCTGTGAGCCACAGCCATCTCGGCTGAACATGAGAAGTTCATTCACTCACTCACTCATTCATTCACGTACAACTGTATACCAGATACTCTCAAGGTACAGATCCCTCCCCAAACCAAACAGATAAAAATTCCTGGAACTTCTATTCCAGTGATGGGAGACAGACAATAAACAGATTAGATAAGGGAAAAAAAAACACAATGTGGGCAAAGGGTTAGCAAATTCCTTTCCTCTCCTGCTTGAGAATCTGACCTTAGGTTAACTTTCTAGTTCTGTTTCCCTGGAAACCTAATAAAGCTAGAATGTCAATTATGTTACAAGGCAACATTGCTTATATTAAAAATGACCTCTGACTGATAACTTGCATCTGGACTGGAAGGAACTATAAATATCTGATGGAGACAACGCTGCTTTGGGCTTCCTTGGATGTGATGACTTACATCTGAGCATATCCCTCAGGGAGACGTTAAGCCAGGGCAGACCCCATCCCTACTCCATGTGAAGCTCATCCTCTAGCACGTGAGCTGTCACTTGATGAGGGAGGGGCAAAGAGAACAGCTCCTGGGTGGCCAGAAGGGCTGCCAAGAGCACAGTTCACACAGGAGAGAAACCCTTGACACTGTCTGGTTGGCAACTTACGGTTCTGTTCCAGGTCTGTCTCGATAGAGGGCCAAGTGTGGCCAGTGAAAGTCTTGTGGGTCGCAGTGCTTAACTGAACCTAAGAAGATCCCTGGTAAGCACTGTTCGTAGTACATTTGATGCCCGTTAAATACTGAGAAAAACAAAGCAGAGAAAAAGGATGGGTTGGCTGGACCAGATGCCTCTGATGCCTATTTAGGATCCTTTCAGGTCTAACCAGCACACGAGCACCCTTCCCATCCCACCTTGCCTTTGTGAGCAAGCTCCTCTTCACTGATTCATCTTCAGGCTCTGCTCAGTCACTTGCTCGGGGAAACCGCCCCTAACCACCAGCTCCAGGTCAACTTCATTTCCAAATGGCCTCTCACAGAAATGGGTACCTTGCCGCCTGAGCACCATCTCGGGGTGCAGTTATACACCCAGGAATATAAGGACCTGGTTTCTCTCTGAAAGCAAGAAGCACGTCTGGCTGCTCACCATTTCACCCCCAGCACCTGGAGAACATCTGGCAGAAGTAGCAGCTGAATAAACACTGGCAGAACAAGTGAATGTTGTAACAAATCATCTGAAACTAAACAGACTTGGGCAGCAGTCCTCACACCACCCTGTTATGTTCCTGCTGTGTATGTTCACTAATGATGCTCCTGTCCAGAGCATGACCCAAGGGTCGGCCTGCAAATATCGGCCTCTAGAGCAGAAAATTCCAGGGTCAATCTCCGGTCGTATCAAGAGTTATTGGCAAATATCAAAAAAATAAAGTTAATTTTGATTTTTTTAGCCACCACTGTTATATAACCATCTCTTTTGGGGAAAACTTGCAAAGTGAAAGGCTAAATTTAAAGAGACAGTATTGCCTTCTTCTCCTTTCCTAAAGTGTAAGCCTACTTGTAGTTATTTATTTTCCTGTTAGACTAGAAAATCCGCTGGGATCATTTGCTGTCTCAACCCTAGCTCCTAGCACATAAATGTTTGATGGATGAACAAATAAGTGAATGAATAAACAAAGAACCTCCCCCTTCCCTCCTGCCTCCATGAAAATAGAAAATCACTATCCCGGACAAACCCAAGGTGAAGAACTGGAATAATCTCCTGTACCAGTTCATCTTTCAGGGAATTCCAATTCTGAATGGAGGCTGAAGGAGGCAACCTACAGCTGGGAGAAACCGTTCGGAGAGGGGCCTTTGTGAGATGCAAGTAGTTGCCAATTCGTTCACCGGTCCCCTCCCCACGCCCCATGCTCCCACCCTACCCGGCCTTGTACTTTGGAAGCTTCAAATGACCTACCCCGTTCTTCTGCTGAAGCCAGGACAGGCCAACGTGGATGCACCCACCTTGCTGAACACTGATAACGCTTTGATGGCGCAGGCCTCGAACACACCATGGGTGCTAAGCGCTTATGCAGTGCATTGAAAGCAACTACCTGTCCCCCATAATTCATTCCCCAAAATTTATCACGGAAAGTGGTCCTGGAATCTCATAATTAAAACTGACAAAGACTCCTTTGTTTTCATACTAAAGTTTTGATGGCATTAAGGGATGAGCCAGACCTAGTCTACACTGAAACAAAACAGAGAAGACTTGGCTGACGCTTTTCATTACATCAATAATTACATCTAGACTGGCTTTTAAAAGTCCTTATTTTCTGAGTCGCATGTGTTCCTTGCAGCTCTGCTGCCCAGAGCTCCATCTTCAAGAAGAGAGCACTAACTGGGCGTGGTCAGTCTGAGGAAACTGGGCTGGGTGTCAGCAGGGGGAGGCACAGGCCACCAACCAGCTGTGTGACCCTGAATAAATCACACTGCCTTGTTTAATTCTTTTTTTTTTTCTTTTCTTTTTTTTTTTTAGCAGTTTTAGGTTTACAACAAAATTGATAGGAAGGTACAGAAATTTCCCAAAGTCCACAGTTCACCTTAGGGTTCACTCTAAGGAAGTGAATAGTGTTGCACATTCCATGGGTTTGGACAAAAGTATAATGACACCTATCCATCATTATAATGGCATACAAAGTATTTTCACTGCTCTAAAAAACTTCTATGTGCTGTGTATTCATCTCCCCTCTCTCCCAAACTCCTGGCAACCATTGATCTTTTTATTGTCTCCATTGTTTGGTCTTTTCCAGAATAGCATATAAATGGGATCTTTTTTTTTCCTTGAGAAGAGAGGTTCAAAGCCTTTAAGTCTATAACACCACTCATGGCCCACCACAGGCTCTAGGCGGCAAACTCCCCCACTAAACACTGTGGCTTTTCTTCCAATATTGAGCCCTGTCTCACTGGTCCCGCTCAGCGGCCACCTGGAGGTGCAGGAGGACATGTGTAGGGTATTTGTTCATAGGAAGGCTACAAGTTTTGTGCCCCCTGTCACAATGAACCCAGATGCCTGTCAGGTGTGTTATAAACAGAGGAGCCATTTCTTCAGGCTCCTGCTCTGACCGCACCCCAGCACTGCCTTGTTTACTGACTGTCTCCCTGAGCAAAATGTAAACCCCATCAAGGCAGTGACTGGGTCTGACCTGTTCACTTAGAACAGTGTTTGGCACTAGTAAATAACCTCCTGAGGTTCTTGATAAATATTTATTAAATGATCATTGAATGTGATTTCTCTGGATCTCAGAGTCCTCATCTACAAGGGGCAGTGATTTTTAAAAATATGCTCTAACCATTTGGACTCCAGGATTTTCAGATTCTATACCTGACCTTCAGCTCAACTATTATGAAAATTTTCCTTATTACTGAAATGATTCATGGGAAGTGCTTAGCACGGTTCGCTAGGTTGACCCAAAGTCTTCCAGACACAGGACTGCTGGAATGATAAGTGGCATCACCGAGGTGGTCCTGGCTGGCCAGGCTGCAGGCCTCACACCGGTCCATAAACTTCCCTCCTGAAGCTGTTGCGAATAAAGGAAGTAGCCCACTTACACGGACTCCCCCCCACCCCACTCCCTCCATCGTCCCATCTTTCTCTCAGTCCAATACATACATGGTTCTTGCTGAGATCAGAACGTAGCCTATGGCCGAAAACCAAGTAAAATGAAGCAAGTCCAACTGATATGGTGGCCATGATTCTGCTGGCACTAGACTCCTGCCAAATGAACTACCCTAGTCTTGGCCCTTCCTGATACCCCATCCTTCTCCACACCTGAAGAATAAATTCCCTGCATCTTAGCCTGGTTTTCAGTCTTCCACCATCTCTCCACCATCCATCCTTCCAGCAAGAACCCTAACTTGGAAAAGGAAATAGGAACGGAAATAACATTTATTTAAAGTGACCCACATCTGATGCCACCACTTCACTCGTGCCGCTCTTTCCCCAATCTAGCTTGTGCTCTGACCATCCACCAAAAGTCCTTTCAAGGTCACAAAGGCTTTCCATGCTATCGAATCCAGTGCTTTGGTATTTACCCTTATTAACACCTCAGCATCATCAGGTGAGCCCTTCCTCCTCTTCAGGCACCTTAGGCTTCCACGAGAACACATGGTCCCTCCTACCTCAGGCAGCTCCTCCATGGGCTCCTCCTCCTCGGCCCAACTCCAACTCCTGCAGGTTTCCTGCTGGGTCCTGGGCTTTGCTTCTCTCTTTTCGGTCTGTCTCTCTCAGATCTCATCCAGTCCAGGGCTTTAAATATAATCAACATGCTGAGACTCCCAACTTATAACTCAAGGTTCAACCTCCCCTGTGCTCATCTATCCTCCTAGTCGACACGGCCACTTGGAAATCTCACAGGCTCTCAGACGATACACATCCAAAGGCAAATCTCTGATTTCCCCTTTTTCGAATCTGATCCTCTCCTTGTCCCCACTCCATCTAACCAGTTGCTCCGACTGCAACCGGGGAGTCATTCCTGATTCCTCGGTTCCCCTTCCCGCTCCCCCCCAAACCCAATTCATCAGCTAGTCCCCACACCAGTTGGGATCACACATCAACCAACAGCAGTTCTACCGTACATCTCTAATCCATCCACTTCTCTTGGTCCCTACTACCACTGTCATCTTTGAGGTGAGCATCTAATGCCTTGCCCACCATTGTCACCTTGCCTTTGTTTTGGTGACTTGGGGATTTTTCTTTGGACAATCACTACTCTCCCAGTGTACACCACCATAGTAGATCTGCCTTTTCAGGGTAAGCCAGACCAAGAGGGTCTGTGACTCTCCCCCCCTCCAACTCTGCTGCAGCCACACTGGGCTCTTTTCAGGTTCCTAAACACATCAAACTTTCCTGGGTCAAGACCTTACATGTGGTGGGCCCTCTGCTTGCACCACTCTTTCTCCCGCTTGTGGCATGCTTACTTCCTTCTCATCCTTCAAGTCTTGGTCTCATGTCACTTCCTCAGGAGGCCTGGCCTGACCACCCTACCTAAGCAGGTGCCCTCTGTTATTTGCTGCACCCATTCGTTTCCTAGCATTTATTACAATTTGTAATTATAAACATTGGTTTACTTGTTTATTATCTTCTCCCTCACTAGACTGTATCCTCCCTGAGAACCCGGATTATGTGTCTTATATTCACCAACGCAGTACCAAGCACAGTACTGGCACATAGCAGAACTATGTTGGATAACTGACCAAACCTACTGCATGCCAGGTCCTGTGCTGGGACGTTTATATAGGAACGCATACATTACTCTATAAACCTCTGCTCCAACCAGAGTGGTCTCCTCATACCCTGCAGAATATATACAATACTGAGTACAGTTCTAACCCCATGTTTCTACCAACTAGTTGGAAAGTACCCCTGACTCTCCCAAATCTGTGCACCTACATCATTTCAATCCCACTTCTCCAAAGCTTTATTCCCCTTCCCAAATCTGCAGCCGTCTCAACAGGCAGCCTCCTTATTTGGTTTTCTGGCAACCTGGACTTACCCTGTCACACATGTACAGACTATCCTGAGACTGCTTCTTTTAATTAATTCCCTGAGATGAAGTTCTAGGAGGGCAGGGACTTTGTTGTTCTTTTCCGCATTAAAGCCCCAGTGCTAGAACAGGGCTTGGCTCCTATGCAATTAGTCCTCATTAAATGAATGAATAAATACTTTACTGAATGAATGAATGCGCCTGGAAACCTCAGCTCAGTTAAAGTGATTATTAGGTGTTCTTGCACTGTTTACTCTTTTACACGACCATACTGTCGCCTATAAAGTTACCTATTTTCACATCTTACCCTTTTTCTTTTCTCCTACTATCTCCCACAGTGCAGGCTCATTTCTTTTTACTCTCTGAATCTCTCGAGAAATGTCATGTACAAAAAGTTGACACATGCGAAATGCTTACTGGAAATGTGTCTGAATTTTCTCATGTTCCTTGCATTTGACTCCTAATGTACAAAGCAGTCGGCAGTTGAAAAAGCAACCACTTCTATCACCGCCAGAAGGAAGACGTACTGAAGGCGAGAATGCAGAGGACACAAGGCCAAGTCGCTCCAGTGCCTGCGGAGGCCGTGCATCGAGCCAAGGCCCCTCGCTTCCTGGCCGGCACCCTCCCCCTCTCTCCCACCCCCAGCAGGGCCCGTGGGAGCCTGTCTGCTGCTACTGTTTCTCTGAGGCCATAAACCCAGGAACCTCAGCAGCCCATGGGACACCGCAGGCCTCATGGCCCTTCTTCCTGCCTTCTAATTCCAAGCTACACTGAGCAGGGCTGAACAGTTGCAGAGGTCAACAAGATGACTGGGGAAGTTGAAAAACTTTTAAAAGTCAATGTGTAGTGGTAATTAGAGGTCTGTTTAAAGCCAACGCATAGCAGTGACTGACTGTAATAACACAACTCCAAAAAGCCCTCCGTCCCACTTTATTCCCTGGCCTGGCTGCAAGCACGTGGGGGGAGGCCCAGAGTCTGACCATATTGCCTGCCTTCCTACCTTCTCCGAGGCAGGATCTCCCACACAGAACTCCGTGATGCACCCTAGGAAAGAGGACAACCCAGCGGGTACATTTCCCAGACACTGACGCTCATTTGCCTTCTTGCTCGAATCTACCCCCACCCCCCTTGAGTTAAAACCAATTCAGAACCAGGGAAAACACACACTAGGATCCATGTGGCTTACCCAGTACACCTGACGTGGTGGAACAAGAAGCAAAGCTACTTGAAATGTCCTTGGCTACCCTTTGTTTATAAGATATAGTTAAATATTCCTAAAATACCATGGAGTAAATAAACGGCATCCCAAACCCAAGCTTCTCTGGCATTGTGGCCTCAAGGACTCAAGGAGGGGCAACACTTCTCAGAAGGCTGAGGGGAGCCCCAGGCTGAGGCCCCTTCTCTGCACACCGCCCAGAACACCCAGTGCTACCGCCGCACACCAGGCGTCCCCGCCCCCCTTCTCTGAAACACTGAGGTGGCCCTCGGTTATTAGGGGTGATCCAAGCTAATTGTTATGCATCTCGAGCAGAGCTCGCTCACACCAGCAGTCAAAAATGAGTGCCCTTCCTTGAAAACTCTGCTGTGTGAGGCTCTGCAATCAAATGAGTGACGCCTGCTTCGAGAACTTCCACTTCAGCTGGAGCCTGACCTTCGTGTGGTCCCACTTCCAGCTGGAAAGCCAGCCGGGCCTCATCACCGCTGGAAGTTACCATTTCCCCCGCCTGTTCGCCTGACGCTGCACCAAATGCCTCCACGTGCGTTCTCTTACTTGCGCCTCACACAGCTCTCTCTGGTTCTGGCACTATTTCACAGATAAAGAAACTGGCACCCAGCGAGGAGAAGGGCTGGTCCCTTATCCGGTCCTCTGGCTCCAGCGCCCTTGCTTGCCCTCATCCGAGTGCCTACCGTGGGCGAGGAAATTCGAGAAGCTCGGAGGCAGCAGCCCTGGCCCTCCGAGGCTAACGCTCTCTGCCTTCACCCTCTGCAGAGCCTAAGCAGGATATTTTTCTCGTCCGTAACAGGCCTGCTGCTGCCACCCAGAGGGATAAGAGAAACCCACGTGAAATCGACGTGGGTGTGTGCCAAGCCAGACCATGCTCAAGGACACTGGGGCTGGGATGATGACAGGTGCTCGGTCCCTCCAAGGGGACCGGGGAGATGGCGGAGTGACGGGGCAACACGGAGACGGAGGGGAAGGGGGTGAGGAAGGAAAGAGAGGGGGAGGAAAGGAGGGGGGAGAGGGGCAGGGGGAGGAGGAGAGAAGAAGAAACATATGATTTGTGACAGGCTGTAGATGAGACATGAGGAAAAGTGTGATGAGGAAACACCAATTCGTGGAGGCTGGGGACCATCCCCTGGCAATGTCTCATCCCGGGGTCAAGTGCTCCCTCACAAGAGAGGCTGGATGGTGGACAAGGCCACGGCTTGAAGGTTGAGCCAAGGCCCTGCACACAGCATTTCCCCTGCAGTTGGGGCAGCACTGAAAGGACTGAGGTCAGAAGCCCGGCAGCCAGGTCACCGGGCGTGAAATAGAGGCGATACTGTTTATACCGCCAACCCCAAGGGCGGTGGTGGACGTGGAAGATATAACGCCATGAGGATCAACGATGAAATAAAAGTATTTGGTAAACAGAAAAGGGATCTAAGGGATCAGGAGGGGCCCAGGAACTGGTCCTGGCGTCAGGTTCTTTCTGAAAGAGACCCAAGGTCACGGGCTTGGCAACTAAAAAGCTGAACATATTTAAGTATATTTCTAAAGAAAAAGATATGCTTTACCAATTAGTAACTCTTATTGCCAAACTCATCTATGATGCATTTTCCTAACCCTGAAAATCAGTCAAATCCTGTCAATTACATCCTTCCAGATATATATATTTTTTAAGTGTAGAAACACAGAAAGGGAGCGAGACAACGAAGGAGCAGAGCAAACACATTGGAAGATGGGAAGCCACTGGTGCTTAGGGACGGCAACCACCTCCATTTGTCCCCACTTGCTCTGCAGAGACACTGGCGGTAGGCGTCCACTGATGAATGCCCCCCGGGTGTGGCTCTTGGGCCCCGAGTGACCCACCGTGTAAGTCAGCAGCCCTGACAGCGCTTGGCATGTCCAAAACCTCCCACTGGTCTCTCTCCTTTCATCCATATTTTGTGATCTCAAAACTGGCCTTCACCTCCACCTACCCACGTAACCTCTTGTTACTGCTTTAGAACACTGCAGCTGACAAGAGCCTTCCAGAGCAGCCGGCTCAATGCATCACTGGTCTTTAGAGCCATGGGAGAACAGCAAGAGGACAAGCAAAAAGGAAGAGGGGCTTCAAACTTAAGCAGTCCCTTAACTTTGACTATGTCAATGGGAATCTTCTCGAACTTGGGTAACATAAAATGAGACATGAGCCAGTAAGCAATTCCCAGCATGTAATCCATCACCTAGTGCAAACCTCTCATCATTATTTTTTAGTTGGGTTCTGGTGGGCATCCAAAGCTTCAGGGCAAGAGGACAGAGCCCCATAGCCCCGCTTCTTCCTCCTCGACGAATAGGCTTCAAATAGGAAAATAAGTTATCCAGCCCACCGTTATCGATCTCACACAAAACGTTTTCAATAGAAGGTATTGGTTTGGGACTCCTGAAAGCCCCAGGGAAATTCATTCCGGCCTCTGGACTTGCATATCAATCACACAAACTCACAGGTTAGAGGGAGGGAAAGCCAGGGTTGGAGTTTCCTCTGTGATGACACTATTTATCGTGAAAAAGGAGAATAAACAGAAAAAATATTCTACGTTCCCTCCCTTCTCTCTCTATTTATAACAGCAAAGAAACTAGAACTCAAAACTCAGCCTAGGGTTTCCCTGGTGGCGCAGTGGTTGAGAATCTGCCTGCCAATGCAGGGGACACAGGTTCGAGCCCTGGTCTGGGAAGATCCCACATGCCGCAGAGCGGCTGGGCCCATGAGCCACAATTACTGAGCCTGCGCGTCTGGAGCCTGTGCTCCGCAACAAGAGAGGCCACGATAGTGAGAGGCCCGCGCACTGCGATGAAGAGTGGCCCCCGCTTGCCACAACTAGGGAAAGCCCTCGCACAGAAACGAAGACCCAACACAGCCATAAATAAATAAATAAACAAATACTTAAAAAAAAAAACAAAAAACTCAGCCTAGAGGACATGCACCATCACTCAGATGATCTCAATCAGTGACAGATGAGATCAAACTCAGAAGCATCTATGCCAAAGCTACCAAGCCATTCCAAACTTCGGGGTGTTTATTGCAGCCTTTTGTGGGCCCTGCCAATCTGAACCTTTGGAGCAAAGCAGGCCTTCTCCACAAACAGTTTAATAGGATTTGGAAAATAAGCATTTACTCCCCAACAAATGGGAAACAGGAGCACGTGGCTCTGGGCAGATGAAATCCCACTTCCATGAGCTACGCCCCAAGGTTTGAAGCTCTTGCAAATGAAGAGGGAGCAACTCCCCTGTTGAGTTATCCAATCTGCAGTTTAAAGCGCGATTGGACTGTTCCTGAGGAAGGGGCCTCCCACGCACAGCCTAGGAGGAGCTACAGGGGAACCGGATACATACTGTTGGTCTCCATGCACATGTATCCTGCAGCAAAATGTCAAAACAAGGGACAGCTGAAGAGATTTGGAAGGGCATCATCGCATTTCTCGTAAGAGCAACACGAAAAGGAAAACAAGCATCAAATGCATGAGAGAGCTATCCCTTACATGCAGGCTCTTAAACCTTTTAAAAACTCTTTTCAAAAGCGGCTCAAGGGGAAAATGTACCCGTGTGGCATTACAGCCATACTCGCTTTCATAAAAACCGTCTGAAATTTGGCAAATCCAGTTCTCTAAACGGATCAGCCGTTCAAAGGGGAGATGATCCAGGGTTTCCAATCCATTAATTCTCCCCGCAGCAAAGCAGGGAGGCCTGTGCAGTACCATCCCAGGGAGGCAAGGGAGCACAGAGCATGGCCCCCATTCCCTCCCCCGCTGGTCCTGGTGCTCCACACTGTGACTCGTACTCATGGGGGAGCCTCCTCCTCCCTCCTCCCACCTTCAGATCTCATGGGAAAGTGAGGAGCCAGGTGGAGAAGAGACAAAAGAGCCTATGCTCATTCTTTTTAAAAAAAAAAAATTCCCATTGTGGTTTATATTTAAAATTGCTTTATGATAAAAACTAAACTGAAGACAGCATTATAAGGCTTTCTATTTTCCTTCTTTAGGAACTTGATTTAGAAAAAGAAGAAGGCTTACCCATTTTTGAAATAGAGGACATGGGCTCTCTGTAGTCCTGTTTCTAGGAAAAAACCTAGTTCTTGATCGTGGGGAGCAGAGCCAGGCTTAGGACTTCTGTTTTGAATATTAGAAAGTATTACCTAGAAGGGGAGAAAATCGGAAAACTAATCAGATCCACATGCAAGCCTACCTCCTTCAAACCCTGTCTCTAAATGCACTGCAGGACTTGAAAAATTAACTTCTGTATGCAAACATCAGTGCAAGGCACTGCTGTAGAAGTGTAGGCATGAGAAAAGCAGAGAGAGTGACTTCTGTGAGACAGGGAACAACTGCTAACCCCAGGCCACGTGTGGCCCTCCTGGCACTGAGGACAGAGGAGTGAAGGATGCTGATGAATGTACGGTGCCAGGAGAAGCATTAGAGGTGGAGTGGCTCTGCCGAAGGCCAGGATGTTGACAGAGAGGCTGAGTGACACAGAAGCCGGTCCAGCAATGGACAGAAATGGTCATCATCCACCAGTGGCTGAGGTCACTGATGGGGGCCCGTGGCTTCAGCCCTCCAGAGCGTGATGAGCTTCAGAAAGAGCTGGAGAGTGCCGTGATTGGCACTGGCTCTGGAATTAACCAGAGAGGGCAAACTCACCAGGCTACAGAGCTGAGGCCTGTGGACTGGGCAGCAGCTACCTATTCTCAAGGGGAGAGTTGAGAAAAACAACCTCGACTCCCCCTCTCCCCAAACTTGACCTCTTGTCAGCAGATAACGAGGTTTTAAAGGTTTACGTGTTTAGCCCTGCCAGAAAGACTGCCAACTAGTCAAGAGAAAGGCTTGCAAGTTGAGGGGGATACAGTGAAGGGTAAACACTTAGCTACTGTCACAGAGGCTGCTCTCCTTAAATTCACAAGTCAAATAAAGCATTTATCAACCAGAAGCTACTTGTGGCCCATTTAAAAACCACAGGAGTGCTCTCCAGACATGCTGCCAACATCTGCTGAGACTCAGCAGCTCTCCAAAGATCCAGCTGTTAGCCAAACCCCAAATATTTTAGAGGTCTTGAAATTATTCTCCAAATGGAGTTGAAGCAATTGCTGGTTCTCTACCTTATGAGCTTTGGGAGGGGGGAAAAAGTAGAAGACACACAACGAACAATACGTTGTGGAACGAAATCCAGGTGGGCAACCCTTGCCTTTGAACTACATCCCAGCATCTTATCAAAACTGCCTGGCTCCTTCTTGACTTCGCCCTTGGCCCTGCAAGTGCTAAGAGGTAGGTGTTCCTCCTGCCTCCGAGAACTGTCATTTTTGGCTCCGCCCTCACCCATCCTCGAAGAGTTGGAGACGCAGAGAGTGCGGTCCTGGGCCCTTGTCCTTCTCTGTTAAGTGTCTCTCAAGATGATCTCATCCACTCCTCAAAAATCATCTACATGCTGCTGAATCCCAAATTTATAATCTCTAGTCTAGACTTTCCCAGACTCATATATCCAACTACTTCCTTGACATTTCCACTTGGGGGTCCAATGCTGAAACTAAAAAATTATCCTCCATTTGCTTTTGATAATAGTTTTTAATTTTTTAAAATGCCATGATTATTTTAAAGTGAAAACAATGTAGTACAGTACAAAAAGAAAATTAAAAATCATCCCAAATTCTACCAGATAGAAATAGCCAGTGAACACTGATTGAACGATAACCCAGCTATCTCTGTGTACAAATGTATCAAGAGGAGAGAAAGATAAAAATCATTTTACAAACATTGAGATTGTTACACATACTGGTTTTAATTTTAATTAAATTTGACAGGAGAAACTAAAGGGTGACCAAAGTAATCACTCAACCTCAGAAAAATGTGGGTTTTTTACACATAGTTCATAAATTTATGTCTCTCTAAGGTTAAAAATATGTTATATTTATTACATGTATGCATGTGTGTTATATGTATGTGTATATGTGTATACAGACAGAAAGACAGAGACAGGGAGACAAAGAAAGAGACAGAGAAAGGACAGAAAGTAGGTCATTCTTTTATCTACATATTTCAACACTATACAGTATCTGTTGACCCAGAACAAAAATGAGGAAACTGACATAATCATACTACCTTCTCCTTTGCCTTCTCCTCAGCCTCTTATTTTTGTTATAGTACTGTTTTTTATTGCCAAGGTACCTAACAATTATGTTCTACCCCATAATTGTTTTGCATCAGTTCTATATCAAAATGCATTTGAGGGGCAAGATAGGGGTAGAGGATTAAGAGGTACAAACTAGTATGTATAAAATAAATATGCTACAAGGATATATAGTACAAAACAGGGAATATAGCCAATATTTTATAATAACTATAAATGGGATATAACCTTTATAAATTGTGAATCACTATGCTGTACCCCTAAAACTTATATAATATTGTACATCAACTATACCTCAATCAATCAATCAGATGCATTCATTGTTTCTTTAATTCTTTATTTTAAATTGATTCTTACTTGGTGGAATATTGCCAAAAAGGGCTCATGGATGCTACAGGCCCTGAATTCTTACAGGTGTAAGAATGTCTGTCTCTTGTCTCTGTTCCTCTAAACCTGAGTATGACATTCTCGGATTTCCCACTTTCTCTCCCTCAGAACATGGCAGACGATACTCCAGTCTTCCAACGTTGACAGTTGCTGTGGACAACTCAGAAGCCAGCCTTATTGTTCTCCCTGTAGACAATCTGCAAAGAGCAGTCCTTTTCTCCCTGAAGTCTAGAAAATCTACCAGGTGTTGTCTTGCCATTCATCATTCTATGTCAGCTATTCTTGGAACACAGCGTGAACTCTCAATCTAAAAATTCAGATCTGTAGTATCAAGTAAGGCACTGGACTCGGGCTGCCATTCTGGGTTCAAAGCCCAGCTCCACTACTATGGGCAAGTCACAGTCTCTAAAGTTTTCTCATTGGTAAAATGGAGATGGTAATAGAATTTTTCACTTAGTGCAGTCCTATGAACTAAATGGAATAATAAATGGATAGAACACTTAGCACAGTATATAGCAAGTGCTGAATAAAGCCTTACTTTGTTGAAGAATTTCTCTTTGATTATATAATTGTATTTTCTTATCTATTCTGTTTTTTTCCATTTTCTTTTTCAGGAATACTAATTGTGTGCACTGTCTTAATTACTGTAGCTTTGTACAATAGAAAGTTAAGAGATTGGGAAGTGTGAGTCCCTCAACTCTGTTCTTTTTCAAGATTGTTTTGGCTCTTCTGGTCCCTTGCATTTCCATATTAATTTGTGAATCAGCTTATCAATTTCTGCAAAAAAGGCAGCTAGGATTTTAATGGGGATTGGGTTGAATTTGTAGATCAATTTGGGGAGTATTGTCATCTTAACAAATTAAGTCTTTTGTTCCATGAATGTAGGATGCCTTTCCATTTATGTAGGTGTTCTTTCATTTCTTTCAACAGTGATTTGTAGTTTTCAGAGTATAAGGTTTGAACTTCTTTTTATTATCCCAATGCATTTTAATCTTTTTGATGCTATTAGAAGTGGAATTACAATTTTAATTTCATTTTCAGATTGCTCATTGCTAGTGTATACAAATAAAAGTGATTTTTGTATATTGACCTTGTATCCTACAACCTTGCTGAAATCGTTTATTATTTATAGTTTTTTGTGTGTGAATTCCTTAGGATTTTCTACATACAAGATCATGTCATCTGCAAATATAGTTTTACTTCTTTTTTTTAAAAATTTTTTTATTTATTTATTTTTTGGCTGTGCTGGGTCTCTGTTGCTGCACGCTGGCTTTCTCTAGTTGCGGCGAGCAGGGGCTACTCTTCATTGTGGTGAGTGTGCTTGTCATTGTGGTGGCTTCTCTTGCTGTGGAGCATGGGCTCTAGGCGTGCAGGCTCAGAGGGCTTCAGTAGTCGTGGCACGCAGGCTCAGTAGTTGTGGCTTGCAGGCTCTAGAGCGCAGGCTCAGTAGTTGTGGCGCATGAGCTTAGTTGCTCCACAGCATGTGGGATCTTCCCGGACCAGGGACCAAACCCATGTCCCCTGCACTGGCAGGTGGATTCTTAACCACTGTGCCACCAAGGAAGTCCCTCCCTTTTCAATCTGGATGCCTTTTATTTCTTTTTCCTACCTAATCGCATCTTGGAAGGAAAGCATCCACTCTTTCACCATTATATATGTTGTTAGACGTGGGTTTTCATGGATGCCTTCTATCAGGTTGAGGATATTAACTTCTTTTTTTTTTTAATTTTTCTTTACTTCTATTCCTAGTTTGTTGTGTGTTTTTTTATCATGGGGAGTGTTGGACTTTGCCAAATGAGTTCTCTGCATCTACTGAGATTATCATTATCATGTGGTTTTTGTCCTTTATTCTATTTATATGTTGTATTACATTCATTGATTTCCATACGTTAAATCAACCTTGCATTTCTGAAAAGAATCTCACTTGATGGTATATAATTCTTTCTCTATGCTGTTAGATTCAGTTTGCTGGTATTTTGTTGAGGATATCTGCATCTGTATTCATAAGAGATACCGGTCTCTGGGACTTCCCTGGTGGCACAGTGGTTAAGAATCCTCCTGCCAGTGCAGGGCACACGGGTTCGAGGCCTGTCTGGGAAGATCCCACATGCCGCAGAGCAACTAAGCCCGTGCACCACAACTACTGAGCCTGCGCTCTAGAGCCCAAGTGCCGCAACTACTGGAGCCTGCGTGCCTAGAGCCCGTGTTCCACAGCAAGAGAAGCTACCGCAATGAGAAGCCCACGCACCGCAACAAAGAGTGGCCCCCGCTCACCGCAACCAGAGAAAGCCCACGCGCAGCAATGAAGACCCAACAAGCCAAAAATAAGTAAATAAATTAATTAATTAATTAATAAAAAAAAAAAGAGATACTGGTCTCATAAAATTAGTTAGGGAGTGTTTTACTCCTCTTCTACTTTCTGAAAGCTTCTATAGTACTGGCATCATTTCTCCCTTAAATTGAATCTCTCTTCATTGAATTCACCAAGGAAGCCAACTTGACCTGTAGTTTTCTTTATGGGAAGATTTTTAATGATAAAGTCAATTTCTTTAATTCATATAGATATACTTGAGTTATCTATTCTTTCTTGAGTGAGCTTTGGTACTTTGTGTCTTTCAGGGAATTTGTCTATTTTCTATAAATGATCAAGTTTATTTGCATAAAGTTGGTCATAATTTTCCCTTACACCCTTTCAATGTCTATAGATCTATAGAAGTGCCTCCTTTTTTCTGGGTATTGATAATTTGTGTCTTCTCTCTTTAATTCTTGTTCATCTTATTAATAGTTTACACAAATTTTATTGATCTTTTCTAAGACTCCATTTTTGGTTTCACTAGTTTTCTCTACTGTTTATCTGTTTTCTGTTTCACTGATTTCTGTTCTAATCTTTCTTATTCCCTTCCTTCTGCTTATTCTGGCTTTAATTTGTTCATCTTTTTCTAGTTCCTTGAGTTGGAAATGTAGATCATTGATTTGAAATTTTTCTTCCTTTCTACTATACACATTTAATGTTATAATCTCTTCTATACATTTTGTTTTCTATATCTTGAAGCTCTATTATTAGGTATACATACTTTTAGGATTACAATGTCTTGATGAATTGACTCCTTTTATTATATCTCCCTTTATCTCCTATAATATCCCTTGTTTCTAATTCTACTTTATGATATAATACAGCCACTCTAGCTTTGTTTTGATTATTGTTTGCATAGTGTGTAATTTTACCTTTTATCTACCTATGTTTTAATATTTAAATCATTTTCTTGTTGATAGAAAATGTCTACCTTTAAATTGGGGTGCTTAGACAATTTACATTTAATATAATTATTGACATGGTTGGAACCATCTTGCTAGTTTTTTTTTTATTGGCCCATATGTTCTTTGTTCCTTTTTCTCACTTTCTTCTTTTTTTTTTTTTTTTTTGGATTGATGATTCCATTTCATTTACACTATCAACTGGTTAATTATGTCTCTTTTTTTCTTATTTTTTAGTGGCTGCCCTAGGGTTTACAATATAGCTCTTTATAATATCTCTTAAGTAATATTACACCAATTCATATATAGTATAAATACCTTATAACAATATACTTCTATTTCCTCCACTATCTTTTTTGCTATTGTTGCCACACATTTTACTTCTATATTATAAATCCCATAATACATTGTTCATATTTTTGGTTTAGGCAGTCGATTATCTTTTAAAGAAATTAAACATAAGAAAGTCTTCTTTATTTACCCTCATTGTAACCATTTATGATGTTCTTGATTTCACTGTGTGGGTCTGTATTTTCTTCTGCTTGAAGAACTTCTTTAACATTTCTTGTCACACAGGTGTGCTGGCAATGCATTCTGTCAACTTTTATTTGTTCTAAAAAAGTCTTTATTTGTCTTTCCAGTGTCTTCTAATTTGCATATCGTTTTCTGATGATAAGTCTTCTATAACTCTTATTTTTATTCTTCTGTATTTAAAGTTTCTTTTTCTCTAGTTGCCTTCAAGACTTTTGTCTTTGATTTACAACACTTTGACTATGATGTGTCTAAGTGTGTGTTTGTATTTATCCTGCTTGGGGTCCTCTGAGATTCTTGGATCTGAGATTCTTTGCTGTGTTTCAGTAATTCTGAAAACTTAACCATTTTCTCTTCAAATAGTTCTTCTGTCCCAGTTTCTCTCTCTTATCCTCTTGGGGCACCAAATACATATATGATATTTTCCCACAGCTCTTGGATGCTCTGTTCTGGTTTTGTCCCACTCTTTTTTACTTTATTTTTGTGTTTCTGTTTGAATAATCTCTATTAACCTATCTTCAAATGAAAGTTTTTTTCTTAGCTCTTTCCAGTCTTCTAATAAGCTATCAAAGAAGTTCCTCATCTCTTATATCATATTTTATTATTTCTAGCATTTTAATTATACTTTTTTTATAGTTTCCTTCTCCTTGTTGAAATTCCCATCTGTTGCTGCATGTTGCATATCTTTTCCATGATATCCTTTAACATATAACTCATGGGTATTTTAAAGTTCCTGTCTGATAGTTCCAATACCTGGGTCATTTCTGGGTTTGGTTTTGTTTATTGCTCTTCACAGTGATTTGTTTATTCCTGTTTGTGTGTGTATATATATGTATCTTATAATTTTTTATTTATTGTTGACAATTGTGTATACAGAAATAAACTGAGTTAAATAATATTTACACTTGAAAATGTGTACCCTTTTCTCTTATCAGGCCCTAAGTGTTGGGGATTGAGTCAACCTAGTCAGTAGTTGAGCTGGAGCCGGGTTTTATTGTTTCTATAGTTACCTCCAATGCACCACAGGCTTCAAACTCCTCCAGCACTGGGTTGCTAACTGTGGGACTTGGGATGCCAGAGGGTTTTCCTCAATGTTTCTATTCCACCCACAGTTTTTAGCAGTCTCTGTATGCTTGCACTACAGAGGGGTTCTCTCTCCACATTCACGCCTCTTTCCCAGTAGTAGTCTGCTGTTACATAGTACTTGGTGCTGTGTTTGTTATGTGGCTGGTGGTGGAAGGGAGAAATTCTTGGTTCTCCTGGTCCAGCCTCAGTCTTAGGAAGGGTCTGTACACCAGAACCTCAGGGATGGGGCTCATCTTCAAGGGTCCCTTTCTGGGCATCTCCCTCCTAGCTCCTGGAATGCCTTCCTGGGACAAAAGCCATATAACTTCTACCCCAGAGAAACTCTGAGCATGATTACACTCCTAGGAGTCCAGATTCAGCCCAAAACTGACGCCTCTATTTATCACTCCATCTTATAAATACAGCTGGTCCTGTATCCACGGATTCCACATCTGCAGATATGGAGGGCCGACTGTACTATGCCATATTATATAAGGGACTTGAGCATCTGCAGATTTTGGTATTCACAGGGGGTCCTGGAACTAATCCCCTACAGACACCGAGGGGCGACTGTAACGTCATCCAGCCAGCTGCCCAGATCAGACACTGGGGAGTGAGCCTTGAGACCCTGACACTCTCTCACATCTAATCTATTACTATTTCCCTCCTAATTATTTCTCAAATGTCTGTATATATCCATTTCCACAACCATAACTTTCATCAAAGCTACCATCACTTCCTGTTAGATTTCTACAGCAGCCTCCTAAATAGAGTCTCCACGTCCTCTCTTGCTCCTTAACTTCCTTTCCACCCTCCACAAGCAGCCTGAATAATTTTTTAAAACACAGTCTGGATCATGTTACTCTTATGCTCTTTCTCACCTCTCATGTATCAGCTTGATTGTCATTTCTCAGAAGGGCCTTCCCTGAGCACTAACATAAAGCAGGCCGTCCTCTATTATTCCCTCCCACAGCATCCTATTCTATTCCTTCATTGCATTTATTAATGTATTTTTTACTTGATTATTGGCTGTCTCCCTCCATGGTGTTGCACCTTCTGCAAAGTCAGGGGCCATGTCTATTCCATTTACTAATATATCCAGTGTCTACTGCAGTGTCTGGTACAGGGTAAGCATTCAATATACATAGTAAATGTAGTAAATGAATAAAGCACATAGTAAATGAATGAATGAATAAATTTGCAGGGCCAATAAGAAATGCAGGGAAAAAAGCAGTAAGAAAATAACCTATTCTGCATTAGGCACTATGAAGGTACATAGACTCTCATTTATTCTCCCACAAAAACCCACTGAGACGCACACTATTACCCTCTCTTTACTGAAGGGGAAACTGAGACTTTGCTCCACTGAGCAAGTTGCCCAAATCACATAGCTAACGAGTGTTAAGGCTGGTGTTGAAACTCAGGTCTACCTGACTCTGCAGTCCAACTCCTCTCCCTTTGTCCTATTAGTCTGCATTTGCTTGCAGAACAAAGTCCAAAAGACAAGGTCAGGGCTGCCAGGATGAGGCAGGATGGGAAAAATGCAAGGTGGGAGAGAGAGGGAATAGCTTAGCTCAGAGTTTGCCCTGAAGTCTAAGTATCTTGGATTTAATCCCTTCCTCACAAAGAGCCTCCAACACATGGGCCTGGGCAGGAGCATTGTTTGGCAGTGTCGAAGCCACCACTTTTTCTGTGGATAAACACTTCCCTGTGAGAGGACTGCCAACAAGTATCCTTAACAAGTACAGCCTGCCTTGGCAAAAGCACACACCCAACACCTGAGGAAGCATGGCAGAAAGTGGGCAGGGGCCAAAGATTTTAGGTCAAAAGGCCCAGGTTCAAGGTCTGGTTCTGACATTCCTCACCACTTGTGGACTTAGGACAACTCCTTTGATCTCTCAGATCTTCATTGTTTTCATCTGATTAATGGGGATAATAATATATACCTACGTAATTGTTATGAACTGCAAATGAGAAACTATTTAATGAGCATGTAAACATTATAATCCTTACTGGAGATATATTAAAGTATCACCTTCAAGTAGGAACAAAATAAGGATACTTTCCACTACCTTTATAAATAACATTGTTTTAGAAAAGTCTGGAGATAGGGCATGAAAGAGAGATAAAGTGGAGAGTATTAGAAAGGAAGAAAGAATAACGACAAAAATCATTCCTCTGCCATATGTTCATATTCTTAGAAAAATGAAAAGAATCAACTCTATTTTTATGGAGGAGTTCAGTATTGTGGCTGATAATCCTGCACTGCTATCCTTGTCAGCCTTCAAGGTTCAGCTCAGGTGTCATCTCTTCCAGGAGCCATCCCTGAACTTCCGCACAGGTCCAAGACCCTTCTCTGGGCTTGCAAAATTCTCTGAGCGTTCCCCACCAAAGCAGCCCACGTGCTGTTTATGGACCTGTGTCCTCAGAAAACAGTAAGTTTCCTGAGGACATGCTCTGTGGCTTATTTCTTCTAGTGCCCCTGGTGTCAAGCACAGTGTGCAGAACAAAGAAGGCACTCATTAAATATTTTTGTAATTGAATTTAAAAAACCAAAGCATTGCTTTATGTGAAAATATAATGAAAAAAAATGATCCTATATGCGAAGCAATACAAATAGAAGAGATCTGGGAATACAATCCATCTACTGAAGTCTGTAAAACAAAAATCTTGCAAAATGGAAAGAGGTATCATGGTCACAGATGAGTAAAGACTAAATATAATTCTCCAAACCAATGTATAGCGTTAATGAAAATTCGACCAAATCCCAATTATTCTAAAATGCATCTAGAAATACCAACAGAAAAGGACAAAGAGTATTCTGAAAAATAAGTAGTTACTAATCCCTTCAGATGTTAAAACATATCATAAAGAAGCACTTATTAAACAGTGTCACACTGGTGCAATATAAGATTAGCAGAACAAAATAGGAAAGTTCAGAAATTACTGTTGTGTCTAAAATTTTATTAAATGACTTAAAATACATAACAGAAAATATGAAAAAAGAGAGATAAGATCATCTTAAAGTGGTACTGAAGTTTGAGGAAAACATTAGAGTCATATCTAATATCATACACCAAAATAAGTCTCTCCAACAATATTTGAAAATTAAAAGCTGCTTTTTAAAAAATGGAAAATGGTTGAAAACTTTTTAAATCCTAGAGAAGATTTATCCCAATATTTCAGCTTTAAAACAATGAAATAAATGTAATAAAAAGATAATCAGATTTAACTAATATATATAGTAGATTTAAAATTTATGAACAATTTAGAAATGGAAAAGTACTGAGTGGGAAATCATTCAGAGCAAACGTAATAATAGGTTAACATATTTATGGTATAAAAGCTTTATTCAAATTATAATACTACATCCTAAAACCAGACAGAAAGTATAAACAGACAAAAAAGAAATATAACAAGGTTAAACATAAAGTTATCATATGACCCAGCAATTCCACTCTCAGGAATATACTCAAGAAAAATGAAAACATTTGTCCACACGAAATCTTACATACAAAAAGTTATCGCAGCATTATTATAATAGCCCAAAGTAGAAACAACCCAAATAATAAATGATAAAATGATGAATGGATAAACATAATGTAGTATCTCCATATAATGGCATATTATTTGGCAATAAAAAGAAATGAAGTACCAATACATGTTGCAACATGAGAACATTATGCTAAGCCAAAGAAGCCAGTCATAAAAGACCACATGTTGTATGCTTTGATTTATAGGAAATGTCTAGAATATACACACCTATAGAGACTGGAGAAATTGGAGGTAAATGGGGAGTGACTGCTAATGCGTACAGGGTTCCTTTTGGGGGTGATGAAAATGTTTTGGAATTAAATATTGGTGATGGCTGCACAACTCTGTGACTATATTAAAAACCACTGAATTGAATACTTTAAATGGGTAAATTCTATGGTATGTGAATTATATCTCAATAATGCTGTGATTTAAAAAAAAGAAAAGAAATATAGCTAGTAAGCAAATAGATGGAAAAAATTTCAACCTGACTGATAGTCAAAGAAATGCAGACCAAAATGGCAAAGTACTGTTTTCACCTAGCAAATCAGCCAAGTAACTTAGATAGAAACAAATGCAACCCCATCAAGACTGCAAAGCAACCACTACTCTCCTGTACAGCCAAAGGTGGAAGATGTCAGTATGACTTGTAGAAAGCAATTGGATACAATATATAGTAACGAGAATGTTAAAAATGTCCCGACTTCTGGGAATTTGCCCTTAGGAAACAAAGCAAAACAAGGGAAAAGCTACCTGAAGGAAGCTGGCACCAGAGCACTATAAAAACAGGCTATACCCAACTATAAGTGAATTATATCATAGAGGCCATCCACTTGATAAAATATTACATAACCATGACCACACTTTGAAGTTTTGAGGTAATGTTGAGTGAAAAAAGACAGATATAGATCCCTTTAACGCTATAAAATTATGAGGGCAAAGACTGACCAAGAACATACAAAAATTAAAATAAGCTACTGTTCTTTTCTCGTTTCCAGGCTTTTCTGACTCAGCTTTAAGTGTGCTGTAGCCTCCTTTCCCAGCCAGTCAGATGGCGGCCTCAAAGTCAGAGCAACATCCTGGCCAGTTTCTTGATATTTCTTTAAGGAAGTAGTTTATTCAGATGTACTACATTAAGCCATGACCTATAACCTGCTGTTTCAGCTTAAGTGAAAAGGCAGGGATTGGGAAGGAGGAAGAGAAGGGAGAATCCATCTTTTCTTCATGGTCACATGTTTTAGACCCAAAAGCACAGCCACGTGGACCTCCAGAGTCACACCCTGCCTTCCGTGTCAGTAGCACTGAGTACTTTTCCTAGGACATCTTGTTCGAGTTCAAGACACACAGTAACCTTAACCTAATCCAACTGTGAATCCAACGTCTCAGCTGTGTCACTGCGAGTTCTTCCTGTGGGGAGGACAGAACCCACTCAAGGACTGACCACGATGACCAGTGAACAACTCTTGATGAAGTCTAGGCTGGGCCCTGCAACATTTGGGCACCAGCTCTTTCTTAAAACTTTAACACATAAGAAAATCTATGGGTGTCCCATAATTTAGCATTAACTTCTTTTCTAAAATAGGGTGTAAAGGAATGAACTGTCAGCAGGAGGTAAAGTTCCACCCTGGCACGGCTTCTGCTCAAGAAAGCCATACCCAGCTGGTTGGCTGATGCATGCAAAGGACAGAGACAGGATGACTTCATTTGCCAAAAGCAGGGCTCATATTATGATATTCGAGGGTGAAGTCATCTTTATTCCTATCATTGCACCTTTAGAAGCTCCTGGTGGGGCAGATAACTTTATTTACTGTTGGTGTAATGCCACCATCCAAAGATAAACTAATCAAGGTCAACCTATGTCATGTCCATCTATTCTAATTTGGTTTACTTGATTAAATTTTTCTATATGCATAATTTTGGAGGTATCTTTCATTCCCCTTCAGAGAACAAACTATCAGAGAAAATTACTAGCAGATGTCTCTGTGACCCTAATGTAACAAGGACAACACTAAACATATATACAATGCACACGGCTTTCAGGTATTCAAATTTCCTTTGGCCCTGCCTCCCCGTTTGGAACAAGGAGGGAGAACAGTACATGGAAAGCTCCTATCATACTGGGTGGAGAACACTGGTGGCTCACTGGTTTTCTTCCCCAGACAAGGCAGGCAGTATTAACCCCACCATGAAAATGGAAAGCTGAAGCACACAGATATAAACGATTGGACCAAGGTCAAACAGCCGGGGTGAACAGAGACTCAGAACCCAGATATGATATGGGGACTCTAGGCAACATGTTGTTCCATTAGCTTCCAGGCAAGAAATGGAAAACCAAATTCTCCTGAAAAAATTACTCCATAAGTATCTCTTTAAAATTATTTAACACTTTTAACAAAACAGCATGTTTAAAATACTCCATATTTTCATCTAAATATCTGAAATCTTCGAAGGTTAGGAAAGATTCCACTGCCAGGTGACACAGGAACAGATAATGACAATAAAACGAACATTTAATGTGTGCTAAACATGTACTGGGAAGAACATGAGTTAACCCAATTTATGCTCACAACAGCCTTACGGCAATTATTATTGCTATTTTACAGCTGAGGTTCGGAGGCAGCACAGAGAGGTTGAGTAACTTGCCTGATGTTCCACAGCTAAGAGGTGGCAAGGCCAGGATCCCAACGCCGGCGTCACTTAACCCCTGGGCCCTGCTGCCTCTCCCAACTTAACTTAGCCGCCTGGAGGGGAAGCCGAGGTCAGCCCCCTTTCTGAAGAGCCCCTGCCCTTCAGGAAACAAACAACACTAACGTTGCTAAACATACCCACTCTTAGAGAAACTAGAAGAGGGATGAGGCTGCATCAGAAACAAATCGATGGTTCCAGATTATGAAAAAACATTTTCCACAATACTCCAAACTGTGCTCAAAAGTTCTCCTCAAATTTTATCCTTGCTAGTGAATGACACTAAGAGGCAACACATAAATAAAATGCCAAAAGGTCCCGGCAAACAGAAGTTTCTTCGCTGGGAAGAATGGCTGGGAAATGAGGGGAAAACCACTGAAAAGACTGCCTTTGCCCAGCAGAACAAACACAGGAACAGAGTGTGTGGGGTTTTCTACTTAAAGGGCTACCTACCCAGAAAAGCAAAGCACTATTTACCTAAGCTTGCCCCAGTCTTTTGCTTCCTTCAGATTTTATTTTCCTTACGTTTGTTTTCAATTTAGCATAATTCTTAAAAGTCATTTAAGTTAAAGGAAGAAAAAAGAGGCCAAACAGGTATCTTCCTCTGCATGGCACCATTGTCTTGCCTCATAAAAACCCCTGAACTTCCACCAAGCCCAGTGGTCACTTAAGGAAGGTCATTTTTCCCCTAGACTTCTAACTAGTCACAGATAATTTATTGAGCATCTACTACAGTCAAAACAGATGTTTCATTCATTCAATCTCTCTCATTGCTAATATCCCAGCTTCCTGGATCTGGGGAGACCCAAAGTGGTTTCCCATGAAGGAAAACTCAGACTGGAAAATCAGAGCCAGAAATGTGAAAGTCATCTAATATATACCCTGAAATTGAACCATACACTGAGTGAGCCTGCTTCCCCACACTACTAAGAGCTATGGCTTGCTTGGTCAAATACTTATTGAGCACTTTCTATATATAAGGGTGTAAGAAACTACGGGGTGCCACATTTATTGGCAGCGGCCTGGGATAATGAAGTAAGTGATGCTGAACTAGGTGTCACAAGAGCTGAGTTCTAATCTTAGCTTTGGCCCTAACTTCCTGTGTGTCCTTGGGGTCTCCCTTTCTGGGCCTCCATTTTCTTCTCAAAATCTAACATCCTATGATCACTGTTTCCTCAAAACGAAAAATATTTATTTTAAATCCTATGATTATGAGAGTCTCCTTTCTGGTCTGGCTAAAGAACCCAGTGGTGAATAGGTGGTTATAAAGGAACACAACAGGAAGTACATCCAGATCTGCCAATTCCCACATCATTAAAGACACACATAACAGATGAACCTCCTTTCTCCCAGCCAGGTGAAGGAGGCCCCAGTGTGACAACAGAGAGTAAAGTGCAAAATAAGGTCCCCTAAGTGGCAAGGACTGTGGGGTCCACAAGAACAGCTTAGCTGGCGTAAGCAGACTTCTCAGCTGCCCAACACTGGCCATCAGGGAGGTAGACAACGAAAAGCATGTAGATTTTAAAATCAAGCTGCATGATCATTTCTCTAAAGATCGTACCGTAAATTCTGAATAACAAATAATTTCTTTCTCATAGCAGACTTCTTATAGAACAACATTTTGGCAAGACAGCCAAATATATTCCTGAATTCCTGGATATTGCGAACCATGATGTATAATCCATTCTGGTATGGGCCAGGCCAGACACCACTCCCATCATCCTCTCCACCTCTTCTCTGTGGCTTTCACCCTACTCTCCCTGATCTTGAAAGGTAATTCTGATCCTTGCCACCCACATCAACACACTACAAAAAGATTTCTATGAAAGAAACTACTTCCAGTCTGTACACTTATAAAATAACAAAAACTACCAAGACTTTGGTAGTCCCCCTCTATTCTAATCCTTAAGGAAACAGAGAACCCATAAGTTGATGGGAAACAAGATTCTGACCATTTTCAAAAAGTCTCACAGAACTTCTAATCATTTCAAACGATCTCACAGGATGCACCTCTGGGTCTGAAAGGGGAAATATCAGGATCGAGCCTTGGTTAGAACACCAGGAAGCTCTGCGAGGGGCAGACTTGACTAGGAGCTATTGTTTTTAGTAAAAGTAAGTGTCAATTACCAATAATCCAATACGTTTCTGAATCTGGGCTAAATGCCTTTATTTAAACGACGTTTTACAATCCCCACAAGAACTCCATGAAGTAGGAACCATTATTATGCTCCTTTTACAGATGGGAAAATTCAGGCTGAGAAGTGAAGGAAGTAACTTAGTAAAGAGCAGAGCCAAAGACAGCGATCCTTCTAAACAGACAAGTTGCCCACCCCTCCCCAGCCTCATCCAGCCTTCAACTTCCTCTGCCTGAGGGTGTGAGCTCAGGGTCCCTTGCTCACTCGTTCTCTGCTCAGATGGCCCTCTGATCAGCTTCTGGTTTCATTCCCCACAGCAGAGGCAAACCACTGACTGCTGGGAGAAAACCATTCCAGATGGTCTCAAGGATACACAGCCTCTCCAAGCAGGTTGGTTGAGAGTCCCCAGCAGCCCTTTGGCATGACCATTGAGGTAAAGCCTCCCAGACTCCAGATGTACCCTATGTTGGTACATAATCCACGCAAGTGCAAAGGAAGCTCAACCTGTTTTGCCTATGAGAACAGGAATGATTAGCCAGCTTCGGGGCACTGAGGGTATAAATAGATGCATAGTGTCATTTCTGCTCAGAGGATGTTAAAATGCTTCCCAAACATTGACCCATCTATTTTCACAAGGTGCCACATTTACCACAATATTCTCCATAGCATTAAAGAATAGAAGCAAAGCTTTGCCCCCAGAGACAGACAAGTTGAAGGCTTCCAGAGGCTGACCACAGTTCTGTGAGATCTGATTTGAAATTTTAAAAAATTATCAACTGAACAAACACATGGTCCTCACTTACCCTTTCTATCTCTTGGAGGTACAGGAGTGCAATGTCCCCTGCCTTCTCATAACAGGTGATGACATCCTGTTCCCGATCCACATGGAGATTACTGGTAGAAGAAGAAATAGGCAACTTCTCTAAACAAAGTCCTAAAAAAAATCAACATACAAAAACTGGGTAAGTTGTTTTTCATGGGGCTTAATTTTTTAATATTGCTCTAGAGGACCAGATAATATTAGAGAAGCAGATACTCTGCCCTCTCTCTTTAAGGACAAAATGGAACATCAAAATGGAGTACCAAAAAGAATATCCATAAGTTACAGATGAAGGAGGCCCCTAAATATACAGAAAGCACCATTTGACTTTGATATCCAGGTTGAGAATTTGATCAGGTACTTCACCATGATTCCATTCAGATCTAACAGAGCTTCTCATTCAAATATGTTGCAAGGCCCTTCAAGAATTTTTTAAAGTAAGTACAGGTAGGCTCACAGCACAATACTAAGTACAGAATATCTTCTATCCCAAGATGTACACTTAACCGATTGAACATAAAACATTTCTAAATGCTCTCAGGAGCCTCAGTTACCAGGAAAATCTTCCAACTCTCAGCCCTAGAGTTCTGTAGTAATGACAACACCCCAAGCCACCTCTCAGTTCCAGGCCAAGAAAACACCAAGAACGTTGCTGTGTGGGCACTTCTTGGGAGATGGAGGGGTTACTCTTTGCCAAGAGAGAGTTCAGGGCTAGGACGGGATATGAAAGCATGAACGACTGAGAAATAACAATGCTGAGAGGAGCAGCTGCTGCGTAAACCCAGCACCAACCTCAGCCCCTGCTCTGGGCAACCAGCCTGGGGCACGTCGGGCTCCAGGTCCCCACCTGCAATTGGAGGCAGAGAGGGAGTCCCGCGGGGAGGGTTTCTGCTGTGTCAAGTGCCCTGGGGTACCGGGAAACACACACTGCACACGTTCACTCCACGCATGAGGGCGCGAGAAGCTTCAATGCGGACACAGTCAGGCTCTGCAACTGGAAGGGGCCAGAGAGGTCCCTGGGAAACTCACTCATTTTATAGACGAAGAAGCTGAGAACCATCATGGTAAAGTTAAGCGACTCGCCCAAAACCTGACAGGCAGTTAACAGCACAGCAGGAATGAGAACCCAGGTCTGGGGCCTCCCAAGCAACACCTGTCAAGTGTGCTGCTGGCTTTCAGAGCAGACACCACCGCAGAGGGGACCAGACACACCAAACACCAGCAAGTGACCCAGGGCCTCCCGTGCATCACTCTGAGAACGGCCTCCTCCAAGGTGCTCTTATCAAACTGTGACAGTCCCTCCAGGCTGTAGAAGGTGACAGGAGGTGGTCGTACTGCACGGGAAGGAGAAACCACTTCCATCCACAGGGAGCCCACAGCTGAGGACAGTGTGCCGGGGAGCTCAGAGGTGACCACGTTGTCACAGAAGGTGCAGATCGGCCAAAGATTTTGTTATTGTTTAACAGCTTTATTGAGGTTGCGCTTTTTAAATGTTTCATCATGATTTCTTTTGTTTTTATTGACTCTATTTTTTATTAACTAAAGCCCATCATTTACATTAGGGTTCACTCTTTGTGTTGTGAAGTTCTGTGAGTTTTAACAAATGCATAGTGTCATGTATCCACCATCAGAGCATCGTACAGAATTGATTCACTGCCCGAAAATTGTGCTCTATCCCTCTAGCCCTCCTCCTGAACCCGTGGCAACCACTAATCTTTTTACTGTCTCTACAGTTTTGCTTTGTCCAGAATATCATATAATTGCAATCATCCAGTACGTAGCCTTTTCAGATTGGCTTTGTTCACTTAGAAATATGCTTTTAAGGTCCCTTCATGTCTTTTTGTAGACAGATAGCTAACTTCCTTTTGTCGTTAAATAACATTCCATTTATTCATTATTTAAAGGCACCACGGTTGCTTACAAGTTCTGGCAATTATGAGTAAAGCTACTATAAACATTCACGTGCAGGTTTTTGTGTGGACATAGACGTCAACTCAATTGGGTAAATACCAAGAAGAGGAACTGGTGGATTGTATGGTAAGAATGCATTTGTAAGAAATAGCTAAATAAATATATTTTATTTACAAATAGTTTTGTAAGAATAAATATTATTGGGTTGGCCAAAAAGTTTGTTTGGGTTTTTCTATAAGACCTTATTTTTAGCTTTATAAGGAACTACTGAACTGTCTTCCAAAGTGGCTGCACTACTTTGCATTCCCACCAGCAATGAATGAGACTTCCTACTGCCCAGCGTCCTTGCCAACATTTGGTGTTATCAGTTTTTTGAATTTTAGTCATTCTAATATGTATAGTGGTGTCTCATTGTTGTTTTAATTTGCAGTTCCCTAATGGCATATGATATTGATCTTTTCTTACGCTTATTTGCCATCTGTATACCTTCCTTGGTGAAATGTCTGGTCAGATCTTTTGCCCTTTTTTCGATTCAGTTGTTTGTTTTCTTACTGTTGACTTTTGAGTTCTTTGTATATTTTGGATACATGTCCTTTATCAGATATCTATTTTGTAAATATTTTCTCGAAGTCTGTGACTTTTCATTCTCTTCACAGTGTCTTTCAAAGAACAAAAGTTGTTAGTTTTAATAAAGTCCAATCTATCAATTTTTTCTTTCAAGGATTGTGCTTTTGGTGTGGTCTCTAAAACGCCACTGCTAAATCCAAGGTCACCTAGATTCCAAGGTCACCTAGATTTTCTCCTATGTTATCTTCCAGAAGTTTTATAGTTTGGCATTTTACATTTAGGTCTACAATCCATTTCGAGTTGATATTTGTGAAAGGTATAAGGTTCGTCTCTCTCTCTCTCTCTCTCTCTATATATATATATATGACATATGGATGTTCGTTTGTTCCAGCACTATTTGTTGAAGAGACTACCTTTCCCCACTGAATTGCCTTTGCTCCTTTGTCAAAAATCAGTTGATTAGAGTTGAGTGGGTCTATTTCTGGGCTCTCTATTCTGTTCAACTGATTTTTTTGGTCTATTCTTTCACCAATATTATGTGTCTGGATTATCAGTATACAGTGTATCATTTTTTAAAAATAGCTCTACTGAGAGATAATTTACATGCCATAAAATTCACTCATTTTAAGTAAAATTCAACATTTTTTCAATAAACTCATAGAGTTGTACAACCATCAACACAATCCACTTTAAGAACATTTCCATCATCCCCAAATGATCCTTTCTGCCCAAATCAATCTCTATTCTCAGCCCCAGGCTCAGGCAACTGTTAATCTGCTTTCTGTCTCTGTAGATTTACCTTTTCTGGACACTTCATAAAAATAGAATCATATAATATCTGGTCTTTTGTGTCTAACTTCTTTCACTTAGCATAATGTTTTCAATGTTCCTCCAAGTTACAGCAATATTCCATTTCTTTTTACTGCTGTATGGATATACTGCATTTTATCTGTCCATTTGCCAGTAATGGGCATTTGGGTTGTTTCCTTTTTGGCTATTATGAATAATGCTGCTATGAACATTCATGTATAATTTTCTTGTGTGAACATATATTTTTAATTCTCTTGGGTAAATACCTAGAAGTGGAATTGTTGGGTCAGATAACAAATTTACTTTTAACTGTTTAAAAAACACTTGTTTTCCAAAGTGGCTATGCCATTTTACATTCCCACCAGCAGTTTATTAGGATTCCAGTTTCTCCACATTCCTGTCAATACTTGTTATCGTCTGACTGTTTTGTTATAGCCATCTAAGTAGGTGTGAAGTGGTAGCTCATTGCGGTTTTGACTTGCATTTCCATAATGACTAATGATACTGACTTTTCATGTGCTTATTTGTTATCCATACATCTTCTTTGGTGAAATGTCTATTAAAATCAGTATTGACTTTTCTGACCTATGCACAGGGTATGTCTCTTCATTTATGTAGGTCTTCTTTACATCTCTCAGCAACGGTTTGTAGCTTTCAGTGTGCATGCCCTGCAAACCTTTTGTTAGATTTAAGTATTTCATATTTATTATGCTGTTGTAAGTGGTATTGTTTTAATTTTCATTTCCTTTTGTTCACTGCTAACATATAGAAATACAATAGATTTTTGAATAGTGATCTTATATTCTGTACCCTTGCTAAATTCAGTTAGTTCTACACAATCATGTTGTTTGCAAATAAAGACAGTTTTAGTTCCTCCTTTCCAATCTGGATGCCTTTATTTCTATTTATTGCCTTATTGCACTGTCAAGAACCTCCAGTACAATGCTGAATAGAAATGGTGGGAGCAGACATCCCTATCTTATTCCTGACCTAAGGGAGAAAGCATTTAGTCTTTCACATGAAGTTTGATGTTAACTATCAGTTTTTCATAGATGCCCTTTATTAGGTTGAGGAAGATTCCTTCTACACCAATTTTGCTAAGAGTTTATATCAAGATGGATGTTGGATTTCCTCAAATCCTTTTTCTGTGTCTATGGCTTGTTGTCTTTTAGTTATTTAATCTGGTGAATTACATCGACTGATTTTCAAATATTAAACCAAACTTCCTTTCCTGAGATAAACCCCATTGACCATGATGTATTATCCTTTTTTTATATTTTTAGATTTGATTTGTTAAATTTTTGCTTGGAATTTTTTTCATCGATGTTCATGAGGAATATTTGTCTATAGGTTCCTTGTAATGTCTCTGTCTGATTTTGGTATTAGGGTAAGTCTTAACCTCATAAAATGACTTGAGAAGTATTCTCCTCCCTTCAATTTCCTGGAAGAGTTCGTGTAGAATTACTATTTTGTTCTTAAATGTTTGGTAGAATTTACCAGTAAAGCCATCTGGACCTGGAGTTTTCTGTGTGGAAGGTTTTTAACTATAAATTCCATTTCTTTGATATACGGTTGTTCAGATAATCTTTGCTCTTAAGTGAGCTTTGGTAGTTTACATCTTTTAAGTAGTTTGTCCATTTCTTCTGAGTTGTCACATGTATTGGTATAGTGTTGTTTATAATGCTCCCTGATCCTTTTAGTATCTGTAGAATCTCCAATGGTGACATCTCTCTCATTCCTGATGTTGGCAATTTGTGTCCTCTGTTTTTATCCTGAACAGTCTAACAGTTTATCAGTTTTGTTGAAATTCTCATTAAGATCTTTGGATTTCATTGATTTTGGTTTCACTGATTTTTCTCTATTATTTTCCTGTTTTCTACTTCATTTATTTCTGTTCTGATCTTTATTATTTCCCTTCCTCTGCATACACTGGACTTAATTTACTCTTCCCTTTCCAGTTTCTTAGGGTGGAAGCCAAAGTATACATCTGAGACCTTTTTCCTTTTCTAATATATGCACTTTGTATGATAAATTTCTCACCAAGTACTGCTTCAGCAGTATCATACAAATTTTGATATGTTGTGTTTTTATTTTCATTCAGTTCACAATACTTTCCAACTTAACTTTTGATTTCTTCTTTAAAAATGTGTTATTTAGTTTCCAAACACTCAGGGATTGTCCAAAGATCTTTCTGTTATTGATTTCTAAATTAATTCCATTATGGTCTATGTAGTAAAGGACTAAACAGGCTTGAGATGTTCAAACTCTGCACATTCCAAAGAAAGGACTGGCCTTTGACCAGCTGGGAGAAAAGCGCTAAGCCCTTGGAATATTCTACCTGATAAGAGTGTCTTTGTACATCTGGGGCCTCAGGCCACACCATTTAGTTATACTTAGAATGTGATTTACAGTGTAGGTCTTAGGCCACACTATAACACTTTGACCTCTAGGGAGTCTAGAGACCGAATAATTAAGTTCCATGGCACTCTATGCCTTCTTGACTGACCCCCAGTACAAACCGTGGACATGATGGCCTGAGCGAGCTTCCCTGGCTGGCAGTACACCACTAGTGCTGTCCCACATCGTTGCTGGGAGAACTAAGTGCTGTCCATATCACCCCACTGCGAGAAGATGACTTAAATCTTGTGGTCTCTTCTGGACTCTGCCTTATGTGCCTTTTGGCTTTACTAATTTTAATCTGTAGCTTTTTGTTGTAATAAACTGTAACCATGAGTATAATAGCTTTTCTGAGTTCTGTGAGTCTTTCTAGTGAATCACTGACCTGAGGGTGGTCTTGGGGATCTCTGACAGAAGTCAGAGAACATAGTTGAACCCTTCTAATTTTGTCAAAATTTGTTTCTGGCCCAGAATATGGTCAATCTTGGTAAGAATCTTGAAAAGAATGTGTATTCTGTTGTTGGGTGGAGTGACACATAAACGTCAACTAGGTAAAATTAGTAGATTGTGTTGTTGCAACGTTTCTGTATCCTTACTGATCAACTGGTGACTTGTTCTATCATTTATTGAAACAGGGTTTGGAAGTCTCTGAGGATTGTTGCCAGTGGTTGCTTTAAGGTTTAATTCATCACAGTCTACGTCAAATGATATTTTACTAATTCACATACAGCATAACACCTTTACTATTACATACTTCCATTTCTCTCTTTGCAGTCCATATTTTCTTATTATATATATTATACTTTTACATAGATTATAAATCCAATGCTACATGATTATTTTTATTGAAATGGTGGATTATCTTTTAAAGACATTTTAATAATGAGGAAAGACTGATATAGTCTCTAATATAGTTATGATTTCCAGTGCTCTTTGTTCCTTTGTGCAGATTTATATTTCCTTCTACCTAAAGGGATTCCTTTAATATTTATTATAGCACAGTTAAGTTGATGATGAGGTCTTTCTTTCAGTTACTGTCTGTCTGAAAAAGGCTTTATTTGGCCTTCATGTTTGAGAATATTTTCATTTTCATTCACTTGACAGGTTGCTTCCCCCGCCCATGCCCCCCACCCTCCTAGTACTAAAGATGCTCCTCTATGTATTCTCACTTGCATGGTTTTTTACAACAAATCTGCTGTCACCTTATGTTTATTCGTCTGCATGTAATGTGTCTTTCTTTTGGCTATTTTAAAGATTTTCTCTTTATTACTGGTCATGAGCAATTTGGATTATGAAGTGCTTTGGTTTAGTTTTCTTCATGTTTCTTTTGCTTGGGCCTCACTGAGCTTTCTGGATCTGAGGATTTATAGTTTTCATAACATCTGAAAAACATTCAGCCATTATTTCTACAAAAGTTTTTTTTACCCTTCCCCTTCCTTAGGGGACTCCAATTACACACATATTAGGCCACGTGAAGTTATCCCACAACTCACTTATGCTCTTTCCACTTTTTAAAAAGTTTTCACTCTGTTTCATTCTAGATGGTGTCTATTGCTACATCTTCAAGTTCACTGATCTTTTCTTCAATGTCTAATCTGCCATTAATCACATCCAGTGTACTTTTCATCTTAGACATTGTAGTTT
Organism: Balaenoptera borealis; assembly: GCF_965194805.1. NCBI lineage: Eukaryota > Metazoa > Chordata > Mammalia > Artiodactyla > Balaenopteridae > Balaenoptera > Balaenoptera borealis. The sequence goes on along the minus strand of NC_138866.1, from coordinate 13,251,423 downwards.
TCATCTCTAGAAATTAGATTCAGTTCTATTTTTAACTTCCATGTCTCTACTAAACTTTTTGAACATGAAGAATAGATATAATAACTGTTTTAAAGTCCCCCCAGTCCTAAGCGCTCAATATTCACTCCCTTTCCTTTAGAGACAAAGTTGTTTATATGGTTGCAAAAGAAAATTATTAAGCATCCTCTCTCCAGTGTGAACTCTGTTTCAACCTCTTAAAATTTTCTCCGAAGGAGAATACAAGATAAACTGAACAAATTCACCATTTGGTAGAACAGCTCTGGAACTACTCAAAAGCAAGCACTTGATGGGGGGCTTCTTAAATGTGCTTTAAGTGCTCATTTGTGCAAAATTAAGATCTCCAGAAAACAACAAAAAGAGATAAATTATTTCATAATCTGCCTTCTGCTTATATGAGAAGCAGCCAAATAATGTGCAAGTCGGTATCAGGGACTTCATATAAAGGAAACAAATTCTCCAGAGTATGTCAAAGGGCCAGGAAAAAATGGGTCTAGTCTTTGGCACTTGATACTACTGCAGCCTGGACTCTGACCACTAAAGCTCATGGAGATGACCAAGGCCCCCAGGGACCTGACAAGCCCACTGAGTCAAAGAAAAGGCAAATCCAGTTCAACACAGTTTTACTATCATCTGTACTGTGCATTCTGAAATATCTGAAATCCACTTATCTAGGGCTGCAATCCATGGCCGTGCATAGTTGGTAAGAATATTCAAAGCAGCTACACAACGTAATCCTCCACCATGAGGAGAGACTGGTGTTTTCTGTGGATTCCTGTTCTGATTAGGTAGATATGTGGACACCTAAGGTCTTGGCTGGCAAATGGGTCTTTGGCAAGGAGTCCATTCTCGGGTAGGAGGCCCTTAATGGTAAATACTGCTCCTTTCCTTCTCCCAAATGCTGTGACGTTCATTCCATGTGCCACCGTGCACACCTCAGAGCAACAGCTGAGTCTTGATTTACCACAGTGAATTTGTGGCTATGCAGCTCAGTTCCAGAATATGCAGTCCTCTGTCAAAAGCTGCTTACAGGACCTCTGGACTAGACTGTCAATTTTCAAGTGTCTGGGATCAGATCGACACTATATGAGAAGCAGAGTTCTGAGGTCACAGTTCAAATTGGCCCCCATTAAAATGTCAGATAATGCCTTGCCAGTTTGGAAAGCTATCATCAATAATGTTTTTGGTTACTTTCTTTCTTCCAGAGAAATGCATGACAAAAATAAAAAACAGACTTGAAAAATAGCTGGTGTGGGAGCAATGCCTAATAAACATCTCAATAAGATCTGCATCTCCAAAATCAAAGCCGTGTACAAAAGAGTAGACGTTAAGTGCTCCATGACCAATCATCAAGGCCAACTATAAAGCACGGGTGGAAAAAGGGCTGACTACAGGCTGTGATTTAAAGAATGCTGAGTAGCCACTGGACCCAAAATGTATCTCCCTTCCTATGGGAAATTCCCACAGATGGACTCACTTCTGATTCTGAAAGGTCCTTTCTATGAAGGGCAACATATTTTAACTAAACTAATGATAATAAAGTCATTTAGGTCATACTTGACTGCTTTGAAGCTCTTCCATGTGCGTTAGCCTGTTTGGGCCTGTTTTATGGGTACTATCCTCCTCCCAAACTTGTGGGAAAAGAAACAGGAGGTCTGCACAGGGGCCAGAACTGAGATTACAAGGGAGCCCCTGAGCTGGGACAAGTGCATCCTGCCCCAGGTGATGGATGGTCTAAGAGTCTGAGGCAGGGTGGGCTGCGGGAAGCAAAGGTGCTGTGCCGCCGTCAGGGACCAGTGGGACATCACGGTTGGGAGGGGACACCAGTCAGTGAGGGGCAGCTGAGGACCCTGGACACTTAAAAGCTCAAATGCGTTCAACCCCCGAATCGCTCGGTTTAGGTGCATCTTACAGATGCAACATAATATGGCAACCCGGACTCTCCATCCCTTGTTTCCTTCCACACCAAGGTTTCATCACCTCTGAAAGGGAGCTCCATTTTCTTTCCTCAAGGACTGGAGCTTTGGCTGAGGAAGTGGAGAGCTACACATCTCACTGCCAAAAAAATAAATCAATCCAGTGATCACTGAGGGGTTAACATCCCCACATTCTTTCAGGATTGTCTAAACTTGAGATTCCTCAGCTAGGAGCCTGATCTGGGCGCGTAAGGCTGCACAGTTTCCATAATAGTAAAGGTTCGTTGGTCAAGGCCCTACTCAGCACACAGCACTGTGCCTGGGGTTTGACATGCACCACTTAAAATCCCCACAGCCACCCTGGCGAGGAAGGTGTTAACAGCACCTTATAGATAAGATTGAACTTAGGGTCTCACAGCTAGTAAATGGTAAAGCCAAGTTTCGACCCCCGCTCTATCCAACTACAAAACTCCGCTCATAATATCCTGTCTCATGGAGCTGCTGACAGCATATTTGGTGTCTGATAAGAGCAGTGACCATAAAAATGAGTTTCAAATTGTAAAGGCATAGAAATTGGAGTCCAGAGCTTAGGGCAGTGGTTTCCTCTCCCACCAGGAGCTGCATCACCCTAGGCAAGTCCTGGGATCACCGACCTCTGCTTCTCATCTGTGCCGTGAGGGCTGAACTACTGGGACACCATCTTGAGCTGAATGACTGTGCAGGACTACAGGCCAAAACAAATATTTTGGTTTTTTTTAATCGCATTAAAATGAACAGGGAATTAATTTCTCATGGAGTTAAGCAACACAATAAAATATAATTACAGCAACTACGTACTAAAACATTAAGCATTGTTTCCTCATTTATCTTAACTGCATCTCTGAAGCCAGGCCCAGGCCAGGTACACTCTGATGTCTTGCTGTAACATGACCCACAGGTCAGTTTATAACTGGAGGTACCAGAAAAACATCATTACAATACCATGTCTCTGTGGCAAGGACTTCAAAGGCAGTAAGACAGTTTCCAGGGATCTCAGTTTCCAAGGCTGAAAAGTAACTCGGGAAAAGAGATTCAAGAGTCTCAAAGTAAGGTCTTGGTACAGGCAGCCCCAGATTGCCGGTCCTGTGGACCGGTTCTCACCTCTGGAACAGCTGGGCTCCCACAGGTGTCAGATGTACTCAACTCAGTGCAAGACAAGCCCCAACACAGGGTGTAGAGAGGGGACGCTAATGGAAACCACCCAAAGCGGGGGGTGGGTGGCCTAGACCTCCTGCGAACACCCCGTCAATAAAGAGCTTCTCTACTTTTAGTGGTCTCTGGGCTGGGAGGCACAGTTGGCCCCTTCTGGATGCTTTCAGAAATTGCTGTCTTCCTTCCAGAGTCAGCATATTCTTCTTAGGAGGTGTGCACGTATACATACATGCACGCGTGCACGCACACACACACACACACACACACACTGCTTATAAAAGGAGACGCCAGGCCTTGAATCAGACATTCACCTGCTACAGCAGACGATCTTTCAGTGTCCCTTCCAGCTCTATAATTCTGTGAGCAAATGAGATGCTAATTCAACCTGAAATGCTCACTAAATAAGAGTTTATAATTTGAATTAATGCTCTTAAAGTCTCTACTTAGGAACCATATAATAGTAATAACAACATGCAACAAGTGCTAGCTACATGCCAGACACCGTTCTGAGAGTTTAAAATAATTTTTCTAACCTTCACAGGAACGAGGGAGAATTTACTATCATCCTCATTTCAGAGATGAGGGAACTGGGGCTCTGAGCTGTTAAGTAAATCACCCGAGATTACACAACTAGTAAGTGGCAGACCCTCTGCTGTCCGAGTTCTTGCTCTCAGCCTCTCACATTTCGGACTTACCTGTCTTTAACATGTAAAGCGGTACTGCATAGTGGCTAAGAGTGGGCTTTGGAGCCAGACTCCCTGCTTCCTAATCCACAGCTGACTTTATATGTAAAATGTTAAGTGCTTAAAACAGTACCTGGCACATAGTAAGCACTCAAAACCCAGCCACTATCAGGATTATTCTCTATATCACTAGTCTCGTTACATAACAGTAGGCTGGAAGGTCTCCAGGAGGAAGCATTTATTCATTTGCTAAATTATTTTTATATATTTTTAAAATATCAGCTTTATTGACATATTATTCGTATACCATAAAATTCATGTTTAAAGTGTACAACTCAGTGGTTTTAGTATATTCACACAGTTGTGGAACCATCCCACTAGCTAATTCTGGAACATTTTCATCACCCCAAAAAGAAATACCTTACCCATTAGCCCTTGCTCCCCATCCCCCCTCCTCCCTGACCCTGGAAACCACTAACCCACTTTCTGTCTCTTCGGATTTGCCAATTCCAGATATTTCATATAAATGGAATCCTACAATATGTGACCTTTTGCGTCTGACTTCTTTGTCTTAGCATATTTTCAAGGTACATACTATTGTAGCATATATCAGTGCTTCATTCCTTTTTTTTAAATTGAGGGGAAATTCACATAACATAAAATTAACCATTTTAAAGTGAACAATTCAGCAACATTTACTACATTCACAATGTTGTACAACCTCCATCTCTGTCTAGTTCCAAATATTCCATTCTTTTTTATGGCTGAATAATACTCCATTGTATGGGTATAACACTTTTTACTTATCCATTCATCAGCTGATGAACATTTGGGTTGTTTACACTTTTTGGATATTTTGAATCATGTTGCTATGAATATTCAGGCACTGGTTTCTGTATGGACAAATGCTTTCAATTCTCTTAGATATATACCTAGAATAGAATTGGTAGGTCAGGTGGTAATCCTATGTTTTGTTATATTATTTGTAATCTTTGTGCTAAAAATGACACCTATTACTACTACCAATCTGCTGGATAAAATATTAAGAAGTGAAAATACATGGACATGGAAAATACATGAAAATACAGGAGTAGACAGACTTGGATTCAAACCCTTGCTCCTCCATTTTCTAGCTCTGTGACTTTGAGCAACTTCCTCAATATCTCGGGGCCTCTGTTCCCTCATCAAGCAAACGAAAATAACAGCACTTGCTCTAATCGAGTATTATGAGGCTTAGTCCAGTGCCTGGCTACAAGTAAAGTAAGTATTTGATAAATAACAACTACTATTATCAATAAGCACCTTTCCTGGGGGGAACCGCAATCTTCCTCAATTTTCTGAGGAGTATCTATAAAATACGGAAAAGCGTCGAGAAGACAGTAACAATCATCTATGTCCCCACCCCTCAGAATCAAGCATAGTTAACATTTTAGCACAGACCCTCAACCTTGCTAATACATGACACCATGTAAACTTTGGCTTTGGTTCTAGTTTCTTTCCTAAGAAGAGTGGACTCATCACCCTTAGGGGATCCCTACAGCACCAAGCGTAGCCCTGACTACAGCAAGGAATGAGAGCGGCCAGTGAACAGATGTGCCTTCCCTTTCTCCATTCCACAAATTCTCACTAAGCCCCACGGCGGGGCTTCACAGAGCAGGACACGGTCTTCTCCCTTGAGAAGGCCCACCTCTAGTGGAATGGAGGAGAAAGACATTTCCAAAACAGAGTAAAGAGTACGGTGACTGAGACAGACATGGTATCACAGAAGAACTAAGAACAAGCACCTCAGTGGACCTTCACGTAAGGCCCCAAACTTTCTCTGGGCTCTGTCTCGGCTTGTTTCCCAAAAAAGAACCAATGAGGAGACTATCAACACAACCAACGTGAAACGTGAACGTGGGTCAGCAGCAATAAAAGGGCTCTTACTCTCCTTACACTATCTAAATATAAACAGGAGGCTCTGACTAGCAACCTGAGATGAGTGGCTACAAGCAACGCGGCATCTAGCTTCCCACCGTCCGCAGAACCGTTACATCTAGATGGGAAGAGGCCTGAGTGCCGCGCCCGAGATACACAGCTCCAGAAGGCTTACACAGCAGATCCCCAGCAGGCCACGGCCTCACAGCTCCTCGCCTTCTCACACCCGTACTCCCACATTTTCTGGGTTTTGCACATGGGCAAAAGCACTCGGCAAGGACCCCCCCGGGCCCCATCTCTGCCACCCCATACCCTCCGCTCATGGATAGTTGTCTATCAAACTACTTCTTTTCACTGCCCCTGAAGCGATCTCAAGACTTCAAAAAATAAATAAAAAGCAGCTTCTAAAGGGAAAAAACTGGATCCCCCTATCTTCTCTCCTCTCCTTACCGTGGAGATAAGGAAATTCAGGCCCAGAGAGGGTACGTAATTTGCCCAAGGTCACAGAGTGGGTACTGGCAGAGACAACCCTGAGCCCCGCTGCAATGAGCTCACTACCAGGGCAGGTCCACAGGAGCTGGGGCCCAGCCTCCAACAGACTGTAGAATTTTCCTGCCAGGGAGGAAGCATCCTGCGTGTTACTCGTGTGTCGTTCGGCTCCAGGATACCTAGGAGGTCATGGTCATCAGCAAATATCCAATTCATAAAGGTCAGGATTAGGTTCTGTCACTTTAAGACCTGATATTAATCTACCAAGAAGTACTCTAGGAAAATCCTCTTCGGATTCTTCTACAGTCCTTACGACCTGGGACTTTTCAGTCCATGAAAAAAAAAGGAGGTATATTAACTCCTGCTAAACCTCCACTACCAGAATTCATACTTGTCATTCCTTTCTCTTTTCAAGTCATCCATGCACTGACTTTAATGTACTGAACGCAGTCAGCCCCTGTGGGAGTCTCTGTAAATGCCGTGACTACAGGCAGCAGCAGAGGTTCGGCTCCCGGTCTAGGAAGAACGGGCGAGGCCTACTATCTGTAATTGCCTATCCAAGGCACAGCTTTCGAGAAATGACCCAGGAGTCCCTTAGGAGGCTCACTGATCCAAGGTTAATAAAGACGGCTGGCAAGTTCACACTCCTTCCCGGCTCCCTGACCTCGAGTAGAATCTCAGAATGATCCAAATTTCAGGGCCGAGGCTGCTGGGTCGGCTCTGCGCATGCTCGAACTCCCCGGCGAGGACGCGGCTCCCGCGCCCCCTGGCGGCGGCGGCCGGCACTGCGGGAAGACCTTGATGGGTGCCCGCCGCGTGGAGGAGGGTCCTCCCCACCCCACTTTGGTGTGGCCCACGACGGAGCTTTTGGCACGTGACCCGCTCAGAGGCCTAATGTGGAATTCCGGTTTTTGAACGTGGCCAGGGTACCAAAGAATCCTACTGTTTAAATAAGAAGCCCCAGTGTTATCGACGCTGTTCAGGGAGAAGGATGTTTTTTCCAAGACCTCCTGCAAGGTCCAACCAGCTCTGGGAGCCACTCAACGCAAACCAAGGCACCTCACAGCACACCAGGGTAGACTCAGCCTCTCTCGGTGCGGCGTCGGCAACCTCTGCACCCGGGAGCGCCTGCACAAATGATACACCGGCCCCAGTCCACAAAGCAAGCATCTGACAGCAAAGGAGAAAATGAACGGGGGTCTGAAACAGAGGGTCCACCCTTTACTCCTCCTCTTAACTGGGGGTGGTACCTGTGTGAGGATTAAGGGCGTTAGGGGGCAAGTGCTTAAAGAGTGTTTGGAAGGTTTTTCTCTTTTAATGCTGTAATTACTATGAATAATTTACTACTATTATTCCAGAACCTGGCCCATAGTAGGAGCTTAACAAACCTGAGTTCCTCTCCCTGTCTTGCGAGGCTGCGGTGTGTCCCTGCAGGGCAGACAGAGGTCTCTGCCTCACAGGTAAAGGGACTGGGCAGGGAGGCCCAGCCAGGGCCCAGCACAGCTTCGTGCTCTGCTGCACCAGTCCCAAGGTGACTGGGGGAGAGCGCAGAGCTGGCTCTGACACCCTCCCTCTCCCCAGAACAGTCTGTGCTCTGCTCCCGCCCCCAGAGAGCTCTGAGCTTTCCAAATATGGATGCTTTTTTCATTCCCAAAGCATCAGGAACATTTGGGGGAAGAAAATGAACACCAGACATGGTTTGGAAATGATGGAAGCCAAGTGATGGGTGGTGGCGGAACGAGCACGGTGCTAGGACTCAGAAGTCCTGGTTTTAAAATATTAAATGGGAGCCTGGACTGCTCCCATTTTATAACCTGGCCTGCTTTGTTTGGGTCTAGGCCTCAAGGACCTAGAAAGAAGGCCCCAAGTCCAAAGAGTGAAAAATACGGCCACTAGCACACAAAGCAGGGGAGAAAACTGCATTAAGGAGGCCCAAAGAGTCCCTGGATTTCAAAGAACTGAGCCATGAGAGATGGGCTCGTCAGAGCCAAACAGCCTGAAAGACAGTCCACAAATTGGGATGACCCACCTGAAGGTGAGTGTGGGTAGAAGAAGAATTAGAGACAAGATTGTTTGTTTTATATCGGGCCCAAACCAAAATCTGTTTTCATCTAAAATGGAGAGCATTTCAGAATACACTAAAAACCCTGCACTTTTGCTTAAGCAACTTGTGTTACTCGGGTAGAGTTTATCTTCGATAGTGTAGCCCTGGACGCCAGGGGAGAATGTTTAAAGAACCATCCCCTCACAAGCACCCCTGTGTGGCAGGCACTGTCCCAGGTGCCAACACCAGGATCCGCAGCCAGCAGCTTAGATGCGGTGCAGCCTCAGAGCCCCACCCCCACCCCGGAGCAGGCACTCACGTATCTGCTGATTTAATGAATTAATCAATCATACAGTCTAGCCCGAGAGAGGCAAGTGACAGGTGTGAAATAATTAAAAACGGAATGCCCAACTGGATGGTACTACCTATAAATAGAGGTAGAATCAGAGGAAGGAGAGGTTGAAGTGGACGATGGAGCTGGAGAGGTCGTCACAGAGGTGTCACCGAGGGTGGACTCCTCACAGGAGAAATGAGAGACTCCCAGCTGGAGGGAGAAGACAAGCGCAGGGGGGAACAGGCCCGCCAGGGGTGAGGCAGGCGGGCGGGCAGCCGGCAGGCGGCCTGGAGCAGAGCGTGGGTGGGACAGAGCAGGATGTGGGCCCAGCCTGGCCAGACCAGGACAGAGCCTCCAGAATGGGGAAGATGCACGCCCGTGCCTAGACTTTTCATGGTCAGCAGAATGCATCAGGAACCCGAGCTTCAACCATAGGGGAAAAGGTAACAATGGGGGAGCGGGCGTCTGTTCCTGACGACCTCAGTGTGGATTTTTCTCTGGTACATTAAAACCTCAGACTGCTTACTGCCTTCACCACATTTTAACTTCGACCTACTTAAGAATATAAAATCGCCACAAATGTGCAAATGCTCACATGTTCTAGGTCCCGTAATCCCCAGGGGAAAGCTCTCGGTCACCTGCGTCCCTCCTCCCTTTGTGGGCCCAGAGCCCTGGCAGGCGCTCTGCCCACAGGTAGAGCTCCCCTGTTATGTGCTGGGCCTCTTGCCTTCCTCACTCTCTGTGGTCCCCTGAACGAGAGGCAGCCACTCCTGGGTTGTAACCAAATCTACACACAGTCAATTCCCGAATCTTGACCAACGAACCAAGAGCCTAGAGACCCTTGTGCTGGGCAGCAGCCCCAGAATTAGAATGGTTCCCTGGACAGCACCCCCTTGTGGTCGCAGAGGTGTCACCATGCTCAACTCCAACGCAGTATCTTCGCCCCACCCTCCTAGGAAAATTGGCTCCTCCCCCTGTAATCCTTACCTGGTTCAACAACAGCATTGCCTGCCCAGTGAGCTAAGCTAAAAATCTCACAGTCATCTTGGTTCCTTCCTCAACCGCATCAACACACATACCATCTCCACGGCCTACTGCAATCCAGGCTTTTGCAGTTATCTGTCAGGATCCAGCTAGGACAAAGGAATCACTCTAGTTCCTTCAGATAAAGGAGAGTCAGTGTATGGGACTGTCTACATAAGGGATGAAACAGATGAGAAGCCAAACAGGATGGTATGGCATCCCAGGATTCTGCAAGAGCAGGAGGTCATGAACACCCCAGGGCTGGAAAGGATAGAGGGAGGAGGTGGAGTTACAAGAGCTGAGGAGCTGGGGCTGTTGGCTGGGAGACGGAACCCAGCACAAGCTCCCTGGTGGGAGCCAAAGCCACAGAGGGAGAGTCTGTCTGGCTACAGCTGGGACAACCAGAGAGATGCAGCCGCTGTCAAAGGTGCAGCCTAAGGCCGAGAGAGAGAAAAAAAATACCCTGGCCCCTCCCTCCTCTTGCTCCCTAATTTCCTGCCAGTGTTTTCTGTTGGCGGAGCCCAGGCACCCGGAAACAGCCTGCAAAAGTCAGGCCCCCTGAAATGCAGAACCCAAAGCCAGCTCACCTCCCCAACTGGTCTCCTTTCCCATAATCTTTAATTCCTTCTAATCTATTCTCCACTCTGTGCCAGAAAAGATCCTTCTTGCTCATGAACTTAATTAAGTCATTCCTCCTGTTTAAAACCTGGCAGTGGCTGACAGTTTTCTAGCAGGAAAAAACAGGACTCATCCACCAAGCTGATTTTGTCAATCAAGTGCAAATATAGGAAGTGCTGTTTCCCTTGACTACGAGGACGTGTACTTGAGTTTACTCTGTAACATGGGGTGAGCTGCTATTCAAGGTATTGTTGTGGAAGAAAATAGAGACCATTCCTCAGTCATCTACCCTGAAAATGGTAACTGGCTAAAGATCATTCCTTTCTGACCACGATTGTTTGCCATGATCTGAGCCTCAGGGCTCCAATGAAAAGATGCCATGTGGAAGCAAGTGGAGAACAAGTAATGGCTTTAAAATCTATTAAAACAATAGAGTATCAAGAGATTGAATTAGTAATCCAAAAACTTCCTATGAAGAAGAGCCCAGGCTCAGATGGCTTACTGGTGAATTCTACCAAATGTTTAAAGAAGAATTAACACCAATCCTTCACAAACTCTTCCAAAAAGTAGAAGAGGAGGTAACACTTCACAACTCACTCTATGACACCAGTATTATTCTTGATACCAAAACCAGACAAAGACATCCCAAGAAAACTGCACCATTATGAATACAGATGTAAAAATCCTCAACAAAATATTAGTGTAGCAAATCCAGCAACACATAAAAAGGATTATATACCATGACCAAGTGGGATTTGTTCCAGGAATGCAAAGTTGGCTTAACATATGAAAATCAGTCAATATAATACATCCTAATAGAAGAATAGGCACAAAGATTACACAGTTATTTCAACAGAAAAAGCATTTGACAAAATCTGACACCCTTTTAGGATCAAAAAACACTCAACAAACTAGAAATACTTCTTCACCCTGATAGAGGCCATTTATGAAAAACCCACAGCTAACATAGTACTTAGTGGTGAAAGACTGAAAGCTTTGCCCCTAAGACAAAGATCTCTGCCCTGGTCACTTCTATTCAACATTGTACTGGAGGTTCTGGCTAATGCAGTTTGGCAACAAAAAGAAATGAAAGGCATTCAGATTGGAAAGGAAGAAGTAAAACTATCCTATTTACAGATGACATGATATATATAGAAAACCCTAAAGAATCCATAAAAAATTATTAGAGCTTATAAATGAACACAGCAAGGTTATAGGATAAAAGATCAATATACAAAAGTCAGTTGCGTTTTCTATACACTAGCAATGAACATTCTGAAAATTAAATTAAGAAAACAATTCCACTTATGATAGCATCCAAAAGAATAAAACTTAGCAATAAATTTAACAAAAGGAATGTAAGACTTGTACACCAAAAACTAGAAAACATTTCTGAAAGAAATTAAAGAAGACATCCCATGTTCGTGGATTGGAAGACTTAATATTGTTAAGATGGCAATACTCCCCACATTGATCTACAGATTCAACATAATCCTTATCAAATTCCCAGCAGGCTTTTTTTTTTTGGTACTAATTGACTATTTGATCCTAAAATTTATATGGAAATGTAAGGGACCCAGAAAAGCCAAAACAATCTTGGAAAGAAGAACAAAGTTGGAGGACTCACACTTCCCAATCTTAAAACTTACTACAAAGCTACAGTAATAAAGACAGGGTAGTACTGGCATAAGGATAGACATACAGACCAATGTAATAGAATTGAGAGTCCAGAAATAAACCTTTACATTTATATTCAATTAAATTCAACAAAGACATCAAAACAATTCAATGGGGAAAAAACAGTCTTTCAACAAATGGTGCTGGAAAACCGGATAGCCACAGAAAAAAGAAAGAAGTTGGACCTCTACCTCACACTACATACAAAAATTAACTCAAAGTAGATCATAGACCTAAATGTAAGAGTTAAAACTATAAAACTCTTTTTAAATGTTAAAAAAAGATCTGTGACCATGATGAGGCAACAGTTTCTTAGATACAACACCAAAAGCACAAAAGAGAAAAAAATAGATAAACTAAAATTAATCCAAATTTAAAACTTTTACATTTCAAAGGACACCATCAAGAAAGTAAAAAGACAACCCATAGAATGGGAGAATATATTTTAAAACCATATAGCTGTAAAGGGACTTGTATCTAGAATATAAAATGAACAATTATAACTCAATAATAAAAAGACAAACTACCCGATTTTAAAATGGGCACAAGATCTGCTTAGACATTTTTCCAAAAAAGATACACAAATGGCCAATAAGCACATGAAAAATTGTTCAACATCATTAGTCATTAGGGAAACAAGTTAAAAACCACAGTGAGATACCATTTCACACACACACTAGGATGACTGTGATCAAAAGAACAGAAAAGCGTTGACAAGGATGTGGAGAAACTGGAATCTTTCAGAATAATACAGCCGCTTTGTTAAACAGTCTGCAGTTCCCCGAAAAGTTAAACACAGAGTCATCACGTGACCCAGTAATTTCACTCCTAAGTATGTACCCAAGAGAAACGAACACATACATCCACCCCAAATCTGGTACACAAATGTTCAAGGCAGCATTACTGATAATAGCCAGAAAGTAGGAACAACCTCACGTCCATCAACTGATGCGTGGATTAAGAAAATGTGCAAAATGTGGTACCTTCATACAATGGAATATTATTCAACCATAAAAAGGAATGATACATGCTGCAACATGTGAGAACCCTGGAAACATGCCAAGTGAAAGAAGCCAGACACAAAACATCACATGTTGCAACATTCCATTTATCTCAAATGTCTAGAATAGGCAAATCTCTAGAGAAAAAGTAGATTAGTGACTGGCTAGAGCTGGGGGGGTGGGCATTAATCAAATAACAGGAAGTGAGTGTTAATGTACTGATTTCTTTCTGGGGTGATGAAAATGTCCTAAAATTGACTGTGGTGATGGTTGCACAACTCTGAACCACTGAATTGTACACTTAAAAGGTTGTATTTAATGGGATGTAAATTATATCTCAATAATGTTGTTTATTTAAAAAGGTATAGAGCATATTTGTAATATGAAAAACTGAAACAACGCAGATGTTCCACAGGCAATTCGTTCAAACATATCCATAAAGCACACCACTGTGCAGCCCAGGTTGGCTCGAACCCTGGTCCCAAAAATACAACTGTAAAATTTGTTAACTAACTCAAACGGCAGTAGGGTGGCTGGTTTTATTTTTTGCTTTATATTTTTCTTTATTTTCCAAATAGCCTATACTCAACATACAAGTGAAGAATAAATGTTTAGATGCTTCCCTGGTGGCGCAGTGGTTAAGAATCCACCTGCCAATGCAGGGGACACGGGTCCGGGAAGATCCCACATGCAGCGGAGCAACTAAGCCCGTGCGCCACAGCTACTGAGCCTGTGCTCTAGAGCCTGCGAGCCAGAACTACTGAGACCGCGTGCCACAACTACTGAAGCCCGCGCACCTAGAGCGTGTGCTCTGCAACAGGAGAAGCCACCGCAGTGAGAAGCCCGCGCACCGCAACGAAGAGTAGCCCTCGCTCGCTGCAACTAGAGAAAGCCCATGCGCAGCAACAAAGACCCAACACAGCCAAAAATAAAATAAATTAAAAATAAATAAATTTTAAAAAAAATTTTAAAAATAAAAAAATGTTCACTTTTAGATCAAAGGTCAGAATGAGAGGCGGCTGGTCCCACATAGTGCAGATAGGAAAGCACACAGGCACAGCCGTTCTGCAGCACAGTCTGGAAATACTTCTTTTCTGACCCAGAAACTCCACCTCTGGAAACCTCTCCTAGGGAAATCATTAAGAACAAGCACAAAGACCAGGCTGAGAGGGCATTCATCACAGCCTTATATGTAACAGAGAAAAGCTGAAAACAACATACATGGCCCAAAATAGAGGCTTTTTAGTTAAATATATTATAGCTTATCCATGCAATGAAATGCTGTACAGCTGCTAAAATGTTGCAGAAATGTATCTGTTGTTGCAGAAAGTGACAGCAGGTCACAAAGCAGTATATGTGATATAATCTCATTTTATTAAAAAAAAAAGCCACACGCATGATAAGTATAGAGAAGATCTAGAAGGAAACACGCTAAGATGTTAACAGAGGTTGGCTTTGGGTAGACAGGGTGATGGATATTTTTATGTTCTTTTGACTGGTCTGTATTTCTTATTTTTATATAATGCACATGTATCTTGTCTGTATTAAGAAGAATAATAAAGGGAAATTATGGGGGAAGAGGCAAGAGGGCAACCCAGGACAGCTAGAAGCACCACCAGCTGCCCAAGCAAAGGAGCATGATAGGCGGGGCCATGGGGAGGGTTGAGACCATCACAGCAACCGCTGCTCCCAATCTCAGGATACCTGAGGTCAAGACTACACAAACTCCCTTTTGCTGACCTCAGATTTATATATTTAAAAGCATTTTCCCATTTTGCCTTCTTCATTCTTCTCAGTATTCTTGTATCATTATCTCCATTGCGTAGATAAGAAAAGCGAGACTTAGATTAACTTACTTAAGAATCACAGAATAGCATCAAGGGTTAGCAGGTTATCTGACACCGGAATTCCATCAATGACATCCCTACTCCAACTGAAAGGCAGCTCAGGAAAGCAGAAATAGTATGGATTCTGGAGTCCACAGGCCTTGATTTGAATCCCACCTCACCTCTGAAATTCAGGCTTTCAACCCCTCCGCAGGGAATGATAATCCTTACGGCACAGGATTGTTCTCGGGGCAAAGTGCAAGCATGCAGGTAAATCTGAAAGCGTCATGCCTGGTTCCTGGGAGGGCTCCACAAATGCTAATCCAACAGGAGCCCCAACCTCTCAGGGCAGCCGAACCCTGAGGCGGCTGTGTCTGTTCGAAAGATCTCCAGATATGCGAATACTGCTGGACTTCGTGCAGCTTCCACTGCCTGGCCCTGGCCCTATCCCCGAGGCCAGAACAGTCAAGTCCCTCTTCCCCTAAGAGCCCTCCACGCAGGCGAGGTCGGCTCCTCCATCCTTGGAGACTGCCTGATGTGGTCTGGTCCCAAGGCCGTCTCCAATCCACAGTGACTCTGTCACAGAGCAGCCACCTGGCTCCTCCTCAATTGTCCCTTTTCCTTTTCCCCTGCAGGGATGGCCTCCAAGGAGAGAGGGCATAAAGACCCCCAGCCTCTTTGACAAGAAGGCTCCTACTCAGAGGAGCTGCTGCTGTGTCATCTGTCATGGACATCTGCCCTCCCTCTCATTCCCCTGAAGGGCCTGCCCTCTTCGTCACAGCCTTCATGCAGGTCCTGG
Source organism: Balaenoptera borealis (assembly GCF_965194805.1). Lineage (NCBI taxonomy): Eukaryota > Metazoa > Chordata > Mammalia > Artiodactyla > Balaenopteridae > Balaenoptera > Balaenoptera borealis. The sequence continues at coordinate 13,235,887 of NC_138866.1, read as the reverse complement.
GCCAGTTACAGGGCCTGTCGCTGGCCACCGTAACGACATTGAGGATGGGAACGTGACCCGGGCAGGGTCAACAAGACCCAGTGAGAATCTGGCTGAGGTTCCTAAGACTTACGCCTAAGAGACTCAGAGTCTGGAGCTTGAGATGGGAAGCAACACAGGATAAGATGTGCTGGGAAAAGGAGAGAAAGCGTCCATGCCTTTGAGCCCTGAATCCAGCTGCCCCCGAAGTCAGATTGAGTTGGGTTTTCTTTCACCTACAACTGAAAGGCCCTAACCCACAGCTCTCAGCAGAACTTCTAAATGCGTCTTCAGCGTGGGTTTACCCTCTGCACGTGCTCAAGGCAGGGGCTCTGGCCTTGGGGGATGGAGCCTGAGTCGCTGACTTGGATCGACACTTCTGCCTCCACCCTCTCGGTGAGCACAGCATACCCGTTCACTACATCTGCTGAGCAGCTGGGTCGGGCTGGGCAGAGCAGGCGACATGGACACCCTGCCACCGGTCCAGCCCCTCCCCTCTCCCACCGTGTCCCAGCAGCTGTCGTGTCTCTCTCCCGGCACTCTCTCCCACCGAGCACACAAGCGACCTGAGAGCCTCTCTGCCACCCAGTGTCTATGTGAGCTGGCTCAAGAGGCAAGCCCTGGTCACCATGCCTGCGCCTGAAGCTGTCAGCTGAGCATAGGCGCCAGCTGGTCCGGAAGACGTCAACCCACGGCCCGGAGAGGGCAGGGGCCCTAGTGTGCGAGGGGACCAGCACTGCCTTCCCCCCAGATGCCTCTGGCACTGGTGGAGCATGGCCAGCCTGGACCCAACCCACCACACGCAGGCTCCCCTGGGAGCAGCAAACGAACATCCCTGAGGATGGAGCCCCCATCAGGGCCCCCAGGTGAAAGCCCCCAACAAACATGTCTCCACTTTCCCAGGGGAATCTAGGCTGCTCCTAACAGACAATATTCCAGGAGGAAAAATGAGGCAGAAAGGTAAACCACCTTCTAGGAAACTCATTCCTCAAGGCACCTCGTCGGGAGTCTGGCCTCACCTTGACCCAGAGGGCTGTTACAATTAGCCCCCAAGGAGAAAGGGCAGACACACCCTTCTCCTCCCGTCTCCTACATTTCATGGGTGGGGGGCGGGGAACCCTGGTTAAAGATATTTGTTTCCTCTGTGGTCGCAACATGTGACAGCCTTCTTGGGAGCACGACAGTACTCAAGTCATAACGACCCACCGCCTGAAGAATTTCCAACTCAATTTGTTTCAGGCCTTTTTCGATACCACCCAGCGGCCCAGGACTGAGCAAAGTGTGGTGGAGAAACCCGTGAGCAACACCTAATAAAAGCCCCTCAACAATGAACCGTGTCCCTTGTGCTGATTTGCCTGAATTTTGCTCTGGTAGGAGGCCCATGGAAGACAGTGAGCAATTCCCAGGGGCCTCTTCCCGAAACGTTTTCTCAGTGAATGTTTTAAGTCTCTGTCCTCTGGCCTAACGACTGATTACTGCAAGCTGAGGTCTGTGGGTGTGAGAAGACACTGGTTTTCAAGCTGGGGAGGGCAAGGCTGAGATCCACACCTTTTGGAAATGGGTTCTGTGTTTGAAGACCAGTGCTTACAAGCTTAAGGGAACAGGCAGCACTTCTGAAAGCCCCTGAGAGCTCCCTCGCCCCTCGGCACTGCCCACAGAGAGGCGGGCACCTTAGTTCCTTCTTGGCACCATGCCCCAAGACCCGATGCTCAGAGCACACAGTGGGCAGACCGAAGAGGGCTCTGGGGCCAGTCTCACACAAGGAAGGAAGTAACATATCCAAGGGGAGGCCTCTGGCCAGGAAGTGAAGTCCAGTCAGCAGAGACGAGCCCTCCTCCCTGAAGCCCAGCAGAGCTGGTTTCTCCTCCTCCGCTATCTCCTCTCTTATCAGCCAATGTATTTAGCATGTTCCTTATGAAGACAACTACCTGGGAATTGTGTGAATTGTTCTTGCCTCTTAAAGGAACGCTACTTGAATCAACTGATCCATCCCAATGTGAATGGCCTTTTGTGATAAAACCATGAATGTGGGTCCAACTCTAAAGACCTCTAACCTTCCGGGCCAGCCCGGGGCAAGACTGGTGAAGTGCAGGATGAACTTTGTCTCTGGACCCACCCTCAAGCAGTCCCGTTAGGGTACCGACTCCACCTGCCCCTGACCACTGGGTACTCCCCATCCTCCAGCACCAACAGCCTTTCCTCCCTAAGCCTCCAATCTCTGCTTGCTCTCCCACAGCCTGAGCCAAGCCCTCTGTCACACAAAGCAGATACACTAGGGCAACTCTCCCCTCTCCCCATAGCTGGCTGTTACCTGGGGCTTCTGAAGAGGTCTATCCATTTGGGTTCAAGCTCCAGGGATACATAAAAATAAAAATAGCTAACCTTTGTTGATCTGCCAGGCACTGTGCTAAGTGCTTTACATGTGTTCACTCCTTCCCTACAACAATGCTATAAAGTAGATACTATTATTATCTCTATTTTATAGATGAAAAAATGGAGCCCCAGTGAGGTGAAAGTAATTTGCACAAGATCCTATAGCTAGTAAGTGACAAAGCTAGAGATCAAACGTGGAAGTCTGGTTCCAAAACCCCAAGCTCTGAGCCAGTGTGTCAGAGGAGCAATTTCAAACCCAGGAACAAAGGAGGAATAAAGAAAGTGGAGGAGGCCCCACAAAGCTCCCAACACTATACCGCCTTCTCCACCTGGGCAGACGTCATGCAGCTTGACAGGAACGTTTCCTACCAAGTTTCCTCCACGTCCGGGCCCTGCCTCCAGTTCATTCTGTGTCATTGGGCAAGTCCCTTACCTTCTCTGGCATAGTCTCCCCCGCTGGAAAATAAGACGTTTGTATGAGTGATGGTTGTGAAGGCCCTGTTTATATTTTGGAGTCAGTCCTTCTCTGCTTTGGTACCATGCAATCTGGAAAGGAAGTTTAATACCACGCTGCTGTTTCCAGGTTCGTAATTTCCCTCCTCGTGGGCACCAATCCCAAGCCTCAGGTCCTACGCATTCCCTTTCATTCACCTGAGCACAGGCTACTTTCTTCTCCCTGCATCCTCCAACAGGTCCCACCTGGGTCCGAGACCAAGCTCTGATGGACATGTCTAATGAGAGGCTTACATGTCCCCCCAGTCTCCTCTTTTTCCCAAGTGCCTGGTGGCTATGGCCCTATAGTAACTTCTCACCAGTGGACTGTCAGCACAGCTGATGTGTGTTACTTCCGCTCACCCCAGACATCTCTCTCCTCTCCCCTTTCCACGAGCTGCGGCACGCCAGCCACCCAGCTTCAGTCATCCATCACACAGATGAGGACTGCGCCCTGGCAGACGGGGGAGCGACAGCAACCTCGCAGAACACAGCTGCCCACCCACCGGGACCAGGTGGGCCATCGCAGGACTGCCACAGGCCTTCCCTCAAATTGGAACCAATGCATTTGTGGTCCCTCTGTTACAACAGGGTACATGCCAAGGCTATTTATAAAGGCCATCTCTAGGAAGGCAAGCCACTTACAGCTCCCACTGTCCTAGCTGCAGAAAGTTAGCCGATGTCCAGCAGATCGAAGTCCCAAAGTAGACAGTGACCATGTGTTCACTGTTCCCAAGCCTCCCCATTTGGGAAAAGAACATCTGTGGCCATTCGGTGTCCTGGAGATTTCACGTGATATCTCAATCTGTACCCAGAGCAAAGATTTCTACTCACTTGATTAACCCAGTTCTACCAGAAGCTAAAGAGTTTCTCCATGTCTTCTATTCTCATTCTCTGTTTCTCTACTTAGTTTTAAGAGATAGGAGGAAGGTGCTGGGGGAATGGGGGGTGCGGGGGAGTTGAGATCCATTTAGAGGCTCTCTGATAATGGAAATGAACTGAAATGTATAACCTTTGGGGAAGGGATCCATGCCAGCCTCTGTCATGGTGTGATGTCAACATGCTCTTACAGGTATACCCCATAACTAGCAGCGAGTAAGTCTGAATTATCGAAATATGCTCAGTATGTTACCTATGGGCAAAGAAAATGCACCTGACCATGACAGCTAGAAGCAAAGGCACCCAGAATCACCTGAATTACACAATGGGCACCTTGGTAGAAATCTGAGCAAGGGAACTTCTATAAATTTCAGTCAATAATTGAGCACCAATTAGGCACCAGACACCGTGCTAGTTTCTGAGGATGGCAAACAAACAAAACAGTTCCTCCTTGAGTGGAACTCACAGACTGGCTGGAGTGTCTGATCGCAGTACAACTGGTCCTAATATGACGTTTGAGTAGTTCTAACCTACTGGGCTGTGATACTGTCAAATGCAATGGCCTCTAAATGGGTGAGCCCCGGAGGGTGTCAGAGAAGACAGGACACGTGAGCTTAAGGGCCAGAACTTACAGCAAGGGACCTGGGCAAGGAGTTAAGGGAGAAGAACGTGAGAGGTGGGGCTGAGAGGAGGGGTATGGATACAAATCTAGGGTGTTCTCTAGTGACCTGAATGTTTTCTACCTGCGGAAACCTTACCTGCCCTGAGCGCATTCCCATCCACGTGCCAACAGAGCAGAGTAATTAAGAACGTGGGCTTTGGAGCTGAACACTCTTCAGACTGAGTCCCCCTCCTGCCACTCAGTAGGAGAGCATGGGCTCTGGAACCAGCCACTGAGGCTGAGTCCTGGCTCTACCACTTCCCAGCTGTAGGGCCCCGGACAGCATATCTAACATCCCTGTGCCTCGGTTTTCTCATCTGTAAAATGGAGAAAATAATAGTGTCTACCTCATAGGGTGATGGTGAAGCTTGGCTGAGATACCCAAATGAGGGCCACAGTGCCTGGCACACAGTAGGCACCATATCATTCCGAGTAACCTCACCCAGTCTCATTTCCTTTGTCTGTAAATTAGGGGTTTGGAGAATTAAAGAGACAATAAAACCCTAACGTGGTGTTGGCCCATAGGAGGTTCTCACAACTGAATGACGTTGGCTTCTGATTCCCAACAAGCCGAGGCTGTATTACCTGGCCAGGGGAATCTGCTCCCGGCCATGGCTGCAAGAGCAGACGTGGGAGTTCATGGACATTGACTCTGGCTGAGACACTGGGTCGAGTCAGACCTCAGGGGACCATGGAAAAGTTGAGGTGACCTGTGAAAGTGTGCAGGTCAAATCCCCGGCCGACAGCAGCATACAGGTGGCACAGGGGAGGGGCGTGGGCTGGTGCATGCCCATCCAAGGTGCACCCGGGCTTTGCTCCAGCCCAGTCTTACTCTGGTGAAGTGAGGGGACAGCTCTTCCCTTCTCCCATGAGCCAGCCAGCATGTCCCAAGAGCCAAATGTCTCAGCCCCGTGGCTGGGGCCCACTGCTCATCACACACCACCCAGGGCCAGACTTGGGGACCAAGCCTCCCGTCCCCCTTGCCCACTTTGCATGGCAGCCGTGAGACTAAGCTGGTGGTGCCACCTGCAGACAGTCTGCCCCACCAGGCCGTCTCAGAGCCCAAATCAAGACCTGAGCTCTTGGTGCTAATCAGGCCTTAGAGCCATGCTCCTCCCCCCAAAGGACAAACCAACTCCTGGCTACAAGCCAGCAGGCCCCAGGTCAATCAGGTGACTGGAAACTGCCAGATGAAGCCTTGCTCTTGCTGCACAATATTGTTCCTGGCCCCAAATCTCTCTCTCTCACACACACACACGCACACACACACACACAGCTCCCATAAGCCTAAGGCATGTGAGGTGCTGGGTGAACACCAGCGAGAAAAGAGGCCAGCTGCGTGGCACAGACCTCAGACAGATGCACGCCCAGGCCCAGGCCCTCAGAAGCCCTGATGTGCCCATTAAACCACCAGAGTGGCCTGTCAGAGTGACAGCATCCTTTCCCAGCCCACAGGGACACTGAGAAGATTAATTAGAGGAACCTAAAAGTGCTTGAGCAAGGTTCCCCAGGGAACTGGGTGAACATGTCACCCCTGTCACAAGGCTCTTTAAGTGTGCCTTGGCTGGGTCTTTGTTCAACATTGCATAGGATAACCAAGGCAGACAGCTGGCTGCATACAAGTGGCCAGCTCAGTGCTGTTCTAGAGGGTCAACCCACCCAGGGCCCGGGCCTCTGTGTGGCCACAGTCAGCCACATTGCATGGTTTGGATGGTAGGTGGCAGGAAGGAGAGGAGCTGCTTTCAGAGGGTCTCCTTCTTACTGAGGCCTTTATAAATCTACTTCAAAGTGTCCCTCCTCCTCCAGGAAGCCTTCCTGGCCCTGCTGGCCTACAGTGACCTCTCCTGCCTCTGAAAAGCTGTTACTGGGCCTGGCTTTTTCCATTTGCTGTTTTGTTTGGGGCTGACATTTAAAAATATCATTTAGTAAGTGCTTTAACATACATTATGTGGCTTAATCCTCATAACTCTATGAAGTGGATGTGATTACACTCATTTCATAGATGAGGAAGTAGAAACTTGGAAAGGTCAAATAATGTGTGTGTCCTGGCTTTCTGTCATTTTTTTTCCCGTGGGACTGCACTCCCTCACATTAGATCACAAACTCCTCTGTGGCAACCAGGGCAACATTTCCCCTTTCTATCCCCTGAGCCCCTAGGCCCCCAGGTAAACACTGCTTGGCTGGCTGTTTCAGTGACCACTGAGCCTTAATTAAGCCAGAGGTGGCACTGATGAATAAAAATGAGATCAGCCACATGGCCAACTGGCCATATGTAAGGATCCCTGTATATACACTGTGCGGCATCTTAATTACCAAGAACGGTCCCTGCTTAAGCTGTACATTAATCATCAAGAAACTTTACTGCAATGTTGTTCCTTCGGGGATAACTGAGGAGCCGCAGCTCTAAGGAAATGCCATGTCACTGGGCTTAAAATGATCCAGTGCCTGTGGTGGGGCAACCCCAGGGGCCTCGCTGGGAGCTGCCGGGGTTAAGCCCAGCCAAGGGCACAGGGGTCAAAGCGCAGGATCCAGGGAGGCCCTGCAGCTCCAGACAGCGCGACCCGGGGCACGGCCCCCAGGAGAGCAGGCGTGGGCCTCACCTTTGGTGGCGTAGGCGTCCGCGGCCATCCGCAACCTGTAAGGGGGGACGCCCGTCAGCGGCCAGTCTTCCAGGCCCACCCGGGCATAAATGTTGAGAGCGGCTTCATAGTCTCCTTCAACATAATCCAACTTGGCCATGATCAGATTGGACTCTTGTAGGAATTCTGACTAGAAGGAAAAGGAGAGAGAAAAACATTTTCCTACGATATGATGTGTGATGCTCCCACGGGGCCCCGCGGCTCTCCACACCAAGACGGGCGTGGGAGCCTTCCTGGCGGTACTGCTCACGGGGCCCCAGAGCGGAAACAGCCCATGTGGCCAGCAGCTGATGAGGGCGGAGGCAAAATGTGGTCTCGCCGTCCCCCGGAATATTACTCAGCCGTCATCAGGAACGAGGCACTGACCCCTGGGACCACATGGGCGAAGCTCAAGAACATGACGCCGAGTGAAAAAGCCAGTCACACAGGTGACATATATTGGCCAGAACAGTCGAGCCTGCTGAGGCAGAAAGCAGACTAGTGTTGCCTAGGGCTGGGATGATGGGGGCATGGGAGATGACGGCTAATACTTACAGGTTTATTTCTGGGGTGATGAAAATGTTCTAAAATTGACGTAATGGTTGCACAGCTCCTGAATTGTACACTTTAAATGGATGAATTACATGGCATGTGAATTATACTTCAATAAATCTGCTGTAAAGCAGGCTCCCGTCAGGCCTCAGGCTTGGGTCAAGTATGGAAGGCATGCGTTATGAACAAAACACATGAGCACCTGTCTCAGAAAAGGAGGCTCCACGGACATCCTGGTGGGTTCTGCCCACGGCACTGGGGGTATAACACAGACTGGAACCCAAATAACCCAAGGAGAGAGGCTTTCTAAATTGGTGCAAAAATCAGAACTTGCTTTCTTTCCAGGGACACACTTTTCTCACTGAGCTGTTCCAGCTTGCTATGGTTACTGACCCAGGTCCCTTCCCAGATGCTGCAAGTTCTAACTCTGATGGGCTCATCTTCCTCTCCATCGGGAGAGGCTGGCTTCCCCAGTCCACACCCACCAACCTCATCCTCAGCCCATCCTCGAGCCCCACTCATCACTGGGGAAAGAAGAGGCGACCCAGCCATCTATATAAGGAAACAGATTTATCACCCTCTCCTAGGCATTCTCATTGGAACCCCAGCTACACAAGGCCGGATTTTTCAGCTTACAGAAGCACTCCATGAAGCTGCACTATCCTGTAATCTATGGCTGAGACGGGGTGGGCGGTACACAGGTAACCAGCCAGAGCATGGCGAGGCCGCTGTTTCAGCCAAGGTGGTCGGCTTCCAGGCAGTCCCTGAAAGGGAGCAGGGGCAGCACCGCAGAGGACATAGAACAGGCAAGAGAACGAAGGGAGCAAAAGGGTTTTAAGAGTGGCCCGAGGGAGTGGCACCAATGCAAGACGTCAGAATTATATTTGGAAACAGAGAAAGAAATCAAAGCAGACTGAAGAAAAGAGAAAAAGAGCTGTGAAAAAAAAGCATCCACCACAGGGGTTCTCCACCAGGGAAGAGGACAGGGCAGCCTTGGGTACACAGAAAAGGCTTCCTAGGAGATTCCTGTGTCCTCCCTCTTTCCCCAGAACTGAGACCCATAGGCTGAAAAGCAAACTGAAGGGGGAGGGGGAGGGAGTTCGTGTTTGCTGGGCACAGAGCTTCAGTTTGGGATGATGAAAAGGTTCTGCGGGTAGATGGTGGTGAGCTGAATATGAACGCACTTAAAACCACTGAACCTAAAAGATGGTTAAAATGGCAAATTTTATGATATTTATATTTTACCACAAGAAAAAAGTTTTAAAAATTAAACCGGAAAAAATTTTTAATTAAAAATAAAAAGGTAACTTGAAGGGCCAGATGGAAAATACGCAGGAGACTGAAAAAATTCCAAGAGTAGAGGTGCAGTAGTATGCATGCACGGTATGGAGAGCCTTGCTGGGCAAGTCCAATCTATGGCCTCGTGCAGAGGAGGAAACAGCTTGGCCAAGGCCCCTGGGCCGAGGGGGAGAGGGGAGCAGCTCCAGCCCGGTGCCATGTTACCTTGCCTGTGACAAGCGCAACTTTCTTTGAGTTGAATCAGAAGCCAGGCCTCCTGACTCCTCGCCCAGGCTCTTTTTGCCACCACACGGCTACCTCGCTCTGGTCTCTCCAGCCTCAGTTCACTTGTGTTTTGTGGGCACCTGTGTCTGCACAGGGCTTTCCCTAGCTCCCAGCTAGGAGACACCTGAACTTAAGGTCAAGAGGAGAGGAAATTTCACATCAGCCAGTGTGAGTGGGTCAACCCGCCCAAGCAAGAGCAATACGACTTTGGAACACTCTTTATAAGGCAGAGGGAGCTAAAAAATGGCAACAGGAGAAAAATTCTCTAGGTAGAACCAATAAAATAGCAAAAACTGACACGTTATCTAGCGCTATTCAGTTGGAAAGAACTTCTACACCTGAGACTCAAAATGACCTTGAGCTAAGTACACTTATAGATAAAAAATGTGAAGCTCAGAGAGGTTAAGTAACTTCCCAAGGTCACACAGCTTATAAATCCACAACTGGAAAGCAAACTCAGAATTCTAAGTTGAAATTCAATGTTCTTACTACCGCACTGGGTTGTGGAGGATGCGGAGCAAAAACTATGAGCATGTGGTAAAATTAAAAGTTAATTTTTCCGGATGAAGGTAGGGGGATTCGAAGTGGGATAGAAACTAGCCAGGTGCCAGGCCTGGAGCAGTGATCTTCAACCTCTCCCCCCAACACAGAGTCTCACCCTTATACCTCCTGGAAGGACACCTGAGTCTGACCAGCTGTCACTATGAGGTCCCCCCACCCTTTCCCACTGATTAGGACCCACCAATGTCACCAGAACCACCTTCGTTAAGAACAACTGACATGGAGACAACTGTCCCTAACTCTGAAGAAAAGTGAAAGAAGGAAGGAAGGAAGAAAGGAAGAAGTCAGAGCTTTAAAAGTTCACTGAAGACTGCCCTTCCCCAATAGAGAATACATCCGAGATTTTAAAGGGACCCTAAAGAAGCTGACAGGAATGGTGGGATGCAGTCAGCTATCTGAACAAGACTGACTTCAGGAAACCAGTAAGAGCCAGACTTCAGGCAGGGAAGTGTCCAGAAACCGGTTAAGTGCGGTAACAGGGTGGGGAAGGGGGCAGGGGGGAGGGAAGGCAAGATGAAAGAGATTCAACGAAGCAAGCAAGGAAAGACGTGAGAGGGAGAGGGAAAGCTGAGTATAGAGACCAGGAAACAGGGTAGATGAAGAGAAGGGCAGCGCTTAGGGTTTCCTGTGCCATGAGGATTAGGGTCATTGCTCAGGCAGAGGGAAGTTCCTGCCCTGGTTCCCTCCCACACCAAGGTACCAGGCCTGCCGGCGCCAATATGCACCCCCCTCCGGGCCAGAGCGGCCTGGGACATTCACAAGCTGCATATTTTAGGCAGGATATCGTGCGGTAAGTGACACTCCTGATTAACTTCTCTCTTTTCAGTGGGACAAAGTGTCAGATTGAGTCCTGGGCCCCAGATAACAGCTTTATTCCAAGCACCTGGGGAAGATTAGTGCCATTTCTCAGGATAATGTGTCATTAGAGACTCTCATCAGAGAGAACCTATTGGTCTGGAAGCCCCACATCAGTTGCACAGGGAGTTGGCCTGCTCCTCAGAAGACAAGCCACAGATGTGCTCCGCCTGTCGCCCAGTTCGTCCCTGGGCATCCTTCCCGAGCACACGCTGCCCAGAGGAGGTAGAGCCAACATATCCCTCTAAGCCCTCATCCCGAGGCGCACGGTACCTTGAGGTTCCCTCGGTCCAGGGCAGCGGTCAGATGCTTGCGGACCTCAGTCAGCTGGGGCCTGGGGCCTCGGGGACTGGCCCCCTGCCGCAGGGGGTGTTCCTTCAGGAATTGCTCCAGCTTTGATTCCCCGAGGAGGAGTTCTGCCATGTCATCTACAAAGAACACAGTGAGAAGCTAAATGGGGGTGAGGAATGGTCTGTGGGCTGGGAACTCCCCAAGGACCTCAGGACCATCTGACAGTGAATTCTCTTAATTAAGAATGTTCCAGAGTATGAATGCAAAAGGGTGGTAGCTCAAGCATTCATTCCTCTGTCCCGTATTTATTGAACTAGAAAGATGGATACTCGTTAATGTGGACAGAGCTCAAGTTCAGTAGAAAACACAAAGTTGTCTTACGATTTATTCAGCATGATCGCTACAAAACACACAGAACCCAATACTCTGTATTTTTCAGACAATGCAGTGAAATCTCACACAGAACCCAATACTCTGTATTTTTCAGACAATGCAGTGAAATCTTCTAGCTCTTTTGTGGTCTACTGCTTTATACGTGGACACGAGCTGGTAGAAAGTCTTGTGTACTCAGATTCTTAAAACAAGTTTGTGTCAAAATGACCTGAATGCATGCAGTCTGTTTCTGCCTAAAAGTCAAAGCTCTACAGACATGGTATCTGGGAATGTTTGTATGAAGGTTCTGCTCCTAAGAGTGCATTACTTATACTTGTAACTTTGTTAATGTCTGTGTTGGCTTGTTAATTAGAATAAAAACCTCACTCCAAGAGCAGCTCTTTGGAATCCACACATCCAGATTGTTCTGAGTAAACCCAGAACAATTCATACACCAGCCTGAACACAGACTATTTTTTCTGTGAAGGGACAGAACATAATTGTATGAAAATATAAAAGCAATTTTTAAAGGTCTGGAAGGATATACCTCAAACCCATGGCAGTAGTTACCACTGGGGTACAGGAAGGAGAACCTCAACGGGGGTTAGTGGCCAATTAGGCTTTAGCTTTATCTGTAATGTCCTGGCCCTAGAAAGGAGAACAGGTTTGCTCATTATTTGTGTAATCTAAAATTAACTAAAAAAAAATATCACAGAGGACCCACTGAGATTTTGGGAAGTAGGTCTACCGAAGGCCGAGAGCTGTAACAAGAGCCTTTCCAAGTGCTCTGGTCAGTGACCCAAAGCTGCTGAATCTATAGTTCTCAGCAGTGCCTCTGTCTGTGCACTGTGGAGCCGAAAATAATCTTTTAGAGATGAGACCGAGGGTCCTGGGAGGAACCAAGCAACACAAAAATAGAGCTGAGTTAGGCTACTGAACACAAGAATTCTTCAGCTGTCCAAGAAGAGAAAGCAATTGCCTACAAGGTGCGGAGGACGTCAGGCTTGCCCCGTGGCCGCATCAACACCGAGGGCTGCAGGGCCATGTCGGCACAGAGCCCGGGGATACGGAGCAAAGCCCACGTGGACAGGCCAGCCCAAACAGCAGCTTCCTCCCAGAAGCATGAGTCCTTCCTGAGAATGAAATCCAGCTAATAAAGAAATCCAGGGCTCAGGGATGAAGGACATGTAGGCAGAGGCCTGCAGGCCTACGAGAATTACAAAACAGAACATGACTGTTATAAATTAATACGATGCAAAAACAATAATACGTCAAAAACTGGGAGGAACTTCAGGGGGCCATGCCCTCATTTTTCAAAACACTGTAATATATGTTTAAACAACAAAAACAAACATGACTCCAATCTTCTTAAAGCTTTATTGAGGACTTCCCTGGTGGTCCAGCGGCTAAGACTCCACGATCCCAATGCAGGGGTCCCAGGTTCGATCCCTAGTCACTAGGGAACTAGATCCCGTATACTGCAACTAAGAGCCCACGTGCCGCAACTAAAAGATCCCACATGTCGCAACTAAGACCCGGTGTGGCCAAATAAATAAATATTTTTTTAAAAAAAGCTTTATTGGACTCTTTAGGAAATGACTGTCACATGGTGAAGCATTTATTTGGAGCTCAACAATTCTTTCGGATTCAGTTTCTTCTTTCCATGAATACTTACTAACACCTTATTTTCTAAATAGTGCACTGCCATCCAATAGAAATATATGCAAGCCATATGTTAACTTTAAAATTTGTAGTAGCTATATTAAAAAAGAAAAAAGAAACAGGTGAAGTTAATTTTACTAATATATTTTGTTTAACTCAATATATCCAAAATATTATCAGTTTAACCAGTAATCAGTATTTTTTAAGTTATTGAGATATTTTACATTCTTTTACATATTAATTTTTCTAAATCCATTGTGTACTTTACACTTATAGCACATCTTGATTCAAACCTACCACAATTCAAGGGGTCAATAGGTACATGTGGCTAGTGGCTACTCTACTAAACAGGAATATGATCACTATTTATAAAAGTGTGTCTATTTCTCTTTAAATCTGTCTGTATCCCTACAGAGACATCTAGAATGATTACCACTGGAGGAAACGATAGTAATTTCTGAATGATAATATTTGGGGTAATTTTTAAGCTCTCATCTATAAAGTTTGAATTATTTATATTGAGCAGAATCATTTAATATTACTTTTAGAAAAAATGAACTCTTCTATAAAAATCGGAAATAAATTTAAAAAATATATATATATATATATCAGGATATTAATAGTGGTTATTTCTGAGTGGTAAGACTATCAGTATACTTTGAATTTCTTTTCTGTATATTTTAAGCTTCCAAAAAATAAAATAAAGTAAGATGGGATTCAGAGTCCCAGATTTAAATCTCAGTTTGTTGCTCTGTGACTTTGGCCCTAGGATTTAACCTCAGCATTTTGGGGAGTAATTCTAAGAAAGGCTCTCTGGACACATGAGCTGAGGATTCCTCTCTCCCCATTATTCCCCATTATTCCGCATTATTCTGAATTATTCCGCATCATTCCCTGCCCCTCCAGCTCACCTCCCTGCTGCTGATCTTCTGCCCCTGCATCTGGAAATGGCTGCCCGGAGCAGAATCGCCAGGCCAGCAAGCAGAAAGCACAACAGATCAGCACCTCTGCTACCTGCTGCATCTTTCTAGCTGTGGGACCAGGGGCATACTGAAGCATCAATTCCCCCGTTTACAAAATGGGAACAATACTGTGACCAGAGCAAGACTGCAGAATGGAGCTAATGAGTTCTTAGTAGGGACTATGTGGTGACCTGGAGTGACCACACCACTCAGCTGGGCCTTAGAGGATGAGTAGGATCTGGACTGGCAAACAAGAGAGGGAAGGGTAAACTAGGCTGAGGGAACAGCATAGCATTGGAAAGGTGCAAAGGCAAGCTTCCTTTGCATTGAATAAAGTGGCTGGAGAACAGGGTGTGGTGAGTGAGAAGACCAGCTGGGGTCAGAACTCAGAGACTCACCGGTTCCCCCTCCCCCACCTCCCTACCCAGCCCCATCACCACGGGGTGACGCCCAAATCCCTTAGCATGGAACACAGGTCCTGGCCAAGTTCTCCACATGTGCCAGCCAGGTTCACTCCTCCAAGCCTTTGCAAGGCTCTGGGAACACTGTTGGCCATTACTGATCTCTAAGCGCTGTGGATCTCCTCCCCGACATGTCCCATCCCAAGCCACCCCCAGCTGTCCCAGCAACCTTGAGCACCCCAATCCCTTCTAGACTCTAAGGAGAGGCTTAAAGGAAGAACCTGAGTGTCGTTTATTTTTGAGTCTCAGGGCCGGGCACAACATCTGGCAAAGAGTGACAATAAATGGTGAATTAACTCGATGACAGGCAGAGGCATTTGGGCTGCACCCTCCAGGGTAGGCCTGTCCCTGCCTGTGGCAGCATCTGCCAGTCGCCCCCTAATATTCATTCTCCCCTTCTTCCTTTAGCATTAGAATGCCCAGGTTTCATCAGTGCACATAGCTTCCCAGGGCCCCTGGGAGCTAGATGCTGCGTGTGACTCAGTTACAGCTGATGGGATACACGCAGCATCTGGACCAGGGCCTTAGGGGGGATGAGCTTGCTGTCCAGTCCCTCTTCATCCCACCCTACCCGCCGGGATGTGGCTGTGCTGATAGATACTGGCAACCTGTCCCAGACCACAAGGTGGAAGCCATCTACTGAGCATGGCGAGCAGCAAGACACAAGGACCCTTGGTCTCTAACAGCCAGGAGCTGCCACAAGCCCTGGGTGCTGCTTATGGTCAACTAGTACACGAGAGAGAAACATTAACTTTTACCTTGTTCTGCTCAAGTTGCTGTTATTCTGACCTTTGTTACAGTGGCCAAACTCGTATCCTAACTAGATCTCCCAAACACAAAACAGGCTTTCAGCTGAGAAACACTGTTTGAGAAGACTTACCAATGCCCATCCCCAGGTTCACTGCTTTCTAAACAGAACTCTGCAGAACCCAACTGAGGGCTTTGATAGAACCCCTAGACTCTTCACCTCTCCTCTTTCATTGGCTTTTACTTCCTAGGCTTGCAAAGATGTTTATGTAAACAAGGGGCTGCACAGTTGAAGAGGAGTGTACAAACCACTCCCTAGTGCTGTGTGGGATTCACGTCCCTTTACGTTCACCGATCTCCTAACACTGGGGCAACGCACCACAGTCTTTTTGTTGTTGTTTGTTTTTTGTTTTGTTGGTTTTTTAAAATTTATTTATTTTTGGCTGCATTGCATCTTCGTTGCTGCGCCAGGGCTTTCTCTAGTTGTGGCGAGTGGGGGCTACTCTTCGTTGTGGTGCATGGGCTTCTCATTGCGGTGGCTTCTCTTGTTGCAGAGCATGGGCTCCAGGCATGCGGGCTTCAGTAGTTGTGGCACACGGGCTCTAAAGCCCAGGCTCAGTAGTTGTGGCGCACGGGCTTAGTTGCTCCGTGGCATGTGGGATCTTCCCGGACCAGGGATCGAACCCGTGTCCCCTGCTCTGGCAGGCGGATTCTTAACCACTGCACCACCAGGGAAGTCCACTCACCAGAGTCTTGATTTAAGACATGAAGAGAGCCTAGTGTTCTCAGAGCAGCGGGGTGGGCCCTGGCAGAGGTTCAGCTGAGAGGAAGAGGCTCTCCTCAGAATTAGGAGACAGAGCCCCTTTTCTCATGGAGGTTCTGGTCTTTCAAGACCATTTAACATGGTGCGGGCTCTAACAAAGATGCATGTAGCTCTGGCTGGGTGGAGGAGACAAAACCTTCAGCAAGAGTGTGACAGGTATATGTTTTCAAGGAGGAAAATGTAGGGAAGGGCATTCTAGGCAGAAGGAACAGAATATGCAAAGGCATGACTCAGACCAGCTGCTTGGGGAAACTCCAAGAGCTGAACCATGAAGGGCGGGGAGAGGGAGAGGAGGTAGTCGGGGGAGTTTCCTGTCAGGTAGGCAAGGATCAGCTCCTCAGTTCTAAAAAGAGCTGCACATTCTGAGTAAAGAGCTTACAATCTAATTTGAAATTTAGCATGGTGGCTACAAAATCATTTTTGAAATTTTTTAAATTTCCAGGCTCTAATTAATCTCCCAAGCAAATTGTTTTCTTGGCCTCCCTTCAAAAAAGGTGACTTCCCTGCCACTCACTCTCCCAACGAGGAGGACAGAAATCTTAAAAAATATCAAGCAGCTCGGGGCTTCCCTGGTGGTGCGGTGGTTAAGAATCCGCCTGCCAATGCAGGGGACACGGGTTCGAGCCCTGGTCCAGGAAGATCCCACGTGCTGCGGAGCAACTAAGCCCGTGTGCCACAACTACTGAGCCTGCGCTCTAGAGCCCGTGAGCCGCAACTACTGAGCCCAAGTGCCACAACTACTGAAGCCCGTGCACCTAGAGCCTGTGCTCTGCAACAAAGAGAAGCCACTGCAATGAGAAGCCCGCGCACCACAACGAAGAGTAGCCCCCACTCGCCGCAACTACAGAAAGCCCGTGCGCAGCAACTAAGACCCAATGCAGCCAAAAATTAATTAATTAATTAATTATTTTAAAAAATCAAGCAGCTCATGCCAGAGAAATTATGCAGAAGCTGCAAGGCTCGTGATGGAGGGGGCTCCACAGGCGCTGGCCAAGGACCACACAGCTTCCCAAACAGAATCCACTATCGACAAAAGAAACAGCCGTCCCCCACCCCGCTGTCATGGCCCAACCGTGTGTCCCGCTACATGCCGGGACCATGAGGCATAAGGAAATAAGGCACCTCGGGGCACACAAGGAAATGAATTCCCACTGTATTAAAGAATTAAATATATAAAGAGGATCAAAATGTTAAAAATAGACTTTCACTTCCAGCCAAGACGGACCGAATTTACCCTCCCATCTAAAATAAACACAAAAGCAAGACAGAATATATGAAAAAAAAAGAAAAGCAGTTTTCCAGACACTGGACATCAGGCAAGAGAGGAAAGTGATCCCAGAGAACTGGGTAGCAAACAAGGTGCACCCTACAATTGCCTTGAGAGCTTTCCAGTCGCAACACAGAATCCTGCTCCCGAAAGACTTAAATCTGAGTGTCTCTTCCCCCACTTGCCTATTCACATCCCCAGGCGCAGGGGAGAGAATCAGGACTGCAAAGTGGGGCCGGGGTGTACTTCCCGGGATGGGGAAGCCCAGTAGTACTACGTGAGAAACAGCTTTGGCCTCAGGCAGCCGTGGGCTTGAATGCCTGCTCCTCTGTTTCCTAGCTGTGTGGCACTGGACAAGTTACTTAACCTCTCTGAGCCTTCGTTTCCTCACCTTTCGCTACTGTGAGGCGCTGGGATACTGTCCTGGCGCTGGGATTCCAACCCAGATGGCTCCTGCCCCATCTCCCCAGCAGGTCAGGCACAAACCATGTGGACGTCAGCTTCAAGAGAAGGAGCCCAGCTTCCTTCCCAGCCCTGGCCAAGCCGGGACGGGCAGTTTCTAAGTCCCTCTCCTGCTCCACCTGCTGGGATTCTCAGGTGACCGAAGTGGGGAGGGGGGGAGGACTCAGGGGCCCAGGGGCCCAGGGGCTGGTTTCAACTTTCCCACAGGCATTTTTGGGGGTTTGAGGTGGCAGAAACCAGCTTCCCAGTGACAAATAGAGAGGAAGCCTGAAGCCAAACAGAGACCACTCCCGAGGGCCCTCACCAGGAAGAGTGTGGGGAATTAGCCCCCGGGAGGCTGGTCCCCGGTTCATGTCCACAGACAGTCCCATGAGCCTTGCGGCCGGCTCGGCTCTGTGCCCAGGTGGCCCTGGCGCCCCCCCTCCCAGGGAAGGAGGAGCTGTGCCCTTTGCCACTTGAAGTGACTGCTCCTTCCTCACAGCCTTCTCCCTTGTGGGGTAAACAGCTGACACCCAGAGATCTGATCAGATGGGGAAGAAAAAACTTCGGTTTCTACTCTGTTCAGGGAGTACTTGATATCAATATAAAAAATCTCAACTACTCAGTTTACATGTCAATAGAGAAGCATTAGGTCTGTTCAAACCATTCACTGCTGGGGCTCCAATCCAAGAGGAAAAAACAAACCCCTACGGAAGGAGGAACTGGTTTGTCCCCTTTGTTATCCAGCAAAGACAGCCAGGCTCTCCATTTCCCAGTCTCCGTATGAACTCTGAATTTCATCCCCACGTCTCTCTGGCTTCTTGTAAATCACAGGTACCTTAATGTTTGCAGCACTTGTGACCCTCCTGCCTCCCAAAGAGTGTTGACAAGAAAACAGAGACCATCAGATAGTGTTGGGAGGAGTATAAATCGATAGGAGTGTCTACAGAGGGCAACTCAGCAATACCTACAAAACAACGTTCGTACCTGTACCATCCGACCCAGAAATTCCAGTTTTAGCAAATTCTCCCATAGAGACACGCACTCTTGAGCACGAAGATGTATGTATAGGGATGTTTAGTTTACTACATGCAGCCCTACTGGTAATGGCAAAGGATAGGAACTACGGCAGGGGGCCTGTTAAATGAATGATGGGACACCCCAGGCAATGGGACAGACTGTGTCCATTAAACAAAGGGAACAGATCTAAACACAGCTCCGTGGTACCCTGGTTGCACAAATGGCCCCAGGTCCTCATGCCTCCCTGAATCCACGTGCTTCGTGGCCTTTCCCATTGACCCTGGGCTTGGCCACGTGCCTTGCTCCAACTGGTAGGACAGGAGCAAATCTGATGCACACAGAAGCTCAGAAAAGGGCTTATTCACTCCTACTTCCCTCTTGCTTCTCCGCAACCACCAAGAGAACATGCTTGGCTGGCCTGGACCTAGGAGGCTGAAAGGTCACGTGCAACAGAGCTGAGCTGTCTCAGGTGAGACCCAGCCAGGTAAGAGCACCCAGCCAAGGGCAGCAGCGTCCCTGAGCTGACCCACGGCTGGCCACCGAGGCAGGAGCAAGCTCTGATAAGCCCACAATCATGAAAAACAATAAAATGTGGTTGTTTTAGGCACTAAGTGTTCCGATGGTTTGTTACAGAGTAATAGATAACAACTCAAAAACAGATACAAAATTGGGAGTGCAGTATGTCACTACTGTGTGTAAAAGACAAAAACCAACAATATACTTCCTTATAAATGTATAGGTACACAGAGTGTTTCTGAAAGGGCCCCCAGGAATGGTCGTTTCAGTGGAAGGGAGCAAGAGGACACGGAGATGATGTAAGGAGGCAGCTACTTTCACTATATACTCCTTTGCATTATTAGGTCTTAATAACCATGTACATTCGTTACCTAGAAAGTATTAACTGGTTAATTTAAAATGAAAGAAGATGGCCCGTGTTACAGTGTACTCTGCATCTAGAGCGGCTGGTCTGGGCGCCCACAGAGGGCTTCCCACCACCTACTCCACCATCTCAGAACCATGTGAAGATGTTTTAAGTCTGCAGTTACTACTGAGAAATGATCACCCACTCTCCCTGGGCCGCCAGCCTCTCACACACACTCTCCAGGCCCTCAGCATCCTTCCAAGGCTGTGTCTCACCAGAGGGTGCCTGGACTTGCTGTGCCTGCCTCCCTTCTCCTGCCAAAGTTCGAGGCATCGTCTGAGATGCATTTCAGGGTCCACCGGGAGAAGCTTCCTCCGCTCCCTCCGCCTGAGCTAACCACGTACCTCACAGGGCTCTGCACATGCAGGCACCAGCCAGCCCGCGCCAGGACGTACAGCAGCGAACGAGACAGGAGAGGCCTCTGCCCCCAGGGAGCTTACGTTTCTGGACAGAGGAGACAGAGACAAACCAGAGAAAGGCCAGACAGTGGTAAGAGATGTGCAGAGAACTAAAGCAGGGTGGTGTGACAGTGAGCAAGTGTGTGGCTGCTTGAAACTGGGTGGTCAGATCAGAGCAAGAGTCTCCAAGGAGAGGCGTTTGACACTTGAATGATGTGACAGCCAGCCATGCAAGTGGCTGAGGGAGCAGCATCCTCTCAGCTCACGTAGGGGCCCCAGGTGGGGACACAGCTGGTGTGTTCTAGCAACAGCAAGAAGGCCAGCGTGGCTGGAAAAGAGGGAACAGGTCAAGGTGGGGATAGACAGAGAGGCAGATCATGAACATTCTCATAGACCGAGGTGAGGAGTCTGGCATTCACTCTAAGTGCAATCGGAAGTCTTTGGTTGGGGGCTGGGGGTAAACGGGGGTGTGCAATGATCTGATGCAGGTTTTGGAAAGATCCCTCTGTCTGCTGTGTGGAGAGTGAACTTGGGGTTGGAGCATGGCAGAGGCAAAGGCAGAGCCAGTTAGGTTGCTGTAGTAGTCGGGCGAGAGTTGAGAGACACTTGGACAGGAGGGTAAGTGGTGAGAAATAGCGCAGAGAGGGAGAAATCGTTTGAGTGAGACATAGTTTGGAGATAAAATAAACCAGACTAACTAATGGAATGGACTGGAGATATGGCAGACAGAATATGAGCCACCCCTCGCCCCATCAAGACGTCTATGTCCTAACTTCTGGAACCTGTGGATATGTCACCTTGCCTGGCAAAGGGGACTTTGCAGATGTGATTAAGTTAAGGATCTTGAAATGGGAGGATTCTCCTGGATTATCTGGGTGGGCCCATTGGGCCCCTAGGAGAGGGAGGTAGGAGGGTCAGAGTCAGAGAAGAAGACGTGGTGATGGAAGCAGAGTGAGAGAGACTGGAGGACACTGAACCACCAGTTTTAGAGATGCAGGTGGGGCCACAAGCCAAGGAGTGCGGGCAGCCTGTAGAGGCTGGACAAGGCACGGACAAAGACTCCTCCCTACAGCCTCCGGAAGGAATGCACTCCCGTCGACACTTGATTTTAGCCCAGTGAGACCCATTTCCTATTTCTGACCTCCAGAACCGAAAGAAAACAAATCTGTATTGATCTAAGCCAGTAAATCTGCAGTAATTTGTTACAGCAGCGGCAGGAAACCAATGCATGAGGGTTGAGGAAAGGAGAGGATTAAAGGTAAATTCTAGATTTTAGATTGCACAGTGGAGCGGACAGTGGTACCACTTTGCCATGTACTGAGGTGAGGAAGAAAATACCCAAGAGTTCTGTGTTAACCAAGTTAAATGACACTTGATATCCAAGTAGAGAAATCAAGTCAGTGGACGAGGGTCCACATCAAAGCTGTGGGAGACTGAGTGGGAAGGACCAAGAAAGAGAGACTGAGGTTAGAAGTTTCCAGAAAGAGGGAGTGGTCAAGTGGGTTCAAAGCAGCTGGAATATCCAGGAAGATAAGAGCATAAATATAACCATTACGTTTGGTAACATGGAGGCAACATCGGGGGGTGGGGGGGGAGACCTTAACATGAGAAGGCTCGGGGAAGCCCAGGGGATACAAGCCCAGCCAGGGTGAGCAGAGGAGATGACGATTCTCTGAAGAGCCTTTGCCAAAAGGGAACAGAGAGATGAGGCAGTAATTAGACAGCGATGTAGGGCTAAGGATGGTTCCAATAGGAAGTCTAGGGCATGTGTGCATCCCACAGGGCATGGTCCAGGAGAGCCAGACAGAGAGACAGAGAACTGATCCAGGGAGGCAGAGAGTGGACTGCAGAGGCCAATCTGGGAAGGCGAGGACGGAAGGGATTCAGAGCAAAGGGATTCAGGGCTGCAGGCCTTTGGAAGGAACTGAGGCCCCCAAGCAGGGCAGGAGGAAAGCGGGTCAACTCGGGGGGAGGAAACGAGCTGGTCTCCTGATTGTTTCTATTTCCTCAACAAAGAATGAGGCAAGGTCATGAGCGAGGGGTGACAGCAAGGCATTCAGAGGATGTACAGGGTCTAAGAAGAGAAAAGAACGCGTGCGACAGACATTTTGGAAAGGGGGAACGCAGACCTACTGGAGGAGGGGCAGTGCCTTGGTGAGGTCACTGGTCAGCAGGGGCACGTGGTCAGCAAGGTGAGGGCATTCCTCAGCCAGACCCACGGATAGGTAGAGCTGGGCCGAACCAGGGTAGGGACACTGTCACGGAGGAGGATGGGGAAGAAAAGGGCCCACACCTTGACTAGAAAATATGGATTACACGCCCTACACCTGTTTCAAATCTAAGTCAGGTCATGTCACCCCTCCCCTCAAACCCTGCAGTGGCTCCCCCCTCACCCAAAGTGAAAGCCAAGATCCTTGTAACTCATCACCTCAGCTCTGACCTCCATCCTATCGCTCTCACATCCACGCTCCACCTCCACTGCTCAGCACACAGCAGGTGTTCCGTACACACTTCTGGAATGAGTCAATCAATAAGCATGTCTCCCCTCCACAGACATGGCCCAACCAAGTACCGTAGTCTCTGGAGACGCAGCTCCCTCCGCCGGCGTGCCTGGCACACAGTCGGGGCATGATGCTCACTGAGACCAGACCTCCCCATGTCTACCTCAGGCCCCACTGCTCCCCTTCCACTATCTTTGTTTAAATTGTGACCCAGCTCGGAGGGCCCGGCTACTTGGAACTCTGACTGACAGGCAAAGATGGCGTGAGGCAAAGAGTAAGGAGCTCAAAAGAAGCTGGCAGAAACGACATTCTGGGATCGTCAGGGTCCAGGCCTCGTGCCAAAGCCTCCTCATATCCACGCACAATGCAGAAGCTGAAGGACAGGATGGGAGAGTAAAATGTGGGAACAGAAGACCGTGCTTCCTCTGCGCCGGCAGAGTAGACGAGTACGCTGGACACACACGCACGCACGCACACACGTGCAAGCACACGCACGCACACACACACGTGCACGCACTTCCCCTAGAGAAACCTCGCCTAAGAAAAGACAAGGTAACTTGGAAGTCATGAGCTTGGAGTTGGCCTGACCTGTCCCCAGAGCTCCGCAGGGCAGGAAGTGAGTCTAATGGGCAGGGGGGGCTGTTATCAGGCCAGCCCAGAAGGCTGGGAAATGGCTCTCTCAGGAAGCCAGCCCCACACAGGCTTGTTAAACGTACACCCACACAGACTCAGCAAGCTCCTCCTGAAGACCCAAAGCCCCAGTCCAGTCCTTGCCTTGAAGGGGTAGGGTCTGTAGGGAGGCGGGTACCACCAAGTCCTGCACAGTGGTGTGCAAAGACCAGCAGGGACACTCAGGAGAAGCAAGCGAGGTCTGAGGGGCCTGAGGAATTTCTCCAAGCGAGACCCCAGGCAGAAGGGTGACTGCACGCCGCCGGCGTGTGTGCTGGGGCAGGGCGGGGAGGAGGCTGCCACAGGGTGTGGGGCGGCTACGACGGGCCAGGGAGACCCACCTTCCCAGGCCTCCGGGCCCAAGACTCAGTGGGGAGCTGACTGCCTCGGCCTGGTGCCTGGTGGACCAGGGAAGGGAGGGTGGCATTGACTGCAGGTCCCTGGGCTGGGCACCACCCCACCCCTCAGGGGTATCATCTCACCAACTGGACACTCCCCCAAGGCTGGCTAACGTGGGAGGACGCTGCTTCCGAACCTACAAGAGCCAGAGGGGGCAGTTCCTCAATGGAGCCCGGCCCTGCAGCAAAGGGGCTGAGCCAGCCCGAACGTGAGGAGGAAAGAGGGATAAGGGGGGCAGCGAGGGGACCGGAACCCCTCCCTGGGATGGGCCTCCCAGCAAGTGTCCACCCTGCAGTTGCCCAAGAAACAGGGAGAGAAGGCCACAGGCAGCCAGCCCGAACAGCGATCCATCAGCCCCAGACGGGCCCAGGCCAGTCACGCTAGGACGACACCAAGAGGCTCAGATGTGCAACCACGCGCGGGTGGACACTCCCTCCCCGGGGGCCGCCACGAGGGGTGGGGCAGCGGGACATGCAGTCATTGTCATCCCTCCCTTCCTGGTCCACCAGGCACCAGGCCGAGGCAGTCAGCCCCAGGTGGGTGCCCAGACACACCCAGGGCAAGGTGCTCATAGCGTCTGATGAGTAAATGAATCCAAGTTAACTCCTCCAGAGCACAGGCCAAGTTGTTCGTTGAATAATTAGTTGAGTACCTACTGTGTGCCAGCCATGTGATTGGTGCTTGGGATAGAGCAATGAACAAAAGAACAAAAGGCCGTGCCCTCCTGGGGCGGCCAGCCCAGTGGTCTCATTCATCTTCGTGTCCCCATTACCCATGGCAGCACCCCTACGTCCTACCCCAGCCTCACTAGGTGCTGAATGGGTGGCTGGAAGAGAAGGCCCGAGGCATCTGTCAGACCTGGGCTGAAGCGCTTACTAGTTCTGTGACCCAGCAAACACGGGTGGTTGCCAGCTTCTCAGCACAACAAGAACCCCACCCCC
The DNA here is from genome assembly GCF_965194805.1 of Balaenoptera borealis. Classification (NCBI taxonomy): domain Eukaryota; kingdom Metazoa; phylum Chordata; class Mammalia; order Artiodactyla; family Balaenopteridae; genus Balaenoptera; species Balaenoptera borealis. Next base: position 13,211,439 of record NC_138866.1, on the reverse strand, counting down.
ACTAAGCATCTTTTCTATCATTGCTGTTATTGTTGTCCTGCCCACTTTGTCCACACCCTGTAAAGGACTGAGTATCTGGAAATTTCTACCCTCCTTCCACACACAATACTCCTGATGCAGTGAGGCTGCTTGAGATAATGCTTGTGCTAGAAACTGCATTATCTTATTTGTTCCTCGAAGTAACCTTTGAGATAAAGATTGAGGCTCAGAGAAGCTAAGTAATTCACCCAAGGCCGGACGAGCAGTAAGTGTCGGACCCAGGATTTGAACCCAGATCTAACAGGGCAAAATCCACCTCTTTCTCCTGTACTAGGTTCCTTTCCTCTTTGCTAAAATACCTCCATCCGCCTAAGAGGGTGAACTATTGTCCCACTGCCCAGGACTGAGGGGGCTCCGGGACACAGGACTCTCGGCGCTAAGACCGGGAGAGGCCGCCTAAAGCCACGCTCTGCCAGGCCTCACCCGCCACCCTCGGCGCCCAGTAAGCCAGCTGCACCCTGTAACCTTCAGTGATGCTGTCACTGTTCTCCTCGGGCCGCAGGTGACGCTGTCCCACCACTTGGACAATCATGCCTCAGTGTGGTCCAGGAACTCCCTGCGCCACAATCCCCCGGGTGCTGGTTAACAACCCTGTTCCCTGAACCCGACGCCACCAAGACTTCCCGAAGCAGAAGCTCAGACCCAGCCTGGGACTCCGGGAAGCTTCCTGTGGCTGGTGACCAGCTTGCTCTACTTCTTCTGGTGCAGCGCCCCCCACCCCGCTCCACAGGAGGTGCTCCTTAAATGCTAAGAATGCTGGCTGAGGGCAGGGGCTTTCAGACGCGCCTGAGGACACAAATCACCGGAGGCTCAATTTTGAAATGCAGATTTCCAGTCCGCATCTTGGACCAAGAATCGCCACCCTAGAGGAGAGGTCTGGCAATCCATAATGTCCGAGCTCCCTTAATTCGGTGCAGCTCAGGGCGTGTCCACGGACCGCCAGCACTGGCACAACCTGGGAGCTTAGAAAGAGCGCAGAAGCCTAGGCCCCAACCCAAACGGGCTGCATCAGAACCACCGCGTGTGGAGCTCTACAAACCGGGCTCTAATAAGCCGGCTCGGTGATTCTTTGATCTGAAAAGTTTAGAAAAACATTAGTGCAGAATAATGGAACTAGAGGCGTAAGTGGGCTAGAGCCCTATTCTATGAACAGCTCCAAGCCTCGGTCTACTCGTGCCCTGAATGGGAATCACAGCCCCGACCCCACTCCCCACGTGGCTGTTGTGATGATTAACCGGGATCCACGTAAAAGTTCATGCTCAGAATCCAGCACACAGCTGAAGCTCAAGAAATGCTTGTTCATTCTCCCTCCTTACTGGCACTGTTTTAACACCCATGAAGTCGGGAAAACTAAGGTTTCAGTGGTTCAAGTCATGTGCACAAGGTCACTCAGAGGGCAAATGCCTGGGGATTCTGACTCCATGTCTGGCAAGCCCGTGAAAGGACCAAAAAACATCTGTTCTGCCTGGTTCTGGCACCTCCACCACGTGCTGTGCTTGATGAACAGGGACAGACAAACCTGGAGGGAAGCAGGGCCTGAGGCCACAACACCAGGTTTCCTGTGGCTGCGGCTGCCCTTTATAGTCTACGTGGCTCTCATCTCACCCGCCTGCCAAACTCTGCTCAGTCTCATCTTGGTGGCTGATGGGGATGGTTTTGAGGCGTCTCAGAAAACCTCTTCCTATTTGCAGCAACATGGATGGACTTGGAGGGCATTACGTTAAGTGAAATAAGTCAGACAGAGAAAAACAAATACTGCATGATATCATTTATATGTGGAATCTAAACAATACAACAGGGGGCTTCCCTGGTGGCGCAGTGGTTAAGAATCCACCTGCCAATGCAGAGGACACGGGTTTGAGCCCTCGTCAGGGAAGATCCCACATGCCGCGGAGCAACTAAGCCCATGTGCCACAACTACTGAGCCTGCGCTCTAGAGCCCGTGAGCTGCAACTACTGAGCCCGCGAGCCACAAGTACTGAAGCCCGCGCTCCGCAACAAGAGAAGCCACCGCAATGAGAAGCCCGCGCACCGCAACGAACAGTAGCCCCCGCTCACCGCAACTAGAGAAAGCCCGCATGCAGCAATGAAGACCCAACACAGCCAAAAGTAAATAAATAAATTTATTTTAAAAATAAATAAATAAAATGTTTTTTTAAAAAAGAGAGAAGCAGACTCACAGATATAGAGAACAAACTAGTGATTACCAGGTTGGGGAGAGGGCAATATAGGAGTGGGGGAGTGGGGGAGTGGGAGGTACTAAGTATTGGGTGAAAGACAGGCTCAAGGATGTACTGTACAACACGAGGAATATAGCCAATATTTGTAATAACTGTAAATGGAAAGTAAATTTTCCAAATTGTATAAAAATTCAAAATTAAGAAGAAAAAGACCTCTTCCCTCTTCCTGGCTCCTCAGATGGGAAGCAATGGCTTTCACACAAGTCAAAGGTCTGGAACCCTCCACCACCTGCCAAGCACGAGGTCACCCAGAGGGGCAGGAATCCGCCCACTTGAGGGCGATGTGAATCAGGAGGAAAGGCCCTTCTGGGTGCAGTGCCTGGTGTAAAGCCGGCCGGCGGCAGGTGCTCTGGGTAAGCGAAGAGGTGCACCAGTTAGAACGCCTTCAGCAGCAAGTAATGACTGAACACCCGACTCAACAAGGCTTCAACAAGAAGGCGTTTATTATCTCAGGTAACAGGAAGTCCAGGGAGGGACCGCTGCAGGCGTGGAGCATCAGCAGCTCGACAGCATGGCCAGGCTCTCCCTGTGTCTCCGTGACCCACGGAGCCCCCTCACTCCTGAGCCGAGTGCCTCCTGGCACAAAATGGCTGCAGCTCCACATCTCAAAAGCATGAACCATTTCCAGGGCAAGAAGAGAGAACGTTCTTCTTCCCTCTTAAGCATGTACGTCACTCTTAAGCGTGAAGAAATCCTTCCCAGAAGCCCCCTCCCACAGCAGATGTCTCTGATGTCTCATGGGCTGGAGCTGAGTCACATGCTCATGCCTCAACCAATGACAGGCAAGGGAGTAGACCCTTGGGGCCAAGGCCCACCTACCATAAAACACATGGCACTCAGAGGGGCCGACAGCTGATCAGGGCTCAATTAGGAAGAAGCAAAATGACTGGAGGCGGAGAATGCTGGATGGACAGCCCCACACGTAAACGCCAGTCCCCGCAGCGCAACACTCCGCAGGGACGGGGTCATCACCGGTACCTTGGCCTTCACATCCATTTTGGAAGGCCCTCAGCCTTGCTTCCTGAAAGACTGGTTCCAACCGGTCAGGAGCCGCCCCTGGTGAAAGTCTGCGGGCCACTTCGACACAGCACACCCAGTGCGGGCTAGGAGGCTGGTGGCCCACTAAAGCAGGAGCACGCCCTCCGCCCTTCAGAAGGACCACCATGGTGCGGAGACCAGGCACATGCCCAGCAGACGGTGTAGGGGAGGGGAAGCGGCCCTGAGCGGGGAGGTGGGAGACGCTAGCACCCACCACCATGAGACAGCCCATGCTATCTCTGCTAAGGGCTTACTCTGTGCAGGCCCCGGGCTAAAAGCACTTTCAGGTGCTCTTTGGCTTGTTTTGTTCTGTTCTCATGTGGTCCTTCCAGCCACCTTACCAGTTTAGCACTGTCATTACAGGTTCACGATCCCTCGTCCATAATTTCCAAAATCCAGACCTCTCTACAAACCAAAAGCTGGGTTTTGTTGTTAACTTACTGGGCAATTAAACTGAACCAACAAAAGGTTATTTGGAGTCTATTTATCCCTTTTGCAATGACTGTTGATATGTTTTAATGCAGAAATACTGCTTGTTTTCTCATGAAGCACTGCCACTAACCCCACGGAGAGTGTCACGTAATGTCCAGTATATACACTGCATTCCGAAAAATTCTGCATCCTGAAACACATCTGGCCCCAAGGGTTTCAGAAGAGGAATTCTGGATGTGTGTCCCCACTTTACACATGGGGTTTCTCAAGGCGGAGTAACACTCTGACCCAGGGTCCAGACCTCTGACCCACTCTGCTCACCTCTGCCATCGCCAGCTGGTGGCTTTAAGGAAGACACCTCTCTCTCTGGGCCTGTTTTCTCATCTATAAGATGGGGAGGTTGGACTAGATCAGTGGGTTTCAAATGTGTTTTTTTAAGCACATTAGCCCTCCTTCAAAGGAAACTTTAAGGGAAAATGTAACTGCTCCAATGAGTGAGGCCTGCCCACCTGGTCACCAGGGTGGTTTCTCGACAGGACAGTGTGAAAACTGCTATCCAATGTGATCTCTCAGGGCCCATCTGGTTCTGACTCTCTGTGGTTGTCTTCTCAGAGGCAAACAGCCTTTTCTGTGGGGGAAGGACAGCTAGGAGGAACCTGAACCAGACCTTGACAGATGGGTAGGCTTCTGACCTGCAGAGAGGACTCTGGAGCCCAACAGCTTGAGCACAGGTGAGAGATGAAAAGCAAGGGGAGCGAGAAGGTTCGGGAGGCCAAACCAGCCAACGGAGGGGGGCGCACCAAGGCGATGGGAGGTCAGGCTGGAAAGGCTGGCTGGCCAAGCGGATGGATGTCGGGAATCCTCCTTCCTCTCCACTCGGAGCCTGAAATTCCTGTGCCCTGGAGGCGGGGGGCAGGCGGGGGGGGCGGCGTGGAGGAGGAGCCGAGCGGTCCCAGCCCCACTGTGTGGAGCCACAAGGTCACAGTCTTTTTGCCGCGACCACAGCGACCACATGCGCCCCAATGCCTAGCTCAGAGCCACCCATGTGCTACTGTTGAAAAAATGAATCTTCTGGATCCAAAAATCAGGACGTGTGGTCTGCCACAAAGGCACATCCTTCAGAGGACAGCAGGACAGAGCATTTGAAAGCAGGACGCTGGCCTGGGAAGGCCAGGAGGGAGCGTCTCCTACGTTTCCTTCCCCTGTGTCTGGGGGCTTCCCGAGAGTCCGCTGGACCCCAGGAATGTCCAAAAACGCCATTCCTACACACTAGGGCCACCTTCTCACCCCGCTGCAGGCTCTCAGTTACACCTCAGCCTTGTTTCCTAAGAAGCCCCTCGGGCGGGCAGAGGGGCCCCCCATCCACCATTACATCTCCCCGTCTCTGAGAAATCTCCAGGGGCCTGAGCGAGCCCAGCCCTCCTCCGAAAGGGGAAGCCACAGTGCCACCCGTGCCCTCCTTCAAACCACAGGAATATCAGCTATTGGCAAAGGCGAGAACCTCATTCTCACGCAAAGGTCTAAGTATATTTCGTAACCAAACTTTGCCCCCCTAAATATTCTTTGTTTCAGGCACCACTTCCTTACCTACCCCTCACCAAGAGGTAATTAAAGTGACCCCAAATCACACCTAACCAGAAGGGCGATGGTCCCTTCAAGGAGACACTATGATTAGGGCCTAATTGTTCTAAGTGAGCTCAGCGACTGAGCCCGTCTGAGACGCTGAGCAGCCTGGGGAAGTGGGGAGAGGCCGACACCGCCTCAGAGCGAGCGGCTGTCTTTCGGGGCGGGTGCACGCTCCAAAAGGCCTGTTCTGTTACTGAAATATGCAGAAGTCTTGACCAGGCACAGCTCAGGTGTGTCATCTCGAGGTCTCCCACACTTTTTCCCAACCAGGTGATATCCAGGACCTGGCCTGCCTTGCCCAGGGTCATGCTGAGTCAGCAGGAGGGAGTGAATACCAGTATTTTGCATATACCAAGTTTAACAATATATCAACTCATTTCATCCTCACAGCCACCCTGATGGGTTAGGAATTATTAACCCTATATTACTGATGAGGAAACGCAGGCTCAGAGATGTTAAGTAACTGGCTCAAGGTCACCCAGCCAGCCAGAGGCAGAGTCCGAATTGAAGCCCAGGGGCCAGATCACTGCACTTTCTCACACAGCAGTGAACCTAAGCACCAGGAGGCTAGAGGGTGACCTTCTGGGGAGAGAAGGCAGCTGGGACTGCCCTCCCAGGGCCAGGGCTGACCTGCGAGCCGACAAGAAGCCACCGATGTGCGGCTCTCCGTGTTCACCCCTGACCCCTCGGGCGGCCACGCCATCTCCAGGCCAGGGCCCCTCCCACTTCCCTGTGCCCACCAATCCCCTGCAGGTCTGGGGTGGGGTCCGAGAGTCTGCACTCCTCACATGCTCCCAGACGATGCCCATGCTGCCGGACCCCTGACCACACTTGAGGTAGCAAGAGCCTGGGCTTGAGTGGACCCTCCCATGCCCCTTAGCTTGTATGTATTCCCATCCCCACCTTCTTGCTGGAACTCATCAGGGCCTGGCATTTAGCTGCCACACATTTTGGTTCCTTGAGATGGAGGGATTAAAAACAGTGACTGCAGTGGGGTATGAGGCAGAAAAGGAACTTCTGGGCTCTGTTTCCAGCTTGGCATTGGCCCTTTTCTTCCTTATACACCTCTTGGCAAAACTATCTAAACCAATTTATCTCAGGGGAGTCAGGCTGAAGCAGCAGGCTCTGAACGTGTCCGCTATTTACCGCCCTCCACGGGGAGGGGCTGCCATGTCCCGAGCACGTAGCTGACGTGCTGAGCGGAGAGGCTCGCTGCAAGCGGGAGCGTCCAGAACGAGTGACTCCCCTGCTCAGAACCTTCCCGTGGCTCCCACATCGCTCAGAGAAAACCCAAAGCCTTCAGCATGACCCATGAGGCCCCATGCCATCTGGCCCTGCCGCCCCTCTGCCCTCACCAGGCTTCTGCCCTTGAAGTCCCCTCCCTGGAACACACTCCACCAACTTAGCTCTTATCTCGGAGGTTGCCTTCCCATCGAGGCCTTCCCCGGCCTCCCATTTAAACCAGCCCCACCCCCATCCCACCCCAAAGCACTCTTCCTTCTTCCCCTCTTTACTCTTCTCATACCACTTACCACCATCTGACATCCTGTACATTTTACTTCATGATTTTATTTATCTGTCTCCCTGCCCCTTCCCTAATAGAATGTGGGCGTCATAAGGGCAGGGATGTTTGTCTGATGTGGTCACTGGTAGATCCCCAGTGGCTAAAACAGTGACTAGCACATTGGCAAGTACTCAGTATTTGTGGAATGAATGAATGAATAAGTGAATGAATGAAGGGCCTGCCTACTAAGGTGTCAGGCTCTGTGGCTAGCCCTGGGAGTCTTTAGACTCCTTTGAATCTCATAACAACCCCTACAAGGTAAGTCTTTTAATCCTCATTCTAAGATGAAACAACTGAGGCTCCGAGTGGTTAAGTAATTTGACCAAGGTCACAGAGTTAGGAAGTGGCAGGTCCAGGACTCAGGCACTGGTCTGGCTGGTTCCAAAGACTGTGCCCTTTTCTGCCTGTGGTTGCCTTCAAGGTAACTGTCTTAGTATGACAAACACGACATTAACTCGCTGTCCTTATTCTAAACAGCAAATGTTTTAGCTTAGGGATTTTGCCAAATCCACCCAAAACTTGAGGTCTAGTGCACCCAGGTGGGTCTGGTGCCCCCAAAGCCAGGAGGAAGTCCCACTGCCAGTCAAGGGAGCCCCCATCAGCCAAAGAAAGGGAAAGACCCTCCTACAAGCACTTCTCTGAACCCCAAAGGAAAGCCACAATAATTCTGTTTTGTTTCATCCTTTTTCTTTGCTTTTTTTTTTTTTTTTAATCTTCCTGAGCAATCTCTTTGACCTTTTCTAGTCTGTGTGACCTTTGGCCATCAATGGCTGCTGCTTACCATGTGGGTTCTGGGGCAGAAATCTCTCTCTCATGAGTTTCCCCAAACCAAACTTGCACATAGACCCATGGACCACAGTGCCCTGTACAACCTGCTCCCCCCGCAAGCCCCATTAATGACTGTGGCTTAGATTCTAGGGACCAAGCCTTGGAAAGGGAGCCAAGCCTAGAGGGGCCGTGAAGGTAAGATCAGCTCAAGCCACTGAAAGCCCAGCTACTCTCTCATTCCAGAGACCACCATAGTTTGAGTTACCCCACCTCCCCTACCCATCATTCTCAGTCACATGATCTTGTCTGTTTTCTTCAAATCACTTCTCACTATCTGAAGCTACCTTGTTTACTATGTCCATATTTGCTTACCATCTGTCTCCTCAGAGGAGGTAAGTGCATGACGGTAGAAGCTTGGTCAGTGCTATTCACCACTGTTGATGCCTGGCACATGTGGGCATGCAAATATTGGTTGAATGAGTAAATAAAGCAGGAAACAAGTGGGTTCTGAAGGGAAAAACCAGGGGGCTCACAAATGAACTTATTTAATCCTAAAATCAACCTGCCCTGAAGGTATTATATGCCCACACAGCTGGGAAGTGACAAAGTAGACCCAGGATTGTCGAACTCTGAAGAAACAAGAAAACTTTGCAGGTACGGGGAAGAGAAGCAAGAGGGCAAGCTCGTGACCCTTACAGGGACAGCAAGGTCAGGCTGCCACTGGGGCCCAGGGGACTGAACACCTTTTCCTCAAATGCTCGCTTAACTGAGAAGAGTCAACATGTTCCACATGCTGAGCCCAGGTAGGTCTGTGCTCCCTCCATGCCCCTGGTATGATCACGGCACCTGCATCTGCCCAGGAAATACCGGCCCAAAGCAAGGTACCACAGTTGAGAGTGCACAAAACCAAGTTCTTATTTTGAGACTCTGATACCATAAAAGGCACAAATATAAACCATTCCTGAAGAGGACACATGACATCCCTCTCCATTTCTGGGTAGTTTGAGGCGAGAAGGTTGAAAACTGTGTGGCGGTCCTTTCTCAGAACAGTGTCATTCATTCATTCTTTCATTCATTCATTTGTTCAGCCAACATGTGCTCACCAGCCTCAGGAAGCCTGAGATGAAATGTGACAAAACCTCTGCCCTCTCGCCAGTGCACTGGTGCCTGCGGTTTTGGCGGGCACTAAAAGACAAGCAAATATTAAGGATACTTGCTTCCAAAACAAATAAGGACACGTGGATCTGTGCTCTGAAATGGTATTTTGGATGCAATTTTGATTCCATTGGGTATGAGAACCAGTTGAGTCAACCGGGTCATAGACTAACTCCAGGCACCAGGTTCCTACTCCTTGGATCTCTCCGACCCCCTCTTCCTCTAGGCCCCAAGCCCCTCACACACCCAACCCCATTTCCCAACATTCTTCAACCACATTGCCACCTCTCTCCACAATATTCTACCTCCTGGCTCCCCTGACTCTATTTCCCCCATATTCCCAAACCCGACCTCCCTAGATGCACAGCTTCGACATCCTACCCTCTGGACCCTGGGACACATCTCAACCTGACTTCCACCACCGCCCCCCACACACCCCAAGCCTGGGCTTCCACCTGGAGCCCCTTGAACGCCATCTGTTTACACAGCATATTTCCCAGGGGTCTCTGCTCACCACCCCCATTCGCAGGAGCCCCGTAAATACATCGTGACTCCGAGTACACCATACACACACCCTGGATCCCCATACATCCACACCCGAGTCCTGAGGACGCACCCTCCCCCCATCGCCTCCAACTTCTCAGAGCCCCTAGGCCGGCCCCTGACCCCCTGGGACCCCAGTACAGCAGCCGACTCCGAGACACCCACCCCCTGACTCCGCAGAAGCCCTCCCTGCACGCCGGAACTCTGGGACGCCCGGCACAAGCCCTCGGCCGCAGGACGCCCCCACCGCGCCGCTCCGCGGACCCCGGGTTCCCGAGGCCCTGGCCCCGCCGCGCACATCTCCGGGCGCAGCGCCCTCGTGACCCGGCCGCGCCCCTGCCCGCGCCCCGCCGCGCCTCGGGGGCCCGGCCCGGCGATCGGCGGAGGCCGCGGCGCCTCCAGCAGCCCAGGCCGGAGCGCCCGGCGCGTACCGTTGGCGATGAGCTTGGCCGACAGCTGCTTGACGAGCTCGGGGATCCGCTCCCACTGGCACTCGGAGCGGCAGCGCTCGATCTCTGTCTCCAGCCGCGAGCCCGCCTTCTTGGTCGCCATCGCGGCCTGGCCGGGCCCGGCCCGCCCCCCCGCAGGCCCCGCAGGCCCCGCCGCCGCCCGGGCGCCCCCGTCGCCGCCTCCCGCTGCCGCCGCGGGCTCGGGCTCCGGCTCCCGGCTCCGCGGCGTAACGGGAGCGCCGGCTGGGGAAGGGGCGGGGAGGCGGGCGGCGGCGGCTGGCGCGGCGGGGCCCCGGGCGCCGCGAGGAGCGGCCCCTACCGGCCAGGGCCGGAGCCGCAGCGCGGGCCCGGGTCGGGGCCGGGGCCGGGGCGAGACCCGGGCCAGGGGGAGGGGGAGGCGCGAGGAGGGGCGAGGTGCGGCGGAGGCCGGGTCGGGGAAGGAGGCCCGGGAACGGGACCTGGAGAGGGTCTGGGGCTGGGGTCCAGATTCGAGGGGGAAGGCGTGGAAGAGAGAGGTGAGGAAGAGCAGGGGCTGTGGCGGTAGGGGTCTGGCCGAATGGGGGCGTGGAGGAGGGAGACCCGGGAGGGAGTGAGGGAGGGAGGCTGAGACTGGGAGCCCCGCAGACCCTCAGGAATAGGGCCTAGAAAGGGCAGTGACCCTGGGGACGGTCACGGGCCAGGCCGGACTAGTGGGCCTGGGGTATGAGGTGGGTGTGACGGGGAGGCCTGCCTGAGCTTGCCCTGCCATCTCAGGTTTCTGGGAGATCCCTCTGGGCCTGGCTTGGCCTGTGCCCCTTAGCAGGCCCCCTCTGCCCCAGGCAGCCTTCGCCCCACCCAGTTCGAGGTGGGTGGAGACTCATCTATCTCAGGCAGGCACAGCACCTGCCCAGGGCTCCGTCAATGTCTGTTCAGGCGAGTTGGATTGAGCCAGGCAAGGACTGCCAGCTCAGATGCCAGCTCCCTTGCCCTCTGAGGAGGATGCAGAGTCCCCAGTGGGGTTTCCTTGTCTTGGTCTTGCAGACAGAGCTGAGGGCAGGTGTCCAAACTGTGCCTTCTTTCAGTTATCCGGTAACTATGTAGTCATCACCTACTATGGCTAGGCCCTGTTGCAGGTGCTGGGGATACAGCAGGAAACTAACCAAATACCTGCCTTGGTTACATTCCAGGCAGGGGAATAAATAAGCAAAATAAAGTAGTAAATTAGAAGGTAAAAGTGGTTAGTTGAAGAAACAGAACAGGGTCCAATGAGGAGAATAAAGAATTGACAGGGTGGTAAGACATGGCCTCATTGAAGTGACATTGGACAAAGACTTGAAGAAGGTGAGAGAGAACATCTCTGGGCAGAGGGTACCGCAAGTACAAAGGCCCTGGAGCATATTTAATGAGTTGGGGGAACAGGAAAGAGACCCAAGTGGCTGGGGTAGAGTAAGGGAGGGGGTCGAAGCAGGAGAGCTCAGAGGTGGGAGTCAGACCTGAGTTCATGTTGGGCCTGCGGACCATTATGGAGACTTGGGCTTTTCCTCTGGTGAAATGGGGCATCCGTGCAGGACTTTTAATGAACGTCATGACGTGACCTACATTTTAGGAATACCACTGTGACTGCAGGGCTGAGAATACTGCCAGTAGTTCAGGAGGGAGATGGTGGTGGATGGACCGGGGTGATAGCTGTGGCGGTGGTGAGAGGGTTGGATGCTGGATACCGCGTTTGAGGATGGAGCTGACAGTCTGGAATGTCAGGTATGAGGAAGCACCAAGCCATGATCAACATCATCCCTTCTAGGGGTGCCTTACTCTAGCTTTCCAGGAGTCCTTACCTGCAGGTTCAACTCTCGTCCCCTCAGCAGCCCTGGGGCTGTTCTTGGGAAGAAAAGACATGGACCCCAGTCAATCAAGGGTGAAGCTGAAACTCAGCTATTCAGAGATGTGAGGAAGGAAGATCAGGAGATGCCTTCTGATGTGACCGGCATAACCTCAGGCACCTCCAAGGACCTATGAGGTGATGAAGGTTGGCCTGATGAGCCTCAGATGCTATGGGCAGCTCAAGGAAAGGGGAAATAGAATGTCAGGGTTTCAACAGAGGTCCCTTTGGGGGCTTGGATTCTTTAGTTTCACCAAGAGGAAATAGGAAGAGAAGTAGAAGGAATCTCCACAGGAGGTATTTCCACCACCATCCTCCACCCCAGACGCTCATATTCTCCTCTTAGCATGGAGGTCTGTTTCTCCAGATGCTTGCACAGGATGTTCTCTCCCCTCTGGTCCAGGAGGGAAGTTCCTGTGCATTCTTTGAACCCAAGCCAAGGGTCACCAAGAAGCCTTGCTCAACATCTGACAGATCCTGTGTGATCCCACAATAGTTGCTCTTTCCCTCTGTGATAGAGCTTCTTATAACAAACTCTGTCATATAATGACTGATGTTTATACTGTCTCAGTTGCCACACTGTAAGGTAAATTATTGGTGTCCATCTCTCTGCTCCCCCGCCAGCTGATAAGTTCCAGAGACAAGGCCTGTGTCTTCATGAGGGCAGAGTAGACCTTGACCCTTGACTCAGCATGTGCTGCCTGGGCAGTGGCATTTAATAGTTCCTGCCTTCCCCGCCAACAGTTCCTCAACTGTAATACCTACCCTGTAGAGTTGATTGTGAATTAAATGAGGAAATACAGGTAAAGCACTTAGAAGGGTGTTGATAGACCATAAGAGTGCAATAAATGTGCCCTGACATTCCATGTCTCTGTACCCCTTGCACCCAGTGTAGGGTCTGGCACAGTGTAGGAGCTTGAATGAAAGAGTGAATGAATGAATGAATGAATGGACGAGGCTGGAGATCTCCAAGGTCGAGAATCAGCCTGCAAATGTTTTCCTTCAGGATTTAACACAACAATAATAAGTGACTACATTTGAGGCTTCCACCTTCACAGCAGGCCATCCTGGAAGTGACGGACACCCACCAGCGTACCCTTCTGACCATCTGCCTGAGCGCTGAGTTTGCTGGGATATGGGGGTTGGGAGCAGAAGCTGATAAACATTGTCAGCCTGACAGTTGGGCTCCTTGGTCTCTGGGCTCATTCCCACATCTGCGATGAGTTTTGATCCTCACCCATTGCCCGGGCTGCTCTGGCAGCTGCCACAGCAACCCCGGAGATATACAGATGATCACAGGGGGAGAACGTTCCCAAATGGTTTTCCAGGTGAGTTTACCTGCAGGCGGCACTCAGGGAACCTCAGTAGTAGGATGTCGTTCGTGCTCATAATAGTAATTAAACTGACATCTTTTTTCCAGGCATTGCTGTTCCAGGTTTGACAAGGATGTGAAAAATCACAGGCTGTAGGCCGAACCCAGCCTTGAGGCCTGGCAATGGCTGGCAGGAAAGGAGCTAAGTGGAAGATGGCTCAGGAAGTCTGACTCCAGGATTATTCCTGCAGGAGAGCCGGCTTGCCAGGAGCCATGGAGATGGGCTAAAGGTTCAGAGCAAAGGTCAATGCAAATGGGGATGCCTCGGTGGTCTGGAAACGTCCCAGTCCTCTTACCCCAAAAGCCTGGGCCCCCTGGGCAACTAGAATAAGGCAAACTATACTTCAATTAAAAAAAACAAACAAACACCCACAACTAGAATAGGGCAAGAGGTAAGCAGAGGGGAGAGGGCTTGAGAAAGAAGGCAGGCTGGGGAGGGGCGGGGGAGCCCCGGGGAAAGAAAGAGCCTCGAGTGAGCAGGGGCCTGGCCTTTGCCCTTGTGCCTCCCTCGGCCTGGAAGACCCTTCCCACATATCCATGTGGTCCCCTCCCTTCATTTAGGTCCCTGACCCAAGGGCACCTCCTTAGAGAGACCTTCCCGACCACCCTTTCCAAACCCACTCCCTGCCCTTCCCTCCACTCTCTGTCCCCTTACTCAGCTATAGGCTTCTGCTTGTCACCACCTGATTCATATTTATTAATTTAGTGTTTGTCTGCCTCCCTCACTAGAATGTCAGCTCCATGAGGGCAGGGATTTTTGTGTGGTCTTGTTCACTGCTGCATCCCCAGCACTGAGAATGGTGCCTGGCACGTAGTAGGTGCACAGTAAATATTTGTTGAATGGCTGAATGAGTAGAAGGAAGGTGGTGGGGCTGGAGCTGTACTCCAGGCAGACAGGCCCGCAGTCAAGTGCAAATCAGCTTGCTGAAGCATATGGGTCAGGTTTGAGGGGGAGATGGAAATCCGGAAAGAGGAGATGACAAGGGGCCTCAGTGTGCTAACAGAATAATTGCTGCTAACCTTTGACCTCACCATGCCAGGCAGCAGCCCTGTCATCTGGCTGCCTGAGCGGGGAGACTCCCCAGAGCCCAGGGGGTGTGCGCCACGCGTGCTCGGTGAGCCCTGTGGGCGGGCACTACAGCAGTGCTTGTGACGAACTGGGAAACCAGCCACAGTGCTCATGCTTGAGTCATGATAGCTGCAGTGCCTTTGGATGTCTTTAATTATGAAGTTTTTGACACCTACAAAAACATATAATCAAGAGGCGCCTGTATAATAAAATAATAAAGTGAACACCAGGGACCCAACTGACCATCTCAGAGTTAACCACAAGTTTGATTTTTGTGTTGATTACATCCTTATTTTGTATTTTAAGTAGTTTTATCACCAAACATTTCCTGCCACCCCTAGTAATATGAGTGTGATATGTAACCTGATGATGCTGTTTAGTTTCATGCTTTCTAAAATGGCGTCCTGTTCTGTAATTTGCTTTGTTGCTCATTACGCGCCACGGTTTGTCCTTGTTATGCGTAGCTGTGGTTCCTTCCTTTTCTATAGTGTGTAGTACTCCACGGCATGGAGTATATTATCCATCCTCCAGGTTTATCATACTTCAGTGCCCAGGTTTGCTTTTACGAATGAGGCTGCTGTTTATAAAGCTGCATCGCTGCCACTGTTTTGAGCAGGGTTTCTGAGGATGACTCAAGATGGCTCTGTGCCCCTCCCCTCCTTAAAATACCCTGAGGTCCCCTGACTTTCTTCCCAAGGGCCACCTGCTGCTGCCCGGAGCCATGGTTCCCACTGTAGGAACAAACCAGTGAGATCCTTGCTGAGCAACCCCACTGCAGGCACCGAGCTGGTGTTTCCAATTAACCATCTGTTGCCATTTGAGAGGGACAGCCAGATGTAGGAGGCTGGCTGGCTGGCTGCTCAAGGAGGGAACCAGCACGGCATGACCTGAGTGCGGAAACCACGTTCCTGCGTGGCCTTCAGCTCTGCAAGTCCGGAAACACGTGGGCGCTCCAGGGTGCTCCACCTGCCCCCACTAATGAAGTCCACCAGAGGCCCTCGCTTATGCTCCATGCCAAGTTCCATTTATGATGGAAGCCGTCCCCCAGTGCCCCATACCCAGAGACCTAGTTCCCAGTGTCAGGACGCTTGCAAAGCTGAAATGCTTGCTTGGAGGTTGCTTGGTGAGTGTGGACTTGGAACCAGAGAGAGGAAAGTCTCAAGAAGGTCATTACCCAAGCCCTGGAAAAGCTCTGTGAGCCTTCTTGGTCCCATTCCTGAACCACCTCTCTGGGGCTGAGAATATCCATGTGTCTGAGATCTGTGTCCCCCTGCCCAGGATGAACCTGGAATAGCTCTGAGACTTTTCACTTTTCATCTCCATTCATGATAACCTTGCCTAGGCTTTGGACACCATAACAAAAATCAAGTTAGTTTTCAGTTTAGTCTGTATGATAGAAATCACTTATCTTTGTGAGTGTTTTTTTCACACTTAGAGTTCTGGGGATACTTTCCTGTTACCCTATATATCACCTGTCCTACCTTCTTCCAGAAAGGCAAAGAGTGGGCTTATATGTCTAAATGAACAGCAAAGTAAAGATCAGAAACTACACAGATATAGGGGAGAACATTATACCTGTCACCAGGGAGGAAACTGTTTCTAAGAGTGTGAATAGGATGCTTTCTGAGCTTCCTAGCAGACCAGGCACCGAAGAAAACACATGGAGGGTTCTGATTTGAATAATGCAATTGATTCACACTTCTGGAGTTTTAAAGGGCAATCGGGAATTAGGTAAGCACAAGGGATCTGTTTGTTTTTATGGAGTTGTATTGGGTTGGCCAAAAGGTTCGTTCGGTTTTTTCCATAAGATGGCTCTAGTAGCACTTAGCTGTCTTTAACTTCATTTGAAACAATTTTGTTAGATTGTATGTGACAGCTGTCATATCAGCGTGCATTTAAAAAGAGACTAATCAAAATTGGTGAATTTTTGTATAGCCATTTTAATGTTGAAGATGGATGAAAAAAGCAACATTTTCGGTATATTATGCTTTATTATTTCAAGAAAGGTAAAAATGCAACTGAAACACAAAAAATGATTTGTGCAGTGTATGGAAAAGGTTCAGTGACTGATCAAACATGTCAAAAGTGGTTCGTGAAGTTTCGTGCTGGAGATTTCTCGCTGGACGATGCTCCATGGTCAGGTAGACCAGTTGAAGTTGACAGCGATCCAATCCAGACATTAATTGAGAACAATCAACGTTATACCACGAGAAAGATAGCTGACATACTCAAAAAAATACCCAAATCAAGTGTTGAAAATCATTTGCACCAGCTTGGTTATGTGAATTGCTTTGATGTTTGGGTTCCACATAAGTTAAGCGAAAAAACCTTCTTGACCGTACTTCTGCATGCAATTCTCTACTTAAATGTAATGAAAACGTTCTGTTTATAAAACAAATTGTGACAGGCGATGAAAAGTGGATACTGTACAATAATGTGGAACAGAAGAGATCGTGGGGCAAGCAAAATGAACCACCAACAACCACATCAAAGGCTGGTCTTCATCCAAAGAAGGTGATGTTGAGTATATGGTGGGATTGGAAGGGAGTCCTCTATTATGAGCTCCTTTCGGAAAACCAAACGATTAATTCCAGCAAGTACTGCTCCCAATCAGACCAACTGAAAGCAGTACTCGACAAAAAGCGTCCAGAATTAGTCAACAGAAAACTCATAATCTTCCATCAGGATAACGCAAGACCGCATGTTTCTTTGATGACCAGGCAGAAACTGTTACAGCTTGGCTGGGAAGTTCTGATTCATCCACAGTATTCACCAGACATTGCATGTTCGGATTTCCATTTATTTCAGTCTTTACAAAATTCTCTTAATGGAAAAAATTTCAATTCCCTGGAAGACTGTAAAAGGCATCTGGAACAGTTCTTTGCTCAAAACGATAAAAAGTTTTGGGAAGATGGAATTATGAAGTTGCCTGAAAAATGGCAGAAGGTAGTGGAACAAAAGGGTGAATATGTTGTTCAATAAAGTTCTTGGTGAAAATGAAAAATGTGTCTTATTTTTACTTAAAAACTGAAGGCACTTTTTGGCCAACCCAATATTAGCAAACAGTTGTGAAGTTTTCATTTCAAACACTTTACTAATAAAAACAGTGAGAAGTCTCATTTTGTGTGAAGGAGCCTCATAAACACAAAATCTGCATCTGTTAGGAACTGCGAGTGATCTTCCCCTGCACAAGGCAACTAGCGTGCAAGGTTTCCACAGTTCAATTCAACAAACATTTATTGAGCATCTACTATGTGTCAGACCATGTTAGGCCTTGAGAATACAAAATTGTATAAAGTATGATGCCATCCCTCAGGAACTCATGGTCTAGCTGGAAAGGGGACAAAGAAGTGAACAGTAGCACTGCAGTTGGACTCAGATGAGCATTGGGGGCTGCAGGAGCCCTTGGTCCACCTTTGTTGGTGGGGATTCCAGGAAGTCTTGGAGGAGGTAAACTCTGAGCCAAGCCTTGCAAAAGGATTTCAGGTCTAGTCTGCTTGCCAAGTCTCCCCATCTAACAGAGTGGTCCTGAGTTTTCAAAAATCCTTGACTCAAAAGAGGGTCATGGCATTCAGACACTTCAAGCACCAGACCACCCCCTATGTCAAAGGAGAAAAAATCCACAGCCTGGTCTCCTTTCCTGTAGCAAAGAACCTGTTGGTCAGAAAGGTTGGGAATGAAGGCTCACCCGAACTGCTGGCCAGCCAGAGAAGCATACAAACACTTCGGATTGCTTCCTTACTCCCAAATTAGATGCTTGCAGTACTGAAGCCATGCTCACTGCACAAAACTTTCCCTAGGGACTCGTGGGCTTTCCAGTCTTTCCAGCATTTGGGGCTCATCGCTGGATAAGAAGAGCAGGAGGCCTGGGTCAAGTCCGGCCTCTACCCACCAACAACTGGTTTGTGATCAAGTACCCATCAATTTCTTCTTTTGTAAAATGAGAGCACTGCTCTGGGAGATTGTAGTCCATGATTCTATCCTGTCAAAGTGGGAGTTAGGCAGTTGCTAGAATGCGAGGAAACCTGGAGTATCCCGTATTAGTATGTGGGTTCTCCTACAGGCAGAGGTTCCTGGACTGCAATGCTGCTCCGAGCTCTCGGGGGGGGGGGGGTGTGTGTGTGTGCAACACTGAAGTTGCAGTTGGAGCCCTGGATCTGATTTTCATCTCTGTTCACCAACCAGCTGTGTGACCTTGTGGGCGCCACCTAATTACTTCCCAGGGAAAATGTGGGACAGATGATCACTAGCATTCCACAGTAAATTCGGGCTTGAGAAACTCATCCACTGAGATGCAGGACAAAACTCGTTCAAATACACGATTAAAGTAAGTGGGAAATGAGTGCGATCTGCCAGGTACCTAGGAAAGGCTGAAGACACCAGCTAAACCTCAGCGATGCAGCAAAGGTCAGCGCAGAAAACCAGTACTTTGGCTGGCTGAGAGGCACACTCAAGTCTTTGTCAGAAAGCAGAATTTTCCTTCTGAGGTATCTGTTGTTTGAAGAGAAGCCCTCAAGACTCGAAGACGAGGTTAAGAACTCAACCCGCCTTCCATCTAGGGGCGGGGCCCGCGCAATTTTCCCGAGCTCTAATGGAAGGGGAGGGTCCGGCGCGGCGGCAGCAGCCAATGAGAGAGTAACCCGATGAAGTCATGGAGTTCCTCAGCGCTTCATTGGCGGATCCCCGAGGCGCCGGCGCAGACTGCAAGGCGGGTTGGCCAGTGGCAGCTGGGCGCCCGAGATGTAGGAATGGCAGGGCGAGTCTGCAAACTTCTGCCCAGCTTTTATTTACCCTAAGGGGAGAATCACGCGATGAGAGCGTCTCTTCTTGAAGGGAGAAATGAAAATACCCGGAAAAAAGACCTCTTACCCACCCCAAAGGCTGGATTTACTCATCCTGAGGTAACGCGCATTTCTTTGGTGAAAGTGGAAAGTTTGTTTTGTTTTAATCCAAACACACTGATTAATTAACCACTTTAACCGTTTAGTGATACTGAACAAACATCCCTTGGCTGGTCACCTTTTATTTCCCCATGGTGACACTCAAGGTTGGGAACAAAGACATTTCTGACGTTTTGAAACATTTAAAAACCGTGATTCTCAAACCGTGGTGTACAGAGGGATCCAGAATGTAGGTTGCACACATCGAGCCCCACCCCCTGTTTCCAGTCCTTCTGACTCTGGAACCTGCAGATTGAAGAAACTGGGAGGGCCAGGAATGTGGACCCCACTTTGGGAACCAAGCATTTGAGCGTCATCAGAGCTTGTTACAAATGCAAATTCTCAGACTGTGCCCCTCCAGACCTACTGAATCAGAAACTCTGAGGTCTAGCCCTCTGTGTTTTAACAAGTCCTCCAGGTGGTTCTGATGCACCTTCAAGTTTGACAATGGCTTTAAATCAACTCCTCATGACCCTTGAGACTGCTTCAGAACAATCTGAAGAGTTACCCTGCAGTCTATTCACTCCTGCACTCCCAGACTCTTAGGCCTATCTGGGGGCCTGTAGTCCAGTCCTTCTGGGGTAGGTAATTTTGGATGCCTGCCCTGTTCTCACCATGAAACTCCAGGCTCCTCACCAGGGCTCCTAGCAGCTGCCATGGTTTTGCCTACAAGTAATTGGACCAGAGATGCACCTGTGACAGTGCTTTCCTAGAATTGATTGAGATGGTTTCTGTGAGTGGCTAGACCCTAAGGGTGAGCATGGTACCCAAGGGCAGCCTTGTTCTGCCATATGGCCTGGGGAGCAGAGGAAACTGGTCTGCAGAAGGAAGAAGAGGAGTGAAGCAGACACATAGGTCCAGAGATGGGGGGTGGAAAGAGAATCCATTCCTAGAAGCCCTCCAGGCCCTGCACTACCAGCCTCTGCCTACTTCTCAGACTTAGGCCGCTGACTCTGGCTCACGGGACTCCGTTAGCTGAAGAAAAGATCACTTTCCCAACCTACCTGAGGCCCTGCTGCCTTCCAGCCTTTAGGTAGCAGGTGATTCCTCAGCCTGTATTCTCTGATAACAAACACCCCTCCTGACTGACCCATGTGGATTCCTGAGATTTGCCACCCAGGGACTCTTGAGGGATTCAGCTTTGTTTTACAGACAAGGAAACTGAGACCCAAGTGACCTGCCCACGGTTATGTGAGCACTAAGCTTGCAGGCCACTGCTGCATCCCCAGGGGACTCACCCTCATGACCTTGGGTCACAGCCCAGGGCTCTCACAGGAAAGCAGTCAGGTCAACCTCAGGCCTTTTCGCCTCCTCTTACAAGCTTTTAATAAATCAGTTTCATTTTCAAAATACTGCCCAGAATAGTCTATGGTCGGCAGAAAGATGCTGACAGCACTGTCTATTCTAGGAAGTTATTTTATTTTCTGATGAACTACAGTGGCAATGGACGGTTTGAATGTCTGTTGCTGAAGGAGCTTGACAGATGTTACACTGGTCCTCACCCCACCCAGATTTCTTTTTTAAGATGTAAAATGATATGATCTAGTAATTCCACTTCTGGGTATTTATCTGAAGAAAATGAAAACACTAATTCAAAAAGATAGGTGCACCCCTGGTTCATTGCAGCATTATTTACAATAATAACCAAGACATGGAAACAGCCTGTGTCCACACACAGATGAATAAAGAAAATAAGAAAATGCAAGATATATGTGTGTGTTATATATTATATATATATAAATATTACTGAGCCATAAAAAAGAATGAAATCCTGCCATTTGCAACAACATGACTGCACCTTGAGGGCATTGTGCTAAGTGAGATAAGTCAGACAGAGAAAGACAAATACCATATGATCTCATATGTGGAATCTAAAACAAAACAAAACAAACTCATAGATACAGAGAACAGATCGGTGGTTGCCAGAGGCCAGGGGTGGGGTTGGGAGAAGTGGGAAAGGGGGTCAAACAGTATAAATTCCCAGTTATAAAATAAATCAGCTATGGGATGTAGTGTATGGCATGGTGACTGAAGTTAATATTGTTTGTATATTTGAAAGTAGCTAAGAGTAAATCTTTTTTTTTAACATCTTTATTGGAGTATAATTGCTTTACAATGTTGTGTTAGTTTCTGCTTTATAACAAAGTGAATCAGCTATACGTATACATATGTCCCCATATCTCCTCCCTCTTGCCTCTCCCTCCCACCCTCCCCATCCCACCCCTCTAGGTGGTCACAAAGCACCGAGCTGATCTCCCTATGCTATGTGGCTGCTTCCCACTAGGTATCTATTTTACATTTGGTAGTGTACATATGTCCATGCCACTCTCTCACTTCGTCCCAGCTTACCCTTTCCCCTCCCCGTGTCCTCAAGTCCATTCTCTACGTCTGCGTCTTTATTCCTGTCCTGCACCTAGGTTCTTCAGGACCATTTTTTTTTTTTAGATTCCATATATATGTGTTAGCATACGGTATTTGTTTTTCTCTTTCTGACTTACTTCACTAAGAGAGTAAATCTTAAAAGTTCTCATCATACGAAAAAAGTTCTCATCAGTACTTTGCCTGAGTGACTTTTACCAAACTCAGAGATCGTGCTGGTCAGGGAAGGCAGGGGGAAAAAAGAATAGAATTACTAGCTGCCCTTACTCCTGAGAGGCAGAACAACCATTTTTCATGTCTTATGGCCACCTGGGATCTTTATGGCCTGTCCTGTATTGGGGGAATTCCCCGCCTGATGAGGCGGAACCCTCCTCCCACTGGAGAGGCTGAAGATGCCAGGCGCTCACTGTGCCAGACTCCCTGGTGGCTACAATGAAGGTGGGTAACAGCTCTGCCAGGCAGACACCACTCAGAGTCCAGGGGCGGCTGCTTCCGGATTCAGTTGAGGTTGCTCTGGCAGCTGCGGGTGGAGTTGGTCCAGGTGCACCTGGGTGCCCACACCCAGCAGCGGCTCCCAGAGATTGTGAACCACCTGAGATTAATTCCATTTCTGCCTAAATCAGCCAGAGTTGGTTTCTGTAGCTTTTAACGGTGAACAGGACTGAGGGATGAGGCTTCCCAAAGGAGGGCCGGACACTGGCGGGGCTAGACAGGGGGCAGGTGCCCAGGTAGAAGAAAATGGCATTCGAGCAGGGAGAGGTGCTGCGACACACTGTCCTTCAGACCGAGTCACACATTGTGCGGAGGGAAGAGAGTCACATTGCAGGTCACAGCATCCTCCAGCTCCTCACGGGGGTTACAAAGGGTCACAGGAATCATGAACGGGCTGGAGGGTTTTCCTGCAAGTCTGGCTTCTTTCCCTTTGACGCTTTCTGAGCTTTTCATTCAAGAATGCTGGGCTTTTCCTTTGTGGAAGAGGAGGTTGGGTTAGGAGGGAAAGGTTAAACTTCCTGAGCCTCTGCACAGGCAGCTTCTTGGGTTTGACTGGGGAGCCTCAGGGTGCACCCCCGCTTCCAACGCCAAAAGTTAAATCCTTCACCTAACGTGTTACTTAACTAGGGGTGGATTTCCTTCCTTCCTCCCTCCCTCCATCCCTCCCTCCCTCCCTCCGTCCCTCCCTCCCTCTCTCTCTCCCCTTCTTTCTTCCTTCCTTCCTTCCTTCCCCCCTTCCTTCCCCTTCCTTCCTTCCCTCCTTCCTTCCCTCCTTCCTTTCTTTCTGTATAGCTGATTTACAATATTGTTTTAGTTTCAGGTGTACAGAATAGTGATTCCGGTGTTGGCTTTTTTGCAGATTATATTCTGTTATGAGTTATTACAAGATATTAGATATAATTCCCTGTGCTACAGAGTAAATCCTTGTTGCTTATCTATTTTATGTATAGCAGTTTGTATCTGTTAACCCCATACTCCTAATTTGTCTCTCCCCCCTGCTCCCCTTTGGTAACCATAAGTTTGTTTTCTGTGTCTGTGAGTCTCTCTCTGTTTTGTATGTAGATTCATTTGTATTATTTTTTAGATTCCACATATAAGTGATACCATATAGTATTTCTCTTTCTTTGTTTGACTTATTTCAGTCAGCATAATATTCCATGGGTCCATCCATGTTGCTGCAAATGGCAAGATTTCATTCTTTTTTATGGCTGAGTAATATTGCATTGTATATACTTACCTCATCTTTTTTTTTTTGATTGTGCTATCTTATTCTTTTTTAAATTTATTTTTTATTGAAGTATAGTTGAATTACAATGTTGTGTTAATTACTGCTATACAGCAAAGTGACTCAGTTATACATATACATACATTCTTTTTCATGGATATTGAATATAGTTCCCAGTGCTATACAGTAGGGCCTTGTTGTTTATCCCTTCTACATATACCAGTTTTCATCTGCGAATCCCAAACTCCCAATACAACCCTCTCCCACCCCTCTCCCCCTTGGCAACCATCAGTCTATTATCTATGTCCCTGATTCTGTTTCTGTTTCACAGATAGGTTCATTTGTGTCATATTTTAGATTCCACATATAAGTGATATCATATGGTATTTGTCTTTCTCTTTCAGACTTACTTCACTTAGTATGATAATCTCTAGTTGCATCCATGTTGTTGAAAATGGCATTATTTTGTTCTTCTTTATGGCTGAGTAGTATTCCATTGTATATATATACCACATATTCTTTATCCATTCATCTGTTGATGGACAGAGGTTACTTCCATGTCTTGGCTATTGTAAATAGTGTTGCTATGACTACTGGGGTGCATGTATCTTTCTGAATTAGAGTTTTTAGTTTTTTCAGATATATACCCAGGAGTGGGATTGCTGGATCATATGGTAGCTCTCTTTTTAGTTTTTTAAGGAACTTCCATACTATTTTCCAACTGGCGGCACATTACATTCCCACCAACAGTGTAGGAGGGTTCCCTTTTCTCCATACCCCTTCCAGCATTTATTATTTGTAGACTTTTTGATGATAGCCATTCTGACCAGTGAGGTGATACCTCATTGTGGTTTTGATTTGCATTTCTCTAATACTTAGTGATGTTGAGCATATTTTCATGTGCTTACTGGCCATTTGTATGGCTTCTTTGGAGAAATGTTTATTTAGGTTTCTGCCCATTTTTTGATTGGGTTGTTTGGTTTTTTTCAATATTGAGCTGTATGAGCTGTTTGTATATTTTGGAAATTAATTCCTTGTCGGTTTCATCATTTGCAAATATTTTCTCCCATTCTGTAGGTTGTCTTTTTGTTTTGTTGATGGCTTCCTCTGCTGTGCAAAAGCTTGTAAGTTTGATTAGTTCCCATTTGTTTATTTTTGATCATATTTCTTTTGCTTTGAGAGACTGATCTAAGAAAATATTTCTACAATTTATGTCTCAGAATGTTCACCCATGTTCTCTTCTAGGAGTTTTATGGTGTCATGTCTTACATTTAGGTATTTAAACCATTTTGTGTTCATTTTTGTATATGTTGTGGGGGAATGTTCTAATTTCATTAATTTACATGTAGCTGTCCAGCTTTTTCAACACCACTAGAAGGGATTGTCTTTTCTCCATTGTATATTCTTGCCTTCTTTGTTGTTAATTGACCATAGGTGCATGGATTTATTTCTGGGCTTTCTATCCTGTTCCACTGATTTATATTTCTGATTTTGTGCCTGTACCATATTGTCTTGATTACTGTAGCTTTGTAGTGTAGTCTGAAGTCAGGGAGTCTGATTCCTCCAGCTCCATTTTTTTTCCTCAGCCCTGCTTTGGCTATTTGGGGTCTTTTGTGTCTCCATACAAATTTTAAGACTTTTTTGTTCTAGTTCTGTAAAAAATGCCACTGGTAATTTGATAGGGATTGCATTAAATCTATAGATTGCTCTGGGTAGTATGGCCATTTTAATAATATTAATTCTTCCAATCCAAAAGCACAGGATATCTTTCCATTTCTTTGAATCATCTTCATTTTCCTGTATCAATGTTTTCTAGTTTTCAGCATATAGGTCTTTTACTTCCTTGGTTAAGTTTATTCCTAGGTGTTTATTTTTTTGATGTAATTTTAAATGGTTTTTCTTTTTTCTTTTTTACTTTCTCTTTCTGATATTTCATTATTAGTGTAAAGAAACACAAAAGATTTCTGTATATTAATCTTGCACCCTGCTACCTTGCTGAATTCATTTATTAGTTCTAATAGTTTTTGTGTGTAGACTTTAGGGTTTTCTATATAGAGTATCATGTCATCTGCAAACAGTGACAGTTTTACCTCTTCCCTTCCAGTTTGGATACCTTTTATTTCTTTTTCTTGTCTGATTGCTGGGGATAAGACTTCCAATACTATGTTGAATAGAAGCGGTAAGAGTGGGCATCCTTGTCTTGTTCCTGAATTTAGTGGACAGGCTTTCGGCTTTTCACTGTTGAATATTATGCTGGCTGTGGGTTTGTTGTAAATGTTGAGATGTGTTCCCTCTGTACTCACTTTGGTGAGAATTTTTATCATGAATGGATGTTGGATTTTGTCAAATGTTTTTTATGCATCTATTGAGATGATTGATCATTGTGGGTTTTCTCTTTCATTTTGTTAATGGGGTGTATCACATTGATTGATTTGTGTATGTTGAACCATCCTTGGGACCCTGGAATGAATCCACCTTGATCATGGTGTATGATCCTTTTTATGTATCGTTGGATTCGGGTTGCTAATATTTTGTCAAGGATTTTTGCTCCTATATTCATCAAATATATTGGCCTGTAGTTTTCTTTTTGTGTAGTGTCTTTGTCTGGTTTTGGTATCAGGTGATGGTGGCCTCATAGAATAAATTTGGAATAGTTTGACAAGGATAGGTATAAGTTCTTTGTAGTATGTTTTGTAGAATTCCCCAGTGAAGCCATCTGGTCCTGGACTCTTGTTTGCAGGGAGTTTTGTAAAATTACAGATTCTACTTCACTTCTAGTGATCAGTCTGTTCAAATTATCTATTTCTTCTTGACTCAGTCTTGGCAGACGTTATGTTTCTGGAAACTTGTCCATTTCTTCTAGGTTGTCCAATTTGTTGGCATATAACAGTTCATAGTATTCTCTTATGATTTTTTGTATTTCTCTGGTATCAGTTGTTATTCCCCCTCTTTCATTTCTTATTTTGTTTATTTGGATCCTCTCTCTTTTCTTCTTGATGAGCCTGGCTAGAGGTTTGTTGATTTTGTTTATATTTAAAAAAAAACAGCTCTTGGTTTTATTGATCTTTTCAATTTTTTTTATCTCTATTTTATTTATTTCTTCTCTGACCTTTATTATTTCTTTCCTTTTGCTGACTTTAAGTTTTGTTTGTTCTTCTTTTTCTAATTCTTTTAGGTGATAGGTTAGGTTGTTAATTTGAGATTTTTATTGTTTCTTGAGAAAGGCCTGTATTGCTATGAACTTCCCTCTTTGAACTGCTTTTGCTTCAGGGGTGGGTTTTCTTTTTACAA
This sequence comes from Balaenoptera borealis, assembly GCF_965194805.1. Classification (NCBI taxonomy): domain Eukaryota; kingdom Metazoa; phylum Chordata; class Mammalia; order Artiodactyla; family Balaenopteridae; genus Balaenoptera; species Balaenoptera borealis. Next base: position 13,184,959 of record NC_138866.1, on the reverse strand, counting down.
GGAAAGATATAGATTAAAATAACACCCCCCTGCCCCAGCACAGCTGTTAATATTTATGCCTTTGATGGGAGCAACAAATTCCAGTGGAATGGGCCCTTGCAGCTCTGAGTGCATTAGAATGGGCTCCTGAGCCCAAGCCTCTGGGGGATGCCACCCCTGAGCAGCTGAGGGGCTCCTCTAGTGAGACTTCATCCAACATGGGGAGGCGCTGATGCATACTGGGGGCCCAGAGATCAGGTCCTTTCTTGGGAGCAGAGTTTGAGCAAGCAATGGGAATGGCTTAAGTACATAGAGGAGGAAGAGGAGGGAAAGGCCTCCAGAAGGCAGGGGCAGAATTTGGCACCCCACAGACAGGCCTCTCTCCCCTGCTCTCAGGGACTGGGCTGTGGGTCTGTCATCTTATCCCTAACCCCAGTTTAAACCATCAACTTCCACACAGCCCTGTGTGCAGGTCCATGTGAACGAGCCCAGGAGACATCTGCCCACACAGGGGGCTTACGGAGAACAATCTGGAAAGAGTGGAAGCAGGACAAGTTACCCCTGCAGCACTTACCATCCTGAGCACTCAAACCAGCATCTGTCACCTGCTCCCTTCTGCAGATCGTCTGCTCAGTGTGCCCACTTCTCACTGCGTCCCTGCCTGGTGGGCTGTGGAGTCCCTGGCACTACAGGCCATGCCTTAGTCCTCCACACATCCCCCGGACACCCAGCTGCCCACGGCTCCACAGGCACTCATCAGTTCTCCCACCCATGCAATGTGGGTGTCTTTGGAGAGCCCCCAAAGGAAGGAGAAGGGAAACCCCTGATGAACTACACCTCCCTCTTCACCAGGCTCATCTCCTTCCCCAAGAGTAAGGAGCAGTTGGGATTTCCAACTCACTCCCTTGTCAGTTTTTCTTACACTTTGTGTTTTTACTATAACAGGTATCCACAATCCCTCTCCTGTTAGAGGCATTTGGGTATGTATTTGCTCCTCTGAACAGGCTATGAATCCCAGAAAGGCCAGGACTGTGTCTTGGTCACTTCAACATCCCCGCCCCCGCCCCATCATCTGGCACATGGCTGGCATGCTGTAGTTTTTGAATAAAGGAACAGTCATTGAATGGAATTGTCATGCTGAGGGCACCTACTCCCCTATAAAGTCTGTGTAGTGTGTTGGAATGTGTGATCTTTTTTAAAAAGTTTAAGATATAAATCACATAGCACAGAGTCTCAGTTTAAAGTATACAATTCAATAGTTAATATATTGATAGAGTTATGCAACCACCACAGCAATCAATTTTAGAACATGTCACCCCAAAAACAAACCTTGGACCCATTAGCAGTCACTCCCAGCCCCTCCCCCTGCCAGCCCTGGAAAATACTAATCCATTTTCTGTCTCTATAGATTTTATTCTGGCCATTTCATATAAATGGAAACATACAATATATGGTTTTTTATAACCAGCTTCTTTGACTTAGCATAATGTTGTCAGGGTTCCTCCACAGTGTAGCATGTATCAGTACTTCATTCAGTTTTATGGTTGAATAATGTTCCATTGTGTGGAGACCACATTTTATTCATCCACTCGTCAGTTGTGTTCCCACTTCTTAGCTATTGTGAACGATGTTGCTATGTTCGTTTGTGTGCACATTTTTGCGTGGACATAATTTTCGTTTTGCTTAGGTATATACGTAGGAGTGGAATTGCTGGCTCATATGGTAACTCTATATTTAACCTTTTGAGGAATTGTCAAACTCTTTTCCAAAACAGCCGAACCATTTTACATTCTCACCAGCAATGTATGAGGGTTCTAATTTCTCTGCATCCTTGCCAACACTTGTTATTATTTGTCTTTTTAATTTTAGCCATCCTAGTGTATGTGAAGTGGCTAAGGATGTTGAGCAACTTTTCATGTGCTTATTGACCATTTGTTTATCTTCTTCAGAGAATTCAGATCCTTTGCCCATTTTAAAATTGGGTTATTTTTCCTTTTAATAATTGAGTTGTCATTATTCTTTATATATTCTAAATACAGTTCTCTTAGCAGATATATGATTTGCAAATATTTTCTCCTATTCTGTGGGTTGTCTTTTCACTTTCTTTGTAGTGTCCTTTGAAGTGCAAATGTTTTTAATTTCAATGAAGTTGAATTTATCTAATTTTTCCTTCTGTTACCTCTGCTTTTGGTATTGTACTTAAGACACCATTGCCTAATCAAAGGTCATGAAGATTTGCATCCATGTTTTCTTCTAAGAATTTTGTAGTTTTAGCCCTTATGATTAGGTCTGTGATCCATTTTGAATTAATTTTTGTATATGGTGTGACGTAGGGGTCCAAATTCATTCTTTTGCATGTGATATCCAGTTGTTACAGCACCATTTATTAAAAAGACTATTCTTTCCTTCTTTGAATGATATTAGCACCCTTATCAAAAAAAGTGTTTATTTCTGAACTCTGATATTTATTCTATAGATCTCTATGCCTATTCCTATGTCAGTATCACACCCTCTTGGTTACTGTAGCTTTATAGTAACTTTTGAAGTTGGGAAATGTGAGTTCTTAATGTTGTTCTTCTTTTACAAGATTGTTTCAATCATTGAGGGTCTTTTGCATTTTCACATTAAAATTTGGATCAGTCTGTCCATTTCTGCAAAAACTGGCAGCTGGGATTTTGATAGGGATTGTGTTGAATCTGTACATCAGTTTGGTGGGTATAGACATCTTAAGAATATGAAGTCTCATCCTGTCTACTTCACCTCATCCCTTGTCTCTGCAGAGTTGCTATTGTTTGAAAGAGGCCAGAGAGCTGGATTTACTGAGCTCCTGAAATCAGAGAAGAGCTTTGCTTTTTCTCTAGAAACCCTTGGGGATCAAGGCTCAGCTCCTGGCAGGATCATCTTCTGCATGATCGCTGTAATTCCTGGGCCCCAATCTGGATGCAGTTTCTCAGGACTTCTTTCCACCCCAGGCCTGATCAGCAGATACTCCCAGCCAAGCCTCAGGAACCATCACCACATTAACAAACCAATTATAGGCTGGCTTCTACATGTGAGGTCACAAATGTTTTTGCAAGTCATTCAGGCAAACAATAACCCCAGCTGCTCTTTGAAGGGTATCAAAAAAGGCTTCTACCCAAAGGCCTTACCCTTCCTCCCCAACCGTCCTTAGAGATTCTCGCCTTGGGCAGGTGCCTTTTAACATGCCTGTGTGTCTGAAGATAATATATGAAGCTCCAATCTCCTAGTTCAAATTAGTTTCTTATCTTGCTTTCCCTTGCAGCTGGCAGGGAACTGTTCCCAGCAAAGTGAGGTGCCTCAGGAGGGCTGTGAGAGAAGCAAGGGATGGAGAGCAGAGCAGAGGCCCTGCCAGCCCAGGGAGGGGTGGGAGGGCGCCCAGGAGAAACTTCTTGACATCATGATTTTCTGAGACCAGGCCTGAATGAATTCATGGCCATTGAGAATGTCAGGGCTGGAGGGAAGTCCTCAGAGAGCAGAGGGTCAGACAGCACAGAGAAGGAGACCAGGTCAGGGCATCAAAAGGACATGTCTGCAGTCTGGAAGGAAGTGCCGGAGGTAAGACTTGAGCCCAGGGCTCCTATCTCTGTCCCTCTACGCTGCGCCTGCCTCGCTGCCGCAGACAGACAGACAGTTCCTTCCAGCTTCCTGAGTGTGGCCCCTGGGACAAAGCTGCTGGTGACATGCAGTGGGGTGCTGACAGCTTAATGGGGAAGAGACGCATTCATTCGATGGGTATGTGGTCATTTACTCATAACCGCTAGTTATATTAGGAAGGTGTGTGGGATGCTGAACTGGGCTCTTCAACCTAGCGAGGCGTCCGAGAAGGCTCCGTGAAGGCTGCCAGTGATCTGAAGGCCCTGGGCTGAGGGCGGGGAGCAGCAGCCGGGCAGGTGAAGGGCAGTGAGAGTCTGTCAGGAAGGGCTTGGGGAGTGCTAGGGGGAGAGCAGGAAGGCAGGGAGCACAGCGGGCCAGGGCCTGGTCTGCTGTGTGGTGGAGAGGGGGGCAGCGTCCCACGGAGCTCTGGGGCGTCTTCCAGGGAGCAGCTGGGAGACACAGAGGAGTTTCACTGGGAACGTGACCTGATCAGATTGGTCGTTGAGGGGACGTCCTCCTCTAAAATCTCTGAGCGTGGGCCCCACTGGAGCCCAGGCCCTCACCCAGGAGCTGACACCACCCGGGAGGACCTCTGGGGAGGCCGGCCGGCCGCCCCCTCCACAAGCAGATCCGTGTCCCTGGTGTAGAAACCAAAGCTCAGGCTTCTCTCATTCGCTTAAGAGGGGTAACATTTAAGCCTACTCTTCACCCTGAGCTTCAGGGAGTTTCCTCAGCTCCCAGAGACACCCTGGTCTGGCTGGAGACCCAAGACACCAGAGCACACGGGGGCATTTCTGGGCTGGCTGGCCCCTCACTTGTGCCTGGGAGGCAGAAGTACCATTTTCTCTCAGGCCTTCTTTCCACCTCTCCGAAGTCTCAGGAAAGCTACAGAGCCACCTTCTGACAAGGGCGGAGCACTCCAGCCAGCGTGATCCAGCCGCAAGGGCGGAAGGATGCTGTTTAACAGACAAAATCAGCGCTGGGACCCGTCCCTTTGTCAAGAAGCTGGGTTCTGAATCACCCACGCTCCTCCTCTGTGGCCTATTCATTTTGTGGTATCTGTATCCAAGGCTGGGAATGATGTCTGTCTGTCTTCCTCTCTCTCTCTCTCTCTTAGGAAAATTTCTAAACAAACAAACAAAACAACCAAACATGATTTCCAGGGTGGAGCTATCTCTGAGGGTCTTTCTACCAGACTATGGGTAAGTCAATTAACCTTTCTGAGCCTCACTTTTCTTGTAAATATTTCTTGACCCCAAAGTATCTCAGAGTAGGAGTGTCTGGACACCCCATCCTGGTCAGCAGCCAATTGTACAGAGTCCAGAAACTCAACTGCATTGAGGCCCTGGGCCTCCCAGGTCACCCAGTAGGTTTCACCGGGAGGGTTTCACGGGCATGCAGAGGAATGGGCCCTGAGCTTCAGAGGGGGCTGTCGGTCTCCGTGACATCACAGAGCAGCTCAGAGCCCAGCCTAAAACCTCAGGAAACATTCATGTATCAAAGGACAGTCATCAGGGAATAGGGTATTGTTCGCTTGTTTGAAGTCTTTTTTCAAAGTGCCTTTGGAAAGAAAACTATAAAACTGCGTGACGACTCAGGAGTTTGCCAGTTATTCGTTCATGCTCCTGGCAATAGTCTGAGTCTGATCTTTAGCTATTTAACACGTAAGAAGCAGACGGTGTTTGTAAGTCCAAACAGTGGTCTTTGAGAGAAAGGAGGAAAGCTTGTTATTTCACACGTGGCCCGTGATGCGCAGATCAGCTTGCTCCCGTGAGGGCTGGGTCGCCCCGATGAAGATTCCTCAGGGAGAATGTATGGCCCCTAATTACAGTGGCTACACAATCACTTCTCCAAAAGGAAGGTGCGCTAACGGTCGGGAGAACGGATGCAACCTTTGACTGAGACAGTGAGTCATATTCTTTCAAGCTGGGAAGGGAAAGACTGTGGGCTCGAGCGTCAATAGACTGATGAATCAACACAACTTTGCTGCAGTTTGCATTCCTTTCTTTCTCACGGATGGAAATTAATATCTGGCATCCGTTGAGCCTTTTTTTCAAACTTTATCTCAGAATAAAACCCTCATTGTGGGATGCAGTGTCTTGACAGTAAATGGCAAAATTATTCCATTATTCTGCACCACCATAGATAATCGCTCCACCCGGGGCAGGAGGTGAAGGTGTGGGGAGTGAAAAGGAGCTTCCGGGATCAAGTGGCCTTAGAAGCACAAAGCCAATTTGATATGCTTAATCCTTGCCACTTTCCCTCAGAGTACAAAAATGTTTTGAACTGCCAGAAGGCACTTTGCAAGGATCTGCATTTCCATTTTTCTTCTTGATTTTATTGACTTCAAGTCCATGAGTAGTTATTAAGCAGCTGCTGAGTATTCAGGATGCTGCTGAATCCCTTCGCTCCCTCCGCCCTGCTTTTCACCCCGCCCCCTACACATTATAGGATGCCCTGCACGGTGGGACTCACTGATGGATTCAGTTCCACAGGTCACTCGTTCTGCAGGTCCACGAACCCCAAAGGCCTGATGGCTTGCATGAGTGAGCGCACACAGCTCCTTGAACTGAACTTTGTACCGTATACTCACTCACCCTCGGGATCATCTGGCTTAAAATTTTAATCCCTGGGTGGCCTCCTCTCACCATCCATTGTGCTCAGGGCGGACTGTCTCCCTTACCAGCTGTTCAGGGAATGTTTTGAAACCAGTTCTAACAAGGTACCAGCGTGCAAGTCTGCTGCGCGTGGCGCTCCCTCTTACTGCAGCTCTGTTCCTCTCTGCTGGGTTTTGTCATCAAGAACAGACTGCTGGGAGGGATAAATTGGGAGATTGGGATTGACATATACACACTGCTGTATATCAAATAGATAACTATAAGGACCTACTGTATAGCACAAGGAACTCTTCTCAGTACTCTGTAATGACCTACATGGGAAAAGAATCTAAAAAAGAGTGGGTATATGTATACATATAACTGATCCACTTTGCTGCACAGCAGAAACTAACACAACACTTTAAATCAATTATACTCCAGTGAAAATGAAAAACAAACAAACAAAAAGCAAATAAGATGCAGGCAACTCTGCAGTACAGATGTATCTTTGGGAAAGCAAAGGCCACTCAATAAAATTTACAGCCTATCATTAGAGCCAAAAAAAAATGGACTGCTCTTTGCTGGTGAGACGAGGCCTACATTTTCCTTTAAAAAGTCATGAGGAAGTATTTCTGATATGCAGAAAGGCATAGGAAATGCTATAGTTAACACCTGTGTGCTGCCACTAAGCTCAAGAAAGAAAACATCAGAAATACAACCGCAGCCTCCTGCTTAAAGAGCCCCAAACACTAAAGTAGAGCTTGGCAACTTGCTCATATGCTTGGGATCAACAGCAATTCATTGGGCCACAGTGAAACATAGCTTCTGTGTCTGATCTGGTAAGACACTGCAGAGTTGCTATGGGCCTAGGAGATTGCTAACAATTATTATCCCTATCATTGCATCTTTCTGCATCCAAAATGGGTCCCCAGTTGCAAGATCAACGTGGGCAGGCCAGTGTGTGGAGTTGGAATTTTGACTTCAGCCCACTGAGCCCCCTTCTCATCCTAATGATAACCACACTGTCAAGGTGAGGGGTGTTGTCAGGCCCAAATTATGAAGTAATGCCCAGGCCCACGACCTTCCCCTGTGCCCAGACCTCCTGCAGGGCCACCATGCCCAACTTCTTCAGGTCGTGCTGGCTCTTCCTACTGTAGGTGCCCTCTTCAAGCTGCGTGGTATATTATTGACCTTAGACCCTCCCTCAATATTTGTGACTAATCAATAACTACTAAAATTTTTGAGCACCCCAAATGTATCAGACATTTTATATAGGTATTACAGCATAAAGAATTACCGCAGTCTTCTGTGATGAAAGGATAACAATAACGTTATACCTATTTTGCAGGTGAGGAAACTGAGGCCCAGATGGGTTGGATCCTCCACTGGCTGAAACACAGGTAGTACCGAAGGGTTGTACCAAACTTGCTGAGAAGGTAGGATTTTGAGGCATAGGTCTTCCCCAGACCTTCCACCACAGGCTGACTCTGTTTTCTTGCCAGGCTGGTCTATCCATTTATTTGGTTGTCTTTTAGCCACTCGTGGTCACACCACATTGTTCAGTGGAGGGACCCAGCATGGCCTTCATCTGGGTTTCCTGTGAGTTCCACTTCAGCACCAGCTGCAGCCTCAAACTACCACAAGGTGCAGTCTGGAAGAACTGACTACTGCTTTTGCTGAGCTGTATCACCTGTGACTATGAAAGTCTGGTAGAATAAACACATAATATTTACTAGAAACATCCATGGATGCTTTGCATATATTATTATCTTACAAACAAACATGAGATTCTTGACTCAGTCCATGCATGTGGCTCAGCATCATTTGCAGCTGAACCTTCTGGAAAGTAAGCATGCAGACAGGGGCAGCAGCAAGCCAGAGCCACCATCTGGGTCATCAGGTGGCCCAAGGTTATCCCCTTCACCCCACACCTCTGCCTGGAGGCTTAGTCCCCAATCTTTGGCGTCACCTGGGGATTACTTCTTCTTTGTCTTATAAATAGTCAAACACATGCCTAGGTTAGCTATTAATCCCGGGAGCTTGCTCTGAGATTTCAGAATCATATCTTCCTCAGACTGAGCGCACAGCACACAAAGCAGAGCTGACCAGAGTTAAAGGAGAAAAAAAACCCCACAGAATGCCAAGCACAAGTCCAGTTTTGAGAGTGTGGCTGGATTTGAGAATTGATCAAAGAGGGAAGTGTGCTAAGAACAGCCCTCACCACGCAATCCTGTTTACATTATCCCGTATAATAGAAACCTGTTTATATTACCCCTCCTGCCATGGAAGACTCCACCGCTCTCTGCTCTCTAGTAATTCTTTGTGGCGAAAGGAAACTTCTTCCGTTTGGTCAGGAGGTTTCAGGGCCCAGAGAAAGGGAGGAGAAGGGGATAGGAAGAGAGAACAAGGGATCCAGGGCAGGAGGATAGGCTGTAATTTATTTCCAAGAAATAAAAAAGGATTAAGAGTACAGAAAGAGCTGTGCCACAGGGTCGGGAACACTGACGAACAGCCTTCCTTCTCAGCAAATTAAATTTCTATTGCTCTTTTTTATTTTTTATGCATCCAGTGTAAAACAAAGGCTTAGAAAAAAATGTCCTGCAGTTTTCAACTTGATGCAAAATATAAACAAACAAACACTGTACTGGACACAGCCCAGCTGCAGGGAATCCAAAAGGCAACCACCAACAAATGAGTCTTTACCCTTGGGCCTAATAAGGACCCAAGCTTCTAAGTTGAGGACACATTTATTTCACTCGCAAATTTTGGTTTTAGCTTGTTGAGCTCAAGAGCAAAATGTCTTGAGAAAAGCCCTCAGGGGCATTGATCCCAAGCAGGGCCACTCCTGGAGGTTGGTGGGAACGGGGAGAGCTTTGCTCGTTTCTGGGAGCTCTGCACTGTTTTGTCCCTGGTTTTTAAAAGGAGTCTCCTATGTGTTGTGTTCATTGGTGTAAAGTAAAGCTTGTCTCACCTAAGGTAAGTAAAAAATACATCCCCCCCCCACCCAGATGCTATGCACCACCAAGGAGGAAGAAAGCAAGTGCTAGGAGAGCGTGTGCTCAGTAGGGAGACCAAGCAGTGGGGTCATGGCCAAACGCATAGTGGCTAGAGGTGGGCATGGGGTGTATGTTTCCTATTGCTGCTGTAATAGCTATCATGGGCGTACTGGCTTAAAACAACACAAGTTTAATTTTTATTGGTTCTTTTCAAAAACAGATTTATCGAGATATAATTCACACACTATACAATTCACCCCTTGAAGGCATACAATTCAGACGTTTTCAGTATATTCACAGATATGGACAACCATCACCATAGCCAGTTGTAGAACACTGTCATCGCCTCAAAAAGAAACCCAGTACCCTTTAGCTTTCACTCCCTTATACCCTTAAACCCCCTGGTCCTAGGCAACCACGAATCTAGTTTCTGTGTGGGGCTGGGGACGATGGCGTGCATCCCTCTAAATGATGCCCCTGCTTTAGAACTGAGCATTTGGTGGGGCTGGGGGTGGGCAGTAGCCTCAGGTCTCCTAGGCTTGCCTCTCTCAGCATGGAACTCTGCCGCAGGAGTCCGGCAAGGCAATCAGGCCCCGATGCTCTCGATGCACCATGCCAGGGGTGGAGCCTCCATCCCACAAGTGTGGGCCAGGCAGAGGAACAAGGCCCCAGCTCCCATCTGCATGTCCCTCCAGAACTTGGCCTTGGCAACAGGAAGCTGGGGCAGGTTTAGAAATGCTGACATCTTGCCTCTCCTGGGAAGACAGCCCTCTGTCCAGGAGCTGGGGGAGAGGGAGCCCTGTGTTCTTGACTTCACCATTCTGGAGTGGAGTTTCCATCATGCTGAGCTGGAGGTCCGAGGTCCAAAATCAGTCTCACTGGTCTAAGTCAAAGTGTCAGCAGGGTCAGCACTTCTTGGAGGCTCTTGGGAGAATCCATTTCCTTGCCATTCTAGATACCACCTATATCCTTAGGCTTGTGGGCCCCTTCTCCATCTTCAAAGCCTGCAGCGTAGCGTCTTCTCTGCTCTCTGACCTCCTGCCTCTCTTATAAGGAACCTTGTGTTACATCGGGCCCACCTGATAATCCAGGTTAATCTCCATCTCAAGACCAGGAAGTTGAGATTGGTTCAAGATGGAGGAGTAGAAGGACATGTGCTCACTCCCTCATGCGAGAGCACCGGAATCACAACTAACTGCTGAACAATCATCGACAGGAAGACACTGGAACTCACCAAAAAAGATACCCCACATCCAAAGACAAAGGAGAAGCCTCAATGAGATGGTAGGAGGGGTGCAATCACAATAAAATCAAACCTCATAACCGCTGGGTGGGTGACTCACAAACTGGAGAACAATTATACCACAGAAGTCCACACACTGTAGTGAAGGTTCTGAGTCCCACGTCAGGCTTCCCAACCTAGGGGTCTGGCAATGGGAGGGGGAATTCCCAGAGAATCAGACTTTGAAGGCTAGCGGGATTTGATTGCAGGACTTTGACAGGACTGGGGGAAACAGAGACTGGACTTTGTGAACACACAAAGTTGTGTGCGCATCAGGACCCAGGGGGAAGGAGCAGTGACCCCCATAGGAGACTGAACCAGACCTACCTGCTAGTGTTGGAGGGTCTCCCGCAGAGGCGGGGGTGGCTGTGGCTCACCGTGGGGACAAGGACACTGGCAGCAGAAGTTCTGGGAAGTACTCCTTGGCGTGAGCCCTCCCAGAGTACACCATTAGCCCCAAAAAAGAGCCTGTAGCCTCCAGTGCTGGGTCGCCTCAGGCCAAACAACCAACAGTGGGGAAGTCAGCCCCACCCAACAGCAGACAAGCAGATTAAAGTTCTACTGAGCTCTGCTCACCAGAGCAACACCCAGCTCTACCCACCACCAGTCCCTTCCATCAGGAAGCTTGCACAAGCCTCTTAGATAGCCTCATCCAACAGAGGGCAGACAGCAGAAGCAAGAAGAACTACAATCCTGCAGCCTGTGGAACAAAAACCACATTCACAGAAAGATAGACAGAATGAAAAGGCAGAGAACTATGTACCAGGTGAAGGAACAAGATAAAACCCCAGAGAAACAACTAAATGAAATGGAGATAGGCAATCTTCCAGAAAAAGAATTCAGAATAATGATAGTGAAGGTGATCCAGGACCTTGGAAAAAGAATGGAGGCAAAGATCGAGAAGATGCAAGAAATGTTTAACAAAGACCTAGAAGAATTAAAGAATAAACAAATAGAGATGAACAATACAGTAACTGAAATGAGAAATACACTAGAAAGAATCAATAGCAGAATAACTGAAGCAGAAGAATGGATAAGTGACCTGGAAGACAGAATGGTGGAATTCACTGCTGTGGAACAGAATAAAGAAAAGAGAATGAAAAGAAATGAAGACAGCCTAAGAGACCTCTGGGATAACATTAAACACACCAACATTCACATTATAGGGGTCCCAGAAGGAGAAGAGAGAGAGAAAGGGCCTGAGAAAATATTTGAAGAGATTATAGTCGAAAACTTCCCTAACATGGGAAAGGAAATAGCCACGCAAGTCCAGGAAGCGTACAGTCCCAGGCAGGATAAACCCAAGGAGAAACATGCCAAGACACATAATAATCAAATTGACAAAAATTAAAGACAAAGAAAAATTATTAAAAGCAACAAGGGGAAAACAACAAATAACATACAAGGGAACTCCCATAAGGTTAACAGCTGATTTCTCAGCAGAAACTCTACAAGCCAGAAGGGAGTGGCATGATATATTTAAAGTGATGAAAACAAAGAACCTACAAGCAAGATTACTCTACCTGGCAAGGATCTCATTCAGATTCGACAGAGAAATCAAAAGCTTTACAGACAAGCAAAAGCTAAGAGAATTCAGCACCACCAAACCAGCTCTACAACAAATGCTAAAGGAACTTCTCTAAGCAGGAAACACAAGAGAAGAAAAAGACATACAAAAACAAACCCAAAACAATTAAGAAAATGGTAATAGGAAGATACATATTGATAATTACCTTAAATGTGAACGGATTAAATGCTCCAACCAAAAGACACAGGCTCTCTGAATGGATACAAAAACAAGACCCATAAATATGCTGTCTACAAGAGACCCACTTCAGACCTAGGGACACATACAGACTGAAAGTGAGGGGATGGAAAAAGATATTCCATGCAAATGGAAATCAAAAGAAAGCTGGAGTAGCAATACTCATATCAGATAAAATAGACTTTAAAATAGAATGTTTAAAAGAAAGTTACAAGAGACAAGGAAGGATACTACATAATGATCAACGGATCAATCCAAGAAGAAGATATAACAATTATAAATATATATGCACCCAACATAGTAGCACCTCAATACATAAGGCAAATGCTAACAGCTATAAAAGAGGAAATCAACAGTAACACAATCGTAGTGGGGGACTTTAACACTTCACTTACACCAATGGACAGATCGTCCAGACAGAAAATAAGGAAACACAAGCTTTAAATGACACAACAGACCAGATAGATTTAATTGATATTTATAGGACATTCCATCCAAAAACAGCAGATTTACACTTTTTTCTCAAGTGCACACAGAACATTCTCCAGAATAGATCACATCTTGGGTCACAAATCAAGCCTCAGTAAATTTAAGAATATTGAAATCATAACAAGCATCTTTTCTGACCACAACGCTATGAGATTAGAAGTAAATTATGGGGAAAAAAACATAAAAAACACAAACACATCGAGGTTAAACAGTACGTTACTAACTAACCAAGAGATCACTGAAGAAATCAAAGAGGAAATTAAAAAATACTTAGAGACAAATGACAACAAATACACTATGATCCAAAACCTATGGAATGCAGCAAAAGCAGTTCTGGGAGGGAAGTTTATAGCAATACAATCCTACCTCAAGAAGCAAGAGAAATCTCAAATAAACAATCTAACCTTACACCTAGAAGAACTAGAGAAAGAAGAACAAACAAAACGCAAAGTTAGTAGAAGGAAAGAAATCATAAAGATCAGAGCAGAAATAAATGAAATAGAAACAAAGAAAACAGTAGCAAAGATCAATAAAACTAAAAGCTGGTTCTTTGAGAAGATAAACAAAAGTGATAAACCTTTAGCCAGACTCATCAAGAAAAAGAGGGAGAGGACTCAAATCAATAAAATTAGAAATGAAAAAGGAGAAGTTACAACAGACACCGCAGAAGTACAAAGCATCATAAGAGACTACTATAAGCAACTCTATGCCAATAAAATGCACAACCTGGAAGAAATGGACAAATTCTTAGAAAGGTATAACCTTCCAAGATTGAACCAGGAAGAAATAGAAACTATGAACAGACCAATCACAAGTAATGAGATTGAAACTGTGATTAAAAATCTCCCAACAAACAAAAGTTCAGGACCAGATGGCTTCACAGGTGAATTCTATCAAACATTTAGAGAAGAGCTAACACCCATCCTTCTTAAACTCTTCCAAAAAATTGCAGAGGAAGGAGCACTCCCAAACTCATTCTATGAAGCCACCATCACCCTGATACCAAAACCAGACAAAGATACTACTAAAAAAGAAAATTACAGACCAATATCACTGATGAATATAGATGCAGAAATCCTCAACAAAATACTAGCAAACAGAATCCAACAATACATTAAAAGGATCATGGGCTTCCCTGGTGGCGCAGTGGTTGAGAATCTGCCTGCCAATGCAGGGGACATGGGTTCGAGCCCTGGTCTGGGAAGATCCCACATGCCGCGGAGCGACTGGGCCCGTGAGCCACAACTACTGAGCCTGCGTGTCTGGAGCCTGTGCTATGCAACAAGAGAGACCGCGATAGTGAGAGGCCTGCACACCGCGATGAAGAGTGGCCCCCACTTGCCGCAACTGGAGAAAGCCCTCGCACAGAAACGAAGACCCAACACAGCCAAAAATAAATAAATAAGTAAATAAAGGAGTTCTTTTAAAAAAATAAATAAATAAAGGATCATATACCATGATCAAGTGGGACTTATCCCAGGGATGCAAGGATTCTTCAATATACGCAAATCAATCAGTGTGATACACCATATTAACAAATTGAATAATAAAAACCATATGATCAACTCAATAGATGCAGAAAAAGCTTTTGAATTCAACACCCATTTATGATAAAAACTCTTCAGAAAGTGGGCATAGAGGGAACCTACCTCAACATAATAAAGGCCATATACGAGAAACCCACAGCAAACATCATTCTCAATGGTGAAAAACTGAAAGCATTTCCTCTAAGATCAGGAACAAGACAAGGATGTCCACTCTTGCCACTATTACTCAACATAGTGTTGGAAGTCCTAGCCATGCAATCAGAGAAGAAAAAGAAATAAAAGGAATACAGATTGGAAAAGAAGAAGTAAAACTGTCACTGTATGCAGATGACATGGTACTATACATAGAGAATCCTAAAGATGCCACCAGAAAACTACTAGAGCTAATCAATGAATTTGGTAAAGTTGCAGGATACAAAATTAATGCACAGAAATCTCTTGCATTCCTATACACTAACAATGAAAGATCAGAAAGAGAAATTAAGGAAACAATCCCATTCACCATTGCAACAAAAAAATAAAATACCTAGGATCAAACCTACCTAAGGAGGTAAAAGACCTGTACTCAGAAAACTCTAAGACACTGATGGAAGAAATCAAAGATGACACAAACAGATGGAGAGATATACCATGTTCTTGGATTGGAAGAATCAACATTGTGAAAATGACTATACTACCCAAAGCAATCTACAGATTCGGTGCAATCCCTATCAAATTACCAATGGCATTTTTTACCGAACTAGAACAAAAAATCTTATAATTTGTATGGAGACACAAAAGACCCTGAATAGCCAAAGCAATATTGAGAAAGAAAAACGGAGCTGGAGGAATCAGGCTCCTGGGCCTCAGACTATACTACAAAGCTACAGTAATCAAGACAGTATGGTACTGGCACAAAAACAGAAATATAGATCAATGGAACAGGATAGAAAGCCCAGAGATAAACCCACGCGCCTATGGTCAACTAATCTATGACAAAGGAGGCAAGGATATACAATGGAGAAAAGACAGTCTCTTCAATAAGTGGTGCTGGGAAAACTGGACAGTTACATGTAAAAGAATGAAATTAGAACACTCCCTAACATCATACACAAAAATAAACTCCAAATGGATTAAAGACCTAAATGTAAGACCGGACGCTATAAAATTCTTAGAGGAAAACATAGGAAGAACACTCTTTGACATAAATCACAGCAAGATCTTTTTTGACCCACCTCGTAGAGTAATGGAGATAAAAACAAAAAATAAAACAAATGGGACCTAATGAAACTTCAAAGCTTTTGCACGTCAAAGGAAACTATAAACAAGATGAAAAGACAACCCTCAGAATGGGAGAAAATATTTGCAAACGAATCAACGGACTAATGATTAATCTCCAAAATATATAAACAGCTCATGCAGCTCAATATCAAAAAAACAAACAACCCAATCCAAAAATGGGCAGAAGACCTAAATAGACATTTCTCCAAAGAGGACAAACAGATGGCCACGAAGCACATGAAAAGCTGCTCAACATCACTAATCATTAGAGAAATGCAAATCAAAACTACAATGAGGTATCACCTCACACCAGTTAGAATGGGCATCATCAGAAAATCTGCAAACAACAAATGCTGGAGAGGGTGTGGAGAAAAGGGAACCCTCTTGCACTGTTGGTGGGAATGTAAATTGATACAGCCACTATGGAGAACAGTATGGAGGTTCCTTAAAAAACTAAAAATCGAATTACCATATGACCCAGCAATCCCACCACTGGGCATAAAACCAGAGAAAACCATAATTCAAAAAGACACATGTACCCCAATGTTCACTGCAGCACTGTTTACAATAGCCAGGTCATGGAAGCAACCTAAATGCCCATCGACAGATGAATGGATAAAGAAGATGTGGTAAATATATACAATGGAATATTACTCAGCCATAAAAAAGAACAAAACTGGGTTATTTGTAGAGACGTGGATGGACCTAGAGTCTGTCATACAGAGTGAAGTAAGTCAGAAAGAAAAAAAACAAATATCGTATATTAATGCATATATGTGGAATCTAGAAAAATGGTACAGATGAACTGGTTTGCAGGCAGAAATAGAGACACAGATGTAGAGAACAAACGTATGGACACCAAGGGGGGAAAGTGGCGGGGGGGTGGGGGGGGGTGAGATGAATTGGGGGATTGGGATTGACATATATACACTAACATGTATAAAATAGATAACTAATAAGAACCTGCTGTATTAAAAAATAAAATAAAATTCAAAAAGAAAAAAAAGACCAGAAGTTTCCTTTTGTGGCATAAGGCATCATATTCTGAGATTAGGACACAGCCATTGTTCTGTCTGTTGCAGGGTGAGAAGTAGGAGAAAGACAAAGTGGCGGCTTCCAGCTCAGAAGCTGGCACTTTTACACTAAGCCAGCTTGGCTCCTTCACTGACCTAGCTGGGAGAAGCCCCCCGTACTGTGGGACTGTCTGGGGAGTGTCTTTCCCAAACACCATCATGCTGGGGGTCCATCTTCACCTGGGCAGTCAGCAGAGTCCAACCTTGGTCTTCTTCCCAAGCCCAGATAACAATAACTACCATTCATTGAACACCTACTGGGCCTCAGGCTTGGTCTGAATCCATATGACTTCCCTTTGAGGAGATAGCGTTACACTCATTTTAGAGATGAAGAAACTAAGGCTTGGGAGCGTAACTCATCCAATACCACATAGTTAAGTGCGGGAGTAAGGATTTACATGTGTGGCAATTTTAAAATATGTCCACAGATTCTTTAATACTCCTCCCTTCAAAAGGGGAGCTTAACTCTCATCCCCTTAAGAGTGGCTGTACTTGGTTGCTGGCTTCTAGAGAATGTAATGTCTGTGACACCTGAGACTAGGACAGCAAAGGAACTGTCGCTCCCTCCTTGCTTTCTCATAGGTACTTAGCTTAGGGGAAGCCAGTTGTCATATTGTAAGGACACTCAAGCAGCCCTTTTAAGAGCCTGGGTGAACCATCCTAGGAGAGATCAGCCAGCCCCAGTCAAGCGTTCAAATGATGGCAACCCAGCCACCATCTTCATCCTGCCTGCCTGAGAAACTCTGGTCTGAGTCAGAACCATCCAGCTAAGCTGCTCCTGAATTCCTGACCCACAGGAACTGGGAAATAATAATAAATGGTGGTTGTTTGATGCCACTGGGTTTTGGGGTTGTTTGTTATGCTAGCTGACACAGCAGCTAAGCCTCTGCTCATTCCATCAACTGCTGCTGTCTCCAAAAATAATCCAGTTAAGAAACTATTTCTTTGGAAGACTGAGAGAAGCTGGCCTTGAGGGGTAGAAGGTGGGTGAATTTCAGCGGATAAAAGTGAGGGATCAGTGCCCAAGGGAGCAGGGGAGAGAGTCACAGAAGATTGGGTGGGAGGCGGCCAAGGAGATGGGGAACCAGCTGCCAAGAGCTGTGGTAACGAAGCCCCAGGCACTCCCTCCCTTATGATCTATCAGGGGCCAGTTTCTTCTAGAGCCTTCGGGTTCTGACAGGGGTTCTTTCGAGAAGAGCAATGAATGGGCAACTAGAGCACCAGACCTTTAGAGAACTCGGTGCAAGGGAAGCTTCCTCTACTTTCAAGGCAGTGCAAAGCAGAGCAGACAAGTGCGGCTAAGAGAACAACAGAAAACTGCATTCAGTTACCTACATGCAATTTTAGCACAAGCAAGTTAATTTGAGTCATTCCTCTAAGACATAAAATTACTGATATCTACTGTTGTGTTACTTTAATAATCTTACTTAATTCCAAAAAACAACATACTATAAACAGCTCTCTTTGCCCCAAACCACCTCCCCCCAGATCCAAATCAGATATCAGGTGTTTGTACACTGACAGGTTAATTTTTTTCTTAAAGCTTGAACAAATACATCTTTACACACACAGAAGTTGGTAGAAAGTAAGCCCTTACTGCTTTGTTAAAAATAAAACCCATACATAAAAACTGTCTGGTCAGACTTCCAAGGCAAGAAAACATCATGTTTCTACAATATATCTACCTTTTGATACACGTGTGTTTTCCAGTGATACAACTCATTCAAACCTGCCTGAACAAAGGGAACACTAAATTTGAGACCAGGAAGGGAAAAAAACACATTCCTCTTATAAGTTTTAAAGACAAGCAGCTATGGGATTCTGAAAATTCTCAATAAATAGTATATCGTATACAAATTTTTAACTCCATATATTTTACCTTTAATCAATGGCAATACCAATTATCACTGTAATAAAGCATTCAAATAACTTTCAAATGACTATGTATATTTATAGCAACAAAAGAAACATGTAACGTTTAGCTCTTCTAATAATCCCAGAAGAGGAAAAGTTCATTATAAATTAATACTTGAAGATTCTAGCACAACTGGACTTAATCAATTTCAAAAAAAAAAAAAAAAAATCCTACCCTAAAGTATTATAAATATGGGATTCAGGAAAGCAGCTAAAGAAAAGCTTATACCTACTTAATGTGGGAGGCGTCAAGCCACTCCCTTTGGGAGAATTAATACTAATAAAACAATGGAAGATGGCATAAAGGCAGATATAAAGTAAAATTGATCCTTGATGTGAGAATAATTTTATTTCTTGCATTGTCAAAATGTCTTAACATTCTTCTAGAGTGACTTAGAAAAAAAGTCACGCAAATAAAATTGTAATTGCATGCCAGTTCAGTGACTCTGTCAGAGGATTGCCCCAGAAGGGCTTTTTCAAAGAGTTTAAAAACCCATTCTAATCGCCATCCAAATTGAGGTTTACAACCGAAAGAAGAAGAAATCATCTATTCCCAAAGCAAATCCTATCTATAGACTTCACTTAAAAGGGTTTTTTGCTTCTTTCTAAAATAAAAAGGAATTTTCCATATTGGAAAATTGGGAGTAAGGTGAGAGAGAGAGACAGATATGCAGGTAAAGAACCTCATTAAGGCAGGCAGAACATGACAAAGATCAACAGAAGAAAAATACAATCAAATGTCTGCAAATAGAATAGTTCCCTCCTTTGATGACAAATGAGTACCTGATCCTAGCTGGGGGGACCGGCATAGGCTGCCTGGGAGTCTGAATATAACAGCTGCTCCTCTGGTATTTAGGGAATGATGAATTAGCTACTGCCTATCAGGCAACTAACAGAGCCAGCAACAAAGGGTTGCAAAGACACCTTCAGAAACAGCCCTTTTGAGACTGGAAACAAAGTTTCGGCCAGAGAGGAACACGCACCCATATGTCTGAAAAGAGAAGCTTTTCAAAGGGGATCACTAACCACAGGTCTTTTATTTTAGAAACGTATCCACTCTGGTTGC
Organism: Balaenoptera borealis; assembly: GCF_965194805.1. Lineage (NCBI taxonomy): Eukaryota > Metazoa > Chordata > Mammalia > Artiodactyla > Balaenopteridae > Balaenoptera > Balaenoptera borealis. Next base: position 13,165,376 of record NC_138866.1, on the reverse strand, counting down.
TGATTCTTCTGCCTGAAAGGCCACCTTGGACTGCTAGACAGCTGATGTGACTGGACAGCAAATAGCTGTTTAAAACTGTCTAATATAGTTAATTTGGTGGCTACCCACAGATAATCCCTGCTAAAGGGTTTAGAGGCTAAGGCTGGTTCATTTAATATGGTGACATGGTGACCTGGATTCCAGCAAGAACAAGCACAGCTTCCTTTAAAAAGGTGGGAGAAAGCAGAAGGAATGCCATGGGGGGGGAGAGACTGAGTGAGAGAGAGAGAAACAGAGAGGTGAAAACCAAATGAAAAGATGCAATTAAAGTGATTTACTTTGTTGATGCACATCTGGGCCAGTTAGCAAAACCAAGGTACTCTCATTTCCCAAAGATGGAACAAAGGGTGGATTTAAATATCAAAGCTACATAGGTCCCTAAACCTGACCTGCTAAAGCAAAATGGACACATTGTTTCAAGACTGTCTTACCTGGCAGCTGGCGCTACACTAGAATGCCATGTCTCTGCCGTGTCTCTCCTGGCTCTTGGAAGCATGCTCCTTAGAAGGAAATACGGTTTTGGGACATTTGGACCCTCTTCTCTACTCTGGGGTCCTCTCAGCTTCCCCTTCCCCAGAGTTCCTGACATCACTTCTCAGGCATTGCCCTGAAAGGAATGGCTTCTAGTTTTGAAGGACCTTTAAATAAGAGACGGTCATCAATCCAGTTGCCGTAGTAAGACAAAACAGAAGCTATGATTTCAGCCCACTGAAAAAATAGACATCCCTCCCCTCCTTGCTACCATAAATGCTAAGTGGAAGAAGATACAAATAAAAAGGGAAGAAAATATTGTCAAATTATTAAGAAAATGGAGAAAACAACCCAATCAATGGGGAAAACCATGTCAAAAACATAAAACAAACCCCAGAAAATAATACAAACCTAGGCCCTTTAAATAAGGATGGTGTTCAATACAAAATTTTAAATGCTTGCATCTTCTCATGTAACACATGACTAGTCCCAAGTTTTAGGAAATTCTTGAACAAAAGGTACACATCAAAGCAGTGAGGTAGCAGCACACTCCTTCCCCAAAAAGTTTTCAGGAAGAGGCTGCATAAGCGCCTGTCAGTGACGTCACCAGGAAGGAACCTGGTTTCCTGCAGGAAATTGCCCTGGGTGAGCTCCAAGGCTCCTAAACTCTAAGATTCTGGGATATGCTAAAAATACTGCTATGACTACAGTTTGATCTGATTAACTCTGCAGCCCTCTGAAATAACCAAGTCAACTCAAATAGCAAAGACATTCTACAAATTAGCTGAGTGTAGTGATATGTTTTTAACCCACACTCAGATCTATAACATACACTATAAATTTTTACCAATATTATTTGATGACCTTAAGTATTAAAAATCTATATAATTAAAAAACTCCCTATTATCAGTTTCTACTTCAAAATGCTAGTTGATATTCACTATACAGTACCAGGCAAAGATACAAGGAAATTGCTATATAGCAAAGCTGTCATGATTAAATAACAGCTACATCTATGTTCTGTCCATCTTTTGGATCAGTGCATCTTAGAGATTTTTTTCCTCTACTTTAATTGATATTTCAGTATGCTGCTGAGGTCGGGGGAGGACAGGTATAATTATTTTCATTTTACAGATGAAGAAACAGAGGCACAGAGATGCTGAGTGTCTGGCCAGTCTGGAAATCCAGTACTAAACTGCCTTCCCACCTCCTTTTTGCAAAATCATCAGCAATACTCATGGAGAGGCATACATAATACATTTTACTCTTCAATTAAAACCAAGGGTTCAGGGAAGAGAGAAGGAATAAAGTGAGCTTTTTATAATTATTAAAAACTGAACACTGAGAAACAAAGCTGGGGCACTGACTAAGCTACATATGAATGACGGGCTTTATGCTTCATTACTCATAGCTTCCTGAGCCTTCGGTTCTCCCAAGAGGTTCACTGTACAATAGTCAGCTTTGCATCCAACTTCAGCACACAGTGTTCCCAATCATCTCAGAGCTCTTTTGAGCAAAAAGAGCTAATTTAATAATATGTTGGTCGATATTAAGAAATAAATAGTATTATTTGTTAACAGCCCTAGAATATAGAAACATAGCATTATGCCCAACCAATCCATCTACAGAAAGGTTAAGAAATGGAAATTTCATTTCAAATGGCTCCTCAAATCTATGGCTCATAAGCAAACCATTAATTTCCAATGTCTAAATACCTTCAAAGGAGTAAATATTTATGTATTAGTCCAGTCATGTGAAATCTGCCCAAATAAGATCTGATTTGAAAACTTTCAATGTAAAGTGCTAAGTTTAATGAAAAACAGTATATCTGCATGCTGTTAGTATGGTTGGTATCTAATGCTGTGATGGAGTAATGCTAATTTAGAGCTTGCCATATGAGAGGCATATGTGCAGCTTTTATTTTTTCCATATTAAAAATATTTCTTTAAACAAAAATAAATTCCAGTCAGCCTCTTATCAGGAAGGAACATTATTAAGTCTGCAAAACAGTCACAATGAAAAGAAGCCCAGAATATTAGCAAAAACTGCTAAATATGCTTGTCATTCTATACATAAGCTGAATTCACTATGATGCTTTGCTTAATTTGCCTACATCCCAACACAGGCTTTGAAAAACTCCTCTAAATGCCACAACTTTGTAAGGGACATATATGGTTTCATGATATTTCTGCTGCAGAAACTTCTTAGGTTATCACCTCTCCCACAAAAAAAATCCCAAAACCAACCAAACAAAAAAATTCAAATACCCAAAACCCAGCAGAGAGAGTTGACTAATCAAACTAAAATTTCCTATGAAGGCACCAACTATGAAGTAGCTTGGCAAAAAAAAATCACATTTATAAAGTCTAGATAAAATCAACCAAATAAACAAAATGCATTCCTTACTTAATCTTCAAAAAACAAATACCTACTATCTCTGGATGTTTTAAATAACCAAGTTTAGGACTCTGAAGTCTTGAATAAAATCAAAATCTAACCATCTTTAAAGCTACCTTAAAATAATCATGGAACTCTGGAATGTTACCACCTCTTATAGCTATATTAGTTCTTAGGAAACCAATCTGGTATTACTAGTTTGAACTGTTTGTATCCATATATTTCATTTAGAAAGAAACAAATACAGATATCTCATACCCTGTGGTTGACTGATCATTCATACCAGAGAGTACTTCAGTATAGGTGGGGATCACAGCAGGGTAGATAGTGAATTTAAGGAATGGATCTTATTAACCATTTATACACAGATACACACACACACACAAAGAGGTACATTTCACTGAACTATTAAGTAACAATTAAGTGAATTGTTAAATAACTAGAAAATAGAATAGTATTTTTTCCTCCAAACTAAGGTATCTATTTAGGCTATTAATGCAGACTAATTTTAAGTAATTATCATGCAAGTATGAAGATTTGAAATTGTAATTTATAATTTAATGATTCCTAAATATGCTACCAGATTTAAAACAAAACCCTTTACTATAACCACCATAATCTGCTAACGTTTGAAAAACTGAACATGAAACCACTGTAGAAACTAACTTAAAAATAAAAAGTCTGAATAATGAAGATTATACATTAAGGACAATAGTAACAAATAGTTATCTTTTTAGCTTTCATAACATACATATGGCTCAAATGAATCAATTTAAACTCTAATTAGAATTTTAAAAGACTCGAGTTTTTCACTGAATGTATTTATCATTAGAAAAAATTTCTGAATTTTTCAGTTAGTAGGATTTATTCTGACATTAGAAAGCCAACACTAGGCTCAAAAGCAAGGACACTGAAATTAAAAAAAAAATCTGGATTACTTTGTCAGTAGGCTTTACTCAAATATCTAAAAGAATCACTCAGTAAAATAATAGTGTACTTATTACAAATTAATCTTTATCTTCCCAGCCCATTCTTGTTTTAAAACATATATACAATGAGACTAATGATACAACAAAATACTTATACTACTTCATACATTTTAGGTGTGATTTATTCTAAATATTTTAAGAAAAAAAATTTTAATAGTTACTATTAAAAAATACCTTCAAAACATTTACCATTCAAAATTTATAAAAAGTACTGATTTTATTGTGCTGAAATATATATTCTTTTCATAAAGATTTTATGTAAAACAACTTGTGGTTTGAAACAACTTTATTTGCATTTTCTATAAAAGCATTTTGACACTTCTAAAGTCTAATTAATTTTCTTCAAAATAGTTCATCTTTGCTAGGACAAAAGAAAAGTTTCATGTGATGTCTCAATCGGTGAATAAAAAAGGTTTATAACTTCACTCTTATGTTGATAAAACCTTTGCATTCGCTGAGTAGAAATAAATTATTGAGGATAAAATTATTTTAAAAATATACAGTGGAGTTAAGAGAGACAATATAACCTCTGATCACAGTAGACCCTTTGAACAACATGGGGGTTAGGGGTGACGACCCTCCATGTGGTCAAAAATCTGTATATAACTTGTGGTCGGCCCTCCTTATATGAGGGTCCTCCGTATCTGCTGATTTAAGCAACTGGGAATCGTGTAGTACTGTAGCATTTACTATTGAAAAAAATCCATGTATAAGTGGACCCGAGCAGTTCAAACCAGTGTTGTTCAAGGGTCAACTGTACTTTTAGTAAAATGGCAAAGTCATGAGTAGCATAATTTTCTGGTATTTCAATGGTATGGTGTTTGAGAAAAAGATAACTGCTCCAAATGACTTCATGATTAAATAAAATACTTCACTGCACAAATGAATCTGCTTCTGAGAGAAAGTTAACATAGGCAGGATTAGAGAGATTTGAGAAAAGCATTCATCAAAGAAAAACGTATGTAAAACAAGAGGCTTGTGGTCCCATTATGACAACAAGGCCAAAAGCGAGGGATTAACCCTCAGAGCAGAGATAAAAGTACAGTAATGAGAAGCTGGATGTAATCACCATTAAAACATAGAGCACATTTAATAGCTATCCAAACATTACCCTACGCTGGAAAAAATACGGTTCAAAGGAGGTGCCCTCTCTCTGTTAGGCTGGGTCTTTCTTTGATGCTATCTGCAAGAAACACATTCACTTTGTCCCCAAGAACTCAATTTCTGTGTGTAAGAGAAGATTTTCCAAACATAATATCAACTGTGCTTCAGAGTTGCTGCTGAAGTAACTGGGAACAGTATTCTCTGAATAGCAAGGTGTTAGGACTGACTTCCTCAAAATAACTATTTGCTCTTTAGTTGGTAGTTCTTTTATATGTGTGATTTTTTAAAAAATTAAGGTAACTTTGGGACTTCCCTGGCAGTCCAGTGGTTAAGACTCCTTGCTTCCACTGCAGGTGACACGAGTTCAATCCCTGGTCAGGGAACTAAGATTCCGCATGCGGCATGGTGCGGCCACAATAATTTTTAAAATTTAGGATAACGTTCACATAACAAAAAATTCACCATTTTAAGTGTACAGTTCAGTGGTTTTTAGTATATTCACAATGGTGTGCAACCATTACCACTATCTAATTCCAGTACATTTCATCATCCCCAAACCTCATCACCCATACATATTAAGTAGTCACTCCCCCATTTCCCCCTCCCACCATCCCCTGGAAACCACTGATCTACTTTCTGTTTGTATGGATATGCCTATTTTGAACATTTCATGTAAATGGAATTATACAATATGTGGCCTTTTGTGCCTGGCTTCTTCCACTTTTAACTGCCTGTTCTTAGACCACTCCGAAAGGGCCGTAATTCCAAGTACACTAAACCGCAGGTGCTGAAGATTCTTGATCTGTCCTCTGAGTGCACTTTAGTTTCTACAGACCTCCTATGTATGATGATGTTCTAGTTCTTTGACTGCCTTTTGATCACATGAAAATGGACTGTAATGGGAAATACAAATTATTGTCTCTGGAATATGTCTTTGGAATAGAAAATAACCCATTGGATGGAGTTTCTGAAGTGGGAAAGAATAGCAAAGAACAGGGGAGTAAAATTTTTGATTTGACCATAATATCTTAACAGTGACATGTACCCAGGTTATATTTTTCTCAGTGACATTTAAGCTGTTCTGGAAGACTGAGAACACCAAGCCATTTTTTAGTATCTCAGAGCATTTAATAAGTGCTCTGTAGCATGTGAAAACTGAAGTTAAAGTGAGAAGCCACAGTAGGCTGATTCTTTATCAGACTCTTGTTGACACTCATGGAGAGATTTAGTCTCAGAGTTAAATTTGTTCTCCATAAGTTAGTTCCTGGAGCTTCAACTCAAATTGTCATATAATTGTGCTTCAAAGTGAGTTTTTCATATGTTTATCTTGTCTGTATGATGTAGAAACTCATAGATAAGGAATTAAGCATAATGTCTTAGCTTTCCAAAGGTGGAAAAAATATTGGTGTATTGTGTGTGAACTGTGAACTGGGTTAATCTCTGCAGAACTTTATAAAAGGCTAAAAATATTTGTATAAAATAGGAAGGTGCTGTCATCCCCAAAATCTTAGTCTCAGTCTGTCTTTCTCTCACCCACACATAAGAAAAGTCTTTAATTAGTACAAGCACGACGGAAACCATTTAGTAGCCTTTCTTTAAAACAAGAGGCAGAGATCTTATCTAACTTACTGTTATATTACCTGTGTCTAGAATAATACCTGGCTTGAAGCAGGAGCTCAAAAACTGTTCAGTGCATGAAGGAACAAATTTATAAATGTGAACCTGTGACAACCAAGTTCTCACTGCCAGAAGGTACTGTGGGGAAATAACAACGGTGATTAAAAATGATGACTACCAGATTTCTGCTTTGGCCATAGTAGAGTAGCTTGTGATTGGAAGTAACTCTCCCAGTGAAAACAACAATGAAAGCTAAATAAAATACATAACATCTGCTTATGGACATCAGGGAGCAAACCGATGTAGGCAGAACCTAAGGAGCTGTAGTCCCTGAAAGAAGGAAAGCACACTGGGGTGAGCTCCACATTCATTCTGCATTCTCTGGAGGCACTAAAAATTTACACAAGGAAATAAAGCCTAGCATAAAGCAGCAATCCCAGTTGGTTGAAGAAACAAAGGTTGGGGCTTCCCTGGTGGCGCAGTGGTTAAGAATCCACCTGCCAATGCAGGGGACACGGGTTCGAGCCCTGGTCTGGGAAGATTCCACATGCCGTGGAGCAACTAAGCTCGTGCGCCACAACTACTGAGCCTGCACTCTACAGCCTGCAAGCCACAACTACTGAGCCGACGTGCCACAACTACTGAAGCCTGCATGCCTAGAGCCTGTGCTCCACAATAAGAGAAGTCACCACAGTGAGAAGCCCGCGCACCGCAACGAAGAGTAGCCCCTGCTTGCCACAACTAGAGAAAGCCTGCGCGCAGCAACAAAGACCCAATGCAGCCAAAAATAAATAAATAAAAATAATTTAAAAGAAAAGAAACAAAGGTTGGAGTTTGGGCTACCAAAGTAGCTAGGACATGAGGGACAAAGTCCCAGAGAGTAGAAAAGCTCAGGAAAGTGAGCCTGAAATACTTCCTCTTGAAGTATTTGCCAATCCTAAACCATGTGCACAAGGTGAGACCTTCAGAAACCCAGCAAACAGCAGCAACTGGGAGGCTAAGGAGATGAGCAAAACTCTTGGTGCTGAGGAGAGAGAGGCTGGAGTTCAAGGTCACCAAGGTGAAGTGGCCCCAATAAACACCCCAGCTTTTCAAATGAGAACCCAGAGAGTCCATGTGCCAGGAATAAGGGAAAAACTGAAACCAGTCCTAACAAAATCTAAAATCAACCCTCAGTGGGGTTATGGTGATCTGCCTATACTCTACGTACTTGCTGGAAGAAAACAGAACCATTTTAGGAGGAAGATATCATTCAGGGCCTCCACAATTTTTAATATGCAATGTATGGTATTCAGCTAAACTTACTAGGCATCCTAAAAAACAAAACCAAATGACTGAAAAACAAGAGGAAATATACATGGACAGTAGAAACAACCAATAGCTGGTAATTCAGACACTGGATTTATCAGACAAGAACTTTAAAATTACTTTGATTAAGAAGTTCAAGAATATAGAGGAAAAGACTAAGAATTTCAGCAGAGACCTAGAGTCTATAAGAGAGTCAATGCATATTTTAGATCCCAAAATACAATATGTGACATTAAAATTAATAGTTATTAGATCCAGCAGAAAAAAAGATAACTGAATTGGAAGACAGGTCAGTGAATATTACACAGATCGAAGTAGAGGGAGAAACAAAGATGGAAAACACAGAAAAGACTGTAAGATATATATGGAACATGGTGGAAAGGTTTGGAAGATTCCTAGAAAAGAGGAAACAGAGAATGGATTGGAAATAATTATTCGAAGAATGATTGGTTAAGAATTTCCAACATTGAGGAAGAACATCAACAGATTCTACAAAAATATCCTTCAAAAATAAAGGCAATATTGAGCTGTACACTTTTAATGGGTGAATAGTATGTTGTATGAATTTTATCTCAATATATGTGGTACAAAAGGAAATAAAGGCAAAAGAAAGTTTCAAAAAACAAAAACTAAGATAATTCATTGATAGCAGACTTGGCACTAAAGTAAATCCTAAATAGAGTTCTCCAGGCAGAAGGAAAATAATCCCAGATAGAAGTAAGTCTAAGGCGACTGCTAAATGAATTTTTAAAAAATCTCCAACAAACTAAAATACTAGAGAAAAAAAGGGTAACAGAGAATACTTGGTTTATTCAAAAGAAAGCAGAACAAGAGAAATAGAGGAACAAAGAGGAAATGGGACAAATAAAAAACAAACTGAGGTGGTAGATTTAAAACCAGGAATCAGTAATCACATTAACTGTAAATGGACTAGATACCCCAAATAAAAGACAACTCAAAAATCTTAGGCAAAATATTAGCACACTGAATCCAATTATATATGAAATGAATAATACACCATGACCAAATGTGGTTTATTCCAGGAATGCAACATTTGAAAATCAATTAGTGTAATTTATCACTATAAGAGGATAAAGGAGAAAAGTCACATGGTCATCTTAATAGAAATACTATTTAATAAAAACTCTCAGAAAGCTAGGAGTAAAAAATTGTGGGTAAATGGTATCTATTTTAAAATTTATATCAAACATCATATTGAATGGTGAAATACTGAATTCTTATTCTGAGCTCAGGAACAAGTCAAAGAGGTCCATTGTTACCACTTCTATTCAACATTTTGCTAGAAGTTCTAGTGAACTCAATAAGGTAAGAAAAGAAAAACTGGGAAGGGAGAAATGAAACTATCATTATTTACAGAAGATACGGTTGTACATATAAATGAAGAGACACAAAAGAATCTACAGAATTATAATAATTGAAGTGAATTTAGTAAGGTTACTAGATGCAAAGGCAATATAAAAAATCAATTATATTTCTAACTACTAATAAAAAAGAATTAGCTAATAAAATACAAACATCAAAAATCCAGAAATAAATTTAATCACTACATGTAAATCTTAAAACATTGCTGAGACAAATTCAAGAGGACTAAGTAAGTAGAGGGATATACCACATCTATGATTGCAAAACCCAAAATTGAGGAGATATAAATTCTCCTGAAATTGATGTATATTTTCAATGCAATACCAGTTAAACCCTAATGGATATCTGCACCCACCCCCCAAGGAAACTGACAAGCTGTTTCTAAAATGTGTATGAAAATGCAAAGGGTCAAGAAGAGCCAAGACTATCTGGAAGACGATCAAAGTTAGAAGTCTTTCATTATCAGGTATGAAGACTTTGTAAACATTCCAACTGCAATGCACTGAGCTTTTCAATACATTGGCCTGGGTCAAGTGGATACTCTTACAGAAATAAATGAACTTTGGCTACTGTCTCACACCATATACAAATATCAGCGCTAGATGGATTGTATGCCTAATGTGAATGGTAAAACAAGGCTTTTAGAAGAATTTAAGAATATCTTCATAATATTGGGGCAAAGATTTATTAAACCGGACACAAAAATTGTTAGCAATAAAAGAAAAGATGGGTATATTGGACTTCATAAAAATTAGTGCTTTCTGGTCATCAAGGGTCACCATTTGGAAAGTGGAAAAGCAAACCAAAGAGAAGATGTTTATAATAATACATCAGACCAAAAACTCATATCATTAAAATATAAAGAACCCCAGCAAATCAATAGGAAAAAGACAGATAACCCAATAAATATGAACAAGTGACTTGAACAGGCACTTAACAAGTGAAAATTTCCAAATGGCTAATAAAGATATAAAAAGGTATTCCACATATCATTACTTCTCAGAGAGATGCATATTAAAACCACAACAAAATACATACTTACCATAATGGATAAAACCACAAAGAAATACACACTTGCCAGAATGGCTAAAACTAATAAGGCTGATGGTACCAAGTACTGCTTGAGGACATAGAGCAGCTGGAACTCTCATACATTGTTGGTGGGAGTTTAAATTAGTACAACCACTATTGAAAACTATTTGGCAATATCTTCTACAGCTAAATATACATCCATCCTATGATTTAGTAGTTTTATTCTTATGTATAAACCCAAGAGAAATGAGTGCATGTGTGCACTAAAAGATATGTACAGGAATGTTCATGGCATCTTTAGACATAAAAGCCAAAAATTATACGCAACCCACGTGTCCACCAATGGTAGAATGGATCAATTACAATATACTTATTTGATGGAATACTACAGAGTAATACAAAAGAGCAAACTATTGTTATTGCTACATGCAACAACATACGTGAATTTCACAGACATTATGATGATCAAATAAAACCAGATACGAAGACTACAGACTGTATAATTCCATTTACAGGAAGGTCAAGAACAGGCAAAACAGAAGTGACAGAAGTGACAGAAGTCAGAACAGTGGCTACGTTTGAGTATGGACTGGGAGCCTCATCTTGATCCAGGTGATGGTTATATGGGTGCATATATATGTAAAAATTCATTGAGCTGTCACTTAAGATCTGTGCACTTTATACATCATACTGCATTAAAAATGTTAAAAATATGATCACTACTTATGTAGTGTTAGTCCTCCATTTTGACTGGTCTCTTTGGCCATAGAATGTCAGGGGTCTGGGTGGAAGGCAGTAGGAAAAGTTTGGGAGGAGGCAGAGAAACAGAGAGGAAAATGTTATCAAATGGGCCTCCCAGAAGAAAATCACCACCTTACATTACAAAGCTTGTGTATAACATGTTGAATAAGTTCATTTATCCACACAATAGACAAATTAAAAGATATTTATCTATAGGCCATTGAAATAGCATTTTTGTAAAGTAGCCCTCTCCATGTTCATACCAAATGTTTGTATCTCAGAGTGGTAAGGTTCCTCACTTTCTCACATAGGATCATTATTTTCTTATTCCTAAATAACTTTCATCCCCAAATTTATCTTTCTCTGTCCCAATCGAGTCTTTATTTCTCTGATCTTAATTCCAACCTATAAATGTTAGTCAATACGTATTAAGAAGTAGTGAGTGAAACACCAGTGTAGGGATACATTAATGTGTGTGGTCATACAACTGGAAAACAAAGAAACAAGAAAAGTACACATGCTGCAGTGAATGAAGACAACACAGACGGCAGTGGATAGGAATGGCTTTCCTTTGAGTTGTGGCTTGACAATACTTTTAATTGTCCACATAGAACAGAGGAAAAACTATGTTTTTCATCTTTTTATCTTCCATTTACTTTCTAGAAAGACAAAGCCTTATCTTTATGCAAAGCCGTGGAACAATTTACATAGTTACATAGATTACTGCAGCTTAGATGATTTTCAACAAGTTTTCAGTTCCACACCCAAGGATACATTACCATTTTAGACAGAAGTATACAAGCTATAAATTAAAATGCCAGTCTTTTCAAAATTCTTCCAAGTATGTGTATATGTGGTTTCCTCTTCCTGTTTAAAATTCATGCAGTAAAGTTTTAGGGGTATTTTTCAAGATTTTAGTACTAACGTATTAACTTTATATGTGATGTAGCACCTTTACATTCCCCTTCTTATCCATCAAAAGAAAGAGAATTATTGTACATTTAATCTCTCCTTTTACCAGTATTTATGACTTGAGCGAATAGGAGAGCACTACAGTACCTAAAATAAACTGTTATGAAGAATCAAATGTCTACCACAGCAACAGGTCTTTTAGGAGGATTATCATCGCACATCCATTCCAACACAACAGTGCACATTTACTCTCCAGCCTCTCACAAAGTTAAAAATAAAACTGCAGTTAAGAATGTCAAGTTCCTCAACCTTACTGAATTTTAGAACAAATAAAACAAGAGAAACAGTGATTTTCCAATCTATCTACAAGCAGAAATGCCAGGAAATAAACCTGTAGTATTCTGCTCATACAACTTAAATGTCCTTTTCTAAGTCATGACATTTTGGGGGGTTGTTCTTTCTGTTTTATTCTGCTTTTTCAACATAGGAGGACTTCAAAACATAAATTAAAAGATCAAAACTGCTCCCTATGGGAAGGAACAAGAATTAAAATGGATTTTTTTTTTTTTTTTTTTAGCGAAGAGACAAATTTTACATAACTGTACAAATTAAAAATGTTATGCAATGGAGAAGATTAAATGGAAACCACATCATGTTAAGTATTATCCCATTTTCCTGTGCTCTGGAGAAACGTTGCTGTATTGAATACTACTTGACTGATCTGAAGTATTCAACTCTTTATGATAACCTAAGCAGTTATCTAAGTAGTTTCTAAGTTTCTAAGTAGAAAAATATTACAAAATGTCCTTCCACCTATTCCAGCAGAAATACACCAGGAAAATTAAGCCTGAAGAATAACTACCAAGAATCCTGTCTGTTCATTCCAGTCTCCTTCTAAATACAAAGTATCAAGCTTTTCACCATGTGCTCAAAGGAATAATGGAAAGGAGATAGCTGGCAATAAGCAGTACCTATTTTGCACTAATATGAAGAAGCCAAGACAGATGTATTTGGGAGCCACTTTAATGTCTTACACCTTTTTGGTGTAATAGTAGGTAAATATAAAATACTGGCACCTGCTTAGTTCACAAATTCATGAACTGAAAAGTGGACAACTGCCTTGGGGAAGGGAAACACAATTACCTAATTACATAACAGGGAGCTGGGCATACAAAGAAAAGGGCTCAGAAGAAATATCTTGAAATCTCAAAGGTAAGAAATGCTGAAGATGAGGACTGAAATGAGACTAACCAAATGTTTCTAAGATGAAAAATGTTGCCTCCTTGAAAATATACTTTTGCCCCATATAAACAAAATTTAAATAATTACCCTTAAGGGAAACATTCTCTCTAAGGAATATCACAATTTGGAGTTACTTAACAAGACAGCAAATAAAACCTTTATGCAGCTGTAGCAGCTATTTTCTTTGGATGGTTTATACTTAAACTATTTATTTGATGCATCTGTTATCTTATGATTACTTTTCCATTCCTTGAGTTTTATAATAACTTGAATTTAAATTCTGAATTTTATTAGAGCCTGCTACATTCATTTTAGTGCCAGATAAAGGTATCAAATAAAGGGGGACTCTTGTGTGGGGTAAATAAATTAATTAAAGGCCAGAAATTGGGGTGTTATAGTGTAAGACATTTGAGGGTCCAAAAGTTATACAATTGAAAGATATTTCATTATATTACAATAATTCATCTATAATTATATTGCTATGGTGTAAGTAGCATATCAGTATTTAACTTATTTACTTAGATCTTAAGAATATCAGAAATGTGATCATACAATCACCTAGATCATGTTATTGATCATTGGGAGAAAACCCAAAGTAAAAATGTGGTCTAACACACATATAGGGCCAATAACTTAGAAATTTTCACCATTTTGAGGTAACCTGTTTTTAATAAATATGACAATAACAGGTGCTTGAAATGTGGGCAAGGTGAATAAGTAGACTTTAAATTGTATACTTTTATAAAGTATTTGAGAACATACTCCAAAAACTGAGATACAAAAGGAATTCCCGTATTAAAAAAAATAGTCACAGCTATCCTAGTAAGGTTTCTTTCAAATAACTTACCTTATACAAAGCCATTTTAGTTATTTATGTATCAGTAATAGTTATTTATCAGCATATCATAGTTATTTAAGAAATCAGCAGTAATATAAAAAAATAAATAAAAGGCAGTTTTTCAAGGGTAAATGAATCCGTAATTCCAAGATGGACCAGAATATTGAAATTAACTCAGAAGACTTGATTTTCTGTTCCAGTGGTTCAGTGGTTTATTGTTTTATAGAGGTTTGGAAGAATTAATGAATTTCAAAACAGCTAATTTAATTCATTCAACCATAGGATCTGGCACAGTAATTAGAAGAAACTGGTCTTTTAAAATGTCTTTCCTCTATTACTCTCCTTTTCTTATTCTTGCCTCTCGATTAGCCATATATAGTTATAAAATATATGAGTCAGGATTTATGATGATATGAAAATTACATACACTATAATCAATAAAGGAAGAACAGAAGGGATGATTTGGCTCTATCTCCAAAACTGTTACAAAGAGAATTTAGTGTATGTATTTGTCTTAAACCTACTTCTGTTTTTCTCCTAATACCAAAAAGAGTCCTTTCATTTAACATTTTCATATGAATTATTTTTTAGTTTATTTTTGATGTGACTAAACAAAAGCTTTGTGAATTTTAAAGTGCAATTCACTGACACTGACAGCCTGCATGTACCATAACTGCTGCTAACTCAGCATCTTTCTGGTATTTATAAGTAGAGTGAGGATGAAGATATTCTATAAGTGGGCACTACTCTGAGTGTTTTCTGACCTCTTCTCAAAAGCCCATTCTAGATTATTCAAGGAGGCTCACCAGTTGATAAATTAGCCTTCTCTTTCCTTCCTTTTACTCTGCCTGCCATTTTACCATTTCATTTTCTGTCAAGTCCTCCAGAAGAAGAGGCAATGAAAATAAATGAAAGTGAAACCCACTGATTTCCAATATTCACAGTGCATCAATTACACCATCAGTCATTAGGGTATACCAACCATTCTTCTGGATCATTTCCCCTTAGCAACAAAGTCCCTTTGGATTATACTTTACTAGTATCTTCTACTAGAATGCACAGTTTTAAAAATGTCTTGAAGAGCTAACTAACACATTTCTAGATATAGTCAACCTTACTATAGATATAAATGGACATTTTCTTGATTATTGTAACCCTGTGCCTGATGGGGTCACATTCTGTGAATTAGCTACAGAGTTTGGTAATAATGCACCTAAGATTTCCCGTCATTACTAAGAACGACCATAAGCTAGCAGTACAAAATTTTCATTGACTCAGTGAGAACTAGGTAGCCATTTGGGCCACTGAAAAGTATAAAAAGTTATTTCTGATAATCATTGTGGACAAAAATGTGAACCGGATAATACATTTTGAAAATAGTTTAATATTTGCCATTTTTGTTGCCTGTGCTATTAATATATACATTGGTTCAGTAATAAATATACTATTACATAGAGTGCAATATTTTTAGTATTCATAACTGGTTGAAATTAATGCTGCTATTATCTCAAGAAAGGAATAAATAAATATCATGCCCAATTCCAAACTAATGCTCAAGAGGTTATCATTAACAAAAACTACAAAATAAACATGTTGGGCCTTTTTAAGCATGATTCCTGTAAACATCGCAAAAAATCGCTTTTCTCAGTCCTGACATTTCGTGTGATGGCTTTAAAAGAAAATACAACATACAAATCCTATCACTTCTTTTTTTGCATAGGGGATGAATTAATCATATTTTGAAATGCAGCAATCATTCAGTGAAATGTCTTCAGCACACAGCACTTGTTTTCGGTATGAATTCAGAACTTTTGAGCAATAAAAGTGCTCTGCATAAGTTTATAAAATATGCTTTCTGGATTTAAATTTAACAGAAAAATTTCAAAACAAGTCATAGTTATAATTCTAAAGTATTATGTACATAATATCTGACTACAGGAGGAAAAGCCTCACTGCAGCACAGCACAGTGTACAAATAAGCACAGTGTTTAATAGAATTTCCCTTTAGGTGTTCCTCACATCAGTGCCTCTGGGGCTAATGATTACGTTATACAAGGCCCCTTCTACTTGTTGCATCCAAAGTGGAAGGGGGATGTGAGGGCAAATTTAAAGTAGATAATGGGGGGGAAAAAAAGGCAAAAATACAGTACATATGCTTTAAAGAGTGCACTTTATGAAATAGCTTGCTTTATTCATATTCTTTTATAAAGTGCAACATTACTTAAAACAGAGACATGTACCTTAATATTTTGCAATAACCATTAAAACAAATTGCCAGGAAAGAGCAGTGCAAAATTAAAAACATACGTAGCTTAGCATGCATCTCAGATGGGTCCCCGATATAGAGCGTGGGACCTGAAGTTCTTATATCTTTTTTTTTTACTTTTTAGAAAAAGATTAATAATAGCAGGTTATCGTCATAGGTAACCATAAAATAAAAACAATAAGTTAAAATCCTCTCTGAAGAAATAAGTTTATGCCACACGTAAAATTCATTACAGACTCTTTTTCAAAACAGAACTTTTTTGCTGATACATCACTGTTCAAAGGGTGCAAGTCTCTTAAAAGCCCACGATGCCCACAAGGCGAAGCAAAAGGTATCATCACAGTACGAGGAACTCTTGCTGGCAGACATCTGAAGAACCTGTGACTTACTTTGTCAGCAGCTCAAATCTCACCAGTCCCTAATTAAATTGACAGACATCTTTGCTCTTTCAGAAACAGTCCTGTTGGCACCATGCTAGGTCACTAAACAGTATGACATGTGGTCTATTCACAGTAACATTCTCTGTCCAGTGCTTTTGGATGAGGATAACCAATCGGGTTTTCCTGAAAAAATTCCCCGCGAGGCAGATTCCAAGGAGACCGATGGGACACGTTTTTCAAAGCACAGAACCTGGCCGCAGGCGCACGACGAGGGAGCTGAAGGGACAATGCAGCATCCGTTATGCTGCTACCGTTCCTATGCTACTCAGTCTGAGAACTGGAAGAGGGTCTCTGGGTTATTGCTGTCGGCAGGATTGCTGGGCTGCAATGTCTTTGTGGGTGTCCTTTTGCCATGAGAATGGGAGGAAGAAGAGTGAGAGCTTTCACTGGAGCTGCTGCGCGTCTCGGTACTGGTGCTGGTCTTCTTCATTTTCCTTCTCTTCGCCAAAGGGGCCTTATCAACATTCTGAAGGCAAAACCCCTCTCTCTTGTACTTGTTAAAGGCCTAGGGGAGAAAACAAGGGGAACCCCCGTGAAGGCAAAAGGACTGAGGTCTTCCTGGCAGTCATGACTTACAGAGAACTTGCGTTTGGCAAGCTTGGCAACCACAGCTTCAAGTTGTTCTGGGAACGTGGTCCTTAAAACCACTGTATCCAAAACTCCGGGCAGGGTACAGAAGCTCATGGGAAAGGGTTTCTGAGGGCTCTGTTTAAATCCACATGTTAGGGCGTCCAGGAGTCACAATTCTAATAAATCTTTTGAAGAGGGCAGGGCTACCTCTCAGTTAAAAAAAACCACTGACGGACTGGAAATTCTTGAAGAATATCAGCAATCTAACTCACCTCTCTCCATTACTTTGACTAGTTCTGTGTCTGAGATTTAAAATTCCAACCACAAAGTCCCAACACAGAGCCCCTGATCTCCACTCCCACGTCAATGCAATTTGGGTACATCTTGGACACAATATATGCAGAGAAGATTAGCTCTATAAACCTCAGCCTGGCTTCCTCCTCACAGCAGCCTGTCTTTACTTTTCTTAGCTTCAAGCTTAGGCATTGCTGAAGTGACAACCTTACATCATATGTCACTGAGAAGGTTTGGATCACCTGCCTCAAATGCTTGCAGTTCATCTCTTCACACCTCACCAGATCCCAGCTCATTAATATTTTAATCCATTTCTGCAGCTGAAGAGGAAATGCTATCCTGTCTCCTTTCTCAAGATAATCCCTTCAGAAGTAATTTTATTTCTCTCTAACTCACTGGCTCCTTATCCTTAATGTGTTTGCATCTGCTTGGCACGAATGTGCAGAATCTACAGTTGTTGCTATGCAGTCTCAGCCTTTCGAGTATACAGTCTTTACTTAATACCAATTAATTTACTTCTTATCCCTCACAGTCTCTAGAACATATTATGCACAAAATGATTTTTGAATGAATGGACCTTCACATGTGCCTTAGTTCCTAATGTCCATTTACAGTTTTTACAGACAGTCATTTAGCTTATTTGAGAGAAAAAGTGTTCTAATACAGACTTGTGGTTGCCAAGGGGGAAAAGGGGTGGGGGAGGGATGTATGGGGAGTTTGGGATTAACAGATGCAAACTATTATATATAGAATGGATAAACAATAAGGTCCTACTGTATAGCACAGGGAACTAGATTCAATATCCTGTGATAAACCATAATTGAAAAGAATATGAAAACGAATGTGTATATATATGTATAACTGAATAGCTTTGCTGTACAGAAGAAATTAACACAACATTGTCCATCAACTATACTTCAATAAAACAAAAATTTTTTTAAAGTTCTAATAGTATGCATATTGTTTTCCTTACCGAGTCAAAAATTTCAACTATTCAAATATCAGACTACTGCCTCATCTCACAAACTCATTCTAAATGTCAAATAAATATTTTGTGGGTTAGCGGTGACTCTGGTCCCCATGCACTTTCTGTTTATGAATGTGTTTATATCATGAAGGGATTTATAAAAGCATATCTAAAATTAAAAGAACCCATTTTAAAAACTGTATTGCTAAGAGGGTGTCTCTTAGCAATAGATTATAGAGTAAGAACATCTATCTGATCCCTTTCCAAACCGCCTTACAAGTGCAGAGCCCAGAGCCTTACATGGAAGGTTGCTTTCACACAGGTGTGCACAGCAGCTCCTGAAGACCCTAGAATGTCTGGAGTCATCAGAGGATTTGAGGATAGCTGACTGCCATCTTGAAGCCATTCATTGTATCTCAAGCCAGACATTTTAAGCCTTTTATTTGGATCGACTGTGAGAAGTCCTGTGGGAATAAATAAGATATTTTTATTTTAGGATTTGTCATTTCAAACATAGTTTAAAATGAACCTCAGACATAGATCTCAATTATGTTCACAAGACATGACGGTTTCTGTAAGGCGTCAACCTCCTACAAAGGTAATTACGTACATTTTCATGTACACTTAAATCCCCTAGTGAATACCGGATGCTAATAATAAAGCCCACAGTAGCCTATATCTGGAGGCTGGAGGCTAGCTGGCTTTCCAATCAGGAGAAAATAACCACCTAAAACAAGGACTCCCACTGGTGACCAGGCAAACTCCCCCAAAACAAAGAGTACCGAGATTTACTTCATTCATGTACCAACATCTTCTACAAGTTAGGGAGTGTGGAGGTACGCAGATGGACACTCAGAGAAGAGCTGCGGGGAGGCACACAGACAAAACCCAGGTCTCATCACATTACACGACAAGTGCTGTAGCACGAGCCACGCGCACGGCAGGCCCAGGGGAAAGGCTCAGCCTGGGGAGTGCGGGCACCCTGGAAGGCTCCCAGGGGATGAGTCCTGGGGGATGAGCCGTAGTGGGTTTGATGAAGAAGGGTGCCCTTCTTCAGGGATTAGGAACAGCACATGTAAAGGCGAGCAGAATCCGAGCGCTCAGCACATTTGAGGAATTCAAGTGTTCGAGGATGGTGGAGCGAAGGTGACAGGAAGCAGAGGCAGGCAGGGCCAGGCTGTGAAGGGCTTTGAATTGTGAAGGCTGCACTCTGGAGTTTGACCTGAGGCTCACAGGGATTCTCTGAAGGATTTTTAACAGAAAAGAGGCATGATTGCCTTTGGCTATTAGGAAGGTCACTGTGCCGACGGATGACAACCACGTAAAGTGAGAGGAAGTGAGACAAGTTGAAAGCATGTTGTGGATTTTAGGAGAGAGACGATGACAAGAACTAAGGTGACAGCCATGTGAGTGGGGAGGAGGGGTGGCTGGGAGCGATGCTGCGCCCGCAGGACTGGGTGCCTGGCTGCGGAAGGCGAGGGGGGTTGCGGGGATCTAGGGTGATGCTGGGCCCTGTCCTGGTGATCTGGCTTCGTGGCCATGTAAAAAGAGGGGGCAAGGAGGAGGCACATGCTTGGGGGAAAGGAGAGTAAAAAGGAAGAGGTTCATTTTGGAGGCGTGAGACTGAGATGCTGGTGGATCCAAGTGCTAGTTCACGTAGTGAACGTGGATAAGATTACTGAGGGAGAGTGTTCTGAGAAGAAAATAAGGCTGAACAGAGTAGCCTGAAACCTCTCAGAACACACAGGGATTCCCTGAGTAATTCACAAGCAAATATATATCGTGGGTGTGATTCCACTTCAGTCACTACACATCATATAAAATACGAAATTTTTCATTAGATTCTTACCTTGGATCAAATCTTTAGCCTCTTGGGATACATTCTTCCAGGCTTCTCCTTCAAAGGAGAAATCTCCCTTTTTAATTTTCTTCATGATTTCTACCGCACTGGTGCACGTCAAACTTTTGTCATGAGATTGGAATGGAACTTGCCCTGACAACATTGTATACTATCAAGAAAAAAAAGGAGCAAAACAGAATGTCTGCCAAAATCACCATCAAAGCCACTCTGGTAATTTCATTACCAACTTAGCGTAATTTCCTAGATATTACACTTAGCATTACTGCGTTTAAAAGATTACATGACGGGGCTTCCCTGGTGGCGCAGTGGTTGAGAATCTGCCTGCCAATGCAGGGGACACGGGTTCGAGCCCTGGTCTGGGAGGATCCCACATGCCGCGGAGCAACTAGGCCTGTGAGCCACAGCTACTGAGCCTGCGCGTCTGGAGCCTGTGCTCCGCAACAAGAGAGGCCGTGACAGTGAGAGGCCCGCGCACCGCGATGAAGAGTGGCCCCCGCTCGCTGCAACTAGAGAAAGCCCTTGCACAGAAACGAAGACCCAACACAGCCAAAAATAAATAATAAATAAATAATAATAAAATAAAATAAAAAAAAGATTACATGACTTCAATCACTGAAACAACCAACACATTTCAGACTTGTATATAAAGAGGAATGGCTTAGTATGATATCAAGATTTAAAACCATTTTGATAACTGTATTCAGACAAGAAGAATAAAAAAGGGATACTCTAACCATCTCAAAAGATGGTATTAATGTTGACAGGGGGATGTGTACATGCCAAAGGAATTGCAGGCCCTGGCTAAAATGGCCCAGCAGGGATCAGGGGACACAAATGCGAATGGATCTTGAGGATGCTGAGCTGGAGTGGGTGTGTGGAACATAAGACCTGACTGACGGAGAAGAAATTATTGCCATGGAAACACTTGTCTGAGACTCAGGATTCAACATCCTGGCAGGGACACCTGGAGCCAGTACGAGTAGTCAGCTGAAATGGCTCCTTGAAGCTCGAACAAAACTGTGTACTGGGATCAACAGATGCACTGATTCGTAAAGCTGCAGCAGCAGTCGCTGTACTATGGACACGGCACACTCAGAATCAACCCGAGGAGGTCCAGAAGGCACAGCAAATTACATGCATAGGTGCACATCACCTCTCTCTGTTGCACCAATGTTTCTTCCTTAACTCACACCTATGGCCTCACTGAGGGGGGCTCCTGATGATCAACTGATGAAGGAAGAAAGGAAATTGGGCCTACTTGTCAGGTGGGTTGGCATTCTTTCACTTGGGTGCAGCTGGCCTGTTAGAACATGAAAAGCTCAGTGAAGACACCAGCTCAGGACAATACCCTGTGGGGTTGGGGTGCTGTCCTTTAGGACTGTGCTGAACCAATGGCTGATCCATTGTTGCTGGGTCCCCCATATGTAGATTCTATGGGTGCTCGACCCACTTATAGAATTCACGTTTCCTGTTCCTGCAGCCTTAGCGTCTGCTCAGTTAGAGGTCTTGGTTCCGTGAACTCAAGTGATCAGCTCCACTTGGTAACAGTAGGTGGCCACTCAGTGGGGCACCCTCTGCTCTCCCTCTTTCCCTGCCTCCCTGGGATTATGGTCCTTAGGTACATGATAAAACATAAGCTTTAACTTCAGGTTCTGCTTTCTGGGGAACCCAGACTGAAATATCTTTCTATTGTTGATGAAGATTTTGACCTGTTTCCAGTTTGGGGCATTTTGAAACATGCTGCTATATATCTTCTTGTACATGTCTTTTGGTACATAAAAATACACATTTCTGTTGGCTATATCCCTGAGATTGGAACTGCTGGGTCATTTGGTCTGTGTATGTTTGGTAGATACTGCCAAGTAGTTTTCCAAAATCTGCTCGCTTCTTAATCTTACCCCACTTCCTAACAGATACATTTGTGGCTAAGTACGAGAAAATATCCTTCATGTTACAGTTTTTTTCCTCTCATGTGTAATAATTCAACAGGCTGTTGCGTGGAAAAATTAATTCTCCGTCTTTGGAAATCTTTAAAGGAGACTGGTGACGGGGACTTTGTAGAAAAGATCCCTTTTCTGGAAGAGTTAGAATTAAACAAACTTTAGGGCTCCTCTCAACTCCAAGATCTTACAATTTAGTTGATTATCCAGGAATCAACTTCTGTTAAGAATAATTCTGTGCCTGCAAACTGTTTGCAAATGGTGTGATAAGAAAGTATCTATATACATAAAGATATACATCTCTCTCTATATATGTGTATATATATGTATGTATATACACACAAGAGGGAATTAGGGAGAAAGGAAAAGTAAATGTGGCAACGTGTTTAAATGTTCACAGTGTTATTCTCCCAAATTTTCTCTAGGTCTGAAATTTTCACAATAAAATTTTGGGAAGAAAGTGAAAAAATAAGAAATCCTGAATAAAACACTTGGAAGAAATATGTTTTAAATGTTATTATAGTCCATCTTGTGGATTTTCTAAATACTGTCTGTTAAGCTCTGAATCATTGTGTGCCTTAAAATTCTTATGCCGAAGAGCCAACCCCCAATATGAGTGTATTTGCAGGTAGGACCTTTATGGAGGTAAAGGTAATGAGGTCATGAGGGTGGGGTCCTCATCCAATAGGATTAGTGTCCTTACAAAAAGATACACCAGGGAGCTGGTTCTCTCTCTCTCTCTCTCTCTAAGTGCATGCACTGAAGAAAGGCCATGTGAGGACGCAGTGAACAGATGGCTGTTTGCAACCAAAGGGGAAAGCCCTCACCAGATACCAACCTTCTGGCACCTTGATATTGGACGTCCCAGCCTCCAGACTGTGAAATAAATTTATGTTGTTTAAGTCACCCAGTCTGCAGTATTTCATTATGGTGGCCCCAAGCAGACTTACTACACTGTGTAAACTCTATTTTAATTAAAGTCCTGTGAATTTCCAGTGAACTGCACATGCATGAGGTAGACTGAGTTGTAATCAAAGCTGCATGATATGACGTGATGCATCTTCCTGAAGTATTTGTTTTACCCAATGGGGGTAACATAAATTATTTTCATATTAAAGTATCCATATTCATGTGTATTAGATGCAACATGTAAAAGGGCCATAGATTTCTAAGGCAAACCAGATGACCCCCCCCCCCAAAAAATTTTGTGCTTACTATGGGATAGCTCAGGCTTTGTATCTAGATCCTCTGGAGATATGCACTCACTTATATGCACAAGTTTGCAAAGCATTCCTATTTTTTTTTTTTTTGGATAGTTTAATGCAGGTGCTAACTACGCTTTTCATCTGTATTTCGTGTCTCTAAAAGCAAGGATTTTTAAAAACCACAACCACAACCTATTATCACACCTAAAACAATTAGCAGTAATTCCTTTGTATCATCCAATAACCAGTCAATATTCAAATTTCTACAATTGTGTTATATACATTATATAAATATATCTGTATGACTTAGATTTAGAGTTTGAATTTAATAAATAGATTTGAAATTAGAATTTGTTTGAATCAGAATTCAAGTAAGATGCAAACATTGTTTCTTAAGTGTCTTTTAATCTATAGGTTCCCAGGCTATTTTTTTCTCATAATTTATTTGCTGGAGAAACTCGGTTGTTTGTCCTGTAGAACTTCCCGCAGTCTGGACGTTGTGATTGTACTCTTGTGGTATCATTTAATCTGTTCTTTGTCCCCTGTTCCCGTTTAAAACTTGACAATTAGATCTAGAGAGAAGCCTGGCTTCTCTCCATGCCATTATACAAAGTTATTTCCATAGACAGGGCATTTGGAGGCTCTAAAATACCTGCCTGCATGTCTAAGACTGTCTTTTAAAACCTTAAAAAGCATGGTAATTATATTTGGCCTGTATTTAAGTAAGGGCTCTTTTACAAGGGGTAAACATATTATTGCTAAAAAAGAAAGGCTCTTTTTTATTTAGACGAATTTTTTAGGAGAGTGCTACTGTAATCAGTTTAAGTCAAACAAAACTCTCAAATCTACAGAAATCCGTTTTTTATTTTAATTTAAAAATCATATTCATAAATATGTAATTTCATTTGAAAATTATAAATAATGACTTAAAACTGCTGAAATAAAAACCATATAAAGCTTAAAAATAAAAGAACCATCCTGCAGGGACAACTGGCTGCCATTGGGGGAAAACAAACTGACACCAAAATAAATCCCAGATGGAGTGCATAAGTATAAAAATAAAACATAATTCTAAAGGAAAATTTAAGAGAATATTTTTATAATCTTGGGTTGGGGTGGAGTGACAATCTGACATCAAAGCCAGATACCATAAAGGAAAAGACTAACATATATTACAACATAAAAATAAAAAACCTTCTCTATTTAAGCCTCTCAAAAAACAAAATTAAAACCCCATATTACTACAAACAAAGTTTTCAAAGACATGAAAAACCAGAAAAAACATTTCCAATATTAATGGCAGACAAAGGATTAAAATCCTTAATAGACCTTTCAGTTTCCATAAGAAAAATTTCCCCATAGGAAAGTGGGCAAAGCTCATAAACAGCAATTCATAATAGAGAAAATAAAAATGTTCAAATACATGAAAAGATGCTCAAACTGAATACTCATCAAGGAAATGCATGCAAATTATAACAACAGTAGGAAATAATTTAAAATTGAAATTGATAGTATCCTATGTATTCACATACAGTTGATGAGAACATGATCTGATAAACCTTCTAGAAGGAAATATATGTCAAAATAAAGATCTATATATCCTTCTCCTAGGAATCTATTCTAAGGAAATAATGAGACATCAAACTACATATATAACATAATCTCATTTGTTAAAAAAACCTGAATATATATACAAATATATAGAGAAATCTGTAGAAAGATATAAAGCATACATAATAGGGGGTAGGGATGGGAGGAGAGTAAGAGCTTACACAATATTATCTCTGTATGATGAGATTACAAGTGATCTCACTTTGTTCCCTATATCTTTCTCTGTTGTCTGAAAACTTCTCCCTATGATTATGTATTACAGATTATATGCAGAAAAAGTAAAGCAATTTTGAGGAAAAAACATGCCGAGATTTTTCTAGCTTAATGTTCTGTTTCTGATCCCGGCATCCAAGGAGATTTTGTGAAAAGCATGCTCACCACGATGACTATAAGTTACTATAAATATTTTTAATTTTTTCTATTAATTTGTTAATTTATCCTAAGTGATATTCCTTAATTACCTTTTAGCCTGAGAACCTCAGAGAATATATTTTAAAATATTAGTCTATTAATGAGTCACTTAGCTATTTTCACATTATATCTAACATGCATATCTTATGAAAATATACTACTGCTTCTTTAAAAATACATATATACATAACTGTAATTCACATTAAACACAGTTGCCTTAAATATTCCAAAATAAACCAAAATAAAAATTCCTACATTTTCTCCAATGTAAATTTTAAGAAAGGGAAATAGTCTTCAGTCAGGCCTTTTACTGAAAAGAAAAACCAATTTGCCAATTTTCTCACAAATTTAAGAAAAACAGCAAAGACAGAGATATACAGAGGACGTCAGAGAACTGACTGTGTTTAACGGCCTGACATATGAACTCACCAAAATGACACCCAAGCTCCAGAGGTCACAGGACTCATCGTAGCCATTGTGATTCAAGAGCTCTGGGGCGGCGTAGTGAAGAGTGAAGCACGGTGTCTTCAGAGGCTGATTATCGGGTGGCTTTAAGCGTGCAAACCCGAAATCAATTACTTTAATTTCCAAATTGTCATTTTCATCAGTGAACAATAAATTCTGCAAGATACAAACACTTCATTAGTTTCTCGTTAAAATGTCATGGGACTTTGTCATGCATTTATGCAATATTACCTTTCTATCTATTTACATTGGATTCAGATACAGAAAGGTCTGACGGGGTGGGTCTGGGACCTGGATGTCAGCGTACTGTTGCCCTCTGCTTTATACTTTTCTGTATCACATCAATTTGTACAAGGTCATGTGGAACATTTTCAATGGGACCATGCCTCTTCTTTGTCTATGCTTTCCCTTCTGCTTGTGTCTGTCTTCGACCTCCTCCACCAACCTCCCTTCCAACCTGGCTCTCAGGCATCTAATCCTCATTTAGAGATGCCACCAAACAGAAGATGGAAATTATTATATTTTCTTCTAGCATTTACTTTTCTTTCCTGGCACTTATCAGCTCTGCAATATTAGTTCAATGTCTTCACCCACATTAGACCATAATTCCATGAGGCCAGCAACTCTGCGTCTACCTTATTCATGACTCTCTCATGTAGTAGATGCTTTGGTAAATATTCGTCCATTGAATGAAGTCATAAATAAAATAGTTATACATAATATCTAGTAAAGCCTATTAAAGAATACATGGTGGAGACATAAGTTTCAGAAATTTTTTTTTCCAAAACAGTTAATACTTGAACATTTTTGATGCTTATGGACATTACCCTCTATTATTCAGAAAACATTGCTATTTTGAATCATTTGCCAAGCCGTGTCAATCACTAAGGTTTTACTGATTACTTTTGTATTTACCACTTGTTTAAAAAAAATCTAACTGTACTGATGGGCAAATCACCATTTTTATTAGTACATCAAGCTAGTACCCACAGTAATTTAATCTGATTATATTGTCTTTAGACATCCTAACAAAATCTGTTATGCCTTTTTGATCATTAAATTATTCCCCAGTTCTGGAACACAGTTTGCTTTTTAATATTATTTGAAGTGAAATAATATACATCATAGCATGCTCCACTGATACAAAGAAGAAAAATCTTCTAGGCCCCCATTCAAAAGTTAAAAATGCACGAAGTGGTAGGAAAGAAGCAAAAAAATTAACTGAAAGTTTTCTTAAATTTTCTATTATACAAAATGCCTAATCCTGAATTTGTGATGGAATTAAAATGTGAATATAATTCAATGTAAGGCTTCACCACAACTGAAGTCGTAGCTGGGGTTCATGGACCGGGTACTTGGGAGAAGTCTCAGCAAATGACCCCTGAACTCTTCCACAGCACAAGGCACTGTGCTACATACAGAGCAGTGGATGGAGCACACCTGGCCTGTCCTCCCAGAGCCTCCAAGACTTTGGAAATGACTTCAGTGTCTTCTATATATACTAAGACGGTCTAAGGACTTCCTTGTTCTTAGATCTTGAAATGGAGGAGACGTGGCACACCCCTCTTCACTCCTCTCCCAATTCTCAAAGTGTAGTTGGGTGTGCATGGTCAGAAGTGGCAGGAATTAGTCATTCAAACCACATTTATCCTTGTCTCAAGTTCTGCCAGAAACTAATTTGATAAAATTTCTCATCTTTCAAGAATATGGGGACCAGTTTGAAAAATACAAAGCAGCTTACTAAGAATGTCAGCCAGCCTCTAAATCTGTTTGATTCTCACCTAGAAATTATCTTGCCTTTGCAGAATATGAATACCACATAAATATCTACCAAAAGATATATAGTCAGATCTTAAAATGCTACATCAATGCGAAAGGGATTAAACTTTTAGCTTGAAAATAATATACTCTGCCACTTAAAAGTCAAAGTGAAAGCTATTTTATTATGAAAATGTTAGTACAAAGGCACATTTTCATGTCTCCAAAATATATGTTGATTTAGGACTATAATGGTAGTAGAATGTCCTTAATAATCAGACAATTCTTCTTTTCAAATGACTATTTGAAAGAAAAGCTTTATGACAGATAAGAATTAAGCTATGTGAGTATCTTTTTACTCAGTGAAATAGGAAGGCAAATTTGAATTCCGCTGGAGAGGACAGTTGCATCATTTGAGACTCATGAGGTGACAGATGGCCAGTTATCAAAAAATAAAACGTGAAAATGAATTCTAGACAGTCATGGAACAGATCTTTTCAATTAAAAAAATTACATGCTTGTTCCTTGTCTATCAAAAAAAACATTTAAGTGGTATGCTTTCACATTTAAAAATAGACAGCTGATCTCCAATGTACAGAGCACCATATTTTTAGTGGGCGTTGTGTGGGAGAGTGAGAATTGTGATGAAGGAAGCAGAGGGGTAGCTATCATAGTTGCAAGTTCATAAAACACAATTCACTTTTGATTAATTATGAGTAATATGAATAACAGTAATAGAAAGTACATAGAAGCTTAAATACTTTGGGACTCAGTCAATTATATCCGAAGGCACAGAATTCCATTTTAAAAACATCCTCTTCCTACCAATAATCCAAGGTACTTAAATAAAAGGCAAAAATGGTGCTTTTTGAGAAATATTCTTTTGTAATCTAATACAAAAATAAACACCAAATTATTATTTTAAATATACTTAAAAATGCATTATAATCACATGGTAGTTAAAATTGAAATTCTATTTTAGATAGTAAATATATATAATTTTGTATAGGGTAGAGGATGATTCATTGTTATTCTTTTATAAATTATTGGGTTTTGTTTTTCAATTTTCATTATTCTTTTGATGATTTTCTAAAAGGGAGGAATTTTCATATTTTTGATACTAAAAAGGGATCATTCTAGAGTTAGAACCTTCTTTCTTAACCTTTTGAAAGAAGAAATATATAAAAAGCTGCTACTTCTACATTGCTACACAGTTCTATAAATATTATAGTACATGAGCAAAGAAAAGCACATGTAAGGATGGCATAACTCATTAAACAAAGACAATGCTTTATATTTAAAAATTTAGAACAGAACAACATACATTGCTATTCATGAGTTAATCAATTTGATTACAAAAGTGAAAGATAAGCTTTCAAAATACACGGTTAAAACCCCTCTAAAATGGTATACATATAGGAGGGGCATTATTTTCTGCGACAAAAATTTCCATTGCTATTTTTAGTCCACAATTGTTGCATAAAGTATTTCTTCCATAAAAGGCTCTCACACTTACAAATATAACCTCAAGATGATCAGCTGGCAAAAAAAAAAAAAAAGAAAGAAAGAACGAAAAGACAAATTTATTTTAGACTGAAATAGAAAAGAAAAAAAAGTGCAAGAAACGTGATATTTGCAAGTATCTATTTAGCAGAAAGCCCTGAAAATAAAAAACCAAAACAATCCCCCCCCAAAAAAGCCCACACGTATCTGGGGGATATTTAATCATGATGCTAGATTGCATTATATGAGAAAACATGTAATTTTATACCTCGGGTTTCAAATCTCTATGTACCACTCCAACATCATGCATATGGCTTACAGCTGAAACAAGCTTCCGCATGATGTAGCTGGCTTCTGTCTCACTGAAGTGTTTCTTTCTCTTAATGCGTTCAAATAGCTCTCCCCCGTTCAGAAGTTCCATCACTAGAAATGTGTGAAGCTAGAAAAGAAAGAAGAATAATGTGGAGGGCCTTAATGAAGAGGAGTAGAAGTTAATCAACGTATAAAACATTTCCTGACTATGAACTATAACCGATAAATTTAAATAGTCCCTTGTTAAAATAGTCAACGGTGATCCTTGTATTTTAGAGGAAAGAGTTGAAGGATAATGTGGCTTTTTTAGAGTTCTATTTCGGTAATGGAAAATTTCAAGTACTGCAGTGAAATCTTTGTATATCCTTTCCTTGACTAATTCTTCATTTGAATTCCATTCCAACCCTCTCTATCAAGTGTACATATCTTTCTTCTTAAAGTGTAACCTAGTACAGATAATAATGTGAAATTGGCTGCTTTAAATAATATAGATTACTGATAGAATATGGGCAACTACCCCCAGGAGGCCTGACACACACATTTAATGGCAAATTTACCTTTTAAAAAAGGCACGGTTGGATGATGTCACTTTAAATCTTCTGTTAGGGCTCAACAGATTAGTTTCAGTGTTCCTGTTAATTCCCATGCCAAATACCCATAACTCACTTTGGGCTTTTTTTTTTTTTTTTTAAATAATTGCTTTTGATCCCAAGGCATTATCTTAATTAAATAGTATTAAAAGTCACGTATTTACTATGTTTTGCATACATTCCCATAAAGAAAATAATGTAGGAGCTACTGAAAAGCAAGGGAATTACATCAGCTCTCCAATGAACACAAATGGTTTAAAAAAGATACAAATCAGTATTCAGATTCAAGTGCTGTGCCTTATAGCACCAATGTTACTCAACAAACAAAACAAAGTATGCTTTCCTTTGAATTAGCAAAGTCCAGGAAAATTGCTTCATTAAAAAGATGATTATAAATACATTATCCTGCACATAATGAGCAAATTCTAGAAGGTGAATAACCCTTTTATTAAGAGAATTGCTCCCAGGCTATTAGAGACCATGCTAATTTGACTTTCTACATCAGACAAATTAAGATCAGATCTAAAGGTCTGCTACAAGTATATGCCAGCAAGCTTTAAAAAAATGAGGGGCAAGACCCATAGTGGTTTAAGAGATAGGTTTTAGAGTCAAACCTGCATCTGAATGCCAGTTCTGCTACTTACTTATGACCTTGGGGATGTTACTTTACCTCTATGAACTTTAGCACCCTTACCAATAAAATGTAGGTAACAGTGAAAAAGTGTATATAGAGTAGCTTGAATAACGGCCTTCCGAAGATGTCCATATCCTAATCCCCAGAACCTATGGATGTTACCTTATATGGTAAAGGGGTTTTTCAGAAGTGATTAAGGATCTTGAGATGGGAAGGGTATCTTAATTATCCACCAGAGTCAACAGTATGAGATGGGACTATGGAAACAAAAGACTGGAATGAAACATGGAAGGGTCACAAGTCAAGAATGTGGGCAGTCTCCAGAGCTAAAAAAGACAAGTAAATAAAATGTCCCTTAGAACCTCCAGAAGGAACCAGTCCTGCTGACACCTTGACTTTACAGCAGTGTGGCTGATTTTGAACATCTGACCTCCAGACCGTAAGATAATACTTCTGTATTGTTTTAGGTTTGTGGTAATTTGTAACAGCAGCAATAGGAAACTAATAGAGTAGTAAAGCACAAATCATGGTACACAAACTACACAGCTGTACAGTCAAAGGCTGGAGACACACCCTCAATCAATTTCACCCATCAGTTGAAAAGAGGACTATGGTGGATTTGGGCATGATCTAGGCAACTGTGTCACCATCATGGAAAAAACAACCCAAACTATCAACAACTGTATATTAGAATGATAATATATTTATACTGGTATACATAGGATTACATCATGAGATGGTTTCTATTCTAGTAACTCTTGAATATAAAAACAGCAAATAATAAAGTTAATTTGTCACATAAATAAAATATTAGGGATGTAGTTCCTGAGATCGGACAGTGGCCTGACGGTCAGAGATGGAAAGTCTTTCGGGGGAAGTAGCTAGGGGCACAGCTGCAAAACCGAGGGGTGTGTCGAAGGTCATCCACCAAGCCCTTGATGGACGTGTGGATCGCCTTCAATAGGAGATTGCCTAGGCTCCTTGTAAGCACCCCCAGCGGGCAGGGGACCCTACCTGTGCTGTAGTTGAGTGGCCCGGTGAGGTGGAGGCCGCAGAGGAGCAGGGAGAACAGTTCCCCCCGAGCCCTTGCTTCAAAGAGCTTCCTTTCCTGACTATAAGCACCAAGGATGCAAGTAGATGATGTCATTTTTGGGTGCTCACTCACCTGATGTGAAAACCAGGCTTTGCGTCTGCCTCCTCTAAGGCAGTAGAACAAAGTAATTAAGTGCTTGTTCTGAGGTTGGACTGCATGGGTTCAGATTCCAGCAGTACCACTTACAAACTGGGAGACCCGGTTACTTAATTTCTGGGAGCTTGATGATACATGTAGGATGAGTGCTACGGTACCTGTACCACGTAACATATGTGAAAATAAATAGCAGCAGTTATTATAGTTATGAAGCTCCTGCTGCTGCCACCTGGTTTCACCACCATGTGTCATTCTTGGCCACGGCACTCTGGGAAAGTTCAATGTGGTAGAGAACTGGGCCACAGCTCTCCTAGGACGTGGATGTCACGGTACCACACTGGAGAGAGCCCAGAACCGGAAACCAAGTTTTCCTACTAGATTTTCACTGACCTGCTATGTGACCTTGGTTGGACGAGTCTCATGATGCCCTCCCCCCTTTTTTTTTCCTGTGGGAAAACACTCATGACCCTTCTGAACCTCAGTTTCTTCTTTGGTAAAGTTAGGGCCAACCACATCCAGGATTGGTTTTAGCTCTTGCGCGCAGCATGCTGTCTTGCGTAAGACTGTGCCATCCCGCCCAGTCCCAGGAGGAAAGATGACTGTAATGGAGAGATTTCTGCAGGGAAGGAGACATGGACCTGACAAAACAGTGTTCCTCCTGTCTCCAAAGTTATATAACCCTGTGTGAGGGTACTGCTGGAAAGTGGGACCGGGGGTAGAAGGCGGGTAGCATGACCTGGCCTGTGGCCTGAGCAGAATCTGTCACCTGGAATAAGAAGATGGAAAGAGGGCTTCCCTGGTGGCGCAGTGGTTGAGAATCTGCCTGCCAATGCAGGGGACACGGGTTCGAGCCCTGGCCTGGGAAGATCCCACATGCCGCGGATCAACTGGGCCCGTGAGCCACAATTGCTGAGCCTGCGCGTCTGGAGCCTGTGCTCCGCAACAAGAGAGGCCGCGATAGTGAGAGGCCCGCACACCGCGAAGAAGAGTGGCCCCCGCTTGCCGCAACTGGAGAAAGCCCTCGCACAGAAACGAAGACCCAACACAGCCAAAAATAAATAAATAAATAAATAAAAATTTAAAAATGACTAATACGCTTAAAAAAAAAAAAAAGATGGAAAGAGAGTATCTTTGCCCTCTGCTTCCTATTTGCTCTTTAGTTTGCACTAATGAGGCTTTAGGCTAAGTTCTACTCTTGAAGTCAAAGGATTAAGTTGAAGGCTGAAAATGACTGAGTACTGAGAGGTACGCGGAGATGAAGCTTTGCGTGGTGGTAGCTGAACTGGCAATAAGCACAATGAGCTGGGCTTTAGCCCCCCGTCCTCCTTCCAGGTCCTACACGACCACTACTGAGTGAGAGAAGCAGAAGTGAGAGGAAGCATTGATTTGGGGGTGGGTGACAGTGTGTGTGGAGTGGCTTCTCACCCTCTCAGGTGGCTCGGTCATGTCCCATAGCCCTGACTTTGACCCAGCACCAACACAACTGATGAAAAGTAGAACCTTGTATATGAATTAGTATCCACAGAAAAAAAAGTGGACTACCTGATCATGAAAAACTTCATGTAATTTCACGATATTGGGGTGTCCTTCACAGAGTTTCAGAGCTGTTATTTCTTTCTGAGTATTGGCTTCCAACCTGCAAGATGAAACAGTTAGTCTCTTCATCCCTCTTCACCCAGTCTTTGGAAGCATTGCCCCAATCCTAATTTTGTTTTTATTTACAGTATATTCAGAATGTAAGTGTCAAAATATCAGAATGATGCTTCCGTGAAAGTAGTGAGTCATACACCCACCAGAACAAGTAAAGCATTATTCTTGAGAAAAATGATCATTTCTGAGTCAGGAAAGAGCTAATCACATGAAGAAATGGATGCTCTACTTGCCTGACAATTTGGTAATAAGAATATACAATCATGGAGGCAATAATCAGTTACCAAAACAACTAGCTGGCTCTCAAACTACCCATAGGTCACTAAATAATTGCAGAACAAAATATTTCAAATATACAACTAATAGGAATGGCAAAAGCTGCTGAACTCACTAAGCGAGTCTGATTAAATAACACCGCCACAAGAAAGTCTTCTCATAATAACCTCAAAAGCATTTCATACTATGATTTATGTCTCAAATGGATTACTTTCTCAGAGCTAGAAGTATAATGGATCAACCGATGAGCTGAATGGCTAAAACCTTGGTTAAAAACCTTATAATATACCATTATTTTCCTTTTAAATAAAAATCTTAATTTATAGAATCCATTGACTAGGACGAATACATAAGAGAGACTGCTGGAAATGTGATACCTTTTGCTGATTATTTTAACTGCAAATGCTTGGTTACTTTTTTTGTGTATGCACTTTCGACAGATTGAAAAACTTCCTTCTCCCAGTGGTTTGTCCTTCAGATCTAGGTCATAGTGTTGATAGAATGGAGAGTCCTGACAAGAAACCAACATCATTTCACTTAAGAAAATATTAGTAATACACAGGGATGATAAAATTGTTGAGTAACAGAACATTATTAATGTTAATAAATAGGAGTGGAATACATTTATAATCTCTAAAAATTCATCATTAGCTCATTTCTATCATGTATATCACTTATTTAAAATATGTTACTTTCTATCGTAAGAAAGGAGCTCATTCAAATGGATGTTAATAATTCTCTAGGGCAAATCTTACTATTTCCATTTATTCATTTTTTAAAACTACGTTTTAGTCAAACGGAAAGTCTATTAAATTTACTTGACTTGAGAAAGTCAATTAGTGTTGGTATTTAAACCATGAATATATCATTTAATTAACCACATGGCTACACCTTCATCATTGCACTCCTTGCCACATTCGTCACTCCGGGACGATCGACTCCCATGTGAAACTGAAGAGGGTCTATGACGGCTGCATTACGCTTGAAGAGAATAGAAGGAGCAACAAAGGAATAGCCCTAAAAAAAAAAGAAAGGTAAAAAAATAAGGATTTGCAATTTTCCAGTTTAGCACAGACTAGATTGTAATCATTTTTTTCTTCTTTGACTCCGTGCTTTCACCGCTGAGGGCGTGGGTTCGATCCCTCATCGGGGAACTAAGATCCCGCAAGCCACATGGCGAGGCCAAAAAAATAAAATAAAATAAAATAAAATAATAAAATAAAATAAAAAGCTCAAATATGTGTTAAGATGAATCTAAAATGCAAGGTTATTTCAAATCAATAGAATAATGCTTTTCAGAAGGAGATCACGCCATCTTCTGGTAGAACTAAACCGATTCAAAATTAAAGGCAGAAAAATACTTCCTTCCTATCCCACCCCCAGTATCTGACTCATAGATATAATTCTTTTGCATTGCTGATAAAAGTTTGCTTATAAACAAACACAACTAACTTCTCAAAAAAGGTACAGTTAAGGAACTAAAAAGTGGTCCAAATGCTACTGGTTTTCAAACTAGATAAATAGCAAGTTTCATTCCAGTCAGTTTCTAATTCAGCAATTATTTGACTCATTATATTTCCTTAGGTTAAATTTAAAATTGAGTTTTAGAAAAGGAGTCAAATCAAACAGCAGAATGATGTGCTGAACCAAAAGTGGTACAGATCTTCCTTGAGTTACAATGGAGTTACGTCCTGATAGACCCACCATAAATTGAAAATATCCTAAGTTGAAAATGCATTTAACACACCTAACCTACCAGACATCACAGCTTAGCCTGGCCTACCTTAAACGTGCTCAGAACACTTACATTAGCCTACAGATGAGTAAAATCATCTAACACAAAGCCTATTTAATAATAAGTGTTGGATAGCTCATGTCATTTACTGACTACTGTACTGAAAGTGAAAAACAATGGTTGTTTGGGTTCCGATTGGTTGTAAGTGCATCAGCTATTTACCCTCGTGATCGAGTGGCTGACTGGGAGCCGGGGCTCACTGCTGCTGCCCAGCATTGTGAGAGGATCGTACTGCACATCACCATCCCGGGAAAGATCAAAACTCTAAGTATGGTTTCCGTGGAATGCATATCACTTTTGCACCACCATAAAGTCAAAAAATCCTAAGTTGAACCATCATAAATTGGGGACCATCTGTATAATGATGGATGATTAATCTGCTTAAGCTAGAACATTCACTAATTCGAGGAACATGTTTTTCAACGTCTGCTTTGTCCCAGCCAAGTGCTAGCCACTAGTGTCACCTATGTCCAGAGACAGTGTCTGGACAGCCAGATTAAACCAAACTACTGGGATGCTAATGGGAGTCAAAGAAGTGAAGCTATGATGCCATTTAATATTTTATACGATTAAAAGTAAAGTAGTATTATATTTTCTATAAAAGAGCTTGAACAGAAGTAAAATTTCAGGTGTAAATTCAACACATATTTATTTGCAATATCTCTGTATTTAATACTTTTGAAGAGATTAGACAGTCCTGTTTTTCAAGATGCCAAAAAGCTTTCACATGGGAAAATTAATCTTTTCTTTCAAAGCATACATGGCCAACAAACACGTGTGGGCTCTTGGAGATTACCTGAAACAGCCTCTCGGAGCTCTGGGGCAGTGCTGCGGGAGAGTAGGTGGGGTCCATTTCTGTGAACTCTTCTGCAAAGTTACTCACATCTAATTCATCTCGGATGACTGGCTTAAAGGGCGCGGGCACTTTTTTGGCAGCTAAATCATCCCAATTTATTTTCTAAAACAGAGAAAGAAAATTGGTACAAAGTAGAAATCAACAAAGTTGAAATATATTTTTGAAAAATAACAAAGATAATTATTTTAATTGAACACCAGAGAGAAGCACATATTTTTTTTTAATATTTATTTTATTTATTTATTTTTGGCTGCATTGGGTCTTCATTGCTGTGCACGGGCTTTCTCTAGTTGCAGCGAGTGGGGACTACTCTTTGTTGCGGTGCACGGGCTTCTCATTGCGGTGGCTTCTCTTGTTGCGGAGCATGGGCTCTAGGCGTGCGGGCTTCAGTAGTTGTGGCACGCAGGCTCAGTAGTTGTGGCTCGTGGGCTTCAGTAGTTGTAGCTCACGGGCTCTAGAGTGCAGGCTCAGTAGTTGCAGCGCACGGGCTTAGTTGCTCCGCGGCATGTGGCATCTTCCTGGACCAGGGCTCGAACCCGTGTCCCCTGCACTGGCAGGCGGATTCTTAATCACTGCGCCACCAGCGAAGCGCGAGAAGCACATATTTCAAACCAATGATTTTAAAAAATATTTTTCAAGCAGGAGCACATTTTTTGACCACAGCTTACAGCTCACCAAAGCCGTGACTGAGATGAGACTTTCTCCACCACTGTGGAATCTCGTGCTGGCCACTGGGGGGCACCAGGACACCCTAGTTCACCCTTAGGGATAACAAAAATTATTTTGTCATGAGTCCCCTGAGACAGGCATTAAGCCAAACCAAAACCAAACCAAACCTAAACTAAACTATAATAAAGGGCTTTAAAATGGATATGAATATTAACTCTAAAGGAACATCCCTGTTTTTTAGAGGCAATGTTAACTAGCTTTCCTTCTGTACTTGCTTTTCCTCCTGGCCATCTGGACAAATTAGAAAATAAATAAACTCACTCTAATTCATGCATTGGTTTATGTCTATAAATCTAAATGATACTGTGATAGTATGAACTGATGCAACCATTCTTTTCTCATTCAACTGTATTCAAGCTATTCAACATTGACTCTTCTCTCCCCCATGGGATAATCCAGGCCCCCTTTCTACCCATGTCAGTCACTGTCTGATAAACTGCCATGTCTTATATTATTCAAATTCAACCTTCTGTTCCATTTTCTTTATTCTCCTTCTGCCACGAAAAACAACCTCAGATAATACTTACTGAATTGAATCCCACAGATACCCTATTAATATATTTCTCTTATAATCTGAGATGTCGTCCTTGATAGTAAGATACACACTTATTTTATGTACCATTAAGAAAGAAAAAGCATTACCAATTAGAATAGTAAAATGTTGTCCACTGTAAGCTGCATACTGATTTCAGAGATGGTAAAATGTGAAACTTGCACTTCTTGGTTGATGACGTTCAGTAAGTATAATCAACTAACATAAAATGTTTTTATTATGCCCTCTTGTGGAGGCAATAGAGGTAAAATCATTAAATTACAGACCTTCAAAGTTTTCAGCTAAAATGGGTTTTAGAGATCATTTAGTTCATCCTCTTTATTTGATCCAGATGGAAATCGAAGCCCGGAAATCAGAACTAACCTTTTCACTTAAACATTTGGGAGGGTCAGTCTCTTGACTTTCTAGTTCGTGTTCTTTCCTAGCGTATGATTACATTACAAGCATATGATTACAAGCGTATGATTGGTGCTTGGCTCTTGTACATACATTAAGAGAAACTTCTAGAGTAAAGGGGTAATTTAAAGAAATATACTGTTAGCAGGAGAACGTTTAGTATGGAGAAAATTGAATGCTCTTACAATCCTCTCCACCTCCACCCCATTTGGGTCTTTACAAGTAGAATTTTGGTCTTTCCTGAAGTGTCCCTGTCATTTAAAAAGTCAAGGCAATTAAATAACCTAAAATTACTATTCTAAGCTATAGAAAGGAGAAATTTCTCTAATATGAAAGCTATTTTGCAATATTCACAAGTACAGGGAACCGTGGAGAAAAAGATCCTACGAAAAGATGATTTGGGGTATTTTGCTTGAGTACGTTCTTGAATTTTACCTTATTGTTAATTTTTGAGCCGAACTTCTGAACAAGGTATATGAAATAGTTTGTTCAAATGTTAACCTTTCCAAGCCATATTAATCTATGAAATGCACATGCTGAGAAATTAATTTTATTCTAAAGATACTTCTCACTATGTTACTGAACTTCTGTAAGATGTACAGTAATGATTTTCTAAATGGTTACACCAAGAGACTGAAATAAATGTGCCCTTTTTTGAGTATATAAGTACAGAGAGAGAATTCTTATTCTCAATCACTATTTGTTTTTCTATATTAGAAACACAATATATAACAACATGAAAGCTTACTCTACAGCAGAGTTTTTTTCTTTGTTTTGGTGTGATATTTTCATTAATTTTGGTGATAATAATGTAAAAGCTCAGCCTGCAAAGTAAAAATAAAACCTTGATGGTCCCTTTTGAGCATAAATATTTAGGTCATGCTTGTTGATACGATGAAATTATTTAAAAGTCATAAGCTCAGAGTTTTAGAAATCGAGGTCATGGTATCCCAGGTTGACCATTTAGATTGAAATAACTAGCCAACTCAGTCTATTTAACTTTTTTTTCAAGTTATCTAAAATTTTGGTAATTTTTTGGACAACACTTAGCGTACTAGGTTGAGCAGACGTGTTGGTGCTCTGCAGAATGGTCTTATTAGGCTTTTGCAGAATAAGAAAAGCACTGTTTCAAGTACAAAGAAAATAAATGAATAATTATATATTATAATACGTAACTGAGAAAGAGGCTGATTTTGAATTTTCTAAGATTTCTTCTGGGAAAAGAAGAGATGAAATCACTATCTAAAAAGTATAACATAGTGGCAGTAATAGCTCGTGAACTGAGAAGTAAAAAATATAATAAAAGTCTCCTTAGTCTATATGCCTAAATCTTGAGATCACAAATGGAAATCAATACTCAGAAACTCTAACCAATAAGTATGTAGAAAATCAAATGTTATTATAATCCTCCCCTCTCTCCCTTCATATAAGGAGAAAAAGACCATTTAGGTCCCTACAAGTAGAATTCTGATTCTTCTTAAAGGATCCCTGTCATTTAAAAATTGGGAGAAAATGACTCCGAAACAGCCCAAGTTCACTCATTTCACCAAGAATGCCAAGTACCCTGAAAACAGCAGGGCATATAAGACCATCTGTTCAATACGTTTCACCTGAAAAAAGAGATGTTCTTTGATTTCATCTGCATCACGTGGACCACATCCCAGTCTTTTCTTGGGATCTTTCATCAAGAGACGCTGAATTAGGTCTTTGGCTACAGCACTCATTTCTTGGGGATACGGAGGCTCGCTTTTTAATATTCTCCTGTAGGTAGATAAAACTTGCTGTTAAAACAACCATAGGATGAAGTTATAGTGACCGTATTCTTTGCAGAAAACAAGTATGGCGCAACACACTCTGAAATTGAACTATATGTGAAAAACGGAGATAAAAATATGAGATACCATGAAATCAAATTTCTCAAACTTAAGCAGAAACAAAAAGCATTGATCATTTTCCAGTATAAGTCAATCCTCATGGGAAACTAACATCCCAAATACTTAATTAGAAAAAAAAAGGCTTGGGGTTGGATTAGATCTCCTATCTATGGACTAGACTCTATGAGTAAAACTTTTACAATGGAAACAACTTTAATAAACTCAGGGAAGAGAATTCAGCACTCAGATTTGGAAGGACAAAAGAAATCCCAACTCTGCCTGCCTAGCTTCTCTTGCCCTGTGTGCCAGTGAACATAAGGCGCCAGCGGGAATGGAGAGGGAAGGAAGCCCCAGAAAGGGACAGTCAGAACCCGTTGGATGTGGCTCAACTCTTGATACCAGAGCTGGGGGCTCTTCATGGGATGAAAGCATCTGCTTATTTATCTGCGACGCTAAAACAGACTGGCAAGCCTTAGAAGGCAAGTGGTGCTCAAAGATGGAGTAAACGCTACTATTTATTACAGAAAGTAAAAAAATTAAGATGATCAGGTTTCTTGATGAAATATTTTAAATTATTCTAAGGTCACAGATGAAATCGATCCAATCCAAATGTACCTTTGCCCCTCTTAAAAGCCAGAGCAATAGTTTAATGAGAAAGAAATAATGGAAGGGGCTGATGGAAATTAAGAAGCTTAACATAGTACACATGGAGATAAATAGTTTCTCAATTATTTGGTTTGCAAAAAGATCCCCTGTTGTGCATTAAAATAGTAATAACTGTTGTGGAACAAAAAATAGATAATAAGTTAATAAGAGATAGTACAGTGCAGTTAAGAACAGGAATTTGGAGCCTTTTGGGATCAAGTTCAAGCACTGGCTCTGCCGCTTATTGGCTGTGTGACCTTAAAATAGTTAATTAATGCCTCTGTACCACAGTTTCCTCAACCGCTTTCTCAACCACAGGACCTGCCTAAAATGGGTATTATGCCTCTTAAATGAGCGAAGACGTGATGTACAGTGCTTGGCACCGCCCCTGAAACGCAGCAAACGCTTGATCAATGTGAGCTACTCGCTGTCCTGCTCCCTCATCTAAGGCAACCACAAAGAAAACAGCCAGCCAGCCAGGAGCAAGGAGCACTGAGCATCAGGGAAATGACGGTGGGATGGTAACTTCTGACTGAACAGTCCAGCAGTGTTGTTCATTTCAAAGCGAATTCTACTTCTAGCGCTCCATCCTGGGAACCTAAGAAAATGCTGAAAGAACAAGCAAAAAAAAAAAAAAGCAGCAGAACCCTCTTTTCTTTCTGATTCTTTAGTGTTTTCCCATGGCTCACTGCCCATCAGGGTTGCAGCATTAGAGAGAATCCTCTTCTGACATAAGGTGCGGGCGCCCTGTTTCTCAGGGAAAAGCAAGCATAGCCTGTTCCATTTCTCCATCTTTAATGTCCTTTCTGCAGGCAAGGGTTTCTTGTGTAAAAGGACCAGGCTCTAGATTCACTGCTGCTGAACCATGTGTAGAAAGAAGCACTTTGGCTGACTTCATCTGAGGGTACCGACTCTGTACTGTTACTCTTACACCTAAGTCAGCGACGTTTACTGGCAGTCTGCTCCGTACCAAGCACCGGGGGAAGAAATGGTCAGTCTTGTTGACTGCGGTGGGTTCGTGGAGAAGGAGGGCCAGCGAGAGAGCCATGAGCACCTGAAGAGAGGCACGGCCCCACCGAAATGCCCAGACTGGAAGCAGGCACAGGAGACCCCGTGCACACATCAGGGCAGTAGTCTGGACACACAAACAACAGCATCGGTGTGCCACCGAGGTGTGCGTCAGGTCCACAT
The DNA here is from genome assembly GCF_965194805.1 of Balaenoptera borealis. Taxonomy (NCBI): domain Eukaryota; kingdom Metazoa; phylum Chordata; class Mammalia; order Artiodactyla; family Balaenopteridae; genus Balaenoptera; species Balaenoptera borealis. Next base: position 13,123,322 of record NC_138866.1, on the reverse strand, counting down.
GCAAGGGAACGAGAGGTTTAGATTCGGGTGAGGCAGGGATCAGATCGGGAAGAAACTGAGTAGAAATCTACAGGAATTCCTGCTGAAAACAGTACTGATGAGGGAACACGCAGAACAAACAGCGATGGCCCCAAACCCTCCCCTTTCCTAAGTGAGAATAATAGGGCCAGAAGCAGCGGGAGCAGACCCGCACAGAGCATGCTCAACACCCACCCGACGTAGAGGAGTGACAGCAGGAGCCTTGCTGGAGACTCACGGAAGGGCCACTGCTGTTGTCATATAGGCAGAGTGAGACAGGGTTTCCTTAGCGATGTGGAGAGGCTCTGAAGCCCAGGAAGAGGACCAGAAACTGGGGGTGGGGTGGTAAGGAGACAGTAGGCTCAACCCTTTCCTCCACGGGAAGATGATCCCGGATTTACCTTCTTCTTATACTGTTTCCTTGAAACGCACCGGGTCAAGATGGATGTGAAGCGTCAGGTGTGCGGTCATTCTGAAGTTACCCCTGAGAAGTGAACCGCGCCTGGCCAGACAGGTGTGAACAGGCATGTAGGTCCTGGGGGTCGTCTTGTCCAGGACTATTTAAAACATATTCACGAGCCTCTGTGTGTTCTCTCTTATTCCCAAGGGTGTCCTTGTGGGGGCTTGGAAGCTGTGTTCGTGGGAGTTAGAAGACAGAGTTCCTGCTCTGAGTTTCCTCTGCTGGGTGGTCCATGCCCGCCCACTAGGTCCCATCACTAATGGCTGAGCGTGTCCCTTCTGGTCTGGGAAGTCAGGCCTAGGTGGTTGGAAGGACCTCTGATGAGATGTGTTTGATGTTGTCATGCCGATACACTATGCTTCCTGACCTGTATCCTTCCAGAAAGCTAAGTAAAACTGGTGCCAGATTCCAGCCTATTGTGCCCTGTGAGTATGAATGTCAGTCTGAGGGCCAGCCCACCGTGGCTGTGCAGGGTGGGCGCTGAGAAATGCGGGTGCAGGTGGAGGGTTTCTGTGGGATGCCCACTTGTAACAATACCAGGGCATCTTGCAACAAGGGCTGGGAGACATTTCTTGGGTGTTGCTGCCACTTTACCTCTTCCAGTGTGCTTGATTTCTGAACTGGTAATAACCCAGAGCTATTTTTTCTTGCTTCCAAATGAATCTTAGAGCCCTCTGTAAAATCAGAACAAGCTCTGAATTAACATATCACGTTGAACACTTCACGTGTATATTATCATTCGATCCATACAAAAATCCTATCAAAAAGCTATTATTATCCCTGTCTTACAGATGAGGAAAGATTCCTTTCAAAAAAAGGCAAGAAATATACATATGAATTAAAATTTCAACCAGATATTTTAGAACCTGGATAATACTAATATTTATTTGCAAGAATTAGTGATAACACAGCTTAGAAAATTTTGAAAAAGAAAATAACTGGGGAGAATTTGCCTAACTACATAGTAAAATGTATTATAAAACAAAACTGTGAAAGTGAAGTGGTAGTAAAATAAATTAACAGCCATATCAAGTGAATAGAAGAGACAACTTGAAAAATAACCAGGCATATACAAAAACTTTTTAAAAAGTTGTTTTTAAAAAGTGACCAGCCAACATAGGAAAGACTGCATTGTTTGACAAATGTGTTGGGTAAACCAGCTATGTGGGAAAGAAACAAACAAGGCAAGACCCTTGCCTTATACCGTAAGCCCAAATAAACTCTGAATGGATTGAGGAATTACATGTAAAATGCAAAATGAAATAAAATTAAAATCTATAATAATATATAAATGAATATAAAATTTCTTCCTATTCATGGATGGAAGTTTCTGAAAACCCCTGTGGTAAAAGATATGCACAACTGATTAGCTTAAGAATTTATGGAGTAAAGGGTGAGGACATCAAGATTAAAATTAAACCTATGACGGAGAGAGAGGTAGGTAGATACAAAATAAGCAAGGATGGTAAAATATTCACGGTAGAATCACGGCAGTGAGTATGTAGGTGTCCACCGTAACAAATATTTGCAACTTTTCATAATAAAATGTGGTGGAAAGAGTGAACCTATGAAACTTGGCACATGTGTTTGGTATGTTCACTAAAACATAACAACAAAGAACTGTCCCAATAAAAAGTTATCAGTGACCTTTAGGACAGTGGTTTATGCTCACCTCATCCCTCCACATCACCCACCCACATCACCTACATCCTACAAAATTGCCGTTTCCCCCACTCTTTAACCTTTTCCTTCATTTTTCTTCACAGAATTTATAGACTATTATGTATTTATTTGTCTATTATTTATCTCTCCCAACTAAAATATAAGCTCAGTGGGAGTAGGGATTCTTTATTTTTGTTTTTTAAAAAAAAAGCAGTCTTGTTCACTGCTTTATTCCCTGGGGCCTAGAACACTGCTTCAGCCTAGAGCAAGACCTCAACAAATATTTACAAAATCAATAATTGTTCTCCATTTACTATATGAGGAGCTTTCCTCCTCAGTTTCCATAGATGCCTGCAGATAACTTTTTCACTTTTTTGCAGATAGCAAAAGATGAGTTGATTATTTCTATTTGTCCTCCATTTATAAGTTCACAATCTTCCCCATTTCATTGTGGACTCTCACTTCCTGGTTCCCCAGTGGTCCCCAAATCACAGAATCACATACGTGCCTGCCTGAGTTAGAACGATTTTTCACTGAACTACTGACTCTTGATTTTTGTGCAACACAAGGGGGATAGTAAAGCATATCATGGTGTTATGTACTCAGTGGTATACTACACAGCCATTACAAAAGTATGTTTATAAAGAGTTTGTAATTAGAGAATGCTTATAAATTTACACAAAAACTGCAAAATATGAAGTTAACGTCTAGTATGAGCACAACATTATTCAGGTGAAGAAGACTAACGGGAAATAGTAGCAGTGTTCATCTCTGGGTGTTATTACTGCTGTTTTCCTCCTATGCACGCTTTAAAATATAGTGAACATTACTTTTAAGAATAGGAATGCTAAAATGAACTTCATTTACAAGATCACGGACCTGCTGAGAGCACTGCCCAGACTGGAGAGGACTCCAGGGAGTCTGCAGGACCCTGTGCGTGTTTCCCCACCGTCTGAAAGGCATTTCCTTCTACCCTCCGCCTTTGCAAACCTCATCGGCGCTCTCAGCCCAGCCCATGCTGTCTCTCCATCAGGAGGGTGTCCCTGACGCTCTCAAGCCCCAAGGGACTGTGCCACCTCCCAAACCCAAGGGACTGTTCCGCCTCCGTACTTCCACAGCATTCATCTTACCACTCAAACATTTGTCAACACTCCCTCTTATGATGAATTGTCATCTATTTATTCCATATCTTCCCAAACAGTATGTAAGTTTTCTTAGGGCAAGAACTGTGTGCTTCTATTTGTCTTCCTCCTAGGAGTTAAAAATCACTCAACAAATACTCAAGTGATTAATGAAATCAATCCCTCTGTTGTCTCTGGACCAGTCCTTCCCAATCCTTTACCTGAAATAAGCATCTGCCTCACCAGCAAACAGCCACACGGAACCAAGTGTTACCCAGGAAAGAGCATGAAGCAACTTTTCAGTCACTCTGCACTTGACCCCAGCCCCACCTCCCTGGAGCTCTGAGTCTTCAGGTAACTGAAGCTTAGCTTCCTTGTCTGTAGGACAGCACATGCTGCTACCTCATTTTCAGCATTGTAAGGATTCAAGGCCATGACGTGGGTGACTCTGGGCACAGAGGTTGGCACACAGGGGGGCCCTCAGCCTGGCTACTCCACAGGAGTGCCCCTTCTCTGAGCCACGAGACTGGCTGCCCACAGAGGACGGTCCCATGCGGTCACTTCCCTCTGCATGTCACTGAGCTCTTTCTCGATCCAGATCCACCTAACCTGTGCTTCCTGAGGCCACATCCACTGGGTGATTAAGAATAATGAGATGAGATTCTTTGGCTGGTACCCTTGCTGGCTTTTGCGGAATGTGCGACTCCACTCAAAGTCTCATCCAGTAATTCCTGGGAGTCCCCAGGGCATGTCTTCTGTGAGCTATGAATACTCTTCACTCTCTCCTAAAGCATCTCGTTTTGTCTTTCACCCAGTTCCCCAACAAGGCCTCCGACCCCCACTGCCTGAGAAGCCACCCGACGGCTCCCATTCCTGCTGCTGCTTCTGGAGCCGAAGGGAGAAAATACCTGTTTCTCATGAGGTTAGAGGAACCAAAGATGTGTGCGTGATCTTGTAAAGATTTGGGCTAAATTCCTTTTCTTTTCAACTTATAGCATCTTCTCCCTAAAAGTGACAGATGAAACCTAGAATTGTCCTTCCTCGCTCAATGGCTAAGGCCTTTGTGAACCCAGCTGGTCTGCCTGGGCTCCTCTCCCTTCGTCTCTCGCACAGTTAGATTACTGATGGGTCTACTAGACCGGCTTATCAGATGTGCCTGAACGCGTCTTAATCTCAGAGGTGGGCCCGGCTTAGGCTAAAGCTGGGATCCCATTTCACTCACCAGGGCTTTACCGGCAGACCTCTTCCCAGGCCCTCCTCCTTACTACACTCTTTTCTGTGCCCCAGACGATGCTCTCCAAGTCGGTACTTCTCCACCCACTCCATTATCTGTGTTAGAGTGCCCTTCCTAACAGGGCAAGATGACAGGGTTAGGAGAGAGCCTTGGGGGTTCCTGCGGACCAAGTGGCTGCATGTGACAACAAACTAAGGCCGTGTTGGGGGTCAAGAGCTGAGTGGAACACACGGAATTTCAAAGAGATTGTAATGGAAAGGAGCCCAGGCAGAAAGCAAGAGCCAGAGTACGGAGCCAAGATGCTCATCCAAAAGGATGGGGCCCTCCCGGGAGGCCTGCAGAACCACGGCACGTAAGGAACAGCAGATCACACCACAGACCAAAATAAATGGCGGATTTGTGAATGCAGGGGCTAACTCTTCTTTCCACGGCCTTTTCCAGTAGCTGTGAGGCTGACCTTTGAGGCTCCAGGTGGATGGGAGCAGTGGAGAACCGGCTGGGGTGGAAATCAGAGGTGGCAGCGAAGCAGGAGGTGGAGGGGAAGCTCAGGAAATGGCAACCACTCTGACGGCGTCTCTGAGGGGCCCTCTCCACGGCGGGAATGATCAGCCCTATGTTTTATGAAGGGCTCCAAACCTTCTCCCTACCCAGGGAGTGCTTCAGCGGCAAATTAGTAATTCAGTACCATTTGGCCCTCCCCCCACGTGTTATGCAAGGGAAGCAGGAGTGAAAAGATCAGAAGGATGATAAGAGGGAAGATGGAAAGCTGAGGATTATGGTGCCAAGGGAAGGGTCATTTTCACCCTGCTCCTCTCCCATCACTGGACTCCGGTCTGAAGCTGCTGTAATTGCATCCTGTTAAATAACAGGTAGAGGAATAGCTCTTGTGACAAACATTAATAGATTTGGGGTAACGAGTCAAAAAACACCTGGGAAATATAGATACTGCTATTGGATACAAAAATACCTAGAGAGAAGAAAAGAAAAAAACAAATTGCATATGGGGAATTGAGAAGGCTTTATAAAATATGCTGACGAAAAAATTTCATCATAAAGACATAAGAAGAATAAGAAAGCCAAGGAAACAAATAAATTTGATCTCTTCTTAGCGTTAAGAAATAATGATACTTGTTGTTATTCTATACGTAACTCTGAAAGCAAGACATCAATAAACAGAAAATGTAAAATGATACAAATGGGCTAATTCAATATGTTACTGAATAATTAACATGGATAAAACAGAAAAATACAACAGAATTACTGTTTTTTGAGTTTGCATTTAGAAGACTAAATTAGCACATCACACAAAATCAATGTTTTAAAATAATTACTTAAAGAGAAACACTCGTTTTGAGGACAGATAAATTCTTACCTAAACCAGGGGTCGGCAAACTTTTTTGTAAAAGGCCCATGGTAGGCAGATTTCTAAGATGCCCATGATCACTGTCTCCTTGTATTCACAGCCTCGTGTTGCCTGGACCTAGTGACTTTCTTATAACCAATATTATTCAGCAAAGATGAGAGAATGCCACTTTCATGATTAGGTTACAAAACATTCCATCTTCCTAGCAGACTCTCTCTATTGCATTCCCAGCTTGCATGCTTCGATGAAGAAGCTGCCATGTTGGAAAGGCCCACACAGCAAGGAAGTGAGGGTGGTCTTCAGCCAACAGCCAGTGAGGAACTGAGGCTCTCAGTCCAACAACCCAGAGGAACTGAATCCTGCCAACAACCACATGCACTTGGAAGCAGATCCTTTCCCAGTTGATCCTTGAGATACTGAAAGCCCAGCCAACACCTTGATTGCAGCCTGTGAGTGACCTTGAAGTGGAGGACTTAGCTAAGCTGTGCCCAGATTCCTGATCTACAGAAATGCGGAGATAATAAATGTATGTTGTCTTAGGCCACTAAGTTTTGAGCTCATTTGTTACTGAGCAATGGATAATGGGTAACTAATACAAGGCCAGACAATACATTCTTCAGGCTTTGGAAGCTATATGGTTTCTGGGGCAACTATTCAATGCTGCTGCTGCAGCATGAAAGCAGCCAGACATGATACGTAAATGGATGAGTACTCTGTGTTCTAATAAAACTTAACTGATGGACACCGAAATTTAAATTTCATCTAGTTTTCACATGTCACAAAATACTGTTCACCTCCTGAGTTTTTCAACCACTTAAGAATGTAAAAACCATTCTTAGCTCACAGGCTACACAAAAACAGGCAGCAGAATGGATTTGGCCATAGTTTGCCAACCCCCTACCTAAACAACACCTACAGCTCTGTTTAAACCATTATTTTTATAACACTTAGACCTGAATTTATACAACATTATGCTTAGGATAGCACTATGAAACACATTAGTAAAGTATACTTTATTGATGGATAATGAAATACCAAATAAACATCTCTTGGCAAGTATTTTGTAAATTTCCAAGGCAGAGAAAGTGAGACAGAAACAACCCTGCCGGAGATGATGGAGGAGCTGCAATCAGAACCTCTACGTCCTGATGCCCAGGTGAGGGTAAATCTAATTATCCTGGTTTACACAGCCCCAGGCAAGAAAAAGCTTCTTTCTTGAAGGGGAGGCAGAAAAACTGCTAGCAATACCAGTGGCTGAGGGGACACCTTCCTGTGTGGCAGTAACACATACCCTGAAAGAGGAAGCTCTACACAGAGGCAGTAAAAGCTAGTGGGAAACATACGTGTATGAAAAGCACATGCTACATACATGAAATAAAAATAAGAAACAGATTCACAGAAAAGCTAAAGAGCTATCATTCAAATCTATAATGTTGACAATGTGATGTTTGTTCAGAATGGTACCGAGGAATGACGAATCTAGAAATCATTTCACATGAACAGTTAAGAGAACTAGAAAGGTTTACCCTAGATAAAACTATCTTCAGACACCTAAAGCAATGTCTGGAAGAAACCACAGAACTACTCTGTTCTTTAGAGGACAGGACCAGGACCAGGACCAGAACTGACTTGCAGAGGTTAGAGGAAACTAATTTCAGCTTGTTTTACAGGTGGAGAAATTCTGATGGAAGGGGCTTCCTTGAAAATACCTTACACAACAGTGTTATCTGTTCACTGATGGCACTCAGACAGAAAGGAGAGGACCGTCAGGGACACTGATAAAGGGATTCTTACACCATGGAGAAAGTTCTCGTCTCATCCTAAATTCTTATCATATTTTAAAATTTGATAACCAGAGAAAACATATTTGTCCTGATTTTAGGCTACCTGTAGACAACAACAGGCAAACAGATAACTTGGATAATATATTATTCTGATGCATCTCAAATAAACTCTATAGAAAGTATGCAGAGTTCAGGGGAGATCACAATAATTAAGGAATGGAAGAATTCAATGATCAGAAAAAGCCCTGGCTATTTAAGACATCTGGGGACAAGGTAATGATACATTTATCTGAATGGTGCATATTTTATAAAGAACAGACTATAAAAGATTTTACACCAGGAAAGACAATCAGAATGATTATCTTGAAAGGCAAAAGTAATGTGGGATAATTCAGCTATTACACTGTTAGTAAATTTCAAGAAAACAAAACAAAACAAAAAAACCATGGAATCATAGGTTAACACCAAGCTTTAAACAAAATTACTAACAACATGACAAAGTGAATAATTAATTGATTAAAGAGAAAGAATCCTATTTAAATTCTTGAGAAATCTGCTCTAGTTTTAAGATCTTAGACAATCTGATTCAGGCTCTCTTTCTCTTGCTAAAACCAGAATGCCAACTAATTGATCTAAAGGCAATAAAAGCAATTTAAATTTGAACATCTTTTGGTTCAGAATTTTCCTGCCATTATGATCAGCAATATACTGTCTCTCTACAGGCAGACCTGTGGTGGAATGGAAAACTGTAAAAAGAAGATTGCTTGTATATGTGGAATCAGAAAGAGGGAATTAGAGGAGCCACTATTTAATGTTGTCAGGTTAATTCTGCCCTTTCATTTGTCACCATGACAGGTGTGACCCTGCAAGGGCATCCGAATTCTCAAGACTATGGGCGAGGTTTCCTACAATTCTGAGGCATTTTCAAACTGTCAAAAAGCACATTTAAAATAAGCAAAGTCATGTTTAGAATTTTAATAATAGGCATGATTTAAATTTGATTTTAACAAGAAATATTTCTGATCACTTAGCTTCAAAATTAAATACGCTGTAATAGTGGGAAATTATTTACTTCCTAATATGTCCTGTAAAAGGTACATTCTAAAAAAATTTAGCAGTTTTATTGAAGTAAAATTGATGTATTATACAATAAACTCATCATATAAAGTGTACAACTTGATAAATTCTGACATATATATATATACACCTGTGAACCCATCCCCACAATCAAGATAATGGACATACCCAATGCCCTCCAAAGTTCCACTGTGTCCCTTTGTCATCTTTCCTGCCCTCCCCCCAATCAACTGTCCCTCAATCAATTCCCACACTTGAGCCAGTTTATATACCCACAACCTCTTGAATAAAGGGGATGGTGGGTCACCTTGAGGAAGGACCCTGAGAATTTGTACTGTTAATCTTCCCCCCAGCCTTCCCCAAAGGGACCCATGGCCTTTTACCAGAGTAACTGTACACCAGGGAAAGGAAATCATCAGACCTTTAGGGGACTACTGGTCACTGGTTCTGAATTGACACTAATTCCAGGAGACCCAAAACATTACTGTGGCCCATCAGCCAGAGTAGGGGCTTACGGAGGTCCAGTAATTAATGGAGTTTTAGCTCAGGTCCATCTCACAGTGGATTCGGTGGGTCCCTGACCCCATCCTGTGGTCAGCGTCCCAGGTCAAGAATGCATAATTGGAACAGAGATACCTGGCAGCTGGCAGAATCCCCACATTGGTTCCCTGACCTGTGGAGTGTAGGCAATTCTGGTGGGAAAGGCCAAGTGGAAGCCATTAGAACTGCCTCTACCTAGGAAAATAGTAAATCAAAAAGCAAGACCGCATTCCTGGGGGATTGCCGAGATTAGTGCCACCAGCAAGGACTTGAAAGATGCAGGATTGGTGATTCCCACCACATCCCCATTGAACTCGCCTACCTGGCCTGTGCAGAAGATGGACGGCTCTTGAAGAATGACAGTGCATTATTGTAAATTTAACCAGGTGGTGACTCCAATTACAGCTGCCGTACCAGTTGTGGTTTCATTGCTTAAGCAAATTAATACAAGCTCTGGTACCTGGAATGCAGCCATTGATCTGGCAAATGCCTTTTTCTCCAGCCCTGTCCATAAGGCCCACCAAAAAGAGTTCCTTTCAGCTAGCAAGGCCAGCAATGTACCCTCACTGTCCTACCTCAGGGGTTATCCGTTCTCCAGCCCTGTGTCATTGTTCAGTTCACAAAGCTCTTGGTCGCCTTTCTTCTTCATAGATAATCACGCTGGTCCATTACATTGATGACTTTATGCTGATTGGACCTGGTGAGCAAGAAGTAGCAACTACCCTAGACTTATTGGTAAGACATTTGTGTGTCAGAGGGTGGGAAATAAATCTAAAATTCAGGGGCCTCTAGTGGATTTCTAGGAGTCCAGTGGTATAGGGCATATCAAGGTATCTCTTCCAAGGTGACGGATAAGCTGTTGCAGCTGGCGCCTCCTACCGAGGCACAGTGCCCAGCGGGCCTTGGGATTTGAGAGGCAACATATTCCTGATTTGGGTGTGTTACTCCGACCCATTTACCAAGTGACCCGAAAAGCTGCTGTTGAGTGGGGTCCAGAACAAGAGAAGGTTCTGCACCAGGTCCAGGCTTCTGTGCAAGCTGCTCTGCCACTTGGTTCCTCTGACCCAGCAGATCAGCGGTGCCGGAAGTGGCAGACAGGGATGCTGTTTGGAGACTCTGGCAGCTCCTAGAGGTGAACTGAAGCACAGGCCCTTAGGATTTTGGAGCGAAACCCTGCCATCTTCTGAGGATAACGACTCCCCTTGTGAGAAACAGCTCTTCATCTGCTACGTGGCCTTAGCAAAGACCGAACATTTAACTATGGGCCCCCAAGTTACACGCAACCTGAGATGCCCATTTATCTGATCCATCAAGCCGCAGAGTTGGGAGTGCACAGCAACGCTCCATCATCAAATGCAAGTGACATGCACAAGACTGGGCTGAGCAGGCGCTGAAGGCACAAATATGTACGTGAAGAAGTGGCCCAAATGCCCACGTCCCCGCTCCTGCCACACCGCCTTCTGTCTCCCAGCCGGCATCTGTGGCCTCATGGGGAGTCCCCTACCTTAGCTGATAGAGGAAGAGGAGGCTCAGGCTTGGTTTACAGACGGTTTTGCATGATATGCAAAGGTGCAAGCAAATCTTCCCGGTGGGCAGAACTTTGAGCAGTGCACCTAGTTGTTCATTTTGCTTGGAACATGCAATTTTATACTAATTAATGGGCTGTGGCCAATGGTTTGGCTGGATGCTCAGGGATTTGGAAGGAACATGATTGGAAAGCTGCTGACAAGGAAGTCTGGTTGACAAAGATATTTGGGGACGAGGGATGTGGACAGACCTCTCTGAATGGGCAAAAATGTGAAGACATTTGTGTCCTATGTGAATGCTCACCAAAGGGTGACCTGAGCAGAGGAGGATTTTAATAGTCAAATGGATAGGCTGATCTGTTTCGTGGATACCAATCCGCCTCTCTCCATTCACCCCTGTCATCACCCAGTGGGCTCATGAGCAAGGTGGCCATGGAGGCAGGGATGGAGCTTACGCATGGACTCAGCAACATGGATTTCTACTCACTAAGGCTGACCTGGCTTCAGCCACCACTGAGTGCCCAATCTGCCAGCAGTGGAGACCAATACTGAGTGCCCAATCTGCCAGCAGTGGAGACCAATACTGAGTGCCCAATATGGCACCAATTCCCAGGGTGATCAGCCAGCTACTGGTGGCAGGTTGATTACAATGGATTGTTTACATTATAGAAGGGACAGAGTTTCACTCTAATTGGAAAAGGCACTTACTATGGATATGGATTGCTTTTCCTGCATGCAATATTTCTGCCAAAACTGCCAAAGTTCCTTACACACTGTCATGGTATTCCACACAGCACTGTTTCTGATCAAGGGACTCACTTCACAGCAAAAGAAGTGCAGCAATGGACCATGCTCATGGAATTCACTGGTCTTACCATGTTCCCCACCATTCTGAAGCTGGCTTGATATCATGGTGGAATGGTCTTTCGAAGACTCAGTTACAGTGCAAGCCAGGGCATCAAGGTTCTCCAGAAGGCTGAAATGCTCTGAATCAACATCCAATATATGGTGCTGTTTCTCCCATAGCCAGGATTCACGGGTCCAGAAATCAAGGGGTAGACATGGGAGTGGCACCACTTACTACTATCTGTAGTGACCCACTAGCAAAATTTTTGCTTTCTGTTTGCATGACTTTATGGTCTGCTAGCCTAAAGGTCTTAGTTCCAGGGGGAATAATGCTTCCTCCAAGACACAAAACAGTGATTCCATTGAACTGGAAATTAAGATTGCCACCCAGCCACTTTGGGTTGCTCAGGCCTCTGAATCAACAGGCAAAAGGAGTTGCGACACTGGCTGGGGTGAATGATCCTTACTATCAAGGGAAGTTGGACTACTATTCCACAATGGAAGTAAGGAAGACTATGTCTGGAGTACAGGAGATGCCTTAGAGGGTCTACGAGCATTACTAGAACCTGTGACGAAGGTCAATTGAAAACTACAACTCAATCTAGTCAGGACTATTAATGGCCCACATTCTTTGGGAATGAAGGTTTGGATCACCCCACGAGCTGAGGTACTTGTTGAGGGCAAAGGGAATACAAAGTAGGTAGTGGAAGAAGGCAGTTACAAAGACCAGCTATGACCCCGTAACCAGTTATAGAAATGAGGACGGTAACTGCCATGTGTATTTCCTCCTTATTTTGCTATGAATAAGTGTGTGTATAAATTATGTATTTGTTTCCTTTCCTCCCTTATTCCTTCATCATGTCAGATAAGATGTGTTGACTTTATACCATGGTAGTTAAGTATTTTAAATTTATACCATAGTCTTTAAGTTATGGGATTTCAAGGAGAAGAGCGGATATCACTACACCACTCAAGGACTTTAGGTCCTCTTCTGGGGAAGGGGTTAGTGGGTTGTTGGGACAGCTGTATCATGTTAGGTGGAATGACCACCTTATTGTCTTTATTTGGAGATCAAGTACAGTTTAAGGAGATGCAAATGGCTGCCAAGGTGACAGGGGCTGGACTTGTAATGGTTAACTTCAAGTGTCACGTGACTGGGCCACAGGCTGAGATTAAACATTATTTCTGGGTGTGTCTGTGAGGGTGTTTCTGGATGAGATTAGCATTTGAATCCCCTCCCCAATGTGGGTGGGCACCAGCCAATCCCTTGGGGGCCTGAATAGAAAGAGAAGCGGAGGAAGGGAGGGTTCAGTCCCTTAACTGCCTGCCTGCTCAACCTGCAACACTGGTCTTCTCCCCTTGGGCTGGGATTTGCACCATGGGCTCCTCCGGTTCGGAGGCCTTCGGACTTGGACTGGAATTGCACCACGGCTTCCCTGGGTCTCCAGCTTGCTGACGGCAGATCGTGGGACTTCTTAGCTGTCATAATTGTGTAAGCTGATTCCTTACAATAAATCTCCTTTTATATATATGTGTGTATATATCCTATTGGTTCTGTTTCCCTGGAGAACCCTAATATAGTCAGTCACTTTATTTTTAGCCATTCCAGGGAGTATACAGTGCTATCTCATTGTTGTTTGATTTGCATTTCCCTAAAGACTAATGATGTTGATCATCTTTTTATGTGCTCATTTGCCACCCACAGATCTTCTTTGGTGAACTGTCTGTTCAAATCTTTTGCCCCTTTTAAAAAATGGATAGTTTTTTTTTTTTTCCTTGAGTTTTGAGAGTTCTTTATATATTCTGCATACCAGTCCTTTATCAGACATAATTTGTAATTTTACCCCAGTCTGTGCCTTGTCTTTCCATTCTCTTAACAGTTTCTTTCGAAGAGCAGAAGTATTTAATTTGGATGAAGTTCAATTTATCAATGTTTGCTTTTACAGATTGCACTTTTTGTGTCTTATCTAAGAAATTTTTGCCTAACCCAAGGTCACAAAGATTTTCCTTTATGTTTTCTTCCAGAAATTTTATAATTTTAGGTTTTACATTTAGCTCTATGATCCATTTAAAATTTTTCTATAGAGTGAAGTATTTATTGAAGTTCACTTTTTTCCATATGATAGCCAATTGTTGCAGAATGATTTGTTGAAAAACTATCTTTCCTCCACTAAACTGACTCTGCACCTTTGTGTAAAAAAAAAAAAAATCAGTTACCTATATCTGTGTGGTTCTATTTCTGGGCTCTCTATTCTATTTCACTGATGATTTGTCTATTTTGATACAAACACCACAGTGTCTTAATTGTTGCAGCTTGTAAGTCTTCAAATCAACTTTGGTCTACTTTTTCAAAGGTGATTTGGCTATTCTATGCATTTAGACCCAGGTCCTACGCATTTAGACCCAGGGAGTCAATTTCTACTAAAAAAAAAAAAAAAAAAGCCTGCTGGGATTCTAATTGTGCTGAATCTATAGATCAATTTGGAGAGAAATAACATCTTAACTATACTGAGTAGTTCCCTCACACATGGCGCTTATCACTACTTAACTGAATAGTATTTGAGGGGTACCTTCGGCAGAGATCTGAACTTCACTCTCTCTCTGCAGCTTTCTCCTCTCCAACACTCTGCCCTGCACACTCCAGCTTCCCTGGCTTTCCTGGACTGTCATTTCCATCTCGGCTCCACTTGTGTTACCCCTCCCTGCACTGCAGCCTGGATACTGTCTCAAGGCAGTAAGCTGGGCAATCATAGGGCTCACCTCGTTTATTTCCCGTCTCTCAGGGTTCACTGTGCTTCATTGCTAGATGTTCAATGTCTTCCATACTGTGGTTTCATATATTTTGCCCACTTAAAAAACTGTTTCAGGCAGGAAAGTAAATCCGGTCCCTGTTATTCCATCTTGGTAAGAAGTGGAAGTCTCAATTTTTAATTTTTAATGTCAAATCTGTTCTCAAAGTTATAAAATTCAAGTAAAAACAGGACAAAAACATAACTAGTAATTAGTACAATGTTTTATCACACTTCGTTTATTTGCTCATTAACTCATTTCATTCCAAGAACATTCATTGAATTCTGCATGGTAAGCACTGTGCTGGCATCTAAGCATACAATGCTGAGGATCAAAGCCAGACAGGCCCCTGGCTCTCACAGAGCTTACAGTCTAGTGGGACAGACAGACATTAACCAAATAATTACAAACAAAAATCTAACACTGCAATTGTGATAACTGCTATGAAGGAAAGGAAAACAATGCTATGATAACCTACAAGAGGGTGATTTTATGGTATTTGTTTCTATTGAGCCTATATCCATGATTTGAAAAATATCACTACTGTTTCTTTAAGTTAAAGTCACAAAGAAATTCCATTATGTATACAATGGGAAAAAAGTATCCATCAAATAAACATTAGGTTAAGACGATATGCTAAGTACTTTGGAGCACACAAAAATTACGACACTATCTACGAAAATTAAGATCTAATTGGGCATATAAAATATAAAGAAATATAAAGGTTATATATCTATATCCTACAGGAATATAATTGGAAATTTACCACTTACACATCGTTTTTGTCTACCCCATTAAAAAAGGTATTTTTTCTATCAGCCCAATTGCAGAAGTTTCATCAGTTCCTTTGAGAAAACAATACACTTATTTTATTTTGTTAGGTCTTACCTAGATATCTCAGCTTGGGAATTCTTCTCTCCATCAACAGTGAAAGGAGATGCTCCAGTTAGTAATTCATACATTAGAACACCTAAACTCCACCAGTCAACTGCCTATAAAACAACAGTAATTTCATTTTCTAGAATATTAACTAATTTTATTTTATAAAAAAGAAAAATGAACAAAATAAATCTATATATTTGACAACATTTTGACAAAAAGATTTTGTACACAGCTTCCTGTGCAAGGAGTATTAAATTAGCACATGCAAAAAAGACATTGAGAGGACAAATATTCAGGTATCCTCAGAACAGAATTTAAACATAGAGAAGTCAATCAAGTGTTTCTATTGCTAAAAGTGTTTCAATTATTTCCTAAACTAGTAATGATTTTACTTAGGTTAATTAAAAAAAAATTTTTTTTAAATTAAAGTATGGTTGACTTACAATGTTATGTTAATTTCTGCTATACAGCAAAGTGATTCAGATATATATATATATATAATTTTTTTATATTCTTCTCTATTTGGTTTATCACAGGATATTAAATATAGTTCCCTGTGCTATACAGTAGGACCTTGTTGTTTATCCATTCTATATATAACAATTTGCATCTGCTAACCCCAAACTCCCAATCCATCCTTCCCTACGCCCCAAAAAATTTTTTAAATTTTAAATAAATTTTTAAAATTTTAAGTAAGGAAAATCTTTGGACTTATGATAGGGGGAAAAACGTACCCATCAGCATTTTTATTAACTATTCAGCTCCAATAAATATGAAATTTCTTAAAGCCAAAGAACGAAAATGAAAAAAATCCCATCAAAAGATGTTATTTTTTCATAACCACCTATATCAATTCCTCTTATGGAACCAATCACATAAATCTAGCAGTCTTCACTTTCTGGGAGGTATGGAAAGACTGAAAATAATATAAAATAAAATGTGATCTACGTTGGAAAACAATTTATAAAAGCAGTTACCTGAACTGAGAGCATAGCAAATTATACAGAATTTAAAGAATCTTGATATATTGAAAATTAGTTCCTTTACAATTAGGCAAATCAAGATTTCAATAGTTGTTGGATATATGAGCTTACACCAATGAGAAATTAACTGGTGCTAAAATTTTAAACTCTCTGCTTCCAAATTTCAGAGCCAAGATTTCAGAGAGATGATGTAAAGTTTGTGAGCCTAGAGTTATTTTAAAGAAAATACATAACAATAACATATAAACTAAATCAGTAATTCAATTCTTTTATTTATACAAGCAGCTTTACTGCCATCTGAGTCAGGACCCTTACAACGTTGGATCTGAACCATGCTCGTAAATTAATACAGATCTATAATCAGATTCCTAGTCACGGACTGAAACCAATACCACACAAACTTGAAGAACTCCTAAGGGCTCGTAAATGCACGATTAGTCGTTAGCAAGGAGACCACCGATTCTCCACTGTTAAGATATTCCTACTGGGGACTTCCCTGGTGGTCCAGTGGTGAAGAATCCGCCTTCCAATGCAGGGGACGCGGGTTCAATCCCTGGTCGGGGAACTAAGATCCCACATGCCACAGGGCAACTAAGCCCATGTGCCACAACTACTGAGCTCACATGCTGCAAACTACAGAGCCCGTGCGCTCTGGAGCCTGTGCCACAACTAGAGAGAGAAAAAAAAAACCCACACGCCACAACTAGAGAGAAGCCTGTGCGCCACAATGAAGAGCCCGCGCCGCAACAAATGATCCCACATGCCTCAGCGAAGATCCCGCATGCCACAACTAAGACCCGACGCAGCCAAAAAAAAAAAAGATATTCCTACGGTATATGTGAGATTTTGAAAGGGGATGAGGAAGATGGGGAGATGAGGAGCAAAATAATAGTCAGAATTCCTTATTTGGAGAACGTTATTAATAAAGCAAAAGTGTTAAGAAAGAACTGAACAAATCTGTACCCTTTAATACAGGAAGAAAAAATATGTGACCTAGATTTTATAACTACTTAGAAAGCCTCATCTACAATCTTCATTTTGCACATACAAAGGGAAGTGAGGAGGGAAAAAACTGAGTTTTTTAGAAGGCTTAGGAAAACAAACTTAGACTATCCTGAATGCAGAATTGTTTTCTTTCTCCAAGGATTGTCACAATGGTTTTTTCTGTTGAAGAGGTAATCAACAACGTTTCCAATATCACTACAAAGTTAAAAGCAGAAATTGAGAATAAGAAAATATGAGAGACTCCCTTTTTAAGGATCTCTTACAAAGCAAATTGTCGACTGAAGGTGAAATAGTTTCCATATGTTTTTCTAGCAAAAATCAATAATGCCAATAAGCACTGTCCATAGTCATTCAGCATGACTCCAATGGGGACAATGTGCATTGTTTATGCATTCATGACACCTCTGCATTGTACTGTGGCCCAGGTGTGTTCTAAAAGGCCAGGTCACATGCAACAGACAAAGGGTGATTTCTGTTTTAAACAGGGTTACAACGGATGCTTTGCTCAAGACATGATACTTTTAATGGAAATAAAATAAAAATTATTATTTGAAGAATTAGTCGATTTTGAGATTTCCTTTAACAAGAGTATTATTCTATAAAACAAAATATTATCCTCATCAACAAAACCTGAAAAAAGGGAAATCTAGAATGTCCTAACCTTTCCATTATCTTTTTTCCTCCAAAAGACTAGATAGATATCATAATATGTTCGTGTATACAAAGCAAAGGAAAGGTAAAAAAATGAAGATAACACCAAAAAGAGGGCCTAAGTTATTAACTAGGATTCTTAATATACATTTTATAGAGATATATCAGGAAGTGTCAAAAATAGAACATACCTTGTCATGTCCTGAATCTCCCCCTCTGACAATATCTGGTGCCATGTATTCAATAGTTCCACAAAAGGAATATGCTCTTTCAGCCTTAAACAAACAATCAAACAAAGAAAAAGGGATTTGATTTTAAGCTCGTATGACAAGTGACAAGAAGAGAGAGTTAATACTACACGGCAGTGTTGAGATACACCACAGTAGCAAAGTAGTGGTAGAAGCTACTTGACAGACCTTCTTCTCACCAGGACAGACCTATATATACACACCTATACAGTATGAGGTAAATGGGTAAACTTTTTAAGCCCTGAAACTCTACTATCATCCATCCGTCCGTCCGTCCAACCATCCATCCAACCATCCATCCATACATTAATGAATCCACTCATTCGCTCTTCTTTTTTTCTGTGTGTGTATATATTTCAATCACTGACTTCTTTAACTGTTCTTGTAAGTGCAAATAGTCCTAGTAGTGTGAATGACTTTATTTCCAGATCGGCAAGATTGGGAAAACATTGGGAAACCTGAAGGAGAAAGGAAGATCAAATACTAAGAAGGGAAACAGGGAACCCAAAGATGAAAAAGGATGAAAAGAATTTTTCCAATCTTACCATCATGTTTAAGTTTGGCACTGCCGATGGTGGGTTTAAGTGATGATGAGCAGAACTGTCTTTTAAAAAAAATACTGCCTCTTAAAGACAGTTGTTTCTCTTTTGTAGAACTTTAAAAAGGGCTAATTTAATACATCAGCCTAAAAATTAATCTTAAAAAATTAAGTAATTAAAAAAATGACCAACTGTGTCATATCTCAATGTAATAAGGAGAAAAAAATATATGAATTGTTATGCAGATAAATTAAATAGGGGAAAAATAATTCTTCTTTAACAATGTACATTCATATGGCTATATCTAAAATTTTAAAGGCACTTTGGTACCATTAAAATATTTTACAAAACTTATTTTAGGGGCTTCCCTGGTGGCGCAGTGGTTGAGAATCCGCCTGCCAATGCAGGGGACACGGGTTCAAGCCCTGGTCTGGGAAGATCCCACATGCCACAGAGCGGCTAGGCCTGTAAGCCACAACTACTGAGCCTGCACATCTGGAGCCTGTGCTCCGCAACAAGAGGGGCCGCGATAGTGAGAGGCCCGCGCACCGCGATGAAGAGTGACCCCCCACTTGCTGCAACTAGAGAAAGCCCTCGCACAGAAACGAAGACCCAACACAGCCAAAAATAAATAAATTAATAAATAAAAATTAAAATGGAGATTTCTTTAAAAAAAAAAAAACTATTTTAGAGGAAGCTTTTCAATTTACACTTTATTCTTCTTCTACCAGCAAGGTTTCAAGAAAAATAAGCATTCTTTTTATTCACCAGCTTTAAACATAAAGAACACTACCCTAGCAATGTTATAGAAGTGGTAGAAGGCCCTAGTTTTATTGGCTGAAAGTTCAGCCCAGAGATAATGAATGTAATGAATTTATTTAAACCCTGTGATAACAAATGTATTAAAACTACTTAATTATGATATATACAGCTCAATAATTTTACAAAAATATATAATTTTATATAAAGAAAAATAAAATTAATATGGTTTATGACTCACTTCTTTCTTTTTATGTACTATATATATTGAAAGATTACTATTCCCCTAGAAACTAAAAGAAATAATCCAGTTATGCTTAGATCTGCAGAAAATTTTCTTTCTTGTTACCTGGCAGAATAATCTCATTGAACAGCTATGATAAACTATATATCAAATGTCATTATCTCTCTGCTTCATCACTTCAGTACCAAATGCTAATTTTGTATCAAACTACTGGAACGATTAAGGCTAAATAAAATTGATTTCATATAAATTTGCATTTAAAAGTAATGAATAATTTTAAACATTCTGTTAGACATGTTTAGATTGAAAAAAATATGTGAATGCTTAGGAAGCATTCATTTCTTCACTGAATTATTAAAAAAGAAATACTCCAAAATTACTTTTCAGTGGGATGGGGGGAGTGGGAGGGAGGCTCCAGAGGGAGGGGATATATGTATACATATAGCTGCTTCACTTTGTTCTACAGCAGAAACTAACACAAATTGTAAAGCAATTATACTCCAATAAAAAAAAGTATATATATCAAAAACAAAACAAAACAAACAAAAAAGAATGTGTATGAAGTAAAGCCTGGTCATAGTTTGAAAATCTAAAAAAAAAAAATTCCCAAGCTTCATAAAACTAAATATGTAGTGTTTTTAGTTAATACACTATTTATTATGCAATAGCCCTTTATAGGATATTAAGCAAAAATCATTATATAGCTGACATAAAGAAACACATAAAAATTGCTAAGTCATAGTATTTATCATTTGATCTCATCTTTCTTTGTGAATTCCAGTCAACTGTTTTAGTTAAAATTAATTAATTTATTGAAGTATAGTTGATTCACAATGTTTCAGGTATACAGCAAAGTGATTTGGTTATACATATATACATATGTATATTCTTTTTTAGGTTCTTTTCCATTATAATGGTTATTACAAGATATTGAATATAGATCCCTGTGCTATATAGTAGGTCCTTGTAGTTTATCTATTTTACGTACAGTAGTATGTATCTGTTAACCCCAACTTCCAAATTTATCCCTCCTCCCCCTTTCCCCTTTGGTAACCATAAGTTTCTTTTCTATGTCTGTGTCATTTGATCTCATCTTAAAAGATATCTTTAAAACATATCCTAAATCAAGTTTAGATATATTGAAAGAAAATAAAAATAATTCTCCAAAATGGTTTATGAGTAAAAAGATTGCAAATTTTGATTTATTGCTTCTCTAGATTTTTATTTATTTAGAAAACTAGACTTTTTAGTACATATAAATTTTCATTTCTATTTATAGGCATATCTGTGTTACAAGCCACTTTGGAATAATGCACATTTTCTTTTAAGTATGCGATAATGATTAAATTTTACAACTTGAAAGTCATGAAAATCCACACTCTCTTCTTCAAAATACTAGATATTCATAAGTTTAGTGTAAAACCGGTAAGAAACATATGGATCTTATTGATTACTGTGGGAAAGATCTGATAGTCACCACCACTTTCCATGTCTCTTTTTTTTCTTTATCTGACAATGAGAACTATGCAACGATGCAGTTCAGTTCTCCATTGTCTTGACATACAGGAAGCTCAGAACCACATTAAGTCCTCAAAGATATTTCTTCTACCTTCTCTGTGTGATTTCTGAGCTTTTTTAAAATTCACTTTAGCTTCTCTGTTTTTTGGGGGGGAGGAGGGAGGGACGTAGGTAGTGTCTACATTAATAAATAATTAAGAGATAATTATTTATTTTATAAAAATTCCAAGAGAGAGCAAAATTAAGCTTAAGTGTTGGGACGTTCCAATCCCTGAGGAACAATAGTAAACAAAGACAAAGTATTTCTTAAGTCTCTCTGTTATTTTAAAACATTGCCATTTTAGCCTCTTGCAATTCTGTATATGCTTCTTCTTCCTCTGCCCCAAATGGAAGTGTTACTCCCTCCGAATTCTAACTTTTAGTGTGTCAGTCTCAATTTTCTAAGAGTTTATCTTCTATTGTAAAAAATAGCCCCAATTTTAACTTTTGAATTTGTGTTTATCTGCCTAGGAAGATGCATGTTATCTAGAGCAGTGGTCCCCAACCTTTTTGGCACCAGGGACCGATTTCGTGGAAGACAATTTTTCCATGGACCAGGGGAAGGGGGGGAATGGGGGGATGGTTTAGGCAGCAATGCAAGCAATGGGGAGCGATGGGGAGCGGCAGATGAAGTTTTGCTCACTCGCCACTCACCTCCTGCCGTGTGGCCCAATTCCTAACAGGCAGCGGACAGGTACCCGTCAGCGGCCCGGGGGTTGGGGACCACTGATGTAGAATGTATGCAGAATGCCTTTCAAATAATTGTACCCAGAAGACAAACTGATGAAGTATGATAGGGGAAGGTCTCTGGTGGGGACAAAAAAGATTTCAAGGTAATATGTTATGAACTATGATATAAAAAGGTTAGGATAGCATAGCTAAACTCTATTATGATTATTATTTATTAAAAATTAATATTTTTCTCAAGGAGACAGGCAATCAGCCAATTTTGCAGTTAAGTCCATAGTATTTTATAAGCAACATTACTTATTAAACACTACAGTGTTAAAAGATTGTGAAGGAGAATTTAACTGAATGTGAAAATAGTAAAAGCAGTGTGTGCACCATCCTGGCACATAATACGGAGTATTCTTGTGTTTAAGTATCAGCTGATCAAGGAGGCTTCACTGTGCCTTAGAGAGAAAGATCAGGTAACACTGGACAAAAAACTGGTTTCCTTCTAAGGAAGAATCCAAATAGGAACTCAACTGCCAAACCCTCAGGCATTACTCAATAAACACGAGATTAAATCATGCCTAGCTTTTATTTGCCAATGTTTTATCTTGATCTTATCTGCTTATGATATATAGATTAATTTGTGAGTTAAATGTAAAATTACCAAAGAAATTTTTATTCCCCCATTCTGTATTTTTTCCCATCTCTATTTTGACAAATCTCACAACAAATATCCAAATGTTGGATTTTTAAGAAGAAATATTGCATTGCTAATCATCCAAGTCTATGCTCACAAGACAGAAAGGGGAATCCCTAGGTGCCAGCCACAAAGAGGATGCTGAAAACCAGAGGTACCCATAGGACCTGGGCCGCGGCAGCACAAAGGAAAGGAAGGGAAGTTGTTTCAGATCCTAGCAATCCAGAAGCTTGAATTTCAATACTTTTATAAGGACAAAAGATGAGGCCCTCGGCTCTAAAGAGGCGGACTGGAATTACTACTCTTGTGTAAACCTTGGAATCTAAGAAAGCTGAACCCTCAGTGAAAGCAAAGTCTAGAAAAAATAAATTCACCCAGTAGCCCAGGTTTGTTTCTGTCTGAGCCCTAGATTTAAAAACAAACAAATAAATGTTCCTCTTGTGGAATCAAATCCCTAGGCTTGTGGCTCTTGTAGATTTGGGACCTAAATTTACTCTTTCCTCCATAGTATGGGAAAGTGAGAAAATCTGGTCCAACATGGTGACACTCTGGAACATATGACAGAACTAGAGAAATTCCCACTACTTAGCTGCCTCAGGATTCACACAGATAAAGCACTGAAGTCTCAAAATTACAAATTAGTGAACTATACTGTGCAAACAAAACAGAAGAATTACTTGAAATACTAGAAGAGCAATCTAGAAAAGGCCTAGTATGTTGTAAAAGATGAAAGACATAAAGGAAAATATCCATAAAACAATATAGCAGCATAGAAAAGACTAGAATGATATGAAAGAGAATACAATAGAACTGTATAAATGAAAAAATACAATAAAAATAGGCAGACTAAACAGACTAGACACAACTAAAGAGAATCTGTGAAGTATACGACATATTTGAGAAAATTATCCTGAATGTTGCGAGAGTCCCAAGCAGACTAAATAAAAATATATCCATGGGTAGCAAATTTCTATTTTTTAACTTGAGTGGTGGTTATAAGAGTGTTTGCTTTATAGTAATAACTCACTAAGCCATATTTTCATTTTGTTTTTGTGTTTTATTTTACAATAAAAAGATACCAAAGACAAAAACCTAGTCCATTCCTAGGTATGTTCATATCCAGCTAAATTATCACTGAATATGCAAGGCAAAATAAAGGCATTTTAAGACAAAGAGTTTACTATTCATTGATCCTTGTTTAAAAAGACATCTAGGGGCTTCCCTGGTGGCGCAGTGGTTGAGAATCTGCCTGCCAATGCGGGGGACACGGGTTCGAGCCCTGGTCTGGGAAGATCCCACATGCCGCGGAGCAGCTGGGCCCGTGAGCCACAATTATTGAGCCTGCGCGTCTGGAGCCTGTGCTCCGCAACAAGAGAGGCCGCGATAGTGAGAGGCCCACGCACCGCGAGGAAGAGTGGCCCCCACTTGCCACAACTAGGGAAAGCCCTCGCACAGAAACGAAGACCCAACACAGCCATAAATAAATAAATAAAATAAATTAAAAAAAGAAAAATTCATTGTTAAAAAAAAAAAAGACATATAAAGGATGCACTTCAGAAATAAACTGAACTCACAAGAAAAGAGTAAGATGTAAAAAGCAGTAGTGAGCAGAGAAAACAGGTAAACATGTGACAAAATCTAAACAAGGTTTGAATTTATAAAATGAAAATAATAATTACACAATAATCAATCTGGGAAATATAACACAAGATGGGACTAAAATAATAAGTAACAGTAACATATAAAATGAGATGGATAACTGAAGCTAAAACATTCTAATGTTCTTGTAGTGGTCATGACAATCATAGACATAATTGTTAATTTTAGACTCTGTTAAGTCGGTATACAGGCACACCTCGTTTTATTGTGCTTTGCTTTTTTTTAAAAATTTATTTATTTATGGCTGTGTTGGGTCTTCATTTCTGTGGGAGGGCTTTCTCTAGTTGTGGCAAGCGGGGGCCACTCTTCATCGCAGTGCGCGGGCCTCTCACTATCGCGGCCTCTCTTGTTGCGGAGCACAGGCTCCAGATGCGCAGGCTCAGTAATTGTGGCTCACGGGCCCAGCTGCTCCGTGGCATGTGGGATCTTCCCAGACCAGGGCTCGAACCCGTGTCCCCCGCATTGGCAGGCAGATTCTCAACCACTGTGCCACCAGGGAAGCCCTGTGCTTTGCTTTATTGTGTGTTTATCTGTGTTTCGCAGATATTGTGCTTTTCACAAATTGAAGATTGTGGCAACCCTGTGACAAGCAAGTCTATTGGCACCATTTTTTCCAACAGCATTTGCTCACTTCTTGTCTCTGTGTTATAGTTTGGTAATTCTCGCAGTATTTCCAACTTTTTCATTATTATTATATTTGTTGTGCTAACCTGTGATCAGTAATCTTTGATGTTACTATTGTTATTGTTTTGGGGTGCCATGAACTGGGCCCATATAAGACAGCAAACTTAAATCGATAAATGTTGTATGTGATCTGACACCAACTGGCTGTTCCCCCATCTCTCTCCCTTTCCTCGGGCTCTCCTATTCCCTGAGACACAACAATATTGAAATTAGGCCAATTAATAACCCTACAATGACCCTTAAGTGTTCAAGTGAAAGGAAGAGTCACACAGCTCTCACTTTAAATCAAAAACTAAAAATGACTAAGCTTAGAGAGGAAGGCATGTCAAAAGCCAAGAAGGCCAAAAGGTAGGTCTCTTGCACCAAACAGTTAGCCAAATTGTGAATGCAAAGGAAAAGTTCTTGAAGGAAATTAAAAGTGCTGCTCCAGTGAACACATGAATGATAAGAAAGCGAGATAGCCTTATTACTGATATGGAGAAAGTTTTAGTAGTCTGGATAGATCAAACCAGCTACAACGTTCTCTCAAGTCAAAGCCTAATCCAGAGCAAGGCCCTAACTCTCTTCAATTCTATGAAGTCCTGAAAGAGACGAGGAAGCTGCAAAAGTGAAACTAGCAAAGGTTGGCTCAGGAGGTTTAAGGAAAGCTGTCTCCATAACGTAAAAGTGCAAGGTGAAGCAGCAAGTGCTGACACAAAAGTTGCAGCAAGGTATCCAGAAGATCTAGCTAAGATAATTAATGAAGGTGGCTACACTAAACAACAGATTTTCAGTGTAGACAAAACAGCCTTCTATTGGAAGAAGATGCCACCTAGGACTTTCCTAGCTGGAGAGGAGAAGTCAGTGCCTGGCATCAAAGCTTCAAAGGATAGGCTGACTCTCTTGTTAGGGGCTAATGCATTTGATGACTTTAAGTTGAAGCCAGTGCTCATTTACCATTCTGAAAATCCTAGGACCATTAAGTATTATGCTAAATCTACTCTGCCTGTGCTCTTTAAATGAAACAACAAAGCCTAGATGACAGCACATCTGCTTATAACATGGTTTATAGAATATTTTAAGCCTACTGTTTTAAGATCTACTGCTCAGAAAATAAGATTCCTTTCAAAATATTACTGCTCATTGACCATGCACCTTGTCACCCAACAGCTCCGATGGAGATGTACAATGAGATTAATGTTATTTTCATGCCTGCTAACACAGCATACATTCTGCAGCCCATGGATCAAGGAGTAATTTCAACTTTGAAGTCTTATTATTTAAGAAATACATTTAAGGCTATAGGTGCCATAGACAAGTGATCCCTTTGATGGATCTGGGCAAAGTAAACTGAAAATTTTCTGGAAAGGATCCACCATTCTAGATGCCATTGAGAACATCTGTGATTCATGGGAAGCAGTTAAAATACCAACATTAACAGGAGTTTGAAAAAAGTTGATTCCAACTCTCCTGGGGGACTTTGAGGGGTTCAAGACTTCAGTGGAGGAAGTATCTGCAGATATGGTAGAAAAAGTAAAAGAATTGGAATTAGAAGTGGAGCCTGAAGATGTGACTGAATTGCTGCAATTTTATGATAATATTTTAACAGATGGTGAGCTGCTTCTTAGGGATGAGCAAAGAAAGTGGTTTCTTGAGATGAAATCTACTCTTGGTGAAGATGCTGTGAATATTGTTGAAATGACAATAAAGGATTTAGAATGTTACATAAATTTAGTTTATCAAGCAGTGTCAGGATTTAAGAGGTTTCCAGTTTTGAAAGTTCTATTCTGGGTAAAATGCTACCAGACAGCATTGCATGCTACAGAGAAATCATCTGTAAAAGGAAGAGTCAACTGATGAGACAAACTTCACTGTTGTCTTATTTTAAGAAATGGCCACAGTGAGGTCAGCGTTCAGCAGCCACCACACTGATCAGTCAGCAGCCACCAACATCGAGGCAAGATCCTCCACCAGCTAAAGGATTATGATTCACTGAAGGCTCAGGTGGTGGTTAGCATTTTTAGCAATAAAGTATTTTTAAATTAAGGTGTGTACTTTTTAAAAGACATAATGCTATTTATAGCATACTTAATAGACTGCAGTTTAGCATAGACATAACCTTTATATGCACTGGGAAACCAAAAAGTTCATGTGACTTGCTTTATTGTGGTGGTCTGAAACTGAACCCACAATAACTCCAAGGTATGCCTGCATAAGTTAAAAATTTCAGGGTAATAACCACTCAAAGAACAGATATAGAATATATATAACTTCTAGACAACTGGGAAAATGAAATAAAGAAATCTTAATCATTTAAATAGAAGAGAGGAAAGAAGGGGAAAAAAGCAAAGAGAAATGATGATAAAGAGAAACACACAGCAAGATAAGAGAAATAAATAAAACTATATCAGCAGTCATAATATACAGATTTAACTCACCAGTTAAAAGATAGACACTCTCTGGATCAAAAACAAAATCCAGTTATATGTTATTTACAAAAGGCACACCTAAAACATAATGACAAAGAAATATTGAAAGTAAAGAGATGGAAAAAGATATATCAGACCAGCATTAACCAACAGAAAGCTGGAATATCTTTATTAATAGCAGGAAAATGAACTTTAAGGCAAAAAAAAATTATTAAAATTAGGCAGGGTCACTACATAATAATGAAAGGAACATTTCACTAGAAAATAACACTATTCCAAGACTAACACAATCAAAAATTTTTGAAGAGCCTTAAACCACATAAAGCAAAAATGGTGAGATTTCCAAGAAGAAACGGACAAATCCACAATCATAGTGGGCACTTTAACATATCTCTTTTACAACTGACTGATCAAGCAGGAAAATAATTGGTGAAGCTATGGAAGATATGCATGATGTTCACGAAAATATATAAAATTTGATATCTAACAGTTAGAGAATGACTATACAGTCTTTTCAAGTATTCATGGCACATTTACAAAAATTAACCAAATAATAGGTCACAAAGCAAATCTCAAAAACCACAGAAATAAAACCATATATGTTTTCTTGTCCAAACAGTAAAACTAAAACTCATTTACAAAAAGATAGCTCAAAAATCCTATATACATGAAAACTTAAGAACCCATTTCTAAATAATTCATGGCCCAAGGTAAAAAACCACAATAAATAACAGTAAAAATGCTATATATTATAACTTGCGAGATACATCTAAAGCTGTTCTTAGAAATTCAGTTTTATTAAAAAAAGAGTGATTAAATATTAGTGAGCTGGATGTCCAACTCAAAAGTTTAATAAAAGAATACAAAAGAAACTAACAGAAAGTAAAAGGAATGAAGTAATAAAGGAAGATCATCAAAGAAATAGAAAAATTGAGAGGCTTGATAAAAGCTGTTTCTGGAAAAAGACTAATAAAATGGACAAATCTCTAGCAAACTGAGCAAGAAAAGAGGAGGAAAGTTACACATCAGTAATATTAGTCATTTAAAAGGCAACATTACTGCAGTTACAATACAGATTAAAAACTAAAGCACTTCTATGAATAATATGATGCCAAAGAATTTAAAAACAAAAATATAACATTTTCTATAAAAACATAACTTACCAACATTGACTCAAGAAAAAATTGAAAACCTGAATATAACTGTAAATATTTTTAAAAAATTAAATCAGTATTTGAAAAGCCACTCATATGCACCTAGAAGGGAAAAAAAAAGAAAAAAATACACCCTCATAGCTAGAAGTGCATTCAGAGGAAACCTTCAGAGGAACTGTCTATCCTATATAAACTATTCCAAATTACTTTCATGATGTTAGTATAATCATGATGTCAAAATCAGACAAATACAATATTAGAAAGGAAAATTACAGGTCAACTTAGACAATAAAATCTTAAATAAAATATTAGCAAACAAAATCCAGCAATATATTAAAAATATATGTCACAGAAAGTAAAGTTTATTCCAAGAACTGAAAGATGGTTTAACATTGAAAAAGAAAAAAACCTATTAACGTAACTCACACCACTAGGTGATTAAAGAAAAAACCATAAGAATTTCCTTATATCAATATACTAAGAATATAATTTATCTATCAAAAACCTAGAGCAGATACCATACTAAATGGTTAAAACCTAAAACACATGGCCTTAAAGTAAAAAGCAAGGATATATACATATAAAACTTAGTAGACAGAGCAACAAAACCAAACCAAACCACACATCCCCGAACACACACAAAATAAAAAGTATGAGAATCAAAAAGATACAAAGCCATCATTACTTACAAATAGTAGTTCTGATTTTTCTTTTAATATAGTAATCTACATAAAAAATCCAAGTGAATCTGCAAATTAGTGGAACTAATATGAATTCACCAATATTGCTATGTACAAGATCAACAACATTCCTATGCTTTGCCAAGAAAAACAGATATTCTAATTGTTGTCAATAGGAACAAAATAAGTTAATAGAAATAAATCTAATAATATATGTATAAATCATTACAAAAATTAGAAAATATTATTGAAAGACATAAAAGACAAGGAAATAAATGGGAAAATATGAATATTTATGCAAATTTGTGTTGTTAGATTCAATACCCAAGGATCACAGTTTTCTCCAAATTAATTTATAAATTCAATACACACTGAGGAACAAAAGACCAAGAATAGCAAAGACAGTGAAGAGGCAGGAGGAAGGTCAGGGGAAATAAGGAGAGAATGACAGGATAAGAGTGAAGAGGGGAAAGATCTCACCTTTCCAGATTAAAGACATACCGTAAAGCTATGGCCCTTTAGATTTTTCAGTTTTGACTCAGGGAGAGGCAAGCAGACAAACAGAACTGAATGAAGAGCCTAGAAACAGACTCACAAGCATGCACAGGAATTTGGCATATGACAAAGCTGCTTTTCAAATCAGTAGGGAAGGGATTAACCGACTATTCAATGAATAGTTCAGTCAACTGGGTTATCTATATAAAAAGAGAAAAAAAATAAGATCCCCACCTCGCACATATATATAAATTAATTCCTAATAAATTAAAGATTTCAATATGCTAATTTCAAAAAGAAAACAAAAGAGAATATCTTAGTTCATTGAGACAGGAATGGATTTCATTTTAAAAGATTCAAAGAAATCAACAACTTAACTTTACACCTCAAGGAACTAGAAAAAGAAGAATAAACTAAACCAAAAGTTAGCAGAGGGAAAGAAATGATAAAGATTGAAGCAGAAATAAATGAAACAGAAAACAGAAGAACAACAGAAAAAAATTAGCAAAACTTAGATTTTTGAAAAGATAAACAAAACTGACAAACACTTGGCTAGATTAAGAAAAAGAGAGAGAAGATTCGACTAAAATCAGAAATTAAAGAGAAGACCTTACAAGAAACTAAATTATACCCCAATAAATTGAATGATTTAGAATGGATAAATTCCTAGAAACATACAATCTACCGGGACTGAATCATGAATAGAAAATTTGAACAGACCCATAATCAGTAAGGACACTGAATTAGTAATCAAAAATCTCCCAGCAAAGAAAAGGCCAGGACCAGATGGCTTACTGGACATTCTTAAAAAACATTTAAAGAAGTAGTAGGACCATTCCTCCTCAAACTTTCCCTAAAAAACTGAAGAGAACACTTCCAAACTAATTTTATGAGACCAACATTACCCTGATACCAAAGCCAGGGAAAGAGACTACAAGAAAAGAAAATTACAGCCCAGTATCCTTGATGAACACTGATGTAAAAGTCCTCAGCAAAATGCTAGCAAACTGGGGGCGGGCTCCAGCGCGGGAGTCCATGTGGGCGCCGGCGCCGTGGGGAGCAGCACGGGCGGCGGGGGGGCGCCATGGCAGAGCTGCAGCAGCTCCGGATGTAGGAGGCGGTGGACTCTGGTGAAGAGTCTGGAGAGAGACCATCCGGAAGATTCAGGGCCTCATGTTCCGGTGCAGCACCGGCTGCTGTAACGACAGCCAGGCGTCCACGCAGCAAGTGCACCAGTGCATTGGGCACTGCCATGCACCTCTGGCTCAAGCCCAGGCCCCGGTGACCAGCGAGCTGGAGAGGTTCCAGGACGGCCTGGCCCGGTGCACTATGCATGGCAACGACAAAGCCAAAGATTCAATCGATGCGGGGAGCAAAGAGCTTCAGGTGAAGCGGCAGCTGGAGAGTTGCGTGACCAAGTGTGTGTGGATGACCACATGAATCTCACCCCAACCATGACCAAGAAGATGAAGGAGTCTCTCTCATCCACTGGGAAATAGATGTCTGCTATTGGCCACCGGGGCTGAAGGCAGGAATGTATTTAAAAAGAGGAATGGGGATTTGGGTTTTCTAAGGAAAAGTTTATGAATGAGGAAATTAAGGATGGCAGCAAGTTTAAGGCCTATGTCACTTGCCTCTGGACACTGGTTCCTTTGTGTTTGAATCCTAGAAAATGAAAAAACCTGGTGCTAAAATTTGGGTCAGAGATAGCACAGGAGAGTTTTTGTGAGCCTGAATTTCATGTGGCCAGGGCTTATCCTGGCAACAGGGAGCCTCCCTTGTACCAAACCAGAGCCCTCCAAGGTACCAGATTCTCTTAGTACACAGATACCAACAGGCTGGCAGGTTCATCTGACCTGCTTATGATCTGGTGGAGTGTGAGGAGAGGTGTTTCTATTTGTTGCCAACCTCCTGTTTGCCAGAAGGATCACTACAACATTTTCCATAAACTGGAAATAAAACAAAATCCAGGAGGTCACTAATTTAGAAGGGGAAAGGGGGCTTCTGGGGATTTGTTTTGCTTGGTTTTGTTTTATATACAAGGGCATGAAGCTACTTTAAAGATGTAGAGTTGGGAGAGGTAGTTTGGATAAAAACTTTGAAAGGGTCCTTTCTGGCCATCAAGATGTGGAAGCGCATTTCTTAAAATTCTCACACATTACATCTTTCAGCCTGGAGACCCTGCAAAAATATAAGAAGCGCTATCACACTGGTAGGGGAACCAAACCTTCCCTCTAACTGGCAGCCATGATGAGCCCTGAGGCTGTCTGCAGCAGAGTCAGCCGAGTGACAAGACAATGTTGCAGTAACACTCACCCTTGAAGGGAAAGGGGATTTTGACTGTGCTATATGCTAGTATTCAGGAATGAACAGTGAAGGGGAATGTTAGCTGCTTAATTAAGAGAGTTATGAAATACTGGCTTTGGAAAAATCTGGTTTTCATAAAACAAAATAGAACGAAAGCCTAAACCCAGTATTGCTTACTTTGCCCCCTGTAATAACAGAGTTCTGTTGAAGCAATCCCTTGGCAACACGAAGGTCAGAGGAGAAAAAGAAAGCAACTCAGGGGCAAGCTGTGACTCCTTTAGAGCAAAAAACGGGACAGCCCTTCGTTACCAAATACCACTTTTGCGACATGCGTTGGTCTTGCCCCAGTTCTGGCACCTTATCGTTTTATCAAGGACCTCATTGTGTTTTTACCAACTTATTACTTGAAATGATAATATAGCCTGTCTGTTTGCTATTTCAAGACTGTGATATATTTTTCTAGTGGTTTGGTTTTAAACATAAATAAGACTTAATTTTTCTTCCAAAAAAAAAAATGCTAGCAAACTGAATTCAACAGCACATAAAAAGGATTATACACCATGACCAAATGAGATCTTGGAATGAAAGAATGGTTCAAGATTCAAAAAATCAATCAATGTAATACACCACATTAACAGAACGAAGGACAAAAACCACATGATCATCTCAACTGATACAGCAAAAGCATTTGACAAAATTCAATACCTTTTCATGATTAAAAAAAGCACTTAACAACAAGCTAGGAATAGAATGAAACTACCTCAACATAACAAAACCATGTATGAAAAGCCCACAGCAAACATCGTACTCAATGGTGAAAAACTGAAAGCTTTCCTCTCAGATGAGTAACAAGGTAAGGATGCTCCCTCTCACCATTGCTATTCAACATAGCGCTGAATGTCTTACCCAGAGCAGTTAGGCAAGAAAAAGAAAGAAAAGACATCCAAATTGGAAAGGAAGAAGTAAAACTATGTCTGCTTGCAGATAATATGATCTTATACATAAAAAACCCTAAAGATTTCACACACAAAAAACCCGTTAGGACTAATAAGAGAAGCAGCAATATTACAGGATACAAAATCAACATACAAAAATTAGTTATGGGACTTCCCTGGTGGCGCGGTGGTTAAGAATCTGCCTGCCAATGCAGGGGTCACGGGTTCGAGCCCTGGTCCAGGAGGATCCCACATGCTGCGGAGCAACTAAGCCCGTGCACCACAACTACTGAACCTGCGCTCTAGAGCCCTCGAGCCACAGCTACTGAGTCCGCGTGCCACAACTACTGAAGCCTGCACGCCTAGAGCCCATGCTGTGCAACAAAAGAAGCCACCACAATGAGAAGCACGTGCACCGCAACGAAGAGTAGCCCCCGCTCACCGCAACTAGAGAAAGCCCGTGCGCAGCAACGAAGACCCAATGCAGCCAAAAATAAATAAATAAAATAAATTAATTAAAAAAAATTAGTTATGTTTCTATACACTAACAATGAACAATACCAAAAGGAAATGAAGGGGGAAAATTCCATTTAAAATAAGCATCAAAAATAATAAAATACTTATAAGTTAACTTGACCAAGGGGTCAAAAGACTTGGACAATTAAAATTACAAAATATTGTGAAAGAAATTTAAAAAGACACAAATAAATGGAAAGACACCCCATGCTCATGGACTGGAAGGCAATATTGTTAAAACGTCCACACTACCCAAAGTGATCTAGAGAGTCAACATAATCCCTATCAAAATCCCAATAACTTTTTGCAGAAATAGAAAAAAAGATCTTAAAATTCATATGGAATCTCAAAGGATTTGAGATTAATAGCCAAAACAATCTTGAAAAAGAACAAAGTTGGAGGTCTCACACTTCCTGATTTCAAAACATATTACAAAACTACAGCAATCAAAACATTTTTGACAAATAAAGACAAACATACAGACCAATGGAACAGAATAAAGAGCCCAGCAATAAATCTTTATGCACATGGTCAAATGATCTTTGACAAGGGTGCCAATGGGGAAAGGATAGGCTCTTCAACAAATGATGCTGGGAAAACTGAATATTCATACACACAAAAAAATAAAGTTGGATCTTACCTTACCCCAAATACAAAAATTAACTCAAAATGAACTGAAGATCTAAATGTAAAACCTAAAACTATAAAACTACTAGAAGAAAACATAGGGGGAAAGCTTCATGACATTGGATTTGGCAGTGATTTCTTGGGTCTGACACCAAAAGCACAGCACCAAAAGCAAAAATAGACAAATGGGTTGACATTAAAATTTAAAACTTCCTTGCATCAAAGGAAACAAGCAAAGTAAAAAGACAACCTACAGAATGGGAGAAAAAGTTTGCAAACCATATATCTGATAGGGGGTTAATATCCGGAATATATAAAGAACTCCTACAACTCAACAACAAAAGAGCAAATAAATTTGATTAAAAAATAGGCAAAGGACTTGAATAAACATTCGTCCAAAGATGGTATACAAATGGCTAATAAGCATATAAAAAGATGACTCAACATCACTAATCATTACAGAAATGCAAATTAAAACTACGAGATATCACTTCATGCTCATTAGGAGGGCCACAATCAAAAAAGCAGAAATAACAAGTATAGGTGAGGATGTGGAGAAATTGGAACACTTGTGCTCTGTTAATGGGAATGTAAAATGGTGGAGCTTCTATGGAAAACAGTATGAAGGTTCCTCAAAAAATTAAAAATAGAATTGTCACATAATCCAGCAATTCTACTTCTGGGCATATATGCAAAAGAATTGAAAGAATGATCTCAAAGAGATATTTGTACACTTATGTTCATTGCAGCATTATTCACAACAGCCAATAAGTGAAAGCAACTCAAGTGTCCATCAGTGGATGAACGGATAAACAAAATGTGGTATATACATACAATGAAATATTATTCAGTCTTAAAAAAATATGGAAATCCTGTCACATGCCACAACATGGATAAACACTGAGGACATTATCCTAACTGAAGTAAGCTAGTCACAGAAAGATAAATCCTGCATGATTCCACTTATATTAGGTATCTAAAATAGTCAAACTCATAGAAACAGAAAGAGGAATGGTGGTTGCCAGGGGCTAGGAGGAGAGGAAAATTGGGAGTTGTTGTTCAATGGGTACAGAGTTTAGTTTTGCAAGATGAAAAAGTTCTAGAGATCTGTCGCATAAAAAATGTGAATATAGTTAACACTACTGAACTGTACACTTAAAAACGATTAAGATGACAATTTTTGTATTATGTGTATTTTGCAACAATTTAAAATTTTTTTAAAGATTCAAAGAATATAAATCTTAAGAGATTGGTAAATTTGATTACATTAAAATGTCAAATCTGATAATGGCAAAAACACCATTAGTCACAGTTAAAGACAAGTAAAAGATCTGAAAAAGAAATTCACAAAATGCATAATTATC
This sequence comes from Balaenoptera borealis, assembly GCF_965194805.1. Classification (NCBI taxonomy): domain Eukaryota; kingdom Metazoa; phylum Chordata; class Mammalia; order Artiodactyla; family Balaenopteridae; genus Balaenoptera; species Balaenoptera borealis. The sequence continues at coordinate 13,087,832 of NC_138866.1, read as the reverse complement.
AAGGATGGGTAGCTGGAATATTTAAAGAACTCCAACAAACCAATAACATCAGAAAAAAATTGCAACACTGTGATAGAGAAAACACAGAAACATAAATGTACCTCAGAAGCAGAATGGATAAATAAACTAGATAATTCATATAAAAGAATATTATAGAGCAGCTAAAATGAACGAAACAGATTCCTGTTTATCAGCTTGAATAAATTTCAAAAATAAGTCAAATAAAAAACAATCTGCAATATAATATGCCATTTATGTACATTTTAGAAACATAAGCTAACAGTATATATTATTTATGGATGTAATATATAAAGTAAGGATACTAAAACAAGATTAAATTCAATCCACCATCCACTCTTTGCCTGCACCTGTGCTGCTAAATGTAGTTTTAAGAAAACCATTTTTTCTATATTTGTGGCTGACAGTATATCTATCCCCAGTCTCTCTCTTCTTAGGTTTAAATTGAGCCAATGCTCAATTTTCAGTCCGTGTCTTACTTGACCTAACAACAGTATTTGATATAGTTGATCATTTATCATCCCTGAAACACTTCTTCACTTAGCTTCCGGGGACAACACACCTGCCTGTTTTCTTCCCAACCTCCTCATCCCTTTTTCTCAGTCTCCTTTGCTGGTTTATCTTCCTCTCTTGACTCTCTTAATGTTGGAATAACTAGAGTTTATACCTTTGTCATTTTTTCTTTTCTATCTATACTTACTCTGTTGGTATTCTCATTCATTTTCGTGATTTTAAATACTACTTATATATTGGCAAATTCCAAATTCCTATCTCTAGATGAGACTTCTGTCCCAAATTCCAGATTCATATACCCTACTGCCTATTAAACATCTCTGTACATCTAACAGACATCTCAGACTCAACTGGTTCAACTGCACTCCTCCACCCACCCAAAACCTCCCCTTCGGCATATTAGTTGACAGCAACTTCATCCTTCCAGCTGCTCTGGCCCCAAACTTTGGAGCTACTGTTGATTCCTCTTGTTCTCTCACACCCCATATTCAAGCCATCAGGAAATTTCCTTAGCGCTAATGTCAAAATATATCTAAAATCTGACTATGTCTTCCAACCTACTCTGCTACCCCATGGTCTAAATCAATGCCATCTCTTGCTGGGGTTAATGCAACAGCTTCCTAACTGGTCTCCAAGTTTCCAGATTTGTTCCACTACAGGACCATCGTGCTTGGCAAACAGTATCTTCTTAGATAACTCAGGCCTTGTCATCTTCTACGCAAAGCTCTCCAGTGGCTCCCGTTTCACGCGGAGGACCCATAGTCCTTACAATGGTCTCCCATGCTCTGCACGATCTGCACAGTCCTTCCTCCAGATGACCACCTCCACGTCCTTCTTTCCCACTACTCTATCCTCACTCACTCTACACACCCACACTTACCTCCTTTTTGTTCACAAACAGCCCAGGCATATTCCCACCCGAGGGCCTCAACACTGGCTGATCCCTCGACCTAGAAATCTCTTTCCTGGATATTGATACGTCTCATGCTCTCTCACTTCCTTCAAGTCTTGACTCAACTGTCACCTTCTTAGTGAAGCCTTTCCTGATCACCTGATTTGAAAGTCCAAGCTGCTCTCACCCTGCTACTTCCTATCTCTCTTTCCTACTGTACTTGTCTTTGTGTCAATTACCATTATCTAACATATTCCATACATATTTTACTTGTTTATTTGTTATTATCTGCCTCGGGGGGGAAATTTTCGTCTGTTTTGTTAATTGCTGGATTCCAACACCTAGATAGAACAGTGCCTGGATCACAGTAGATGTTCTCTCAATATTTGCTGAGTGAATGGGAAAAAACCACAAATTGTCCATAACTGTATATGTGACTAGTGGGTGCACAGATTCTGCTATACCATTTGCTGTATTTTTATTACATTTGAAATATTTTATAATATAAAACATTTAAGAAGAAATTTGGAAAATATAAACATTTATTAATCACATTTATGCAATGTTAGTATTCCAGGGTGTCTCTTGCTAAATTCCCCTTATGGGTTTGAAAGTCCCTGACACTTAGAAAATAGATTAAAATAATCTATTTATAGGTTTATATATTCTGTTTATAGATTAATATATCCTATATTAATATAGAATATGACTGCTAAATATAGTTTTCAAGTAAATTAAAAGTATATTTAACATAATTTGAACAAATGGAATCTACAGTAGAAGTTTCTCTGAAAAGAATCTCAGTTCAAAAGTTGTCCCTGCTAGCCCTGTGATGTAATTTACATAAAACCTGCCCATTGAACTTGTGCACTGAGCCTGCCTTAAGATAAGAAATAGTATATGAATAAATCTTACCTGAGCCAATAATTTCTCCCATAAGAAAAGTTATAAAGGGATCTGTGAGGCAGACACCTGAGGACAAAGCCATCTCTGCCGCCCTCCCCCTCCTCCTGTCCAAGGGCAGGGGATCTGCTCTGATATCTGGTGGAAAAAACCTTTACAAATGGCTAAAGCGTTATGTATTAGTATCTGAATATTGTGTAATATTGTTTGAGTAGAGGAAAAACAGGGGCCACAGAAGAACCCTCTGACTGGTTTCTAGGTCTCCTACTTTCCCAGCACTTCCATCTCAATATTTACCTTAAAATAACTAGAATTAACCCAGAGTCATGATTTTGGCAAATGACTGATAGGACTTATCGACAGAGACTTAACAGGCTCTTCAGGAGCACATGCAAATGAACAGAATCATGACTAGATGTCAGTCACTATGGATCTATCAGGAAGGGAGATGGACGAAACTAAAAATCTGCCTTAGAGAGTTGGCTTGTCTGATTCCTCATGCAAACACGCTCTTTATGGATCCTGAACCTCACCTAGGCATCCTGAGACATGCACATTGTAACAGCAGAATCCTGCGAATGACATTATAAACTAGGCATTTATTAGACAAAGATGTAATTTAAAACTTTCCTACAAATAAGAAAATTATGGGAGAATAATTTAAGATTCTCATTTGTATGTTTTAATTTTACTCATAGTAATCTGAAATCTGAATAGTACCTCTTTAAGTGGAAACTGATATTTACATTGTGTTTTACACTTTAAAAAAGTACTTTCATGAGCATTAACTCATTGCATCCATATGAAAATTGTATAAATTAGATATGACAAATATTATTTTACAGATGAAGAAACCAAGACTGAGAGGAGTTAATGACTAAGTGACTTGCCCAGTGTCACACAGCCAGGAAGTGGAGAACCGAAAAAGATCCTCTAACTTCAATATGCGTTCTTTCCACTACACTAAAATGCCTCTTCTATGTTCAAAGAATTAATTAATGAATAACATTATCTGAATGGAGCAAAGATTGCATTTTTCTATTTTCTGGAAAGAAAAATCCACAGGCCTTTTCCTTTTAAGTACAGCTACCATGGCAGTGAGTTATAATTAACTTAGCTACCTCTGTTTTAAATGTTGGGATGTTATTTTTCTTCTAGTTTTATTATCTACCTGAGGATTCATATTAATAACCTGTTGTGAATTTTTTCAAATGCTCAATGTTAAATTATGAAAACATAGAATGCATATACCATAGCTAAGTATAGGGGAATTAATAACACATGAATGTATCACTTTGACATTATTTTCTTATAAATAAGAACAGATGCCCTTTTTAGAAAAGTGCCTTTAAAGTCTTCAATGTTAAAATCATATATCCAATACCTAGCAGACTCACAGTAAGAACTCAACAAATGTTTGCTGAACTGTATTCTCAAAAAATCTTATGAAAAACATATATCAGTGTGCAGATATTTAGAAATGTCTTCTTTTATTCTCAGAATTACAAGGGATTTGTGAAATTATGTGGTTGAGAAAAGAACATATCAGTAAAAGTATCAAATTTGTATAGTGTTCATTATCATATAAAAGATTGTTAAGGCTTCTAAAATAAATCAATTTTATCCAGTATACAATTTAGTTTAGCAAATTACAATCTAGAAATAATTATATGAGGTAATGATGAATACTTCTAAAATCTAGGCTCATGAGGGCAAGGAATTTGTTTCTTTCACCACTATATTTCTAGGGTCTAGTACAATACCTGGCACATAGCAGGTACTCAATAAATATCTGTTGAATTATTAAATTAACAAATATACAGAGAGATGAGTAGTACACCATGAGTAGAAACTTCAAACCTGTCTAAAAAGTAATTCCTGAAAATTAAATAGAAATATTTCCCAGATCAAATGAGAGCAGAATTTGTAATACACAAAACTGTGATAAACTGAAAAAGAAGCAGATTTGTGTGGGGGAATATTAATTCAGGTTTGGAAATGCTGGGCTTGTGTGATCTATGAGAGAGTCAAGGGGAGACACACTAGGGGCATGTTTGGGTCTGGAGCCCAGCAGAGCGGTCAGGGTTGGCCATGTATATTTGGGAATCACCAGCATACAGGGAGAGAGTGCAAGCATAAAAAGAGAAGAGTACCTAGGACTGAACTGTGAGGAGTCCTCAGGTAGAAGAGAAAGAGCCTGCAAAAGACACTGAGAGAGAGAAGGAAAGGCAGGGGAGCATGGTGTCACAGAAGCCAGGGTGAGACGCAATTTCCAGTTCAACACTACTAGGTAGTCAAGTAAGGTGAGGACTCAAAAATACTTAAAATGTGGGCTTCCCTGGTGGCGCAGTGGTTGAGAATCTGCCTGCCAATGCAGGGGACACGGGTTCGAGCCCTGGTCTGGGAAGATCCCACATGCCGCGGAGCAACTGGGCCCGTGAGCCACAACTACTGAGCCTGCGCGTCTGGAGCCTGTGCTCCGCAACAAGAGAGGCCACGATAGTGAGAGGCCCGCGCACCGTGATGAAGAGTGGCCCCCGCTCGCCGCAACTAGAGAAAGCCCGCGCACAGAAACGAAGACCCAACACAGCCAAAAAATAATAATAATAATAAATAAAAGCATTAATTAAAAAAAAACAAACTTAAAATGGAGGTCAATAGTGGCCTTGGCAAGAACAGGTTCAGTCAACTGGTAGGAGGTGCAAGCCAAACTGGAGTAGATTGAGGGGTGAGTGACCTGTGGGTAATAGGCTGCACAGACAAATATTGACAAAGGAGAACATAGGGCAACAACTGGAAGGGAATAGGGGATTCTGAGATTGTTTGCTGTTCATCAGTCAGTCCATTCATCCATTCATCTCTCCATTTTTAAACATTTAAGATGGGAGAGACTAGGCTTGCTTAAATGGTGACAGAAAGGGTCCAAGCAGAAGAAGAAGAGGTAGAAAAGAAGAGGGGTCCGTTACAGATAGAGGTAGAGATGTATAATCTCTCTATATAAAACTGGAAACCAGGGAGGAAACTCCTCAAAGTGAAGTTTAAGCTGAAAACCAAGGAGGTAGCGTAGGAATAGACAAAAAAGAAGCTCATTCCAAGAAATGATATTTTGATATAAGTCAGGCTGACATGGGAAACCAAAAAGGAATGCTAGGTAATCAAAACAGAAATTGTTGGATGGGAATATTTTTGAGGTGCAATAGGTCTAGGCAGGGACACTTGCTAAGCGGATGCCAGGTGGAATAAGGGGGAGCAAAGGACCATTAGATCAAGTTTTAGGGGACTCAGAAAAGGAGAGTCCCTACTTGAGCCCTAAGAGTTAAACCTGAAGCCTAGCAAGACAGTATGTCCTCTTCAGCTAAGAGGAAGAATGAGCTGGTAGTCTGAGGGGAGAAGACAGATGAAACCATAAGGCTTAATAACACATGACTATAACACATAACTACATGAAATGCAGCTAGGTTGCATTGTGAATAAGGGAATCTATAAATTACTTCTCCACTTCAGATTGAATCCCATTGTTTCATTTTTGCACCTAAATAGCCAAGTGCTCAAAAACTGTGGCATCCGACAAGCATTCCCTTCATTCCCTTGAGGAATAGCTGTTGAATTGACCAGCAGAAAACACAGGTCTCTTGTGAGAAGTGACGCAGCTGATTCAGTAACCCAGCAGTTCCGACTAATTTGTATTACTGTATTAAAACCCAACAATTCTGATCATGTTTGAATTTTGTTTACCTCTTGCTTTGGTTTCAAACATTTTGCTCTTCCTCAGTGCCAAAGTCTGTTTCTGCCTATTGCCAAATGATCAGCCACACATGTCCAGAAATACAGGATTCACGGAATGATTCTTTCATTGTAGTATCACCAGAACCTAGCCTAATGTCTAGCAGATAGAAGTCTCTCAACAAATACTGATGAAGTGAATGAGTAAATGTACCTGCGGTTCCACGGGGAGAGGAAAAAGTGATCACCAACTCTCTCTATGCGGGGGGAGTCCTCCATCTTTACATGCCAAGGGTCCTTTGACAGTCTGTTGAAGCTGACAGACCCCTTCTCAGCATAATGCTTTTACATATATTGTAGGACAGAGCAGACTAATGATATTGAAATACAATGAAATCAAAATATAAAGAGAAATTGTGACATCATCACAAATGTGCTTCTGCGGCGTGGGCTGGGCTTGCTAAGCCACAGGCCTCACTGTAGGGAGATCTGGCTGGGCCAGTTCACTGGCAAAACCACTAGCCGACAGCATCTGTAGATTTCTGTTCTCAGTTCTCAGAGAGGAATCCTCCCAGCTCTTGTCTAGGAAGCCACGGTTCTCAGAAGGAAGGGGCAGCAAGAGGCCATGGCAGTTCCACAGCGCAGTGTGGCAATCTTCACGCCACCCCCTAGCTTTGACGGTGTCCTCTCCCTCAACCGTGCTCCTTGCCCCTGAATCCACAGTTTTGTCTATTTAACCTTGTCAGTCTTCCATGAGGGTCAGAAAGGCAAGGTTTCCTACGGGGATAGTGTAGATCTGAGATCTGGGGGGGTACCTGTTTCTTATATAGACTTCCAACTAATCCTCTTATGTCCTGCACTCTTGCTTTGAGCGACGCCTGGTGCCCCCAATTCCTGAGCCTTTCTGGGGGTCAGAGGTGCAAATTAGCCTGCTTTGGGGATTCTCATATTACTGGCTTAGGATTCAGCTGTTTCAGGCATGCTAAATCGGTTACAACTAGTATTTCTGCTGTCCATCTTCCAGAATCTGGTTGCTGTTTTCCTCTCTCCCTTTTGAGAATATGCCTATTTTACGCCTTTACTTTTACTTGTAGTAGGGTTTAGTGAGGAAACAACCATGAACATATTTCATCTGTCACATTTTTCAAGTTGCCACTAAAATTTTTAACAAAGTTTGAAAAATCAAACTTTGAAGAAAAATCCTTAAAAATTCATCTCATCTTTTTCATAACTATGATTTTTCTATCAAAGATAATCAACATATTGTTATACCCTCAGGTTCATGAAGGCAGAGACCATTTCCCTTTTGTTATTGTATTATCCAATACCTAGCATAGTAGAGGTGGTCAATAAATATTGATAAGTGTGAATGAATATAAATATGACAAAAAATTGGGATCCTTTGTTTTCATAATTTTAGTACTTATCTAATTCACCTAGGACTGCTTTGGCAATATTCAAAAAAGCAAACAATCAGAAATACATACACCTAATTTGGAACCCAAATTACAATAACAAAGTCCTTTATTACAAAAATTTAACTATGATTCTGTATACTATAACAATAATTTCTTGGATAGGAAGGAACTGGCATTCAAATTACTTAGTTGTCTTGAAAAACTAGTAGTGTAAAAATGTACTTTTTAATTACAACTGCTACATAAATAGTATTTAATTACAACTAATAAATGTACAATTTTAAATATTATTAAATAAATCTTTAATAATAAATTTTAATCAATGCTGAAAACGCAAAGTCCTTCATATTTAAAATCTGTACATTAGCTACTACATTTTAGTTTGTATGGGCAAAAAACCAGCAAGTTTATTAAAAAATTAGGTCTAGTAGATCCTTGCTATTCTTTTCAAGTGAGTTCAAAGAGCCATCATGACATGTCCTACTTTGCAATTATAATGTAAACTGTATGTGCTTTGTTTTGTAATTCTTTATTGGCTATTATCTAAGCCACGATTTTCCTAAAAGGCCCAAAGCATTATTTTAAAATTTCAGTTATATTTTATGGAGAAAGTTAAATGCATAATTTTGCTTTGTTTTTAACTGGGGAATTCTGATATATCCGTAAAAGGATTACTGGAATTTTAGCAGGATGGTTCCATGGTAATTTTAAACTAAAAACTTTACAGCTATCCATGTCAAAATATTCCTCTGGGCAAACTTGTACAAAAATCCATAATCTGTTTAGTACTATCCCATTAAATGCTCATTCTATAGCTAATTTTTCATCATAGTTTACATTCTGTTTTACTAACTTCAAATTAAAATATAATACTCACTTCATCAGCCACAAACTCCTTACTCAGACCAAAATCTGTCAGCACCACATGGCCATTAGAATCAAGTAGAATATTCTCAAGCTTAATGTCACGGTATATAATCCCCAACTGTAAAAACAAACAAATATGCATATTAAAGTAACAATTTCCAAAAAATAAATTAGGAAAGTCTTTCTTATCTACCTTAAAAACAAACCAAAAAAAAAAGGCATTCTCCTGCTCAGGGTGCTATGACGGCTCTTAGTCACAGGTCAGGGCAAATCTAAATGCCTCCATCTCAGGGTTTATCTGCTGGGTTCCCTCTGCAACCATGTCTTCATGCTCCATAGGGTACATTCCTGTCGGACTAGCTTCTGTTGGGTCTACTTTGACTACTGCTTCTTCCTGGGTTACTGTTCTTGATGGAGTTCATCCTCACTCCAGATGATCTTCAGATGCTTCCTTAGCCAATTCATGTCCATCACTTCTAATGGCTTCAGAAGGCTTTCCTGACTAACCACTTCCCACACTGGTCATTTCTTTGTTTTTATTCCTATAGCATCTATATTTACATTGTACTTACCTAAAAGTAATTGATATTTTCTAGGTACTTCCTGCTTTTCTTGATATACCCATATCCAAACTCTGTTTTTTCACTTTTTATGCATTTACCTAGTATCTAGCACAGTGTCATATGTCAAATAGGTAATTAATAAAGGCTTGTTGAATAATACGCTCCTAAACACGAAGGTTGAAGATCACAGGTTAATTTTAGTTGATCTTTAGTTCTAAATAAGCAACGTAAATCAATTAGATATTTAAATGTCCTTCTATTTTGTTTTGTATGTAAGTTTTATAGTAAAACACTTCAGCTATATAACATAAATGAATCTACCCAAGTTATATAAGAAGTACTTGATATGCATGAATTCCACGTTTCATGTTATGTCAGCCCGAATTAAATGTTTTTAAACTTAGAAACACTGCTTTCCTCAACACTAAGTATATGAAAAATAAGACTCTTGATACTTTCTTAAAATTGAAACAAAAAATTACACAAGGAAAAACACTAGGCAATTTTCTTCCAAGAACCTCAGTGGGGGTTTTTTTTCATATTTTAAAACATTATTATATATTGTAAATGCACAGTCTGTTAAACAGACATTTGACTTGAAGCCTTACAAGCACCTAACAACCAGTATGACTTTTTTTTTAACAACCTCTTTGGAAAAGATTTTAGGAATAAGTCATTTACTACCTGCTTTACCTCATCACTTCCAAGTAAACTCCCCGTTTTTGTCTCTTCCTGAGAAACTCAGTGTTAGTAGCTATATCAAGATTATCATTATTAGCTTTGTGTTATATCTCTTTGTATTTATCTTGTTAGGTAGTCAGATTAAGAGAAATTTAGCTAAGACCTAATCTGCTATATACTTTCCCTCTATATCAATTACATTTATATCTTGTACTCATCATGTTCTCTACCTCTGTGTTTCTGATTACCCTGTTTTAATAATAATGAATGTTCATGGATTTTCCCTTTAAGAAACAGAATTAACAGTTTTCATACTAACTAAAAACTGAACTTACTAGCTTACCTGTCAGAGCTTTGTATTTTGTTTGTGTTTACTCTGGTATTTATGGTGATTTCCACCATCATTTTTATATTATAAAAATTACATCTGATTCCCCTAAGCATAAAACAAAGCTTTTCAGCCTATTCCCTGGCCCAATTTGGCTCATGTATAAAAATGTCCTAACTACTTTATACCCCACAAAAGTAACCATAGGCATAAAGCTCATCCCCACACCACCAATTCTATCAGAAGGAATACAGATGCCTGTTCCTATCACTTCAGTTCAGCTCCCACCTTACACTCCCCTTCCTTTCACTCCATGGCACTGCAGCCCTGAGCCCCAGAGCCTTCTCTACTTCTCTCCTGTTCTTAGACATTTTTTCATTCATTCTCTTTAGAATTCCTATTCTGAACCCTGTCTCCCTCTACCTGCCCAGTTGTGTTCCTGTTCTGGGCTAGATCTACCCATTTCTTGATCCCTTCCTTCTTATATCTTCTCATCATCTTTTCTCACAGCCTCTCCCAACCGTTACCTCCATCCTGCAATTCTAATCTTCCTGCCCCTTTAAAAATTTCATCCTTCTTCCTTGCCTTTTTCCTTCATTTCTCTCCATTCTTTTTATGCTCCATAATCAGCACTTCAATCTTTTTTTTTAATCTGTAATCTAGTGTAGCATCTGAATATATAACAAAGAAAAACAGCGGCTTTATGATGTACCCGTATCATCCGAATTTAGCGACTCGCGTCATCCTCCTATGGTCTCACACAACTTTGATAAAAATTATTCTAGTACTTTCTATTTCTTGGAAATACACACAAGTCTAGGCTACATAATGACTGTTTGCTTCTACAATAATGCTTCCTCATTAAAAAAATATTTTTAGTCAAAATTTCTTGGATCAAGATTAATAGTATCTGAAATAATATTTTTTAAAAGTTTAAACTGATTTTATAGAGTTCAAACAGCATCACATACATATATGAATTCCACTGAAAAATTTGAGTAACTGAGTTCATGCCACATGAAGGCAATGGAGCAGGAGGGAGTGGGGGAGCAAGAGAGGACCTTAGGGGTGAACCAAATGGAAAAGAAAGCGAGAGTGGGAGAGGGGGATAGCTGGGTAGCATAGGTAAGTGCTTCTTACAGATATTCCAAGCTAATTGGGAAACATACTCTGAAGATGCACAGGCAGAGTCTGCAATGGAGTAAGTCACAATTAAGGAAATACATATTATGACTTGTGGGTTCACCTTAAAGTTTTTTTAAAGAATGAAAATCTTTTATTCTAATGATACTTTGTAATAAGCATCAGAATTTTTCATGAACAAATCCAAAAAAATGCTCAGGTTCTACCTTTTTAATCTGCATCCCAGGAACTATAAAAGGAAAGTAGACTTTTACAAAGGGAATGATGAAATTGAAAAAATTGGTAGTGGTCTATGAGTGTGCTTCCACAATCTCCACGAAGACAATGACATGTAAACGCATTAGCTCTTTTAGCTCCATCATTACTTTAGTTACTAGATTTTCTAAAAAAGGAAATCCCAAAGGTTAAGCATCTCTTACCTTGTGGAGATGTTCGAGGGCAAGCACGATCTCTCCAACATAGATCTGCACCTCGTGCTCTGTGAAACGCTCTCTTTGAGAAAGATGAGTAAAAAGTTCTCCACCATTTATATAATCTAAAAATGAAATATATTTTTTCTGTCTTTGACTTGTATTCATAAACTAAAGGAAATATTTCCTTTTAACCACTTCGGATTAACCATAAGGCATTGATTTTTAATACATTATTTTTGTACAATTCTTAGTATATAGTTTCATATAGAATATATTACTAAATTCATATAAATACAGTTTCATAAGTTAATGACTACCCTAAACCACAAATGAATTTGCATAGAGTATTGCTATTAAAACTATTACATGAAATCTGCATATATTTAAATAATTTTCCCAAATCCAGCATATCAGAAACCTCTGCCATCACCATACAATTCTTAACTTGCTGTAGAGTACCAAAACATCAACCACTCCAATAACTAAAATAAAAAATGAAAAAAACAAAACAAAACTCCCAGCCTTTCCTTTGTAGTAATGGCCGGTCACTATTTTTAAGCAGATTCCCTATTTTCCAGAATTGTCTGTGGAGAGTCCTTCCAAAAATGTATATTAGGTAGCAGGTAGCCTTCTTATGGTTCCACATAACTCAAAAGTAAAAGTAGCACAACATGGGTGAATCAAAACACCTGAAACTAAACGATTCCCATTTCCCTTTCAATTTGCCCATTTTATTCCAAGAGGAATAATGAAATAAGAGAGAAAAAAGGTACAGTGAGACATAAATTAGGAGCTGAATAGTAATAAGCCACAACTGTGTTCATAATAGGCTCTAAGAAGACATTTATTGATAAACTGATAATAGTTTCATCAGAAACTAACCATTACTATCTTACACAACATTTGTGTGTGAGAAACAATGTACACCTAGAAAACAGTCACAGATATAGATTAAAGCTTTTCTCCTAAAAAAAAATCTGAAAAGCATGTATCCCAAGTATATTCATTTGTCAAGTTTACCACAATTTGATAAAAGACCAAAGCAGAATCTTCATTAACTCACAAATTTTTATCTTGCCCGTTTAACTTCAAATTCCAAACAGCTGATGCAACAGAATGAAAGAACTCTAAAAGCTGGTTGTTTTGCAATGTATTTAACAAAGCACATGCCAGCAAAAAGCACTGCCCTTTTAAGACTTTTGTATTTTGTCAAGAGGTTTTAATTATATCTTAACAAAAAGCTAATTATTAAAAAGGTGTAGAGGAACATAGCATTCCTGCAAACTAACAGTGAATTTTTTCTACCTTTAAGTAGTTACTTATTTAAATCTAATACTGATGTTTATGCATATGGTTTCCATAGTTAGTCATGGTACAGATATAGGCATTCATAGGTCAGTTGACCAACTGACAAACTCCTACACACCCTTGAATGTCCTACTTAATTATCTCATCTTCAATAGCCACTCCAGCAGAGTTGATCACTCCCTTTTATGTTACCCCCTGTGTTTATTAAAGACTTATACCACTGCAATTATCTTGCTGCACTGAAAATGTTTATTTGCATACTTCCTTTCTCTGCTAAACTCTGAGCTTTTTAAAGTCACGATCAATGTATTCATCTTTAAAAAAAAAAAAACACTCTGAAACTCAAGGGCAAATGAGTTGTAAAAAAAAAAAAAAAAACCCAATGTACTCCTGTCTTTGAGGCAACTTGATATAATCCAAAGAACCTGGGCTTTATAATCAATAAACCTCAACTAGACAATGGCTCTACTGTGTCCTGTCTTGAGCAAATAAAGTCTCTCTCAGTGTCAGTTCTTTATCTATAAAATGGGAATCAGAACTACTAGAGATTATTGTTTCTTGGAACATAGAAAGTGTTTTATTTCATTTACTGGGGAGACTAAGAAAAATTAACTATAAATCTAAGAAGACAAACCTAAAACAACATCAAGTCACCTACTTCCTACTTGTAGAATAGACCAACAGCGCAAGGTGAAGACTTGACATTCATAAAATAAATATGCTTTATTTGTAGGTACAGAGTTGCACACTTTATAAGCTTAACAGCCAACTCTATCCAGTGGTCCAAGCTGTCAACATTGGTAAGGCAGATACATAGGCTGCCAAAGGACTGTAACAGCAGGAGCTGCGATACCTGGAGTGGTGTTACAGGGTAAGTGCTATCAATAGCAGGGATATGAGGTTAGTGGGAATCTCTGTAAGATAAGTACCTAGTACCCTCAGTTGTTATAATTCTAGTTGTTTTGTTTGGTATGTAGTGGTATCTCGTTATGGTTTTAATTCGCATTTTCCTGAATAATAATGATATTTAGTATCTTTCCATGCCTTATCGGACATTTCTATACCTTCTTTTGTGAAACGTCTATTAAGGGTTTTTGGTGTTTTTTTTTTGCCCCTCTTGGTTTTTTCTTTTTTATTTGAAATATAATTCACATACCATGAAATTCACCAATTTGAAGTGTAAAATTCAATGGTTTTTAGTATATTCAGAGTTGTGCAGCCATCACCACATTCAATTTTAAAATATTTTCACACACTCCCTCCTCAGAAATCCCAATTCATCTGTTTCTCCTTTAGTTGCTTGTGCTTTTTTAAAAAAATTTATTTATTTATTCATTTATTTATATTTTGGCTGAGTTGGGTCTTTGTTGCTGCCCGCAGGCTTTCTCTAGTTGTGGTGAGCAGGGGCTACTCTTCGTTGCGGTGCATGGGCTTCTCACTGCGGTGGCTTCTCTTGTTGTGGAGCACAGGCTCTAACTAAGCGTGCAGGCTTCAGTAGTTGTGGCTCGTGGGCTCTAGAGCGCAGGCTCAGTAGTTGTGGTGCACAGGCTTAGTTGCTCCGTGGCATGTGGGATCTTGCTGGACCAGGGCTCGATCCAGTGTCGCCTGCATTGGCAGGCGGATTCTTAACCACTGTGCCACCAGGGAAGCCCAGTTGCTTGTGCTTTTGATGTCACATTTAAGAAATCACTGCCAAAACCAAGGTCACAAAAATTTACCCCTATGTTTTCTTCTAAGAGATTTATAGGTTTAGTTCTTACTTTTCATCTTTGATCCATTGAGTTAAGTTTTGTATATGTTGTGAGTTATGGGCCCAATTTCATACTTTTGCATATGGTTACCCAGCTGTTCCAGCACCATTAGTTAAAAAGACTGTTCTTTCCTCATTGGCACCCTTGTCAAAAAATCAATTGACAGTAAATGTGAGGGTTTATTTCTGGACTCTCAATTCTAATCTATTATCTATATGTCTATCTTTATTCCAGTGCCACACTTTCTTGATTATTGTAGCTTTGTAGTAAGTTTTAAAAGTGTGAGTCTTCCAACTTAATTCTTCCTTTTCAAAATTGTTTTAGCTATTCTAAGGTTCCTTGATTTTTCCATACAATTTTAGGATGACTTTGTCAATTTCCATAAAAAAATAAGCTGGGATTTTGAGAGAGGTCTGTTAAATCTATAGATCAATTTGGGGAGTATTGCCATCTTTATAAAGGCTTTCAATCCGTAAACATAGAATCTTTTACCATCATGAAGTATCCCTTTTTATCTCTAGTATACTTTTTTGTTAAGTATATTTTGTCTGATATTAGTATAGCCACTCCTGCTTTCTTGTGGTTGCTGTTTGCATGATTTATCTTTTCGTAACCTTTTTCTTTTTAACCTATTTGTACCTTTGAATATACAGTGTATCTCCTGTAAACAGTATATAGTTGAATCTTTCCCCTCGTCTGACAATCTCTGTCTTTTGATTGTACTGATTAATCCATTCACATTTAATGTTATTATTGATATAGTTGGACTTATGTCTTGCTATTTTACTTTTTTGTTTTCTACATATTTCATATCTTTATTTGTTCCTCTATTCCTCCTTACTTCTTTCTTTTTCATTAAGTAAATATTTTCTAGTGTAACATTTTAGTTTCTTTAATGAATTTCACTTTTTTAAGTTATTTTCTTAGTGGTTGCTCTATGGCTTACCATACACACATTATCACAAACAGTTTCAGATTTATACCAACTTAATTCCAGTGATATATAGAAACATTTCTCCTACATAGCTCTATTCTTTCTTCCTCCCTTTTGAGCTATGATTGTTATACATAGTATAACTATATATGTTACAAACCCAACAATACATTATAATTATTACCTTATATAGTTTTATGTCTTTCAAAGAGGCTGAAAGAAAAGAGAGCAAGTACATATTTAGAGTTTGTCATATTAGCCTTCCTATTTACCATTTTTGGTTCTCTTTATTTTTTCTTGTGGCCCCTGGAGCTGGACAGCACAGAGGTTTCTGGCCATTGTAAGGATTTCATATTTTACTCTGAATGAAATAAGAAGCCTCTGGAAGATTGAGTACAACAGTGGTATGATAAGACTTCCATTTTAACAGGATCAATGACTCTGGCTGCTGTGTTGAGAACTTTCAAGAGGGAAAGTAGGGAGATCACTTGCAGTAAACAAGAAGAGATGATGGAGCCTAGGAGAAAGGTGACAGCTTGGTGGTGGTAAGGATCCAGCCCTACTTGAGCACATGAAGAGATGGAATTGGTGTTACCTGAGATGGGGAAGGCTGCAGGAAGGACAGATTTGGAAGGGATGACCCAGAGTTCACCTTTGGAAATGAGGAATGCACAGGGTCTAACAAATAGTAAAAGCTCAATAAATGGTAGTTATCATCATCACCATCACCATCTTGAATTATATATTCTAAGACTGTTAAAAGGTACAAAAGAGCCCTTCTGGAATCCTTTTAGGAAAAGGAAGATAAATTTCTTATGGCCAGTTAGATCATTAAGAGGAAGGTGCATGTAAATTCCTTGAAATTATGCACAATTTTTTCAAGTATATGTAAGCATGTGTGCATTCTACTGAGAAGAGAGGGTCCACAGCTCTTATCAGATTTTCCAAGGAGTTACAAGCCAAAAAAGTTTCCAGAACATCACTCAAAAGACAGCATTAAAAATTTGAATGGAAAAGTGCCTATGAAGTTTATTTACAAACAAACCAATGAATGCGGACTGCCAGCACATGGGAAACATCTGAGAGTAGCGTCTTACAGCTCGCCAGCACCATAAACTTCATCATCACAGCGCAAGCACCCAGCACCATTTCTCCTGAGCATTTAGATCGCTTCTCCCTGACTTCTGGCCTTGCTTGGCATAGCTGTCCTGGAGCTTACTGTATTTAGAACTGGACTACTGAGGTTCAGAGCTTTAAAAAGTGAAATGGAGCATGAGGTTTTCATTGTCAACAAGATCTCTGCCTACTGAGGATGTGCTGGAACTGCATTTCTGGTCTCTTTACACCTCTGTGTTTATCCAGAGAGCTAGCAACTCTATTAGGGGAAGGTTAGGGCTTGGCCTTGAAACTAAAACAACTTAGCCAGGCAGTGACACAACAAATAAAACAAAATTTAGAAAAGACTACAGGGATATTATTCAATTTGAGTTGAATTATTGATATAAAATGTTTACTCTCTTGAAAGAGAACACTGGAATCAAGAATGCAGGCAGATTCTGGGATAGAGTTAGCAGTGGCATGAATATGGTCAAAGACATCAATGAAAAACCAGATCATTACTAACATCTGAGAGGAAGAGTCTTCTCAGCTTTGTAACTCATGGAACATCCACTTTCCCCTACCCCCCATCCCAACCCTTTCCCACTGGGCATAAATTACATTTCTCCATAAAAAAGACTTATTTAAAAGCTCAGATGGAATAAAGCACGTGAGTGGAAACTGTCTACTACTAGAATTATTTAAGATCTACTCTGCCTGGTGGGCCTTGGTCCATGCCAACTCATCTACCCTGGATACTTTCCTGTCAAAATTATGGATTCATTAGAATTCTAGAAATTAGATTTCTTAAGTCTCTGCCAATTTCTTTCTCAACAAACTGCAAGCATGAGGGTTTTTTTTTAAGCCAATGCCAACGGTTTTTATTCTCTTCATGATAAGAAATAGCATGAGAGTGTCCAGTTTTTATTGATATTCCTGAGGCTTTTTGCCCCTGTGGACATACAACGAAAATGGACTAAGTGGTGTTGGCTCAGTTTACGCTCCTGGCTACTGCCGTTTGTGTAGAAGCAGCATCTTAGTAACCCCGGTTAGTCACGGTAAGTGGGAAAGGGCTCCTGGCAGATAAGAACTAAGAGATGTAAAACAGGGTTTTGGCTGCCTTCCTTTAAAATCTGTATCTCATCACAGCTCACTGCTTTTGAGACTAGACAAAGAAATAATAACAACTAGAGATATTGGGCACTTTCTATGTGCCTGTTCTATTTGGATATGATAACAAATTTGATCCTGATAAACAATGCTACGAAGTTGGTGCTATTAAAATAATAGTATAATCCCCAGAGAAAATAGGTAATCTCTAGAAAATACTGAAACCCAGAGAGGTTAAAAAAATTATCCAGAGTTGCATATCTGTTAAGTGAGAGAATAAGGATTATGAACATGGGCAGTCTGACTCTAAAACAGTGATTTTTTTAAATGCTATATAGGTTGCCCTTTTTCCCCTACTGATATAGTTTTTACTATCATTTATCAGGACCAGCCCCACTGGGCAACTGGTATTGCTAATTACTGTCAGAAAAACTGTCTTAAAATCAACTATCCTGTCCTTCAAATATCTGAAAGGCTTAGAGCCAATAATTCTATATATTTGGTCATAAAGTTTCTCTATTTTACATGCTTTTCTTAATCAGGTTTTGGAGGGCTCATAAGAATGTCACAGTACTCAGAAGGAGACATTCCTAGGGGGCTGTACTAAGATTTCTTTTTAACGTCCACAGTAAACAATAAGTCTCCATCTTTTTTGAGAATGTGCCAACCTAAGATTATTGCTGACATATTTCTGACATAGAACTTAAGAAAGTCAATTTATATCTTGTAGGAGAGGGCCTAGGGCTGTTTTCTCCAAAAAAGTACTTGGCCTTGCCCTGCAGTTCTCATCTTAACCCACCTGCCTGTTAAAGCAGATGGCTCTGAATTTGACCACAAAGAGCTACATTCTAGGTTCTTGTCAGAGAGTAGAACCTCAAATTGCCTGCAGTCCAAATCTCATCATATGTTCAGTTGTGAGAAATAATACATACAGGACAATAAATGTAATCTTTACATCTTTCTCATTATTTACTATAATGACTTCAGACAAAGCTACAAACTTGGATAACACTGTTTTGGAAAAATTATACTCTAACCTTGTTCCATAGGCTTACATTGTAAGGGACAGTGGCATAAAACTTGGAATTATATCCTTAGTCAAGGAAGGCTGGTGAAAATTGTCCATTATATCTGGGCCCTATTTAAAAAGCTTTTCCTAGATCATAATGCCTTACCTATGGGTTTTTTTTTTTTAATATCTTGATACAATTTCAAACTTACAAAAAGTATTTGCAAGAACAGCACAAGTAATCCCCATATAACCAGCATGCAAATTCACCAATTGTTTATATTTTGCTTCATTGGCTTTAGTATTCTCTGTGTAATTCCCCTGAGCCAATTGAGAATAAGTTGGAGACATCAAGCTCCTATGTCCTTCAGTGTGCAAATACTAAAAAAAGAATGCCCTTTCATATAACCACAGTACAATTATCAATATCAGAAACTTTATGATAAAAATACTATTATCTAATCTATACTCTCTATTCAAAGTTTGTCATTTGCCCCACTAATGCTCTTTGTAGCTACTCTTCCCCAGCCAAGGATCTGGTTTATGATCACATATGCATCAGATATCATGGCTCTTCAGACTCTGACCCTAAGTCACAACATACGTACATATTAATTTTATTAATTGCTGCCAATGTTTACAGGTACCTTCCTCCAAAAGGTCATTTATATTCCCCACTAACAGTGAATGGATGTCTTAGAAAACAAAGTTCTCACCAACTCTTGATATTATCATTATCTTTAATTTCTACCAATTTGATAGGCATTTCAAATTGGACACAGAAATTTTGAAGGTGCAGAAGAAAGAAGAGGGGAAGAAAATCTGAGAGTTTGCAGCAGCCGGACTTGATAGATTTTCAGTGGCAGTAGGACAAGTGGGCACCTCAGACAGGGAAGACGACGTTGATAAGGCTGCAGGGCTGAGAAGTAGTAAGAGGTTAGCAAAAGTCACGTGCCGCTCAGGAGAGAGGAGTAGAATGTCTGCTAACCTCTGTGAAATTCTGTTGAGACTATCAGCATGAATTTCAGGCCAGACCCAGCTGACACATTTTGGAGACATATGAGGAAAGCTTAGAAAGCTGGTACTGGAAAAAAAGTTTAGAGAGTAATCAAAGCAACTGCCATGTCAGGCGAGGAGGAAGGTTAACAGGGCAAGTGGTTCTTGTGTGCCAGACCAGGCAGATGCCAGGCCAGTAAAGAGGCACGTGGAACCCAAAGATGTTGCAGGGAAAGGGGCAGGAAAGACTCGAGGGAAGGCAGGGTCAATGAGGATTGAAGAACAGGCCCAGGGAGTGTGAGAAAGGAGAAAAAGAGAAGATTATGGTCAAAGAAGAAACCTGATTAGAAGTCTTAGATGTGCAACTGGTTTTAGTGACAAGGCCCAATGTGTGACTAGGCTTATGAATGGCTACAGTGAAGTAAAGGTTAAAACATCACAAGTCAAGGTGGCTTGGCATGGTGTTGAACTGGTTATCAATACGGCTGCTAAAATTGTGGAAGGGGATGGAAGGAAACTGGAGGAAAGGGAAGCTAGGCCTGAATAAGTCACTGGAAAAGGCGAGCACGTGTCCCAGGAGTCAGTTAAGTACAGGACTGAGGTTAGGGAGTTGGAAAAAAGCGCCTTCACAAATGAAGCTCTGGTGGGAAATGACTTTTAAATGACGTTTAACTACCATTACTTTGTTGAGCATAAGGGGCCCCTCTGTAAAAGGGGCTGCTGGATAGGTACCATCCTCCAAGGACAGGAGGTTTTACTTAAGATAAATTAGGCACACTCGGTTAAGATTTAGGGTGCTTGTGCACATGGGGTTATCCACCGAGCACAATGGAAGGGGTTAGAAGAGGAAGATAAGGGAAAGAATGAGGTTTAAGCAGGGGAAGAATAATTTTAAAATTCCTAAAGACATTTTTTTTAAAAACCTCCAAAGCTTCTAAAATAGTAGACACAAAGATAAGCTTTATAGAGAGTATAGTCCACAAATAGATTCATGCTTTTCTAATGACATGTTTTACCTTTTAGTCTAAAAGCTTATTTAAATGTATGCTGTCAGAAAGCAAAGTTGAAATGTGACACCAATGAGGCAGATGAAAGTCCCAGGGCAATTTTCTCTCTGCCAGGCACAGGGTCTGACACTAGCAAATATAAAGCATCCACTAATATCAGTTGCATGAATTGAATAAACATGCAATACTCTGCTTACTGGCTGCTGTAGCCATATAGGAGAACTAGGGCAGATTTTTCATCTCAAGTTTATTAACAGTAAAAGTAGAAAGAAATAGGTAAATATTATAATAGCTAAAAACTGCTATTCAGATAGACCAATGGGCAGCAAAAAAGAAGGGGAAAAGTAGAAGGAAACGGGTAATAACATAGCAAGAACACATTTCCTGATGAACATATCTCTTAAATTCTGATCTCTTCCCCTCCTAGAAAGGTTCGGAATAAGTCTTAAGATTCATTCTGTTCATAACTGAAGAAGAGAAGGAGACCATCAATAGTACACCTTTGTGACAATAATTATAAATAAACAAGTGAATAAATATGATATGTTCTCAGGAGCTGTGAGGCACATTTCATCAATGTGACTCTTAAGAAAAAACATTGATCAACTTAAAATTATACTGAGATTTACTTACAGTCCATAAAATGGAATACCTCATATGATGCTTGTATAGACTACTGGTTCCTTGATTAAACCTAAAAGGAACTTCCTATATGAAAAAGATTATATCTCAATTCATTTGTAGTTGCTAGATGATCTTCTTTATATGTAGAATGGCTTATACTCTATATCCATAAAATAGGAATATAAATAATTCCAACTTGCACATAAGATTGTCATGGTGATTAAATGAGCTATTGAGAGTTAAACTTGGGCCAAACATGCAGTAAGCATTTATTTAAAAATGACTATTGACTACTGTTATTATTTACAGACATCAGTTACAATTTATAGAACTGAAAAATAATGACATGTTTAATTATAATGATTTTAAAATAAAATTCAAATTTATGGTGTCCTGACTTACCTATTCTCTCAATGTAAGCATAATTTCAAAGCTTAAAAATGTTTAATATATACTTCTACAAAGTACTACAGGGTCTAATTAGTTTTAGTTGGTATTAAGCAAAAGAGAAATTTTCTTAAATAACTGATATTTTAGTGCAATCCTAATGTTTTAAAATTGCAGAGATATCTGGTTTTTATTCAAATGCAAATAAATTGCTTTTAAAGATTTTTATGTGACAGTAGTTAGAGTGCCAGATGAAGCACTCTGATGTTGTGTTTCTAAGAAGCATAAAAATAACACAGAAATCACACAAATAATGTGAAAATTCAAAGTCACAAAATCTCTCCCACTTTAAAACACGACCATCCTCCCTAAATCCCGTATGTCCCATCTTCTCTTCTCTTCTTCCTTTCATGGCAAAAGTTCTTTAAAGAGTGCTCTACAGGGCTTCCCTGGTGGCACAGTGGTTGAGAATCTGCCTGCCGATGCAGGAGACGCGGGTTCGAGCCCTGGTCTGGGAAGATCCCACATGCCGCAGAGCAGCTAGGCCCGTGAGCCACAACTACTGAGCCTGCGCATCTGGAGCCTGTGCTCCGCAACAAGAGGCCGCGACAGTGAGAGGCCCGTGCACCGCGATGAAGAGTGGCCCCCACTTGCCACAACTAGAGAAAGCCCTCGCACAGAGATGAAGACCCAACACAGACAAAAATAAAAATAAATAAATTAAAAAAAAAAAAGAATAAGAGTGCTCTACATGTCTGATCTGACTCTCCTTACTTACTCTCCATTCACTTCCTATTGCTGCTGTAACAAATTACTACAGATTTGGTGGCTTAAAACAAGACAAGTTTATTATTTTATGTTGTAGATTAGAAGTCTGGTGTGGGTGTCACTGGGCTAAAATCAAGGTGTCAGCAGAGCTGCACTTATTCTGCAAGTTTTAAGGGAAAGTCTGTTTCCTGCCTTTTCCAGCTTCAAGAGGCTGCCCACATTCCTTGGCTCATGGCCTCTTCCTCCATCTTCTAAGCCAGCAGTGGCAGCTGAGTCACTTCCCACACTGCATCACTCTAACCTCTTCTGTAGGCATATCTCCATCTGACTCTCCTCTTCTGCCTTCCTCTTCCACTTTTATGGGCCCCCCCAGGGAATCCAGGATAATCTCCCTATTTTAAGGTCAGCTGACTAACAACTTTAATTCCATCTGCAACCTTAATTTCCTTAATTTGTTTGTCATGTAACCCAACATGCTCACAAGTTCTGAGGATGAGAATGTCAGCATCCTTGGGTGGCTGTTATTCTGCCTACCACAGCCTCTATTCACTCCTAAACACAGGGCTGTTCCACTTCCACCCCCATAACACCAGTATAGTCTAAGGTTTAAAACAACCTCATGTTACTAAAGTAAATGGATACTTTGCAGTCCTCATGTTTCTTGACTTTTCAGCTGCACTTTGCAAACCAAGAGAAAGACTATTTCAGGAAGAGCACAGCACAAGAATCATCCCTGTGGGTCCAGCCCAAAGTGAGTCTCCCCCAATGGTTGTGTTAAAGCCACTTAATTTGGGGTAGTTTATTATGCAGAAAAGGCTAATGGATACACTAATAACTTGTATATGATGCTTGTAACCAAATAATTTGCTCAAGATCACACAGTTATTAAGTGATGAAGCTGGAATTTAAATCCAAGTTCATCTGACTCTCAAATCTAAAGGCCCTGCATGGCCCGCCTTTACTACACTATATTCCCATTTACCTTCCTGTCTTTAGGCTATCACAGACGCTGGGTGAAGCCTTGTGTCTGCAATGTTCATTCCTATCCTCTCCTGTTGCTCCTCTAATTTCTATTTTTCCTCTTAAGTTACACTTTAAATGTCACTTCTCTGGACGGTCTTCCCTAATAACCCAGAATAGACTTAGGTCTTTTCACTAGTAACCTCTGCATTTCCTTCCAACTACTTATTTCAAGGGTTATTACTTAACTGTGTACTAATTTGTTTAATGTCTGTTCCCCTTTTAGATTATAAGGCCCGGAGGACAAGAATCTTGTCTAGGTTGTTTGTTACTCTTATCCAAGCACCTGGCACATAGTAAACAGGCAAGAATTTGTAGCATGAATAAAGAGTTCTACAACTGACAATATCTTGATGCAGTTCACTTGTTGTATCAAAGGGTCAATATCCCAAGAGTCCTCCAAGAAATCTACACAATGAACTTGAAGAATCTGAAGCCATATATTATCTCTTAGGTGAGCCATCATTTATTCCTCTTCTTTCAAGTTCTGCAAGACTCCTATGCTTCTAAGTGGCTCAGTATTAGGCCCATGGACTGTGGGAAAAAGGCTTCACCAAAAGTTTGGCTGAAGTTTATGTCTAGAGAAGTAACAAGTTAGAATGCTCAAGACTTCTACCAATGTGCAATAATTCTAGTACTTTGACACATTAATATGTCCTTTAGAAAATAATTTAAAATTACACTGTTAAAATGCCAGATTCTTTATTGTTCCCTTTTGAAAAAAGTTCTTTTTCTCTATTTTACTAGAATGACATTAATTTAGGTCAAACTTTTTTCATATTAGGGACGTAATTTATGTCTCATTTCAATGACACTTAATTGACACAGATACTTAACAACAGCAAGTAGATTTTGTTTTGTTGTTGTATGGTTACCCCACCCTCAATAACATTTCTTCTTGGATATAGGATAGCATATGTATGTGTGTGTATGTGTGTGTGTGTGTGTCTGTCTGTCTGTCTCTCTGTGTGTATAGGAAGATGGGTGGAAACTGGAGGAGAGAGAAGGAGCCTTTGAACTAGTAAATTTATTTTTTTAAACAATGAATTAACTTTAAGAACTTGAACTGAAGATCTCCACAAAATTTCCAGGATTCTAACAACTCCCTAAGACAAAACTTTTAATATAGTTGTGACAATATCTCATGGGGCTATCATTAATGATACTGTATTATGAAAGCTGCTAAGAGAGTAGATCTTAAAAGTTCTCATCACAAGAAAAAAAATGTAACTATGTGAGGTGAAGGATGTTAACTTATTGCAGTGATCATTTCACAATATATACATATATCAAATCATTATGTTGGGTACCTTAAACAAATATAATGTTACATGTCAATTATATCTCAATAAGACTAGAAAAAATGTATCTCATGAGATTAACATTAGGGCAAACAGCATCTGCTTTCAATCAAAATTATTACTTTTAAAGTACATATTATTTAATTTACATTTCAAAACAAAAAAAAAATTAGGTGTTCAAAGTCACCTGTAAGTATTTGCAACAATTTTTTCTATTCACACTATTAACATCACTGTTAAGAAGCCACGCTATTAGAACATTAAGAACACGGAAAGAATTCACTTTGTCGAGAAGAAACATACATTGTTAGTTGGTAGAGGACAGTTTCAGCTGCTCAAGACCTCTACACATTTGACTTGACTTAATGTTGAACCCAGAAACCTCTCTACTGTTTGTAGTTTACGTGCTTCTATTAACAGACGGAGAAACTGAAATCCACTGGAGATATTGAGTTGCATAAGCCTTAGAGTATTACTGAGAACTACAGAAACTTCCTGATAGCTCTATTTTCCATTGAGGATGCAAAAGGATAACCATGTAAGGATCTGGCCAACTTTTTAGGCTATGTCTTGTTCATGCAATCTCACGGAAATCTGCTGGTATGAGAGGAAGTAGCTGAGTTAACTGACAGAAAGAAGGGCTAAAACCTACATCTCCTACTTTCAAAGAAAGAGTCTCTGTTCCGCTTTCACTCTCCAAACACCTACTTCTTTCTAGTAATGTTCTGACTGACCTCTCGTCCTCTAGTCTTTTTATCTCAAATTCTCTTTAGAACTTCTCTGTTTCATATTTCTTCTTACAGTGGCAGCTTCCAAAGAGCTAACTGCCATTATCCCATATTTCCCCCATCTTTCAGTACCCACCCATCCCCAACCATGCCCTGTTCCTTGGTCTTTTTTTTTTTTTTCCTACAAAATTTTCTGTTCCTTCGGAGACACTTCATGTACATCAATCCCACACATTCTGGTCCTCACTTCCACCTACTCTTCCTCCTCCAGACCACCTAAATCGTGCTTGATTCCTCCCTGTCTGGTGTCTCAAGTGCAGTCTTAATGTGATGGACCACACATACCTGAAGGTAATTTCTTTTTAATGTCATGCCAGAGTCATCTCACTTTTTTTTCTGGTTTTAGCTCAACATTCGAATGGCACCTCTTGCGAATGCATTCCAGGGCATCAAAAT
Source organism: Balaenoptera borealis (assembly GCF_965194805.1). Taxonomy (NCBI): domain Eukaryota; kingdom Metazoa; phylum Chordata; class Mammalia; order Artiodactyla; family Balaenopteridae; genus Balaenoptera; species Balaenoptera borealis. The sequence goes on along the minus strand of NC_138866.1, from coordinate 13,061,873 downwards.
CATGACAAAGTTCTGACAAAGACATATCTATTTATCAGTGCTGTGAATTAGTCATATTTACTTCAAAGTGGGGAAGCTCCTTCAGTCACTGTCTGTTTTGCTCTATGCTGTAGAATGCAATGGATCATGAACGATTCTAATTGTTACCATCTCAGCAAGTATCCTCACCCGTGCAATTTCTGAGATGAAATTAATACTTGAAAGCGAAACTTTAATGTCTTAAATACCTTTTAGCTCATGTTGAAAGGGTGACTCATGATGACAGAACTATCTACAAGGCAGGGGTGGTATTCATTATTGAGAATGCTCCTTGGCATCACCTTTATAAATACCTTTGTGATTTGCTTCTTTAGTGTCTTGTGAATTCTGATTAATCTAACAGTTTACACAGTCAGAGATCAGCTGGTGTTTTGACAAAATTACTACTAACAGACATCAGAGGACACCAGAAGAAAAATTGTTTTTTATGGATTATTTTCTACATAGCATTCCTTCCCACTGACAGTTGAAATGAATACGAGTTTTAAGAGCGAGAGAGAGAATAGATGAAAATATTTTTATATTTCTTGTTGTAAGCACGCAGAGAGAGGTACAGAAAAAGTGATAAAAAGAGGTATGGTCTCCATGTTATAATATTTGGAAAGGCTAAAACAATATAAAGGAGAAAACCCATCAAATCTATATGATGCCATTAGATATAAATTAAAACAAAGCCTAAAAAGATATTAATATGTAGAATTAGAAGAAAAAAACATAGATGTGACTTATAACAGATGAATTTACTTCAGGGGTCAACAAATTACAGTCCAGAGACAAAATCTAGTCCACTGCCGCTGACCCCTGATTTAGAGGATAGCAGAAACAATACAAATGGGTGGAAGGCAATTACATCTAAACAAAGAATACTGTGGGAAACAATCATCCGTACTCAGTGCTGAGAGAAATGCTATGTTCCGTATCTGGCAAATGTCAAAGGTAGGCATCTGTCAAAGTAATACCAACACTACAATGATCTTATCATGTGGAGAAGCCTGTGCTAAGGAAGCAGTTTATACCAAAGGAGCAGCCTGGTGAAGAAATCCCCAGTGAGCCACGAATCCTGGTAGCAGCGTGATGGCAGCCTAGACCTGCATCTCCAAGTCTACTCCCGAAGCATCTTAAAGAACAGCAAGAATGACTGTAAACCTCCACAACCTACTCCTTCAGCAAAACTTAGAGCCTAAGAAAACCCATACCCACCAAACAGCATGCGGTGAGCAGGCTGAGAAAGAACAGGGCAGGACACAAGCACTAGCGGGAAGGTAGGAAAATGCAGTAAGACAGCAAGAGATAAATGAAGGTACAAAAATTAACAGCTCTCCACTAGAAGATATGGTTGGAAAGAAGACCCTACTGACAACAGTGACAGATGATTGAATATCTAAGATTAACTTAAGAAATGTGGGTAGGAGGAAAATGATTAAAAAAACTCCTGAAGGTCTCAGAGGAAGAGTTCAACATATGAGAAGACATACCATGTTCTTGAACAGGAATAACCCAAATCATAAAAATGTCAATTCTCCCTACATTTTTTAAAAAATATAAAACAATTGCACTAAAAACACCCTAACAAGTTTCCCCCCCAAAAACCAGGCAATTTGATTCTAAAGTTCATGTTGAAAATAAACCAACATGATGGGCCCCCAAAAAGCTCTGAAAAATAAGAGAAATGAAAGATAAAAGGGGTGTAGCCTGCCCAGGTATTAAAACTCATTGTAAAACTTTGATAAACTAAAACAGTATGGTAATGGCATATGGTTCAACCAAACAAACAGGTCAGTCAGTCAGTCAGTAAGCAGACCTGAACATATATGAGAATTTAAAATATGAAAAAGGCAGCACCTCAAGTCAGTGTAAACTTGGACTTTTTATTCCATGGTGTTGGGAGGAGTAAACATCCACACAGATGTTCTCCATGCAAAAAATAAAACCATCCAAGTACTGAAAAACACATCAGTGAACTCCTTTATAACCACAGGAGTTGAGGAGATCTTTCTAACTATGACTTAAAATCCATAAGCCATAAAGATAGTTTTAAAATAAATTCTACTATACATAAATTTAAAATTTTTACATGGTAAAAACATCATAAAGTCAGGACAAATGGAAAATGGAAATATTTATTATGTATATCACAAATGTTTAATCTCTCAAAGAGCTCCTAGAAAATTGAGAAGAAAAAATGGGCAAAGGGTACAAACAGACAATTCTCAGAAAAAGACAAATGACCCCCTTAAACATATGAAAAGATGTTCAACCTCACTTAAAAAATGCAGATTAACTCTACACTGAGACACCACCTCATCTACGAGACAGGCAAATATCCAGAAGGTTGAGAATATGCTCTGTGGAGAAATAGATACTCTAATACAATGCTGGTGGGAGTGTAAAATGGTACAACCCCTAAGGAAAAGTATATGCAAAATTACAGATGGCAAAAATATACATCAAGCAATCTCCTTCCAGGAATCAAGCCTACAGTTTTTCCCTATGCAAGCGGGAAATGACATGTACAAGTTGTACCCTGAATCATCAAAATAAAAGACTGGAAACAACCCAAGGATCCAGTCCTAGAGAACTGGTTAAGTATGCTATGGAATGGAATGGAATGCAGGGATAAAGATCTTCCCCGTTCTTTTTTATGCAGGGATAAAAAAGAATGGGGAAGATCTTTATGAACTGTTACAGAGTAAACGCTAGGATACACTGCTAAGTGAAAAAAAGAAAGGTCAGAATAGTATCAGTACCTAGAGCAGGCTACCTCTGGTTATGACTGAAGACAGCTGATTATCAGGGACCCTGAAATACAGCACCATTTGAGTTTGCTCTTTAACTTCTAACTTTGAATATTGACAATTAAAGGGACTGCGTCTTGCCTTTCCATCAGAAACTGCATCTCAGGGAAACCAAAACATTACAGTAGATGAGAGAAAACCATACTCTTCAGAAGAATGACAACTAATAAATATAGAAGAAATGACATATTTAGAAAAATCACCATTTTGCAACTCATGATGAAACAGTTGATTTAAACAAAGAATTATGAAGTGTTAAATGTTAAAACCATAAAGTGTCAAAACATCACAGAGATTATTTTCACTTCTAAGGAAAAAAACATAACTCCATTATAAATGGATCAGACTGTCATCTCTGTAATTGCCTTAGCATTACTAACAATCAGTTAATAGGTTCCTCTTGATGTGATATAATATGAAATATGCAACATCACCTATGGTGTGTTCTAGCTAAAATATTTAATGTCAATCTGTCAAGACTTTAGCTCTAATTTCCCAAATACTGGAATTTAGCAGAGGAATAACCTAAAGATACTACAAGATATTTTTTCAGACCGATAAACCAAGGATATAAAAAAGGGAATGTTCCAGATTAAGAGACTTCAAGGACATAACAACCAAGTGAGTGTTCCTGGTTTGGACAAATCAGCTGTAAAGGATATTATGTGACAATGAGTGAAATGTCAATATGAACCTGTATGGTAGATGGCCACAAATTCTTTGCAGTCGCCTCATTAAGAAGTGAAGTCTATTGAGGGTGTGGAGAAAAGATAACCCTTGGCACTGTTGGTGGGAATGTAAACTGGTGCAGCCCCTATGGAAAACAGTATGGAGCTTCCTCAAAAAATTAAAAATAGAGCAACCATATAATCCAGAAATTCCACTCCTGGGTATTTATCTGAAGAAAACAAAAATACTAACTTGAAAAATTATATGCATCCCCATGTTCACTGCAGCATATAATAGGCAAAATATGGAAACAACCTAAGTGTCCATTAATGAATGAATGACTGAATAAAGAAAATGCTGTGTGTGTGTGCACGTGTGTATTTCTATATATATGTAAAATGGAATATCATTCAGCCATAAAGTAGAATGAAATCTTGCCATTTATGACACTATGGATGAACCTTGAGGGCATTATGCTAAGTGAGATAAGTCGGACAGAGAAAGACAAATACCATATGATCTCACTTTACGTGGACTCTAAAACAAAGAAACAAACAAATCAAGCTCACAGCTAGAGAACAGATTGGTGGCTGACAGAGGTGAGGGGTTGGGGGGATGGGCAAAATGGGTGCAGGGAGTGAAAAGGTATAAACTTCTATCTCTAAAATAAATAAGTTATGGGGATATAATGTACAGCATGGCGACTACAGTTAATACTACTCGACTGCATATGTGAGAGGCCCTAAGAGAGTAAAACTTCAAAGTTCTCATCACAACCAAAAAAGTTCTGTAACTGTGTGTGACGGATGTTAATGAGACTTACTGTGGGGCTCATTCTGCAATATATACAGGTATCAATTCATTACGTTGTTCACCTGAAACTAATATAATGTAGTATGTCCATTATACTTCAATTAAGAAAATCTTAGGGGCTTCCCTGGTGACTCAGTGGTTAAGAATCCATCTGCCAATGCAGGGGACACAGGTTCGAGCCCTGGTCCGGGAAGATCCCACATGCCACGGAGCAACTAAGCCCACGCGCCACAACTACTGAGCCTGCGCTCTAGAGCCCACAAGGCATGACTACTGAGCCCATGTGCCACAACTACTGAAGCCTGCGTGCCACAACTACTGAAGCCCGCGTGCCTAGAGCCCATGCTCCACAATAAGAGAAGCCACCGCAATGAGAAGCCTGCGCACTGCAATGAAGAGGGGCCCCTGCTCACCGCAACTAGAGAAAGCCCGTGTGCAGCAACGAAGACCCAATGCAGCCAAAAATAAATAAATTAAATAAATAAATTCATTTTTAAAAAATCTTAAAAAAAAACGTGAAAAGAAGCGAAGTCTATTTCCCTAGTCACTAAATCTGGGTTGGTCTCATGTTAGAAGTGAGGCTCATAGGGGCTTTTGGCAGTACCTGTTAGGCTGAGCCCTGGCTCACGAGCTTCCAGGGAAACAGCACAGGTTAATGTGTCTCTATAGAGCTCATGAAGTCGGTTTAATTCATGCATGAACATGAGTTCATTTTTCATACAGCTTTTTTAGAGACACAAGCCATTGTGCATAATTGACCCAAATCCTTCAGTTCTTGTGTTAGAAAGGTAATCAGTGTGTGTTTTCTCCTCTTAATCCAGTGTGTGCAGTTACACATCTGTCTGTGGATAAACTCATAATGTTCATTGCTTAGCATCTCCTATGAACTGATTCCCAGGGAGGAAAACCAAAAGGGAAACCTCCGATTCCTCTCCTTTCAGCAGATGTGGGGGAGATGGTTGGAGGCTATGGGCTCACCCGTGAAGTTCAGCTGTGTGTGGTGAATTGTTAGCAGTCATGTTCTGACTTGATGTGAGGAGGCTCCACATCCACCCCTCTGTGGGGACAAGTGACTTGTGAGATTAACCCTGGGAGGCAGGTGGGTCAGCCTGGAGAAAGAGAGAGGCCCTGCCTGGCTGGGGAAGAGGAATCGGTGGTACCAAGAGAGGAGTGGCAGCCCTCCTCCCCTTCCACCTTGAGGAGGAGGTGCCAGGAAGTTGCCCCCTTACCTGAGCTCCAGCTCAGGTGGACTTGCTTTGGGGCCTCTGACACAGAAGCTGGAGCCCTGCCTCTCCACTGCTAAGTGGAATCTGGAATCTCTCATCTACCTCTTAGTCAATCAGTTTCTACATGTGAGAAGCAAGCCTGTGGGCCAGTGTCCTCATACATGCTGTGGCCTTAAAAAATAATTCAGAGGTTCCCTGGAAAATCAGTCCCAGGGTTCCTACAATTGGTAGTTTCTACCTGAACTTTAACTGGTATTGCGTACCCGGATTTTGATCGGTTAGCCTTAATTATACCTTGGCATAATCATTTCTGGTGACCAAATCATAAAGTTCTATCAGGGCACCTGTGTCAGTGGTGCTATGCTGGTCAAAATTTGAGACTTTGAAATAAAAAATTTGTCATATTCATGCCTCAAAAAAAAAAAGAAGTGAAGCTATGTAAGTTCCAGAGCCTGGCCTCGTAAGGCCTTGCAGCCTCTATGTTTGCCTTCCTGGCTGTCTTCATGAGCTGCCCTGAGACTGCCATGATATGAAGAAGCTGATCTACTACTGCACTGGGAGGATGAGAGGCCACGTGAAGAAGAAAAGAGGTGCCCCAACCAACAGCAGCACCAACTTTCAGACACAAGAATGAAACCACATTAGCTCTCAAGCCCAGCCAGCTCTCCAGCTTATAGCCACGTGAGCAAGCCAGCCAACCCATAGAACCATGAGCGATCTGCCCAGCCAACCCAGAGAATCATGAGAAAATAAATCATTGCTTAAGCAATGAAATTTTAGAGTGGTTCATTATGCAGCAGTAAATGTGTATCACTGAATATTAAATGAAATGAAAATTTATTAAGCAGGAAAGGTGGACATCATTAACTGAAAGAAAACAACAAAAAACGCTGGTTACAGAGAAGCAAGAAGAACTACAATCCTGCAGCCTGTGGAACAAAAACCACATTCACAGAAAGATAGACACGATGAAAAGGCAGAGGGCTATGTACCACATGAAGGAACAAGATAAAACCCCAGAAAAACAACTAAATGAAGTGGAGATAGGCAACCTTACAGAAAAAGAATTCAGAATAATGAGAGCAAAGATGATCCAGGACCACGGAAAAAGAATGGAGGCAAAGATTCAGAAGATGCAAGAAATGTTTAACAAAGATCTAGAAGAATTAAAGAACAAACAAACAGAGATGAACAACACAATAACTGAAATGAAAAATACACTAGAAAGAATCAATAGCAGAATAACTGAGGCAGAAGAACGGATAAGTGACCTGCAAGACAGAATGGTGGAATTCACTGCTGTGGAACAGAATAAAGAAAAAAGAATGAAAAGAAATGAAGACAGCCTAACAGACCTCTGGGACAATATTAAATGCAACAACATTCACATTATAGGGGTCCCAGAAGGAGAAGAGAGAGAGAAAGGACCTGAGAAAATATTTGAAGAGACTATAGTCGAAAACTTCCCTAACATGGGAAAGGAAATAGCCACCCAAGTCCAGGAAGTGCAGAGAGTCCCATACAAGATAAACCCGAGGAGAAACATGCCGAGACACATAGTAATCAAATTGGCAAAAATTAAAGACAAAGAAAAATTATTGAAAGCAGCAAGGGAAAAACAACAAATAACATACAAGGGAACACCCATAAGGTTAACAGCTGACTGCTCAGCAGAAACTCTACAAGCCAGAAGGGAGTGGCATGATATACTTAAAGTGATGAAAGGGAAGAATCTACAACCAAGATTACTCTGCCTGGCAAGGATCTCATTCAGATTCGATGGAGAAATCAAAAGCTTTACAGACAAGCAAAAGCTAAGAGAACTCAGCACCACCAAACCAGCTCTACAACAAGTGCTAAAGGAACTTCTCTAAGTGGGAAACACAAGAGAAGAAAAGGACCTACAAAAACAAACCCAAGACAATTAAGAAAATGGTAACAGGAGCATGCATATCGATAATTACCTTAAACGTTAATGGATTAAATGCTCCAACCAAAAGACACAGGCTTGCTGAATGGATACAAAAACAAGACCCATATGTATGCTGTCTACAAGAGACCCATTTCAGACCTAGGGACACATTCAGACTGAAAGTGAGGGGATGGAAAAAGATATTCCATGCAAATGGAAATCAAAAGAAAGCTGGAGTAGTAATACTCATATCAGATAAAATAGACTTTAAAATAAAGAATGTTACAAGAGACAAGGAAGGACACTACATAATGATCAAGGGATCAATCCAAGAAGATATAACAATTATAAATATATGTGCACCCAACATAGGAACACCTCAATACATAAGGCAACTGCTAACAGCTATAAAAGAGGAAATCGACAGTAACACAATAATAATGGGGGATCTTAACACCTCACTTACACCGATGGACAGATCATTCAAACAGAAAATTAACAAGGAAACACAAGCTTTAAATGACACAATAGACCAGATAGATTTAATTCACATTTATAGGACATTCCATCCAAAAACAGCAGATTACACATTCTTCTCAAGTGCGCACAGAACGTTCTCCAGGGTAGATCACATCTTGGGTCACAAATCAAGCCTCAGTAAATTTAAGAAAATTGAAATCATATCAAGCATCTTTTCTGACCACAATGTTATGAGATTAGAAATCAATTACGGGGAGAAAAATGTAAAAAACACAAACACACGGAGGCTAAACAATACGTTACTAAATAACCAAGAGATCACTGAAGAAATCAAAGAGGAAATCAAAAATTACCTAGAGACAAATGACAATGAAAACACGACGATCCAAAACCTATGGGATGCAGCAAAAGCAGTTCTAAGAGGGAAGTTTACAGCTATACAAGTCTACCTCAAGAAACAAGAAAAATCTCAAATAAACAATCTAACCTTACACCTAAAGGAACTAGAGAAAGAAGAGCAAACAAAACCCAAAGTAAGCAGAAGGAAAGAAATCATAAAGATCAGAGCAGAAATAAATGAAATAGAAACAAAGAAAACAACAGCAAAGATCAATAAAACTAAAAGCTGGTTCTTTGAGAAGATAAACAAAATTGATAAACCATTAGCCAGACTCATCAAGAAAAAGAGGGAGAAGACACAAATCAATAAAATTGAAATGAAAAAGGAGAAGTTACAACAGACACCGCAGAAATACAAAGCATCCTGAGAGACTACTACAAGCAACTCTATGCCAATAAAATGGACAACCTGGAAGAAACGGACAAATTCTTGGAAAGGTATAACCTTCCAAGACTGAACCAGGAAGAAATAGAAAATATGAACAGACCAATCACAAGTAATGAAATTGAAACTGTGATTAAAAATCTTCCAACAAACAATAGTCCAGGACCAGATGGCTTCACAGGTGAATTCTATCAAACATTTAGAGAAGAGCTAACACCCATCCTTCTCAAACTCTTCCAAAAAATTGCAGAGGAAGGAACACTCCCATACTCATTCTATGAGGCCACCATGACCCTGATACCAAAACCAGATAAAGATACTACAAAACAAGAAAATTACAGACCAATATCACTGATGAATATAGATGCAAAAATCCTCAACAAAATACTAGCAAACAGAATCCAACAACACATTAAAAGGATGATACACTATGATCAAGTGGGATTTATCCCAGGGATGCAAAGATTCTTCAATATATGCAAATCAATCAATGTGATACACCATATTAACAAATTGAAGAAGAAAAACCATATGATCATCTGGTTTTAGATGCAGAAAAAGCTTTTGACAAAATTCAACACCAATTTATGATAAAAACTCGCCAGAAAGTGGGCATGGAGGGAAACTACCTCAACATAATAAAGGCCATATATGACAAACCTACAGCAAACATCATTCTCAATGGTGAAAAACTGAAAGCATTTCCTCTAAGATCGGGAACAAGACAAGGATGTCCACTCTTGCCACTATTATTCAACATAGTTTTGGAAGTCCTAGCCATGGCAATCAGAGAAGAAAAAGAAATAAAAGGAATACAGATTGGAAAAGAAGAAGTAAAACTGTCACTGTTTGCAGATGACATGATACTATACATAGAGAATCCTAAAGATGCTACCAGAAAACTACTAGAGCTAATCAATGAATTTGGTAAAGTTGCAGGATACAAATTAATGCACAGAAATCTCTTGCATTCCTGTACACTAATGATGAAAAATCTAAAAGAGAAATTAAGGAAACACTCTCATTTACCACTGCAACAAAAAAGAATAAAATACCTAGGAATAAACCTACCTAGGGAGACAAAAGACCTGTATGCAGAAAACTATAAGACACTGTTGAAAGAAATTAAAGATGATACCAACAGATGGAGAGATATACCATGTTCTTGGATTGGAAGAATCAATATTGTGAAAATGACTATACTACCCAAAGCAATCTACAGATTCAACGCAATCCCTATCAAATTACCAATGGCATTTTTTACAGAACTAGAACAAAAAATCTTAAAATTTGTATGGAGACACAAAAGACCCCAAATAGCCAAAGCAGACTTGAGGGGAAAAAACGGAGCTAGAAGAATCAGACTCCCTGACTTCAGACTATACTACAAAGCTACATTAATCAAGACAATATGGCACTGGCACAAAAACAGACATATAGATCAATGGAACAGGATAGAAAGCCCAGAGATAAACCCACACACCTATGGTCAACTAATCTATGACAAAGGAGGCAAGGATATACAATGGAGAAAAGACAGTCTCTTCAATAAGTGGTGCTGGGAAAACTGGACAGCTACATGTAAAAGAATGAAATTAGAACACTCCCTAACACCATACACAAAAATAAACTCAAAATGGATTAGAGACCTAAATGTAAGACCGGACACTATAAAACTCTTAGAGGAAAACATAGGAAGAACACTCTTTGACATAAATCACAGCAAGATATTTTTTGATCCACCTCCTAGAGTAATGGAAATAAAAACAAAAATAAACAAATGGGATCTAATGAAACTTAAAAGCTTTTGCAAAGCAAAGGAAACTACAAACAAGACTAAGACAGCTCTCAGAACTGGAAAAAATATTTGCAAACGAATCAACGGACAAAGGATTAATCTCCAAAATATATAAACAGCTCATGCAGCTCAATATTAAAAAAACAAACAACCCAATCCAAAAATGGGCAGAAGACCTAAATAGACATTTCTCCAAAGAGGACATACAGATGGCCAAGAAGCACATGAAAAGCTGCTCAACATCACTAATTATTAGAGAAATGCAAATCAAAACTACAATGAGGTATCACCTCACACCAGTTAGAATGGGTATCATCGGAAAATCTACAAACAACAAATGCTGGAGAGGGTGTGGAGAAAAGCACTGTTGGTGGGAATGTAAATTGATACAGCCACTATGGAGAACAGTATGGAGGTTCCTTAAAAAACTAAAAATAGAATTACCATATGATCCAGTAATCCCACTACTGGGCATATACCCTACCCAGAGAAAACCATAATTCAGAAAGACACATGCACCACAATGTTCACTGCTGCGCTATTTACAATAGCCAGGTCACGGAAGCAACCTAAATGCGCACTGACAGACAAATGGATAAAGAAGATGTGGTACATATATACAATGGAATATTACTCAGCCATAAAAAGGAACGAAATTGGGTCATTTGTAGAGACGTGGATGAATCTAGAGACTGTCATACAGAGTGAAGTAAGGCAGAAAGAGAAAAACAAATATTGTATATTAACACATATATGTGGAACCTAGAAAAATGGTACAGATGAACTGGTTTGCAGGGCAGAAATAGAGACACAGATGTAGAGAACAAACGTATGGACACCAAGGGGGGAAAGTGGCGGGTGGTGCGGGTGGTGGTGTGATGAATTGGGCGATTGAGATTGACATGTATACACTGATGTGTATAAAATGGATGACTAATAAGAACCTACTGTATAAAAAAATAAATAAAATAAAATTCAAAAAAATAAAGCTGGTTACAAATTCTATGTACAGGACAATTTCACTCTGATAAAACATACATGCATGCAGACACACAGACAAAAAGATCTAGAAGGATATACTAGGTAATAACAGAGAAATACATGTATAATGAGGTAAACTCTGGGTAGTGAAAATACATGTTTTCTCTTCTTATTTTTGTTTTCCTATAGCTTCTATATGCATATATATGCTTTTGTAGTAATAAGGCAGTTGTTAAAAATATAATGTTTTTAAAAAGGTCTATAGTGTTTACTTATTCATCAGAGCAGAAGGTCAGCTGGACCCCTGAAAGGCTTGACTTGTAAATTCTTGCTATTAACCTCTAACAGTACCCAAAAACTAGATAAAGTAAGTTAATCAATAAGCCTTTAAAGACAGTTATGGGCTGAAACTGTCTCCCCCAAATTCATATATTGAAATCTTAACCCCCAACATCTCAGAATGTGACTGTATTTGGAGTCAAGGCCTTTGAAGAGATAATTAAGTTATTAAAATGAGGCCATTAGGATAGGCTCTAATCCAGTCTGATTCCTGTCCTTACAAGAGAAAATTTGAACACAAAACGGGACACCAGGGGTGTGAATGTACAGAGGGAGGACCATGTGAAAAGGCAGCAAGTGGGGGGCCCTCTGCAAGCAGAGGAGAGAGGCCTGGGACAGACCTTTTCCTTATGGCCCTCAGAGGAAACCAACCCTGCTGGCACCTTGATTTTGGACTTCCAGGTGCCAGAACTGAGAAAAAAGAAACTTCTGTTGTTTAAGCCACCCAGTCTGTGATATTTTGTTATGGCGGCCCTAGCAGACTGAGACAGTACTTGGAGAACTGACCTAGCGTGAGTTCTAAGCACTGCAAACAAATAATGGAACCATAAAAACAGTTTATAATAATGTCCTGTTCAAGATTTCTGAAAAGTTTTGTCTTTAAAGTCAAATAGGGACTTCCCTGGCGGTCCAGTGGTGGTTAAGACTCTGCACTTCCACTGAGGAGAGCACAGGTTCAATCCCTGGTCGGGGAACTAAGATTCCACATGCCACACGGTATGGCCCCAAAAAAAAAAAAAAAAAAAAAAGTCAAATAACAACTACAAACATGCACAAAGAGAATGACAGTAAACATATCCACGAGGAGAGGAGGTACAGGGCATGCTTTCAAAATGCACTGCCATATGATGGAACGAGTTCACTGTCCACATTCTACTCGTGAGCTGGCACAAGAGATGGGTTTTCTTATCTTGGTTTGTATTTATTTATTTGTGGGCCACTGACAAAGAGCAAAAGTAATGAAGAGCCAACAACAAAAAAAGCAACATTATCAAGGACTATTTGTTTTTTAATCAGATCCAACATATTTCACTCATCTACTTTTAAGTTAAAAATATCAGGCTGGCCAAAAGGCTCCTTCAGTTTTTAAGTAAAAATGAAAGACACATTTTTTATTTTCACCAAGAACTTTACTGAACAACGTATTCACCGAACCTTTTGGCCAACCCAGTATCATTTATAAACTATACTATTACAATAAACAATTTTTAAAAGATTGAATCCAGTTATGGTCAGAGAACAGAAAAAAGAGAGAAGAGAGAGAAGCTGTGGTGTGGTGATGCAGAGGCCAGGAGTTTGGGTTCTTACTGTTTCTGGCTACTACGATCTTATGTCCCCTACAACCTACTGGGTAAAAATACAGAAGGAATTATATTTAAAAATCAGTAAATAACATAGCTGAGCAGATACACACGGGGGCAGAATGAAGGCCTGAAACAACAGGCAGATGATAACATTAGTGGAGACTCTGACAGGACGGGAGAGACTGTGGCCTATGTGTATGAAAGATTTGGGATGGTTAGTTGATGGTAAGCACTGCAAGATAGGCCTGAAGTGTAACTTCATGACTCAAAAAGTGAATTCAATTTTAGGCATCACTAATAAAAGTATAAATTTCAAACTGAGAGCATTCACTAAAGTTGCCAAATACCACTAGTAATCAAAGAAAACAGGAGCACTGTTGGGCAGACTTTGAAATGAGTCAGATCTGAGTTCCAATCTTTATTCTCAAGCTTATACAAGATACGTGACTGCAGGAAATGCAGCTTCCAGAACCTTCAACATCTCTAATGAGAGGACTCTGGCAGTGTTGTAGGGGTCAGTGATACTGTGGGTAACACCTAGTGTGGTGCTGGCACACTGAAGGCACTCAAGAAATAGCTAATGCTTACAGAGCACTATGTGAAATTCTACCTCATCTAATCCACAGAAGAGATCAATAACAGGGGATTATAATACATAAGTGCAAATTCTCAAAAGAATGGGACTAAAACTATAACAGAAGAAATATTCTATGATGGAAGAGTATAATACTAGAAATACTGCCATGTAGGAATAGAAAATGGTACAACTTTTCACAAAGAAATCTGGCAATATGCACAGAGGACATTTCCAAAGTCCGTATACAACGGTCCAACTCTGGGAAAGGAAAAGATTCAGAAAGTGTCTGTGGGTAGAAACGGGAGTGAGCAAAGGGTTGACTGATTAGTGGGTATCTCCATGAAAAGCAGGTTTATCACCAGAAAGGCAAAGCATCTCTAAGAATAGAAATCTTTTCTTTTTTCTTTTTCCTAGTTACTGATTTCCATAAATATCCCCTTGTTGGCCCAAACGTGTACGTTCCTAAGAATTGTGGCCCACTTTCCCACTCAGCTCAGCACATTTGAATGGAAGACACCACCCAGGGAAGCAGCCACCCAAATGACTCCAGTGTTTTCAGATTAATAAAGGAGTGTGGAAGAGAAGTACGCAAATTCCTTCAGGATGGGAGGTCCCAAATCCAGAGCAATTCATGATGTTCAAGGAAATGCCACCGCTGAGAGAGGAATGAAAGTCAAAAGATTTCATTTCTTCTAAGTCTGAAGTATGCTGCCTTTTGAGTGCGTGACGGCACAAGACCCAAGTTTTCGTAAAAAGTAAAAAGTCTGATGACAACTGGCACTTACCTAAAATGAGATGAAGCTTGGTTTCTGTCTGGAAAGCGTAGTGCAAGGTCACCAAAAACGGCGACTGCCTGATGTGCTCCAAGACCTGTCGTTCTGTCCTCGTGTGCTCGGTGGTTTTGGCCTTTTGAACTATTGTTGCCTTTTTCAAAACTTTCATGGCATACAGCTTTCCAGCATCGTGACCACTTATTTTACGAACCAGAAACACTTTTCCATAAGCTGAAAATGAAAAGAAAAAGAGTTAAAAGGCTACACAGGCAGAGTGGTAATTTAGTGCAAGTCGAAAGTTACAATGCACAAAAGAACACTCTTTGAATGAAAGAGTATCCTTAGTGCTGTTTCCAATAGTTCTTTGATATATTTCTTCAATTTTATGTCAGACATATTTCTAGGTCTAGCCCTCAATATTTACATATCTAATCACTGCTGACAAAGTTATGCTTTCACTCTTTTACTGTTATTCTCTCCTCAGTATTTTTAGCTGTAGAAAACTAGCTGTTATTATGGTCAATTAACCACAATCCAATTCTGGAGCAACTAGGACATTTTAGACATCAGATAAAAACCTCTAGGTTTTGCTGCTGTTGTAAACAAATGAAAATAGTTCTTAAGAATCTCAAAAAACAAAAAATCTCATACACACATATAATTCAAGTACCTCAAGTACCCCTCTATACTTATTAAAAAAGTCTAAAGCAACATAAGCTGACATTATATAAACAAAAGAGAGCTCCAGATGTGAAAGACATTAAAAGACCCTAAATTGCAAGCAGTACCAACAGAAGCCCCTTTACATCTCTGGGCAGTAATTCACAGGTTAGTGGGTCAACCTCGCCACATTCTCCCTAAGTGAGGGCTCAGTTGGGCAAATCCTGTGTGTAGTGCCACTGCCCTAAGTGAGGCATTGGGGCCATATGGATACTGTGCCCACAGCAGGTATCCGCGTTTATTTCCCTAGGGAAGTGGGGAGAGGGCACGAAGAGGTGGGATGAAGGAGGAAGGGGAAGGCAGGCAAAAACACTGAGAGGGAAGGGGTAGGCCCCCAATTCATCCCTACGAGTTACAAAGGCTCTTTTCTTCTCAAAATGCAAACACCTCCTGGGATGGCTGAGCCCAGTCCCACTTTTGAAGTTAATCAGACCATCTGCATTCATCAGACCATTCTGGAGTTGGTCTGAGTTCTGACCCAGACTGGTGCTTCCATAGACCCTGCCCACACCTCGACAGTATTTAGCACAAAATCCTATTCTAATCCAGCCACTAGACCAAGAGAGCTTTAAGGCAAGGGCTCTTGTATCTTGGCTGTTATTCAGTTTAGTACTTCAGGAAGTAAATGAGTGCCGACCCAGTATGTACAATGGGCAAAGAACGACGGTGGTACTCCTGAGGAGGGAGAGAAACAGCATTCCTCAAGGACTTGGTGATGCAGTCTCCGTGCTAAACATATCCACACAGTGATTCACTCACTCCTCAGAACAGCCAGTGAAGTTGGTACTTTCAGTAATTCCATTCTGCAGATGAGGAAACAGATTCAGAATACTTAAGCAAGTGGCCAGAAGACTTGGGTAAAAAGTGGCAGAGCTGATTCAGATGAAAGCAGTGTGATTCCAGGGACCACACGCTTAACCATAAATGAATTTTTTCTTTAAATAAGAGAGATTCTTCTTCAGTACTAGAAATCGGATGTTCTGGATTTTAATAAAACCAACACCATAAACATGCTGAACACATTCTGGGATACAGAAAAAGTTCATAAAAGGTTTGTATCTTATCTCGTTGTAAATAAAACAATTATAGATTGAGAGTTTAGTAAGGCAGAAGTGAACCAAAAAAGAAAATGACAACTTTTAGAACCTAACAAATTAACCTAAAGTATACAAATGAAAAAAGTTAATCTATTCAAAAGCAGTGAAATGAAGCTAGAGAATATTCTAGAGAAGAGTACTGTACCTTCCATGGAGTAAGGCACTATATAAACCCGGAAGAAAGTCAAGTCCTCTCTAAGTACAGGGCCTTTGTGTTCCCTACACACACAGCACCTGCTCTAGATTCCTGTTCTGAGATTCCTATCTCCAGAGTGCTGTGGTCCTTAGAAATTATGTTATCCATCTATCTTCTCCAACAAAGAAAATCTTTCTACAACATCACGGAAAGATGGCTAAGAGCTTCTTCCCAGCGCTCACGTGTGTCTTTCAGTCCAGGTGCTGACCCATGTGGCAGATGGACCACAGGGTGTTAGCATCTAACAGCTGAGTACCTGTCAGGCACTTTAGAGTTGGATTACTTCATTTGATTCTTCTCACATCCCTACGAGGAGGTGAGGAGGATGACCTCCACTTTACAGATGAAGGAACTGGAGCGTAAAGGAGCTGGGTCCCTTGCCCAAGGTCATACTTGCCCATGTGGCCTGACTCCTGAGCCCACACTCGGAGCAGTGCTCCAGCTAGCTGCCTTCCTAAGGTGAATGACCTCATAGGCAAAGAAATTAGGAACCAGACATTAAAAAGAAGTCACAATACAGGTTAGGTAGGTGTTCTAATGGTGGAATAGATATATTTCTACTACTTCCAACTAGAGGAGGTTTCATAAAGTTACCCATTTTATTGATGGGGCGATCTAAATATTCAAAAAATATGCCTTACCTTGAGTGGAAACAGGCCTTTCTACAATATTCATCCGTTAGCCCTTCTATACCTTCTGGACTTACAAAAAATAATATTACTCTTCTTTTCTAAGATAATTTTTAAAATATTTTAAAATACTATTATGCCATCTCATCCAAGCAAAATGTTCTTATTCCCTAAACCAATCTAAAAGTAAATGACTTTAAGACTTTGTACCACTAGGAGGTGCCCTATATGTGTTCCGTGAGTTTGTAAATACTTTTTCTTTCCTATTACCTTAAAAATGTCATATATCACTCCAAATAAATGTGAGGTAGCAAAGGACGTTAATGTGTGTGGGCAAATAATATAAAATCATCCTTAATGCCACGTTATACACTGTACGGTCAAATAATAAACAGTCATCCTCCTGCCATGTGATGATATCCAGAAGTTTTCCAGTAATATGAGCTAAAGACTACATATTCTGCCTTTACCATTATAGTTATCTATCAGTAAAATGTCGGGGGAAAAAGTATGATGAAGCTCACAAATCTTTTGATTTTACTTTTATAATTTCCATGATTAACTAAAGCTATGGTACTTCTATCACATGGTACATGCCAATAGATGCTTACAACAATAAACTTCAAGGAGTGCCTCACAATGTTCCAAGCAACAGATATTTCAGATAAACAGGATCTTACTTACAAGTAGTCTGCTTAATGAAACAGAGTTTGCCTCCAAACAGCGTTGTTTTTTGAAGCACCCATAAGGCTGCTTATCACATTGCAAAAGGGGAAGAAAACACATTCACTGCTGGAGAGACCTTGAAGAAGCCACCTTCTCTGACTGAGCTGGTTTGCAGATTAGTACAGAGGGAGAAAGTGAAGGAGTCCTTCTGTTGAAGAGTGCCATCCAGTCTAGAACCGCCTACATGTTTTCCAATATTTTAAGAGGGGCCACTGCAACTGAACTTGGTGGCAATATTATTTCCTTTTAGTCTGTAATGAGATGAATGACTACCTTGTTGTGAAGCCAACTCCTGGCTTTCGTTCACTGTGTGCTGATGTTGTTAAAGAATTCCTATTTTGAAAGCACCTTTTGGAAACTGCAAAAGCTACCAATGGTGGAAACTCTTTTGGCCGAAAAAGGTAAACAATAGTACTTCCTGCTCAGATGGAGCCCCTAAAATGGATGTTTAGCAATACAGCTGGGATTTGCTGCTTAGGTGAAGAGACTAAGCTTCACGCTTCATCATAACTCTAATTTCAGCATCAACGTGCAATGGCTTCAGATGCACTCCCAGCAATCTTCACAGAGGCCTTGTGTACTGCTCTGATCTTATCAGTTTCTCCAGAGCCAGGGCCTTTCCAAGATATTCTGTCAAGAAATGTGAGCAGAAGAGGGCATGGAGTTCACTGGTTTCCCAGAGGACAACGCTAGCAGCGCTTGATGGGACTTGAGGTAGAATTTCTACTTATTAGACTGAGGGAAAGTAAACTCTAAAAATAAACGACAAGAAGGATTAATTCCTGACTTAGCTTGACAGACACCTACGACCATATGAATGAGGTAAATCTTTCAATTCAAGGCCCGACAGACACTGTTCTGGATGTTACCGATAACCTGTGTGCTCCTACAGCCGCAGGTTATAGCAGCCGTTTCAAAGAGAGGACTGGATCCAGACAACCATGTAAGCTTTTCCAAAGCTGGGGGGAGAATTCCATAGGTTGGGGGGCAAACTACAGATACCTTACAAAGGTCATTTCTGTTCAAACTGAAATGTGGATTTAGAATCCTAGTCTACCTGACACAGCACAATGTTGCCAATGGTCTCAGTAGTTTGATGATAAAGGAAATCATGTAAAATGAACTAAACGCAGTGTCAAGGGGAAATGTCTAGTTCCTTGGACCAGGTCTCAGCTTGCTTTTCCACAGGTGTGACTCCTATTCCATTGGCCACAATGATCATTATGAATCAGGTTTTTAAGCACATGTTGTCATAACAGAAAAATTAAAACGGATTGATGGTTTTAAAACAAGATGACATTCATGCTGTCACATCATAAGCTACTGCACAATATCAACTACTTTTTCAAGCTAAACAAAAGCAGCCTTCTTGCTTAAACTTATTTTGAGCATAATTAAACTGATTTTTTTCACTTTATTTGCAAAGTCTGAATTCATTAAAAAAAATTTTAGGAAGTAGCCTTTATCTTGGCATGAAAATGATGAGATCAATTTGTTAAAAAAGTATTTTTACAGCCTGTCTATAAAAGCAATCCATTTACAATGCCATATAATTCAATGCAAGGAAAATCTGTCTATGTTTACATGCATTATTCTGGTGAAAGGGGTTAAGAACTAGAAGGCCTCTGGATTAATTCCTTCAGTAGAGAGCTTATCCGGGACACGCTGCTCCCATTGGGATCCAAATGCTCCACCACCGTGAGATCCCTGTCTTCTGTCACTCAGACTTTTATTAATGCTGCTCACAACTCTATACATTGTACACTCTGCTTAACCAGCCATGCCACACTTTGGGTGCATTCCAACCTTGCAGCATAAACTGCTGTACTCAAACTACTGCTTTAAAAACAGGATGGCAGAAGCTCTCTTGGCGACTTCCACTTAGACAACGCCCAACGCTAACTGGTACCCCCCGTCCGGTTGTGCACTGCACACTGATGCCTATAACCAGTTCACACGTGCACTGCTGTGCCCACGCCGTTCAGCTGTCTGCTTCACACCAGTCACTGACACTCGCTGCCTCACTTGTGTGTGCCTGTTGTATACGTTATTCTTATATAATTTAACTACATATTACATAAGCCACTGAAATGTAAATGTGAAAGAAAAGAGAAAAATGAGGTTAAAAGCTTTGAAAGAACTACATAAAGGCAAGACACTTAAGAAAAAAGAACTGCTGAAAAATCAGGTGTGGGTGAAACAACTATAAAAGGCTAGGGGAAAAAATTGTGAAAATCTAAAAGGATTCTGTATCCAGATCACTTCAAGTGTGTCTGGTTCTCACTCCACTTTAAAGAATTGGAAACTTAATTTTAGATGATGCATTACAAGTGCGGTTTATGCAAAACAAACCATTGTTTAAGAACTTACTCTCAAAGAGTCTTGTGCCTACACGCAAAGTGAATATATATTTATATACTTTAAGTGAAAAGTAGTATGCCCAAAGTACATGTATATATCCTTTTAAAATGATATTCCACTTTAACCAACTTTTTCTGATTGGCCACAAGTACCAGTCATGTCATATGAGAGAGACGCCACTAACTAAAGGATCATATTCAATGCTGCTGGAATTCATCTCTCTCTCACCCTTCCAGAATAAGGGAATTTTTTTCTTTAACTTTTTATTTTATATTGGGGTAGAGTTGATTAACAATAGTTTCAGGTGTATAGCAAAGTCATTCAGTTATACATATACACGTATCTATTCTTTTTCAAATTCTTTTCCCATTTAGGTTGTTACATAATATTGAGCAGAGTTCTCTGTGCTATACAGTAGGTCCTTGTCGGTTATCCATTTGAAGTATAGCAGTGTGTACATCTTAATCCCAAACCCCCTACCTATCCCTTCCCCCAACCCTTCCCCTGGTAACCATAAGTTCGTTTTCTAAGTCTGTGAGTCTGTTTCTGTTTTGTAAATAAGTTCATCTGTATCATTTCTTTTTAGATTCCGCATATAAGCAATATCATAACGATATTTCCCTTTCTCTGTCTGACTTGTTAAATCAGAATCTTGTTAAAGAGTGACTTGACCACCAACCCTACTAGCTCTGCCTCTCAGCTTGCTTTCCTCCTCAATCTGGTAAACATAACTTTTGTGTTGTCATCTAAATTGTTGATAAAAATATAACCCTTCTGGCTCAAAATACTTGATTTCCCATTACTCTTAAGATAAAGAGAATCCTTAATATAACCTAAATTATCCGGCTTCTACCTACCTCTCTCCACCTTCTCACCATCTCATTTTCTCACTCCTTCAGACATACAGCCTTTCCTGACTTCCCAGACTAGCACAGTTCCTCTAATTTTATACTCTCATAACACCCTGTCATAGAAATTGTCAGAAACATGAGTTTTCATTTATTTGTGTGATTGCCTCATTGTGTAGCTTCCACAGGACTGTAAATTCCACAAAACCAGGGACTATGTCCAGTTTTACTCACTTTGTATCATTGGCAAATTCTAGAGCTGGCACACTGTAGAAACTCAAATAATGTTGAATGCATAAAAAAATAAACAAGATAGCAAACAAAGAAAGAGCTCTGTAGCATATAGCCAAATACCCTCTTCTCAGTTGACAACTCTGATCTAAAGTTGAAGGTGGGTCTTTAGGAAAAGAAACTAACAGTGCAAATCCGCAGTACAGAGCTATATAGCTCACCCACTCTTTCCCTTTGGAGAAGGAACAATGGGCTTTCATGAAGTAATCACCTTTAATTTGGGTATTAAATATGATTCCTGACAACACTCCCTGGTGAAAGTGAGCTCAGGAAACTTAGCTGCCACCACTGTAGAAAAGGAAAATGTCTTAACATGGTGACATCTGTAACTGGCCACTGCTTTGTGACCTGCCACAACTACATAAGAACTGATGGCCAGTGCCTGGCCACATCCCTCTCTCATAGACAATTTAACTTGAGGAAAGATTTCTATCTTTCCACATGTGACATGGACACTGACAACCAACCCACCTGCCTCCCCCTCCACCTTGCCCTGTAGAACTTCATTCACCCCAAGTCAGCAGGGTCAGAAATGGAACCAAACAAGAAAGACTCTCTTGGAACTCTACATTTCACTTGTCCTGCCCTTGGAAATTGGTACCCTTGTTAATAGGCCAGCCAAACGTACATGGTAAGTAATGCTAGGGCAGTATATGTCAAGCCCCAGGAAAACCACCATCACTGAAAGGGTTCTCAGAAGAGCAGCTTCATTTCAGCACAAACAGTACACAAAAAGCAAACACTCAAGGGGTTCAATGGTGAAACCTGGCTGACCATAATTTGGTACTTCTAAAGACTCATCTGAAATATCTGATTAATGAGACCTCAGAGCTGAAAAGAAACATTACTGTCCATCCCAGTAATTCTCTAAAATCTACCCTGTGTTAAGATAGATGGACAGAAATCACCTGACTTGGACCAAAGTAGTAGATAAGTTCTACTCAGACACACACTTTAGTGAATTGAGGTTTAATCTTCTGTGTGCCACTTTTTAAAGAGACTATGTACAATAAAATTATGCTTTTTTCAATAATATCTTCATATCCTTTATCAAAGATGCTAGTCTCATGATCTTATTTACTGACCACAATAAAGGAGCCATTTGATAACTTCAGCACTTGTTAAAAGTCTCTCTAGACCAGTTTTTTTTCAAACCATGGGCTGTGACCCATTAGTGGATGATAATATCAATTTAGTGGGTCCAACCAGCATTTTGAAACTAAAATACTAAAAAAGAACTGAATATACTAAATGTGTTTCATGAATCTTCTGTCTCCCCTTTATACACACACACATGTGTAGGTATATGTGAATGTAAACAAGTCTAAGCACATGAGAGAGGAAAAAAAGAGGGCAGTACAGAACAATGGCTAAGAACATAGACTCTGGTGTCTGGCTGCCTGGCTTTGAATCCTAGATATGCTGCTTAGTAACTGTGTAACCCTGGGCAAAACAGGAAACACAACTGTGTCTCAATTTCCTCATTAGGGATAGTAATAGTTCTTAACATCATACAGTTTGGGGATTAAATAAATTAATATAAGGATCCAGAGGAGGGCCTGGCAGATAACAAACACTACAGAAATGTTAGTGGAAAAAAAGTGTGTGTATGTGACTGCACGTCTATACACATAC
Source organism: Balaenoptera borealis (assembly GCF_965194805.1). NCBI lineage: Eukaryota > Metazoa > Chordata > Mammalia > Artiodactyla > Balaenopteridae > Balaenoptera > Balaenoptera borealis. The sequence goes on along the minus strand of NC_138866.1, from coordinate 13,038,880 downwards.
ATAAATACACATACTGAAAAGCAATACAAAAATGTACCTATTTTGTCCTATGGGTAATAGTCAAAAAAGCTTGAAAGCTACTGCTCTATATGAATTTATATGCCTTTCCTTTAAAAAAAAAACAAACAAATTATGTAGGCCAAAGAACTTTCCCTTTATACCTACCTCCTAGTAAACTCAGGGTTAAATTTAAGACTCGATTGCAGTGACTATGTCAGCCCAGATGTCTATAACATCTATTTCACTCCCCTATTATCTGGCTTTTGCTCTGTTTTCATCTGTTTTTGTTTTCTCTTTTTTTTTTTTTTGATTCCTTATCTTTTTTTCTATCTTTGAAAATGCCCTTAAATCTCTTTTCGAAAGTCGGCAAATTTTAAACGTTGAAAGTAAAATGCACTTGATTTTACATATTTATCAAACAGAAGCACTGATTCCTAAATTCTTTTATAGAATAGATAATTGCACACTAAATTCCAAATACTAAAAAAAACCCCACATAACTATAAAACTAAGTATTTCAACATAATTTTAAAATAAAAAGTGAGAGAGTGGCATGGACATATATACACAACCAAATGTAAAATAGATAGCTAGTGGGAAGCAGCCACATAGCACAGGGAGATCAGCTCGGTGCTTTGTGTCCACCTAGAGGGGTGGGATAGGTAGGGTGGGAGGGAGACGCAAGAGGGAGGAGATATGGGGATATATGTATACATATAGCTGATTCACTTTGCTACACAGCAGCAACTAACACAACATTGTAAAGCAATTATACTCCAATAAAGATGTTAAAAAAATTTTTTTAATAAATAAATAAAGTAAAATAAAAACAGAATTTGAGCCATTTAATACAACCATTTTTAAAATTAGCCCCTGTTGCCAGGATTTGTAACATCATAAAAACAAAATGTCTAAGATTAAGAAAGGTAGACTGATTAAAATAGACTATTCTTCTAACATACAAGGAAAAGCTGTGAACCCAAAACATGCTTGATTAAATACACAGATGCTAAAGGCAAACAAGAGACACAGTAAAAGCACATGAAATCATAGGCGGTAATTTTTATGAAAGAGACTGAGGTAGGCCATTTGTTTTAGGTATAAAGTTATATCCTCTCTAGAAGATATAGAACACCGAGGATCTGGAAGAGACTTAATAAAAGTGCCAGGATTCCAGACGTAATCCAGTTTAAGTTTTTAAACTAACCAGGGCCATTTGACTCATTTTCTTAATTACTTTGAATGGTCAAAAACAGTTGCACAGCTGAAATTAGGACCACGAAACCAGTGCATTTTCTCGTGGATGGTGTTAGCATCTAAAAAAAGGACTTAATATGCGAGAAGGTTGAAAATAAAAAATAGTTACAGGAATGATTATCTATGGATTCCATTTATGCATACTGTATTAGCTTGAATAATTAAAGACTAATTGTATAATGTCTTCTAGATCAGCACTTCTTAATTTCGGAGAAAGCACTAAGACAGTACATGCATTAGTCCAGCTAATAACTGCATGTATGTATGCGGCCGTGGCCGACTCCTGACTATCTCCACATGGATGACCCACGTAATCCACATGGCATTTCTTATCCCTGGTCCCAGATGACTTGAAAACCAGAGATTCTGGTCCATCAGGCAAGAAGAAAAAGCTACAAAGGAAACCATGTCCCGCTGTGAGGTCTAGACTTGAATTGACTACCCATGGAATGTGATTACCAGAGGACCTTACTAAAAGGAAAATACAGGAAAACAAGGAAATAAGGACCAAGAAGCACATGCATAATCATTCTGTTTCTATCTCAACAAACAAGCTATTTGAGTACAAAAGGCTTGCCTCCTCACTCTTGCTCCAAAACTTCCCAGGGTTCAGGCTGTACCGAAACCCCAGCTTAGACCACATGCTGCTTAGGCTCTTCCTCTGCCCTTGCTACTCCCCTCACTCTCTCCTGAGAGCATTCCTGCAATAAATCAGGTGTGCCCAAATCCTTGTCCCAGGCTCTGCTTCTAGCAAATGTGACCTACAACAGCATCAGGAATAAGTCAAATTGTATTTATACTAGGGAGACAATGTCAACCAACATGTTCAAATGGAATCGTCTTTTGTGGTATAAAACATCACAAACATTTGACCTCTAAGATTTCCTTAGACACTGTAGGCTTACACTGAAGCACAAGGTATAGTGGGTACACACAGATGCAAAATTATAAACTTATCTGAATGACGATTTTGACAATTTAATGAATACAGGCTTTTAAAAGTACTATTTTAATAGGGATACTTTCCGAACACCTAAGCGAATTAAATGACAAACGATGACTAAGTCATAATACTTTTTAAAACAGTCTTTATATGCCTCAACCAAAGTTTTTTTCCCTTTGATCATATGGCCAAAAAGTAGCTGTGTCTTTAAGTTGCCTAGTGCAATTCCTAGCACCATCTAGTGGCAAATTACCCAGAAAAAGAAACGTGTCTTATTTAACAAATAAGATGTGTTTCTGAAAAGTCTGCGGTAAAAAAATACATACATATATATTTTAAAAGGCTGTCTTGTTGGGGATGATTTTCACAGAGTCTGGGACCAAGGAGCAAAGAACTATCAGAGTTAACATGTCAAGGATGGCACTTAGGCTGGGGTAAACAACCCAACAATAATCTCTCCTACTTGACAGTATTTCCACAGAACAGCTTGCAGCATCTCCCGCTGATTACATGACCAACCCCCGACCCCCAGCCAAAAATAAAAACAAAAAAATAAAAATCCACAGGATAAAGAAAAAGCAACCTTCTTACGAGGGCACCAGGCACTGAGGAAAACACAAATGGTCGCTGCTCAACAGACATTATGGGAGGCAAGGCCTTTTGAATCTCTCTACTCTGCCAGCACTCATTTGAAGATTTCATAAACCCAGAAATAAACATTAAATGAAGGCCATATTATTCAATTTTCAAGTTTGTATGTAGTATATCCTTTTTTTAAATGCTCACTACTCTTCCCCCAGCACCCAAACAGTACTTGCCTCTTAATAAAACATGTGAATGAATGAATCCCAAGAGTAATGGGAATGAAATGAAAGGTTTTAAATAGAGAAGTGACATGATCAAACTTATACTTAAGAAAGGTCACTCTGGTTGTAGTATGGAGAACAGATTAGGAAGGAACAGCCTGAAACCCAGAAGATCTTTTGGTAGTTGCATGTCCCTATTTATTGCTGGACATATTTTAGGCTTTACAATAAAATATTTGTTGTATTAATGTATCACTTATGTATCAAGCTAATCTGAGACATTGGTAATGCATTATACTAGCTCTTTTAGAAGCTGGGCTTCTTTCCCTTTCAGATATATAAATAGATAAAATTTATATAGCATTTACTATATGTCAGGCAATCTAAATGTTTTATTACTCATTTTATGAATATTTTAGCATAAGACTGTTAACCTAACATACAAAAGGTTGTTCAGAACCTAAAATGTTTGAGTAGTTAAGAGAAGAAAACAAAGAAAGAAACACAGTCTTCATTTGACATGTTATTTTGAAGGTAATATACAAATCAACTTTTTAGAAATGCTAATAAAATTTCAACTAACATCACTTATGAAATATTTGTTAGATTTTTATTATTAGAAATATAACTTTAATTGAAATTTCTCCCAGATATGCTAACAAAGTGACTACATGAAAGAACTAATAATCTATCCTTATGAATAAGTCCTAAATAATTTTGTTTTTCTAATTTAGGGTGCAGCTTTAAAGTGGAGTTCCCTGTTGAATAAATAACCGCAACTGATGGTTATCTAGCAATTGGCAATTCATATTGATTATCTCACTGATATTATCACAACATTGTGAGATAGATACTATTAACTTAGGCCAATAGAGACTTAGGCTCACAGAGTTCATGCGATTTACCCAAGGAACACCAGTAGGCAATGATAATGTCAAGATTCAAACCTAAGTCTTCTAAGTCATCCTTGATATCCAAGTACTTCACAGCTATGAATGCACCAAAATTAGAAGAGAAAAATCAACTCAGCTGCATCCTTTACAGTTACAGGACAAAATTTATCTTTTTTGCCATAATGACAAAAAATCTCTGAAGTACAGATGTAGTATGATGAATAAAGAAAATTCAAAGAGAATACATGTTTCACTTCATTAAGCATCAGAATTACTAGTAATGCACACAATGGATACGTTTAAAGACTTTCTTCTCTACTTAGACAGATGTCTCAAAGAAAGCAAAATCGTTAAAAGGAAGGCAGCAGAAAAGGAGAGAAATTAGAAAGAATCATTACTCCCACAAACAATCCAAAATTTCATCATGAAACAAAATAATTCTAAAAGATGAACCAAAGATACTTCCTGAATTTGGGAGTATCAACCTCGAGAACAACGCTAGAGACGAAAGCATGAATTATATACTTGCTAGACTATTATTATACTTCATACTGTTATGGGCTATGGGGAGGGAGGAGGGAAATAGGGTTGGAAACATATATAAGGATGATCTTAAGAGTTCACAATCTAGAGGAAAAATATAGCAGATGTGAAGGAAGATTCAGAGAACCACTCACTGCCATTTCTCTACCAAGGACTTTCAGTGCCACAATTCAGAGAATGAAGCAATTGGGAAGGATTCGGACAGGTGGAAAAGGGAAGGAGCACTAAGGTAGAGGAACAAGATAAGGCAGGGCCTCAGAGGATGGGAAAGTACACATAATTGTAGGGGAGTAAAAGAAAATCAACCAGACTAGTAAGTAGGTGGAATATTGGGGTAACTGGAGAAAAAATACAGAGCTAAGCCTGAAAGCAAGGCAAGAATTTGGACTTGAATAATAACTAGGAAAAAAGCACTATAAGTTCTGAAACAGGAGAATAGCATGATAATGTTGAATTTTAATGAGGTTGCATATTATTTATAACAGAATATGTATAAAATGCATAAAATGGAAGAGAGAACTTGCAGAAAGACCAATTTAAAAAACCTTAACAACAATCCATGTATAAGGTAATATGAGCCATGGCACTAAGAACAGAAAAGGTAAATCCAAGGGTCATTTTGAAAGAAAAATTATAGGATTTTGTGAGAAACAAGAAATAAAAAAGTCAAAATAGAGAAGGATCAAAAATTATTTCCAAGTTTCTAGCTCAGGAAACTGATCAACAAGATTAACAATAGATCAAAAGAAACAAGATAGCTGAAAAGATATAAATCAATACTCTGAGTAAAAGATTTTTTCATGAATATTACATGCATTTAAGTATGAGATCAAAAAGTAAATCTTTCATTTTCCAATATTCCACAAAGTCTTCAAGATATTGGATGAATAACATTTTTTTCTGGTTCAAAATACATAAAACTTAAATCATCATCAGATTTCTCAGTTTCACTTCCAAAGAAAGCCTGACATGACACATAAAGACATCTGATGAGGCTTTTCTATTATCCTAAGTAGTTCTGGAAAAAATTAGCTTAAAAAGGTAATGAAACTGAAAGATTAGTGGTGAAATTTTTGAATAAAAATTGAGATTTTATTATATTCATAATAAAAGTTTCCACCTACTCCATTTAGTCATCAAAATTGTGATTTTAAATACAGAAATACCTACAGTGACACTTCTTAGTTATTCCATCTTCTCATAAGAGCAAGATACTGTTAGCTGATGAAAAGGAAAAGCAGTATCCATGGCTAACAAGAGACCAGTTTCAGGAAGAAGCATGAAATGAAAACGCAAGTAAAGCATTACTGGTAAACTCTTTTCTCACGTTTGCAGAATTATCTTAAAGATCTGCCTATGATAGATCCACTCAAAAAGTTGAGGTAAATAATGAGACAAAGTGTTATATATGTTGAAAGAAAACACATACAAGGTTTGTCTTTTTTTTTTTAATTATTAGCACCTTTAATTATTATTTATTTATTGATTGATTTATTTGGCTGTGTTGGGTTTTCGCTTCCGTGCGAGGGCTTCCTCTAGCTGCGGCAAGCGGGGGCCACTCTTCATTGCGATGCGCGGGCCTCTCACTATCGTGGCCTCTCTTGTTGCGGAGCACAGGCTCCAGACGCGCAGGCTCAGTAGCTGTGGCTCACGGGCCCAGTTGCTCTGCGGCATGTGGGATCTTCCCAGACCAGGGCTCGAACCCGTGTCCCCTGCATTAGCAGGCAGATTCTCAACCACTGCACCACCAGGGAAGCCCACAAGGTTTGTCTTATAAACCTGATATTAAATTAAAAAATTTTTTTAATTAAAAGAATTTTTAACTGACCTGTAATTTTTCTTCCTCATACTCTGTGTGTTTTTGGAATCAAGGTTATACTAGCCTTATACAATGAGTTGGAAGAAATAATTCCACTTTTTCTGTCCTCTGAAAGAATTTGTGGAAGATTAGAATTATCTACGCCTTGAACGTTTGGCAAAACTCATTTTTGAAACTGTACCAAGTGTTTTCCTAGCAGGAAGATTTTTACTTACTGACCAATTTCTTTAAGAATTATAGGACTGGGCTTCCCTGGTGGTGCAATGGTTAATAATCCGCCTGCCAATGCAGGGGACACAGGTTTGAGCCCTAGTCCGGGAAGATCCCACATGCCGTGGAGTAACTGAGCCCGTGCACCACGACTACTGAGCCTGCGCTCAAGAGCCCGCGAGCCACAACTACTGAGCCCACGAGCCACAAGTACTGAGCCCGTGTGCTGCAACTACTGAAGCCCGTGTGCCTAGAGCCCGTGCTCCACAACAAGAGAAGCCACTGCAATGAGAAGCCCACACAGCGCAACGAAGAGTAGCCCCTGCTCGCCGCAACCAGAGAAAAGGCAGCACGCAGCAACGAAGACCCAACGCAGCCAAAAATAAATTAATTAATTAAAAAAAGAAAAAAAAGAATTACAGGACTATTCAGGTTTTCTATTCTTTTTTCAATCAATTTGGTCTTTTACACATTTCAAGATTCATGTGCATGTTAAAATTTGAGGAACACTACCTCAGACCACTAAATTCCTATCAACTCCCAAATTATGTGCTATTTTTGTCCAATACTTCAATTTTCTTTTTTTAACCCCACAAATTAGACATTTCGACTATGGTTTTACACAGTCAATATTGTTTAGATCTTCTTTATTCACCAACACTTTTTCATCCCAGAATCTCTCCTGAGATCACTTTCCTTCTCCCTAAAATTATATCCTTTAGAAATTCTTTTAGTGAGGATGTACTGGTGGAAAACACACTCAGCTTTTGTGTGTCTGAAAATGTCTATTTTGCCCTCACTTTTGGAAAATAGTTTTGCTGGGTTTGCAATTCTAAATTGACAGTTATTTTCTCTGGGCATTTTGTAGATATTCTTCCACTCTCCTATGGCGTTCATGGTTGCTGTTGAAAAATCATTTGTTAATCTACTCATTATTCCTCTATAAATATGTCTTTTCTCTCTTGTTGTTTTTAGGGTATTTCTCTGTCTCTGATGTTCATCAGTTTCTCTGATGTATCTAGGTAATAATTTCTTTATACTTGTCTGCTTGGGATTTTCTGTTTCCTAGATCTGCAAATTTATATGCTTAATCAATCCTAGAAAATTCTCAGCTATTATCTCTTTGGATAGGACTTCTCCCCACTCTATTGGCTCTTTCTGGGATTCTGACTAGACAAATTTATATGCTGACAAGACCAGCCACATAATTGGCAGGCTCAGTGCGAAATGAAAATGTGGGGTGCCTTGTTCATGAAATATTTAAAATTTCAGAACAGTGAAAGCAGAGCATTAAACCAAACGTGAGGCTCTTCTAGTGCAGGGATCTCTGCACCTGCACAAGTCATATGCCCATGAGTCCCTGACTTTAGAGCAGTGAGAACAGTGATAGCAAAAATTCAGAAGGCACAAGGAAGTATAAAGCAGAATATCAAGATCATCTAACATCTCACCACCCAGGGACAGCCACACTGTTATCATTTTGGTGCATAGATCAGAGATTTTTCTATATATTTACATGTAGACATTTATTCACACAATTTTTATACTATGGAAATGGTATATTGTACATTCTCTTCTATAGTCTTTTCTCAAATTTATTACATTATGGAGATCTTTCAAAAATGTTAGCAAGGGCTTCCCTGGTGGCGCAATGGTTGAGAATCTGCCTGCCAATGCAGGGGACACGGGTTCGAGCCCTGGTCTGGGAGGATCCCACATGCCGCGGAGCAACTAGGCCCGTGAGCCACAACTACTGAGCCTGCGCGTCTGGAGCCTGTGCTCCGCAACTAGAGAGGCCGTGATAGTGAGAGGCCCGCGCACCGCGATGAAGAGTGGCCCCCACTTGCCGCAACTAGAGAAAGCCCTCGCACAGAAACGAAGACCCAACACAGCCAAAAATAAAAATAAAATAAATAAATAAATTTTAAAAAATTAAAAAAAAAGGCCAACTAATAATAACAGTAACAGCTAACATTTAAAAAAAAAATGTTAGTAAATACAGATCATTTCAATTCTATTGTACAGATAATAGATGCATGTTCATTTAACCAAATTCATGTCATTAGGTTTCCAAGAGTCTTGAATTTTTCATTATTAAAAATGATGAGCATGGACTATCAATAAAATTGAGCGAGGACTGACTGAATCAATCAGTATAAAGCACTTCACAGAGTAGTTGGCAAGTAACAAGCTCTCCATAAATGTTAGTGGTTTTTTTAAAATATTGTGTCCTGTGTAAAAACTGAATTAATTTACATTCCCAACAGCAGGGTAAGAGAGATTGGTTTTTCTTGATCCTTACCAATTCCTTTAAATTTTGCCTTTTGTATTTCTTCTATGAATGCTTTGTTCACATTCTTAGTTCTCCTATTGGATTCCTTATGCTTTTTAAAGATTAATTGATTTCTGTATTGGGGCTATCAATCCTTTGTCATAAGGATATCAAGTACTTTTTTTTCCTGAAAAAAAAGAATTAAGACTTACCTCCAGTTCCTAGGACCTTTAGGAGCTCGAAATTTTCAATCCCCACCTTCTCTGCATGTCCTGTTAAATTAGCTAAAAAAGAAAGAGAAAAAATAAATAATTAAGGGGATCAGCAATAGGAGGGGGCCCACAGGGGCTTCTGAGGTGCCAGCAGTGTTTTATTTCTTGAGTTGGGTGGTTAAACCAGGATTCACTTTATAATTATTCGTTAAAATGTACAGCTATGTTTTGTGTAATTTTCTGTATGTTACATACTACGATAAAACTTTTTTTATTTAAATGTTTTTTAAAATTACTGATTTGTCTTTTGTTTTTGTGGGGGTTTTTTAAAAATTTTTCGGGGGGGGCTGCACCGGGTCTTAGTTGCAGCACGTGGGATCTTCGTTGCAGCATGTGGACTCTTAGTTGTGGCATGCAGAGTTCTTAGTTGCAGCATGCAGACTTCTTAGTTGCGGCATGCGAACTCTTAGTTGTGGCATGCATGCGGGATCTAGTTCCCTGACCAGGGATCGAACCCGAGCCCCCTGCATTGGCAGCGCAGAGTCTTACCCACTGGGCCACCAGGGAAGTCCCACAATAAAACTTTTCTTTTAGAATTTAGTAACTATATAACATTTGTACCAAAGGTTAACATAAAAATAAAGTGCTCTACTTTATTAAAATAAAGACTCTCTAAAAGTCTAAGAGTCTAAAGTCTTTAAAAATAAAGACTCTCAAAAAATAAAAAAAATAAAAAAAAATAAAGACTCTCTACTGACCAGATAATCTGAAAATGAACACAAATTCTAACATGTAGATAGATACGTAGTAGAGAGAAAATTGGACAGATTTAGAAGATGCATTCATTTATTCAACAAATATTTACTGACTATAGATGCCATTCCCAGGTTCTAGGCTGGGCTCCACTCCCATTTCTGTCACTAAGCACTTGAACAGGATGTAGCCTGCACTGGTTACCTGACCACCCTGCATCTCAGTTCCCTCATCTTTGAGGTGAAAGCACTGGTCTCAGTGAATGCTAAGATCTCTGCCAGCTCTAAAATTCGAGGACTATGTTTAAAAATATAAACTCTTCAAAGACATATTCTGTAGTAAATAAACAAAATTAGGATACCTTATAAATGAGCATTTTCCAGAGCATACTCCAATGAATTCTGATCCTATCCTATGAGATGTTAATAGATGTTATGTTTGGGGGGAAGGTGGGGAAAGAGTGCTCTGGTTGAATAAATTTGGAAATAGTTAGCTTAAACAAGGTTTAACAAGTTTCTTTAACGCTGAACCTCACAGATTCTGCACCATAAAAATATGCATGTGGATCTTCAAGATTGCGATACTTATATTTGACAAATTTATTGGACCATGAATTACTTTGTATGGTAATAACCTATTCATATTGTGTGAACCAGCTTTCTGTGATAAGAAATAAATGATTAAGAAAGGCTTGGTCCAAATCCTAGCTCTACCACTTAAAAGCTCTGTGACCTTGAATAAATTACTTAACTTCTCTGTGTTTCATATCCCTGTAGTGTAAAATGGGGATAATAAAAATTCCTACCCTCAAAGCATACTGGTGTCTACAATTTACTTTGAAATGTATTTTTATTGGGTTGGCCGAAAGGTTCGTTCGTTTTTTCCCGTAAGATGGCTCTAGTAGCACTTAGTTCTGTTTAACTTCATTCAAAACAGTTTTGTTAGATTGTACGTGACAGCTGTCATATCAGCATGCATTTAAAAAAAGACATCAAAATTGGTGAATTTTTGTGTAGTCATTTTAATATTGAAAATGGAAGAAAAAAGCAACATTTTCAGCATATTATGCTTTATTATTTCAAGAAAGGTAAAAACGCAACTGAAACACAAAAAAAAGATTTGTGCAGTGTATGGAAAAGGTGCTGTGACTGGTCAAACGTGTCAAAAATTGCTTGTGAAGTTTCATGCTGGAGATTTCTCGCTGGATGATGCTCCACGGTTGGGTAGATTAGTTGAAGTTGGTAGCGATCAAATTGAGACACTGACTGAGAGCAGTCAACATTATAGCATGTGGGAGATCGCCAACATACTCAAAATATCCAAACTGGGCACTGAAAATCATTTGCCCCAGCTTGGTTATATTCATCGCTTTGATTTTTGGGTTCCACATAAGTTAAGCGAAAAAAACCTTCTTGCCCGTATTTCCGCATGCGATTCTCTACTTAAATGTAATGAAAACGTTCTGTTTTTAAAACAATTGTGATGGGCAATGAAAAGTGGATACTGTGCAATAATGTGGAACGGAACAGATCGTGGGGCAAGAGAAATGAACCACCACAAACCACACCAAAGGCCGGTCTTCATCCAAAGAAGGTGATGTTGTGTATATGGTGGGATTGGAAGGGAGTCCTCTATTATGAGCTCCTTCTGGAAAACCAAACGATTAATTCCAACAAGTACTGCTCCCAATTAGACCAACTGAAAGTGGCACTCGACAAAAAGCGTCCAGAATTAGTCAACAGAAAACGCATAATCTTCCATCAGGATAATGCAAGACCACGTGTTTCTTTGATGACCAGGCAAAAACTGTTACAGCTTGGCTGGGAAGTTCTGATTCATCCGCCGTATTCACCAGACATTGCACCTTCGGATTTCCATTTATTTCAGTCTTTACAAAATTATCTTAATGGGAAAAATTTCAATTCCCTGGAAGACTGTAAAAAGCATCTAGAACAGTTCCTTGCTCAAAAAGATTAAAAGTTTTGGGAAGATGGAATTATGAAGTTGCCTGAAAAATGGCAGAAGGTAGTGGAACAAGAGGGTGAATATGTTGTTCAATAAAGTTCTTGGTGAAAGTGAAAAATATGTCTTTTATTTTTGCTTAAAAACCGAAGGCATCTTTTGGCCAACCGAATAAAAAGATGGATTGATGGACACATATAGGTATGGACAGATACGTGATAAAGAAAATACAACAAAATGTTAACTGCAGAATCTAGATAGTGAGTGTAAGGATGTTCAGCATACAACTCTTTCAAATTCTCTGTATTACATTTGAAAATGTTCATAATAAAATGGCACATAGGGCTTCCCTGGTGGCGCAGTGGTTGAGAATCTGCCTGCCAATGCAGGGGATACGGGTTCGAGCCCTGGTCTGGGAAGATCCCACATGCCGCGGAGCAACAAGGCCCGTGAGCCACAACTACTGAGCCTGCGCGTCTGGAGCCTGTGCTCCGCAACTAGAGAGGCCGCGATAGTGAGAGGCCCGCGCACCGCGATGAAGAGTGGCCCCCGCTTGCCGCAACTGGAGAAAGCCCTCGCACAGAAACGAAGACCCAACACAGCCAAAAATAAATAAAATAAAATAAATTAATTTAAAAAATGGCACATAATAAAATAATACCTACCTCATTGGGTTGTGATGAGGATTATATGAGCTTAATTCACACAGTGTTTGCTGTGTTCCAATAATATTATTAGTGTTTGTAAATAAATTAATGCTTTGGGACTACAATTTTAAGAAAATTAGACCCAACTAAGAACTTCTAGAATTAAAAGTTTCAGGGGGATAAGTAATTTCAGTGTCTTTCTGAAGTTTAACTAAACATAACTTTAAAAAATATTTTTAATTGTGGTTAAAAACACATAACAAAATTTACCATCTTAACCATTTTTAAGCATCAATACAGTAGTGTTAACTATAGGTACCTTGTTTACAACAGATCTCTAGAATTTTTTCACCTTGCAAAACAAACTCCATTGAACAATTCCTCTTTTCCCTCTCTTCCAAGCTCCTGAGAACCACCATTCTACTTTCAGTTCCTAAGAGTTTGACTATTCATGCATAATATCATAGTGGGAACAAATCAGTGTACATGGCCCATGCCTCAAGCTCACACTGGTTTCAATATAAATCTAAAACAAATACCAAAAACATAGGTAGTATCTTAAAGTAAACACACAATAGCATATCCTCCTGTAGTATGTCAAGCAGGTTACAGTAAAAGTGAAGCTCACAGGAAACCATCACTTTTGAAATAATGATTTGGCTCTAATTGAATGTTAAATTCTGTTATTTTAGTGTGCAAGATTTTTGAAGTTTAAGACATTATTAAAGAGTCACATGTTAAAAATTATCAATCCTGTTTCTCGCTGTTAGGAGTCATCTTTTATTTACTATGAGATGTGTATAGGCCCAGCTTTCCAAAAGCATTGTCCAAATACTATTTCTCCCATACCTATATTTGCAGCTGGACTAGGAAGATAAGAAACTATCTTTTGATACACAGCCACTTCAGCCTTTCTACACTAACCATAGAATTACTCTCATAGGAAATTAAAAGAGGCCACAGATTAATTATACTTGGTTCTACAAAGCATACCACCCCGGAAAGCCTGATCATTCACTAAGATTGTTCAGATAATCTGTGAAGGCCTGCTTTTGTTCATAATCTACTACCTCTATTATTTGGTTTCTGACATAAATTAACACTTTGTCTGCAAAGGGAGCTCAAGCCTTCCCCAACCTCCAATCCTGGGGAGAAGTAATTGACAGAGCTCAAGAAGAACAGCACTGATGCCTTCGGTATTTGGGGGAGGAGTGGTCACAGTGGTAAAGGTTCCCCCAGGAGGAGGAGGTTAGCTCTGCTTTCTTCAAGGTATGTACTCTTTGGAATCTCCTCTCTTGGCCTTAGCTGTGGACGAGTTTATTTACCCTTTGTATTGCTTTTCTATCAAGATTGTTACCAGGTGGCTGGTGAGTTAAGGTGGAGCTTGGGAGAGGGTCTTCACTCCCTCATACCTCAAACCCCAGGTCCTAGGAATTCTGGGCTTGAAAAGAATTTAGCCCTAGGCTTATAAAAACACACTTTATCCACCTCGAGTTTCTCCAAGAATTTATCTTTCCTGGCCTTTCCTTGATTAAGAATGGTTAGATTCCAGTCAACAAGCTTAGAGGGTAGTATCTGCTTAGGGCAAAGGGCCCCTGTGGCCCAGTGCAGCTCACCCAGGTCAGTGATTCACTTTGGGGTAAGGGACCAAAGATGAAGCTTGACAAAATGTAACTCTTTTGGTTTACCCTGTCTTGTCTTAACCTCAGTTGGGGCCCAAGCAGATGCAATAGGGTTTTTTACCCAAAGTTCATAGCTTACATTAGGGTTCACTCTTGGTGTTGTACATTCTATGGGTTTGGACAAATGAATCCACCATTGTAGTATTTATATCATTCAGAGTAGTTACTGCCCTAAAAATCCTCTGTGCAGGTTTTTGTGTGGACACGAGTCTTCAACTCCTTTGGGTAAATATCAAAGAGCACAACTGCTGGGTCATATTGTAAGAGTACGTTTAGTTTTATAAGTAACTACCAAACCGTCTTCCAAAGTGGCTGTATCAACTCTGCGTTTACACCAACAGTAAATGAGAGTTCCTGTTGCTCTACGTCCTCACTAACATTTGGTTTTATCAGCGTTCTGAATTTTGGCCATTCTAATAGTTGTGTAATGGTATCCCACTGTTGTTTTAATTGGCATTTCCTTGACAACATATGATGTGGAATATCTTTTCATATGCTCATTTGCCATCTGTGTATTTTTGTTGGTGAGGTGTCTGCCAAAGTTACTGGCCCATTTTTTTCAATCAAGTTGTTTATTTTCTTATTGTTGAGTTTTAAGAGGTCTTTGTATATTCTGGACAAGTCATTTATCAGATAATGTCTTTCGTAAATATTTTCTTCCAGTATGTGACTTGTCTTCTCAGTCTCTTGACATTGTCTTTTGCAGAGCAGAATTTTTGAATTTTAGTAATTTTGATAAAGTACAGCTTATCAATTCTTTCTTTCATGGATCATGCCTCTGGTGGTGTACCTAAAAAGTCATCACCATACCCAAGGTCATCTAGGCTTTCTCTATGTTATCTTCTAGGACTTATAGTTTTATGTTTTACATTTAGGTCTGTAATATACTTTGAGTTAATTTTTGTGAAGGATGTAAGGTCTGTTCCTAGATTCAATATTTTGCATGTAGATGTCCAGTTGTTCCAGCATCATTTGTTGAAAAGACTATCTTTGTTCCACTATATTCTTTGTTCCTTTGTCAAAAATCATTTGACTATATTTATGTAGGTGTATTTCTGGGCTCTCCAGCCTGTTCCTGTCTATTCCGTCCTCAATAACACACTTTCTTAATTACTATAGCTTGATAGTAAGTCTTACAGTAGTGGGTAGTGTCAGTATCCTGACGATTCTTCTCCTTTAATATTGTGTTGGCTATTCTGGGTCTTCTGCCTAACCATGTAAACTTTAGAATCAGTTTTTGATCCTCACAAAATAATGTACTTGGATTGGATTGGGACTGCACTGAATCTGTAGATCAAATCTGTAGACCAAGTTGGGAAGAACTGACATCTCAACAATATTGAGTCTTTCTATCCATGAACATGGAATATCTCTCCGTTTATTTAGTTCTTCTTTAGTATCCTTCAACAGAGTTTTGTAGTTTCCTCATATAGATCTTGCACATATTTTGTTAGATTTATACCTAAGTATTGCATTTGGCGGGGGGGTGCAAATTTAAATGGCACTGTGTTTTTAATTTCAAATTCCACTTGTTCATTGCTGGTAGGTAGGGAAGCGATTGACTTTTGGTTATCAATCTTGTGTCTTAAAACTGTAATAAAGCTGTAATCTCTTATTAGTTACAGGAGGGGTTTTGTTGTTGTTGATTCAAATTTTCTACATTCTCAATGTGCTTTTAATTTGCATTTTCTTGATGACATGTTGAACGTCTTTTCATGGGTCTATTAGTCATTCGTATTTTTGTGTGTGTGGGAATTGTCTGTTCAAATCTTTTGTCCATTTTTTATAGCGTTGTTTGTGTCTTAACTGCTGAGCTGTAAGAGTTCTTCACATATTTTAAATAAAAGTACTTTGGCAGACATATGTTTTGCAAATGTATTCTCCATTCTATAGCTTGGCTTTTTATTTTCTTAATTTTGTCTTTTTAAAAGCAAATTTTTAAAATTTTGATGAAGTCCATTATTTTTTTTTTACAGTCTATGCTTTTTGGATTCTAAGAAATCATTGGCTACCCAAAGTCACAAAGATATTTTCTAAAATGTTCTTCTAGAAATTTAATAGTTTTAGTTCTTACATTTAAGTCTATGATCCAATTTGAGTTAACTTTCTTGTATAATGTGAGGTAAGGATCAAGGTTCTTTTTTTTCTCATACAGGTATCTAGTTGGAAGTTCCAATACCATTTAACGAAAAAAAAAAAAAGAAACCCTCTATTTTTTTTACCATTGATTTATGTTAGCTCATTTGTCAAAAATCAATTGACCATATAAGTATGGGTTTCTTTCAGAACTCTCTTTTCTGTACCAATGGTCTATGTGTAGCCTTATGCCAGTAGCTCACTGCCTTGGTTATCATAAGTCTTGAAATCAGGTAATATAAATCCTCCCATCTTGATCTTCTTTTTCAAGATTGTCTTGTGTTTTGTTATAAATTTTAGAATTAGGTTTTCAATTTCTAGGCAAGAAACCCTGCTAGGATTTTTGTCTAGAGTGTTTAATTATAAACATTTATTTTCATCTAAACTACTAGATTAATACTTTAACCTATTAACAATCTAATATAATTATTGGTATGGTTGGATTTGGGTCTACCATTTCTGTTGTTTGGTCCCACGTTCCTACTTTCCTGACTTCTGAAAAAAATACTTGAATGTTTTTTAGAATTTAATTTCAATTTTCACACTCATAATTTAACTCCTCTTCTCTGCATTATTTGTGTAGTTGTTGCTCTAAGGAGTATAATATACATCTCTATTCACAGTCCTCTTACAGTTAAAAAAGTACCATTTCACATAAAATATAGAAACCTTGCAATCATCCTTCCTGGTATAGCCATCATACATTATATGGGATTTATAATATCTTCTATATATGTTATAAACTTCACAGACAATGTTATGAGTTTTGCCTATATGATACATTTTATAAAGAAATAAAGAAGAAAGAGAGAGACAGACTTTTGCACTTCTCCAGATACTTATCATTTCTGATGATCTTTCTTTTCCAAGGATCCAAAATTCTATCTGGTATCACTTTTCTTCAACCTTGAAGAATATCCTTTGACATTTCTGTAGTACGGGTGATGAATTTTCTTAGTTTTATCTGAAAGAGTCATTCTTTTACCTTTATCTAAATTTTCTATTGAGATATAATTAACATACCATAAATTCATCCTTTTAAAGTATATAATTCAATGTTTTTTAGTATGTTCACAAGGTTGTGCCATCGTCACCACCGTCTAATTCCAGAATCATCTTCACTCTTGAAGGATATTTTCCTTTGATATAGAATCAAAGGAAAATATCCAGGCTTTTTTTTCTCCTTTCTTCCAGCACTTTAAACATGTTCTTCCACCCTCTTGGTTTATGACATAAGGTCAGTCATTACGTGGATTACTGCTCTTCTGTCTGAAATGTGTTATTTTTCTCTTACTGCTTTCAACATTGCTCTTTATCTTTGGCTTTCAACGGTATTGCCATGATGTGTCTTTTTTCTTTTTCTTTTCTTTTTAAAATTTTTATTGGAGTACAGTTGATTTACAATGTTGTGTTACTTTTTGCTGTACCTCAAAGTGAATCAGTTATACATATATACATATCCACTCTTTTTTAGATTCTTTTCCCATATAGGTCATTACCAAGTATTGAGTAGAGTTCCCTGTGCTATACAGTAGGTCCTTATTAGTTGTCTATTTTATATACAGTAGTGTGTGTATGTCAATCCCAATCTTCCATTTTTATCCCTCCCCCCTTCCCCCCTGATAACCATAAGATTGTTTTCTACATCTGTAACTCTATTTGTGTTTTGCAAATAAGTTCATTTGTACCGTTTTTTAAGATTCCACATATAAGTGATATCATATGATATTTGTCCCTCTGTCTCACTTACTTCACTCAGTATGGCTATCTAGAGGACCATCATGTTACTGCAAATGGCATTATTTCATTCTTTTTTATGGCGGAGTAATACTCCATTGTATATATGTACCACATCTTCTTTGTCCATTCCTCTGTCAGTGGACATTTAGGTTGCTTCCAGCCATGATGTGTCTTGATGTGGACTTCTTTGGGTTCATTCAGCCTGGCATCCACTGAGTATCTTATATCTGTAAATTTCTGTTTTTCATCAAATTTGGGGAATTTTTGCCTTAATTTTTCAAATATTTGTTCTATCCCATTCTCTCTCCTCACCTTCTTAGATTCCAATTGCATGTATGTTGGATTGTTTGATACTATCTAAGAGGTCCCTGATACCCTATTCATTTTTTTCTAATATGTTTTCTCTCTGTTCTTCACATTAGTTGATTTCCATTGTTCCATCTTCAAGTTCACTTACTTTTCCTTCTGGCATCTCTATTCAATTGTTAAATCCGTCCAGTGGATTTTTAAATTTCAAATTGTATTTTTCATTTCTAGAACTTCCATGTGGTTCTTTTTCACTGTTTCTATTTATCTGATAAGAATTCTTATTTTTTCATTCACTGAAAGCATGTCGTTTTATTTCATTGAGGATACTGTAAGAGCTGCTTTAAAACTCTTGTCTGCTATTGCCAATATCTCATTCATCTCAGGCTGGGATTCAGTTGTTTTTATTTCCTCCTGGGATATATTACATTTTCTTGATTCTTCATACTTAGGGTAATTTTGGATTGTACCCTTAACATTAACCCTTAAATGTTAATTGTGAAAATTCTAGATTGTTATTCTTTCTCCAACAAGAGTTGTTTCTTTTGTTTTAGCAGGCAAATATCTTGGCTTGGCCTGGCTTGACTTGAATTACAAATCTGTTTCTTAGAAGGCAGCTCTAGGCCAGTTCAGATTTCTTTTGTATTTAGCTGAGTTCTGAGTCTGTTGTACTCATGCATGGTTCAGAAGTCAGTCAGAGGTGTATGTACAAATTTTGTACACAAAATTTGAGGACTCTCCCTCTTCTAAGGCTCTTCTCCTTCTGGAATTCCTTCACTATCTTCAGTAGCCAAGGTTCTATGACTTTAGTTTTCCAGTTTCTCTGACCAGAGAGACTATTGTTTTTTTACCAGAGTCCAAAGTATATGGCCTGTACTTAACCAGAAACTAAAATTAGTGAAAAGGCAATGATTCCTTCCTCCTCTCCTCCAACTGTGTACTCCCCATAAGAGTCTATCTGCTTCTGTTCACTCTCAAGTGCCTTAAACATTGCTTTTTCTATTAAGTTCAGTTTTTATAGTTGTTTTCTGCAAAGTAATTCTCCAGTAGGAGGTCTTATTCTGACATTACAGGAAGCAAAAGTCTTCCTACAGTCAACATTATAATAGTAGTTTCTGCTTTTCACTTCAACTACTGCCCTAGGAAGTTAACTTCAAAGAGCAAATAAAATTTTAAAGGCGAGATGACATAGGCCCATCTCAAGGATCTTGAACTTAATAGCCATATGATTCTTTCTTTTACATAATATCTGTTAGACAAAGTTAAGTGATCACACATATCGAAGCAAATCTTTAGGAAGCTCTATCATATTTAGGCATGGGGGAGTATTTGTTAATTAAAAGATTTTTTTCATTGTGTTAATGAAAAGACACATTTAAGCACATGGTAAATACGATGTTATACAGAATCCAAGCAATGACAAACATATATTCAAGCATGTGAGTCTAGGAGTCGAAACGGTTCTCATTTCTCTATTATTATCTTTCACTGTAATTAGAAGTCTTTGAGCATGAAAGTCTAAAAATAAACTACATTTCTCTTAATTAAATTGTTAACCTAAGAGCAAGAGCTCAAACTTCCCAGCAACACTACTAACATTTATTAGAACAAGACTTAAAATATTTACACACTTTATTTCATCCTAGAAGTGCAATAAACATCAGCCACTTACAGAAGGCTGTATTTCTGAGTCATTCACCTGCCTTGGTAAAGTCCAAAATGATATTGATCAGATGGTCTGGAGCTACGTGGATGCCTAGGACCAGACTGTACCAGAAATAGGCCTGGGGCTTCCCTGGTGGCACGGTGGTTAAGAATCCGCCTGTCAATGCAGGGGACATGGGTTCGAGCCCTGGTTCGGGAAGATCCCACATGCCGCGGAGCAACTAAGCCCATGTGCCACAACTACTGAGCCCACGCACCACGACTACTGAAGCCTGTGTGCCTAGAGCCCGTGCTCTGCAACAAAAGAAGCCACCGCAATGAGAAGTCCACGCACTGCAAAAAAGAGTAGCCTCCGCTTGCCGCAACTAGAGAAAGTCCGCGCGCAGCAACGAAGACCCAATGCAGCCAAAAATAAATAAATTAAAAAAAAGAAAAGAAAAAGAAACAGGCCTGTACTAATGAGAGAAGGAGAACTGTCCATTGCCTTTCCTCAAACACGAAAGGAGATGGTACTTACTGTAGCTGCAGAAGCTCTTTTTCCTGTGTCAGGCATGCTTCTGCCCTACCCCCTGTCTAGTTCTTCCCAAAGATAAAAAGAGGTTACTAACCTAATTATTCAAGAGTCCAAAATTCTGATTGGAGACAGTCAGTAGTAAGTAGAGTCTCTGTGTTCAGAACAGTCTCCACCCAAGGTCTGATGTTTTGCCTCAAATTTCTGGCCTGGCCTGATCCCCTGCAAGCAAATGGCCATTCTTTTGCATGCCTCCCTTCACTATATATAGTGGTTTGGAGGTTCTCTTGGGACCTGGTGTTCACTCACTAGTTTGCTCTCCCCTCTAAACCTTCTAACTCACACACCTCAACATGCTGGTCCCAAGATTATGATTAGATAGGGTTGGGAGTGAAGTAGGAGACCTCACTTAGGCCTTAAGCCTGAACTGCATGCACCAATGTGGCTTTTAAGGAGTAGGTTTTTGGGTTTTTAAAAAAATTTTTATTGGAGTACAGTCGATTTACAATGTTTTGCTAGTTTCAGGTGTACAGCAAAGTGAATCAGTTATACATATACATATATCTATGCTCTTTTTTACATTCTATTCCCAGATAGGTCATTACAGAGTATTGAGTAGAGTTCCCTGTGCTACACAGTAGGTCCTTATTAGTTATCTATTTTATATATAGTAGTGTGTGTATGTCAATCCCAGTCTCCCAATTTATCCCTCCCCACCCTTATCCCCTGGTAACCGTAAGTTTGTTTTCTACATCTGTGACTCTACTTCTGTTTTGTAAATAAGTTCATTTGTACCCTTTTTTTAGATTCCACATATAAGCGATATCATATGATATTTGTCTTTCTCTGTCTGACTTACTAAGAAGCAGGTATTTTCTAACCTAGTGTTTCCAACTTCTCCTTCTTGTCCCTTATAACATTACCGTCAGCCACTTAACCATATGCTATAATCACCCAATACTTTGTTACTATTATTAATTTGGACAAACTGTTGTCTATTAGATCAATTAAGAATAATACAAAAAAAATTAAAAAAATTTTTTTAATTAAAAAAAAAAAGAATAGTACAAATAAATATTTATTTTACCTTAAAAAAAAAAAAAAAAAGAAGCATTCCACACTGTCATGTTGGAAGGTTACTCAGCTTTTACCAGCATGGTACTGAGTCCCACCGGCTACTGTTCCTTGAAGACCATTCCCTCGTGACTCCTGAGGGATAAGAGTAATTTTGACTGCACAGAGTTTGGGCATTTCTGGATTTTTGGCTATAATAGCTTAATGGCACCAAAACCCCATACTCAGTCCCTAAATCCTAACTAAAGAATTAACTTTTTCCCACAGAAACAGTGCCTATGAAAACTCTTCACAAATATATAAAATAACAAAGAATATCGACAAACTTTAAAAATGCAGACTAGAGCTACTTAGCTGGTACATAGTATGACCATATCAGTTGTTTATATCTGGCACCTATTTTGATGCCCACATCATATGAGTTATTAAATATTAGTAAAGTTGGACTAAAACAATAAACATTTTTAAACTTTTCAAGGTCTACTTTAGGTCTATCTCTATTATTAATCAGCTTAGACAGTCTCCTCTCATCAAAAGCATTTAAAGATTTTTTACACTAATATAATACTAAGTTTAATCACTTAGAAAGGATAGGTATGAACAGTTTTGATGCTTTCACAAAGCAATTTTAACCAGTTTTTTTCTTATTAAAATATTAGGACAAACAGATGGAGAGATATACCATGTTCTTGGACTGGAAGAATCAATATTGTGAAAATGACTATACTACCCAAAGCAATCTACAGATTCAATGCAATCTCTAGCAAATTGCCAATGGCATTTTTCACAGAAGTAGAACAAAAAATCTTAAAATTTGTATGGAGACACAAAAGATCCCAAATAGCCAAAGCAATCTTGAGAAATAAAAATGGAGCTGGAGGAATCAGGCTCCCTGACTTCAGACTATACCACAAAGCTACAGTAATCAAGACAGTATGGTACTGGCACAAAAACAGAAATATAGATCAATGGAGAACAGGAGAGAAAGCCCAGAGATAAACCCATACACCTATGGTCAACTAATCTATGACAAAGGAAGCAAGGATATACAATGGAGAAAAGACAGTCTCTTCAATAAGTGGTGCTGGGAAAACTGGATAGCTACATGTAAAAGAATGAAATTAGAACACTTCCTAACACCATACACAAAAATGAATTCAAATGGATTAAAGACCTAAATGTAAGACCAGACGCTATAAAACTCTTAGAGGAAAACATAGGAAGAACACTCTTTGACATATATCACAGCAAGATCTTTTTCGACCCACCTCCTAGAGAAATGGAAATAAAAACAAAAATAAACAAATGGGACCTAATGAAACTTAAAAGCTTTTGCACAGCAAAGGAAACCATAAACAAGACGAAAAGACAACCCGCAGAATGGGAGAATATACTTGCACAAGGGATTCATCTCTAAAATATACAAACAGCCCATGCAGCTCAATATCAAAAAAACAAACAACCCAATCAAAAACTGGGCAGAAGACCTAAATAGACATTTCTCCAAAGAAGACATACAGATGGCCAAAAGGCACATGAAAAGCTGCTCAACATTACTATTAGAGAAATGCAAATCAAAACTACAATGAAGTATCACCTCACACCGGTCAGAATGGCCATCATCAAAAAATCTACAAACAATAAATGCTGGAGAGGGTGTGGAGAAAAGGGAACCTTCTTGCACTGTTGGTGGGAATGTAAATTGATACAGCCACTATGGAGAACAATATGGAGGTTCCTTAAAAAACTAAAAATAGATTTACCACATGGCCCAGCAATCCCACTACTGGGCATATACCCAGAGAAAGACCATAATTCAAAAAGACACATGCACCCCAATGTTCACTGCAGCACTATTTACAATAGCCAGGTCATGGAAGCGACCTAAATGCCCATCGACAGACGAATGGATAAAGAAGATGTGGTACATATATACAATGGAATATTAGTCAGCCATAAAAAGGAACAAAACTGGGTCGTTTGTAGAGACATGGTGGATCTCGTAACTGTCAATACAGAGTGAAGTAAGTCAGAAAGAGAAAAACAAATATTGTATATTAACACATATATGTGGAATCTAGAAAAATGGTACAGATGAACCTGTTTGCAAGGCAGAAAGAGACACAGATGTAGAGAACAAACGTATGGACACCAAGGGGGGAAAGGTGGGGTGAGATGAATTGGGAGATTGGGACTGACATATATACACTGATATGTATAAAATAGATAACTAATGAGAACCTGCTGTATAGCACAGGGAACTCTACTTAGTGCTCTGTGGTGACCTAAATGGGAAGGAATCCAAAAAAGAGGGGATATATGTATACATATGGCTGATTCACTTCGCTGTACAGTAGAAATTAACACAACATTGTAAAACAACTATATCCAAATAAAAAAAAAATTAGGAACTATCCCATTGAAAATCCTTCCCTTCTGGATTAGTGTTATTATCTTCTTATAATGTATACTCCCTAGTTAGGAAATCACTTTTAAGACTGAATTTAACTAAGCCCTTTACGAGAAGTCAAAGGATTTCAAAAAATATGTTTGCCAAAACTCTAATAAATTCTAATATTTAAATGACTCCCTTTAGAAAACAGTTTGATTAACAGTTCTTAAAGGAAAAATCTTATATTATACAACGAATATAAAATACTTGGTTCTTTACTCTATAATTGGATTCCTTCAGCTCCTCCTATAATATTAATATGGTTATGTGCACTGTGGGAAACTATGACTGACATAACTTTTAAAATAATAAATTTAGACAAAAAAGATAACTGTCTTTTCTCCCAAATTTAAATAGCTTTTCTGTTGTTTTTTATCATAAAATAATCCAGGGTCACAGTTTAAGAAGATAGACAATATAAATAGGCCTAAAGTAGACCTTGAAAATCTCCCATAGTCCCACCACTGAAAGATAACTCTTGTTAATCCTTGGCATATTTTTCTAAGATCTTAGCCATAAACATATGATTGCTAAACGGCTTCTTATCTCAACTTTCTAGGTAATTCTATTACCAAACATAATTTGTAACACACATTATCTATAATTTTTTTTTTAGGTTGTGAGATAGTTAACTTGGAACTTCCCACTCTTACGGAGGAAAACAATCAGTAACAACACATTTTTTATTCTGCTGCCATAGTTTCTGCTAAGCTGTACAAATGTAATTGCACAGAGCATGTGCTGAAATCATTTCATTAGATCCAGTGATTCACTTATGTTAAAGCTAAGAAAAGCCTTAATTTAAAAGCTCTTAAGTAGAAATAAAGAGAATAATGCTTCTGAAGCCATTTCAAGTAGGTTCCTTGGTATATGACTAAGGCACTCATATACCAGATTTTATTCAATGAATTAACTACTTATTAAATTTGCAATAAGCTGTGAAAATGTAATTTAATAGAAAAAATTATGGAGTCTGTGGACATTAAGGGGAATATCATTATCATGTGAAGTTATCAGACAACCTCATTGAGAATACTGGTCTTCATTCACTCATATAAGAAACATTTACCAGTGCCTACTAACACCTGAACTAAGTGTTAGGTCTTCTGCTAACAAGCACAGGATTGGAACTGGCAAAGATGACAGAATGGCTGGGAAATTCTGGACCAGAAGAAGAGGTGGGGCAAAAGCAAAGTAGGAATAAGTATTTTGCTAGCAGAGAAAAAGTGGACTGTTCTCTTTAGCTATAAGAAAAATGTGGGGAAAACAGTAAAAATATTACATAAAATAGGTACATGAAATGAGATGATTCCAAACCTGGACTGCCAGACTAATTAGTTTTAATTGAATCCATAAGCAATAATGGCTCTTGACAAGATGAAGGTAAGGTTTTAGGAAAATTACCCTGGCAATAGTGTGCCATGCAGATAGAAGCAAGGAAAGACTAATACTAAAAGCTGGTGAGGTTACTGCAATAAACTAGATGTGTGCTAATGAGGATCTGGTCCAAGTAGAAACTAGAAGGAAGAGAAAATAATGAACTTAAGAATCACTGAAATACTCAGTTCAAGAAACATTCGCTGAACACCTGACTTGGATGCTGAGACTGCAAAAGCAAACAGGAGAGGGTCCCCACTTTCAAAGATAAACTAACTGAACTTCTGTTCCATTTTCCCCCATTGACCCCATATCTAAAGTACAAGAAATGAAAGTCTGATGAATGGTAGTGTTACTGCAGAATTTTGTTGAAAGGGGAAGTTAAAAGGGGAAGTTTTGGGGTTTCAACACTGATTTTGAAGCGATGGCATGACATCCCCAAAGGGCTGTAGTGTGGGCAGTTCTAGAGAAGGAACTAAAGTTCTGCAGAGATAGCACGCTGATGGGGATCAGGACATGCTACCCCAAGATATAGTACCTTGGTATACTGAATATTTTAAGCTGAAGGAACTTGAGAAAGAGCACATGCAAGAAGGACTTTCTGACCTTCCCCTGAAGCATGTCACAAAACCCTCACGTGCAAGGGGCCCTCCCTATATTCAGAGGAAAGGAGCATCCTTATTTTTGAAGACAGGGGACACAGAGAGGAATCTGAACAAACAGGACTTGCTAAGTTTCCCCCAGTTTACTACCCATACCCTTTTCCCATGACGCTCCATTCTTCATCAAACCTAATATTAAAAAGCTCGGGTTTAACCATTACTCCAGGTCTTTATTTCCTTATGAAGCCTCCCATGTAACATAAAACTTACATGAAATAAATTTATATACTTTTCTCTCATTAATCTGTCTTTTATCATAGGGATCCAAGTTGAGAATTTAGAAGGGTAGAGAAAAAAGTATTTTTTTCCTCCCCTACAATGCACAAGGTTATTAGAAGGGGCAATGGCTAAAGCTTTCAGAAGAAAACCCTTCAGGAGACCACAAAAAGAAGGGCAAGTCTTGATGATGACCAGCAGTTAGGATGCAAGAAGAAGAGCCAGAGAAATGGTTAGAAAACTAACAATGTATAGAATCCAAGGAAAGACAGAATGTCAATAAAAAATTGATCATCAATGAAGTCACACTGCATACAATGATAAATATATATATTTGGTCTCAGTCCTAAAAGCTTAGGAATCTCCAGAGTGGTAAGAGTCTCTTGTAAGCTAATGAGATGACTGGTGGCTGGGGGCCGCTAGACAGCTTCAGGATGGGGGCTGGTTGCTACAAACCAAGGACCTTCAGCCCCACCCTCTTGCCCTCCTTCCTCCCACCTCTGGGGAGGGAAGAGGGGTTGGAGATTGAGTTAATCACCAGTGGTCATTATTCAATCTATCATGCCTCGTAAAGAAACCTCCATAAAAACCCCTAAACAACAGGACTTGGGGTTCAGAGAGGTTCTGGGCTGGCGCACACATAGAGGTGCTGGGATGGTGGTGCTCCCTAAGAGGTTAAGAAAGTTCCACAGTTCTCACCGCCTCCCTCACGCCAAATACCCAGCCCTACGAATCCCTTCCATTTGGCTGTTCCTGAATTGTAGTTGTATGAATACACAAAACCCGAGCCTCAAGTCTACACAGTGACGTCAGGGTGTGAAGGTGGGGATGGAGAAACAAAATAATATCCTTAAAAGCAATGGAAACAGATAATTTTGTTCAAGAAATGGGCATATAAAGGGAAGAAATAGAGGAAATGGGGAAGAATCATATGAAACTTTTTTCCAACTTAGAAGGCAGATGAGTGAGATGAACAAAGGGAATAAGGGAAAGGCTGGAAAGAGTGGAGGTGGGAGGGATGGTTTCTAAGGAAGCAGATCCTTCAGAAAGTGATAAATAATAGGATCTTGGACAAAAGGATTAAAGGACAGAGAGAAGGATAAGGGTATGTCAAGGCGTTAAGGTTTGGAGACACAAATGGTCTCCAAAGAGACTTGCCAGAGAAGCAGTGCATTGAAACAAGAGTAAAATGCCTCACAAATCAGCCTGGCTAAAATATACAACAGAGGCTGAAGTGAGGTCTAAGAAAAATCACCGTAAGCCGGGTAGAAGGATTTGAAATATCCTAATCAAAAGAACTAAAATATTTAAAGAATGCACAACAAAAGACAGACTGGACAAAGTGAAAACTAAAAAATAGAATGCCAAATTGGGCAGTGTGTTCCTAGCACTTTCCTGGGAATAACCTAATCAACAGCTTCAAACACCAGGTTCCCTAGGTAGGAACACCCCTATCCTGGAGATGGCTGTATCATGCTCCTGAGCCTTTCTGTCTTTAGCTATTAGAATACACAACCAACTCCCTTTTTTCTCTAACTCCATGCTTACCAAGCAACCCAATTTTCACTTGATACCCTTACCCAAAAAGAAAGATGCACTAATCAAGCAAACACAGATGTTTCATGTACTTGTTGATTTGCATTGCCCATTGTAAGTTGGTAAAGTGTCACTGGGGTTTACATCAGTCTTTTGTGATTGTAAGTAGAACTATATGCATGACATCAGAGCATGAAGAGAGAACAAATAGCATAATGATCCAACATTGAATCCTATTTGCCACCAACAAGGAACACTTAATTAACAGCAGTACATACAAGGCACAGCAGTAGTATACTGTGACCCTGTCAATGGTTTTCTGACTTTTTTTCGTTTCAGAAGAAAAGAACAATTATAAAAAGCAACATTGTGAGATTTAGTTGTGAACGCAATAGGAAGTACAGAATCTTACAGCCTGCTGCGGCTGAAACTGAAATAATGAAGCCATAATGTATTATAAATCTATGATTAACAGAATACTATCAACTGCTAAAACTTAAACAGTGTCTACACAAAACCTTGCCAATTTTCAGGTACTTAACCGATTTTCTTCCCCTTTGAGACATTAACTCATCAATTTAAAAAAAAAAAGAGAGAGAGAGAAACAAAGCCTAACGAGTTAATGAAAAAGTTCCTGTTTTTGGTAAAGGAAGTTTTAGTCCTGGCCCAAATTCCCTATTCCTCAATAATTAGTTTCACCTTCCCCTTTCCAGCACCTTCAATAGTAAAGAAATCAACATTAACCTCTAATTTCCAAGTGCCAGTGTGAAAAAGATCACATCACGACATTGTGGACATTTTCCTCTTTTTAAAACTTTTCTTTTATTATGACCTGTAACAGAGAAAGTCTCAGGGATGGGGTCAACTGTAACCCCACCATCCTAATACTAGCTACTCTCATTTTGTGTTCATTTCCAGTCTTTTCCTGTTGTGGAGGTATCCTGGTTATCAGCTGGGTCTTGCCAGCTCCTTAGAATCCAGACTGATGGACTCAAATCCTGCAGAGACAAGGCCTGTGCAAGTCGAAAGCCTCTCCTCTCCCAAGGTTTCCATCAAGTCCTAAGTGGTAATCCTCAGCTCCCTCTGAGGTACTCAGGATCATCTCTGTTCTGTGCTGCACCCACCCAAACAAGACTTGGGTCCTTCTCTGAGTTCTACAAAAGACAAAGGCAAAACCCAAACACATGCAAAAAGCATTCCTTAGCACAAGAGACTTGAGTGAAGATTTCTGGAGAAAGGCAGAGGGGCAGCAAGCATGGCAACACTATAAAGGAAACTGGAAGTGGGAACATCTTTAATCTTTCTCCATCCTCCATCATCAGGGGAGGTCTTTATCTCACCCATTACCCGGCCTCACATCCTTTTTCTGACTTTTTTCCTCTTTTCTCTCTCCTTCCTCATTAGGAACAAAACCAACAAATCTGTCCCCTTGTTTCCTGCCAAGCAACTTCCTCCACTTTGTTTTGTTGGTGGTGGTGGTTTTTAATTCATTTATTTATTTTTGGCTGCATTGGGTCTTTCTTGCTGCGCGTGGGCTTTCTCTAGTTGCAGCGAGCAGGGGCTACTCTTCGTTGCGGTGCGCGGGCTTCTAATTGCAGTGGCTTCTCTTGTTGTAGAGCACGGGCTCTAGGTGCATGGGCTTCAGTAGTTGTGGCACGTGGGCTCAGTAGTTGTGGCTCACGGGCTCTAGAGCGCAGGCTCAGTAGTTGTGGCGCACGGGCTTAGTTGCTCCGCGGCATGTGGGATCTTCCCGGACCAGGTCTCGAACCCATGTCCCCTGCATTGGCAGGCGGATTCTTAACCACTGTGCCACCAGGGAAGTCCAGCTTCCTCCACTTTGGACCTCTCAGTCCCAGCTAACATTCGGACTCACAACCCTAACACAGCCTGACAACAACGCGATGCCTCCACGGCAGATACCGCCATACAAGGAATTCTGGTGCCCACTGCAGTGGTAATACATTTTTCTTCTCCTTACTTATTTTGTAGGTTTTATGTAGTCATCATACCCTACATATATTGACACATATATAGTCCACTAACTGAAGAAACATTCTGAATGCTTACTTGTAGACAATACTGTGCAAAAGCCCTGGCAAGCAGACATACTCTCTGATGTCAAGCAGCACAGGGTCCACAGGAGGCACTCAGGCAGGCGAAGCAGCCCAGGGTGCCAGCACTAGCAGAGTGGTACGAGGTAGGAAAGGTACCAGAAGAGCACGCGAGAGCATCTCCCCTCAACTGAAGGTTTGGGGGAGTCGGACACTGATGGACAGCACACAGAAGCTTACCAAGAAGACAGAGAACATGGCATATCTGGGAATCTGCAAAGAGAACAGATGGGCAAATGCAGGCAAAGGAAGGAGAAAGAAGGCCCATTAAGACACAAGGCAGGAACCAATTCATGGAAGAATCTGATTTTAAAAAGCATGTATTTTGTTATAAAGGCGATGGGGAGCCAATGAAAGATTTTAAGCAGGAGATTAAGATACAGTTCTGTACCTTAGAAAGCCCAGCAGCAGCAGCAGTGGGTAAGATGAATTAGAAAGGAATCCCATGGAAGGCGGCAAAACCAACACACAGGTTGATGCAGTAGTCAAGGACAGAAACGATAAAGGCTACACTAAGGCACTGGAACTAGGGGAAGAGGGGAAAAAGTAAATTCCTCAATATGTTATTCACCAATACTACTAGGCACAAAGTGAAAACATTGAAATTACTAAAATAGCTATTGTGCAGTCTTTAAAATTCAAATTGATAATCCTTAAGTGACCATGAGATCATAAAGCACTCGGAGTAAAACACAAGTTAAGATCAATTTTCGGGACTTCCCTGGAGGCGCAGTGGTTGGGAATCCATCTGCCAATGCAGGGGACACGGGTTCGATCCCTGGTCCCAGGAGGATCCCACATGCCGTGGAGCAACTGAGCCCCGTGCGCCACAACTACTGAGCCTTGCTCTGGAGCCCGTGAGCCACAACTACTGAGCCCTCGTGCCACAACTGCTGAGGCCCACGCACCTGGAGCCCGTGCTCTGCAAGGGGAAAGGCCACCGCAATGAGAGGCACACGCACCGCAACGAAGAGTAGCCGCTGCTCGCCGCAACTGGAGAAAGCCCGTGGGCAGCAGCTAAGACCCAACACAGCCAAAAATAAATAAATAAAATAAATAAATAAAAAAGATCAATTTTCAAAATGGTGCACATGAACCATATTCATTTGTCAAAACCCAGAAATGTATACCAAGAAGAGCAAATTTTATTGTATGTAAATTATATCTCAATTTAAAAAAATTAGGGCCATAAAGTAAGAATGATGAAAATATGTTTAAACATGAATATTATAAAGAAGAAACTTTCAGATTCAACATGGATTTTCTTAATGCTTTTTTGGTTATTGTTTTGCACAAATGTATTTACTTATCAAAGTTAATGCTTACTTTTTAGAAAAGTCCCATATTTCTAAACAGCAATATAAAGCTTCTAAGGCATTTTTCAAAATGCACACATTTTTGATACATCTTATACTACATCATCTAAGCACCTTGTTCTTAAATTTTATAGAAATAGACTATTTGTTTATGAATGCATTATTTTTTTTAAATTTATTTTTATTTTATTATTTATTTTTGACTGTGTTGGGTCTTCATTTCTGTGCGAGGGCTTTCTCTAGTTGCAGCAAGCGGGGGCCACTCTTCATCGCGGTGCGCGGGCCTCTCACTATCGTGGCCTCTCTTGTTACGAAGCACAGGCTCCAGACGCGCAGGCTCAGTAGTTGTGGCTCACGGGCCTAGTTGCTCCGCAGCATGTGGGATCTTCCCAGACCAGGGCTTGAACCCGTGTCCCCTGCATTAGCAGGCAGATTCTCAACCAAGGCGCCACCAGGGAAGCCCGAATGCATTATTCTTAAGTGTCAGAAGTTTTTCTGTCCTTGCTGGAAAAGCATGTGATTTAACCGCACATCACTACTTAACAGGCAGCTTTGTGAGTGTGGGTATGTATAAGTTTGGTTAACATAAATTTTATGAATTAAAAAACAAGTATGTGAAATGTCTGTGGAGTTTCCAAATGAAGATGGCCAATGGAAAATAAAAATTTTACTGTAGTCAGATTATTAAAAAAATTCACAATCATTTTAAAAGATACAGCTTTAAAAGAACAGTTAATTCAATACTTCATCTCCTGGCCATGTCATGTGACTGAACTTAACACGCACAAAAAGGTGAAGTAACAGATAATTTAAAGAACAATATGGCACATCAAAATGACTGCACAGAAACTTTTAGAAGACTTGTTTTCAAAAGCTAGTTCCCTTAGTGTTAGTTTATAAATCATTGACTGCCTGACAGTTTAAAGACAATCATGCTTCGAACCTAAATCTAGATTAGACAAATAGAACCTCATTATTTACACTCAGCAGGCTTTCCTTATTCTTAAGTATCACTCTACCTTCATTTACCATAGGAGACATGCTTCAGTATTCTGGCAAGCAAAAAACTAGATATCTTATAAATGACAAAAACTTAAACCATTACAGTAAGGCAAACATTCCAGCTTCCAAAGTGCTACCAAAATTATTTTGGTATTTGTTGATATATTTTAAGTTATATCTTCCATGCAAGATATAACATAGTTTTTAATAGTCACAAGTAATATTCCCAAGGATCAGATTTCAATTTGATGTAAGAAAATACAACAGCACTTTGTTCCTCCTAAGTCATAACCTCACTTTTCCACTGCAGTTCTATTGTCACCTCTACAATTAATTCTACTGTGAGAAAGTACTTTATCAACACCCTTTCCTTTTTCTATTTTCCAGGCTACATGCTGCTCATAGTGTCAATTTGGTTTCTATTAGCACTCAAATGCAGCAGCCTTGAATCAAATATCGGTTTGCAATAACTTGTGCTTACAGCTACAAACTTTCACAGGGCTGCTGCAGAACTCGCTTTTCAAGAAAAATCCAACTTTTAAAAAATGTTAATTTTAATTCATGATGAACTACCTAATTTAATGCCATGAACACTGGAAACCAAAGAAACTTAGTTCATCCCGTCTTGGCCCATCCTTCCTCTACTTCAGTTTCAACTGTGTTTTCTTCAACACAGCCATGCTCCAACCCCAATTCTGTGATTTAGAAGAAAGAGGTCCAGGAGTGCTCCGGAGGGACTTACAGGCACTAGAACTCTATAGCAACATGCTCCCCTGTGATCCTTCCTTTTCTTATTTCAAAGGTGAAGTGTGTAACCCATTCCCCTGAAGCCAAGTTGAGCAATCATGACAAGCGTATGAGCAAAATTATGTTGCCATGTAAAAAGGTACAGATCATTTGTGCCTCTTAAACATAATTGTTTTTATAATGCTCCCTGAACATTTAAATTTTTTATTTTATTTTAAAATGATTTCAAAATCCAAAGCTGCAAAAACAATAGACAACTCTCATATTCATAATCACTAACTTTTAACATTCTGCCACATTTGTTTCCTGTCTTATTCATACACTCATACACGCACACACGTTACTTATTTTTTTCTGATCTAATTCAGAGTAGTTCACACACGTCACGCGTCCTTACACCTTAGTATTTCAGTGTGTTTTTCTTAAAAATTCTCTTAAGTAACCTCAGTATAGGTATCAAATTCAGAAAGTTCAATATTGATAAAATATTTTAATCTATGGTCCCTATTCTGATTTGTCAGTTGTTTGATGTACTTTGTGATGGCTAATTTTATGTGTCAACTTGGCTGGACCACAGAGCACCCAGATATTTGGTCAAACACTATTCTGAGTATTTCTATGATGGTGCTGAGGGGTAAGATTAATATTTAAGTTGGTGTACTTTGCCCTCCATAAAGGTGAATGCACAGCAACACTCCATCATCAAACGGAAGTGACATACATGAGACTGGGACTGAGCAGGCGCTGAGGGCACAAGTATGTTCCCTGAAGAAGTGGCCCAAATGCTTGCAGTCCCCACTCCTGCTACACCACCTTCTCTCTCCCAGCCTGCATCTGTGGCCTCATGGGGAGTTCCCTAAGATCAGTAGACAGAAAAGACAAGACTCAGGCCTGGTTTACAGATGGTTCTGCCCAATATGGATAGTTACAACACTATAGCTCTTTTCTGGGACATTCCTGAAGGTCAGTGGTGAAGAGACCATGTGACCAGCTATAGCCATGAAGACTGTAATTGTCATGAGAATTTCTCCCTTGTTATCTTATTAGTAATATGTTTGTGTGTGTGTGTGTATAAAACAAGTATCTTTATTCTCTTCCCTCTCTTATCCCCTTATCATGTAACATATAATGTATTAAATTTATTTCATAGTATTTAAGTTACTGGATATCAAGGAAAAGAGTAAACATCACTCAAGGACTTTGAAGCCCCTTCTGAGGAGAGGGTTATTGTGTTTTCCATTGTACACAAGATAGTTGTAAAATGTTAGCTGGAAGTATGACCTTATTATTGCCTTTATTTGGAGATTAAGTAAGGTTTAAGGAGATGCATATATGTGCCCAGATATCTGATCATTCAAACATTATTCTGGGTGTTTCTATGATGACGCTTTTGATTAACATTTAAATCTATGGACTTTGAGTAAAGCAGATTGTCCTCCATAATGTGGGTGGGCCTTATTCAATCAGTTGAAAGCCTGAATAGAACAAAAGACCAGCCTCCCACAAGGAAGAGAGAATTCTCCAGCACACTGCCTTTGACTGGAATCGGAACTTTGGCTCTTCTGGGTTTCAAGCCTGTCGGCCTACCTGGTAGATTTTAGATTTGCTAGCCTCCACATCATATGAGCCAACTCCTTTCGCTAAATCTCCTTCTATATTTATATACATCCTATTGGTTCTGTTTTTTTGGAGAACCCTGACTAATACATCCTTTAATAGCATTTTTTTTTCTTGCATACAAAGTCCAGTATAGAATCACATATTGCATTTATTTTATCATGTTTCCTTAATCTTGTTCAATCTTGAAGACATCCTCAACCTTTGTCTTTTATAACTGACTTTCTTTGAAGAATAGATGTGTTTGTTTAAATAGAATTTTCAGTTTGACTGAAATTTCCTCATGGTTCAAGTTATGCATGACCAGCTAGAATACTACTCAAATTATGTGTGCTTCTCAGGGTATCACAACCAGAAGCATACAACGTCAGTCTCTCTCTCATTGGTGACGTTCTTTTTTGATCACTTAGTCAAGGTGCTGTCCAGTTTCTCCTTTATATAGGTACTAACCAGGGCCATTAAAGTACCCTATTCCTCATCAAACTCCTGCACCTAAATTTAGCATCCATTGATGAGTCTTGCTTGAACCAATCTTTACTATAATGATTACAAAATAATAATTTTCCAACTTTTCCACTCCTTCCATGTTTATCAGTCAGCACTATACTGAGAAGAATCCTCCCTTCTTCCTATCTATCACCAGACTATTCACAGATTACTATTTTTCCAATGACTTAAAATTCATTCTTGCCCTTAATTATTGTGATGCACAAATTGACCCAT
The DNA here is from genome assembly GCF_965194805.1 of Balaenoptera borealis. Taxonomy (NCBI): domain Eukaryota; kingdom Metazoa; phylum Chordata; class Mammalia; order Artiodactyla; family Balaenopteridae; genus Balaenoptera; species Balaenoptera borealis. The sequence continues at coordinate 13,003,690 of NC_138866.1, read as the reverse complement.
ATTTGGTCAGTGAAAGCAGCTTCAAGCTGGCTTCTCTGTCCTTCTGACATGACTCCTTCATTTTCTTTTCTTTCTTTTTTAAGCACTTCCTTGCTTTCTCTTAAGTAGCCTTGATTCATTTTAATGGGAAATGATATTAGAAACCAAGATCTGGGTGCCAGGTGTGTTCATTGCTACTGGAATATCTTACCTTCTAGGCTCTTTCATGAACAGAGCCAGGAAATGCATGTTTATATGATTTTATATATATTAAATCTGCTATACAAATACTTATGCTGTGTATGGACTTAACACTGTATACAAGGCTTATGTTGTACACATATGTTGTATGTGTCTTTCAAAATATCATAAGGGATTCTTCATTCAGCTGGTGTATAACCATTTGCTTACAATTTCCTAATGAAAGAATTATTTGTATGTGAAATTATTTGACCTTATTTCTTATTTACTGGTTTAAGTCACCATAAATAAACCAAAAAGCACATGGTCAACTCACCCAGAAAAATAAGAATATGACAAGTACAACAGTAATGATCTAACTATGAATGATGAAACCCAAATATTACAATGTTGAACCAATGGAATGTGAAGTACATCAGTAACCTCCATGTCTCTAGATAATCTGCCATGCTATCACTAAGCCACCTCTCATCAAACAACCTGTGTGCTCACCTCCCTGTGTCTACCCAAGAAACATCAGAATGTCAGCAACTAGAGGATACCTGGCAGCAGCTGAAGCAGAAAAAGAGGCTGAGCAATTTGAGGAGTCAGGTCCGACACCTCTTTCCCACCACCTTTTATGCTTGGAAATAAATGCTTGGATTTGAAAATGTTTACATGGCGTGTGTTGTTTCTTAGTTCTGCTCCTGCATGCTACATCTCAAAGGACAAGATTTTTGCTGTGACCTCAAGTAAAATTGAAAATAAATCTAAAACTGGGAACAAACATGCACACATACTTATGGTCTAAGCCTACTTATGCAATACAAATTACAAATAGTTATATCAACCATATAATTTAAAGCTTACAAAATGTTCCTCTGTCTGTGGCCCCCATCTTTGTTTCAGTATCAGCTCTCTAACTAAATACTAAGTGTTCATCATCAGCGCTTTTCTCCAGTCTGTTTGGATAAAACTCATTGTCCAGCATATTCCTCAGCAAGACTACTTGTGTAAGGTATTCTCTGAGTTCTTGAATACTCAAAACTTTTCTATAGCTTTAATCTTGAAGCTGAATATAATTCTTGATGTGCCCTTTCTTTCCTTATGTTTCTTTTTTTTTAAAAAGTTCCTCCAGTGTTGCCTTGATGTCACTTTTGAGAAGTCTGATGTCAGCTAATTGTCCTACTATTGTGCAATTTATTTCATCTTTTGGCCTGAAGCTCTGAGAATGTATCTTTCAAGTCTAATAGTATCACTGGGATATGTCTCAGAGCTGATCATTATATCATTACCAATTTTTCCCAGTACCCAGTGGCCATTTCAATGTGCAGACTCAAGTCTTCTTTTATTTTTGGAATTACATTCCTTAGATAGTTTATTTTCCTTCTTTAAGAAATCCAGTTACACATGTTACAACTTTGTCTGTCTTGCACTTCAACTACTTTCTCTCTGGCCTCTTTTTCTTTCTGTATCTAACGTTAAAAATTTTGTTTCCCTGGTTTTCTTTAATGCCTCTTATTAAATTTTCACTTGACTCTAGTCTTCCTTGAGGACTTTGTTATGTAGTCTTCATTTCTGATATGATTGTCTTTTCCTTCATTTTTTTCCCCCTGAATTCAATCAACTCTCACTGCATTTCTTTCTTGGTTTTTTGTCCATTTCTTTCTTAGTTTTTGAATCTCTGATTCAAGTGTTTTTTTTTTCAACATCACCTACTGCTTTTCTAAACATATTTATTTGGTTGGAAGTATTGCATTCCTGCTTTTCTTCTGCATAATTTAGGGGAGACTTTGCACCGCCTGGAATGTTTGATTTGTATTTTGTTTTCTTTTTACAGCAGTTTTATATTACATTTTTTTTCCTATTTCTAGGTATTTCGGATACAAGCTTCCTAGTATAAGAGGGTCCTATCAGTTTAGTGAGGTTCACTTTGTTTCATGGATGATGGGGTGGGACTGTGGGTAACTTTTATTTCTGCAAGGTCTGTAATTTTCTCCTTGTCTTTTTTTCTCTTCACTGGCCACATTCCCAAGGTGCCCACCCCTTCCATATTTATTCTCCTCTAGAAGTGATGCATCTTTAACGCTGCCACTTATGATCCTGTTCACTTTCAAGCCCTTTTCCTTAGCCAAAGTTGGGAGCTACCAAGTCCCAGGATGGGAATCAGTATTTTGGCACATGCTGTTGACACGTTCTCTTCTGAGGCTGACTTTGGCCTGTGTTTTGTCTAAGTCTTCTGTGCCTCTCTCTTATTTTTTCAAGAGTCTCTTAAGACTGCCCGCTCCCACTCTACGCCCCCACAGGATTGCTGCAACAGGAGCTCCACTGGAACTCGCTGCTCTTTTCCTTCCCTACTTAGACGTCACCTGAAGATTATGGTATTCTCCATCTCTCAGCAAAGCTGAAGCTATGGGTCACAGGTGGTTTGATTTGAGCTCATTGATATGGGGTTTTTTGGGGGGTAGGGGTGGGGGGAGTGTATATGGAGATTTGGAATCAGGCCAACTGTCATTACCAGACCTGGCATATGTATCCTTGTTCATTGTTAAAGTATCATTTCTGGAGTTTCAAAAAAACAGCAAAAAATCCTCAAGGCAAACAAAGTTTCAAGCTAGGTCTGTGAGTCTCTTAGAGCAGGGGTCCCCAGTCCCTGGGCCGCAGACCAGTAGCGGTCCATGGCCTGTTCGGAACTAGGCCACGCAGCAGGAGGTGGGTGGCAGGCCAGCAAGCGAAGCTTCATCTGCCGCTCCCCATCGCGCGCATGACCACCTGAACCATCCCCCCTGCCCATCCACGGAAAAATTGTCTTCCACGAAACCAGTCCCTGGTGCCAAAAAGGTTGGGGACCGCGGTCTTAGAGGATGTCACAAAAGTTTAAAACCCTCCAATCTCATCTCTGCCTGATCCTTAATGGAAAGCTAAATGCCACTACCCCTTTTCTCTTAAAAAATCGTGGATTAAAAAAAAAAATCGTGGATTATTTGCAGCTTCACAGTCTTAAAAATTTCTGAGAGGCCTCATACAAGGCTTTCCCTACAGTAAGTTTTATTGCTCAGAATCATCTAAATTATATTGCAGCAACATATTACCCCAGTGGCTTACAACAACCACTTATTTCTCACTTATTCTACATGTCCATCACGGGTTACCTAGGGTTCTGTTCCATGTCTTCTTTACTATGATACCCAGGATCACAGAGAAGCCACCATCTAGAGTACTGAGAGATGATGAAGCAGTGGGAATAAAATCTTTGAAGGGTGTCACACTGGCAATTAAACGCACCAGCCCTGAAGTCTTACACGTAACCTGTGATCAATTTCGTTGGCCAGAACTAGTCAAATGACTCTACCCAAGCACAAATGGACCTACCTTGTGCCACAGGAGAACCAGAAATCTGTATAATACAAGCTTCACCTTAAACCTGAAATATTCCTAAATATTTCCATTAACTGTAATATGGAAATGTACTTCTTACCATGTGAAAACTATTTAGATTGTATTAAAATCAAAGAAATCATGTTCTAATGAAATTTAAATGACATGTAGTAAATCCAAATAAGACCTGTCAAATATATGTAATATTTTAGTTGGCCAAGTGACGGAAACTAAAATGCTTTAATTAGAGTTCCCAGAAAACAAATTTAGCTGTAGCCAAAGCAAGCTATTGCCAACTTTAAATTATGGAAGATGACTGTATCCATAATACCCTAATGAACAGAATTTGCATGGATTTTAATAAAGGGAACAACGAACATATGCACAAATAGGCTTATGTTTATATACTCAGATGTTTATGTAAATATATATTTAGATGTTATTAATTATCTGCTTACTTAGCACAAATACATCAGCATATCTGAAGGGGTAGTAAACACAAAGTAATGTATTTATTTAATTTGTATTTATTGTCGTTCTCTAATTTGGGCTATACACCTGCAAGGTAAAAAGGCAAGTTTTAAAGTAGCTATAGTATCTGAACAATAGTACATTGATAAGCATAACCATTAAAAAAAAAATTCAAGGACATCCATAGTGAAAGATTAACCACAGAAAAGACTTATTTGCTCTTTGTTGTATGTCTGTAAAAGGGAATTTTAAAGGAATATTACAAGAATAAAAATTTGAACACCCATAGTTTCCTCATGGGAAATGACAGAAAAAATTCAATTTTGCTTTCCCATTATTTGCTTTATTATTGCCTTCCATTTTCTATAACTATTAAAATGTGGATGAAAACATACTAGCTTTTAAAAAGCAAATAAGCTAGCTTCATTTATGATATTGAAATTGACTCTGAAAATAATGGGAGAATAAAAAATATTAAGATTTCACAAAGGAAAGGATAGAAGTAGTCAACAGCTAAGCCAAAAAGTGTATCTATAAAAATGTCGTCTTAATTAAAAAAATAAAACCCAGAGTATACTTTAAAATGTTTATTCTAGGGCTTCCCTGGTGGCGCAGTGGTTGGGAATCCGCCTGCCAGTGCAGGGGACACAGGTTCGAGCCCTGATCTGGGAAGATCCCACATGCCACGGAGCAGTTAGGCCCGTGCGCCACAACTACTGAACCTGTGCTCTAGAGCCCGTGAGCTACAACTACTGAGCCCACGTGCCACAACTACTGAAGCCCACGTGCCCAGAGCCCATGCTCCACAACAAGAGAGGACACAGCAGTGAGAAGCCTGCACACCACAACGAAGAGTGGCCCCTGCTCGCCGCAACTAGAGAAAGCCCGCGTGCAGCAATGAAGACCCAACACAGCCAAAAAAAATAATTAATTAATTAATTTAAAAAAAATGTTTATTCTACAAATATCTAACCAGTTCTAATTACATATAGGCACTGTATAGAGCTGTCTAGAACAGCAGTGGCCTAGAATTTCACTGTGTAGGTTAGAATCCAGGCACCATTTACTAGCTGTACATTCTCAGACAAGCTGCCTAACCCTTCTCTCTGTACCTCTGTACCTTCATCTGTAAAGTGAGGGTATTAATAGTACTGGTCTTATAGGATTTGCTGTGGGGATACAAAGAGTTAAAACATTAAAAATTCTTAGGAAAGGCAGTGTTTGACCCAAACCAGATATTGTACAGATTAAATAAGATAATGAATGTACTACATCACTTAGAATGATGCCACATAGATAGTAAGTGCACAATATACATTTACTGTCGCTGTAATTCACTGAACAGAAATCATTTATTGACTTCCAATTTCAAGATGGTAAAGACCTTCCTATATCCTAGTCTTCCAAAAAAAACCCAATTCTCCCAACCAATAAGGTAGACAAGAAACCTATTACACACATGAGAACATAATCAAGACATTTTAAGATCCAAAAAATCTTTAAGAAAAAGCCACAAGATCTAGAAAAACGGATTAAGCACATCATGCTCAAGACGATAGTGAAGGAAAGTTCCATGAAGACAATTACAGAGTAGCTGAGAGTAAACAATCCAGATGGAAGAGGACAGAAGGTTCCAGAAGGAATGTTTTCTGGAAAAAAGTAGAGCTCATAGGTTATCTCAACTACAGAAAACTATACAGAAAAGTAATTAACAGAGCTGCTAAAACAAGTGGGAACACTTAGAGACTCAAAGAAAAGTAAATAAATGGAGAAATTCGGGTAATTTAACTCCAGGAAAAACAAAAAATTTATACAAGGAAGGAAACAAAAACATAATATACTTGGCTCAGCTATGGATGTTTATATAGCCATTAAAGATTGAATATGGATTCAACCAGAATTGTAATACAACTTCATTAAAGTACATGAGCAAAGAAATAAAGGAGGTCTAAAATTGATGACTCAAGAGCTGTAAAATGTCATTTTAACTTGGTAGACAATATTAGAAGAAAGCAGAAACCAGAAATGGAATGGCAGATAAGGGTCAGTGGCTGCTGATTTTGTTTTATAGTGCTATCTGACTAAGTATCTACATGGATTATTTTTGATAAAAATCTTAAAATACAGAATATTCGTGGAGTCCCCTCTGTGGCAGATACTATATGCTGGTCCACATACCACCACTCTCAACCACCATTTTCCTTGTCTTGAGAGGTTGGGAATAAATATTCAATTTCACAGCCTCCCTTGCAGAAGGATGGCCACATGCCACCGTATGGCCAAAACCAAAACATACAAGAAAGAAGAGGATTTCAAATCCTACATAGGAAGAAAACACCTCACAAACAGAAAGCGTTTTCCTCTTGCCCCATATTCCTATCTGAATGTGGATAGTCAACATCAGTAGTCAACACTGAGGACAAAACTCACATACTGAGGTCAGCAGAGCGGAAAGACAGAAAGAGCCTGGATTCTTGGCATGGGCTACCTGACTCCAGACTCCTTGTTATGTAGGGTTTTTTAAAATTTAAATCCTATTTATTTAAACCACTGCAGTTGAGTCTTCTCTTACCAGTTATTATAATAGGCCCTGGGAACCAGTTTTCTCATGTCAATTATTATTATGATAGGCACTGGGGAACAAAGATGAAGAAAACAGCTCCCCAAAAGCTTACTATCTAATAGAGTAAACATTACCAATAAACAACTATAATACCAAATAAAATGCACTACTGCCAAAATGTGGAGAAGTCAGAGGAAGGAGAGATCATATCCAGCTGCAACATGAGGGAAGGCTTCTCCTGACTTCTATGGGCCCTGCAGAACTGAGGGAGTTTTAACAAAAATGTACATTCCATATTAAAGAAATACCACAAAAAAAAACAACAACCCAGAAACAGACTCACAGATATAGAAAACAAACTTGTGGTTACCTAAGGAGAGAGAGAAGGGAGAAAGGACAAATTAAGGGTGGGTATGGGATTAACAGATAAAAACTACTATGTATAAAATAGATAAGCAACAAGGATATACCTTAGAGCACAGGGAATTATACCCACCATCTTGTAGTAACCTATAATGGAATATAATCTGCAAAAATTACTGAATCACTATGCTGTACACCTGAAACTAACACGGTATTATAAATCAACTATACTTCAATTTAAAAAAAAAAAGAAAAGATAAGAAAAGAAAAGACATAGCACAGCAAATGTGCAGGGAAGGTACAGAGAATTTTCAAGGAAAGCAAGTGCTTCTGTGCTCAAAGACCTAGTTTCAAATCTCAACCACATAATTTACCAGGTTTGTCACCTTGGAGACCGTATTGTATTTGTTATATATATTTATGTATATATAAATTATATATATTTATGTAAATATAAATATATATATATAACTGGCAAAGGATTACTCTCCAGAATTCATATTCATAAAGAACTCCTACATAAAAGTAAAGAAAGATAAACTACCCAACAGAAAATCAGGCAAAAGACACAAACAAGCACTTCATAGAAAAAGAAATCTAAAAAGCCAATAAACTTATGAAAAATGTTCAACCTCATTAGTAATGAGGGAAATGTAAATTTAAAATCACAATAAGACCACAGTAAGATTCACACTTCCCATACTGGCAAAGATTTTTTTTTTAAATCTGACAAAAACTGCTGGGCAGAATGAAGAACAAACAGATTACTTATACATTGCTGATAAGAGTATAAATTAATACAACAATTTTGAAAAAAATCAGTATTATAGTATTTGACTTCCAGGTATATAGGTTAAAGAAACTCTTATACATATGTGCCAGGAAAAATATAACAAAAAAATGCTCATAGCAATAATGCTTTTAATAGGAAAAAGAAATCAACTCAAGTGTTCATTGACAGTAGAATGAATAATTGTATTCTTTATACATGCAACAGTTTAAAGCCATAAAAATGAATGAAATATACTTACATGCAGTAACATAGATCAATTCAAGAACAAAAGGCCAGGTGAAAACACTCAAGTTGCAGAGGAATGCATATAGCAGGATTTTATGTTTACATTGTTTAGAGATCTACATATATGATAAAACTACAGAAAGCAAGAGAATGATTAACACAAAAATCAAGATAATGATTACCCCTCTTAAAAGGAAGGGTGGAATTGGGGAAGGGTCTCTAAGGTACTTCAAAAGGAATATTCTTTTTCATAAACTAGGTGATAGATTCTTGGACAATTGTTGTAGCATTATTCATGGTACTTTACACATATTTTATATATATTTTTAGCCTATTCCATAATTTAAATCATTATTTTAACTACATAGAATACACTTTGGACCAGACTCATCCTTAACCACAGTAAAAAAACAGAAAAGACAGAAAATGATGCAGATAATTTGAGATAGAAAGAAAGTGATTGAAACAAATATAAATCTTTTAAGTCAACTAAGTCCGGTTTTGTTACAAAAAATAAGGAAGGTGGAATTCACTCCATTGTACATGCTCTCAAATATCAGAATATCTGTCATGTTCCAGAAACTACTCTGGGTGATTAGATACAAATGTGAAGAAAAGACAGAATCCCTGTCCCCAGAGAACTTTAATGCTAATGAGAAGTCCAAAGCAATAGGGGAATAAAAACGTTTCAGATCAGCCAACGGGAAGATAAAAACTCAACAAGCAATGTTAAGCAGAGTAGAGGCCCAACCCAACACAGAAACATCAGAAAGATTTCAATTCTGTTCTAACAACACTCAGAAACCCAAAAGAGAAGAAAATTCACTTTGGAAAGTTCTAATTTGGAATTCTAAAAGATAATTTTCATGTTGACTTACAATAATACATGCTGGTCTCGAAAGCTTATCATCACTTCTGATAGGGTACATCAATGCTCACACTAATCTAGAGGCCACTGTTCAGGAAATACAGCCACCCAGAGTTCAAATACAAGTCCCCAGCTGGAACAGACCTCAGAGAGCCCTCCTAGATTTGAGGAAAGTAGCTCATTACAGCACCTTCACTCCCCGAAAGACAACATAATTCTCAGAGCCTCAACCAGATAATTTTAACTAAAATCAGACAGCAGAAAAGCAATGAAATGCATTGAAAGCATCAAGAAGGGAAACAAGAGAAGAAAAGAAACATGGGAAGAAAAAGAAAGTACTATAAAAGTAAACAGTAACTATAAAAGGCACAGCAGTCTAAGGCATTGAGTATGAGAACACCAATAGTCTCACATACCTTCAGCATTGCTGTCAAAACACAGCACAATAAATGTTGTTCACGGTCATTTTAAAAAAGGTTAAATTATAACCAAAATATTCTGTTTAAGAAGTTAGGGACACAGGGCATGTAATCATAAGAAATGCAGCATAAAGCACTCCTTTTAAACAGAGAAAAACAATCCAATTTTAAAACAAAAGCAATTTTTAAGTAAGGGGGCAAATGATAGGACAGACAATTTCACAAAAGAGGGAAACTAAATGGTCAAGAAATCGAATTTTTTTTGGTTTTGCCTCATTTTTATTTATTTTTTTCAAGAATTCTATTAAACCTATCAGCATTCAGGGAAATGATAATCCAAAAAGAGAGATTACTTTACCCCATCAAATCAGTTTAAAAATTTAAAACCAAAAGTTGACAAAGTAAAATGAACCCTCGTGTCCTGTCAGCGGGAATATGAACCGGCACAATCAATTTGGAAAGCAGCTTGACAATAGTGAATAAAATTAAAGCTGTGCATACCCACAACTCAGTGATTCTATTCCTAGGTACACACTATAGAGCAGGGGTCCCCACCCGCCGGGCCGCGGCCTGGTAGGAACCGGGCAGCACAGCAGGAGGTGAGCGGCGGGCAAGCGAGCGAAGCTTCATCTGCCACCCCCCATCGCTCCCCATCGCTCGCATTGCCGCCCGAACCATCCCCGCCCCCGACCGTGCAAAAACTGTCTTCCACGAAACCAGTCCCTGGTGCCAAAAAGGTTGGGGACCGCTGCTATGGAGAAACTCTTGCACATATGTATGTGGACACATAAACAATGCCACAGTAAACATGACAGTAAAAAATTAAAACCCTAAATGCCCATTAACAGGACAATGAATAAAGAAAGTATGATATAATCATACAATGGAATACCATAGAGCAATCAAAATAAATTAATAAAAGTTACAGATGTCCATACAAACAACTCTCACTTGTAATGGTAGCTATGAAGAATATATATAATACGGATAATGAGGATCTGTATATGTTTACTAAAGATGTATATATCATGTGATATCATTTATGTAAAGAGAAACACATGCAAAATATTATTATGTACTGTAATTTATGTACATATACTTATGCTGTAAAAGTATAAAAACATAATTGCGATGCAAAAACTACATTCAGGGTAATGGATACTTTTGGAAAGAAAGACAAAGGGAAGATGACATCAAGAAGGATACATGAGGCTTCAACTGAATTAGTAACAATTTCTTGGAAAACAGATATGAACCCAAGATCACAAAATGTTAAGATTAGATAGCAGGAGTTGGTAGGTTAATGGGTGTCTGTTCTCTACACATATCCGAAAAGATCCATGCTTTTAAAAATGACCTCTTTAAAAACAAAAAACTAAAGTAACTGACAATTCCTAAAAAAAACCCAAAAACATTCCTTGGCTCGCCACGCTCGTTCCTCACCACCCTTGTCCTTACACCACCCCCGATGTGAAATACATAAATGAATAAATCAAGGTATGTTCTTCTCAGGCAGGGTGAAAAATCAGTCGTGAAAAAAGTATTAGGCAGGGCACAGTTTCTGCAGTGCAAATACCTAGGTTCACACCCAGTTTTGCCACTTGCAAGATGTGTGAACTAGAGCAAAGCCTTTAACCTTGGTCTCCTCTTCGTCTGTGACACAAAGACAGTAACAGCACTACTGTACAGGGTAGTTGATGATTTAATGAGAATGCACAGGTAAAGCACCGCCTGAATTATACTATTACTAATAGTAATCATAACTGAGTAAAAGTATAGGAAGTCTCAGGCCCTGCCTCAAAAGATTAGAGTGGTTTGTTCACAATCTTTTGAATGGCTTACAGGGGACATTGCTAAAAATAGCAGGGTCAAATGTCTTCTCGCAATGACCACCTGAAACTAAAATGTTTCCAAAGAAATTACTCCACAGTTCTAGATCCATGTGGCTTGCTTAGCATTTCTTTTGAAAAGAGCAAATATAGAGTCAAAATATAGACTAGTACAGGTAAAAAATTATCACACAGTAGAACTAAAGAAAACAATCTTTCAATTAAAACATTATTGAAAAGAACGCCTATTCCTTATGGCACACAAATATCAGATGACTATCCATCCTGTTCCCTTTGTCTTTTTCCTTTTTAGTTTCAGAATATAAAAAACTAACAAATCTATTTTCTGAACAAATTCATTTACAGAGACAAATTTCCCTTCTGACCTGTACATTAGTGAACTGATGCGGTACTATGTTGACTAATGCCTGCTGCTTATAACAGTATCTTTCTACAGGGAATTCTGGATGAAATCTTTCTTTTTTTTAATCTACACTGAAGTCCTATAGATCTCTTATTTAATCTTTAAAACCTTATTTGATTTTTGCATCTAATAATCATGGCCCACAATACCAAATGTAGTATTATAAATAACAAATGGGGTAAATGGATCCCTTGGTCTGAGAAGAAACAGCTCTCACTTTAAAAATGTTTATGTTCTGAAAAGTTAGGCAGGAAAAAAGAACAAATTTTTATCAATAGAATACTTAATAATTATCATGTAAAGGGTCTTCATTTTCACATACCCAGTTTCCTTAAGGATATACAACCATAGTGTCAAATTCTTTATTTCAAAACCAGATACAAAACAAAGCACAAGCCAGATATGTGCAGGGTGCTAAAAAGTAGCAACAACTGAGCAGAAGATGGATTTTGACAATCCTGTTCCCAAAATCAATCAGATTAATTCAGTACTGTACATTTAAGAATCAAATTTGTCTTTTCCATAGGTATGTGGAATTTTAGCCACACGGCACATAAAATATATCTTGTATAGCAAAAAGGTAGAAAGTCACTTATACATTAAAATGATCCATTAAAAAAAATTTTGCAGAATCTTTTCACAGATACTCTTTTTCAAAAAGAAACCATGAATCATTTCAGATTCCAGACTTTTAACTATTCAGCAATATTAGAAAAAGTATTTATGAAAGACATTTCAATTTTCAAAAATCAATCAACATTATAAGTTCTGTGGGAGAAAGTGGTAACCTTATTACCTTAAACTTTAGTATTATTATAATATAAACCTGATCATTATTCAAATTTTCTACTTATTTATCTTCTTTTAAAACTGAAGATCAATATGATCCAAAAGTATGCACATTATTCCTAGTGGATAGAGGTGACATTCATCTACTGACTGTGTTTCTATTCTAAGTAAATTAATCCAATTAGTGGGTACCACTATGTATCACAAAAAAGAAACATGTGGTTTGCTGGAGACAGTCACAATTTGATGGGGAGACAAACAAGTATATAACTACAATGCAATATAACACATGTAATTAAAGAGAGGTAAAAGGAGTTAGGAACACAAGGAAGTAGCAAATATAGGAGCACGGAAACTGAAAAACTATCAGGGAAGATTTCAAAGAAGAGAAGATGGTAAAGTTTGAGCTGAGTCTTTCAAAGTACAGAGAAACTTCTGGGCTGGGGGGATAATGATAGCTGCCGGATTTCAAATCTCATTCACCCTCAAAAACAAACAAACAAACAAAAAAACACAACACCATAAAACCAACAAAGAGGATTTAAAACCACATATGACCCATGCCTTCAGCAGCACCAGGGAACAAAGACTACTACAACCTTTAAAAGACCTGTAATTGAAAAACAGACCAAATTCGACAGAGTTCCCACCAACCCCACAGCAAGTCTGCAGGTTTAGAGACAGGGAGGGACACATAAGAGCCACTGAAAAAGAGTAGAGGGGCACCCAGGGCTTAGACAAAGCAAGACAAAAATCATCCCCAGAGAGGGTCCAACAATAAAAGACAAAATACTACACGCAGGTCAGGACTTGGTACTTTAAAGTGCTGGCTAGGAAAGAGGCTTGAGAGTCAGTGGGATCCGACAGAAATCAGGGAAGCACAGCTTCTGAGGGCAAACCAGACAGAGAAGGGGAGGCACCCTTGGAAACAGGGCAGTGAAGGGAAAGGGGACAAGAGGGGGAAAATTAAGGATGCCACAGAAACAAAAGAGAAACAAGAGCTATCCCACCCCTTCCCCTAACACCATCCAAAAAGCACAGAGGAGGGTGCCATGGAATTCTCTAAGAAGGGAAAGAACAGATGCAAGAAAGCAAAAAGCAGGCCACAGACACAGAAAACTACTGTTAAAAAAAACCAGAAAATGCTAATAAAAGCATTTCAGCTGATAAACCCTTCCCCTTCCAAAAGAAAAGCCACAAAGCTGAAGAAAACAGTAACACAACACTCCAAACTGAATTAAAATCTTCACACAAGCATTTGAAATATGGAAACAAAACAAAACAAAACAAAACAGTCCTGAGGCAGAAATACAAAAACTAAGAACAGAAATGAGCAAACAAACAACAACCAAAAAAGGAAGAAAGGAAACAAGAGTTGACTGAACTCAGAAAAGAAACAGAAACGAAAGTACACAGACATTTTTCAAATAGACTGTGAGGGGTGCATCCCCCAACAATGAATCCCAGGAAAAGGAGAGGAACTTATTGGCAAAGGGATGGGTACATTCATGGCACAACGTGTAGACTAGAGAACTCTCAACAACCCCTACGGGCTGGCAGGTAGGGCCAGCTCACTGAGGACTTTGACAGACAAGCTACCTAAGGCCGATTGATTTCACCTTCAAAGGTGGAGAGGCAGTATAATCAAGGAAGAAGAGAACCTGTTTTGGATTCAGATGAACTCAGTTTAGAACTCAAGTTCTACCATTTACTAAAGCTGTGGTGAGCAATTATTTTTACCACTGTAAGCCCCTTATTTGTAATCTGTGATTGGGTGGGTGGGTGGGTGGGTGGATGCATGAACAGTAGGTAGGCAGATGGATGGATGGATGGACAGACACATACACACACAACAACAACAACAGTTGTACCTGTCTGAGTCTGAGTTCCTCCCAAAAGCAGAGAATCAGAAAAGGACCTGTAAATAGGTAATTTCATTGGAAAGAAAAGGACCAAGGAGGCTGAAACTGGAAAGGAGCAGGAGTCAATACAAGTGTACCTTATTGAGACGCTCACTGCTCTGGGCAACTGGAGCTCAATCTTGCCAAGACTCTCTGAGGAATGACTGGAAAGCTCTTAGAACTGTCTGTGCAAAGACAGGGAAAAGCATTCCTCCACTGGCTCCTGCCCCATCTGGTTAAGGGCTGCCCTAGGGGGAGCATTAACTTCCAGGCACTTCCAGGCTGAACAAGCCTCTGTGCCCTCCTACCTGTATCTCCTGCTGGGTGGACCTTGGAGAAGCCCTGGAGCAGAAAGGAAAAGATGTATACTTGAGGAAAAGTGAGTACACTTGAGGTAAGACACTGTTGGGGCAAAGTGAGTCAAGGCCTGCATGGAAGAGTATGAAGATGATGTGAGGTGGCGCTTCAGAGGCAACTGATAGAGTGCAGCTCAAATCCCCTCCTGCTTCCATTAAATGTAAATCAGTCATTGAATATACATGTATCAAATCATCACTGTACACCTTAAACTTACACAATGTTATATGTCAGTATATCTCAATAAAGCTGGAAAATAAATAAATCGGTCATTGAGTTTTTTTTTTTACTTTGTTATTTTATTTTACTTTTTTATACAGCAGGTTCTTATTAGTTATATATTTTATACATATTAGTGTATATATGTCAACCCCGATCTCCCAATTGGTCATTGAGTCTTAAAGGATGAACTAATGTTGCTACTACTTAATAGTGACAGGGAGGAGCTTATCTTGAACTCAAGGGCTTTACTAGGATTTTTCTTGTTACTTCCAACCTAGTGAACAATGCTCAAGAGGCATCTGCAGCAACGATAGTCCAACAAAGGCAAGGCAACTGAAGGCTAAGATCCATCAGACATTAAGGTCTAAATCATACAAGACAAGTAACATCCTGGTTGGTGGTCCATTTTTCTGGCCCCATGACCTATTAGCCATCACCCCAGAGCTCGGTGGGTCAGGGCACCCTGAATGCCACTCTGGCCCATGATGGTAATGACATCCACCTTGCCCCTGATGGTAAGTGACACGATGTGGCCTCTGTTATTCCACAACCCCATCATTTCTATGGATACTAGGGAACCCAGTTCCATGAAAGCATTTAAATCTCCCTCAAAATGTCCAGAGCCCAGAAGGGAGTTCAGGGAAACGCAATTCCAGTGTAGCTCAACTGACGTAGTATAAACAAACCCAAAGAAGGTATAGAGCTCTACCGCCCTTAGCACAAAAGCCTGGGCCTGCTTTTTTAGCATCATCTGTCCTATGGCTGCAGGCGATGAGGAGCTTCTCAAATGCTGCCACAGAGGCCCTCTTCTCCCAGCGTGCCCTGCATTGATGACTAGCTGACCTAAGTCTGCCGTTTTCTTGTTTTCAAGGTTTCCAAAGGTAAAATAGGTCAGTCAACTTCAGTCTTTCCAATTACCAGTCCCCATACCACTCAAGTCCCAGAGCCATGGCATAACCCAACACTTACCTTCTACACGGTGCTAGTCCAAATCCCAATGCCCTGCAGTGGGGGTCTTAGTAACTGTTCTGTCACACATGCCGAGGTTCTCACCCCCCACTACCGCCAGCAATGTGTCTTTGTTGCAGTCTCACCCGTAGGTGATCCACTCCAATGTCCCGTCCAAGGTATGCTTTCTAGAGCCACTATAGATGCTGCCTTAGCCAGGACTCACGTGCAAGTGGTTCATTTGGAAGGTAATCCCAGTGAGAAGGAGTGAGGAAGAACTCAGGAGAGTGAAAGAGAGAAAAAGAAAAAGCCGATACAAGGATGCATTATCAACTCAATCTAATGTGGACCTTTTGAGGAACTTATGGGATGCCTCTCAGAATTCTCCACTTTAGGATCAATACAGAGAAGCATTTAGAGTCGTCCCTTGGTGTTCACAGGGGAATTGGTCCCAGGAGCCATCTCCTCCACCAAAATCATCTGAGGATGCTCAACCCCCTTACATAAAATGGTGTAGTATTTGCATATAACCTACACAATCCTCCCGTATACTTTTTTTTTAACATCTTTATTGGAGTATAATTGCTTTACAATGTTGTGTTAGTTTCTGCTGTACAACGAAGTGAATCAGCTACATGCATACATATATCCCGATATCCCCTCCCTCTTGCATCTCCCTCCCACCCTCCCTATCCCACCCCTCTAGGTGGTCACAAAGCACTGGCTGATCTCCCTGTGCTAGGCGGCTGCTTCCCACTAGCTATCTGTTTTACATTTGGTAGTGTGTATATGTCAATGCTACTCTCACTTTGTCCCAGCTTATACTTCCCCCTCCACGTGTCCTCAAGCCCATTCTCTACGTCTGCATCTTTATTCCTGTCCTGCCCTTAGGTTCATCAGAACCATTTTTTTTTGATTCCATATATATGTGTTAGCATATGGTATTTGTTTTTCTCTTTCTGACTTACTTCACTCTGTATGACAGACTCTAGCTCCATCCAGCTCACTACAAATAACTCAATTTCGTTTCTTTTTATGGCTGAGTAATATCCCATTGTATATATGTGCCACATCTTCTTTACCCATTCATCTGTCAATTGACACTTAGGTTGCTTCCATGTCTTGGCTATTGTAAATAGTGTTGCAATGAACACTGTGGTACATGACTCTTTTTGAATTATGGTTTTCTCAGGGTATATGCCCAGTGGTGGGATTGCTGGGTCATATGGTAAATCTATTTTTAGTTTTTTAAGGAACCTCCATATTGTTCTCCATAGTGGCTGTATCAATTTACATTCCCACAAAGAGTGCAAGAGGGTTCCCTTTTCTCCACACCCTCTCCAGCATTTATCGTTTGTAGATTTTTTGATGATGGCCTTTCTGACCGGTGTGAGGGGATACCTCATTGTAGTTTTGATTTGCATTTCTCTAATGATTAGTGATGTTGAGCATCCTTTCATGTGTTTGTTGGCAATCTGTATATCTTCTTTGGAGAAATGTCTATTTAGGTCTTCTGCCCATTTTTGGATTGCGTTGTTTGATTTTTGATATTCAGCTGCATGAGCTGCTTGTATATTTTGGAGATTAATCCTTTGTCAGTTGCTTCATTTGCAAATATTTTCTCCCATTCTGAGGGCTGTCTTTTCATCTTGTTTATGGTTTCCTTTGCTGTGCAAAAGTTTTTAAGTTTCATTAGGTCCCATTTGTTTATTTTTGTTTTTATTTCCATTTCTCTAGGAGGTGGGTCAACAAGGATCTTGCTGTGATTTATGTCAGAGTGTTCTTCCTATGTTTTCCTCTAAGAGTTTTATAGTGTCTGGCCTTACATTTAGGTCTTTAATCCATTTTGAGTTTATTTTTGTGTATGGTGTTAGGAAGTGTTCTAATTTCATTCTTTTACATGTAGCTGTACAGTTTTCCCAGCACCACTTATTGAAGTGGATGTCTTTTATCCATTGTATACTCTTGCCTCCTTTATCAAAGATAAGGTGACCATATGTGCGTGGGTTTATCTCTGGGCTTTCTATCCTGTTCCATTGATCTATATTTCTGTTTTTGTGCCAGTACCATACTGTCTTGATTACTGTAGCTTTGTAGTATAGTCTGAAGTCTGGAAGCCTGATTCCTCCAGCTCCATTTTTCTTTCTCAAGATCGCTTTGGCTATTCGGGGTCTTTTGTGTTTCCATACAAACTGTGAAATTTTTTGTTCTAGTTCTGTGAAAAATGCAGTTGGTAGTTTGATAGGGATTGCATTGAATCTGTAGATTGCTTTGGGTAGTAGAGTCATTTTCACAATGTTAATTCTTCCAATCCAAGAACATGGTATATCTCTCCATCTGTTTGTATCGTCTTTAATTTCTTTCATCAGTGTCTTATAGTTTTCTGTATACAGGTCTTCTGTCTCCATAGGTAGGTTTATTCCTAGGTATTTTATTCTTTTTGTTGCAATGGTGAATGGGAGTGTTTCCTTAATTTCTCTTTCAGATTTTTCATCATTAGTGTATAGGAATGCAAGAGATTTCTGTACATTAATTTTGCATCCTGCTACTCTACCAAAATCATTGATTAGTTCTAGTAGTTTTCTGGTAGCATCTTTAGGATTCTCTATGTATACTATCATGTCATCTGCAAACAGTGACAGTTTTACTTCTCCTTTTCTGATTTGGATTCCTTTTATTTCTTTTTCTTCTCTGATTGCTGTGGCTAAAACTTCCAAAACTATGTTGAATAACAGT
Source organism: Balaenoptera borealis (assembly GCF_965194805.1). Lineage (NCBI taxonomy): Eukaryota > Metazoa > Chordata > Mammalia > Artiodactyla > Balaenopteridae > Balaenoptera > Balaenoptera borealis. Next base: position 12,985,245 of record NC_138866.1, on the reverse strand, counting down.
GGTGAGAGTGGGTAACCTTGTCTTGTTCCTGATCTTAGAGGAAATGATTTCAGTTTGTCACCACTGAGAACAGTGTTGGCTGTGGGTTTGTCATATATGGCCTTTATTATGTTGAGGTAGGTTCCCTCTATGCCCACTTTCTGGAGAGTTTTTACCATAAATGGGTGTTGAATTTTGTCAAAAGCTTTTTCTGCATCTATTGAGATTATCATATGGTTTTTCTTCTTCAATTTGTTAATATGGTGTATCACATTGATTGATTTGCATATATTGAAGAATCCTTGCATTCCTGGGATAAACCCCACTTGATCATGGTGTATGATCCATTTAATGTGCTGTTGGATTCTGTTTGCTAGTATTTTGTCGAGGATTTCTGCATCTATGTTTATCAGTGATACTGGCCTGTAGTTTTGTGTGTGTGTGTGTGTGTGACATCTTTGGTTTTGGTATTATGGTGATGGGGGCCTCGTGGAATGAGTTTGGGAGTGTTCCTCCCTCTGCTATATTTTGGAAGAGTTTGAGAAGGATAGGTGTTAACTCTTCTCTAAATGCTTGATAGAATTTGCCTGTGAAGCCATCTGGTCCTGGGCTTTTGTTTGTTGGAAGATTTTTAATCACAGTTTCAATTTCAGTGTTTGTGATTGGTCCGTTTATATTTTCTATTTCTTCCTAGTTCAGTCACAGAAGGTTGTGCTTTTCTAATAATTTGTCCATTTCTTCCAGGTTGTCCATTTTATTGGCATATAGCTGCTTGTAGTAATCTCTCATGATCCTTTGTATTTCTGCAGTGTCAGTTGTTACTTCTCCTTTTTCATTTCTAATTCTGTTGATTTGAGTCTTCTCCCTTTTTTTCTTGATGAGTCTGGCTAACGGTTTATCAATTTTGTTTATCTTCTCAAAGAACCTGCTTTTAGTTTTACTGATCTTTGCTATTGTTTCCTTCATTTCTTTTTCATTTATTTCTGATCTTATCTTTATGATTTCTTTCCTTCTGCTAACTCTGGGGTTTTTTTGTTCTTCTTTCTCTAATTGCTTTAGGTGTAAGGTTAGGTTGTTTATTTGAGATTTTTCTTGTTTCTTGAGGTAGTCTTGTATTGCTATAAACTTCCCTCTTAGAACTGCTTTTGCTGCATCCCATAGCTTTTGGGTCATTGTGTTTTCATTGTCTTTTGTTTCTAGGTATTTTGTGATTTCCTCTTTGATCTCTTGGTTATTTAGTAGTGTACTGTTTAGCCTCCATGTGTTTGTATTTTTTACAGTTTTTTTTCCCTGTAATTGGTATCTAGTCTCATAGCGTTGTGGTCAGAAAAGATACTTGATACGATTTCAATTTTCTTAAATTTACCAAGGCTTGATTTGTGACCCAAGATATGGTCTATCCTGGAGAATGTTCCATAAGCACTTGAGAAGAAAGTGTGTTCTGTTGTTTTTGGATGGAATGTCCTATAAATATCAATTAAGTCCATCTTGTTTAATGTATCATTTAAAGCTTATGTTTCCTTATTTATATTCATTTTGGATGATGTGTCCATCCGTGAAAGTGGGGTGTTAAAGTCCCCTACTATTATTGTTACTGTCAATTTCCCCTTTTATGGCTGTTAGCATTTGCCTTATGTATTGAGGTGCTCCTATGTTGGGTGCATAAATATTTACCATTGTTATATCTTCTTCCTGGATCGATCCCTTGATCATTATGTAGTGTCCTCCTTTGTCTCTTGTAATAGTCTTTATTTTAAAGTCTATTTTGTCTGATATGAGAATTGCTACTCCAGCTTTCTTTTTATTTCCATTGGCATGGAATATCCTTTTCCATCCCCTCACTTTCAGTCTGTATGTGTCCCTAGGTCTGAAGTGGGTCTCTTGTAGACAGCATATGTATGGGTCTTGTTTCTGTACCAATTCAGCTAGTCTTTGTCTTTTGGTTGGAGCATTTAATCCATTTACATTTAAGGTAATTATCATTATGTATGTTCCTGTGACCATTTTCTTAATTGTTTTGGGTTTGTTTTTGTAGGTCTTTTCCTTCTCTTGTGTTTCCTGCCCAGAGAAGTTCCTTTAGCATTTGTTGTAAAGCTCGTTTGGTGGTGCTGAATTCTCTTAACTTTTGCTTGTCTGTAAAGGTTTTAATCTCTCCGTCGAATCTGAATGAGATCCTTGCTGGGTAGAGTAATCTTGGTTGTAGGTTTTTCCCTTTCATCACTTTAAATATGTCCTGCCACTCCCTTCTGGCTTGCAGAGTTTCTGCTGAAAGATCAGCTGTTATCCTTATGGGGATTCCCTTGTATGTTATTTGTTGCTTTTCCCTTGCTGCTTTTAATATTTTTTCTTTGTATTTGATTTTTGATAGTTTTATTAGTATGTGTCTCGGCATGTTTTTCTTTGGGTTTATCCTGTATGGGACTCTCTGCACTTCCTGGACTTGATTGGCTATTTCCTTTTCCATGTTAGGGAAGTTTTCAACTATAATCTCTTCAAATATTTTCTCATACCCTTTCTTTTTCTCTTCTTCTTCTGGGACCCCTATAATTCGAATGTTGGTGCCTTTAATATTGTCCCAGAGGTCTCTGAGACTGTCCTCAATTCTTTTCATTCTTTTTTCTTTATCCTGCTCCCTGGCAGTTATTTCTACCATTTTATCTTCCAGCTCACTTATCCATTTTTCTGCCTCAGTGATTCTGCTATTGATTCCTTCCAGATTATTTTTAATTTCAGTTATTCTGTTGTTCATAACTGTTTGTTTGCTCTTTAGTTCTCCTAGATCCTTGTTAAATGTTTCTTGTATTTTCTCTATTCTGTTTCCAAGATTATGGATCATCTTTACTATCATTACTCTGAATTCTTTTTCAGGTAGGTTGCCTATTTCATCTTCATTTATTTGGTCTTGTAGGTTTTTACCTTGCTCCTTTGTCTGTAACATATATTTTTGTCATTTCTTTTTTTTTTTTTTTTTCTTGATGGGTGGGGCTGTATTCTTGTCTTACTGGTTGTTTGGTCTGAGGCATCCAGCACTGGAGTTTGCAGGCAGTTGGATAGAGCCAGGTCTTGGTGCTGAAATTAGGGCCTCTGGGAGGCCTCACTCCGATTAACAGTCCCTGGGGTCTGAGGTTCTCTCTTAGTCCAGCGGTTTGGACTCAGAGCTCCCACCACAGGAGCTCGGGCCTGACCTCCGGCCTGGGAACCAAGATCCCGCAAGCTGGTCATGGTAGCTAGGGTCCTGGCAGGATTAAAACCTGCAAAGTTGGAGGAAAAAGCACCCTTCAACATGAGAGTATGTGGTTCCTGAGGGCTACCCAGACGTCTTACGTTCAGTAGGCAGTTGGGCGTAACTGATAAGGAACTCAAGAAAGAGACATAAGCTGAAAATAGAGACATGGATGGTAGTTCAAGCCATGATATTTGATTTCCCAGGAAGAGTATATGCAGAGTTAGAGGAAAAGAGGGCTGACAACAGATTACCAATATGTAAGAGACAAGTACAGGGATGGAGGCCAGTGAAAGAGGGAGATGCGGCAGTCAGTGACAGAGCAGAGCCAGGAGGAGGAGCACAGTATCACTGGGTAAGGGAAGGGCAGAGCCCATGCTCAAGCGCCAACCACTCTAAAGGGGTTAAGTAAGATTAAGCAGAGACATTTCTACCAGATTATGAGAACCGGGAGACATTAGTAACTTTAAAGAGAACACTTTTGGCGGGGAGATTGAGTTGGAAGCCTGATGGTACAGCACATCAAAGAGTGAACGGAAGATAAAGAAGCAGGAACAGCTGGTATAAACTGCTCTCTCAACATCTGGTGGGAAAGGGAATGATAGCAAAAACTAGAGAGCCACGGAGGATTTTTTTTTTTTTTTAACAAGATGGTTCAACTGTGTTTGTGGGAAGAGGAGCCTGAGGATCAGGGAAAGAGGGGAAAAAATAGAGTGAGTTCTCTGAAGATTCAAAAAGAGGTGTGAGAGCACAATATGACTCAATCATCTTCATTTAACACGCCTGGATTTGTTCTTCACATACCAACTAGGAAATACGTAGTTAGCATCTAATTTACTGGGACCAAACCAATGAAGTTGTAAAATAACTTTTCTTGTAAAACCTTGCCTTTTCTTACTCAACGATGCAAAAACATAAGCATCTTGGACTAATTTAGTTTCAGTCAAAAGGTGACAATTGTATGCAGTGAGAAAAAAATCTTTCTCTGCTATTTCAGTTCTTTTTTCCCTTTTTGTCAGGGAGAAATAATTTATAAAACACTTTACCAGATAAACTCTCATTTGGGGGTGTCCAGCATTGTACTGACAGCACATACACAACTCTGAAATCTAAAATCTTTAACCCCTGTCTGCAGGGTCCAGTTAGCCCCATCCTGAGGACTACGTGAGACCTTGAAACTAAGCTAAGTAGCTAGCACATTAGGTTCCTTTTAACTGCCCTGTGGTAAGCTATTCTGAAGCTGTTTAGATTTGTGGTTGGGCCTCAAACCATGTCTCTGGACAACATTCTGCTGGAGGCAGAACAAAGTTATATTTAATATCCGTGTACTTTAAAACAATGCTGCCCACTTTTTCTCTTATTGCTGGGGTCACTTGCCCTTAAGACTCACTGTACTTTCAGTGTATAAAACAGCAGTGTTTACTTATCCAATTGATTCTGCAATTACATGATTAAGCCAATATGAAAACTGAGTCAATAAGAAAAGAAATGCTTATAAAGCAGTAACAAACAGCCTTTTTTTCCAATACATGTACCAAATAAATTTAACTAGGAAGAAGAACTGAACTAAATATAAAACACTTCAAAAAGAAGAAAAAGAACATTATGCTTACTAAGAATTTTGGCATGATCCAGAGAACACGTTCAGGGAATGACCTCTGTGGAAAGCACGGAAGCATTTCAATGGCTATGCCTGAAAACCTCTTTCTGTACGTTGTTCTACAACATTCTACCATAAACTTTCATCTTATAGTACGTGAATTCTGTGTCGGGACTTCCCTGGTGGTCCAGTGGGTAAGACTCCGTGCTCCCAATGCAGGAGGCCGGGGTTGGATCCCTGGTCGGGGAACTAGATCCCGCATGTATACCGCAACAAAGATCCCGCGTGCTGCAACTAAGACCTGGTGCAGCCAAAATAAATTAATTAATTAAATATTGAATTCTGTGTCAATTTTTTGTGTTTTTCTGTATCTAAAAAAATTTTAAAGACCAGAATAACACTTTTTTAAAACAATGAAGCTATTTTTCTCTTCTTGAATAAAGAATTGCCTTTCTTCACAATTCAGAGAAGAAACAAAAAATCCATGTGCTCAAAACTCCCGCATCTTCCTGCCACCAAATCTACAAATGCACCTGTATCTGCCCTCTCTTCCCTATCATAATAGAAGCAATGGGCCTTCTCCTAGCAGAGGCCAATTGCTCCCCTCCGATCCCCATGTCACCCTTCTCAGGGACCTTGGTGCCCTCAGCTATCCCCCCTTGTTTTGTACTTTCAGTATCTCTCTTTCTGTTTCTCCCTCTCTCTCTTTCTCTGTAATGGATTCACACTAAATGTGTTCTAGCATCACTCATCTTAAAATAACAAAAAATAACCCTCCCCCTGAACCACACATTCCCCTCTGGCTAAGTCTCTCTCTTTAATCCCCTCCGGAACCAAGCCTCTCAAAAGTTTTCACTTGCATCCACTCCTCAACCCATTCCAATCTGGCCTCTCCCACCAAATCTCCACTAAAATTGCTCTTGATAAGGTCATTAGCTGCTCAGTCACATCTGACACATACCCCTTGAAGCACTTTTTCCTCCTTGCCTTCCCCAACACCACAACTTTCCTAGGTTTTCTTCTGGTTTTTTTTTCCTGGCTGTTCCTCCTCTGTATTCTCTCTCAGCAACTCCTTTCCAATCCGTCCTCTACATTTTGGAGTTTTCAGGGCCCAGTTCTGAGTCCTCTTCCTTTTTCCATTTGACAATTTCTCCTAAGATGATCTCTCTACACCTGGGCTTTAAAAGTCATCTAAATGCCAGTGATGCTAGAACTTTTACCTGCAGCCCAGACATCTTTTCTGAGCTCCAGACCCATGTCCCACTGATGAATGAAAGCACAATAGTTTAGATGAGCCTGGGGGCCAGACCACTTGGGCTTCAAAACTAGTCCTTCTACTTACTTCCGGGGTAATCCTGTGCAAGTTGGTGACCTTTACAGTTTCCCCATCTGTAAAATTGGAATAATAATAACAGTACCTACTTCATAAGTTATTGTGTGGATTAAGTGAGTTGATAAAAGCACCTATTGATCCTTTGTAGCACATAGCAAGGTTTCATTACCATGATTACTATTACCATATGTGTCCATTAGAATATGTCAAAGGTATCTCAAAACTTGACCTGTATACAACTGGGTCCTATCTTTTCTGCCCACTCCAAATGCAACTCCCCTGGTTCACCATCTGTGAGTTCTAAGGCAGAATTCTAAGATGACCCCAATGACCCTTTGCATGACCTCCTTCCCTTGAGTGACTGAATAAGATGAAATATCACTCTTAGAATAAAGGGATTTGGGGCTTCCCTGGTGGCGCAGTGGTTGAGAGTCTGCCTGCTAGTGCGGGGGACATGGGTTCGGGCCCTGGTCCGGGAGGATCCCACATGCCGCGAGGCGGCTGGGCCCGTGAGCCACAACTGCTGGGCCTGAGTATCTGGAGCCTGTGCTCCGCAGCGGGAGGGGCCGCGGCGGTGAGAGGCCCGCGCGCCGCGATGAGGAGTGGCCCCCGCTTGCCGCGACTAGAGAGAGCCCTCGCGCAGCAACGAAGACCCAACACAGCCAAAAATAAATAAATAAATTTAAAAAAAAAAAGAAACTGCTTTCTTAAAAAAAAAAAAAAAAAAAAAAAAGAATAAAGGGATTTTGTTGTAGATGTAATTAAGGTCCCAACTCAGTTGACCTCATGATGGGAAGATTGTCTAGGTAGTCTGACCTAATCACATGAAGCCCAGAGAAGATCTGGAAGTCAGAGAGTCAAAGCACGAGAAGCATGTGACACACCTTTGATGCCTGAAGATGGAGGGGCCAAATGAGAAGGAATGCAGATGGCCTCTACCAGCCAACAGAGGCCCCCGGCCGACAGCCATCGAGGAAACTGAGACCTCAGACCAATGACTACAGGAACGCAAATCTGGCAACTACAGCAATGAGCTTAGAAGTGGACTTTCACCCAAAGCCTCCAGACAAGCACTCTGTATGGCTACCATCTTAATTTCAGCCATGCCATGGAAAATTTTAACTTACCAAATTGTGAGCTGATAAATGGGTGCTATTACAAGCCACTAAGTTTGTGGTGATTTGTTATGTGGCCACTGAAAATTAATACACCATTTGAACAAATGGTACCTTCAAACATATGTTTGTTCCAGCTCGAAAATCCCATATCACTACCACACCAAGTTCTGCTGATTCTATCTCCTAAATATATCTCAAACATATTCATGATTCTTAACCTCTAATTGTTACCCAAACTTGTATATTCCATCTGAACTTCAGCAATAGCCTCCTAACTGGTCTCCCTTCAGACAATCTTTCCTTCCATCCTCCTCACAGCAAGGGAGTCATTTTTTACAGTACAAAACTAATCTCTGAAAAATCCTTTAACAGCTTCACACTGCACTCAGGATAATGCCTGAATGCCTTATTATCACCTACAGAACCCTGCACAAACAGCCCTGGCTACCTTCTCAGCCCCATTTCCTGTGACTTTCCTGCTTGGACACGATGCTCATGCCACAAAGGCCTTTATTCCAGTAACCCCAGTGTGCCAAGCCATTTCCCACTTCAGGGCCATCTGTGTTACTTCCTTTGTCAGAAATGCTTAACTGTCCCCCCTACTCTTCACCCCATGATAGCCAGGGCCTCAGCTTGAACATTCCCACTTCCCTCACCCCTCCCCTGAGGCCTGGCCACCCTGTTAGACTTTCTCATAGAACCTGTACTTCTTCACCGTTTATCACAATTGCAATCATATGGTTAGTTGCATGATTATGTATTTAAGGTCTTTCTCTTAGGTATAGTTCAATGAAGATAGAAGCCACGTCTAACTTGTTCCCTGCTAAAACCCAGCATCTGCTATGGTGCCAGGCACACAGTGTCAACAAATGCTTAATGGATGAATAAAACCGTGACTGTTTTGCCCAACTTATATATGACAAAATTACGTCAAAGTTACAAGTTTGATTTGTGTGTGCCCATTAGATTTGTCCTACTCTAGCCCTAATTATGATGTTTCCTTACAAACAAAGGACAGTGGTATAAAAGAAAAATGGGCAACTTCATGGGAAAGGGTTAATGCAAATCTACTGCTAAGTGTTCATGGCCTCTTAATGCAACACCATTCATTTAGATATGAAGGGCAACATTATCCTTATTACGTATTTTAAATAGTTTTTCCTTTAGGAAAAACATGTAATTCCACTCCAGTATTGAAGTGGTTTGAGGACAGAGTACTTCAGTTGACTGAATTTTCCTATTAATGACGGGATATTCCACTAATGTAGAAAACTGCCTGGTACAAAGACAGCCCTGTGTATGACTTCCACCATCTTGCCAATAAAATTTCTTTTTAAAAGTATGCCTTGATTTTATTGATTTCTCCTTATGTATTTTTTTAAAACTCTAAAATGGTATTAATTAATCAGAGACCTCACTTTTTTTTCTTTTTAGAAGAAATATTAAAAATAGCACGAACATCACGACAAAGATTTTATTTAAGCAAAATACTGGGTACAAAGTCAAATATCTTTCCATATTGTCCATCTTACTCATGGTTTGTATCTATGTGTTTGTATATAAATGCATTTAATTATATATTTACTTAATTCCGGTCTTGGCCCAGAAAAGACTTAAGGCAAAATAACTAAAGCATAAGAAAAGAAGAAAGAAAAATAAGAAGAAAGATTAGGGACAGAAAATGACACCAGGAAGAGGCTCAAGATGCATGCCAGACCACAATTTTATGTGGTGTAGGCTTGAGATATGAAGCATTCTAGCCACCAACTTGATAAAAGAGGTCTGCTCCAGGGATCCACTTCACAGCATTCCTATGAAAAACAGAACAGCTGGTCAAAGCAGCTCAGCTAGACTTGGTACTAAGATCGGAAAGGAATGTCTTCTTGGGGATTCCCTAGAGACGACATCATTCTACTTCTACTAAGAATGACATTTGTTACCATTTTCTACTAAATAGTTGTTTAAGTGACTAACTGCTTCACACTGTTATCTTATTCAGTTACCCAAGCCTGGGGCAAAATTATCTCCTGGTTCATCCAATCTTAAGCAAGATGTGTTAGTTCCCTATTGCTGCTGTAAAAAATTACATAAACTTCATGGTTTATGAACAACATAAATCTGTCTTATTATAGTTCTAGAGATCAGAAGTCTCAAACCAGGTCTTAAGGAGCGAAAATCAAGTGACAGTAGAGCTGCATTCCTTTTGGACACTCCAGGGGACTATCTGTTCTTCACCGTCTAGAGCCTGCTCACATGCCTTGGCTCATGGCCCCCTTCCAGCAATGGCTTCAGTCCAATCTCTGATGCCACTGTTGCATCTTCCCTCCCTCTATTTCCATTCTCACAACACCTTCTCTCTGACCTGCTTACCTCCCTCTCATAAGGACCCTGTGATTACATTGGACCCACGTGGATAACTCCCCATCCTTATTCACACCTGCAAGGTCTCTTTGCCATGTACAGAAACATTTACAGGTTAGGACATGGACATCTTGGGGGGAGGAGGTGTATTTTTCGGCCTACCACACAAGACTCTATTTACCTGTTTACAGCTACCTGCAATTTACAAATTGTAATGATGTGTCAGAAAAATAACAATGTAAGGCCAAATTTACATAATAACAGTAAAGCCACAAATGGAAAACTTAATCAAAACTTTTTTTATTTCAAGAGTTAATCATAGAATTCTTTTAAGTACCAAGTTTACCTTCTTTATTCCAAATAATTTGATATACAAAAGTATTATTTACACAATGTTTTGTCAGGAACACACTAGTTATATAAAAAGAAGCACACCGTCACAAAAACTTGAGTGTGAAATAAATAAAACTGCAATACCGAGTACTGTGCCCAAAATCGGGAACTTTAACTCCCTATTCTCCCTGCAGTCACAGGGCAGGGTGCCTACTGAGTACTAAAGAAAAAAAAAAAAAAAGTGAACTAGCCAGCTCACTCACAACTTCAGGAAGGTATAAAGTCCAGAGAACTTCCTTGATTTTTTGGAGGAACAGATATAGTTGAACCCACGGGGGCACTGCTAGAGACAAACATAATGAGGGCAAGATTCTATTTTAGACCCTATTCATCTTCCCTGAAAAACAAGAGGAATGTAGGAGTGCTCATACCATTGAGGTGCACCAAGATCTGTAAATCACTACAGGAGCTCAAAGGAGAAAACTGTGACAACCCCTCCCGCCCACAGCATTTTGAGATTGACATCTCTCAACAGTATATTTAACTGTGAAGCTTCAGTCAACACATGATGCTATTATGCTAGATTTTCCCTAGAGGAATTTTCACCAAGCATTAGCTTCTTTTTCAGGGGAAGAATTCAATCCTGCCCATCAGATCACTTGTGTCTCCAGGAAGCTGAGGTTTCATGATTTTTTCTTGCTTTGCAGTAGAGGTTAATGTTGGGTCTGATACAACAGTTGACTTGTCACCTGAGAAGCTTCCCCCCACCAACCCCCTGCCCCTGTTATAGACTGCAAACACAAAATATTCTTGTATCCCCCTTGATTTAAGGGCTGAGATGCCACCTACTTTGCCCAAATAGATAATTTTCTTTTCTTTTTTTAATTTATTTATTTATTTATTTTTGGCTGTGTTGGGTCTTTCTTGCTGCACGTGGGCTTTCTCTAGTTGCGGCAAGCGGGGGCTACTCTTCATTACATTGGCGGGCTTCTCATTGCAGTAGCTTCTCTTGTTGCGGAGCACGGGCTCTAGGCACATGGGCTTCAGTAGTTGTGTCACGTGAGCTCAGTAGTTGTGGCTCGCGGGCTCTAGAGTGCAGGCTCAGTAGTTGTGGCGCACGGGCTTAGTTGCGCCGTGGCATGTGGGATCTTCCCAGACCAGGGTTCGAACCTGTGTCCCCTGCATGGGCAGGCAGATTCTTAACCACTGCGTCACCAGGGAAGTCCTGTATCATTTTCTTAATCTCTAAAACTCATGGTAGAAAGAAGGGATTTTCTTATAAGTCTAGGCTCTAGGGAATTAAGATAGGGTACTATCAAAAACCTATTTATATTTTGACCATCCAAGGTATCCTATAAAGCTAAAGATAGAGCACAAGTTCTGCCTACTCTTCTCAAGGTGAGGAAAGTGTGAAATAAAGGGAAAAGTACACACAAACACAATATATATTTATACATGTATAATATAAAAAAGGAGAGCTGCATTGTTCTCACAGATAACTAAGATTGTCACTGAAATTTTTCAAAGTGTCTTTTTCTAGATAATCATTATGTTCCTAAAAAGTTAAGTATAAATAAAATCATTATAAATGGAATCATATTCAAAGAGCATCAGGGAATTATTTTTCAATGGGATTCAATCATGAATCCTCTGGCAAAACAGAATTATCTTTTAAAGTAAATCAGCACTTCTGACTTTTGTCTATACCAAGATTTCCACAGAAATTCCATTGAAGACCAACTTAATGCTGGTAAGTACTTTGGATATAACTCAGTCCAACACCTTTATTTTATGGATCAGTAAACTTAGGCTCAGAAAGGCAAAATGATTTATCTCAAGTCACACAGCAAGTTTGGGGCAGAGCTAGAAATATAATCCACCCTCAACTTCTGTTAGCCTTTACTTAGAAGACCCTAAGTATGGATGACAGCAATCAAATATGTACGATCTTTAATTGGAGGCAGAAATCAATCAAGCATATTTTGGGGAAACCAGACAGAGACATCACAGAAAAACAAAACTAGAGACAAATACCTCTTATGAATATAGACACAAAAATCCTCTACAAAACACTAGCAAACTGAATCCAGCGTGGTGTATAAAAAGAATTATACACATTACCAAGAGGGATTTATCCCAGGAATACAAGGTTGGCTTAACACTCCAAAATTAATTAATGTAATACACCTTATCAATAAAAACAAACAAAAAAACCACGTGATCATTTCCCTAAATGCAAAAAACAAAATTCGACGCCTTTTCATGATTAAAAACACCCAAACAAATTAGGAAAAGAAGAGAATTTCCTCAATCTAGTAAAGGGTATCTATGAAAAACCCACAGCTAACTTCATACTTAATGGTGAAAGACTAAAGCTTTCCCCCTAAGATCAGGAATAAGACAAGGATGTGTGCTTTCACCAATTCTATTGAATACTGTGCTGAAGGTTCTAGCCAAGACAATTAAGCAAGAAAACTAAATAAAAGTCATACACATTGGAAAGGAAGAAGTAAAACTATCTCTATTTGCAGATGATGTGATCTTGTCAGACATCCAATAAAAAAACATTAGAACTAATATACTAGTTCAGCAAGGTTGCAGGATACAAGATTAATATACAAAAATAAGTTGTATCTCTATATACTTTTAGTGAACGATCCAAAAATTAAACTAAGAAAATAATTATTTTACAATAGCAGCAAAAAGAATAAAATATTTAGGAATAAATTTAACAAAAGAAGTGTAGACATATAGTCTGAAAACTACAAAATGTTGAAAGGAATGAAAGAAGATCTAAATTAATGGAAAAACATTCCATGTTCATAAATCACAAGATTTAATATGCTAAGATGGCAACACTCCCAAAATTGATCTACAGATTTAATGCAATCCCTACCAGAATCATAGTTGGCTTCTTTGCAGAAATGTTGACAAGCTAATTCTAAAATTCATATGGAAATTCAAGGGATCCAAAATAGCCAAAACAATTTTGAAAAAGAAGAACAAGGCTGGAAGACTCACAATTCCCAATTTCAAAACTTACTAAAAAGTTACAGTAGTCAAGACAGTGTGGTGATGGCATAAGGACAGACACAAAAATCAGTGGAATTGAATTGAGAGTCCAAAACTAAATCCATACATCTATAGTCAATTGATTTTTGACAAGAGTGCTGAGAAAATAAAATGGGAAAAGAATAGCCTTTCAACAAATGAGGCAAAAACCTAAATGTAACAGCTAAAATCATACAACCCTTAGAAGGAAACAGAGATATAAAATCGTTGTGACTTTGAATTAGTCAATGATTTCTTAGATACAATACCAAAAGCAAGAGAAAGAAAAGAAAAAAGAAATAAATTGGACTTCATCAAATTAAAAACTATAGTGCTTCTAAGGTTATCACTGGAAAAAAAAAAGATAATCTACTTTATGGGAGAAAATATTTGTAAACCATATATCTAATAAGGGATCTGTATCTACAATACATAATAATAATAAAAAAGACAAATTAACCAATTAAAAAATGGGCAAAGGATCTGGATAGACATTTCTCCAAATACATACAAATGGCCCATGAGTACATGAAAAGATGCCCAACATCATTAGTCATTAGGAAACAAATCAAAACTACAGTGAGATACCACTTCATACTCACTAGGATGGCTATAAGCAAAAAGACCTACAATAACAAGTGATGGCGAGGATGTGGAGAAACTGGAGCCCTTGCTAGTGGGACTGTAAAGCAGTGCAGTCACTTTGGAAAACTTAAGTTAAACATAGACCTACCACGTGATCCAATAATTTTACTCAAGAAAAATGAAAACACAGGTCCATGCAGAAACTTGTACACAAATGTACATAGCAGCATTATTCACAACAGCCAAAAGGTTGAAACAACCCAAATGTCTATCAAATGATGAATGGATAAAATACAGTACATCCACACAATGAAATATTATCTGTCAATTTAAAAAATGAAGTGCTGACACACGTTACAAATGGATGAATCTTGAAAATACTATGTTTAGTAAAAGAAGCCAGTGATAAAAGATCACATATTATAAAGTTCCATAATAAGAAATGTCCCTAGGCAAATACACAGAAAGCAGAATTAGCAGTTGCCTAGGGTTGGGGATGGGTTGTGGGAATGTGGAGTGACCGATATAAATGGGTAAGACGTTTCTTTTTAGGGTGATGGAAAGTTCTAAAATTAGATTGTGGTGATGGTTGTGTAACTATAAAATTTATTGAATTGTACACTTAAAACAAGTGGATTTATGGTATGTAAATTATATCTCAAAAAAGCTGTTTAACAAAAAAAGACATTGCAGCTTCCACATTCAATCACTTGTTCTGGGGGAGCCAGCTGTCATGTCATGAGGACATTCAAGCAGCCCTATGGAGAGGTCCACATAGCAAGGAACTGAAGCACCTTGCCAACAACATGTGAGTGAGCTGTCTTGGAAGGGAACCTCCTGCCCCAGACAAGTCTTCAGGTGAATGCAGTCGTGGCCAACATCGTGACTAAAACCTCATGAGAGACCCTGAGTCAGAACCATCAGGCTAAGCAACTCCTGAATTCCTGACCCACAGAAATCATGTTGCTTTAGGCCACTACGTTTTGGCATAATTTGTTGCACAGCAATAGGTAACTAATACCCCTTCCTTGACCCTCTCCTCAGTGTTAGGCTCTCTCTCCTAATGACGGACACCTAAGGAAATGTCTTCCCAGCAACCCTTCCTCTTCTAAGAGTTTAGTTTCCACCCCCCCATCCATATGTTCACCGTAGTAGCTGTCATGTTAGTAGAACATGATCCCATTCCCTGGCCTTAGTTGAACAATCCAAAAGTAGGCACCTTACCAAAGCCAGGCTAATAAAGTCCTTCGCTAATATTTTTGTAACTGAAGCTGATAAAAAGGCAGTGTCTCTCTGGTACCGAGAACTGTAAGATATAAAACTTGGGGTCTGTCAGCAGCCATGTTCCTTCCCATGTGGAAAAAGGTGAACAGCAGTGGAGAAGAATGAAGCCATCACACAGAGACAAGCAAAGATTCAAGATGGAGAGAGTACGGACAGCATCAGTCTCTGGTTCCAGGGACTCCTGATGCAACTCAGTCCTTTCAGTGGGAAGACCACACGTGTCTTGTAACCCCAGCATATAAAACAGAACTCAGTACCTAAGAGGTAATGAAATATTTATTGAATAAATGAATAAGATAACCCTTCCAATAGTACCCGCTCTTTTTTGTTGCTGTGGTTCAACAGAGTTAGATTTGAAACCTAGAAGTCCTAAACCTCTTCTTTGCTAACTTTATACTCTGTATATCCTTCTATTATTACATTATGACAATATATCCTAATTACTGGTTTACATGGCCTCCTCCCCTACCATCAGAGGGCAAGAAATTTTCTCAGTCATTTTTTGTACCATCAGTACCATTTAGCCTAGAAAACAGAAAGTGTCAAGAAATGTTTAACTGATCTAATCAATCCTTTACTCTTGTGATCTTCAGATTTACATGCAACCAACATCTCCTGAGCGCCTAATCTGTGCCAACCAAACCAACAGTCTCATTCAATTTTCACATTCGGTAGATGAGAGAAGTGAGTGTGAAAGAGTTGAAATGACTTGCCCAAGTCTACGTAGCTAGTAACTGGCAGAGCTGAGATTTGGAACTAAGTCTTCCAATTCCATGTCCAGGGATGCCATGCTACTTGGTCTACACTATTGGAACACTTTCCATGTCCTTACATGTAACTTGTTGCCTTTTCACTCATCCTACAGCAGACAATACAATGTTGAGCACAAACGGGCAATCGCCAGCTGCTGACTTGATATGACTATATGCTTGTCCACATTTTGAGAAGCAAGGGACCACATCAGATCAAATTACTTTGGTGCCTATTATAGCATCATGTGCTGACAGGGGTCCAGTTGGCTGCAGATGAGAGAATCTTTCAAGCTATATTTTAACAGTGTTTTTGACCACTATATCCGGTCAGTTGTTCCAGTGTTCAGCAATAAATCAAAGTGACTGTTCATTTCCTTTGACAGTTAACAGTACTAATGAATTCAGTATAATCTCACCATCCATCAGAAAAATTTCTAAAATGCAAACTTGAAGCTGATGATTCACACAGTAGAGAAGGGGAAATAAAGCAGTTCTCATTGTTTTCTACAAAACTAGCATTGTAAAAAAATTTTTAAAAACTAGCGTTGTTTGCAAAATCCAGAAACTGAGCAGTTAGATGACTACTAATAAAGTAGGTTGCTCCTTGGTCATTTAGCAAAAAGCTGCTTGTTGCACCACTGTCAATGGCTGAGGAGCATATGATTTCAAGTAGCTTTTGCTGTACAGAACGAGTCTACATACATAAATCAGTGAATCGTTACGTAAGAAAAGAAAAATTCAAAATTTCCACACCAGAAAACACCTGACACTGAGCCTGGCACAAATCAGATATTAATACTGAATAAATGTTTACTGAATAAATTATTGAATAGCCCTTTGAAAACATCAGTTGTCTATTAAATTGAGAGAGAAAAATCAAACGAGCCAAACATACACAGGTTACGTTAGGAACTCCAAAATATTATGGAGTAACTGGTTCAAGATACATAACAAATTCACAATGACCAAAAAAAAAGATTTTAAGCCAATGTTTAAAAATGTTGAAATAAGTAAGCATGCATTTGACATCCCTCTTAAATTAAGTCACCACACTGGCGCTCAGTGTAACGCTAACCAGTAATAACAAAAAAATAAAAGAACGGGTGACAGACCTAACTTTGCAATCTGTTCAAAACAGTAACAAGGTGTACTAGGCACGCACTTGAAACCTGCTATTTAAGCTCTGTGTCTACACAATAAAAGAATATCCCAATATGCCAAAGAAGCTGAATCAAAAGCCTTAATAAACACGAGAACATTTAATAGTAACAATGAACAATTCATTAAAATGTATTATCTGTTCAGAAGTGCAAAAGGATCTCTAATAGGAGACTGGGCTCCACACATATAAACCCAACCTATACTGATTAGTCCGAATAAGCATTTTCCAAAATGAACAACCCATAACGAATAACGTAACAAGTATAAAGCCTGGGACGACTCCAGTGATCGCAAACATCAGAACGTGAGCGCTTAAGCTGGCTAGTTAGCCGCTTTTACCTAGAGCTTCAAATTTACTGAGCCTTCTTCTCAAGAGACCTTTGAAAGAAATTTAAGGCCAAGTATAGTATCTCATGATGATTGCAAATAAAGGCACTCAGTCCCTGGAGCCCGCGATCCCTCTTTATGTCACTAGAGACTGGACTCCTGAAAAGGCCGGGGGAAAGCCACCCTTTCATCTTGCACAGGACCGCAGCACCTTAGGGACCCCTCTAGAGAAGCAGAGGAGCGGAGAAGTGAGTCATGCTCCAAAACTAAGCGTCGTTCACCCTACACTGAGGAAGGCGCACCTTTCACCCTAGACAGGATGCAGTGACAGATGTGGCACCTGTGCGGGAAGGGGGCGCAAAGACATCCTCAGAGTCAGTGCCAAGAGGCAGCTGTCAGCTGCTCCGCGGGCCCCAACGCCCCACGCCCGCCGCTCATTCCCGGGCTGGGGAAAACTTTCCGCCAGCTCCCCTCGGGCGCGCCCCCACCTCCCGGGACCCCCGGGCTCCCGCCCCGTCCGAGAGGCCCCGCCCAGGGCCCGCCCCCCGCGCCCACGGCCCGACCCCGTGCCCCGAGGCCGAGCAGACCCCTGCGTGCCCTCGGGGCGCGCCCCAGCGCCCAGCCCGGCCGGCAGAGGGCGGGGTCGCTCACCCGTCCGCAGCTCGTGCTTGACAGTGAGGAGCTGCTCTCCCCCAGCGCCGCTGTCCCTGCTGGTCCCTGTGGCGCCGCCACCGCCGCTGCCGCCCTCCTCCTCCATCTTCTCCCTTTCCCGATCCCGCGGGGTCCTCCGAGGGGACCCGGGAGACAGCGGACGCCCGGGCCCTCACAGCTCCCGCTGCAGCCCCAGAAGCCGGGGTGCGGCGGCTCCAGAACTCGGACGCCGAGACGAGTAGCTTTCCCGCTCTGGCCGCACGGCTAGCTCCTCCGCCTCCTCCCCCTTCGGCGGGCTCCGCTAGTACCGCGCAACCAAACCACCCCCTGCTCCGCCGCCTCCTCCGTCAAGCTGCTCCGCCCACAGCCAGCAAGGTAGAGGAGCCATTCGAGCCGCCATCGCTTATTGGGCACAGGGCGCGCGCATCTGTCAGCGCCGGCTCCCATTGGACAGTCCTCTCTGACGCGTCACGAACCGCCCCGCCCCGCTCCTCGAGTTGTTGTTGCTTGGCGGGGTGGCAGGAGAGGGAGGAGCGCGACCGCTCCGATTGGTGAGACCGGAGTTCTGCCCCGCCCGTCTCCGCTGGTCCGCACGCGCAGTCAGAATCTTCCTTTCCCTGACATTCCCAGAACGGTCACACCCCTCATTCCCCAGCTTCGATCTGTTAGTAAACAGTGTCTAGTAGTCAGGAGGCGCTCGGGGTCTGTGATTGGCTATTGCCGAAAGAGGCGGGGAGGGCTGATTGGAACGTTTGGTCCGCCAGTCACTGTGGACAGAGGAGGAGCTTAGAAGAAAGCGCTTCTCACGCACGTGTTTGCAGACGTACCTGATGGTCCCAGGCAGCGATCCACGGGTGTGTGACCAGCTGGACGACAGCGCGTCTTAAAAAGGTGTTACTCGCCCTAGTGAGTCCTAAACAAACTTAAGTGGAGTTCGTGCTTAAGTATAGGTAGTTCTTAGACGTTTCAAAAATCCCGGCTCTCCATGAGGACTTTTGCAAAGGATAAACATTTCCATTTTGTACAAGACGCATCCTAGGCACCAAAAGGCTACAGAGATTAATAAAATAGAATACAATCCCTGCCCCTAAGCAACTTTCAATAGAACACGAGAAACAGACGATCTGTGAAATACATAGGAAACTGTAAAGCAGAATTCGAAATAATACAGTCGTACAAACTGTTAAGAGAACTGTGCAGATGGCAATAATTATTCTCAGTAGAGGAGCTGGGGAAGGCTTTTAGGGCAAGGAGGCATTTGAGATAACCAGCTTAAAAGGATGGGTGAGATAGAAATACCAGCAACAGATACAGGGATAGTAACTGTGAGCTAGGCCTGGAAGTGGAGAAGGCAAGGGTAGGTTAAGTGATTGATAAGGCTGGATGGAAGTATGACGTAAGAGACACAGCTAAAAAGGTAAGATTCCATAAGATAATGAAGAACCTGACCACAATGCTAAGCAGTGCAGATTTTATTTAGTACAGGATGGGGAGCCTCAAAGAGTAGCTACGATATCAAAGCTGTTCTCTTGGAAGTTAGCTTCGGTTATAGTGAGAAGATGGACTGAAGGGAAGAGGGGAAAGATGGCACAGCAAGAATACTTTTGCAAGGATAGAACTTATGGGAGTTTCCCATGAGAATGGGAAAAGGAGGGGATTAAAGATGGACACTTAGATATAATTCACATAGAAGTGAACTTTTAAACCAAGCGGGGATTAAATCAGGAGGTCAGCAAACTTTTTTTCAAAGAGCCAAATAGTAAATAGTTATTTTAGGCTTTGCAGGCCATGTGGTCTCTTTCACAACTATTCACCTCTGCTATTGCAGTGTGAAAGCAGCCCTAAACAATAAGTAAACTAACCGATACGGCTGTGTTCCAATAAAACTTTATTTATGGACATTGTAATTAAATTTAACACAAGTTTCATGTGATGATATATTCTTTTAATTCTTTTCAAACATTTAAAAATATAAAAACGATTCTTAGCTCTTGGGCCATTAAAAAAACAGGCAGGAAATCAGATTTGGCCTGCAGGCCATAGTTTGCAGACTCCTGGGTTAGACTGCCATGGAAAACAAAGCAGAGAAACCTCAGCAGCTGCTTCAGGCTGCTTCAGCTCCCTGGGCTTACCTGCCTGGAATATTCATCCCACTAAGCCATGACTGCCTACTTGTCTTTCTCCTCCACAAGTAGTGGGCTATTTGGAGCCAGGAAATGACTGTGTGCAATGTTCATTTGTTCACTCAACAACTTTTATGCCAGTTATGAACCAAGTACTATGATGGATACTAGAGACACAGGGGGAGCAAAACAGATACAATCCTTGCTCTTACAGAGCATACAGTCTTGAAATGGAAATCAGTATATTAAATAATCACATAAAGGAATGTAAACTTTCCATTGTGATCATGCTGTAAAGGAAAATTATAGGGTGCTGCAATAGAATATATCAGGGAGGCCTAATTTAGGTTGGAGGAGCTTGAAGGCCTTTATAAGGAAGTCTTATTTAAGATAATTCTTTAAAGATGAGTAGATTTCAACCAGGATGTGGCAGAGACTGGCCTGATGCTCACCAATCTCATTTCCTCTTCCTGGACACACAGGAAAAGTACATTTTTTTTTCCTTTGCAGTTAGGCCAGGGTCATGTGACTGTGATCTGGCCAACAGGGTGTGGGCACATGCAATGTGTGCCATTTCCAGGCCTGGCCGCATGCATATCACTCACGCTCTCTTCTCTTTCCACAGCACCTACAAAGGCCACATGTTGAATGTGGGCATGCCACAATTTTAGATGCACCCTGAAACCCTGCGTCTCCACTTGAAGAAGAGCCACCCTGACCTCCTTCAGACTGAGATGTGAGCAATAAATAAATCTTTTTAGGCATAAGCTACAGACATGTTCGGGTTGTTTGCTACCAAAGCAGAATCCAGTCTACCCTGACAATTTCACAAGTGAATTGCTGGGGCGAGAAAATTCTAGGAAGATGCAGATGCAAAGTCCTGAGACAGGCAAAGAGCCTATTGTATGTTAGGGACTGAGAGAAAGCAAATGGGGCCATAACACAGTAAGCAAGAGACGAGGTAAGGGAAGCAGACAGAGACCCAGTCGTGCAGTTTGTGGTAAGCCTATTAGTAACTCGGGAGTTTTTCCTGTGTGAAGTCAGAAGCAATGGAAGGAATTTAGATGGGAGAATGATAGAATTGGGGTAGTATTTTCAAAAGGTACTGTGGTTAGTGTTTGGAGACTGGGCTGGAGGGAGCAAGAAGGGATACAGGGAGACCAGTTAGGAGGTTATCACAGCAGTTTGGGCAAAAGATGATAGCAGGCATTGTAGATATGGAAAAGAAAAGGATGGTGCCTAGATATATATTTTGGACTTCATGAAGGATTGATTTCATGGGCGAGGATAAAAGGGGTGTCTGGAACAACACCAAAGTTTCTAGCAGGTGCAACTGTGTGGATGAAAGAGGAAGGTGGTACTGTGTAATGAGGGGCTGAATTAAAGGAAGAGCACATAGAGAGAATATCACGAGTTTAATTTTGAGACATTCAATGCCAATATTAAGTAGCTATGTGGTTATATGAGTCTGGAACTCTGCAGAGAGGTCTAGGGTAGAGATATAAATTTAGGAACCACTGGCACATAGACAGTATTTGAGGCCAGAGTTATGAATAAGATTACCAGGGGAGAGAATGTGCAGAAGGAAGAGGAGAGGAGCCCAGGACTGCACTCTAGGAATTTCAACATTGAGATGCTGGAATGAGAAGGGGGAGCTGGAAGCACAGGAGGAAAACCCAGAGAGTTTTGTATCTTGGAAGCCAAAGTGTTTCAAGAAGGAGGGAGTGGTCAGCTGGGTTACATACCCTGAGAGGTCACATGAGATGAAATCTGGGAAAGTTCCCATAAATTTGCCAACTTGGGTGCCACTGGTGACAATTTCCTAGGCAATTTTGGTAGAGCAAATGAGAGGTGAAGGAGTAGAAACAGTGTGCATGAACATGTTTTTCAAGGAGTTAGCCTTTGAATGAAAATAAAGAAATGCCCTAGCTGAAGAGATCCAGGAAGGTTTATTTTTTTTCTACTTTTTACTTTCAGATAATTTTTAAATTGCAGATAAGTTGCAAAAACAGTACAGAGTTTTCACACACCCTCCACCCAGCTTTTCCTGAGGTTAATATGTTACATACCAAGTTCAATCATCAAAACTGAGAAATTAACATTGGTACAATATAATTAAATAAACGACAGACTCTACAGATTTCGCCACTTGTTTCATAAAAATGGTCTCTGTATTTTTAAATGGTTGAAAAAGAATTAGAAGAAGAGTATACCGTGACACATGAAGATTATGTGAGATTTCAATTTCTATGTGCCAGAATCCAATCCATTTTCCTACATTACATTTAGTGGTCATGGCTCTTCAGTCTTCTCCAATCTGTAGCAGTTCCTTAGTCTTTCCTTGCCTTTCATGACCTTAACTCTTTTGAAAAGTACTGGTCAGGTATTTTTGTAGAATACCCTTTGATTTGGGTTCGTCTGATGTTTTGTTTATGATTAAATTGAGGTTACACATTTTGGGGCAAGAGTACCATAGAGGTGACATGCTCTGTCAATTCATCGTATCGGGGTACAAGAAGTTTATATTCTTATTACTTGTGATGTCAACCTTGAACACTTGGTTAAGGTGGTGTTTGCCAGGTTTCTCTAAAATTATTTTCCCACCGTAATTAATAAATATTGGGAGGGTGTGTGAGATACTTTTAGACTATGCAAATATTCAGTTTCTCTTTAAACTTCCGCCACTGGTTTTAGCATCATTTTGTGGATCTTGCCTACAGCAGTTATGACTGTGGTATTCTAACGGTAATTTTCTATTCAGTTATTTTTTAAGATGACAAGTACTGGAACTTGTTTGGGTGGTGATGGGATGGTGATGGGGGGAGAGGTTGGAGAACCAATGAAGACAATCTCTGAAAAAGTGGGCGGGGCTGGGAGCCTGAGCTCTCTGTGAGGTTTGCCTTTGATGGGAAGAGTCCCCAAGTCCTTCACTGTGGCAGGAGAGTGGGAAGAGGGGCTGGTGGCAGGCATGGACCAGCTTGTAGACTTGAGGGTACGTTGGTTATCTCATGTCAGTATCCCTGGCATCTAGCATTGGCTCTAGCCCAGAATGGGCTTTCAGTAAATGTTTGTTGAATGAATGAAAAGTGAATGAGAGAAAGTAGGAAACCTACACTTAAAGAGTAGGTATAAAAAGACTAGCTGGGACTTCCCTGGTGGTGCAGTGGCTGGAAGTCCGCCTGCCAATGCGGGGGACACGGGTTCGAGCCCTGGTCTGGGAAGATCCCACATGCCACGGAGTAACTAAGCCCGTGCACCACAACTGTTGAACCTACACTCTAGAGCCCGCGAGCTACAATTACTGAGCCCGCGTGCCACAACTACTGAAGCCCGCGTGCCTAGAGCCTGTGCTCCGCAACAAGAGAAGCCACCGCAATGAGAAGCCCGCGCACCGCAACGAAAGGTAGCCGCCGCTCGCCGCAACTAGAGAAAGCCCGCGTGCAGCAATGAAGACCCAACGCAGCCAAAAATAAATAAATAAAAATTAAAAAAAAAAAAAAAAAAAAAAGACTAGCTAATTGTGGGTATATCTCAGTAAAGCAGGAATAGGCCCTATGAGCTGATCCCACTTGTAGATAGTTAAAAACCACACAGTTGTGCACACATGTAGCAAAGAGTTTATTTCAGAGATTCAAGCTCTGTGCTGAGGGACAAAGGAGCTGGGATGAGATGGATTTGGGATCTGAGGATAGTGGAAACAGTTTGGAACAGTCACTGTGGAAAATAAATGTTGTGTATTGTGAGCCAGCTTGGATGATTGCTGACTAGCACTGGGGGCTCAGGTAGAGTCTGAAAGCCTGAATCAGGATTGTTAAACGTCTTTTCTCTAACAATTTACACTCCCCCTCAGGTTTGGAGGTTAGCAGTTGGGCAACAACCTGGTTGAAATCAGTGACCCTGGGGCCCAAGCAGGGTGAGAGGGCAGTGAAGCCAGCAATAAACTGCTGGCCTAGGGGAACTGGGTGGAGTCCAGGAGCTGGAGCTCACATAGATGAGTAGAACAGCACTTCTCAACCTTGGCTGCACATTAGAATCACCTGGAATACTTAAAAAATAAATATTTCCATCTCTGAAAAGTATGAATTAATTGGTCTGAGGCAGGGCCTCGACTTCAGGATTTTTTTTTTTTATAACTCCCCCGGTGATTATAATGTAGAACCACTTTTGCAGTGTGCAACTCTAACGTACAACCATTAGAGTAGAGGATGGTAAGTAAGAGCAAGTTGGAGTTTTGAAACAACGGCAACTTTTCAAAGGTGGTGATGATGCTGGATAGGGTAGGAAGGAAAATTATAAATCAGTGGCTGAAAATTCCAAAGCAAATGAGTGGGCGGGGCTTAACTGATTAGGCAGCGACACTAGAGGATGGCTTGGAGTCAAAGGAGGAGCCGTGTTGAAGAGGAGCGAGATAGCAGACAGGGCTCTATGGGTAGCTGCTGGAATCGAGGGAAACATCCCTGCTCCCTCCTGCCCTGAGAGATGGACAAGTAGGGAGGGTGGGCCTGTCCATGACAGGGCTGGGAAGGGGAAGGTATCCAGGAGGAAGCCAGGTTTCTGCTAAGGCTGGGAAGAGTAATAGAGGAAAAAGCTTGAAAATAGGTTTGTTCCCCTTAGGAACGGCCTTTCACCAGGCTTGCTGGTACCTGGTGCCAGAATGGGGCTCCCTGCTCACCCCATTATCTTGTGGGCCGGTGTCCATGGCACCATGCTACGTGGTCTTCTTATCCTTAGCGTCGGGGTCTGGAGCAAAGTGGCAGGCGGAGGGCCTTGCTCGGTGTGAGCCCTCGGGACTTAATGATCCCATTATTCACGCACTGTGAGCTGGACTCTCCTCACCTTTGGATTTGTAAGAATTGGGAAACTCCAGAGGCTCAGCTCCTCACACTCCCCTTTAATGGGCTCTATCAGAACACTCAGATGTACACTCAGAGAAGAAAGAACTTCTTTCAAAAAGTCAAAAATGGGAGCTTCCATGGTGGCGCAGTGGTTGAGAATCTGCCTGCCAATGCAGGGGACACGGGTTCGAGACCTGGTCTAGGAAGATCCCACATGCCGCGGAGCAGCTGGGCCCGTGAGCCACAATTACTGAGCCTGCGTGTCTGGAGCCTGTGCTCCGCAACAAGAGAGGCCGCGATAGTGAGAGGCCCGCGCACCACGATGAAGAGTGGCCCCCGCTTGCCACAACTAGAGAAAGCCCTCGCACAGAGAGGAAGACCCAACACAGCCATAAATAAATAAACAAACAAATACTTTAAAAAAAAAAAAGATTAAAAAAAAAAAAGTCAAAAATGACATTACCAACATCTTGATTCTGTTTTTGACCCTGTCAGAACCTTCATGTGTGATATAGATCCAGGAAATTTAAGGGACTCTCTGTAGCTGCAGAGACCAACAGACTCACGGAGTGTGAATTTCATACTCTCAGAAGGCAGCCATCCATGGCTGAAGTGGACATATTGCCACTGTTCTCAAGAAGGATGTTGGGAAGGCACACACACACACCTTGAGTTCACAATTGGGAAGGAAATTCTGTGAGGGGGGAGCAGCATTTAGACAGTTTTCTCGCTCTACTTTCTGGTATCCCATATTGAACCTACAAAGCTTAGAAACCCTCCAAATGTGGCAGATATGAAGCACTTGACTGAATCTGAGGATCCGGTCTGAGATCTGGCTATGTGGACTTGTGCCGACCGGTGCACAGCTGGGGGAGACTGTAGAGGCATGCACATCACAAATATATCCAGGTAAAGATAGCAAAGACATTTTTACTCCCTTCCTTCTCACTCATACCCCCCCAAATCTTCCGGAAGCAACAAAAAGCAAAACAAAGCAAAAACACAGAAAAAGCCCCATTTTTAATGAAACAAGGAAACTCTCAAAACCTCAAACCACAAACCGTGAAGTATGCCTGCCAAATACTGTAAAAATATGTACTGAAATTGGTGAAATGCTGAGAGCCAACATACACTGCCTCCAGGCTTGAGCCGGAAACACGTTTTCTTAGATGTTGGTATCATACTCCCAAGGGACCGAACCATTGATCCTTGGATTGGAGTGGGGTTTCCCAAAGGCAAGGGGGATCTTATATTACTGGGGGAACAGGAGATAAATTTAGGTGGTACACGGACAGTCATTTAATTATATCAACTAGCATAATGAAAAAGTGATTCATTTAAAGCTTGCTTTCATTTGTGATTACATCAAGAAGAAAGTCTTGGTTTGGTACCAATGGCCTTTAACTTATTTCTGATTTGTACTAAACTCTCTTTCTAACCAGAAAAATATAGACCTCAGACAACTGTATCTAGCTAGAACTTACTATCTTTGTTGTGTTTTCATTGTATTTATTTTAATAGTTACTTCCTATTTATGGCAAGTGATACTGGCTTTTCATTTATAATAGTGATATGCCTCCATTTTAAATAAGTAAAAATTGGGAATTGATTCAAAGAGGAATGTTGGTTATACCAGAGGGGACATGCAGATGAGGCAAAAATTGAGAAGTGTTACCCAAATGACTGAAATTTAGATTTTAATAATAAGATCCAAGGACCCCAGAGGAGAAACAGGTAGTGTTCTTACAACAAAAAACAAACAGGATGATGGCAGGAAGGTCAACATTAAGGAGAAAGCAGGCTGATGTTTATTTATTTCTATTGTATATGACCTGGCCTCCAAACCAAAGAAGTCTCCTGGAGATGAGAGAGTGAAGGGGATGGAGAGAAAATGGCTAGATTATTGCCCAGAGAGCCTAGACTGAGAGGGCCCTGCTGAGGCCCTCAGGAAGCTCTTCAGCACCCAAACTGAGTATCTAAGAGACATTCTTTATGGAGAGGAAATTAACAGATTTGGAATCACACTAAAGTAAAGCTACCAAGTGCCTCTGTGCCCTTCTTCCACCCCTTCCCATGCTATTCTTTAGCAAGTAGTTCTCCATCTCATTGGAGAAATTACAAAAATTTTTTTAGAAATCTCAAAGAGGAGGTTCAGGGGTACAAATAAGGAATTACATAGCAACAAAAGAGGATAAAACTGAGCGGCAGAACTCAAGAAGGGAAAGAGCGGAAAGCCACTTTAGAATCAACCAAAAATAAAATGAACACAAGTTAAAACACAATGGAACAATACGAAAAAGGACAAAGAAACGTTTTAAATTATTTAAAAATTTTATAGTTACAGAAAATAAACAGTGGAGATCCAACATATGAATAATTGGCATTCCTGAAGAAGTGCCCAGAATAAATGGAGCAAAAGAAGAAACTTAACTGAAAAGAAGACTTGAGTCAGCAAGTAGAAAGCACACACTGTGTCAAGGGAAAATCAGTACCAAGTGATCAGTGATAAAACATACCAGAGAGAAAAGATGCTCAACATCACTAATCATTAGGGAAATGCAAATCAAAACCACAATGAGGTATCACCTCACACTGGTCAGAATGGCCATCATCAAAAAATCTAGAAACAATAAATGCTGGAGAGGGTGTGGAGAAAAGGGAACCCTCTTGCACTCTTTGTGGGAATGTAAATTGATACAGCCACTGTGGAGAACAGTATGGAGGTTCCTTAAAAAGCTAAAAATAGAACTACCATACGACCCAGCAATCCCACTACAGGGCATATACTCTGAGAAAACCATAATTCAAAAAGAGTCATGTACCACAATGTTCATTGCAGCACTATTTACAATAGCCAGGACATGGAAGCAACCTAAATGTCCATCGACAGATGAATGGATAAAGAAGATGTGGCACATATATACAATGGAATATTACTCAGCCATAAAAAGGAACAAAATTGAGTTATTTATAGTGAGGTGGATGGACCTAGGGTCTGTCATACAGAGTGAAGTAAGTCAGAAAGAGAAAAACAAATAACGTATGCGAATGCATATACATGGAATCTAAAAAACGGTACTGATGAACCTAGTGGCAGGGCAGGAATAAAGACACAGACGTAGAGAATGGACTTGAGGACACGGGGTGCCAGGGGGAAGGGGAAGCTGGGATGAAGTGAGAGAGTAGCACTGACATATATACACTACCAAATGTAAAATGGATGGCTAGTGGGAAGCTGCTGCATGGCACAGGGAGATCAGCTCAGTGCTGTGTGAGCACCTAGAGGGGTGGGATAGGGAGGGTGGGAGGGAGGCTCAAGAGGGAGGGGATATGGGGATATAGGTATACATATAGCTGATTTACTTTGTTGTACAGCAGAAACTAACACAACATTGTGAAGCAATTATACTCCAATAAAGATGTGAAAAAAAAACCATACCAGATAAAACATCAAAAGCAACACCTAATATTAAATGACAATGAAACAAGTCTACAGAAGTCAAGAGCATAAAATTACGACTCATGAATTTTATTTTCTGCCAAGTTGTCCTTTAAGTATAAACGCTATTGGCAGTTATTCTTGAGCATAAAAAAACTAAGGGTTTGCATGTTCTTGAAAAAAGTTCTTTATACTTAAATTCAGTCAACCAAAAAAATGAATCAAAACAAATCAAGAGAAGAATTGAGGACAGAAAAACTGCTGAAGATGAGTTTTGAAAGGTTTTAAATGCAGAGTTAAGAGTAAACAGCTGTGGGATTGACTGTTAAAGAGCAAAATATAAACATTGCAAACTCTTACACTGTAAAATAATTATATACCTAAGAAAAATTGGGATGGGGAAAAGGCAGTGGGAGAACTTGTAAGCATATAAATTTACTCATCTGTACTGACACGGAAATAATCACTCTAAAAGATGGAATGCATGAACTGCAGCTGTTTAAGCAAGCATGATTCCAACTTCTTGATGATTTTTATATTCGTTTTTCTTAACAGATACTTCAAGAATGTTTGTGGTACAGAAACATTTAGCTGAAGTTCAGCAATTCCTTCAATTTCATTTCAGTTTCTTTTTCTATAAAATTAATATAATCATTTTACTTAAAACTAATTTGCAGAATAAGATCCCAGTGTTGTCTGTTGATCTTTCGGCTCTGTTTCTGAGCACAGGGACCCATTGAGATAATATATTCCAAATGTCGATGGCTGTTTCTAGGAAGTGAGATTTGAGGCATGTTTTTTAAAAACTTCCTCTTTGTACTTTTGTGTTATTTTTATCTTAAAAATACCATGTATAAAAATAATAGTCACTTTCTGAGTAGTGTGGTAGAACAGTAAAATGGCCCCCATGATCTTTGTCCTCAGGTGTGACTCCTACGATTATGGTATGTTACATAGCAAAAAAGGATTTCACAGATGCAATTAAGGTTACTAATTAGTTGACTTTAACATTGGGAGGTGATCAGGGTGGGCCTAACCTAATCACATGAGCACTTTAAATGCCGAGAGTGTTCTCTAGCTAGTAGCAGAAATCACAAGATTCAAAGCATGACAAGGCTTCAATGCAAATAGGTATACTGATGCTGGCTTATGAGATGGAGGGGGGGGCTACACGAAAAGGCCCTGAGTGCAGCCTCTGGGAGCTGATAGCAACCCCTTGACAACAACCAACAAGAAAACCAGGGGCTTCCCTGGTGGCGCAGTGGCTGAGAATCTGCCTGCCAATGCAGGTGACACGGGTTCGAGCTCTGGTCTGGGAAGATCCCACATGCCACGGAGCAACTAGGCCCGTTAGCCACAACTACTGAGCCTGCACATCTGGAGCTGGTGCTCCGCAACAAGAGAGGCCGCGATAGTGAGAGGCCCGCGCATCGCGATGAAGAGTGGCCCCCACTTGCCGCAAGTAGAGAAAGCCCTCGCACAGAAACGAAGACCCAACACAGCCAAAAATAAAATAAAATAAATTAATTAATTAAAAAAAAAAAAGAAAACCAGGCCCTCAGCCCTAGAACTGCAAGGACCCGAATTCTGCCAATGGCCTGAATGAACTAGAAAGTAGATGCTTTGCCAGAGCCCTCAGATAGAAGCCCAGCCTGACTTGCACCTTGATTTCGGCCTTGTGAGACCCTAAGCAGGGAACCCATTTGATCTGGCAAGTTCTGATCTACAGAACCGTGGGATAGTAACTGCTGCTGAAGTTTGTGGTCATTTGTTACACAGTAATAAAAAACCAGTATAAGTAGTCAACATTTTTCTCCATGCCAGACATACAGAATCAGAGTCCTCATCATAAACATCAGCATCCCCACGCCATCCTCACCCTTCTTCTGCATTTGCAGAGCTCAGGGTATCTACAGAAGCCCCAGATGATCTGTGAGAAAAGGGACCACTTTGTATAATGACTGGAAGACTCCAGTTTGGGATTAGATGTTTGTGGAGGTGTTGACTCAGATTATGCCTTTTGCACCAGTTGACTTTTTAAACAACAATCAAAACATTGGTTTTAAATGGATAAATAGACAAGCTGGGGACAGGAAGCTGGAGGTGAAGGGGAGGAGGTTAGGAATGGGCAGGGTAGGAAGGCAACCTGGTGGGAGGCCCAGTAGACAAGAGCAGTGAAAATACCTCTGTCGCACCTCATCTTTTTCTCCCAGTTCCATTCCTCAGAAACAATAATTTTAGCTTTTTAGATATTTCTTCTGGGGTTATCTATCTGTAAATACTATGCTTCTATCACTATTGATTGATTTGTTTTATACATTATTTTTTCCTCACATGATAAATAAGGATTTAGGTCATTTCACCAGTACCCCGACCCCTTCTCTTTATATAATTACAAAACTTCTTTGTTTTTCTATAGGTTACCTGTGTTGCGCTGATACACCTTTATTTCTTGTTCCATCAGCTAAGGGTAGTATCTCTCTTTTTCTTTTTAATTTTTATTGGAATATAGTTGATTTACAATGTCATGTTAGGTTCAGGTGTACAACAAAGTGAATCAGTTATACATATATCCACTCTTTTTTAGATTCCTTTCCCATATAGGCCATTACAGAGTATTGAGTAGAGTTCCCTGTGCTACACAGTAGGTCCTTATTAGTTATTTATTTTGTATATAGTACTGTGTATATGTCATAAGGGCAGTATCTGTTGACTGTTCACTTTCTAAGATGAAGGTAGCGGCAGCCCTACACTTCTCTTCCATATCTACCTCCCAACTTCTGCCATTTACAATTTTAAGGATAAGAACATTTACATTCTACTCTTAATCATAACTAACTCTCCCACAGACTGATCCTAAAAAATGAAAATCACTTAAATAGCATTTACATTGTTGTGACTCTGTAAATATTGTTCTCTGAAGAAGCAAAATGTTTATGAAGATTGCTCTTCCTTTTATGGTACAATTTTTTCCCTTGGATTTTCTACTTGCCTCTCTTTTATCTTGTTACATTTTTCTTTATCATGGCTCATTTCCCCCCAGCTTCTTCATCCAATCAGGGATTCTGTTGAGCTTTTAAGCCCTCCCCTCTGAGGCCCAACATCCTCCTGCTGTATAGCAGATGTGATGGGATTTTCCTTCATGGGTTTCCTGGGTCAATTCCGGGCTTTCCAAGATCCGCATCTCCCCACTTAAATGATACCTTTCTTTTCCTGCAGTGCATTTTCGTGTACCTTCCTAAGAAATGGTGTGTGAGAGGTCATTTTCTGGGCCCTGTTTGTCCCAAAAGATATTCTACATGCACACTTGGATGATAGTTTGGCTGAGGACAACACTATAGGCTGAAGATCATTTTCTTACAGATTACTGAAGGCATCACACTATTGCCTTCTTTTTTTTTTTTTTTTTCCTCACCACATGGCTTGCAGGATCTTAGTTCCCCGACCAGGGATCAAATTGGGGCCCTGAGCAGTGAAAGCTTGGAGTCCTAACCACTGGACCGCCAGGGAATTCCCCACACTGTTGCCTTCTAGCATTCAGTGCTGCTGATGAGAAGTCTGTTTTATTTTCATTATTATTTTCATTCCTCCATAGATGACTTTCTTTTTAATTGCAAGTTTTAAAAATTGTTCTCTTTATCTTTGGTATTTAAGATCAGATTATGTGACTAGGTGGGTCTTTTTTCCAAATTCTGTATTTACCCCTCAGTGGACTCTTACTCTCTAGAGCTGTGTGACCTTCAGTGCTGGAAAACTGTCGTGATATTTCTTTTATTTATTTATTTGGCTGTGCCGGGTCTTAGTTGCGGCACATGGGATCTTTAGTTGTGGCATGTGGGATCTTTTTAGTTGGCGGCATGCGAACTCTTAGTTGTGGCGTGTGGGATTTAGTTCCCTGGCCAGGAATCAAACCTGGGCCTCCTGCATTGGGAAAGCAGAAACCCAGCCACTGGACCACGGGGGAAGTCCCTCGTGGCATTTCTTTGATACTGTCCTCTCCCTTGATCTTCTTTGCTCTCTCTCTCTATATCTACTATTAATTGGATGTTAGAACTTCTCTTTATTTTCTACATGTTATTTCTTACCTTTTTAAAAATGGTCTGGTTTCAGAGAGAGTACTGTAATTTTATCTGCCAAACTTTCCATTGATTCTTTTATAACTTTAACTGTCATATTCTTAATTTAGGAGAGCTCATCTTGTGTGTCCTTTGTCAGAGCATCCTATTCTTCTTGTATAGATGAAATTGCTTCATGAGTCTTTCTGAGTATATTAATTAGAGCTTTTTCATTTAGTTTGCTTTTGCTTTGGGTTCTCTTCCTCAAAATAACTACTTCCTCCAGGGTGGGGTTTTTTTCCCGGTTTATTTTAGTCCCTCTTGAAGTCTTCTCTTGAAGTGCCCAGAGACTCCTCATTGTCCATCTTTAATTAAAAGTGAAGCCCAAAAAGCTAATTAGGAGTTCTGTGTGCTTGGGCTTATTGACTGGTAGGAAGGCTTCAAGTGCCTGGGAGTCCTGAATAGTAGATTGTGCTGATTTCCCCACTCTGTAGATATTATTTTTTTTATTTATTTATTTTTTTTAAAGAGTGCAGTCTGGGAGTTCCCTGGCAGTCCAGTGGTTAGGACTCCGCACTTTCACTGCCGAGGGCCTGGGTTCAATCCCCGGTCGGATCCCGCAAGCCGCATGTCGTGGCCAAATAAAAAAATAAATAAAGAGTGGAGTCTGACAGTACCTCTCCTGGGTGATAGAGACCTTGCTTTAGAGATAGGGGTGAGATGGGAAGGACTAAGTGTTTCCATATGCAGACTTTCAATTAATTCCCCTGTTTTCAGCCCTGTGTCTCACATCCTCTGCCACATGTGGTGGTGTCCCATCCTGAGCTTCTCTGGGATTCAGCTGGGAAGATCAGCCTCCTCCCACCTACATCGCTCTGTGCGCACTCCAGAGAGTGGGGCCCCAAACCTCCTGCCATTCTATGGTTTGTTGCACCCCACTGGGGAAACCACCCATCTAGACCGTGACTTCTTCTTCCCTGATATCACAGAGCCAATGAATGCCAGAGCCCGAACTCAAACCCACTCTCGAATTCCAAAGCCAAGGTCCCTGCGCTCACCACAGCCTCCTAGCAACTGCATGGTTAAGGTCTGATTGAAAAGGATGAGAAACTTGGGCCTATTTTTCAACAGACCTGATAGATTTGTTCTCTTTTAAGTGCTTATAGTGCCTTAGGATCACATTCTTTCCTTCGAAAGTTTCCCACTCAAATAGTTAATGTCGGCTAGAGTGATAAAGTGAAGCAGCCAGGGGGGGACGGGAGCGGGGAACACGCACCTCACTTAAAGTGGCAGTCACTCCTCAGCTGTGGCCAGTTGCTGCCACACTGGAATGCTGGCTAACCTTAGCCTCATCTCCTGATTTTTCAAGAAACATCAAAATTCAGATTATTAAGTAATAGGTATCATTGCGTAATGATGTAAAATGTCAGCAAATAATTCAAGTTCAACTGTGGCTGTAGACAAGCCGTGGTGACTAGTTTGCTGCCTCTAGACACTGCACTTGGGAGAGAAAACCTGAACCGAGATTGTGGGGGGAACAGAAAGTGAAAGCCGTGGCCGGACCCCTGGCCAATCACAGAAGTCCGGTTAAGACAGACCCAGGCAGTGTGTCTTCTCTGAGCCCCAGACGCTCCAGGAGGTGGGTCTGGTGATCATTTCATACTCCTCTCAACATTCACAACCCCACCGCCTGTCTTAGCTCCTAAGCCAGCTAGTCTCTCCCCTTTTCTTCTCTCAAGTCATTTTGCTCAGAGAAATCTTCCTCCTTCTGGATGACAGAGCCCATAGCACAGCAAAAGGATTCATGAATACTAAATACAGCTATTGACGAGGGTGAGGAGGGAGGCGGAGATCAGAAACCCCGAGGACTGGTGACAAGGGGCAGTTTTTAGCCAGAGGCCTGTCTGGAGCCTGGGAAGTGGACCAGAAACCATTTAACATCATTGAGCCAGAGCTTCTGCCTCTATAAAACTGAGATGATAAAAATAGCTGTTTGTACTTCATAGTATTGTTCCAGGAATCGAATGAGATAATGTGCCAGGGGGTGGCATTGTGACTGCAAATAAACCATCGCCTCTATTGGAGAAATTAAGGGTGCATTTGAATTGTACAAGGTGGGGCAGGACATAAACCTTAGAAATACCCCAAGGTTACTCTGTGATGAAATTGCCAGTCATTTCAGGGTTGATGTCATTCCGTCTGATGCAACGGACTGCAGTTTATTTCATTTCATTAAACCTATGTAAATAACAAGACACCTAAAATAACAAGGAACAATAGGAAAGGAGGTGAACCTGTTTTCGGAAGTCCTTGGAATGTGCTGACTCCTATATTCACGTGACGACTTGGGAAGGGCAATTCCAGAAGACCACGGATCCTCCTTAGTTTTCAGGAACTCCACTTAAATGCTGGTCAGAAAATGCCCTTTCGGCCTTACAATCTTTTGGGAAACTGATAGAGAACTGTGGTGTTGAGGCCACACCAAGTTCTAATTCAACTCAGCTGTCAGAAGAGCAGGAACCTCTAAATTTCCTTTGGCTGGGAGATTATGACCTCCTACCCAGGCAATGTCTGCTTTGTCATTCAGTTTCATCATTATTGTGTACATTTCATATTGAATGGCACAAAGATTGCTGTACAAATATGTTCACAGAAGCAATCTTTATATGAGCAAAGCATTTGAAAATGACATATCTGCTTATCAATTAAATAAATCATATTTTTATGATGTAGGATTATGCAGCCGTTAAAAGGGTATTTGCACAGTGGTTCGCACTGGGGAATGGTAACAGCACAGATGTAGTTGTGCTGGACTGGACCAAGGCAGAACAGTCACATCCTCTTCTGCGCAGTACAAGCCAGCTGAAACCACACGGAAGCATGACTTTAAATAAGGCAGCACAGCTGTGCCGGGCTGGTGAACATCTGCGGCCTGCGGACAGGTGAGGTCTGCAGCTGTCCGAGGTGGGGCTGTTCATAGCAGGCAGACACATCTGGCAACCTTCGAGGGGAAATGGATGCCACAGACACTGCCAAATCCTCGCACACTCATGCTTGGGAAAACCCCAGAAACCATCAGTGCATATTTTCTGAGAAGGCTGCATATGCGGACACTGCCCTCATTAATGATTATCATCCCGGGTGAGAAGAACCAGATCACCTGGACGTGGAATGAAAGATCTAGGAGGAACTCAGCTGTATGTGTCCGTGGAAGCAGAGCTCTGTAAGCTTGTTTAAGCTGTTATTTCATGCAAAAGAAAGTTGCAGTTGAGTCATTGCTTTTATTCTTGACCCTGGGACTTGTAATGGGGCGGGAAGAGGGTCTTACCTCAAATGCAAGTTAATGAACTGGATAATCTCAACAGAGGACTGTTTTCAGGAGGGATCAAGAACCTTCTGTAGTGAATATCCCAGGAGAAGAAGCAGTCCAATCAGGCACAAAGAGATTTCCCTGATAAGAATGTCATGGTCATCCAAGAAGCAAGGCAGTTCTGACGATAGTCTCCTGGCTGGGACTTTAAGGGTTTTCCTGGCTCAAACCCTAGTGATCTCCTCTCTGAATTCTGTGGGATGGGGCTGACATGGGAAGGATTCATTTTACCAGAAACTCTCTAAAATACTAAAATTAGTATGGCTTTGGTGCTTCTCTAACAATGAAGTGTAGACAGAACAAGGCGTCTCCCTCCCAAGTCATCCCCCTCCCAAGTCATCCCAGCTGACTGACCAAACCGCTCTGGTGTCATGGGTGGGATCTGGACCCAGGGCATCGGTGAGACTCCATGGGGCCTGGCTAGACGGTGGTGCCCAGGTAGACGATGGTGGTGCCCAGCATGAATGGGCTTGTACAGGAGGGTGGAGAGGTGGACAGAAGCCAGTGAGGGAGGCTTTGACAGGGACCAAGAGCCCTATTTGAGAAGGTGGAGACAAACACCAGGGAAACTGGTGACTCCATCTTTGCCCCTAGTGTGTTGAGGCTTGAAAACCATGTTACATCCAGTTGGGAAAACTGAGACACGGAGCGATTAATCACTTGCCCCAACGCATACAGCTGTAAAGTGAAAGAATTCAGATTTGAAACCAGATCTTCTGGATTTCTGCTTGTTCTATGGTTCATGAGGCCTTTTGGGAGAAACCAAAGGATGTCCAAGGAATACTGGTAATACAGTTGGACAGAAAATAAAATTCATCAGGGGAATGGCAACGATCAAAGCTAGAAAGATACGTGGGCTTTACTGTGGAGTTTGCACTAATTTGGGCAATAATGGCATAGTCCGGGGGTCAGCAAACTGTGATCTGCAGATCAAATCTGCTCACTATCTGTTCTGGAGGCCATGAGTTAACAATGGTTTTTACAGATGAACGCTCACAGTTGATCTAGTGATAGGGATCACTAAATTTGAACCCCACTTAAGTGAAATATTAGCCCGTAGAAAAGCATTCCATTCTTCTCATTAGTATCCCGATATGACAAAATATTATATTCAATTATTATTATATTTTTATTTCATCAATAAATATTAGTGAAAATATATTTTCTCTCTTGGTATATGAGTATTTATATAATATCCTTGATTTTGTCTCTTGGCCTGCAAA
Organism: Balaenoptera borealis; assembly: GCF_965194805.1. Classification (NCBI taxonomy): domain Eukaryota; kingdom Metazoa; phylum Chordata; class Mammalia; order Artiodactyla; family Balaenopteridae; genus Balaenoptera; species Balaenoptera borealis. The sequence continues at coordinate 12,948,442 of NC_138866.1, read as the reverse complement.
GCCTAAAATATTTATTATCTGGCCCTTTACAGAAAAATTTTGCCAACGCCTGGCATGGTCAGTGATTGAAGAAAGTCTTGGAATGTATGTCATTTTTTAATTGCATACTCTCACCAATAAAAGGTTGGGCATGAATGTCCTATTTATACAAATTATTTAATTTATTTTGTGCACTATACTACTCATATACATAAGCAACATTGGTAGGGCTATGGATGAGAGTTAGAACTGTGAAGTAAGACTGCCTGAGTTCAAATCCCAGAGCTGCTACTTACTCGCTATATGACATTGGAGAAATTTCCTCACCCCTCTACCCCAGTTTTGTCATCTGAAAAGTGGGGATAATAGTATCTATTTTATTGGATTGTTGTGAGAATTAAATGGACAAATATATGTAACGTGCTCAGAACAGTCTCTAAAATAGAGTAAGTGCTAAATAAGAGTTAGTAATACTGGTATGAACATTATAATTCATGCCCCAAAGTAAGAATTTAAAACAGGGAGATGACAGTGAAACATCCTAAACTTCTCTTTTGGCATGCCCATATGGTACCTCTCATCACCCTTGTGCACAGGACAGGCCATGTGTGATTAGGGTGACTTGTCAGGGTACAGAGGCAGGTGGCAGAGGGACGAATTCAGAGGCAAATCGTTGATTTTTGGAAATAGGATGGCCTGACTTTGGAGCTGGCTGACTGCGGGAATGGAGAAGAGGAAATGGAGTGAGGGCTTGCCTTTTACTCCTGTCCCAATGCGTCTTATCCTCTTTTAAGTCAATTCTTGCTACCACCAAAGAAGTCATTGCCGGATGGTTAGTTTTCTCGTTTATTCAGCAGTCTTCCTGAGCTCTTTTGGTGTGCCAGCATTACAGGGGCTATAAAGACAAATCACATACAGGCCTGCACTTAAGAAGCTCCTGGCTAGGCAAGAGGAGACAGACATGAAAACAATTGTGTGTGGTAGTGTCTTGGGGGTTCTGATAGGAGCCTGTTTATTTTATTTATTTTAAAAAATTTTTGGCAGCACCACTGCATGGCATGCAGGATCTTAGTTTCCTGACCAGGGATCCAGGGATCCAACCCAGGACCCCTGCAGTGGAAGTGCTGAGTCCTAACCACTGGACCGCCAGGGAAGTCCCTTTTTGTTTCTTTTTTCTTTCTTTCTTTTTTTTTAGATAAGAACCTCTTTAGAACCTGGTGGAAGTGAAAAGGGGTGAGTGTTCAAACCCAGTGAGAGGAGAGAAAAGCTCCACAGGGATGGCGATTCTTGGGTTAAGTATTGAAAGATGAGTGTGCAAGCAATGGAGGAAGCATTCCAGGGAAAGGCAACAGTGAGGGCAAAAACAAAAAGAGACAAGGCAGCAGCCTGGGGGTTTTGCAAATGCCCAGAGCCCCAAGGTAGCGCACAGGGAGGAAGTCATATGGCAGGCCACAGGACCAGGGTGACCCCGCAGGAGCTGGGACATCACAGATGGCAGAGTAAAATAAATTTCTTTTTCATAACATCCTGTAAAACAGACCCTGCTTATAGTGTCTTTCTGGTACAGTAAACACTGGCGGGCCTTAAAAAACTAAGCTATTTTGTTTTAATTAATTTTAAAGGTAATAACAGTGTCAATAAAAGCTACTTTGGGGACTTCCCTGGCGGCACAGTGGTTAAGAATCTGCCTGCCAATGCAGGGGACACGGGTTCGATCCCTGGTCGGGGAAGATCCCACATGCCACAGAGCAGCCAAGCCCGTGTGCCACAACTACTGAGCCCTCATGCTGCAACTATTGAAGCCCGCACGCCTAGAGCCCGTGCTCTGCAACAAGGGAAGCCCACGCACTGCAACAAGGAGTAGCCCCCGCTCGCCACAATTAGAGAAAACCCGTGCACAGCAACGAAGACCCAACGCAGCCAAAAAGAAAAAGCAAAACAAAATAAAGCTACTTTTTAAAAAAAATTTATTTATTTTATTTATTTATTTTTGGCCGCATCGTGTCTTTGTTGCTGCACGTGGGCTTTCTCTAGTTGCGGCCAGTGGGGGCTGCTCTTTATTGTGGTGCGCGGGCTTCTCGTTGCGGTGGCTTCTCTTGTTGTGGAGCACGGGCTCTAGGCGCACGGGCTTCAGTAGCTGTGGCTCGCGGGCTCTAGAGCGCAGGCTCAGTAGTTGTGGCGCACGGGCTTAGTTGCTCCGCGGCATGTGGGATCTTCCCGGACCAGGGCACGAACCTGTGTCCCCTGCATTGGCAGGCGGATTCTTAACCACTGTGCCACCAGGGAAGTCCGAAAAAGCTACTTTGAAGTGTATGCTAATGAGCAATTAAATTCAGTTCCCCTCGAAAACTGAATTTAATAACGTTGACCTACATTTACTTTCAAAAGACTTGGTTGTCTGCTTTTATCCTGAACATGAAAACAAGTGTTTTAGGACCCAATTTTTTTATGGTGAGGCGACAGTGGGGAGAATGAAACAGTACCTGCCCCCCTCCCACCCCCCCCACCCCCCTCCCTGTGGATCTCTTCCTTTGAATCCTTTTCTCTGTCTATCCTTTCATCCATTCATTCACTGAATTGGTCAGTCTGCCTTTCTGCCAAGAAGCAGATACCTCTTTTTGAAAACACTAGATTGACCTCAACAACAAAGATTCAAGTAGCAGTTGTTAGAAAAGGACATAGCCTATACCCTGGAGGATGTGGCAGCCCCAAATAAGCAAGAACTATGCCACGCTGAAGTTTTGGGGTTTTAGACATTTTGGGGTTTTGGTTTTTAGTCTTCAAAGTAATACACGTTCTCTGAAGAAAACTGGAGAGTACAGGGAAGTAATAAAGAAATGGGAGAAGATAACCTTTCATCCAGCCATCCAGGGGCAAACTCTGCTACTATTTTGGAATATTTTCTTCTAGTATTTTTTTCTATGTTTTTAAATTTTAACATGCCTGGGGGAGCCCAGTGAAGTTCACGTTTGGCATAGGTTTCATCGTCCCCAACACAGGCCTTCGGTTCACTTGGTTAGAGGTACGGGTTGTGCTCATTCAGAAAGATCTGCAGGTACTGCATGCCTCACCCGCACTTTCAACCCCCAACCTCCCTGTTGGGAACAGAATCGGGAAGAGAGCCTTCTTTGGGAGCCCGCCCCGAGACATTTACCCCTTCACCACAGTGAGGCTTGTGGTCTGCTTCACACTTAGAGAACAAAGAGAAAGACCCGGAAAAGAGTGAACCTCCAGGCCCCGACCCAGATGTCCGACTGTGGGCAAGCAAGAGTAGGAGCGAGACAGTATGCTCCTTGAAGTTCCTCCGGGGGGGTGGAGATGTCTCCTTGCTTTTATGTCATCTTGAGAGTAGGGATGCCAGCAATGGTTTTTTTTATATGTGTTCCTGCCTTGGGGCCGTGGGTGCTCTGCCTCCAGATCTCCCTGTGGCTTGCTGCTGAAGCATCGTTCAGGGTTCAGCTCAGCTGTCACTTCTTAGAGTCACTTCCGTGACCCCCAAGTCTTCTTCCACCCACCCCACCCCCTTCATTCTCCATCTCCTCACCTCACTTTATCGTCCTCCTAGCAGGAACCACTATCTAACGTGATCATGTTCATCTATTTATTTGCTTGTTTGCTGCCCATCTTCCCCCTTCTAGAATGCAAGTTCCGTGGCAGTAGGGGGCTTCCCTGTGCTGTTCTGTGCTGTATCCCCAGTGCTTAGCATCGTCTGTGGCCCACGGTAGAACTAGTGATACATATTGTTGAATGAGTGAGTGCCCTGAGCTCCTGCATGCCCCCCATCCACTCAATGCCAAGCCTGAACGTCCTCCCCTCCACCATATGTCTATAACGCATCTCTTCCTCTCCATCCTCCCTAACCCCCAGCAGTAATGTTCAGCTCCTAAGACAATTACAATAGTCACAACTGGTCTGTCCACCCCAGTCTGCATCCCACCCTGCCACCAAGTGTTCCTCCTGCATCTCACCCTGCTGCTTCCCCGTTTATAAGTCTACCTTCATGCCCCTCCATGCAAACCAACTGGCTGATTTCCGGTATGGTGGCAGAGAGGGGGCACCCCTTGGGGATACATTGGAATTGAGGGTGAGAATAAGGATGTACAGATTGAAAGCAAAGCAATGCTTTTCCCACTAGCTTTGCTCTGTTCTGTACTCACAATATTTAATTTTTTTGTATCAAATATTGGGTAGGGAGGGCCTGAGATTCTGTGTTTATCAAGGAGGTGAAGGTGTGGTTTTTAAAAGTTAAGAGAGGTGTCAGTTGCCCCTTCTCTTAAATTGGTCATGAAATCTCACCCCTTTGTGCCTTCCCCCATGCGGGCACCCCTTGATCTCCTGCTCCTCTTTACGGGCCAGTTCAAAGGCCACTCCTGCGATGCCTGCCCACCTCTTTTTCCTCTTCCCCATAGAGCTAACTGCCCACCCCCTAAGCCCCATAGCGTGTGTCCACAGCTCTGATGGGTCATTACTTTGTACTTGTTCAGATTCCCCATCAGATTGGGTGGCCCATGAGGGCAAGGCACTCAGTATCCTAGTCAGCCCAGGCTGCCATAACAAAATACCATAGACTAGATGGCTTAAACAATACACATTTATTTTCTCACAGTTCTGAAGCTGGAAGTCTGAGATCAGGGTGTCAGCATGTTTGGGTTTGGGTGAGGGCTCTCCTCCTGACTTGTAGTGGCCACCTTCTGATGTGTCCCCACATGGTGGAGAGAGAGAGCAAGCTCTCTTCTTGGAAGGACACTAATCCCATCAGACCAGGGCCCTACCCACATGAGCTCCTCTAAACCTAATTATTTCCCCAAAGCCCCATCTCCAGCATATGAATTTGGGGGTGGGGTGGGGCACAAACATTCAGCCCATGAAACTCAGTAAACATTTTTTAAGCAAGTAAAGAACCTAGGCTTTCTTAAATTCCCCTCTTGACCGAGGGCAGGGTTGATCCCAGGGTCCAGAGCAGGGCTGTACCTAAAAGGAGCTGCAGTTCCTGGGACCCACCTTTGAAAGTCAGAGGCCCAGAGGGGCCCCAGCAGTTTGCTACAATGTTGATGCAAGCCGATCTTGTCACCTGGTCTCCTTGTCAGGGATCAAGAAAGTCAAGCCCCAAAGAAGTTCAAGGGACTTGGTCAATGTCTTATTCATCTGATCTGTGCCTAGAACATTGCTTACAAAATCATCTTCGTCTGTAAAATCATGTAAACGTGTTAAACTATACTGAGAAAAAAAAAATCATCTTCGTCCATTCAGAAAGCATTTATTGATCACCTACTGTGTGCCAGGAATTGCGTTGGCCTCCAGAAGCCCCCTGCTCAGTGAGGGGAGAGAGACCTATCATCAGCCACAACATGGCAGTGTGGTCTGTGCCTTCAGACAGCCCAGGGGAGAAGCCCGCTGACCCAGCCTGCTGCTCAGAGGGGGCGTCGTGGAGAGAGGACAGCTGAGTGGTCTCCAAGGACGAGGAGGAATTAGGTAGGCAAAGGGCCAGAGGAAGATGTTCCAGGCAGAGAAGGCGAGCCGGAAGCCAGGGAGAACAGGGCCCCACTGGGGACTGCAAGTAATTACTGAGAATTTGTGCCAAGTGCTGTTCCCAGCTCTGGGGTTACAACCAAGTAGAAAACAAGGACCCTGCCCTGAAGGAATTTACAGTAAAAGATACATGAGAAGTGAAAAAAACAACAATTTGAGCATTATGTTCTGATTTACCTTGCGGGGGGGGGGGACTTAATAAGATGACACTTTGAATCTGCTTCTGAGCCCCCAGCCCACTGCTTTTAGGACGCATTTCTTCCCTTTGGGGGCATCTCCTTCCATAGTAAGTCCACAACCCCAGGGACCCTTGTGGGTCCATGAGAGTCCTGGTGACCGCCTCTCGCAAAGAAAACCAGAAAAACCGGAGCTCCCGGAGGGTTGTGTTCTCGGCTGTTATTGTTGCCGAAGCTGTAGCAGCACCCTGCTGACACATGGGAGCCTGGGGCAGAGCTTGTCCAAGGAAGAAAGTGCTTCCAGCGCAGAGGTGTGGGCTGTGTCAGGAAGAGCGAGAGGGAAGAAGCCTCTCTTCCACAGGGTCACCCTCGGTGGGGGACGAGGCGGTCACAGTGGACCTCAGCGCCCAGCGCTCCAGGCCCCGTGAACACAGACACGCACACATGCACACACACAAGCACGCCCCAGGTGGGGTTGCTCCCAATCTAAAGCCACATGCATTCTGGGAACCCGCGTCTGTCCTCAGGAGCCCCGCCCTCCGAAGCAAGGAAACCCCTCCCTCTCCTGCTCCAAGGCCAGCTCCATCTCCCACCCCAGGATGAGTGACGTCACGCTGCAGGAATTGAGAGGGATATGACTCTTCTCTGGGACAACAGATGTAACCTGGGGATTCTGTTCACCCTCCTTATAACCCATGAATCCAAGGAGGATGGAAATCAATCTGCCCAACATCGAGGTGCAGCAGGTGGGGCTGTGAAGATGGAGGGAATACCTGATGGTGGAAGTATTGTCCTGGTAGCTTTTCCTCCCATCCCCTGCCTGACCACGCTTTCACTACACCTTAGAGAGGAAAGCCCCTGTTCCCAGCTTGTTCCAAAATTGCTTGTCGGCGAGAGGGGGGTTCCTCACAGACTGGGAACTAGACTGGTTCCGTCCTAGCCATGGATCTTGGTAAGGACCACTTACTCTCTCTGGACCTCGGTTTCCTCAATCAGAAAAGCAGAGGGGGGACTTCCCTGGTGGCGCAGTGGTTAAGAATCCGCCTGCCAATGCAGGGGACACTGGATCGAGCCCTGGTCCGGGAAGATCCCACATGCCGTGAAGCAACTAAGCCCGTGCGCCACAACTACTGAGCCTGCGCTCTAGAGCCCACGAGCCCCAACTGCTGGGGCCGGTGCACCCTGGAGCCCGTGCTCCGCAACAGGAGAGGCCACCGTGATGGGAGGCCTGTGCTCCGTGGCGGTGAGTGGCCTCCGCTTGCCGCAGCTGGAGAGGGCCCGCATGCAGCCACAAGGACCCAACGCAGCCAAAAATAAATTTAAAAAACAGAGGGGGAGGGAGCCTGCTGAATGACAGCAATGTCGTCCCCACATGCTCTGCCCTCCTGTTTCAGGTGCTGCTGCCCCCTGAGCCACCACCTGTGACTGTTTTGAAACCTTCCCTCCCGTGTTCCTTGGACCATAAGCATCGCTTCTCGTCTGAGCTGAGGGCGACAAGGAGTTCCTGAATGTTGGGGAGTGGCTCCTGCCTAGGTTCTGGAGGAGGCCTGTCCTAATTAGGAAACTAGGAGCCACTGGGAGGAGCTTGTTGATGTCCAGAAAGAGAGTCCACTGGTGGCCGTGGGGTGCACGACTCAGCCCTTGCGACCACATGTGGTGCCACTTGAGGAATCACACAGGTCAGCTCTCCGGGGCAGCTGGGGAGAGGCAGATCCTGGCAGCGATGCCCGTCCCCTTCTTGTGGAGCAGGCTGTCCTCACCAGAATCCCAGGAAGTGTACATGTTGAGGGTGGTGATGGCCCCGTCCTCCAGGGTCATGGAGGGTGAGCTGTCAGGGACTATTCAAGGTGACCCCGGGGGGCTGCGTCCTCAGGTGTAATTCTACCAATTACTCTGGCTTCTCTAAGCATGCCGGCCTCTTCTACCCTTTGCCCTCAACAAGCCTGGGAGGAAGGTGGGGCCAGTGTGGACTTTACCATGTGAAGGGCTGTTGCTTTAAGGAGTGTTGATGTGGGAAGACATCTGTTAAACCAGCTTGGTAAGTTTCAGTCCGCTTGTCCATATCCAGAGGGCATAGGCCTTTTCCTGAACCTGGAAACGATGCAAAAAGTTCTGGCAACTTGGCAAAGGTCCATAGCCTGCCTGGGCAATTCAGTTTTGCATTTCTGGGGCAGAAGATAAAGACACCCAGGTTCTGTCATGAGAGACCACTGTCAGCTTAGACCCCTGTTCCATCCCTGGTGGGAATGACTGCAGCATGGAATAAATGCCCTCAGGTCCCCTGGCTCCAGGCTCTCCTGCCTCAGCCTGGCTGAGTTTCCTGGGACACGGCTTTCATTCAACCCTCTTCTGCTCTAAAACTTGAGTGGCTTTTGGCTGTCCATCAGTCACCCCTGCAACTCTAGCGCTCTGTCCTCTGACCTCCTACCCATGGAAATTGACCATGTCTCCCAGATCAAACCCTGGACTCCAGGCAGGTTGATAGCCATCCTCCTATTCTCCTTACTCATTCCTGTCTCTGCCTGCCTTGGACCCCCTGCCCCTTTCTAACATTGCTATCCTTCAAGCCAGACTCTTCCTTGAAGCCTCTCCTGAGACTTTCCGCCCACATTGATTTCATTTGTCATCCATATGACTAGTTCAACAGTCGGTCTCATGCGGACACATTCTTTACTATTACACTGGCCTGTGGATCTGATCTCCTCAGTTACAGTGTGTGCAGGACAGAAACTGCCTTCCGTGTTTTCATATCCCCACTCTCCCATCGTGGTGCTTAGGATAGTACCAAACTCATAGTACATGTTCAATAAACTCTTGTTAGTGGTTTGATTTTCATACTGAGTTGAAATGCTTTGGCTTCTGTTAGTTTTGCTATGTGCTGGTAGTTTCTAATCTTTTCAAATATAAAGACCACATGAAGTGAGTAGTATGCTGAGTATTGCTAGATCAAGAAGGCATGTGATGATAAAAGACTTTTGCATGACTTATCTTTTGTTCATTCCAGTGGCGACTACGCACATTTGGGAAATAGCCATGCCTGCATGTTCGGGAGAGTAAGAGTAGACACTGAGTGCTGGAGAATGCTTGCTGCAGATACAGCTCAGGAGCTCCTTGCTGTAACTCTATAGCAGAGACCCCATGGCTTCTGGGTGCCCAGATTGGGAACCACTGGCGTATGCGTTCAATACAGTCCTTGCAACTACCTAATCCAGGCATGTTCTCTGTGCTGCTATGAGATGCTGATTGCATTTAAGGTATTTTGTAAAACAAATGGATGGATACAACAGAAAAGAGATTAGAGGAATTCATATACTCATGATGATAATATTAATAATATATTATTGAGCACTACTTGCTAGGTGCTTTTGGTCACTTTATCTATTGTGCATGATTTAACACTCACAGAATCCTGTGAATCATCATTATTCTCATGAGGAGACTGTGAGTGTGGTCGTGTGGAAATGAAGGAAGAGGCCAAGCTTTGTATTTGGGTAGATGAGATGCAAAACAGCAACTACAGATAAACAAAATGTGGTCTATCCATGCAATGGAATATTACTCAGCCATAAAAAGGAATGAAGGACTGAGACATGCTACAACCTAGATGAACCTTGAAGTATGATGCTAAGTGAAAGAAGCCAGACACAAAAGGCCCCATGTTGTATGATTCCATTTATATGAAATAGCCAGAAGAGGCAAATCAATAGAGACAGAAAGCAGACTAGTGTGTGTCAGGTGCTGTGAGGAGGGCGGAACAGGGAGTGTTTCCTAATAACTATGAAGTTTTTGTTTGGAGTGATGACAAATTCCGGACCTAGATAGTGCTGATGGTTGTACAACATTGTTCATATACTTAAATGCCACTGAAGTTATAAACTTTAAGAGTGGTAAATTTTATGTTATGAATACTTTACCACAGTTTAAAAAAAAAAGAGTGACAACAGCCCTTGCGGAAGCAGGATCCCAGAGGTGGGAGTGACCATTTGAAAACAGCCCTCTGGAATCCTGTAGATACAGATGGGAATCTCTTCAGGCCTGGAATGAGAGTTCAAGCCGTGATCTCACGAGACTGGGCTGTCATCTGGGCATCCATATAAAGAAGATATAATTTTGTGAAAGGATCCACCCAAAGTGAATGAAGCCCTCTCACTTTGAGCCTCAGGCACAGGGGTGTAAGGCACCGGCCGAACTCCTGTCCCCAGTCACCTCTCCTTGGCTCACAAAGCTCAAGCCATCTTCTCTCCTCCCCGACGGCACCATGAGAAATCTCCCTCCAGTTCTTTCACGATTGCCTTGGCCCTGAAAGCACAGAGGATACATGCTCACTCTTCTCAGCAACCACAGAACAGACGTCATTCCTCTGTGGTCCTGCCTTTCAGTGATTATTGCTAAGCAATTGGTCCACCCCTGCCCAGAGAGCCTCCAAGAGACATGGTCGGGAAATGCTGTTTCCTGGGGGAGGGTGGGGGGGAGTGGGCATGAGGAGGGAGGAGGGTGAGGGCTGCCTCTCAGGACCCTCCGGGGCAAAGCTCTACTCCAGCCTGCACTTAATCTCACCTCCGGCCACGACGAGGCAAGTGGCCTTAAGAGTGGGCTCACCACTACCCCTTTCCGCATGAAAGAAAGTGACTATTAGATGCACTCCACATTCTTCCTTTTTCAAGGGAGTGGTTTTTTTTTTCTAATGAAATCAAGCCTCTCTTAAAAAGTACACACAGTTCAATCCATTTCTTTTGTGGATTTCAAAAGAGAGGCTTTATTCAGTTCAGAAATAAGGCAACAGCTGGAGAAGGAAGGCAAAGAACAAAGACTTGCAATTATTTGTAGTGTGGGATGAGAGGAGAGAGAGAAGACTGTGCAAATGCCGGGGGCGGGGGGCGGGGGGGTGGTGGAAATGGTGGCTGAAGGGACCAGATAGGAGCAAATGCCCCCGATTTTTCCTCCAATGTTGGGGACCTTTCGTTTCTACATCTCAGTGGGACTCTCCGTTGGTTCACCCCGCCCTCCCCAGCTTCTCATCTGGGCCCACATTTCCCCCAGACACACCCTCTTATCTTAATAACCTAGAACTGTCACTACTGCCCCAATCCAAACCTCACATTTCTATGTCCCACGGAAGCAGGATGCAGTCCCTGCCTCCCAAGGTAAAATCTTGCTGGCCTGAGACTTTGACTTGAGCCGCTATATCTATAGGCGCTGGTGCCCTTCCACTCCACTCAGGCCCTCCTCACAAGAGTCTCCCCTGTGGCGTCTGGAGATACTGTCGTAACTCAGAGAAATGATGGAGATTTCAGGTGCTTGATGGGCTGTTGGTGGGCACATTTTGAGATAGCTGGAGTCTTCATCATGCCTTCAAGTTAAATTGCGTAAGGGGCCAACTGAACCAGTGGAACAATGCATTGTTGAAAATTGGGGAGTGAGACCCTCTCTCCACTCCTCCTGGGGCGACCAAGTCAGCGGAGCAGTTTGTACAGCCATCAGGACTCTGGGCTTTCTCAGAAATGCCTGGGGACTGACCACGGCACAGTTCTCCTGAGAGGCTTGTCTGCCTTTGGGATGCTCTGGGTCCACACCCACACTCGGGGCACTGCTGAGGTGGACACCCCCTCTGGCTTGTTTCTCTGAATTCCTCGACCACCAGGATCTTAGTTTACAACTTCAGCCTGGGGCCAGCTCTCATGACAACTCCACTTGCTCACATGGAATTTCCCTCCTTGCTTTTTCCCAGGGAAACCAGTTGGCCCACTGGGAAGGGATGGATAAGATATGTCAAGAGACAATTTTACTGAGCTTACCCTGGGAAAATTGGATAAATTGGTGGACTGGCACAGAGCATGCTACCCATGAAAACACTCTCCAAGATTAACTCGTACAATTTCTGGTTTCTGTGTCAACTTAAAAAAAAAAAAAACAGCCTTAAATCTGTAGATGTTTTCATCATAAAATGATTAGGAAGTGATGAGTTTTGAGTGTGTACCACCTTTGTCTTTGATGTAATTTATTTAATTGTAAGTTTATATAACTTAATTTTTAATAATGGTTGTGTTTAACCACTGGCTCACAAAAATCCCTGAAAATCAATCAGTCAGCTCCTATAAGCTCGAGTGAGCCAGCTCCAGCCTGTCTCATCCTGTCTATACCTGTCCTCTTGCCGAAAAGACATAATTTCTTAGAAGGCAGCTTGGACGTTCTACAAGGGCAGGGAGAGTGCCCACCAGGGTGGTCATTGAAACACCTGTGTGGCCCACAGGTCAGCAGGTACTAGGTGTGCTCAGTGCGTGCTCGCATAACAAAGGGCCATCTTTGTAAGAATGCTTGGCAAATAATAGGCTCCTGAAAATACTGGCTGTTTGGGATAATGGAATAAGAGAAAATTTAATGCAAATAGGTTTTTCTGCTTATTCATCTTTATTAGTTTAATAAAAGTAGAAGTTGTCTGTTCTGTCCTGGGCCCAGAACAAGTGTTCTCTGCATGTGGGCTGTGATGTGAGAGGAGAATGAAAGAAAATGGAGAGTAGAAGGGAGGCTGCTTGAAGCAGGAAGTAGTTTTAGAAGAATTAAGGCAAAGAAACTGATCTACCTTCTGACCTATAAAAGAGAAAAAACGAATTAAGAAGAGAGGTGACAGGGTGCGGGGTCAGTGTTTGCAAACTCATTTTAGCACACGTCCTTCACTGATAAGCGTAAGAATCTCCCTTCTTTTGTAGAGATTCTGATTTGTCCCCCTTGGCAGGTAACCATTGCCTTAGGATGAGAATCATCCATATGCAGAAGTTCGGGGTCACCACACCAGCCCAAGGGACTTGCAGTTTTAATTATGAAAGCATAACGTCTTTGGTCAGTTGAGCTGTTTTTACAGTGATCTCCTCCCGCCCTCATCTCCCAGGCAGAGGTTCAGGATGTGAGAGACTGAGCCCAGGGCTGGCAGGCAACACACCTGGCCTCCAGATCTGCACCTGCCATTTCACTTGCTCTGCCACCTTTGGCAAATCGCCACCCCTCGCTAAAGGGTCTCAGGTTCCTCCCCCTTCACTTCCTCACCTTTAACAAGAAAGTGAGATGGTTTTGAAGTTTCCTCTCAGCTCTAACATTCTGTCAGCCCAAGTTCATTTCTCATCCTGACCTAGATTTTAAAGATAATGTACTTAAAATATTACAAAATTTGAAAGTGATCACTTATCTCCTCCGCTTGGAACTGTCATCCCTGGCAGTGCATTGGTGGGCGTTGGGGGCTATTTTGGCGCCTGGATGTTCAGAAGAAGAGGAAGAGAGGGTGGAGAGATTACCAATTCAGTAACCTCCTCTCGACTTCTGAGGCCGAGTAGATGCTTGTCTTGAATGCCTAATCCAAATAGCTATGAGTTGTGGAGGTGTGAAAAATAGCTGCCACTTTTCTTTTCCCGAGTGCCTACTTGGAGCCATGGACTTGACATGAAATCTCTCTGATTTTCAAAACAAGCTCTCAACGTGTGCAAGATGATTCCCATTTTATAAGTGAGCAGTGAGGTGACTTGCCCAGGCTTCCAAAGCCTGATGGAGCCAGGATTCAAACTCTAATGTGACACCAACACCTGTCTCCTTCCACTAGGCCAGTGGGTAAAAAGTGGGGTCCTGGGGCAGCATCCCCTGGGAGCTTAGAAATGCAGATTCCCTAGGCCTGTGGAATCAAGAACTCTGGAGGTGGGCCCAGCAATCTGCGATTTAACAAGCCCTCCTGGAGATTCCGATGCACACTCACATCTGAAAACCCCCTTAGATGGTAGGCTGCCCCTTGGCGGTAGCGTGGTCAGCTGTCACACTGGTATCCCCAGAAAGCCAATATTTCTGATATTCTCACAATGATATGACACTTCCACTGGGATGTTGAAGACCACCCACCCCCTGGCAAGGGGGTAACATCCTAAAACCTTAGGGAGGTTCCAAATGCCACACAAATCATCAAGTTAGCTTCTTGAAGCATTCTTGAGTCGAGTCAAAATAAACCACCAGAAATTGTCTTTCTAATTTGACTTTCTGGCTCCAATAAATTGATCAGTACTCCAGACTTCTGGGTGTTTCCCTTATTCTTTTTTTTTTTTTTTTTTAATATTTATTTATTTATTTGGCTTCTCCGGGTCTTAGTTGCGGCATGCGGGATCTTTAGTTGTGGCATGCAAACTCTCAGTTGCAGCGTGTGGGATCTAGTTCCCTGACCAGGGATCCCCTGCATTGGGAGCACGGAGTCTTAGCCACTGGACCACCAGGGAAGTCCCCTGTTTCCCTTATTCTTACTGAAGTTTTCTGGATTCCAGAAGGAGGTGTTGGGGGGAGTTGAAATTCCTCTCATTAAAATTTCCATCTCATATCTAGTAGAGGACTTGCCTCATTTTAAGATGAGCAGATCATAATGTCTGGAATTTTGAATGTTGCTTCCTACCTGGAATCATTTCTCATACTTGCTGCCCTCTCTCTGGACTGGGGACAGGAGCCAAAAGGAAGGTGTTACTGGGAATGGAAGGCAGGCATGACTTGCAGAGGAGCAGGGGCGTCCACTGGCGAAATGTGGAGGGTTAGTGGGCCTTGGTTACAGCTTGGTGGGGTAGAGTAGGGGCTCACAGGCACGACACAGAGAGCATGGACTTGGGGGATTGGGCGTGGTCTGGGAGACCTGTGTGTCTGCTCTTGGGCATGAGAAGCTGCTGTGCCCTGCCCCTTGTTCCCTTTTTTTTTTTTTTTAACATCTTTATTGGAGTATAATTGCTTTACAATGGTGTGTTAGTTTCTGCTGTATAACAAAGTGAATCAGCGATACGTGTACATATATCCCCATATCTCCTCCCTCTTGCATCTCCCTCCCACCCTCCCCATCCCACCCCTCTAGGTGGTCACAAAGCACCGAGCTGATCTCCCTGTGCTATGCGGCTGCTTCCCACTAGCTATCTGTTTTACATTTGGTTGTGTATATATGTCCAGGCCACTCTCTCACTTTGTCCCAGCTTACCCTTCCCCCTCCCCGTGTCCTCAAGTCCATTCTCTACGTCTGCGTCTTTTGTCCTGCCCCTAGGTTCTTCAGAACCTTTTTTTTTTTTTTTTAGATTCCATATATATGTGTTAGCATATGGTATTTGTTTTTCTCTTTCTGACTTACTTCACTCTGTATGACAGACTCTAGGTCCCTCCACCTCACTACAAATAACTCAATTTCGTTTCTTTTTATGGCTGAGTAATATTCTATTGTCTATATGTGGCACATCTTCTTTATCCATTCATCTGTCGATGGACATTTAGGTTGCTTCCATGTCCTGGCTATTGTAAATAATGCTGCAATGAACATTGTGGTACATGACTCTTTTTGAATTATGGTTTTCTCAGGGTACAAGCCCAGTGGTGGGATTGCTGGATCATATGGTAGCTCTATTTTTAGTTTTTTAAGGAACCTCCATATTGTTCTCCATAGTGGCTGTATCAATTTACATTCCAACCAACAGTGCAGGAGGGTTCCCTTTTCTCCACACCCTCTCCAGCATTTACTGTTTGTAGATTTTTTGATGCTCTCCCCCTAGTTCTTGATCTCGAAGGTGCACAGATACCTCCGTGTTTCCCTCTGGATGGAGGATGAACAACCCAGCGCTGGGGCCCCATTCCTGCCAGCTGCCTGGGGAGCTTCCGCCAGTCACCAAGCCTCCACCCACCTGGCCTTGCTGTCCCCAGCGCCGATGAAGTTGCTGTGGTAAATCCTCACACCACGTAGGCTGGCTTCATTTCAAATTCCTGGCCTCTGGGCTTCCCTGGTGGCGCAGTGGTTGAGAATCTGCCTGCCAATGCAGGGGACATGGGTTCGAGCCCTGGTCTGGGAAGATCCCACATGCCGCGGAGCAACTGGGCCCGTGAGCCACAACTACTGAGCCTGAGCGTCTGGAGCCTCTGCTCCGCAACAAGAGAGGCCGCGATAGTGACAGGCCCGCGCACCGCGATGAAGAGTGGCCCCCACTCGCCGCAACTGGAGAAAGCCCTCACACAGAAACGAAGACCCAACACAGCCAAAAATAAACATAATAAATAAATAATAAATAAAAATTTTTTAAAAAAATTCCTGGCCTCAGGCTGCAAATGGGCTATGACACCGCCTAGGAATCCTACCCTCTCCTCCTTTTAGCTTGCTTTGCTCCAACACAGTATTGTGCCTTTCCTCCCTCGTCCTCCTTTCTCTCCATCCCAGCTCTGCTGCTGGCCCAGCCACAGGCTTGACTGGGAAAACAGAAGCCAACAGATGGAAGCCCCTCCTCTTGCCACCACCGAAAGTACACACCTTCCTACGTCTACCCTGACAGCAGGCCTCTCTTTCTACTCTTATGCTAGAGTAAGTGTCTCTGCTCCTTTCATAGGCAAATCCTTCAACATGTGATCTGGATCTTATTCCTTTTTTTGCCTATCCCCAAAAATCACACCTACTGTTTCTCTCTCTGTCTCTCCTTCATCAACAAATTTTCACTCTCCTGGATCAATGTCATCAACCTATAAGCCTTCTCTGCTGTTTCATATATATGTGTGTATATATATATATATATATATATATATATATATATATATATATACATATATATATATATACATACACACATAGATACATAATGAGAGTTTTAAAACTTTCATATATATGTGTATACGAATGTATATTTACATACATATACATACCTATATATAACTCATATATACATATGAGTTTTAAAAACAACCACAAAGGAACTTCCCTGGTGGTCCAGTGGCTAAGGCTCCACGCTCCCAGTGCAGGGGGCCGGGGTTCGATCCCTGGTCAGGGAACTAGATTCCGCATGCTGCAACTGAAAAAAAAGTTTCCCGCAGGCTGCAACTAAAGATCCCGCATGCGGCAATGAAGGTCCCGCGTGCCGCAACTAAGACCCAGCGCAGCCAAATGAATAATGAATATTTAAAAACAACAACAACAACAAACATGTCCCTTGGCCCTGCTTGCCACCTCCAGCCCCACCTCATTTCTGGCTTTCTCCTCTCCCTCACCTCCCCTTCTCTCCTCTACTTATTCCAGGTTAGATTCTGCCCCCACCACTCTCAAAGCAGTAGTTCTCAACCAGGAGCACTTTTGTCCCCCAGGAGACTTCTGGTAGCGTCTGGAAACAGTTTTGGTTGTCACTACTCGGGGAGGGGTGCTACTGGCATCCAGCAGGTGGGGACCAGGACTGCTGCAGAACATTCTACAGTGCACAGGCCAACCCCCGCAACACAGAATTCTGTGGCCACAGATGACAATAGTGCAGCAGTTGAGAAAGCCTGATAAAGAGACTCCTCTTGTCAGAGTCACTAAGAGCTTCCATGACGCCACGTCTGAGAAACTCTCTTATGTGCTTATCACACGCAGTCCTGCTCTCTTGGGTTCCATGACTCCTCTCTCTCTCTTGGTTTTCCACCTATACTTTGGGCCATTCATGTGCCCAATCCTCTTCTACCTGACTCAGTCCTGGGCTTTCTTCTCTCCTCCTAATTGGTCCATCCAGTGGCTTCATATCATTTCCAAGCTGACTCTGGAGCCTGACTGTCTGAGTCCCAGCTCTCAGCTTCCCAACTATGTGTCCATAGTAACAGTTTCTTCTCTGTTACTTGGCAGCCTCAGTTTCTTCTTCAGTAAAATGGGGCTGATGATAATAGCACTGTAGTGCACAGAATAACTGAAGGAGGAAATCCAAATAAATGCACAGCAGAGAGTTTAATTCATGCTAGCTATTGTTATTTTTACTTATGACTCTGAGACATAAAAATTGCATATTTTTTACTTTTCACTAGAGAGCTTAGGAACAGATACTGAAGACTCACCAGATCAAACTGAGATAGGTGTTAAGTTCAATCAAATTAAAAACAAAAACGAAAACTGCCTGAGGATGAGCCGTGTGCCAGGCACAGTACTAAGACTGGGGATTTATGGTGCAAGGCAGGATTGCTTCCTGGAGAACTTATCTGCAGTGAGTACACTGGAGAGAAACATAGAAGAATACATGCCGGTGTTGGGCAGCATACGATAGGTGCCCAATTATTGAGAGACAGTAGTTTTCAAAGAGGATTTCATGAAACCGACTCTTTAGAGATGCTTCAACAGGGTCCTCAAACTTTTGAATTCAAATTTCCTTTTTTAAAAATTGAGGTATAACTGACGTATAACATTATATTAGTTTCCGGTATACAATGTAATGATTCAGTAGTCAAATTTCTATTTTAAAGTGTATTTTAAATTGTTTTAAGTTGTAATAAAAATTTTAAAACGGTAATAATACATTAAGCTTTAGTTTGGGTCAATAGATTTTGTCCAGGCCATAATGAAGGGTCTCTTTCCATTTCTTTTCAATAAAAGAAAATCTCCGTTTATCTAAATAAGAGTTGCAAGAAGAAATATTTTATTTTGGTTTGTTTAACAGCTTTACTGGAGATATCATTCACCCATTTAAAGTTTTGGTTTTTTTTTTTTTTAACAGTTACAGATTGCAACTGCTTATCTTATCTTAATGAATCCATATTCTCTTGAGTTTGTGCAGTCATAGAAAATGCAAATACAAAGTGAAATGAAGATACTGCAAGGTGGTACCTGATGCCCACAGGTGTCCATAATATCAGTTTTCAAATGTTTATGTTCAAGCAAACCAAAATATTTCCTTTGGCTGCCTTTCTAAGTAATTATATAAATTTGAATGTATATAATGTATATGTCATACTAACTAAAAAACTTCATTTATCTGCTTTATATACTGAGGGTGTACATAAGAGCTAGACTGAAGAGATTCAATTTTACCAATGCTAGTTGAGTATGTGCCACATACCAGGCCCTGTTCTAGGCTCTGGAACTCGGCCATGAACAAACAGACATCAGGCCCTTCTCTCATGAAGCTTAGATTGTAGTGCAATAACTGGAGAGAAATAAATGAATGGAACATCAGATGGCAATACCTGCTGTGAAAAACCAAAGCAGGCTGAGAGGGGTCAGGAGCTGGGTGGGGAAGGGGCAAGAGACAGCCAACAGGCCAGTGAGGTGAGCACGGAACTGCAGGTGAAATTTTGGTAATTTGCTCATCGTGGATTTTTTGCATTAATTTTTTTTTTTTTTTTTAATCAGTACTTATCTCGGTTACTGAGTTATTTGGTGCCCTTTTACCTTTTGTACTAGTTTCACCCTGGTTTCAGCCCCGGAAGCGGAGTGTGTGTAAATGGAGTCGCAGTCACTAGAGGAGGGCCTCAGATGCCTGACTAAGTCTTCAGACTTTACTCTGTGGTCTCTGGAAAGGCCACTGAAGGGTCTGGAGCAAATAGATGATATGACCAAAATACCACCTGGGGACTGTTGGTCTGGAAGCGTGTGGAGAACAGCGGGGGCAAGAAGAGACCAGAGCACCGGGACCAGTCAGGAAATTTATTGTGATAGTCTGGGCCCGGGTGTTGGAACAGAAGGCAATGGAAAGAAAAGCTGGTGGCCCCGCACCTTTCATGTGCCTTTGCCTGCCTTAAACCATCCCCAGAAGCCAACATTTCCCAAACAACTGCAGATGTAACGAGTGGCAGCCTCTTGCCTCTTTCTGTTTTTAATGTGGTTGATTTGTGCAAAACAGGAAGGGCTACCGTGACAATGACATTATTTGTGGCTGAGAAATGTTCTTTTGAAAACTATGAAAACCACTGGTCCCTTGTGCTGAAGCTCAGCTGTGCTTGAGGAGTCTCCCATTGGCTGGGCCCTATTCCAACAGGCGCCATGATTTCCTTCTGCTCTGCCAGCAGAATGGACTCAAGAGCTGCTCTGTTCCTAGGACAGGGGACGAGGTTGCTTACTTAGCCTTTCAGGAACTTCCAGCGGTGTGGGGCCCTGGCACTGCAGAGAGCGAGGCTGGCTGAGTGCCCACCAGGCCCTGTGAAAGCAGAGAGATTTACAAGGAGGTCACAGGAAACCCTCCCCTGCCCCAGGGTTTGGTCCTACACAAACATTTCAGTTTGAGGTAGTGGCTGCAGGATGGGGGATCTCAGAGGAAAGGTAGTTTCCTGAGACAGAGGCAGATGAGAATGTGCAGCGGACACCGAGCTAGAGTTGGGGGACCAGCCCCTTAAGCAGGAAATTCTAGTCTTCTGTTCAGTTGAATCTGGATTTCTCGTTTTGATTCACCCTGCTGGCCTCACTCATCTGAACTTCTCTAATCATTTTCTAAAAATCACATTTCATTAAGCCATGAAGGCATTCTTTTAGAGAGTGATCTTAGAATCAGAGCCTGGTTTGAAGCCTGACTCCATGGCTTCCTAGCTGTGTAACTTCATGCAGGTTGTTTAACCTCTCTGAGCCTCAGTTCCCTCATGGAATTTCCATGAGGATGAAATGCAATTACGTATATAAAGGACCCAGCAATAGTCAAATCCCTGCTCCACCACTTGCTATCTGTATGGCCACGGGCAAGACACTTAGCCAACCCCTCAGAGCTTCAGTTTTCTCATCCTTGGTATGGGAATAATAATAGTGTCTACTTCAGAGCATAGCTGTCTGGATCAAATGAGACTAACCCCTAAATTAGATAAACCATGAACATGGCATATAGTAAGAACTCAGTAAATGGTTACTATAATTACTAGTATGGTTGGAAATGGTAGCTATTATTAATGTAACTGTGGGATAACGTGGAATAAACACAGGAGCAAGTTTAATTTTCAGGACCTCAATGAAATATTTCAGAACTCCCTTTCCATCTCCTCTGGTTCCCTTGATTCATTCATTCAGCAAGTGTTTATTGAGCATCTACTATGTGCCAGTCACTTTGCTAGGCACAGGGGACACGGCAGCCAGCAAAACAGGCATATTTCCTGCTCTCATGCAACCTAATGTCTAGTGGAAGAGTCAGACAATCAAATAATTTTATGGGTTTAGAATTCCTTAAAGTAATGAGTGCTTTGAAGGAAAAGTTTGGCAGCTTTGAGAGTTTATAACAGGAGGTGCTGCCTTGGTCTGGTGGGTCAGGGTGACTTCTAGAGGAAGTAAAGCACTGAAGATGAGGGAAGTAACTAAGCCTGTCCCGCTGTCCCTCCCTGGACCTGTGGGGCCTCTGAGGCCTGGCTGTCTTTATGCCCTGGCTGCCCTAGACTCTGGGCGCCTCATCCCACAGGTGTAAGTTTCAGACTGTAGTACTCAGCCATCTGCCTCCGTCCCTCTCCCTTGGAGAGCTGGAGCAGTTACTTGGAGGAGATCAGCGGTGCAAAAGCCCTTTGTAGGAAGGGAAAGGTGTGTAATACCTGAGAAGGTGGAGACCCAGATGGAGACAGCCTGAACAGGAAACCAGAAGCTAAGTCCTTCCCAGCTACCTTTGTGGACCCAGTGTCGTGGTCCGAAAACGGGTTGGAAAAGAATTTCCAGACACAAGGCAGAATGTAAAGAAGACAGAATTTATTAGAAGGAAGGTTGCTGCCAGAACAGCGGGCAGACTTCCTAGTAGTTTGGGAGGGTTGAGCCCGAACATGTGCTATTGATCAGTTTTTATAGCCAGAAAACAAAGGAATAGTCCGAGGTGAAAATTTCGTTTACTGATTGGTTGAGGCACATATACCTTCCTTCTATAGCGTGAGAGTGGGACAGGGCAGATGCCTTTCCTTATTTGGAACGGGTCCTCTTGCCCAGGTGGGCGTCACCCAGGTGGGCTCAGGAATTTCGTAACCATCGCAACATTGTGGGGAGGGCGATTAAGAGTCCCCGTAGGGGGTGTAATGCTGACAATTTTACAGGCAGGGTGGACCTTTGTCCTTGAAGCACCATTGTCCTTGGAGCACCAACCCAGCACACACGGGAACTTGCATTTTTCCCGCCCTAACTTAAATTTCCTGGGGCTGACTTAAAAAAACAAGGTGCTGAGGGTGCTGGCTGCCGGATGCCGGTTTCTCCTGGGGGTTTCGGGGCGGGCCCGGGATACTCCACCTCAGTGGAGCCAAAGCAGGAAATAGACTTTGATCTCTCTTCAGTGGTTTGCAGAAATCTTGATTCCAACCAGAGGCCTAATCCCTCAGCCTTGCCGTTGTCGGAGATGACCATCTCTGGAAGCTTCACATCTAATTCAGGTTGAGGTGTCTCTTTAGGAAAAGTATCTTGAATTCCAATTTCTATCACACACTGAATCCCTTCAATTGCCTTCCCTCTCCTCAACTTTTAAATAGCTACAATTACCTGGCATACGATAGCTACCTGGGTTTAAATTTTTTTTTTTGAGGAGGCCTCATTTTAGCTAAGCAATTGCAAACAATAGCTGATTATACTTCTAAATTCTTTTGACACAAGCAATTGCTTCTTTTGCAAAGTGGGCTCTGACGCTATCTGAATACTGTAATATTTCTCTCCCTTAGCAGTTTTGCCTGGATCTCACCCACTGAAAAACCAACTGTAAATATTTGACATTCCTTGCCCCTCTGGTCATCCACACAGTTTAACCTTCTGGGGCTCTGCATTTCAGCTTTAAGCCTCAAGGAAAATGGAAAGGCTGGGGCATGTTTCTGGCCCTGAAGCTCTGCTTCTTTATAAACAGTCATCCCCTGAGGGGTGCAGGTTAGGGTGTTGCCACAAAGTTTCTAATAGTTTTTGTGTGTGAGAGAAAATATAGGTAACATAACATTTACCATTTCAGACATTTTTAAGTGTAAAATTCAATGGCATTAAGTATATTCACAATGTTGTGCAACCTTCACCCCTGTCCATTTCCAAAACGTTTTCATCATCCCCTATAGAAGCTCTGTACCCATTGAACAGTAACTCCCCATTATTCTCTCCCCCAGCCCCTGGTACCCACCATTCTATTGATACTTTCTGTCTCTATGAATTTGCCAATTCTAGGTGTCTCATATAAGTAGAATTAGACAATATCTGTCCTTTTGTGACTGGCTTATTTCACTTAGCATAATGCCTTCAAGCTTCATCCATATTGTAGCCCGAATCAGAACTTTTTCATGGCTGAACAGAGTTCTATTGTACGTTTATGCCACTTGTTGTGTATCCATTCATCTGTCGATGGACTCGGGTTGTTTCCATTGGCTGTTGTCTAATAACCTTTAACGTAATAGGTGGGATCTGGCTCCTCTGTGACCTAGGACTGAAGCAGGAGATAGATGGGCTCCAGGTTAGACATTTAAAATCAGCCTCCTGGGACTTCCCTGGTGGTGCAGTGGTTAAGAATCCACCTGCCAATGCAGGGGACATGGGTTCGAGCCCTGGTCCGGGAAGATCCCACATGCCGTGGAGCAAGTAAGCCCGTGTGCCACAACTACTGAGCCTGCGCTCTGGAGCCGGAGAGCCACAACTACTGAGCCCGTGCGCCTAGAGCCTGTGCTCCACAACAAGAGATGCCACCGCTATGAGAAGCCCGCGCACCACAACAAAGAGTAGCCCCTGTTCGCCGCAACTAGAGAAAGCCCGCGTGCAGCAACGAAGACCCAACACAGCCAAAAATAAATAAATAAATAAATAAATAAATAAATAAGTAAATTTATTAAAAAAAAAAAATCAGCCCCCCGTTTCCTCTCCGAAATGGAAGTAACAACAGAAACAGGGTAAATAGCCAGGCTTTGTCTCCTGTGGACGCCTTAAGATAACAGTCACGGCAGGGACAGAGGGGGGCTAAACCCTGTCTGAGAAAAAGATCAAGAGGTCACATATTTCCTGTCCTTGGGGCAAGGGAAACACTACACATGCGCAGAAAGGCTCCTTGGGGGTCAAAAAGGAGGGGGCACCACCCCATAATATGTGATGCTAAGGCCGTCCCATAGGCCTCTTGGCAGAAACCCATCTTGGAAAAAAGTTGTGCACACATGTTGGGGAGAGTCCTAGGGCAGGTCGGGTGTGGAAAAAGAAACCAGGTAATTGGACAAGGTAAACAAGACCCGGAAGAACTGCCCTATATGCATGACTTAAGCGCCTCTTCACTGCGCTCCTCCTCGTTGGGGAGGACGCCCACACCCTTGCTTTCTGGGTGTGCATCTCTGCCTCGCTTCTGTCTTAACGAAACAGTTTCTCTGTGTGCTCTCCCACTTGTTGTTGTGCCATGTCTCTAATAATAAACTTTGCGCCTGTTTTCACAGTTTTTGCCTCCATGAGAAATGCATTTTTCACTGGGGGCAAGAGGCAGGGGGTGTGGTGGCTAGGATTCCTGGTTTTCATCCAGGCTACCCAGCTTCAATTCCTGGCCAGGGAATTAAGATCTCACTTCACACCACCACTCACTGCTGCCTCTCTGAGATCAGGACCAATTTAACAACTACCTTTCGATTTACTTTATTTCATTCTCTGGAAATAGGATATCAAACAGTACGACTTGGACCCAGGGCTGGGTAGGCAAGCTAGGGCTGGAGTGGGGGAAGCATGGGTAGTTTGTTTAGGTATGGACCTTTGCAGAGCTGGTCAGAGATAGCACCCTGGGTGGGTGGGGCTGTATGACACAGGGTTTCTGATTCTATAAGAAAAGAGACCTTTCATTTAAACCCATTCATTTATCCGTTCATTCATTAACTCACTCATTCCAGTATTATTGAATGAGGTAGTGAGCTCAGCCTGCCCCGAGCTTCCAACCACTAGAGGCAGAGAGACAAGTAAATCGCTACTGACAACACCTAAGGGTGAGGGTTTGGGGAGGAGAAGAATGGCAGGCTGTGGGAACACAGAGGGGGCCCCTCACCTGTCCCTGGGAGCCAGGAAAGGCTTCGGAGGAAGTCAGACCTGTGTCAAGTCATAAGGAGGGGGAAAAAGTTAGCCAGGTGGAGGAAGAGGTCAGGAAGAGTGAGCCAGGCCTAGGGAGGGACGGGACAGGGCCTGGATCTGAAAGGGAGGGCCTGCAGTGGGCTTAGGTGTATGACTTGTGTTTTGAGGTGAGGGTGCTAAGATTCATGAAAGGCCGGAAAAGTGAAGCCACAGGTGCGGGCAGAGATCATTTGGTGAGGGACCTCAGATGGTGTTTGGGCTTAATCCTGGGGCAGAAGAGAAGTCCTGATGGCTTTGAAGTAGGAGAGGGACAGATCAGAAGAAAGAGATCCTGTTCTTCCCTTGAAGAAGGCATCTAACAGAAAATCACAGGAGCTGACATCTGCGTGCTTTCCGAGTACAAGGTGCTGCTGTAGTACTTCAGGCTTATTATCTCAGTTAATCCTCACAACAGCTGACCAAGATGAACGACAGGGAAATGGAGGCCTAGAGAGAAACTCACCAAGGGCTCCAAGTGGGGGTGGCAGGATGCAGACCCAGCCATCAACTCGGCTCTTCAGTGTGGTCCGTGGACCAGAGGCAACTGCATCTCCTGGGAGCTTGTTAGAAATGCAGAACCTCAGCCCCACCCCAGACCTTCTGGATCAGAGCCTGCATTTTCACAGGATCCCCATGTGATTCTTGAGCACGCTGAAGTTTGAAAAGCACTGATAGTGATTCCCAAAACATTAGATTCTCCTGGGCAGTTTTGAAAATCTTTGGTGCCCAGGTTGCGCTCCCAGATCAATTACATCAGAATTTCTGGGGCTATCAACACACAACTGGTTTAATAATATGTGGTGTGTATATATATATATATATATATATATATATATATATATATATATATATATATATATACATACACACACACACACACACACAATGGAATATCACTTAGCCATAAAAAGAATGAAATATTGCCATTTGCAGCAATGGGGATGAACCTAGAGAATATCATACTAAGTAAGTCAGATAAAGACAAATATTATGATATCACTTGTATGTGGAATCAAAAAAATAATACAAAGGAATCTACATACAAAACAGAAACAGAACAGACTCACAAACAGAAAACAAACTTATGGTTACCAAAGGGGGAAGGGGTAGGGGAGGATAAATTAGGAGTATGAGGTTAACAGATACAAACTACTATACATAAAATAGATAAGCAACAAGGGTTTACTGTATAGCACAGAGAACTATATTCAATATCTTATAATAACTATAATGGAAAATAGTCTGAAAAAAAAAAATATATATATATATTACTGAATCACTTTGCTGTATACCTAAAACTAACACAATATTGTGTATCAGTTGTATTTCAATTAAAAAGAAAGAATTTCTGGGGCATCAGAATTTTTCAAAGTTCCCTGGGTGACGTCAGTCAAGCTCTTGCATTATGTGTCCCTGTTTCCAGGGAGGGCAGGCTAACTCCTGCAGAGAAACTAGGCACAGGCTGGTAGCATCCGCCCAGCCGCCGGGGGCTCTGCGGCTTTAAGAACTGGGGTCGGCTGCCCGCCTAGGAGGCCACCGGCCGGCGCACAGGCCACGTGAGCACGGGCTGCAGAGCAAGGCTGCGACGGTCTGCGCTGGGGTTGGTCTGGGCTTGCGGACCCGAGCCCTGCAGAACAACCCGGGTGGTGCGGGCGAGCTGAAGAAAGGGGACCTTTGTGCCTTTTTGAGGGAAGCATACATTTTTGCAAGGCGCTGGAAACAAAGAGAGGAACTGTAGCCCTAGTCCAGACGCCCCAAGCAAACAGTAAGTCAGGAGGGCACGGAACACAGCACAGCCCCCCTCTGCCCCAGGCGACGTCCGCACACCCCGCCGCCGCCACCGCAGGAGCTGAAGGGCCTGCGGAGCCCGCGCAGGGCACAGCCAGTTAGCAGGGCACAGAATTTCCTGAACTTCTCCCCAGGGGTTCCCGTCTGTTCTTCGCTTTAGAAAGCTGGGCTCATGATAGGTAGCACCTGATGACGGACGCACCCCAGGTGTGGGTGGCCTGCCTCCTCTCTGTCCTCCCTCACTCCTGGGCCTTTCAGTTCAGGTCATTGCCCTGAGGACCCAAGGTCATGTGAAAGCAAAGAAAGAGAAACTGAAACCTGTCAGAAGTAACCGTTGGCCTTTGGGCCACAGTCTTGCTGGCGACAAGGCGATAAAGCTAATGGCCAAGATGAGGGTGGGGGGAGCCGGGGGTGCAGGGACTCCAGGTGCCGCAGACATGGGCAGTCAGCTGGGCGCCCACAGGACACAGGCGGGGACCTCTGGGGAGGGAAAGGTGGAGGCGAGACCGTCACCCCCACCTTGGCTGGAGACAGAGCTTTCTCCCAGCTGTGAGCCCCCTTGTCTCGGTCTCCACTGGGGGGGGCAGGACCAACATGGCGCAGGTGACCGCTGTGGCGGGCTTCTGACCTGTGGGCCACCAAACGCTAAAGACAAAGCCTTGTGACTTTTGGGTGTCCCCTCTGTAGCGTTACCTGTGCCCCCCTGCCCCCCTCCTTCGTGATGGACCATCAAGAGCCCGCTGTAATCCACCTTACTTGGCATGCAAAAATGATCATGTGTTGGGGGCGGGTAGCAGGTTGCGATTATGTTGGCATTGATTGGCATGCAGAGGAGGGAAGCTACTCTGTGTCTTCAAGATAACTGGGTACAAGTGAAAAGGAAGGGAAGGAGAGGTCCAAGGGCAGAAGGCAAAGAGAAAGCCCAGAGGGGTGGAGTTAAAGTGGGGAAGAAGGAAGAGGAAGGTGGCCTGGGGTGAGGCAGGGCAGGGCAGGGTGGGGTTAGCTGAGAGAAAGCTAAACTGTGGCTTGTACCTAATTATGATGAAACATCATAAAAGGTCAGATGTGACTTCCAGCTGCAGGGCTAGATCCCAGGAAATCAACTGCTGGCCCATGACATGTTTGATGTATAAATCTGAGCATCTTTAGAAAATGGAAGTATTGCATATGTGACCCTGAAAATTCTGAAACACCAGGCTCACATTGCAGCAGGGCAGCTGAAGCTGGAGCTGCCTGTTCACCAGAGTCCCCGCTCACCCTGCAAGCATTTTGCATTCCCCACCCCATGCCCCAACTTGTGTGCCTGCTTCCCATAGGCATCGCAGATTACTGCTACTTCTGCTCTTGATAATAATGGTTCTCTTCTATTGAGAGCCAGTGTGCGTGTGTGTGCATGTGCACACACACACCAGGCACACAGGTATGCTCGCTTTCAATTAACCTCAATTAATCTCTCCCTTTTTCAGTTGAGGATGACAGATGCACAAAACCAAACGTACCTTTCTCCTTAACAGATTTCGCAGCCTTTCCAGGCGATCTGCCAAATTGCTAGATGGTATTTGCATTAAAAAAAAATTTGAGTGCATTTTGTTATTTTGGTTTTAAGGATTTCCCAGCTTGCCTTAAGGCCATATTTCATTTATGCTACATTTTATAGCTTCACAACATTTCTTGAATGTACATGAATTCATTTTATCCTTCTAGCAGTTGCGTGAGGTCAAGTAGTTTGCGTCTCCTTCCTGTGCTCTCGGAGAAAACCAACTAGCAGAGAAGCTAAATGACTTCCCTTGGTCCTGCAGTAATTTTGAAGAAAAGTTAACATTTGGGCACAGCTCTCTGGAAAACTAAGCCATGTTCTTTGGCTGCATAGAATTGTGAAAAGTTATGCTTTGAAAAGCATAGTGACTAAGGATATGATCTCCATCCAAATCACTTGTTTGACTACTGGTTTGGCCACTTCAATAGCCATGAGTCTTTGGACAAAGTGCTCAATCTACCTGCGCCTTCTTTTCTGTAAAATGATAATAGCCCTTATCTAGGGAGTGTTGTGTGGATTAAACGTGATAATACATGTGAAGTGTTTAGAACAATGTCTGGCACACAGTAAGCTTTCAGTAAATATTACTATCAGTACTAAAATTATTGTTGTCTGTTCCTTTGGGAAATGTTCTGTATTACTTAGGGTACAGGCTAAGTTGTAACAAAAAGACCCAAAAATACATTTTCTCAAAAAAGGAGAGACATGTATTTCTCTTTCACCTCATAGCTAAGAGGATGCTAGTCAGTCCAGGACAGGTAAACAACTCTGCTCCACAGGGTCATTCAGGAACCCAGGTTCCCTCCACTGTGTTGCTCCCCATCCCCTACTGTGTCCTCTTCTGCATAGTCAAAGCTGGCTCAACATCACGTCCACCTTCTGTTCCTGCCTGGAGGAAGAGGAGGAGAGGAGGGGGAAGGCCAGCAGCCCCCTGCTAAATGATGTCATTCAGAGGTCGTCCATGTGCTTCCATTGGCCAGAACTTGGGCACACTAAGCTGCAGGTGAGCCTGGGAAATGTATTATCTAACTGGGCCAGCTAAATATGCCCAACTAAAACTTAGGAGTTCTCTTATTAAAAGGAAGAAAGGGAGAGTGGAAACTGGGGATAGTTCACAGTTTCTGTGCCATGTTGCCAGAGACATGTGTTTTGGATCTGAATTTGAAGTCATTAATGTCTTCTTGGTCTGCCAGTTTCTCAGCCCATTGGTGCTCTACGTCTTGTCTGTTGGATGTCTGCTTTACCCTTGGATTTCTTCTTTAGCAAAATCCAAGGATGGCTCTTAGCTCCATGTTTCAGATAAACACCTCTGGTGGCAGTGTGATTCTCTCCAACAGCCTGGTCAGACTGACTGTCCACTGGATTGGGCAGCCTGTTCCTTCACTGCCCAAATCTCCCAGCAAGAGTAGCATTGGGCTCTGTTTAAAATTTTTTTTCTTCTGAATTTTTGGACAACTTTCTCAACATGCAAAGTAAATTCCATGATCCCTTGTCTCTCGAGAGTCACTATCCCTTGGATCTTGGGCCTCTGGTGGCTGATTAAGGAAGGGTACCTGTGTTCCTTCCATTCCCTTGGAGTCCATCTTCGCGTGTGTTGAGGAGGGAACCTTATCCCCACCTCATCAGGAATTATCTGTGAGCCCACGAAGCTGTGATAAAGAAGCCAAGCCACTTGTTTGGTGGATGGATGGGCAGCCATGTGGTCCTGAATCTCTGTGGTCTTAGAGTTCAACCTCCAATGATGCATACTTTCCTGAAATCAAAGTTAAGTAACAGCCTGGCTCAATAAAAGGAAGTGTGGATCAATGTTCCATTCTCATTACTGCAAGTAATTGAGGTTGGACAGG
Organism: Balaenoptera borealis; assembly: GCF_965194805.1. Classification (NCBI taxonomy): domain Eukaryota; kingdom Metazoa; phylum Chordata; class Mammalia; order Artiodactyla; family Balaenopteridae; genus Balaenoptera; species Balaenoptera borealis. Next base: position 12,918,847 of record NC_138866.1, on the reverse strand, counting down.
TCAAGGAAGGGAATGCCAGTTGTCTCAGGGGAACTTACCAGAGAAGGTGCTATGATGAATATTGCCTAAGAGATGAAGAAGGAAATTTGTATTTGTTGAGGGCCTATTATGTGCCAGGCACCTACAAGAAGCAGAAGTTAGAGCAGTAAATAACGAGACAGACACCTAATGGAGATTACAACCTAACAGGATTACTCTACGTTAATCGTCGTGTTTAATCCTTGCAACTCTGCAAAGGATTAATATAAAGGATTTCATATTTTATAGACAAAAATGCTAAGCTCAGAGAGGGAAATAGTAAGGATGCTTTTGAACCCACATCTGGCTGATTCTAAAAGTCCTGCTCTTGGGAATTCCCTGGCAGTCCAGTGGTTAGGACTTGGTGCTTTCACTGCCATGACCGGGGTTCAGTCCCTGGTCAGGGAACTAAGATACCACGAGCCTTGCGGTGCGGCCAAAAAAAAATCCTGCTCTTTCCATCATTACTCTATCTGCCCCCATCACTTTCTTTGTTGAAGAGGGAATCTAGTCTATACACAGAAGTGACCTTGACCACTGTGCTAAACATCTGAACCGGTGACTATTGTTAACTCGGCGGTCGGCTTTGTTTGACTATGGTGGTCGGTTTCTCTCTCTAACCTGCATTCTCTCTAACCACTGTTGTCCACTTATCCTTCTGTGTGAACCCACCCAGCCGAACCCTACTTCTAGGGCATTTCTGCCCTGCTCCTTCCTGGGGTGCCGACTGCTGCTAGAGGAATTCCCAAGGATGCCTGGAAACCCTTCCAGATGTCCCTAGATCCTTCCCTGTCCATTGCCACTGGCATCTCCTCCTGACAGTCCCTCTTTCACCAACCCTTCTTTTTAACCTCCGTGTCTGTCATCGTCATTGACAGAGAACCCAACTTGCCCTTTGATAAAACAACAAAATTAAGGTCCCAAGAAACTCTCTCAAGGTCCTCCTGCTCAACCCCCTAACACATCTCCTGCTCTTCTTCTCCATCCCCCCATGCCAGGGAAGGAGTGGCTCCGGCCCCCAGCTGCCCTTCCCCTTGTGCCCCTGCAGCCTCCCTCCAGTCAATTTTCTCTCACTTACATCTTCACCCTCTTCTCTACCAACACTTCTCATCAGTACCTGAACGTGTTCAGTCTCTTCAGTCTGAAAAATACCCAGTTCTTTTTTTTTTTTTTAAACATCTTTATTGGAGTATAATTGCTTTACAATGGTGTGTTAGTTTCTGCTTTATAACAAAGTGAATCAGCTATACATATACATACATCCCCATATCCCCTCCCTCTTCTGTCTCCCTCCCACCCTCCCTATCCCACCCCTCTAGGTGGTCACAAAGCACCGAGCTGATCTCCCTGTGCTATGCGGCTGCTTCCCACTAGCTATCTATTTTACATTTGGTAGTGTATATATGTCCATGCCACTCTCTCACCCTGTCACATCTCACCCCTCACCCTCCCCATATCCTCAAGTCCATTCTCTAGTAGGTCTGTGTCTTTATTTTCTGTCATACAGAGTGAAGTAAGTCAGAAAGAGAAAAACAAATACGGTATGCTAACACATATATATGGAATCTAAGGAAAAAAAAAAAAGGTCATGAAGAACCTAGTGGCAAGACAGGAATAAATACCCAGTTCTTGATCCCATATTTCTAACCTCTCTCTTCAGTTTCCCTTTCTCTGTCTCTTCATGGCCAACCTTCTTGAAAAAATCATCTCTACTGCCTACCTGCCTCTTCAGTCCTCCATCACTCATTGCAATCTGGTTTCTGTTCCCATGATCAATGCCTAGACTAAAGTCACTAAAGACAGCCATACTCTGCATCCAGAAGGTGCTTTTCTTCCCTGATCTGACTCCCTCTTTCTGGAACCTTGGTGCCATTGCACTCCCCTGCCCCTTGAGCCTCTCGCTCCTTGGCTTTACTCTCTGGGCTTCCACCCTAGTTTGCTGGACATTTTTTTCATCTCCTTCACAGAGACCTCCTGTCCACTCACCCCCTGAACGTCCCCTGGGTCTGTGTCCCACCGCCTGCTCTTCTTGCCCTCTGCCCCTCTTCCTTGGTGTCCTCAACCACCATGAGCTGACAGCTCCCAGCTCTCCCTCCTCCTTACGGATCTCTCTTCTGACATCTGAATGCCCAGCTTCTCATGGACCTCTGCTGGTGGCTGTCCCACACGCTCTTCCTACTTACAGTTCTAAAGCCAAGCTCCACACCAGTCTCTTCCAAGACTTAACCCTCTACTTGTAACTCTTATTTTCAGGAATGTCACCCTTACCCCAGTTGCTCATGCCAGAGAAAAGAAATCTAGTAATTATCTCAGATTCCTCCTTCTCATGGCACCTTTTACATTCAATCAAGTATCCTGTCCAGATGAGTCTACCTCTTCCAATTCCTTGAATCCCCCCTTCCTTTCATTCCCCTACCACTGGTGAAAGCCCTTATTGCTTCTCACACAGCTATGTCAAAGGGCCCTTGAGGGACCTTCTTCTCCACTTCCGTCCTCCACTGGAGTCCTGCCTGGGTCACCCGTCCAAGGCTGTCTGCTCAGAGCACCCACCTGCTCTTCAGCACTCCCAAAGCTCTTGGATAAAGTTCACACTCCTTCGGTTAATCATATCCATGGATCCGCTTCTGATCCATTTCTTGTCTACCTTTCCAGCCCCTCTCCAACATTGCTCCCTGTGTGTCAACCACTCAGCGTGCTGCAGGGACATGCCTTCACTGTAATGCCCTCTTCTCCCTTCTTCCTAGGGCTAACTTCCAGTTGTCCGTCCAAACTCAGCTCATACATCGCCTCCCAGACCATACCTGCCTGGTACTGTCATCACAATGTCATACACCTCTTTCCTCACTGGCAGTTCCAGTGCTTAAGCATGTTGCCCAACACACAGAAGTTGCTCTATAAAAGGTAAAGGAGACCCACCATTTTTTCAGAAACTTTGAACTCTTACTCACAGAGCCTGATGCATCACGTTAAGGTGCATTGTAACAACTCTTCAGGGGGTGTCTGATTTTTTTTTTTAACATTTATTTATTTAGGCTGCGCTGGGTCTTAGTTGCGGCACATGGGATCTTTGTTGTGGCGTGTGGGATCTTTAGTTGCAGCATGCAGACTCTTAGTTGCAGCATGCATGTGGGATCTAGTTCCCTGACCAGGGATCGAACCCGGGCCCCCTGCACTGGGAGCATGGAGTCTTAGCCTCTGGACCACCAGGGAAGTCCCGTGTGTCTGATTTTTAAATAGAAACATCATTTGGCTTCAATAATCAGAAGTTTAGCAGCTGCACACCCAGCCCACGGAAACAGCTATTCCTTACTAATTCACTCCTCGAGGAGTTAAGCAAAGGGAAGCACCATGTGTCTCTCCTCGCTGCCACTTCCTCTTTACTGTGGGGTTTCTGCATTCCGTGTATGATTGCATTCGGCTCTGGGGTTCACAGTGCAGCAGGACTCAAGGCTTGAGGTAGGAACTGGGGCCTCTGTGGGGGTAGCTGCTTGTTGATTTGAGGTGGATTAGAATTTCTGTCAACAACGTGGCCTTCCTCAACCAGGAGCACACTGAGGCTTGGACAAAGTGCTGCTGGAAGACGATGGTGCATTGGCCAGGGAAACCGTCATGTCCCAGTAGAGTTGGTTGTAACTCACTCTGATTCTCTGGTGGAACAGAAACAAATCTTCATGTTTTACAGAAGCCTTCCTTGTTGGTTATGATACAGTGTTACGTACTGTACTTGAAATGTACTTGCTGCCGAATCTGCTCTCTGCAATAGATGAGATTCTCCCTAGTCTCTGGTCATCAACTGAGCCTGTCAAATAAGGCCCTCTGTCCAGCTGTGTGGATCGAGGCAGGTCCAATGGCCCAGACCCTGAGAGCCAGACCTATCAGGAGCCTTGTGCCTATCACCAACTGGGACCTCTACATCTGCTACTCCTCTAAGCCTGGGCTCTCACATGACTGAGGATATCTGCTGGGGTCAGATACTTCACAGGATGTGCACATCAGGACCTGGGAGGTTTGCAAATGACAAAGCTGACTCAAACTGACACATGCAAAAAAGATGAATTTACTAACTCAAGTCTAGAGGGAGATCTGTATTTAGACATGATTCTTTGTAGGTCCAGGGGTGGCATCATTGAGACCTGTCCCTCCCCTTATACTCCTATCTCTGCTTACTTCTCTGCAAGCTCCTTCACAGGCCAGCTCTCTCCTGTGACTGTCTTAGTCTGTTTGAGCTGCTAAGACAAAAATAGCACAGACTAGGTGGCTTAAACAATAAACATTTATTTCTCACAATTCTGGAAGCTGGGAAGTCCAAGATCAGCACAGTGGCCGATTTTGTGTCTGGTGAGGACCCAGTTCCCAGTTCATAAATGGCTGTCTTACCATTATGTCCTCACATAACGGAAGGGGAAAGAGAGTTCTCTAGGGTCTTAGAAGTGCACTAATCCCATACATGACGGCTCCACTCTCATGACCTAATCACCTCCCAGAGGCCCCACCTCCTAATACCATCACATCGGGGGTTAGGATTTCAATATATGAATTTTGGGGACACATAAACATTCAGTCCATTGTAGTGATTGTCTCGAAACCAAACACTGTGATCATGGCGGTGGGGTATTTTGATTGGTCACCTAGGTCTGAGATAGTGATTGACAACCCCACCAGGGGAGGGACAGTCTTAAAAATGTCTGGGCATGTATCAGTCTCTTAGGGCTGCCACAACAGATCACCACAAAATGGGTGGCTAGAAACAACAGAAGTGTATTATCTCACAGTTCTGAAGGGCAGAAGTTCGAAATCAAGGTGTCAGCAGGGCCATACTCCCTCTGAAGACTCCAGGGTGTAATCCTTCCTTGCCTCTTCCGGCTTCTTTGGCCCCAGGCAATCCTTGGTTTATAGCTGCATCGCTGCAAGCCCTGCCTCCATCTTCACATGACTGCCCCTTCTGTGCTGTTCTGTCTCTATCGTCTCCTCTTCTACGGACACTCGTCATTGGATTCAGGACCCACTGGATTAATCCATAATGATCTCATCTCGAGACCCTGTGCTTAATTATGTCAGTGAAGATGCTTTTTCCATATAAGATCACATTCACGGGTGCTGGGAGTTAGGACTTGGACATATCTTTGGCTGGGGCTGTGGGGAGTAGAGACAAAATTCAACCCATTACAGGGCAGAAGGAGTAATAGATAACCACGACACTCTGCTCCTGGACTTCCTAGCATCCATCTGTGCCCTTTTCCCATACAATTTCAGAAATGCGCCCCCTGGAACATGGTACAGGCTATCCACATAAAAGCAAAGCTAGCAGATATACATTCTTCTTGACCAGGTCTGGATGTTGCTCTGAATAGTCTGTTAACCAACAGCTAAATGATCATTTCAAACACCCCCGGCATTTAAGAGTGGAGAAAAGTAAGACACTTGGAATAAAAACCACTTGCATTTAGTAAAGGGGAGAAGGGGAAACATGAGGCTCCAGTCACTTGTCCAACATCCTGCAGAAGAGGATTGACAAGGAGCCACTTCATATCCCTGAAAGATGTGAGTTCCTCAGTCAGCCAGGGGTACCCAGGGCTCTACCTCTGGAAGACTCTCCCTTGCCCATGGCCCTCCATGGGTGGATCAGAGAGACTGTCCCTTCTGGAAACCGTAGATTCTAGCAGGCCACAGTTTGAGGATGTCAGTCCAGAGATCTGGGTCTGGCCCCAGTGGTTGTGCAATCTCGTGCTGCGGTTTGCTAGACTGAGACGTCTCTGGCAGTATGACTCTCTCAAACTCTTAGATAGTTGCTGGGAAGTTAGTTTTTTGATAACTCCATGAGCTGGCGAACAGAGCCAGAACCCAGACAAGTCATGCTCTGGAATCTGGACCCTGTCCTCACCACATCTATCCCCTAACAACCGTCTCTGTGCTCTGCTCTCTCCCAGCTTTCATTTAGACTTTGTCCATTTGGCCTCGGCCCTGGACACACTGGGTTGGGGGAGGGGGAGGCCATTTGCCCTCAGGCTCTTTCCCAGTGGACAGCTGCCTACAGTGGGGTAAAAGGCACTTCACTCAGGCAGGAGGTGCCCAGCAGGAGCTGCTGGAGGGGGAGAAGCCCTCGCCAGGGTCCCTCTCCTACCTCCCGCTGTGTTTGCTTCTCCCAGCCTGTGCTTGCACCAACTTTAGCCTGGGGCAGGAATTTGACTGTTGCAATCCTAAAAATGATTTTCTGGCTCTCAGCTCAGTTGAATTACAGGCCACAGCAGAAAGAGTCTTTGTTTTTCCCTTTCCCTGCTTTCAGAAAGGCCCAGCTGAGACTCAAGTGTATCTTTTCTTATAGACCCTCACTTAGGGCTGAAGAAATGGCTGACACACCCCAGTAACCTGGCTTTAAAATAAAAAAATAACAAGTCCTCTAAATTTCCAACCTCACCGGATTCAACAGGAGAGAGTTTAGCAACTTTGCTCCGCTTAACAGATATGGCTAACTTTCCGGTCACGGAGGGGAGGCTTCACACTGCCCTGCTCTCCACCCCAACACAGCCAACTTCCAAAATCCTGCTCCTGGTCCAAAATTCTGTGCTACTTAGGACACTTTTGATTGCAGCTGGATCTGCAACTGTCTACTTAATGGGAATCAGGAACGGCTGGATCCAGATACTGAATGCGGACTTTGCCTCTCTCTCACCCCCTCTCTTGGCCTTTCCGTGATTCTCTAGTCCTCCTTTCTGCTTTTCTCTCTGCTGGCTTCGTTTTCAGGCTGATTTTCATGGAGGTCTAGGCTTACCATGCATTCATTTACATATAGTAATCCCACCTCTTTCTTGATTGCTCCAACAGAAGGGCAGGGATGGCTCTGATTGGGCTGGCTTGGGACCTCTGCTCATCCCTGTATTAACCACTGAGGCCAGACAAGTAGAAATACTCTAGCTGGCCTGAGTCATATATCCACCATTGATGTGCCACATGAATGACAAAACCCTTCTGGGTTGGGGGAAAGGCAGTTTCTGAAAGGAAAAAAATGCTGGGGAGACAAAAATAAGTGTTGAGGGGCTAGGCCTCTGAGCAGGCTCTTGATTTGCATTTTCCTGTTAGTCAAGAGCATGCAGCCTGCCTGGTTTTTGCCTTCACCCTCCGGGGATCTGACCCTCTTTCTGCATTCTTAGCCATCACCGAGAGACTTTGTATCCTCTCTTTTAATTTTTTAAAAAAATTGTGAAATATGTCATACATACATATAAACCATATGTTCAGCTTAAGAATAGCAAAACAAACACCTGCATCCCCACCACCCAAGTTAAGAAATAGAACAGTGCCAGTTTCTTAGAAATATCTGAATGCTCCTCCCCAGGCACATATCCTTCTATCAGATGGAAACTATACAGAATTGTGTGTTCATCATCCCATGATTTTCTTTATAGTTTTAGTCTACACACACACACACACACACACACACATGCACACACGCACACCTGCACACACACGCACACAAATACACTTAAATCTCTAAGCAGTATATTGTTTGGTTTGGCAGGGCACAGATGCGTATTTTTTTTTTTAATTAATTTATTTATTTTTGGCTGTGTTGGGTCTTTGTTTCTGTGCGAGGGCTTTCTCTAGTTGTGGCAAGAGGGGCCACTCTTCATCGCGGTGCGCGGGCCTCTCACTATCGCGGCCTCTCTTGTTGCGGAGCACAGGCTCCAGATGCGTAGGCTCAGTAGTTGTGGCTTTGTGGCTCACGGGCCCAGTTGCTCTGTGGCATGTGGGATCCTCCCAGACCAGGGCTCGAACCCGTGTCCCCTGCATTAGCAGGCAGATTCTCAACCACTGCGCCACCAGGGAAGCCCCAGATGCCTATTTTTAATGCTGTATTTAAGAATACAATATATATTCTTCTGTGACTTCTTTTATTCAACATTATGTTTTTGGGATTCCTTTGTGTTGATGCAAGTAGCTGCAGTTCACTTTTCACTGCTGTGTAATCATCCGGTATGTGATTATCCCACATTGCATGCATCTCTTCTGCTCTTTAGAGTACATACCTATGAGAGGAATTGCTAGGTTCAAGTGTGCTCACATCTTCAACTCTACTGGATATTGCTAATTATCTTCCCAAAGTGATTATAACAATCTACACTTCCACTAGCAATCGATGATAGTATTTTGGTTGATCTCATTCTTGTCAGCTTTAATTTTTGTCATTCCAATAGGTATGGTCTGTGTCTCATTACAGTTATAATTTGCATTTATTTGATAACTATTGAAGTGAAGAATCTTCTCATGTTTACAAGCCATCTGTTTTTAACCTCTGCTGTGAAATGCCCATTTATGTCTTTTCCCCTATTTTCTAACGAGCTGTTGGTATTTGGCAGTTGATTCATAAGAACTCTTTATATGGTCTGGATTATAATCCTATGTTAGTTTTTATATGTTCAGATATCTCTCAGATATCTCCTTGCAGTTTGGGATTGCCTTTGCATTTTATTTATGGTGACTTTTGAACAGAAGCTCTTAATTTTCATGTCAAATTTACCTTGTCAAAGAAAACTTTCCCAACCTGAGGTCACAAAAATAATTTTTTTTTATTCTCTTCTAAAAATCTTTTATTTTGTCCTTTATATTTAGTATTTAATCTTTCATGTTTAAGCCTTTATTCTACCTGGATTCGATTTTTGTGACTGTTATAGGATAATAGACTTCCATTTTTACTTTTCCCCTCACTTATCTGCAGTGTCCTCTGTCACAAATCAAGTTCCATATACAAGTGGTTTTTTTCCCCTCTGAACTCTCAAATTTTCTGTGTTGAACTCCAGTTTTTCCCTTAATCCATTGCAGATCAATATTTTTGTAGATATAACAAAAATTAATTACTAAAAAAATTTAAAACATGCATAAAATAAAGGCCTCAGTTATTTATTATTAGATTCAATGGGCATAAACTTGCTCTGTAAAATTGCTATGAAAGTTTCTAAATGCTTACTGTTCACTTCTTTACTGATCGTGGGCCCATGACAAGGAATTCAAAGATGGTAACCAGTGTACAGATAACATTTGAGTCATGCTAATCTGTACTGCTCTACTGATGTTTGTTTATTCCTGCTGTACTATCACTCAGTCTTTTTTTATTGTGGTAAAATATACATAAAGTAAAATTTACCATCTTAACCATGTTTGGGAATACACTTCAGTAGCATTACATGCATTCACATTGTTATATAACCATCACCACCATCCATCTCCAGAACTTTTTCAGCATCCCAAATGGAAACTCAGTCCCTATTAAATGATAACCCCTCCTTCCGCCCTCCCTCTAGCCCCATCCACCATTCTACTTTTGTCTTTATGAATTTGAGTATTCCAGGTACTTCATATAAGTGGAATCACAAAGTATTTGTCCTTTTGTGTCTGGCTTATTGAACTTAGCATAATGTCTTCAAGGTTCACTCATATTGCAGCGTATATCAGAATTTCATTCCTTTTTAAAGCTAAATAGTATTCCATTATATGAGTATACCACATATTTTTTATCCGTTCATCCTTGATAGATATTTGGATTGCTTCCACCTTTTGGCTGTCATGAATAATGCTGCTGTAAACCTAGGTACACAAATATCTGTTTGAGTCCCCGCTTTTCATTCTTTTTCGGTATGTATTCAGAAGTGGAACTGTAGTTCAATGTTTAATTTTTTGAGAAACTATTATACTGTTTTCACAGAGGTTACACCATTTTATATTCCCACCAGCAATGAACATGGTGTTCCAGTTTCTCCACATCCTTGTCAACATTTGTTATTTTCCGGTCGGTTTTTTTTTTCCTTTTTTTTTTTTTAAAATAACAGCCATCCTTATAGGTACGAAGTGTTGTCTCATTGTGGTTTTATTTGCATTTCTGTAATGATCAGTGATGTTGAGTATCTTTTTATGTACTTGTTGGCCATTTGTATGTCTTCTTTGAAGAAGCGTCTATTCAAGTCATTTGCCCATTTGTTAACTGGATTTTTTGGTATTGTTGTTGCTGGGTTGTAGGAGTTCTTTCAATCTTAATTACCATGGTGGTATAATACGTTTTGATATCTGGTAAAGGAAATGCCCCCCCACACACACACACTCTTGTTGGTTGTTCTTTACATATGACTTGGCATTTCTTGGCTCTTTGCTCTTCCAAATAATCAGCTTGTTGAGTTCCTTTTAAAAATCTTGTTAGGATTTTGATCGGGATTGCCTAGAATATATACATCAATTTGGAGAGAAATGATATATTCACAATATCGTCTTCCTGTCATGAACATTTGTTTATGTCTTTTTTTTTAAACTTGCAGTAAAGTTTTTCTCTAGAAAGGGCTTTCACATGTTTTGTTAGATTTACTCCTGGATATTTGATATTTATTCATGCTATTATAGGTGGTATCTTTTAAAATTGTATTTTTTAGCAGTTACCGGTGAATAGAGATACAATTTACTTTTCGCATTGATTTTGTATCTAGAAACCTTCCTGAACTCTCTTACTAATTTTAATAATTTATTTGTAAATAATGTTGGGGTTTCCATGCTGACAATCACAAGACTTGCAAGTTTTTTCCCTTCCTTTCCAATCCTTACACATTTCCATTTGCTTTGTTTTTCTTGTTTTACTACACAGGCTGGTATAATGTGGTGTTAATGGGACTTCTTAGGCCTTGTTTCAGCTCTTAAAGGGAATGTTTTCAACATTTCACCATTAAGTATGATGTAAGTTTTTTGTCCTTTTTTTTTCTTGCTAGATGTTCTTTATCAAGTTCTAGGTCAAACTGAGTTTTTAAATTTTTAATAGGATGTTAAATGCTATTAATTTTTTTCTGATTTTATTGAGGTGGTAAATTTTTTGCCTTTAATCTGGTAATATGAATTCTATTAACCACTTTTCTAATATTAAACCAACCTTTCATTCCTGGCATAATCCCAACTTGGTTATGACGTACTAACTTTTTTGATACATTGCTGGATTTAGTTTGCTAATATTCTGTTTGGGATTTTTGCATCTATATTCATGAGTTAGATTAGCCTGTCACTTTCCTATCCTGTTTTGTTCTTGTCTTCTTTTGGTCCTGAGAGTTTCTTTGATCCAGATAAACTTCGTTTCCTGCCTAAATAAGAATAGTAGATCGGTGGTTTTTGCTGACTTGGTAACACACCAACAGCATATGAGAATTTGTGTTTTGATGGAGCATGATTTTGAATTATATTCAGACCATGTGCTGAACAGTCAACTCCTGAGTTGGCTTGATGAGGGCTCAACAAACTTTTATGCAAAGGATGATGGTAAATATTTTAGGCTTTGTGCAACACTTACATCTCTGTATTAGTCATGGTTCTCCAGAGAAACAGAACCAACAAGATATGCATAGATATATAGATATATGGAATTGACTCATGGGACTATGGAGGCTGAGAAGTACCACAATCTGCTGTCTGTAAGCTGGAGACCCAGGAAAGCCAGTGGTGTGGTTCCAGCCCAAGTCAGATGGTGTAAGTCCTTGCCAGAGGACAGGGGAAGACCAATGTCCCAGCTCAAATAGTTAGGGAGAGCGAAGTCTCCCTTCCTCTGCCTTTTTGCTCTATGCAGGCCCTCAGTGGATTGGGTGATACCCATTCACTTTGGGGAGGGCAATCTGCTTTACTCAGTCTACTGATACTAATCTCATCTGAAAACACCCTCACAGACACACCCAGAAATAATGTGTAACCCAATATCTGGGTACCCTGTGACCCAGTCAAGTTGATGCATAAAATTAACTACCACTCTGTTATTATTTCTCCTCCCCCTCTCCTGCTTTTTAACAACCTTAAAAAATATAAAAACCATTCTTAGCTCACAGGCTATGCCAAAAAATTTGCCAACTCTTGGTTTAGACTGTCTCAATATCTACATCACAATTAAGTTTTGTTGTTTTCTACAATATAGTGATGCTTGTGTGGTTTCCTAAAGTAAATAAGCTATGCAAATCAGGAGTCCGATAGACAGCCACTACCCACAGTACTAATGTACACCCACCCGGCGCATGATCCACGCTGCCAGACCTGCATCCACCAGACTTAGTATCTTTTGAAATTAGTACCAACCTGGACACACCAAGTAAATGCCCCTAACTTGTAAGCATTGTGATTCTAATAGCTACAGAGTTAGTCTCTGGCTCTCTCTTGCTGCCCTCTCCTGGCTGGCCCATTGCTGAGGCTCAGAGGAGAGCCCTGGTGGAGTTCATATGGCTCATAATACCTTCAGGTCTGGTTGCTGTTCTGTAGACTTGTCAAAACCTGCTCCAATAGAAAATACAATCAGGGATCTTAACACTGGTTGTGATGGCCAAGTTTATTATTTCTCGTAGGGTCCTAAGACTTTCTGAAGAATTATCACATAGTGAACGTTTCCTATATGCCAAGCATTGCTAAATATGTGTTATTTCATTTCATCCTTATAACAACCACATGAGCTCCATATCCCTTGACTGTTGAGCATTCCCTTTGTACAGGTGATGAAATTGAGACCTAGAGAGGTTAAATACCCTGCCCAATGTCCTAGAGAGGTTAAATACCCTGTACAGGTAGTAGGTAGTGGAGTTAGAGCTCAGAGTTAGTCCATATATATCTGACTCTAAAACCCATGTTCTTAACTGCTACTTAAGGTTCTCAGTCTTTCATACTGAGTCTAATTCAGTGGGAATCTATGGAGGCAGACATTTGCATGCACTCCAGGATTCTGATGCAGGTGTCCCGGAGATCTACACTTTGAGAACACTGCCTCCCATAAATAGAAACTGAACTCCTTCCAGCAGAAGGATCTAACTATTCAACACCAGAAGCTTCATTCTTGGGTGGAACAAAATGCTGGGCCTACCCACATTCTTTGGGTAAAAGAGATTAGAAGAAGTGATAAAATGTAAAGGAATCTTATCTCTTCCTGTTCCTCAACTAAGCCCCAGAGAAGTGCTGCTCCATCACGTTTACCTGAAGAGGTGTAACAGTCACCTTTGCTAACAAGCAGCCGTGAGCAAGTATCAACTGGTTATGTGATAACACTCAACAACTAAGGGAAGCCTGGCTCTTCTGAGGAACGATTGCACATCTTCATTGAAAATGTGTACTGAGCTGCCCAGCAAATCCCCCTTTCCTTTCTTTACTAAGTCAGACCTGGGGGGCTTCCCTGGTGGCGTAGTGGTTGGGAGTCTGCCTGCCAGTGCAGGGGACACGGGTTCGTAGCCCTGGTCTGGGAAGATCCCACATGCCGCGGAGCAGCTGGGCTCGTGAGCCACAATTACTGAGCCTGCGCGTCTGGAGCCTGTGCTCCGCAACAAGAGAGGCCGCGATAGTGAGAGGCCCGTGCACCGCGACGAAGAGTGGCCCCCGCTTGCCGCAACTAGAGAAAGCCCTCGCACAGAAATGAAGACCCAACACAGCCATATTTTAAAATAAATTAATTAATTAATAAAAATTAAAAAAAAATAAGTCAGACCTGGTACTCAGCCTGTCAGATCTGGAACTGTTCATGGCTCACTAGGCAGAGACAAAAGGAAAAAGACTTAGTTATAATCTAAACACAATGAATTTGCAATGAAACAAAGCAGCCTGGGCTACAACCATTCCTGGGCATGCTCTGGCTTTCTAGCAGCAAATCTTTGTTTGGCAAGGAATGGGATGGAAACTTCTCCCCTCCTTGTGGCTAGTGTTTTCTTGAACTTCTATATCTCTTTGGCTCCTGGGTGGGGTTGGACACCGTCCACAGAGCAGAGGTTGGGGGTACACGTGGCTATGAGGGCCAGCCACTAGTTAGTGCCCAGCGAAGAAGAAATATAGTGGGGGAAAGAGCAAAACTATGCAAGGAATTTTGCTGGGTGTTTGACTGATATGATTTAATCTTCCAACAACCCAGAGAGGTGTTGGGATTATATCAATATCTTCATTTGACAAATGAGAAAACAAAAGCACAAAACTCAAAGTAACTTGCCCAACACCACTCAGATAACAAGAAGTAGAAACAGGAATCAAACCCATAGTCCTGTCCTTTCCACCTAGCCACGTGCCACTGTAAGGCACCACTGCCCTCCGTGTTTATCCCTCAAAATAGATCCCCTACTTCCAATCTAAACAGGTTCCACTCACAGGCCTTGGCGAAAGGCCACTCGCCCTTGGGTCCAAGAATAACATTAATACAATGAACCATTTTTTTTAAATGAGATTACATATGTAAAGTACTTAGCCCAGTGCCTGGTACTTTTTAAAGTACTCAGCAGACCTCCAGGCATTGTCAGGCCTGAGTCAAGTGTGTTCCAGGCTGCAGGAGGTTCCCTTGACCATTTGGTAATGAACACTTCTCAAGTAACTACAATGGATGGTCAAAATAGGAAGAAAAAATAGCCTTGGACTTAAGAACTTTGTAATCTAACTGGGGTATTGAAAGAACTGAATATTTAGGAAAAATATCAGAATGTATTAATAGTTTACATATCATACAGGGTTCTCATTTCTAGTTGGGATCTTACTCACTACTGGATGTGTAGCCTTGGAGAAAATGATTTCACATCCTTTTGGACCTCAGAGTCCTCTTTGGAAAAATGGAGACACTACCAATCTCAAAGGATTTTACTGTTAGGGGCACATATATGGTCAATACTTAATAAACAGTACACAGGGTCTGGAGATAAAGGAGGAAATAGAATTAGGTGGACTTCCTTCAAGATCTGACTTTGGAATTGAGCTCTGAATGAGGTGAAGGCCCTGAAACTATAGAGAGGAAGTAATGTTCCAGGTGCTCTTTATCCTAATGTTATAGAAAATCCAACTGAAACTGGTTTAAACACAAGTGGAATTGATTGACTCATAGAACTAAGAAATTCAGAGATATGGCAAGTTTGAGATGCTCTAGGTGTTGATAATGCCATCATGGTTGCAGCTATAGTTCTTGGCAGTGCTTTTGTTGGTACTCTTCATGTGCAGTTTACCTAGAGTCTGACTTTACTTATTATAGTCAAGTGACTGGAGAAACAGTCCAAGCCTCGCATCTATAGCCCCTGAGGACCTTCTGTCCCCCATTCTCAGCAAGAGTCCCAAGAGCCATTCTGATTGGACCAATCTAGACCACATGAACCAACCCCTGCACACAGGAGGTTGGGATTATGTGATTGACTCAGCTTAGGTCACATGTTCCATCCCCAGAGCCTTGGAGTAGGGACCAGTTCCTTGGAAGTACATGGCTCCTCAAATGGAAATGGGTCACTGTTGAGAGATGGGATTTGGCAGGGAGAGAGACACAATGCCCTCAACAGGGAAATTGCTTTTATAAAGTAAAAAAGATGGAGGGAGCTGTGGATAGAGTGAACCAACAGATTTGTTGGGGAGAGCAGAACATTCTCCAGAGGGAGATGTGAGAAATGGAACACTTGAGAGGGAAGTGGGGGCCCTGCAGGAGGCCATGCCAACCTCTGGGACCTGGGACCTTGTGTGAGCCTGGGAGTTTCACTGTAGCGTATACCAGCACAACCAGCAAATTCAGGAAACAAGCCTGTTTCCTTCTATTATAAAGGCTAATCCTTTACTCATTAAACAGAGTATTCACTCCACCTGAAAACGTTCAGTGTTGGGATTAGAAGAGAGGGAGCCCACTACATGCTGACTCTGGGTAGAGGAGTTTCCTGTGTTTTCTCCTTTAATAATGCTCCCAGCCTCCCTCTGGGACAGGAGGCTTTACGGCATTCGCAGATGGGAGAGGGAAGGGAAGTGACCTGTCCCGAGTCACTCAGCTAAGAGATGGCAGTGGGGAACCTGGAGTCCCCAAGGCTGCTTGACTCCCAAGCCCACAGCAGGGCACCAGGCTGGGATTTTCTCCAGTTCCTGAGAATTCTGCTGTCCTGTATCACAGCAGCTCCTGGGTGGATGACCCTTTTGCATGGTGACACCTGCTTCAGAGCACAAGCTTGTCCTCGGCTACATTGGTTGTGCCCGAGGACACT
Source organism: Balaenoptera borealis (assembly GCF_965194805.1). Lineage (NCBI taxonomy): Eukaryota > Metazoa > Chordata > Mammalia > Artiodactyla > Balaenopteridae > Balaenoptera > Balaenoptera borealis. The sequence goes on along the minus strand of NC_138866.1, from coordinate 12,902,867 downwards.
ACTGAGTGTGGGAGTCTGGAGGCAGGGGGCTACTCATGAACAGGGCCTCCGTACCTTCCCCGTCAGACCGAGGACGGGAAGTCAGGCCCAGGAGAACCGGGGGCAGAGGGGGTGCTGAGCGTCCTTCCCGGACGGAAGTCAACACTGTCCTCCTGCTTTATGTATAGTGTCTGCTCGAACATCACAGATTTTCCTAGATGAGCAAACCAAGGAACAGCCATGACAGCTGAGGTCACAGCAAGTGGCTTGTGCCTGCGGGTGTGTCTTCTCATCCCCATTTTACAGATGAGTACATTAACCTCTGGGAGGTTGCCCACCGATCTCACATGGCTGGCAGGTGACTGAGTTGGAATTTGAACTCTGTTCAAGTTCTGTCTGACTCCAGAGACTGGATTAAGTGCTCTGCTGTGAAGGGTGACCTTGAACTTAGGGAAAACCTTCAGTGAAGCTGTTTGGCCTTGTGGATCCCTCCCCAAAGAGAATGTCATGTGCTCCCAGGAGAGCGTCTGATCCACTTTGTTGGAATAAACACAGATCCTTTCTTGGCTCACCTGTGTACACTGATGTCGCCATCCCTCTCCCCTACTCCCCACTTCTTCCCCCCTCCCCCCAATACCTGAACAAGCCCCAGAGGAGTCACTTCCTGTGCGGGCTCCCTCCGCCCCAGGAATTTTCTATCTGCAGCAAGTAGAGTGCAGACTTCCCGGAGCCTCGGGACGTATCACCCCCAAGATGATGCTGATGCTGATAGTAAGCCTTTTATTTTTTAAGGCCAACTACAACAAAAACACGGAAACTGGGAATGAGCAAGGTCCACGTGAGCAATCACAAGGTATAACAACAGCTGCGGGAGAAGGTGACTGCAGGGAAGTGGATTGCCCCCCTTTTCCTTATGTTCTGTTTTTAGCCTGTGTTTTTCAGAGCAAGTAGGTGCCATGGTGATAGGTGCCATAGAAATAGATGGAGCACACCGCCCCGCGTGGGGCTGCCGAGCCCGCCGTTCCCATGGAAATGCACCGAGCGCTGGGAAGAGCCCAGGATTCTGCTGCGTTCTGGCTGCAGTCCACGGCAGGCCCCTGAAGGGCCCGGCTCCAGTCAACCACGTGACACTGCTCTAGGATGGCCCCTTGAGGCTTCCAACTTTCTCACCAAGTTTGTCCAAGGTCCCAGATAGCGCACGCTCCCTCCGAGGGCACCCATGGGAGCTTCTCTCTGAGTCATACCAGAGACTGTCTTATGGAGCTTTGGCTTTGCCCATCCGGGCCAATAGTGGCCTCTAACACTGCCAGCGTTCCTGTCCCCACTGTTGGGAACACCCTGTCCCCATCCTGACTAGATGTGGAACTGTCACTGTTTTTATGCAATGGTAATAAAGAGCTTTTACCACTGGGATTGAGTCCCAGACATTTGGTAACCAGGAATACTGATAAAATGAAATCTCAGAGGATCTCAACCTGAAAGCAGAGCAGGGAAGGGCATAATCAATCACGTCTGAGGTTGTGCTTTCAGTTTGTGAACCCTCAGACCGTGCAGACTCAGGCCCAGTCTCACAACTGTTTCCGGATGCAGCTTTAAGGCACTGAAAGACCCTTTGAAACAACTGCTTGAGCTGTCCCATAGCATTTATATAACCATCTCAGCATCGCTGTCTGTAGATGTATGTAAATGATCCTGTTGGAACTTAGCTTGTTTTTATTTGGATTTAGACCAATTACACGTCTTCTGAAATATAACCCATGTGTACACACGCCCTTTAAACCTGTCTTATATTAGGCCTGGCATAAGAGGGTTAAGCTTAAAGGACATATGTTATAATATCTGTTCCATCATATTTACTTCTGCAATGGGGCTCTATTACATATACTTGTTTCCATACATTTATACTATCAGGTGGCATACATCCTTCAGGGCAGCGCAAGTACAATTCTGGACTAAAGTATAGTTCTGAAACCAGTAATTCTAAGCATTGACCAATTGAAGTTAATTTTACTCTCAATTAAAGAAACACGTACACACATACCCTTAAAGGAATTTTTTTTTAAAAATTAATAATCCATACCACCATCAACTCATGAATTATTGCCCAGGTAGTTACAGATTGTGAAAATCATAGCATTGGAAGGTGCTAAAGTAATGTCTATCCTGGCATATCTGGCATTTGACATGAAGACACTGAGCCCCAAAGAGTCGAGGTGCTTTGCTGTTTAGCTCAGCATATCTTCTGTGTATGCAGGCGGTGTGTCAGGTCATTGCCACACGGCCAGCCCTTTCCCAGCAGTGGAAATGCATGGAGTCTCCCACCCCTCCAACTAGCAAGTGGTGCTCACAGTGACCTTGAAGTAGGCCTGTAGGTCACGCCATTGGTGGAGCTGCGCAGTAGAAGGGTAACCAGACATTAAAGCAACTTCCTGGTTTGTCCCTAGGACTCATCCGTGAAACCATGTCTCTCCACATTTACTGTTCGTAGCATCATACACGTAACCTGCGTCTGGGTTCTGTATATCATGTTTTGTGGTTACAGGAATTTGGTGTGACCGAGCATTGCAGGGCCTCTGAATTAAATAAGCAAACACGTGTGCTCTAGTTTTACAGGCGAAGCAAACTATGAAACAGAAGGGCTTGCCTTTCTTGCCCATAGCGCTCTCATACCTTGGAGTTTTGCCACTTGGTTGGATTGCTTTATTTGGCCTAGTAACTAAAAGCAGATTTGCTTTGAAGAGCAAGGCTCTCAAATCTTCTATAACTCTCTAAGAATGGACATTCACAGTCATGTTTGGCAGACAGAGTTTTCCCAGATTTTCACAGAGTCATAAAGTTAATGTTTGGCCATGTGAAGCATAAACAAAGAAACCTTCCTTTCCTAGATAAGCTCCTTTCCATGGAGTTGGAACAGGAAGCCTGAGTTAGAGAATAGTTGATATTTAATTCAAGAGACACACAAACCCTTGTGTCACTTTTCCCAACAATTTGAACGTAAACATTTAATGTGAATGCACCTTAACAATCACAGTTTCCTTTTTTAATTTTAATTTAAAATTTTTATTGTGGGAAAATATGTACAACACAAAATTTACCATCTTAACCAGTTTTAAGTGTATGGTTCAGTGGCATTGAATACACACACATTGTTGTGCAACCATCACCCCCATCCACCTCCAGATCTTTTTCTTCATCCTTATCTTAAAATCTGTCCCCATTAAGCACTAACTCCCCATTCCCCCACTGCCCCCAGCCCTTGGCAACCATTGTTCTATTAATATTTTCTGTCTCTATGAGTTTGGCTATTCTAGTACCTCATATAAATAGAATCAGATGGTATTTGTCCTTTTGTGGCTGACTTATTTCACTTAGCATAATGTCCTCAAAGTTCATCCATGTTGTCACATGTGACAGAATTTCCTTCCTTTTAAAGGCTAAATAATATTCCATTGTTTGTATATACCACATTTTGTTTATCTACCATTTAACTTTTCTATAGTTTATTTCTCATCATTTTAAAATTTTGAAACAATCACAAAGTGACAGAAAAATTGCAAGGGCGGTACCAAAAAAAAAAAAACCTCTTTTTTTCTTGAACTCTTTGAGAATAAGATGCCCTGATCCTCATCATTTTGCCATACTTTCCTGTGTTTTTCTATAAACAGAGACACTTTCCTACCTCACCACAGTGCAACCACCAACACCGGGAAGCTGACACAGATTCATAGCCTCCATGGAATCCCCAGACTCTGTCCAGGGTTTGCCAATCATTGCAGTAGCGTCCTTTATCACAGAAGGACCAGCTCAGAATCACTCTCGCGTGCACGGATGTCTGTTTGTCTCCTGCAGGCTAGAAGAGCTCCTCAGTCTCTCCTGGACTTTTATGACCTTGACACTTTTGAAGATCACAGACTTTGTAGAATGTCTGCCTAAGGTTTCCTCATGGTCAGATTCAGGTGATGCATCTCTGGCAGAAACATCACAGCAGTGACACTGCGTTCTTCTTGCACCCCACCAAGGGGTTCACCATTGTGATTTGTTTCTATACTAATGATGTGCACTTTGAGCCCATGATTAAGGTGGTGTCTACCAGGTTTCACCAGTATAAAGTTAGTCTTTTCCTCCTTTGTGATTAATAGGTATTTTATGGGGAGGTACTTTATTTATTTATTTATTTATTTATTTATTTATTTATTTAGACTGCACTGGGTCTTAGTTGCGGCACACGGGATCTTCATTGCAGCATGCAGGATCTTTTAGTTGCGGCATGTAGACTTTTAGTTCCAGCATGCATGAGGGATCTAGTTCCCCGGCCAGGGATCGAACCTGGGCCTCCTGCATTGGGAGCAAGGAGTCTTACCCACTGGACCACCAGGGAAGTCCCTGGGGAGGTACTTTGAAACTAGGTAAATATCCCATGCCTCATCAACTTTAATTGTTTTTTATATCCGTATAGACTTATGGATTCCTGTATTAGTGAGTTATACTCCATTCCCATCATTATTTAAAGCACACTTTGGCCCCAGTTTGACCAGTGAGAGCCCCTTCAATCTGTGTCCTTTCTGTATGGGCCCATCATTCTTTGAGAACATCCATGTGCTTTCTGGCATGACAAGATGTTCAAGGCTTATCTTCTGTTCTTGCCCCAGTTCTGGAAATCAACCTCTTCTCCAAGGAGTCTTAATTCATTTTAATGGAAAGTGGTATTTAGAATCCAAGATCTGGGCAGTAGATGTGCTCATTCCTATTGAGATGTTGCTGCTCCCAGGCAGGGCTAAGGAATATATGTTTCTCTGCAAACACACACATACACAGATACACTCCTTACCCTCTGATACCATTTGCCAGGCTGCCACTCCCCAACACTCTGAAGAATCCCCCCTTACCCTGATCAGGCTGTGACACCACAGGCCAGGCCACCCTCTGTGGGGATGTCCTCCTCATTACTTGGCTCTGACCCCCACCTTGGGCCTTCATGGCTTCCTGCCCTCCATCCCCGCCATGGACTCCTACCTCTCCGCTCCACCTAATGACTTTAGGACCAAATTGTTTAGGAAGAGGAAGCGGAAGGGACCACCACTGACTTTGGTTGAAAGTAGTTGTATTGCTAACAATCCTTTGCATATTGGGAACACTTGTATCTGACCTATTAAATAGACAATTCTAATCATGACTGCCAGCATTTCCCCGATCTTTTGTCTCTGTTATTGTAATGAAAAATCTTTTATGAAATATTTATACAGCCAGGATGCCTTCTTCCTTACAGCAACATCTACTTTGCAAATTCGCAGTTGTATTTAGGCTGCCACCAGCAACTTTCTTGGCAAACATTGAGCAACTCCCACCACAAAAATTAATGAGTGAAGGCAAGGTCTGTACACCTACTTAATTCCATGCTTCCATTATCAAGTTATAGGACTCTGGGGAGGTGATCCAGGGGACAGTACAGAAACCAGAAATGGAGTTTTGTAACACTGTGAACTGCCTTGTAGTGAATAATGAGATCTTCCTGGCTGGACTGTGTACATCAAGGAAATGGGCTGAATCTTCTACTACTTTTTGTGCCCCTCAAGGTCGGGTCCTAAGTACAATCTGTGTACATACATATGTGATGCTCCCCGGGCTTGCTGGCCGACAGAGCTGTGACGGCTTCCTCATGGAAGTGAGGGAGAAAAAGCATGAGTTACAAGATCCGACGGATGCCCTTTGGGCTTTATCCTCCTTGACCTCCGTGATCACAAATTGCTCTGTAAGACACTTGCTTCTTTGGCTGCAGAGCCACATCTCCTGCCTCCCTGGCTGCCTCGTCTTGGTTGCCTTTGTACTGATACATCCTGTCTGCTCTGCCCATCCCCCCCCTCCCCGACAGAGGACATTTATTGGGTGCCTTCCATGTGCCAGGCACTGTTACAGGTGCTGGAGATACTGCAAGGAATAAAACAGACCAAAAGGCCTGTCCTGGAAGAACTGAAGGGAAACAGAAAACCTTCTCCCTTGTGTGTGTATGATCCCATGGTCCCACTTCACAGGAGCAACTTCCGCTGAGCGCTGGCTGGTCCAGCAGGGCACACGAAGGGTTAAGGCAGCCTCTCTCCTGCCAGGTTCTTTTTTGGGAGGGAGGCTTTCTAGACGCTCATCTCTCTGGCCTGGCCTCCTATCTCATCTGCCAGCTTCCTACTTTGCCTGCCCTGCAGTCCGTCGGCTACCTGTAGCCAGAGCCATCTTCATAAAGGGCACATCTTACCAAGTCACTCTACTGCTGAAAACCTTCGTGATTTCCCATTGCTCTGGGGACAAATCCAAATTCCTTCGCGAGCTGGCCTCCGCTTACCCTCCCAGCCCCTGCTCCGGACACCTCCTCCCGTGCAGTGTATACTCCAAGAGCACCGGAAGCTGGTTCCCTGCACGTGCTTGCCTGCCTTCGCTCGTGCTGTGCCCTGGCCTAGAGCACCCTTCCGCCCCACCCTTCTGCTACTCTGACCCCTACTCTTCCTTCTAGACTCAGCCCCCTTTTCTCCTCCACCTGCAGTCCATGTGGCCCAGGAGCGCTCAGCACATGCAGTTATAGTTACCTATTTATTTTTCTGTCTCTCCCTGGGAGACGACACAATGGTAATTATGTGTTTAATGTCTGTCTCTGGGGGATGGTAAACCCTCTGTGTGCGTGGGCTGTGTCTGTCTCATTCCCACTGTTATCTGCAGCACGCTGAGCTGGGCGAGGAGGAATAAACATACACAATGCTTGCACCTTGCTACCTGTGGGCCCGGCCAGGAATTGTTCTAAGAAGCTCACAAGCGTCGCTAGAATCCTCACCGCAACTCAGTGAGGAGCAAACGGTTATTAGCCCCTGTTTACAGGTGAGAAAATAGGCACAGAGCAGTTAATGATTCCCTCTTAAGTGTAGAGGCAGGCTTAGAATCCAGACAGTTTGCCCCAAAGCTGTGCTCTGGACCACAGTGCCTGTTGCATGGATGGGTGGTGGATGGTGCCTGGACCCTGGGCATCGAGCAGGCACTTGGTGAATGACAGCTGTTGTTATTATCACTGTGGTGTTCACTCTCCCAGGCGTCCATGCCTTTCAAATGGGAATAAGATCTGTTTCACTCACCTCCGTATATTCAGCATACCCCACATGGTTGGGGCTAAATAAATACTTCCTGAATGAGTGAAAACCAAGTGACCCAGATCCTCAGAAGTATACGCAATAACTTATTTTATCATAATGACCTGATTCTACCTTCCTAATATGTGTTTAAATTAAATTCCATTTTTTTATTAGGTAATACGTACACGTTGTGCTTTTCAAAGTTGCAGAGAGTCCCTCTTCCACCAGGGCCACCCCGTGGCACAACTCCAGAGGGTGCCATTCACATAAAATAGTGTCGCAGCCCCTGCTCCTGCTCAAGCCCCCACCTGCTCAGTTTCCCTTTCTACAGCCATCACTGATACCAAGCTCTTCTCCATCCTTCCAGAGCAGGTCTCTGTGCATTTGAACTGATCAGTTGTGTGTGTGTTATCCAACACAGAATTCTTCACCTTGCCTTGTTCATTTTACAGCTTTGGGAGATTTTTCGTTTGAGGCGTATAGAGTAGGCTTATTCTTTTAATGGTTACATATTATCTACGTATGGTTTAGATGGGTGGTATGGATGTACCATAGTTTAGCTACTCCTCTACTTAACCAGTCCTCCATGTATTTAAGCAGCCTCTATTAGGTTGTTTCTAAATTGTTTCTATTATAAACAGTGCTGCCTCTGTGCTGGCATTATCTCATCCACTTCTGAACACATCTGGAGGTTATATTCCCAGAATTGGATTGCTTGGGTAAAGCAGAGGAATGACTTTCTAATGGTAGAATGTCAGTAATCTGTGACAGGCACAGATAAGATATTTTTACACTGAGGCTTTGGGTGTGTTAGATTCTGCTAAGGAATTGATTGTCCGTGGGTCCTCCTCTCTGGCATATTCGATGCTGCGGAATGATATTTGTGGGTTTGATAGTTTGTTATTCTCTAAAGAGAAAAGAGAGACCTCACAGCAGAAAGGTGGCTTCTTGGAGTCTGACCAAGTCTTACTGACTGGATCCCATCTTACCTTACTTCTAGAGTAAGACCTCGCAGGACAACGCAACACCTGGGCCACTCAGCAGTGAGTTCACGGAGGTCCTGAGAAGCCTGAGTTCAGGGATCAGTCCACAAAGAAACATGTTTGAACTCTGGCCCCAGAATCACCTTGTGGGGAAAGGGACAAGGTCTCTGCTGTTCCTGAGGATGTGATTCCTATTAGCACCACAGGATAGATGATGGATGGGTGGGTGGATGGATGGAAGTTTGGATGGATACATAGATACATAGAAAATATCCATAGATAAAAAGGTATTGATCATGCAAGCGTGAACTTAGACTTGCTTTTGAATTTGCTACTTTTGAATTTGTTCTGCTACTTCCTATTTATGGAACTTCTTTGACTTCCCTGAGCCCCAGTTTCCTTGTCTATAGTGGGGATGTCTTCTTTGTGGGGCAGTGGTGAGGAGCCAACGGTTGTAAACCAATGAGGGTGAAGGACCTAGCACAGTGCCTGGCCCACAGTGGTCTCCCCTATGTGGCTGTAGTTGCTATCATTTATTTTATGACTGACTTGCTCTGGTTGGTATATTGAGGGCATTTCTTTGGCAGGAGCCAATGAACATGTACTTCATGCTCTGTTTGGCCCCTGCCTTCAAGGGAACGACCCTGCTGAGTGGGGTTCTCGACCTTCTTTCCCTCCCAGCGTGCACAGCCAGTGACATTCAAATGCCTGGCACGCTCGCCGCATGCATTGCACAGGGCAGGATTTCTAGCTACACTCATCTATCTCCAGGCTAGGGAAGTAACATTATTATAGGAATTACCTAGATCCACTTACATTTATATTAAAACAATAAATAAATAAAGGAAAGAAAAGACAATTACCCTCAGATTTGGGTCTTCTGGCTACAATTTATTTGCAAAACAGCATCCAGCTTGCATCTGCTGCCTTATAGAGCAATAATGGGGAGCGAGGGCCCACAGATACCTGTGGGGTGTCTCATTTCATTGGGTTTGGAGTAAACTCCATTCTCTCCTCCAGATGTGAAGTGAGGTCAGTTATCACACGGGTCTGGCCACTGACCCACATGGTTATGGAATGGTTCTCTCTTCAAACTTAGCTGAATGCCTGGCTGAGGTGCTAAGCCCTCCACAAACCTCAAGGGAACCACAGACATCCAGGACCTTAGCTGGTACCTTGGATGCTTGGCTAAAAGGTCAGGCCTGCCAGGCCCAGCGGGGGCTTGCTCAGTCCAGCAGGCAAGCACAGGCTTGACCTGCCAAAGCAGCTGCTTTAAGCCTCAGTATCTTCAACTGGGGTGTGGAATCCAATCTCACCTGACCCTCCTGGCACCCCTACCCCAGCCCATGGGGACCGACTGTCCTCTCCTCTGTGCCTCCACGGCCCTTTGTTCCTGCAGCTATGAAAGCACCCGCAGTCAGTTTCAAATACACCTCTACCCCTTCCAGGACAGTATCGTTTATATTTTTTGTGTTAGAGATTTTATACAATCTCAAATTCTTCATGAAAATAGCCATGCGGTTTACATGATCTTCTGTCTGGGAGATGAGAGTTGAAAACACACATTGGTGATTTGGAATTCCATTGGGCTCTTCTCTGTAGATAGAAAGAAAATCTGTGGAAAATCAGGCTTGTCCAGAACCTTCACTATGGACACTGCCCTTGAATCCTGCTTTCATCCAGCCTGCAGTCATTCAACAAACACGTATGAACTCCCACTTTGTTTTTTTTAATTTTTTTTTTATTTTTTAGCGGGGGCCACTCTTCATCGCGGTGCGCGGGCCTCTCACTGTCGCGGCCTCTCTTGTTGCGGAGCACAGGCTCAGCAGCTGTGGCTGACGGGCTCAGTTGCTCCGTGGCATGTGGGATCTTCCCAGACCAGGGCTCGAACCTGTGTCCCCTGCATTGGCAGGCAGATTCTCAACCACTGCGCCACCAGGGAAGCCCTGAACTCCCACTTTTGTGTCGGGCACTATGCTAGGCACGTGGTATATTTAGATGAGGAAGACATGGGCTGTGCCTTGGAGGCCAACACAACGTGGCTATCTAGCCCTAGATTTTGCTGACATATTGATGCCTCTCTTTCTAGAGTATAAGAAGTCAATTTATAGGATTACTTTTTGAGCATATTTTCCTAGAGCTTTGAGACTATCTCTATATTTTAAAATTTACAGTTTTTATTCATTCACCAAAAATCCGTGTAAGACACTGTGCCTATAGTAGTGGTGAGAGGAGGGGATATAAAGAAGAAAACATAAAATCTCTACCTTCTAGGTCCTAAATCTAAATAACAGAAGTCATATGTAGACAGAAAATCTAGCCTATTAATTCCTTTGTGAGTTCACGTGGTATGCATTCATTTCTTCACTTACTCATAAGTAGGTTTGGTGTGTGCTATGTGCTTAGGCTGTGGTAAGTGCTCTGGGGGCTGAGGAAGAGCCCTAAGTTATGGACTTACCCTCTAGGCACTCGGGATCTCCCTGGGAGAGAGAAAGGAGGTTCAGGGTCAAGTAGAACATCAGGCTGACTGTAACTCCAGGCCAAAATCAGTGGCTCAAAGAATGCTATGGGGGCAAGGCAGCTCAGCGCCAGCCAGCACGAGCCTGTTGGGTACATCTTGGAGGTAGAAGATTCTGTACCAGTTCTGAGGAATGGAAAGGCCTTCTGGGAGGGAGGCAGGGAGGACATTCCAGGCCAGAGAAAGAGCATAAGCAAAGCTCTTGAAGTGTCAGGAATTTCTCATTAGAAACTGAGACATGAAGGGGATAGGGCTGGGGGAGAACTTGCTCCAAATAACAGCCACCCCAGGACAGGGCCAGGAGCAGCCCTGGGCAGGTTGGGAGGTGATCCTGATGCTGGATCTGCTGCCTTCCAGGGAGCTGTGCTTTCTCATCTGTCCCTCTCTGTCCCATAACCCAGATCCTCTGTGGCCCATGCAGGGATGGCCTTCACATGCCACCTGAAGTCCCGCCTTCCCTCTGCTGTGAGGAGCTTGATTCTACAGAAGAAACCAAACATCAGAAACATGTCCAGCATGGCTAGGGGTGAGTGGTGCTAAGATGTTAAAAAAATATTCCCTGGAAATACCAGCCATGTAGGGCCCAGAAACTCCTGAGACTTCTAGCTTCTGCGTGGGAGACGGAAAGTAAGAGCAGAAGGAGATTCTCGCTGGTCACTAATTAACTTCCCAGAAGGAGCTGGCGCCTTGGACCAGACTCAGGTGCGAAGTCTATTACCAACCAGCTCTGCTTGGTCCCCACAGCTCCATAGGGAGAACCGCCAATGACCTCCGATGATAGAAAGGTTTTCCCTTCTGGGAAAAGTGCCCCCATATTACGCTGCATTTTAATCTGCTTTTGATTCAGACCAAGTCTCCCTCCTTGGACTGGTCTTCTTGGACTGGTGGCACCCATCTCCCTACTACGTCCCAGGAGTGACACCCAAGGCTCTAAAAGGTCCTGCAAGAGAAAACAGATATCCAAATTGTGACTGACCTGAATCCCAGCAAAATTTCACAATGAGAGAGACTTTTCTGGTTATGGTGGCGTCACCAGCAGCACAGATTAAAGTACTAAAGCAGGACAATTTTCCTTGTTTGTGGACGTGTCCGGCCTCTGTCGCTATTTGTGGGCCAACAATTATCTAGTCTTGCCTAACAAACCACCCCAAACTTAGTGGTTTAAACCATAATTCTGCCCTGAGGCTGGCCTCCACGGGTGGCTCTTCTGTTCCATGTGGTGTCCGCTGGGCTAGACCACCAAGCTGGCTTCCTCCTCACATGTCTGGAGTGTCCACTGGGATGGCTGAAACCACTGGGGCTAGCCTCTCATTTCTCTCTCTAGGAAGCCCCTCTAGCAGTGGAAGCCAAACTTCTTTACGGAGTAGCTCAGGCCTCCATGGGAGATATTCCAAGAGGACAAGCCCTAATGCACAAGCACATATCAAGCCTCTGCTTGCATCACACCTCCTAATGTCCCGTTAGCACAGCAAGTCATGTGGCCCAGGCCAGCGTCAAGGGGGAGGGGGCTCCCAATGATGTGAATACCGGGAAGTGTGCTTTACAGAGTCAGCAAGTAACAGTGGACCACAACCCTTCGTACACATGATGGACCAGCAAACCCCAGCTCAACCAGATCGACCCTGCTCACTAGAACCTTGGGGGGCCAAGGGAGCAGGTCGCTCCTTGTTGGCTGTTGCCGTGGGCAGACTGTGTGACCTCTCTGAGCCTCATCGATTACTGAAAGTAACCACGGAATCTTCCCCACAGAGCTGATGTACATAAGGTGTGGGACCCACATCAGCTGCTGTCTGTCGTGGATTCTCCACAAGGAAAGCAGCTCATTTTGTGGAACAGCTGGAGCTCTCCAGCTTGGGACTACGTCTTCCAGGGCTTTAGATCAAATTAGGAACATTAAAAGGCTCTTGCTTCTTTTTCTTTTTTTCTCTTGTTATTAAGTTTAAAAAAAAAAAAAAAGGAAAACATTGCTTTTTGGGTAAAAGGACTCAGAGGACTCACTTCATTTCTCTCCACAAAGAAAAAGCTGTCGTGACCTTAGATGGAGCCCGAGAGAGCAGAGCATAAAGTAGCCCCACCTCGTGTGTCCACCGCCCCTCCAAAAAGGCACCCCGGAGCCTTCTATTCCATGTCCTGTTACTAATGGGGACAATGCAGGGACCTTCTATGACCAGCAGTAGAGATGAGCAAAACCAAAACACAGTGCCTTCTGAAGTACATTTAATTAAAAAGGAAACAGAGATGCTTTGTGCACATAATACCTCGTGATTTATGGTCTTAATCCAGTTTGCTCTTGAAACAGGCTTCGGAGGTAAGAAAGGGGTGGGTAGGGGATGGGAGGCCTCTAGGCTGGCCGAATTCCCTTCCCTCACTCCAGATTATTTTTGGAACATGCTGGGCTTGCTTGAGCCTTGCAGCCAGCTTCCTTGGGCTTTCGGCAGGGCGGGGGGGTGTTCAGTTTGACCTCCTTTGGAAAGTCTGTAGCGTTGGCAGGCTCTGTAGGGTTTGAGGTAATGAGTTCCAGGCAGTTAGAGCAGGAGCCAGTCGCAGACTTTCCCTGCAGAGGGTCCCATCTGCTTCACTACCCCATGCCCAAGGAGGAAGATGCTGGAGGTGGTGGTGGACCCATCCCGGGGAGGCCCGTGCCCGCAGCCCAGTGGTGACCTGAGAGGGACACAGGGGTCATGTGTCTGAGGCTTGAATCCTGGCTGTGCCACATACCAGCTGTGTAACCCTGGGAAAGTCTCTCCATCTCTCTGAGCCTTACTCTCCTCTTGTATAAAATACAGATGATTGATTACACATGTAAATTACTTAGCACAGAGATCCTGGTACATAATAAGCACTCAGAAAATATTAGCTGACAGATATTATTGCAGAAAAGAAATGTCCACTTGTTGATAGAGCATACCTGGCATGTAGGAGATTTGTCACCAAGGTTATTTCTCCAAAAGAGTACATTTTTCTTTGGGACGATCTATTTATTTAAGGAAATAGTCCTTTTTTTTGAAACATAACTTTTCTTGTTTGTTTTTCCTGCAGTTACAGTTTTCCTCCAGATACCTATTTATTGCATAAATTTTAGAATATTGAGGAAAGCACAAAGAAGAAAATTAAAATCACCCACAATCTTGTCAGTGGAGATAGCCGTGATTAACATGAAGATGTGTTTCCTTCTAGTTCTTTCCCTTATCTCCTTTAAAAAGGAGAATATGCTGAACATAATGTTTTGGTACCTAGTAATGTTCCTTTAATGGTACATCCCAAATATCTTCTAATATCCTTAAATATTTCTTCTGTACCATAATTTTAAATGTCTATACAAGATTCACTGAATGAATGTAACTCCAACCCCTACTTCCCAAATACCTGTGTGTTAGGTAATTTACATACAGGAAAGGACTCAAGGAGTTCTCTTTGAGGCAGGTATGATTCCTGCCATCTTATCCATGGGAAAACCAAGCCCAGGGTCACAGCACTGGTCAGAGGCAGAATCAGGATTCAAACTCAGGTTTGTTTACCTCCAAAGCCAAAGGACTTCCCATTCCAGAGGTGGGCGGGTTGCCCCCAGAGGAGATTGTGGCGTGCACGTGGCGGTCTTCCTCTCAAACTCCAGTAAGACTATCTCTTTGGAGGGGAGTCGAGGATTCTGAGCCTGCTCAGTTAAGAACCTGCCCAGACAAAAGAAGTGAACAGTCTCTTTCCCAAAAAGGATACCCAAATGGCCAATAAAGCATACAAAAAGGCACTCATCTGCATTACTCATCAGGGGGATGCAAATTAAAACCACAGTTCGATGCCACTGGAAAGGCTGGAATGAAAAAGGCAGGCAATACCAAGCGTTGAAGAGGATATGGAACAACCAAGAACTCACGCCACTGGTGGGGGTATAAATCGGTACAACCGAGATAGGCTGGGACCTGGGACCATTTGCTGCAGTGCTGCAATGCTTACACCTGGACAAACGTCTCCTTGGGCTACAAAATGCAAAGAAACTAGAAAGACTAAAAATAACTGTGTGCATGTGCAGTGCAAATTCTGGACAAAAGATACAAAAAGACCGAAAAACCCAACTGCCACTTCTGAAGAGCTGGGAGCAAAAGCAGGGTACTGTGCATGCCCCGTGCACTCAACGCCACCAAAAGGGTGGGCGAAACACCTAAGCCACCGCTCCGGCCCAGCCCCTGGACACACCCCTACCCTCACCCCACGTAAGGAACTAGCTTACCCTGCCTCGGGGAGCAAGCAAGGGAACCTGTTACTTATTTTCGTTCCCTCCTGCGGCTGCAGGGGCCCCAATAAAGGGGCCCCAGAATTTCTTGATTGGCCTCTTATCAATTTCTATTGATTGGGGAAGGCCAAGAACCCTGGTCAATATCACAACCACTTTGGAACCTCCTTGGCAGTATCTACTAAAGCTGAGCAATTATATTTCCTACAACCGTAGGTATGTGCCAAACAGAACCGTGCACATGTGTGCCCAAAATGCATGTACTAAAATGTTCACAGAGGCACCATTTGTAATAACCTGACACTGGAAGCGATTCAAATATCCATCAGCAATAGTTTTAGGTAAATGCATTGTAGTAATGAATATACCACAGAGCAATGAGAATGAACCCACTGTTGGTGAGTGAAGGAAGGTAGACTCAAAAGACACATACTGTATGATTCCGTTCTGGGAAGAACATGTACGAAGAACAGGCAAAAGTAATCTGTGGTGTTAGAAGTCAGGGCAGTGGCTATCCCTGTGGGGGGGTGGGGCGGATGATGACCAGAGGGGGCATAGGGGGTCCTGGGATGCTGGTAACACTCTGTGTCTTGACCTGGATGCCGGTTCCATGGGTGTGTTCATTTCGTGAAAGTTATCAAGCTGTACACGTATGTGCGTTTTTCTGTGTGTATGTTACGCTTCAATAAGAAGTTAAATTTAAAAGGCTCTACAAGAAGGTACTGACTGCATTCTTCCCTTCTCTCACCAAACCCAGGGCTCCAGCCAGCCAGTGTGGTGGTCCGGCCCAGGTCCCTTGCTCCGGCCTTTGAAAAGTTCTGCCAGGTCAACAGTGGCCCTCTGCCGCTGCTGGGCCAAAGTGAGCCAGGCAAGTGGACGTTGCCTGCCCTGGATGCTGTCCCAGGTACCAGGTAAAAAACCTGAGTTTTCAGGGTTAAAGCTTGGGAGTGGCCAGATGCTGCAGCCAGGTGTGTCTGTCACCAGGGACCTCTTTGTCCAGCCTCGGGGACCCCATGGTGCCTGGCACGGAGCCTCACTCGTGACTGTTGCTTTGGAAGGGGCTGCCGTCTTCACATGTCCACTCCTACCCCTGTCCCCTGCCCCTGCCCTGGGGAAAATCTTTGGGACCACCAAGAAAGCCCAGCCCTGGACAGATCCCACTGGCACTGCCATCCGTCCACTTCATCACCCAAGCTAGAAACCTGACTCCACAGGATTAAGAAGGAAATAAAACCACCTGCAATTACGTCCAGAGACAGACATTGTTAATACTGTCATGAATGTTCTCCCAGACTTTTAAAATACAACATATGGAATAAATGGCCCTACTGATTCTGCTTCCATAGTAGCACTTGGGGAGCCCACATTTCTCCTGCCCTCCTAGCTCAGGCTCACATCTCTCTCCTAAAATCCTGTGACGTCTTAACTGTTCTCCTTGTCCCACTCTTTCCCTCTCCTATTCTCCCACCCCATCCCCATCTTCTCTCCCACTGGAGTGACTTTTTCTACATCTGATCACGTGACTCCCTCGTTTAAACTTCTTCGGTATAGGGACTTCACTGGTGGCGCAGTGGTTAAGATTTCACGCACCCAATGCAGGGGGCCCGGGTTCGATCCCTGGTCACGGAACTAGATCCCACATGCATGCCGCAACTAAGAAGCCCACATGCCACAACTAAGGAGCTCCTAAGACCCAGCACAACCAAATACATACATACATACATACATAAAATATTTTTTTTTAAAAAAGTTCTTTGGTGCCTTCCTGTGGCTTGTACCTTACTTGATATCAGGCCTGTAGTGACCAGGCCCTGGCTCAGTACCTACCCCCTACGACAGTCCAGTCATACCCAACCGTCTCCTCAGAGAAAAAGTTCCCAGGAACATCCTTCTGTTATCATTTGTGGACTCCAGGAGTGGGAGGGTCCTTCAGAGCCCCACCTGGGTCCGAGGTCAACTCCTTTACTAGCCCCTCCCATGCTGCCATCTCAGCGGCTTTTAGGGGCTCGATGCTTCCATGCTGCTCACAGCCTGCTCCCTCTGCCTAGGATGTGCTTTCTTCCCTTTTCCAGCTGGTGAACTCCTATTCAGCCTTTAGGACCCAGCTGCAGCATCTCCCCATTTGTGGGAGAGAATGGATTTCTCCCTTCTCTGAGTCACTCCTCTATCTAGGCAGTTAGCACTCACTGTTCTGTAATGCTAGCATCTGATTTCAGTGGAGTCTCGCCTGCCACTGTAGGATTTCAAGCTTCTTAAAGGCTGGCCGTTATCCTCTCCATCACTATAGCCCATCACCTGGTCTGTGCCTGGCAAGGAGGAGCGACTCAGCAAAATGGTTTTGGAGTGAATGAAGAATAGGCTTATAACTAAAGACTTTCAACCCTGTGGAGGAGTTTCTCTAAGAAAGCAGAGAAAGGCCTTTCCACTGCTAGCGCTGAGAGCTTCCTCGTCCCTTTGGTCTGCGGGCCTCGCCTCGATGGCAGAGAGGGCGCCATTGTCTTTTTCTTGCTGGTTTGGCTGGTTTCCGGTTGAGGTTACAGGAAATATAATAGGGTAGAGGCAGGGGCTACAGTATATTCATGCTGATTTGATAGTTTCCAGTCTGGAAAGGATGAAGGATGTTGAAGGATGCCAACAAGGCCCCCCGCCCAAAACTGTGTTCACCACCTTGGTGCTGGTGTCTGCAATTTCAGCCCCAGATGTCCTCTTCTCCCTCCCCAGTCCTTTTTAAAAATGCCTTGTCAGAGTCCATACCGAGTCTGGGGGCCTATGAGCTTTCCCTCGTGTCTCCAGGACAGGCTGTCCCCAGTTCTGGAAGTATGAGTTTGGCACCTGCACGGGCAGCCTGACCTCGCTGGACGAGTCCTCGGAGCAGCTGAAGGACATGGTGGCCTTCCTCCTGGGCAGCAGCTTCTCCCTGGAAGGGGCCTGGGAGAAGGGGGGGACTCCCCAGAAGGTACTCAGCAGGTCATGGGTGCATACAAGGTAGGGACGCAATCCACAGGGGCGGAATGACTTGAGAATGTGGGTCATCTTGTATTTTACTGCAGTGGGGAGAACAATGGTGCAGGAGGCAAGAGACCTAAGCTCTGGCCACTTTCTAGCTGGGCAACCCAGGACAAGCGGTTAACCTCTCTGGGCTTTTTTTCCTTATCTGGAAAATGGGGACCACCAGCCTCTCCCCTGCCCACCTCTGGGACCGCTGTGAGCTCCCAGCATGCCCTTGGGAGTGCGAGTCAAGCCCTTCCGGACAGATCATTGTGCTGTGTAAACCAAACCTGTTTGGAATTTGTCTGGCTCCTTTAACTTCGGGCACCTCAGTGAGATTTTTGAAAAAGCTCCCTGGCAGCGGGGAGAGCGCGCCTGGCTGGGTAAATGCCCAGGGATTTGTGGCAGAGCCTTGGCCAGGCTGTTAGCTGCTAGGTCATGTCTCTGTCAGGAAAGCTGGGTCATGTTCTTGGCCAGAGGCGGCCGCTGGTGGTCACTAATGCAGAGTGTCTGCCTCTCGGGGGACGTGCCCGCCATGGGGCCGCCTCCCTGCTGTGTTTTTGAGGTTTTGTTCCAGCCACTGCTTGTCACGGGGTGGGGAGATGGGGGGAGAGGAGAACCAGATCCCTCATTCCCCTGACCCCTTCTGGACACTTGTGTGAAGTCTGGGAATGTGCTCTGCTGGATGGATGGGCAGCCAGTGTCAACAGCCGGCCCCAGGTTTCTTTACGGAGGATGCAGATTGGAGATTTCGTCTTGGGCCTGAGACATTTATTAAAACCTGCCTGGTTTGGGCTCCTGCCAGAGGGGCCCAGGCTGCCTCTGATGAGAAACAAGGCTGCCCACGGTGCGTGCTGCTTTTCATGTGTGAAACATGTGTCTGAGCGGCTTTCTTGATGGTTGGGAAGGTTGGGTGGCGGGGGAGGGCAGAACCGCAGCTGCTGGCTGGGCCCCTGCAGGGCTGGCCCTGGAACACACCGCTGTTTGTGGCAGGTAGGAGCTGGGAGGGCCTCGCGGCTCATCCTGGCTAGCCTTTCATTTTAGATGCAGAAGCTGAGGCTTGAGAAAGGGACTTGCCTAAATCCCAAAGCCAGGCTGGAACCCAGGACTCCTGGCTCCCATCTGTAAAATGCCCATAGTGGAGGTGTGACAATTACAAGAAGCTTTGCACAGAGGTCCCCATTGCTGCCCGCAGGAAGTGCTCTGCAGAGCCATGGTCTAACCACACCTCACCATCCCAGTGGTTACCAGATAGCTTTCTGTTTCACACCGATGCCTCTGCCCGTTGGCTGCTGGGAGAAATGGCCAGGCTGCCATCATGGATTCAGTTGGCGGCCTTGAGGGGATGCAGGGAGTCCCCCAGAAGGAGGCGCCTCGGCCTTGAGGAGTGCTGCCGCTCTCTTGTGAGTGTCCCTGGCATGTGCTCCCTCCTCAGTGCTGTTCTTCAGACATCAACCTGGAAGGCACATCAGAGTTTCATCGTGCTGCTGACAGAGTGCTAACAGCACGTCCTTCCGGCAGCTGCCAAGACTGGCCCAGTGGTATAACCTCCTGGCCATGGCCTGAAGCTTTCATAAGCCCCACTACAGGGACCGGAAAACATTCAGGGGGGGAAAAAAAACCCAACATAAGCAGGGAAAGTCACACAGGTCATCCTGGACAGCTTCTACTGAGGCAGGAGGAGTGGGCAGGGCTCAGTGGGGTCTGTGGACTCATGGGGCAGAGGAAACCCTGGGGCCTTCTTTGAGGTTCCCACTTACTGGGGACCCTCTGCCTCTGATTCTCCTAGAGGTCTTCATTTGTGTTCACGGGCCCCTTGAGGTCTGCGGAGAAAATTTAGAGGGTCCATGAAATTGGGTGGGAAAAAAATTTGCATTTTTATTTTCATAGCCTCGAACTGAAATTGAGTGTTTCCTTCCATTATGATTGTAAAGAAAAAGAAAACAGCACCACGTCAGCAGACCCTGTGATTCGGTGGCTGCCCAAAGAAATCACAGACATGTTCATGTCACACTGCAGTCCTTCCTGACATCTCAGAGATATCCCGTATGTTGATCACTACTTCAAGATTCCAAGGGTAGGTCTGCCATCTTGTTCCTTGCTTGAGTTGCACATGAAGGAGCATACCTATCACCGTATCGTAATTTTTTCATAATCTGATAACTGCATTTGCAGCATAATTGGTTTCCTTTGTAATCCTATGCATTTCCTTTTACACAGTTAAAAATACTACTTCTACGCAGGTCCATAGCTGCACCAGACTTCCAAAGGGGTCCAGGGTGAGTACAAAATTAAGATTCTCTGTTTTAGACCAATAATTACCAGCAACCTTCCTCATCTCTATGTCACATAAAAGTAGAAGCTATATTTTTATGATGGCTACTTGGACCTCCTCCTTCATTGAGCTGCTTTGAACTCTTGGTCCTGAGGGCTTTGATCTGTGCTAATTCTATGTTTTAACATTTTTTCACTTGCTTTCTTGGCAGACAGAGGTGCCTTGTGCCACCATTGCTGGCTTTTGCTGCCCTCTGGTGGTCACAATGAGGCCCGTTCCCAAGGACAAACTGGAACGGCTGGTGCAGGCCTGTTGCTCCATGGGAGGTGAGCACGGACAGCCGGTTCACATTGGCGACCCAGGTCAGTGTCCACTCTCGTTCATGATTCTGACAGCTGCACGTGGACTTCTGCCTGAGAAGACGGGAACTTGCTGTGTTCCTGAGTTCCCCTGACTTGTCCTCCTCTTTCCCAGCGGTCCTGGGGGTTAAGGCCCTGGGACAAGACCCAGATTCCTGCAGTAGCACTAGGGCTGGGTTTGCAGGTGCCCTTCAGGTTTGAAGGTGATGCCCTTGGCAGAATAGCCAGCCTCATCCATTAGTCCCTGTGAACTTCAAGTGAACCGGGGGTGGGGGAAGCAGGTGGTGGAGGATGTCAGCAGAGCTATTTGTCTTGACATTTGAAATCATAGTAACCGCTAATCTAGGCTATTGTTCAGTGGCATATTTGGGCAGGGGACGGCTTCCTTCCAAATGTTAACTTGAACCGAAAGCCATTGATCCCCAGTGTATTAACTCAATCTGATGGCAAGTGAGCAGATCCAAGCATGGAAGCTTCCCAGGCCTCTTGGAGGCTCTCAGAGGGCCTGATGAGGGCTTGGGATTGGGTCTTGGGTGAGAGTCAGAGTTCAGCATAATTGAACTCGCTCAGCTGCTTAACAGAATCAGACAAAGCCCGGCCTTCTGTAAAAATGCAATCAGAACTTGTCACCTCCCTCACAGAAGGATGGTCTCAGGACCACCCAAAGCAGAGTGTCGGCAGTTTTATCATTAGTGGGATGAATTGAACCCAATACATCCATCTTTGCTGTCTTCGTGAGCGCTCTGATATCTGGCCAGGGGTAGGGACACTGTTGGTCGTCAGGCAACAGAGTTTCTGTCAAGGTTATGTGACTCAGTCTGTACCAAGATAAACTCAAAATTGCAATCTGTATGATGACAGTGTTGGACTAAATGCCCCCTAGTCTCCTCCAGCAATCACACCAAGCATTTAAGATTCCGTGCTCTGAAACTATGCCCCTCAAAATGGATTAGAAGTCAGCAAGCATTCTGGGTTGGTAAAGTCCCAATTCCTGGTCTCCTCCCCGGACTTCTCCAATTTACAGTGGTTCTGTGACTAGAGTTGCTCTTGGAGAAAGAACCATAAACTACTCAACATGTTCCAATCAGATAGTACCAGCCAGTGCAGGACCCAGTGGAATTCACTTTCTTCTTCCATCTGCAGAACCGTTGGGTATCAAAGATCTTTCCAAACCTGACTCGGGGAGCCTGTGGTGTGTCAGCCAGGGCATGTTCCAGTGTTCTGGCCTTCTCAGCTGACCAGTCTCGAAGCTGTCAGCGCCTGCAGTACGTCTGGGCTTAAGGGGGCTGTTACTCTGACCTAGGAGGGAATCGGGTGGGTTTCCAGTTCCTGAATGCATAGGCTTATGGTGCAATGACTTAAGGAATAAAGTCATAAAACACAGGCCTATAGCCCACAGCATAGATCCCTCTGACTGCTTTCTTTTCATCCCAGTGCTGGGTCTCACCAGAGCAGCTTGTCTTTCAGCTCAAATATGTTTTGATTAAATATGTTTCTATCAGTGGAAGGCTCACAGTCCAATCTAACAGAGGCGCCAAAGTTTTGCTTGATATTTTGAGACATCTTGGAGGTCGGTGGGGCTTTGAAAGCAAAGGTGAAGGCAAGCAACTCCATCAAGCAAAGCATTTCACGTGGTATTTGCCAGGTGTTTGAAAGCAATACCATCAGTCCATTATTTTCAAAGGCCGAGGGTGATATTACACTGAAGCGACACACGAGGGCCCCCTAACTAGCACACGGTAAGGTAAGGATGTGACAGACATTAAACATAACTGTTGCAGCCCATTGTTGTAGACAGAGGAAGATTCTAGCCAGGTCAGCCCGGCTTGCACTACAAATAATAGAATTTAGTGCTACTTTCAATTTATTTTTAAAGCATTCATGGGCGCTTAGCTATTAGAATGGCCTCATGATAGGGGAAGATTATCTCTAATATGGTGATAGGGCATAAACACCAAGATCCAGGGGATTCTATTCGTTTATTCACACAAATGTATTGGGAGCCTACTCTGTGCCCAGATCTTAGGAATAAATGCTGCAGGAGACAAGATGCAGTTCTCAGGGAGCTTGTGGTCATTTACAAGTGTGTGTGTGCTCATGTGTGTACACACATCCACACACCCACAGTAAATATCCTCCCGCACGATGGTCCCAGCCCTCTCCTGTCCCCTGCCAGGGAGATGCCCTGCAGAAGAGCTGTCACTGCAGCTGGAATCCCAGCACACGATAGCCCTTCAGTTCTTTTTTTTTAAATTTATTTATTTATTTATTTATTTTTGGCTGTGTTGGGTCTTCGTTTCTGTGTGAGGGCTTTCTCTAGTTGCGGTGAGCGGGGGCCACTCTTCATCGCGGTGCACGGGCCTCTCACTATCGTGGCCTCTCTTGTTGCGGAGCACAGGCTCCAGACGCGCAGGCTCAGTAGTTGTGACTCACGGGCCTAGTTGCTCCGCGGCATGTGGGATCTTCCCAGACCAGGGCTCGAACCCGTGTCCCCTGTATTGGCAGGCAGATTCTCAACCACTGCGCCACCAGGGAAGCCCAGCCCTTCAGTTCTGACTTGCGATAGCATATTTGATTGTAAATGACAACAAATGACATCATTGGTCAGGGACCACCTTGAATCTTTCTAATTTATAAAAATCATGCTCAAACTTCAATATTTAAACTTCTATTAGCAATAGATTAATTGCTGCACATCTCACAACAGATGGGCCAAAACCCCATGTCACACTTCGAGCGGACTGTTCTAGTGTGTGATGGCTTCAGAGTGACCGATTTTAGGTTCTGCCCCAAACACAGAAAGACAATTGCATTCATCGAAATCCTTAGTTCTTCCACTTTTTATCACAGCTGAGAGTTAAGTTAGAATGCTTGATGCATCTGTCAGTAGGTTTTCCTTCTGAAGTGTTGGCTGACTTTGGCTTTCTGTTAGATCTGAGAAATTTTAGTTTCCTGTGAAATCCAAGACGTTGTTACTTACTCAATTCATGTCTACATTTATTGAGCACTTATTGTGTGCACTTGTGAGATGGATAAGCAATGGTCCCTCTTCTCTGGGAATATACAGCTGAGTGGGGTTAGAGTACTCAAGGATCCTAATGACACTGAAGAAAGCAGAAGGTCTAAATTAAGTTATAGTGAGGATTAAACACCTAACAGGCCAGGCACAAGGACATGAGAATGGATAAGATACAGCCCCTGGTTCAATAATGCAAACCATCACTTACACCGAGGGCTTACACTGGACCAGGCACTTTGCTAAACACTGTTATGTGCATTTTCCAGTTCACTTCTGACAACAACCAGATGAGGCATTATCATTATTTTACAGTTGAAGAAACAGGTTTAGAGAGGATAAAGTCACCTCTCCTGCTCAAGTGTGTTCACCATGCAAAGGCATGTCTTAATAACTATGCTACAGTGCATCCGTTGCCCAGAATCTAGTGGGGGAGAACAGAATTAGCATAAACCAAAGCAAAATATACGGGACATGAGAAAAATAGAAGCTATGTTCAGAGACAACTATTTGTTAGCACATCTAACAACTGCTGCAAAGTAAAGCAAGATGGCTTGATGCGTTGTAAGGGGTTAGTAAGTACTTTCTGATATCCATGGGATTGCATTGATGGAAACTCCTAGAGCCCCAACTGTAGCTGTGTGTACCTCACTGTTTTGCCCACACTCAACCCATCTTCACTTTCCTAAAAATCAGGGGCCCCCGTTAAAGTGGAACTTGATTTAGTCATAAGCCAGCTTGTTCTGACCTGGTGCCAACAAATGGTTAAGGAGTGCCGTTGGCTAAGTCAAGGCATGGGCGCCATCTTTCCCATTAACGGTGGGCTAGATGGGCATAGACAGGGTTTGATGAAGTGGTCTGGGCTCAGACCCTCCTGTTGTGTGCCTTAGAGATGCCACTGGCTTTCACCAGCACACCGGGTTGCACAGTTATGACTGACCTGAAGGGTACAGCGGCTCCGGCCAGATGACTCACCCCTGAGGGAATGCCAGAGGTCCATCACATTTCCCAGGATCCTTTGCACTGCAGCATGGCATCAGCTTCAGTCGCTCAGAAGATCAGAGAACTGGAGATGATAATTGCCATCGACCCAGGTAAGAAACCGAGCAGTCACACCTCAAGGACCTGGAGAAGTTCATCACTGATGAGTGTTCAGGGGAAAAAGCAGCATGCCAACTGTATCTACAGTATGATTTTTTTTTTTAATGCTAATACTGTGTATGAATCCGGAAAAGAAGTAAATGCACCAAAATACTAACGGTGATGATCTCTGGATAGCGTGATTGTGGATGATTTTTGTTTCCTTCGTTTTTTCCCCCAAATTTTCAACACTAAATGTATGAGGGAGTTTGGGAGGTGGGCACGTTCCCATCCAGAACTAAATTGGGGTTGAGTAGGGAAGAAAAAGGGAGGAATGGTTCCTAGGTAGTCAACTGCCACCATTTAACCAAAGTCATCCGTCATTCCGTAATAATGTCCCTAATCGTCTTCTTTTGTGCCATTGCCCGGGGTTGGGCGTAGACCAGATTTTGTGCACCGGGCAGCAGAGATAGGAGGGGGGGTTGCATTGCTCCTACTTGGAGGCTCCTTGGTGGGGCAGGACCCTGCAGAGACAACCTCACAACAGTTTGCAGCCGATGTGTATATTGTATTTGGCGTCTCAGAAGATAACCCTTCTGTGGTTTGAGAGCCTCTGACTTTCTAGACGTGAGACAGGGCTGGTGGGGTCCAGTAGGGGTCTGCTGGTTCCAGATAGGAGGAGGTTTGCTGAAAGCTGCTTGTCTGTTTGTTAGGTTGTTCGTTCATTCACTCATTCATTCATTCATGCTGCAGAAAATACAGTTTCCTTTACATGCAAACACACAGTAAATTTGGGATATCTGCTCATTACAGATGCACCTTTCAGGACGCACACATACATAGAGTCGTGGCTGTGTATACACAGAGTCTCTGACATAGTTGGTCTCCTTGGTGAATATTTTTAAAAATTCTGCAATACTTTCTGTCTCACAAACATTCTTACCCAGGCTGACGGCTCTCCTGCTTAGTACAAGCGTCATGAGGGAAGATGTATTATTAGCTCTGCCATTAGCTCAGATAAAAAAGTAACTGGGAAGTAAATTTACTGCAGACACAGTGCTCCCGTTGCTTGATCAAAATGATCTGGGAGGTCATCCACAGCAACCCCCTCAGTGCTTGGGTGAACTGTGTGTCAAGGCTTGAAGCATGAGACTTGGGGGATAGGCAGATTTATGACTGTCCAGAGGTGCCAATATTGTTTATCAAGGAACATCTTTAACCCTCAAGAACAACAGAGGCTTCTGATTCCCACTGTATTAAATAAGCAGGTATAAGATTGATGGCCATGTATTGAACACCAGTCACTGAGCATAGTAATAGAGCCACTCAGTCATTTTTGAGAGGACGTTGGCTGGCATTTGAGGTGCCTGGAGAAGATGAAGAAATGCAGGTTTATAATGGTAATGTTTGTGCTAATAACATCATCGTAGATGGATGGACTGCTTTCAAGTTGACAAAGGTCTCTCTCCCCTCTTCTCTCTATCGATGCTCACCACATCCTATTAAATGGATTACATTCCAATTTTTTTCTTTTAAGATGTTGTTATTCTTCTCCCCACTTATCAACAGTAATTCATGTTTATTGTAGAAACATCAGAAAACATGAAAGAGGCAATAAAAATTACCAGGATCGCATCACAGTTAACCATTATTAACAGTTTTATGTTTGCCCTTAAAGTCTTTTTCTTTTTCTTCAGTCTTGAACCTATAAGACTGAATGTGTGTGTGTGTATATATATATATATATATATATATATATATATATATATATATATACACACACACACACACGTATATATGTATATTCCAGTTTATATATTGGAATCATACTGTGATACTATTTTGGGACTTGCTTCTTTCCCTTTTAAATATATTGTGAACATCCTTCTATATCATTAAATATCACCACAACATCCTTTATAGTGTTTGCATAGAATTCTATTTTATGAATGTTCTACCATTTTATTAATAGCCTATTATTTGACACCACAAACAATGCTGCAGTGAACATCCTTATGACTACATTTGTGTACATACTCATGATCACTTTATTAGGATAAATTCCTAGAAGTGGATTGCTGGCTCCAGCAGAGTGTACAAATCTAAGGTACAAATCACCCTCCAGACAAATGTTCCCGTTTCCACTCCCACGGGCAGTACATGAGGGGCCCTTGCCTCACAGCCTTCCTCCACCTGGACCACCCCCAGCTCCATGTAGGAAAACTGATGTTCAGAGCAATCAAGGGACGAGGCCAAGGTCACACAGCTGTGATGTGCCAGTGCCTGGACTTGAATGTACGTTTCCAGATGCTGAATCCGGAGCTGTTCCTCCATAACCAGAATCCACACCCTGTGTCCCTCCATATTGTCCAGGTACGTCAAATGCAAGTTGACGCCCCCTGCGTCCCTTAGGCCCCCCTCTCATTTCAGCTGCAGCTGGGGTGGGAGTTCTAAGTCACATCCCCCCCTTCCATGGCACAGATACGCCCTGAGGTGGCCTGAGCATGGACAAAGGCACAATGGTATGTGATGAGAGTCTGGAGGCTGTGCTGCCTTCTGGGACTGGCTTGGCAGCCACGGTGGCGTCTGTAAGATGCAGCTGGTGCCCGGCCCAACCCACCCCCCCCCACCCCACCCCCCGGGTTCACTGCAGCTGCAGTGGGCGGTTCCCAGCACATCAGCTTTCCACCTGGGCCTCGGGTCTCTCTGCTTCTCCAGGAGGGCAGGCGCAGCCCAGAAGTGCCGGGGAGTCAACGCCCCGACGGGCAGCCTTCAGCCAGTAGGGGGCAGAGCTGGTGTGTACTGCTCAGTCTCCCTGTCCTCTGGCAGGACAGTCCCCAGGGGCTACCGCTTGGCTTCTTAGGGGATCGCAAGCAGGATTGAGCCGCCATTGCCTTCGGAGTTAACCTGCTCACTCACACATCCTTTTGCGGCTTTTCACTTCCTCCCACTTCTGGCTTCTTTCCTGGGCTCCCTCTCCACTGAAATACCTGCCCCCAAGCCCTCGTCTTAGGGTCTGCTCTGGGGGAATCTGAGACAGCCCCGTTTCCCTTCCTCCTTCTGTATTCCCTGTGTTGGTTAGCGCTTGCTAAACTGCTCTAACAAATGACCCCCAAGAGGCTTTGCTCAAATACAGCAGAAACGTGTGCCTCTCTCACACAACAGCCCAGGGCGGGTCCTCCAGCGTGAGTGTTCTAGCTCTGCAGGAAGGGGATCTGCTCCCTCGCGGTCACCCAGGGACCCAGCAGCTCCGCATCCTATCATGAGACCCCCAGGGGGCGCTGGCTGTCAACATCCCAGTCCCCAGGAAGGGAAGAGCTTGGAGTGGAGCCTGGAGGTGTATGACCAGGCCTGGGGGAGGCCACATCACCACTCCCACTCCCTTTCCACTGCTCTCCGATTGTCACATGGAGAGGACCTGGTCTCGGGGCCACACTTAACTGAAAGAGAGGCTGGTGGGCCCCTTACCCAGTGACCCTTCTTGACTGGACCGGGAGGGGTCTGCCACACCTTCAAATCCATTCCTGAAACAAAAACAAACGAACAAGAAACCAAGCTACTGTCCCCATAAGATGCTACTTGAAACACAGTTATGTGATTTTGTGATTTTACTTTGTTTTTGCATAATTTTAGGCAGCCAGGGGATCGGGCACCTGCTCCGTCCAGGTGAGCTGCTGCGGGCCTCCCTGTCTCTGTCCCACGCCCGCTCCGTGCTCCTCACCACCGGCTTCCCCACGCCTCTCAACCACTAGCCTCCAGAAGAGACGGACGGCCCGCCGGGAGCCGTGGCTCTGGCTGCCTTCCTGCAGGCCTTGAAGAAGCGGGTCTCCATGGTCGTCGACCAGAGAGCCTTGAATTTGCACAAGAACCTTGTTGACGAGGCTGTACAGCGAGGTGAGCAGTGAGAGGAGGGGGGTCCCTTTACCCAGATGAGCCTTCGTGGGCGGAGGGTGGAGGGAATCAGCGTTTGTGGGACTTCCTCCGGGTGCCCAGGCACAGTGCTACGCACCTGACACGGGGCGTTTTCCTTAACACTCAGAACAACTCTTTGATAGAAACAGCATTATCCCCATTTTATAGATGAAGAGACTGAGGCTCTGAGAGGGCCAGGTGATTTAACCAGGTGGGGATGATGAGCTGGAATTTGAAGCCGGGTCCACCAGGCCCCAAGATCCCACCGGTGCACATGCTTCCCCCCGTGAGAGGCAGGGGTGACCTGCAGAGGACACTGAGCCACCGGGACAGCCCAGGACCCCCGAGTTGGGGGTAGGATGGTCGAGAACAGAGTGGTGGAGAGGCTGAGACAGCCGTGTCCCACAGAGCCCAAATGGGCAGGGTGCCCCACGCTTCCCGGGTTCCCGGAACACCCAGATGGGCATCAGGGCCCAGAGTGCTGATCGTGCGAGCCTGGGATGCTGCCGTCAGTGTGTGAGGACCGGCCTAGGGTGCGGGGTGAGCGGCTGCTCCTCATCGCTCCTCGTTCTGCGGGCGTCACTCAGGCATCAGCCGGGAGCCTGGTGACTCTACCGCGCTTCCGACTGCCTGTCTCTCTGTGTCCCTCAAAATGCATTCTTCAGAGAAGTACTTTCGTCTTCTTAGCCTCTAAAAAGGGCTTCCCCCTCAGGAAGCCATATCCTAAAGCGCCTGCTACGTTAGAAGTTGTGAAAAGGCTGTGTCTGGACATACAGAATCCATTTCACACGATGAGTGTGTATTGAGTACCTAATATGTGCCAGGCGCTATTTAAGGCTCTTGAGATCCATCGGTGAACCAGACCGACAGCCATCCTGCCCTCATGGAGTAATGGAGACGGTAAACAGCAGAGGAGAATAATACGGTGCGTATATAGTGTGTTAGAAGGTGATACGCTGTGGAATAGAGTGGCCCGGGACCAGGGGAACGGGGAGTGATGGGCCAGGGGTGAGGAGGGCGCAGGGGTGGGCTGCTCTCTTAAACAAGAGGGTCAGGGAAGACCTCCTGGACAGGGCGCCATGTGAGCAAGGCTTGAAGCCGGTGCAAGAGTGAGGCCTGGGCTGGCTGCGGGAAGAGTGTCCCTGGCTGTGACAATGGCCGTTAGGCGGAGTGGGGGCCCGGCAGGCTTAAGACAGGGCAGCAGCCAGCTGACCGGCCTGGAGTGGGTAAGGAGAAGAGGAGCCGGATGGAGGACAGAGGTCACGGTTAGGTTTTAAAGGATCCCCCGGTAGCCGCAGGGACAAGCGTAGGGACAGGACATGGGCCAGGTTACCGCAGGCGGGAGACGAGGCTGGTGGCCTGTGGCGAGTCCTTCTGTTGTCCCAGTGATTTCAGCCACAGCTGGGGTGGAAGTTCTGAGTCACACAGACGGCCCAGGCCAGTGCTCTGTGGGGAATTCTCCAGAAACCCCTGCGAAACCACGCAGCCTGGAAGTATGGGGACTAATGCCTCCAGGGCCCCCTCAACCCGTGGAGGGTGGGGGCTGCTGCCCTGCCTCCCGTCTTTTGGAGACACGCAGGTCCCGGAGGAACTGAGACCCCCATTGCCTTGAAAATGCACAAACCCTCCTGTTGGCTTTTCCTCCTTCCCGTCCTCACTGCCCCTGTTCCCTCCTGGGATCATCTCCCAAATAAACCACCTGCACCCAAGTCTTTGTCTCAGACTCTGGTTTCAGGGGACCCCAAAGAGACGAATGGTAGAGACAGAGGTTGTGAGAAGCAGCCAGATCTGTCTGTGTTTCGAAGGTAGAGTCGTGACCGCTCTAATGTTTGGGGCAGGACACTGAGAGGATGGAGTTGGCGTGGATTGGGACAGGGGAGACCATGGTGGGGCAGGCCTGACCTTGAACCCTGTTGGTGAGGGTGTAAAATGGGGCGGCCGCTGTGGAAAACAGCCTGGCAGTTCCTCAAAAAATTAACGATAGAAAATACCATATGATTCAGCAACTCCACTTCTGGGCACGTACCCAAAAGAACTGAAAGCAGGGACTCAAACAGACATTTCCACACCCGTTTGCACACCCAGCACCATTGTTCACAGCAGGCAAAAGGTGGGAACAACCCAGGCGTCCATTAACGAATGACTGGATAAACACAGTGTGGTCTATACATACAGTGGAATATTACTCAGCCTTAAAAAGGAAGGACATTCTGACACGTGCTACAACACAGACGGACCCTGAGGACATTATGCTGAGTGAAATAAGCCAGTCACAGAAAGACAAACCTGTAGGACTCCACTTATTTGAGGTAGGTAGAGTAATTAAAATCATAGGGACAAAGGGTAGAATGGTGGTTGCTGGGGACTGGGGTCGGGGGAAGGGGGCGTAAGTGTGTAATGGGTACAGGGTTTCCGTTTGGGAAGATGTAAAAGTTCTGGGGATGGATGGTGGGGATACGGGATACTTGCACAATGATGTGAATGCGCTTAATGCCAGAGAACGGTACTCTTAAAGATGGATAAGATGGTAAATTTTACGTTAGGTGTGTTTTACCACAATTATAATTTGAAAAAATTTATAAGAGTGCAGGTTTGAGCCTGGGTAACTGAAAGTGTGGGTACCTATTAGACGTGCAAGTGGGGAAGACAGCAGGCAATCAGATCTATGAGTCGAGTTCAGGAGAGCCGTCTGGGCTGGAAAGAGAAACTGGAGAACAGTTGGCATATTGATGGCCTCACAGTCAAGACACTGGATGACATCATGGAGGGAATAAGTGGAGACAGAGAGAAGGACCCGGATTGCGCCCTGGGACGCTCCACGCCCAGAGGTCAAGGGGAAGAGCAGGGTCTTTCGTCCAATAAGGATCAGCACTGAGGAAGGAGGAAAACCAAGGACCGTGTTGTCACCGAGGAGAAAGGACAACCAACTGTGCCCACTGCTTCACAGGCCGGCAGTCTCTTCCATCTGGCCACTGCCCTGCTGGGTGTTTTGTGCTGCCCACTTTCCCAGAAGTCGCTCTGCCCTCCTGCTCACCTGACCGCTGGCTCCATGCTGGACCTCAGCTCAGAACTGGGTCTTGCCCACACAGTGGCTTGGAATTCGCTGTATTAGATTTTGTAGAACTTTCATTACGTGTGGACGAAGAAAGTAGAAGCAATTTGGCCTTTTAATGACAATGATTTCAGTTCTTTTTATAACTGAAGCCTGGGAAATGTTTAAAGAAGAAAACTCAGTCATTGATTCCCTGTCTTGAAGATAAATTGACAAATTGGTTCTTTATAGCTTAGGTGCAGGGTCTCCTCTTGCCCCGACCTTCCTTGCCCGGGCTTCTT
Organism: Balaenoptera borealis; assembly: GCF_965194805.1. Classification (NCBI taxonomy): domain Eukaryota; kingdom Metazoa; phylum Chordata; class Mammalia; order Artiodactyla; family Balaenopteridae; genus Balaenoptera; species Balaenoptera borealis. The sequence continues at coordinate 12,871,090 of NC_138866.1, read as the reverse complement.
TCTCTCTGTGTGCCCCCACCTTGGGGATATGCTATGTTCCCCACCCTGTGTGGCTCCCTGCTGCCCCATCTTACTAGTATCCTGTATCCTCAATCCAATTTCAAAGAAATAAAGAGCCAGGCTTTACTCAGCACCTGCTTTGTGCCAGGCACCCAGCTTGGTGCTTGGCAAACATCACACCATTGTGTCCACAGCAATCCTGGGATTGCTAATTGCCTGATTAACCCCATTCTGCAGAGGGGGAAACCAAAGCTCAGAGAGGTCCCGTGGCTTGCCCAAGGTCACACAGCCAGGAATTGTTGTTTGGTTCTATTCAACCCCCTTGCGGGGCCAACAGCCTGCCCCTCACAGCACACAGAGGGGCTGGGTCTTTCGACCTGTCGTGACTGCCCCCCATTCCCTGGGGTGTCACGTCACACGTAGAATGTGCCTCATGAGTGTCCCTTGATGGACCCACTGCCCTGCCCTTGTCTTTCCCCCTAGGCGGGGGGGTGGAACTGGAGAAGGGGGGTTGGGAGAGCCCCGGTGAGGGCACTTTAGGATCTCTGACAGTGATCTGGCTCCTTGCCCTTAGCTTGACCCATCGACCCACTGGGGTGGCAGCAACAGCTCCCAAAGGGCTTGGGGTGACAACATGGGGGAGCTGGGGTGGGAAGCAGCCGTCTCAAGGCCGTATGGTTTTAACATAGACAAGGTGCTTATTTGGGTTGGCTTTATGTGAGAGGGTGAGGGGCTGATGATGAAGCTTATGGGGGTAACCAAAGCTCCCCCAAGTGCCCCTTGATACTGCTGCTGGGCCACAGAGCAGTCCAGGAGCTCCTGCAGAACCAGCGGGACCGTGAGTACTGGGTCCACCATCCCTGTCCCAGGCCCTCTGTTAGCCGCTGGATGAGACTTCGTCCTGGGCCAGCGAATATGCAAAGATTCTACCTCAAACGGCTATGAGGGCGTTTAGTTCATGGAAACCAAATCAATTTTATTTTATTTTGGGATTTGTGTGTGTGTTCCACATATTCTACACTAATATGTATTATTATAATTAGAAAGTGTGCTATTTTTAAGAGTCAAATTCACTTTGGAAATCACTTGATGCCAGTAATTAACTCAAGGCCCAGACTCTGGGATTTTTTCCTCTGTTTTCTTGAACTTCCCAGAAGATAGCCAAGGGGGTGGGGTTGGGGAGCAGATGAGAACTTAAGCTGGGAACTAGTCACGACACCAATCTACCTACTTGGCTTTGCCCAAGTCATTTAACATCTCTGAGCCTCAGTTTTCCTCCTCTGTAAAATGGGGAAATAATGGTTCTTATCACACATAATTGTTGTGAAAATTGAGAGTCTGCATGTCACATGCTTAGCAGAGAGCTGGCTCACTGTCACCACGGGCACCTGACTGTGTCCCCGGCACTCATGATGGCAGCGGGCCAGGATAGGCCTCTGGTCACATGGTACTGCGGGCAACTGTGTGCAGCATATTTGCTCACCCACAAGACTGGTGACACTAGCCCGATTCCACTCCCATGCCGGCCAGCTCTAGGGTTTACTCAGGACTGAAAGTAAACTTCAGTATCCTCTGTGTCTAGGTCTTGGCTTACCTAGCAAAGTATTCTACAGGTAGATGTCATTCAATAATGGTAACTAATGGATACTTTCCAAAGAAGCTTTTGAAAAGCCAAAATGAATTTCCCAAACGCAGCACTAGGGTTGATGGCTCCACCCTTTGCCTTTATTTTCAAGGTGTTCTGAAGAGGCAGATCCCAATATTAACTTACCAAGGCCGATCGGCGGAAGCTGCTCAGGCGTTTCTACGCAGAGATGGGAACCCCAAGTCACCCAGGTATGTGTGTCCCATCCCAGTTTAAGTGGGTGACAGTGGAGAAGCCCATGTGCTGTTAACTTTGACAGCAGCATTTCTGCACATCTCAGTTCCCCAGAGAGGACAGAGCCAGGCGTCCAGTGTCCTGATGGGCCAGACTCACCAACGAGGCTAGGGGGTTTCAACGTGTCTGGGGCCTTTGCAGAGGATTTCTGGAAGTAGCAAGTCCCTGAGAGATGGCATGTCTTCCTGACAGAGGGAGAAGATCGGAAAATTATAAAATAAACAAAAACTAGCAGTTTCTCAAACTCGGTTACGACTCATTAAAGAGAAGTGAAATCATTTCAGTGGGGGGTGACCAACATCTTTGGAAAATGAAATAGAAATAGAATTATCATTGTATTTCTTGTATAGTAATGGTAAGTACTCTCTTGTGAAACTGTGTGTGTGGGTGTATTTTTCACTGTGTGCGTGTGTGTATTTTTCACTGTGTGCTGTGGTCAAACACTTTTGAAAAATACGTCTTAATTATATGTAGGTATGTATTTCAGATCTTGTAACTTTTAAGAGTGTTTTGCAAACTTTTTTGACAACAATCCACAGTAATACATTTTGCATTGCAAACCAGTACACACATACACATAACTAAAACAGAAATTTCAAAAAACAATATTTACTCTTGCTATGTTTAATATACCCTGATATTTTCTATTCTATTCTATCCTATTCTATTCTATTCTATTCTATCCTAGCCTATCCTATCCTATCCTATCCTATCCTATCCTATCCTGTTCTGGTCCACTTTTCAGAAAATGCTGACCTGGCCTAATAAGTTTATTTCACATAAGCAGAAACTAACACACCATTGTAAAGCAATTATACTCCAATAAATATGTTTAAAAAAAATAATGTTTATTTCACAACCACTAACAAGTATCCACTTCAAATATTAAAACACTGCTTTGAGAGACCTGGAAGGCATAGCTGCCTTGCATCTCCCAGCAGAGCCTGGCGCTTACAATGAGGACCCTGAGTCACCAAGGAACAGTTTGATGGGGGATCCGACATGCTATTTAAAGCTGCCAGAACGTGTGTGGCACATATTAGAAATGTTTATTTCTCCAAAAGGTTGGCATATAAACAAAGCTCTGGCAACTCAGGGAGAAACTAGAAAATTCTCTCGGGTGGGACCCCTGATGCCAGATAACACAGGTATTGCTCTGTTTGCTGCGTGGAGGGGGGTGAGCCAGATCTGACTGTGTGGAGAGAGGATTCCGCTGTCTTTGGAGAAGATGCATTAAGTCTTCCCAAGGCGCAGGCCTCCGAGGACTGGATTACTTCCCGCTGTAGCTCAATGGACCCTTATGGCCTAAAGCAATCAATCCACCGTCACAAGGTATGTAATGAGTTCCCCTGGGGGAAAAGTCCGGAGCAGAGGATGTATTCATCTCAACTGGAGCTCTTGTTCTGAACTGCCTTTTCGTCGCCATTGATATACGTCTAGAGGAAATTCAGCGTCAAAGTTCTTTCCACTTCCTGGTTCTGCTTCTCAGAAAAAGTGATTGCCTTTTCCTGCACTGGGCGTGTAGCCTCAGGACCACATTCTAACACCTACTCTGTGGCCTGCCATCCAAGCATACGAGGTGCACCACCTTCTAGCACAACCAAAGGACATGGACAGGCACGAAGATTTTGATTTTTAAAACATGTACAGCAAAAGCATTCAGAGTGAAGGGGTTTTTTTTGATATTGTGGTAAAACATGCATAACATAAATTTTACCATTTTAACCATTTTTTAGTGTGCAGTTCAGTGGTAATAAGGTATATTCACATAGCTGTGCAACTATCACCACCATCCATCTCTCGAAATTTTTCATCTTCCCAAATGGAACTCTGTCCCCATTAAATAATAACTCCCCATCCCCCCGTCTCCCCCGCCCTTGGCAACCACTGTCCTACTTCCTGTCTCTTAGAATTTGACTACTCTAGTATCCCATATAAGTGAAATCATACAGTGTTTGTCCTTTTGTGACGGGCTTATTTCACTTAGCAAAATACCCTCAAAGTTCACGCATGTTATAAGGTGTCAGAATTTCCCTCCTCTCTAAGGCTGAATAATATTTCCTTGTATGTACAGACCACATTTTGCTTCCTTGTTCATCCATCAATGGACCGGTTGCTTCCACCTTCTGCCTAATATGAATAATGCCGCTATGAACATGGTTGCATAAATACCTCTTTGGAACCCAGCTTTCAATTCTTTTGGGTCTATACCCAGAAGTGGAATTGTTGGATCATATGGTAATCCTATTTTAAAATTTTTGAGTAACTACCGTACGGTTTTCCATAGCAGAGTTAAGATTTTAAAGAACTCCATCTTGGGGGGATTTAGAGAGATATAAAAGTGCAATTTTCATGTTCTTAAATTAGATTTTCAAAACAGTATTCCTCCTAATCATGATAGCAGCCACAACAAGTAACACTTACCGAGCCCTGAGTAGGTGTGGAGGTCTGTGCTAAGTGTCTCTTGTGCATTTTCTCACTTAAGCCTTTTGACACAGTGTGAGACACGTACTGTTGTTAGGTCATCTGACAGATGCAGAAAATGACGGCTAGAGGGTTTAAGCGACTCGCCCAAGGCCAGCAGCATCAGGACCTGGAACTGTACACAATCTGATTCTGCAACCCACCTTCTTACCACCATCCTATCCATGCCTTTTCTCTATCTCCTGCTGTCTAAAGAAGTTTATCTTGTGTTAGAGTCATTTGTCTTCTATTTCAATTCCTTTTTAGTCTGTTTTGTGTCTGTAAAGTGAACAAGATCCTGGGAGAGGGCAGCAGTGGGCCGGTAGCAGCCAACACTCAACCCACTGGGTTCTGGTGCCCCTCTGGTTAACGGAGACCTGGGCGGGGCACCAGCAGCATCTACCATGGTGACCCTGACCATTGGCCTTCCTGCTCTCACAGCCTCTGTCTCTAATATGCTGCTAAAGATTCTGATACTGTTTCTTAAAATGATCTGAGAGACCAACCCCCAGCACAGGCTCTGGCACACAGTGGATGTTCAACCAAGTTCTGTAGGAAAGAAGGAAACGAAGACGGAAGGGTCCTTCGCACAAACACAGGAAGGCATGAGCCAGCCAGGCACCTGGCTCTCCGCAAGGACCCTGTGCCCTCACTCCCCTGGCAGGTTTGACCATCTGGTGGCGATCGAGTGCGCGGGAAGGGCTGCCGATGGCAATTACTACAACGCGAGGAAGAGGAACATCAAGCACGTGGTGGACCCCATTGACGATCTTTTCCTTGCAGTGCAGAAGATTCCTGGAATCTCATCACCTGGTAAGCAAGGGGCACTGAGAATGCGACAAGAACACGTCAGCACTAAAAGCCTTTTTTATTGACTGTTGAACACATGACAAAAAGGAGTTATATGGGACCATTGTTTTCCACTTCAGAGATGGTCTTTGTTTATTCTGGTCGGTATAAACAATAATGATGCTGACATTTAGAAATCCAGTGTTCCCACGAGCAGGAAAGGGAAATGACGCTTAACTGAGCATATTCTATTTGTCCAACTCTAAAACATCAAAACTAATAATAAAATAATGACAATAATAAGATCAGGGCATGGTATATTGTTTTGGTCATACAGGATGAATGTACCATATGTATTCTGTATCATCTTATGAAGTTTATTCATTTTTAAATATATCTTGAATGTATGATCAGTGTGATATTTTGATTGCTAATAATGTGATCATTCATGTTTGTATAGAAATTTGTGGTATTCAAAGAGGTTTCACAATCATTGTATTGTTTAAGCCTCTCTTAAAACCTGTAGGTAAGGCAGGTATAGTTTCCAAAGGTGAGACCTAGGGAGGTATCTCGAGGTTGCCTAGTTAATTAAGAGTAGAGTCCAGACTCCCAGGGCCCTACCTACTATGCTTTTTGTGGGCCCGTGTTGCCTTTATGAATTTCTGAAAGGCTTGATGTGACTGGGACGCCAGCATACCTCCCCTGGGGTGGGAACCAGAGCGTGGAGAAATGAAGGCACGTTTGTCGTGTTCCATATTTACTTTTTCTGTCCATTCAAACACTTCAGAGTGTTTCCCAGGCTCATTGGTTGCCTTTGGCTTTGGGGATTGTGATGAGACAATGAAAGCCTTCCTGGCTGAGTAGAAAATTTCCGCAAATCGCCCTGGTCTTTCCCAGAAGAGGCCTTGGGTGTGGTGCCCCCAGTGCGGCTGGCTTCGTGCTTCCTGCCTCTCTGGGCTGGGGAGGCCTCCCAGGATAGAGAGGAAGGGTTTTCTGTGTCCACATGGGCCAGCAGGGTCCAAAGGAGCTGTAGAGCAAACACTCTTCCCCCACTGAATGGACCCCCGATCTGTGCTCTTCCCCCTAACGATGCCCGCAAGATCCCAGAGGAAGCAGGTGGAGCTGGCTGTGCTTTCAAGCTGCCCCCTTGGTGGACCCCTGGACCCTTCTCTTGGCCTCAGGAGCCCGAGCCCCTCCTGTGGCTGCCCAGCCCCCTGCGGAGCAGAGTTACCCCCCAAACCCTCCTTTCCCTCCTCTGCTCCCTCAACACCCCTATTCCTCAGTTCCACAGGCAGCTGCCTTGTCAGCGAATCACACTCAACTGAGAATCAAGACACCCACGTCCCCCCCACTACCCGGGTCCTGCCCCTCTCAGAGACTCTGTAAAGTGAGGTCAAGTCCACAGACGGGACACACCTGAGGAGCGAACAAGATGAACTTCATAAAATGCTAAAGGGCAGAGACAGAAATAAACAAGATACCAGTGCTAGGTGTTGTTATTTTCTTTCACTCAATGGACTGTCATGGATCTAGAAAACCATTCTGAGAAAAATCCTCAGGGTGAGGACCTAGGGCATCTGGTCATTCACAATCATCCCATTCTTTTGGCCGAGACCAGGTCTCTGATGCCCAAGGTGAGTCAGCTCCAGGCCCCTCTCCACCATCACGCAATGAATGCTTGCCTCTGGTGGAATTCTTCCACATATTTGTAGAAATAGACACAAAAACAGTCATACAACCATTCTGTAGGCTTGAGGGGCCCCCGCCCTCTGTCCTTGGGACACTGGGATAATCCCCTTGGTGAATGGTTATCTTGAGGCAGCTGCAACCATCTTCCAGAGGCAGATTCAGCTGACCTCTAGTCTACAGAATCCTCCAGAAACACCTGGACGCAGGACCAAATGGTGTTCCTAGGGCACCACCTCAAAGGGCACAGGCTGCAGGGCTTGTTAGAGTTTTTTTCATCTTGTTCCTGCAAGGGTGGAGTTACCTGGTAATTACTTCTAGCCAATTCACCTATCTTGAACACCATTTATTTCACCAATGAATTAAATAATTTCTGACATTTACTTATTCTAACATATTTATTCTAGCATTTATTGTGCTAGAATAATTAACAAACCTTCTGATGCCTAGCAAATTGGCCTTTATTCTGTGGTCTCTTTCAAATGCTAACAGGCCACCCCTGGGGTGTGAATTCCTAATTATGCTGCTTCACATATTAACCAGGCGCCTATCTGGTGTAGATTAAAATTAACTAAAATGACACACATACATTTCACATACTTGAAACAGAAGCCTTTAAATTACAGAATTGACTTTAACAACGTATACCGGTTCCCTTCTGCCAGTGGAATGCTGTATGGTCACAGTAATAAGACTCAGGGCCTTGGGGCCCCTCCCTGAGCAGGAGCTACTGGCCAGGAGAGGAAGTCCTGGGTGTCACCATCTCTCGTGGACCTGGCGCCCCATCTGTGACTGGAGAACGTGACCCAACAGTGGACACAGCCACACTCTGCTGAGTTCCAAACCTTGACTCATTTTTAACTGGAGAAGTTTCTAGAATACCTGAAGAAATCCAGCATCTCCTGGTAGTGTGAAAATGTATCCAGAGCCAACCCCTTTCCCCACCCTGAGGCACATGTGAAGGGGCTGCTCTGCCCCATAACTGCCCCCCATTTTGCCTGATCCTGTGCCCTGACTCAGTTCCCTTCCCTCCAGGGGTCGGTGACAGAGGCAACGAGCTTGGGATGGGCAAAGTCAAGGAGGCCGTGAAGAGGCACATACGAAATGGGGACATCATTGCCTGTGACGTGGAGACTGACTTTGAGGTCATCACTGGTGAGTGTTCAGACGGCCAGCCAATCAGGCAAGGCTGCCCGGGGGAGGGACCTGGCTTGGAGCCTGTCCAGCCAGAAACTCATCTCCTCCATGAGTGGAGTCTAGAGGGCACCAGGGTAAGAAGGGGACCTGGTTCTTAGCCTCTGACCTCTCATTCAGTCATTCAATAAACATTTGCTGTGGGCCAGACATTGCTCTGTGTACTGAGGCTGGAGCAGCAAGGGTCCTGCTGCACAGAGTGCCTGCTCTAGTGTTGGGAGATGGACAAGGAGCCCTCACAAAGAAATGCACCAGGTGGTGCTGAACAGTGAGAAGAGCTACAGGTAGATGAGAGAGAGTGACAGGCAGGCCACTTTAGATCAGTGCTCTGAAGAGGGGTCATCTCTGCTTTTATCTGTACCTCCTGTGGGGTGGAAAGGAAGAGAGCAATCTGGCAAACGTTTGGAGGATGCAGGAGGCTTCACGCTCTCCTTTCACTTACCTCTGCCCCAGGCTGCCCCGCCCCTCCCTGCAGCTGCCCTTCCCATCAGGAACAACCTTTCCTGGGACTGGGTCCTTCCAGGCCCCACCCTTCCTCCCTTGACTTCGTCACAAGTTTCAGGAATTTTGACCGATGCCTGAGAAAGGCCCTCTCCCTTGTCATCGTCAAAGTCAAAAACAGCCGCGGAGATAAGCAGAAACCTCTGAGGGTACCAGTGCCTGGGTAAGAAAACCTGAACTGTAATTGACAAGTTGCTGGAAGCTTCGTGTGGATAAGTCTGAGAGTTAGAAGCTCCAGGGGGACCTAGTCATAGGGGGCTCCCACCCTTCTGTGAGCTTTACCTTCACAGAATCTACCAGGTCCACACTGAATATTAGAGAAAAATCCCCTCATGCTTTAGGTAAGGGAGGGGAAAGTGAGCCATTTTTGAAATACACCAGAGCACCTGTTCTTCTGAACAAGGCCTGCCCTCAGAAGAAACTATTTTACCAGAGCCTAGCCTGCTAGGGTTTTAACAGAGCCTGACTTACCTAGGGGAGGGAAAATACCCAAAAGTAGATAACATGCAATAACAGATGGATAATGTAAGCAGAGAAATGGGAATTCTAATAAAGAATCAAAAAGAAATGCTAGAGATAAAATACACTTGTAACAGAATGAAGAATGCCTTTGACGGGCCCATTAGTATACTAGACACAGCTGAGAAAATCATCTCTGACCTTGATGATATGACAATGGGAACTCCCTAGACTAAAAAGATAAGAGAAAAAAGATTGAAAGGAACAGAAAAGAATATCCCAAGAATTGTGGGATAACTACAGAGCTGTAACCTATTTGTAATGGGAATCCCAGAAGGATGAGAAAGAGAAAAGAAATATTTGAAGCAATAATGACTGAGAATTTTCTCCCAAATTGATGTCAGACACCAAACAATACATCCAGGAAACTCAGAGAATACCAAGCAGGATAAATGCCAAAAAAACTACACCTAGACATATGTTCAAATTTCAGAAAATCAACAATAAAGAAAGTATCTGGAAAGAAGATGGAGGAAAAAAACTCTTTACCAATAGAGGAGCAAAGATAAGAATTATATCCAACTTCTCCTCAGAAACCACACAAGCAAGAAGAAAGTGGAGTGAAATATTTAAAGTGTTGATAGAGAAAAATCACCAACCTAGAATTATGTATCCTGGAAACTTTTCCTTTATAAGTGAAGGAGAAATAAAGAATTTCTCAGACAAACAAAAATTAGGGGAATTTGTTGCTAGTAAACCTGTCTTATAGGAAATGTTAAAAGAAATTCTAGGTCCCTGATCAGGGACCTAAGATCCCACATGCCTCGAGGCCAAAAAACCAAAACATAAAACAGAAGCAATATTGTAAAAAACTTAATAAAGACTTTAAAAATGGTCCACATCAAAAAAAATCTTTAAAAAGAAATTCTAGGGACTTCCTTGGTGGCGCAGTGGATAAGACTCCATGCTCCCAATGCAGGGGGCCTGGGTTCGATCCCTGGTCAGGGAACTAGATCCCACATGCATGCTGCAACTAAGGGTTTGAATGCCACAACTAAGGAGCCCGCCTGCTGCAACTAAGACCTGGCGCAACCAAATAAATAAATAAATATTTATTTATTTAATAAATATTTAAAACAACAAAAAAAGAGAAATTCTACAGAGAGAAGGAAAATTATATTGGTCAGAAACTCGATCTACACAAGAAAGGAAGAGCATTGGAGAATGAATAAATGAAGGCAAAATTAAAATTTTTATTTCTCTTATTCTTAATTGATCTAATGGATAACAGTTTGTTCAAAATAATAATGGCAACAATGTGTTCAATAATATGTGCTTATGTGTATATATGGGCATATATATATATATATATATATATATATATATATATATATGAAATGAATGACAGCGATGATACAAGTGATGAGAGGGAAGAACTAGGAATATTTTGTTATTATAACATGCTTGAGCTACCTGTGACGTGCTTATTTGAAAGTGGACCTGGATTCATTGTAAACATATATTGCAAACTCTAGGGCAACCATTAAAAAAAAATTTTTTTTTTAAAAAGTATTATTGATATGCTAAGAAAGGAGAGAAAATAGCATCATATAAAGTGTTCAATTAAAACCATGAAAGTCAGAAAAAATGTGAAAGACAAAATAGGAAAAAGAACAAGGGCAACAAACAGAAAATAGCAACAAGTATGGGAGATAGTAATCCAATCATATCAATAATCACCTTAAACATCAATGGTCTAAATATTCCAATTAAAAGACAGAGATTGTCAGAGTGGATCAAAAAACAAGACACAAATATGGTTGTCTCAAGAAACCCACTTTAAATATAAAGAAATGTATAGATTAACAGTAAAGGTTTGGAGAAAGATATACCATGTTAACACTAGTCAAAAGAAAGTAGGAGTAGCTATATAAATTTCAGACAGAGCAGACTTCAGAACAGTTCAGGAAAGTTACCAGGGTTGAAGGGGGCATTACATAATGATAAAGGGGTAAATACTCCAAGAGGACATAAAAATTCTTAATGTGCATACTCCTAAAGTATCAGGCAAAAACTGATAGAACTGCAAGGAAGAATAGATGAATCCACTATTATGATTGGAGACTTTAACACAGCTCTATCAGAAATGGACAAATCCAGCAGGCAGAAAATCAGTAAGGGCATAGTTGAACTCAGCAACACCATCAATTAACTGTATATAATGGACATCTTATGGCCTACTTCATCCAACAACAATAGCCTATGCATTCTTCTCGAGCTCACATGGAACATTCACCAAGATAGACTACATTCTGAACCATAAATACCACCTTAACAAATTTTTTTTTTTAATTTTTATTTATTTTATTTTATTTATTTATTTATGGCTGTGTTGGGTCTTCGTTGCTGTGCATGGGCTTTCTCTAGTTGCGGCAAGCGGGGGCCACTCCTCATCACGGTGCGCGGGCCTCTCACTATCGCGGCCTCTCTTCTTGCAGAGCACAGACTCCAGACGCGCAGGCTCAGTAATTGTGGCTCACGGGCCTAGTTGCTCCACGGCATGTGGGATCTTCCCAGACCAGGGCTCGAACCCGTGAGCCCTGCATTAGCAGGCAGATTCTCAACCACTGCGCCACCAGGGAAGCCCAACAAATTTTAAAGACTAGAAATCATAACATGTCTGCTATCAGATCACAATGGAATCAAACTAGAAATCAGTAACAGAAAGATAGCTGGAAAAATCCCAAAATACTTGGAGATTAAACAGCACTTCTAAATAACACATGAGTCAAAGAAGAAATCTGAAGAGAAATTTTAAAATATTTTGAACTTGATGAAAATACAATTTATCAAAATTTGTGGGATGCAGTGAAAGAAAGGAAATTTATTATATCAAATGTGTATATTAAAATCAGTAATCTAAGTGTTCACCTTAGGAAACTAGGAAATGAAGAGAAAATTAAATCCAAAGAAGGAAATAAATAATATCAATTAAAGCAGAAATCAATGAAATTGAAAACAGGAGATCAATAGAGAAAATTAACAAAACCAAAAGCTGGTTCTTTGAAAAGATCAACAAAATTGATAAGCCTCCAGCCAGGCTAACTAAGAAAAAAAGAGAGAAGACACAAATTACTAAAAATAAATGAGGACACATCACTACAGATGCCATGGAAATTAAAAGAGTAATAAAAGAATGCCATGAACAACTCTGTGCCCATAAATTTGATTAAAAATGACATACTTAGGTATAAGTCTAACAAAATATGTACAAAATTTAGATGAAGAAACCTGCAGAACTCTGATGAAAGATATCAAAGAAGTAAATAGAAAGATAGTCCATGTTCATGGATTGGAAGACTCAACATTGTTAAGATGTCTGTTCTTCCCAACTTGATCTATAGACACAATGTAATCCAAATCAAAACCCCAGGAAGTTATTTTGTGGATATCAACAAAATGATTCTAAAGTGTATATGGAGAGACAAAAGATCCAGAATAACCAACACAATTTTGAAGAAGAAAAAGTTGGAGTACTAACACTACCTGGCTTCAAGGCTTACTATAAAGCTACAACAATCATGACAGTGTGGTATTGGCAAAAGAATAGACAAATAACTCAACTGAACAGAATAGAGAGCCCAGAAATAGACCCATACAGATAAAGTCAAATTATCTTTAACAAAGGAGCAAAGGTAGTCTTTTCAAAATATAGTGCTGGAACAACTGGACATACTTCACAAAAGGTCATTCAAAATGGATCACAGACCTAAATGTAAAATTCAAAACTGTAAAACTCCTAGAAGATAACACAGGAGAAAACCTAGACCTTAGGTATGGTGATGCCTTTTTAGATAAAACACCAACACATGATCCGTGAAAGAAAAAATTGATAAGCTGGACTTTATTAAAATTAAAAACTTCTGGAGAGTGGCCAAGATGGCAGAGTAGGAAGACCCTGAGCTCACCTCCTCCCACAGATACACCAAAATTACAACTATTTACAGAGCAACTATCAGTGAGAACGACCTGAAGACTAGCAGAAAAGATCTTCTACAACTACGGATATAAAGAAAGAACCACAATGAGATGGGAAGGGAGGTGAAGATGTGGTATAGTCAAGACCTATACCCAAGTAGGCAACCCACAAATGGGAGGATCATTACAATTACAGAGCTTCTCCCCAAGGATCAAGGGGTCTGAGCCCCACCTCGGGATCCCCAGCCTGGGGATCCTGCACTGGGAAGACACTATGAATGCTTGGCTTTGAAGGACAATGGGGTTGCTTTCGGGAGAGCCAGAGGGCTGTAGGAAACAGAGACTCTGCTCTTAAAGGGAGCACACAAAATACCACACACTCTGAGACCCAGGGCGGAAGCAGCAATTTGAAAGGAGCCTGGATCAGACCCACTTGCTGATCTTGGAGAGCCCCCCAAACTATACTACAAAGCTACAGTAATCAAAACAGTATGTTACTGGCACAAAATCAGACACATAGATCAATGGAACAGAATAGAGAGCTCAGAAATGAACCCGCACTTATATGGTCCATTAACCTATGACAGAGGAGGCAAGAATATACAATAGGAAAAAGACAGCCTCTTCAATAAATGGTGTTGGGAAAGCTGGACAGCTACATGCAAAACAATCAAACTGGACTACTTTCTCATACCATATACAAAAATAAACTCGGGCTTCCCTGGTGGCACAGTGGTTGAGAGTCTGCCTGACAATGCAGGGGACACGGGTTCGAGCCCTGGTCTGGGAAGATCCCACATGCCATGGAGCAACTGGGCCCGTGAGCCACAATTACTGAGCTTGCGCGTCTGGAGCCTGTGCTCCGCAACAAGAGAGGCCGCAATAGTGAGAGGCCCGCGCACCGCGATGAAGAGTGGCCCCCCACTTGCCGCAACTAGAGAAAGCCCTCGCACAGAAACTAAGACCCAACACAGCCATAAATAAATAAATTTAAAAAAATAAAATAAAATAAATAAACTCAAAATGGATTAAAGACTTAAATGGAAGACTTGAAACCAAAAAATTTCTAGGAGAAAACATAACCAGTACATTCTTTGACATTAGTTTTAGCAATATATTTTTTGCATCTCTCTCCTCAGGCAAGGGAAACAAAAGCAAAAATAAATAAATAGGACTATATCAAATGAAAAATTTTTTACACAGCAAAGAAAACTGTCAACAAAAGGGCACCTACTGAATGGGAGAAGATATTTGTAAATGATATATTTGATAAGGGGTTAATATCCAAAATATACAAAGAACTCACAAGACTCAACATCAAAAAAACAAACAAACAGCATGGGTAAAAAATGGGCAGAGGACCAGAACAGACTTTTTTTTTTTTTCAAGAAGATATACAGATGGCTAACAGGCACATGAAAAGATGCTCAACATCACTAATCATCAGGGAAATGAAAATCAAAACCACAATGAGATATCACCTCACACCTGTCAGAGTGGCTATTATCAAAAGACAACAAACAACAAGTGTTGGCGAGGATGTGGAGAAAAGGGAATCCCGTACACTGTTGGTGGGAATGTAAATTGGTGCAGCCACTATGAAAACAGTATGGAAAAAAATTAAAAATAGACCTACCATACAATCCAGCAATTCCACTCCTGGGTATTTATACAAAGAAAATTAAAACACTAATTAGAAAAGATATGTGCACCCCATCATGTTCATTGCAGCATTATTTTCAATAGTCAAGATATGGAAGCAACCTAAATGCCCATCAATAGATGAATGGATAAAGAAGATGTGGTGTATATATAATGGAATATTACTCAGCCATAAAAAAGAATGGAATCTTTCCATTTGCAACAACACAGATGGACTTAGAGGGGATTATGCTAAGTGAAATAAGTCAAACAGAGAAGGACAAATACTGTATGATTTCACTTATTTGGGGAATCTAAAAAACAAAACAAATGAACACACATAACTGAACAGAAACAGAGTCATAGATACAGAGAACAAATAGGTGATTGCCAGGGGGTTGGGGAGGAAAGAAATAGCTGAGGGAGATTAAGAAGTACAAACTCCCAGTTACAAAATACATGAGTCATGGGTAGGAAATGTACAGTTTGAGGAATATAGTCAATAATTATGTAATATCTTTGTATGGTGACAGATATTAGCCAGACCTACAGTGGTGATCATTTTGAAACGTATAGAAGTACAGAATCACTATGTTGTACACCAGGAACTAACATAGTGTTGTAGGTCAATTACACTTCAAAAACAAACAAACTGACAGAAGAAAAGATCAGATTTGTAGTTACCAGAGAAAAAGAGTGGGGGGAGGGGGAATTGGATAAAAGTGGTCAAAAGGCACAAAGTCCCAGTTATAAGATAAATAAGCACTAGGGATGTAATGTACAACATGATAAGTATAATGAACACTGCTGTATGTTATAAGTGAAGGTTGTTAAGACAGTAAATCCTGAGTTCTCATCATGAGGAAAACTTGTTTTCTGTTTCTTTAATTTTGTATCTATATGAGATGATTTGAGTTGATGGATGCTCATGAAACTTGTGGTAATCATTTCATGATGTTTGTGAGTCAAATCGCTGTGCTTTACACCTTAAACTTATACAATGCTGTATATCAATTATATCTCAATAAAACTGAAAGAAGGAAATGTAAAACTTCTGCTCTGAAGAAGACAATGTCAAGAGAATGAGAAGACGAGGCATAGACTTGAAGAAAACATTTACAAAAGACGTTTCTGATAAAAGACTGTTACCCAAAATATACAAAGAACTCTTAAAACTCACTACTAATAAAATAAACAGCCCAGTTTAAAAATGGGCAAAAGACCTGAACAGACACCTCACCAAAGAAGACGTACAGATGGCAAGTAAGGATATGAAAAGATGTTCAACATCTTAAGTCTCAGGTCTCCACCCTGGGTTAGCTTTTAGGCTGAGACACCCAGACAAACCCTACCCCTCAGGCGGGCCGAGCTTGCCTGCTGTCGGCAGGTCTATTATTTCTAGTCCCCTTTATCCTGGGGTCTTGGATCTCAGTGGAAGGGAGCCTCTGGGGAATCTCTTTGGAAGTCCTCAGATTTCCTCAAGTTTATCTGCCACCCAGAATGTATGTTCTCTGTATAACTGATCAAATCTCAAGGGCTTGGCCAACTGCATCACTGATGTGATTTTAGCAGCAGGTGAAGTTCTCCAAAGAGAAAAGCTGATCCCAGTTGGCAGTGGGGAGAGAGAGGCTGTTATCTGGAATGAGAGTTTCAGATGAAAATCTGTGGTTTGGGTCTGAGAGAGATGGAAAGGGGCCCATGCAATTAGGGTTGGGAGCTGCTGGGGCCTGAAAGCAGAGAAGTTTGTCTGCTCCTTCAGCTCAGCAAAGACAAGAAAGATCAAGGGCTCTGGAATCAGTAAGGAGATGGCAGCTCTTATTTCCAAGCTTCGCTGGCCTCACGCAGAAAGTGAGTCTCTCTGAGGATTAGACAAAGCCTTTTCAAAGTCATCCAGGCTGGCCCTGGGCTGGGTAGTCACAGCAGATTGGCTGTTCTTCTTCCAGGAAGGGCAGTCAAGGGGGGGCAGTAGGCAGGTAGTGGATCTCCCAAGGAGAGTGAATTAGGAGGCACAGAAGCCCTGCTGACTCCATCCTTGGTTCTTGACACCAGGGCTGGTCAGCAACGTGTCAGGCCCAGCCATAGTCAGACAGGTATGATGGAAGTGAGAAGAGAAAAAACCCACGACAGGGTCCACAAGCAAATGGTGCCTTGGCCCTAAAGGTGTATTCTTCTGTGCTATTTGGTGCCTATAGAGATCAAAGTTTGCAGCAGGACATCACAGGGGGCCTCCCAGAACAGGCTTCTGAATATGGGCTCGAGTCTAGTCCCTTTTCCTGGTCTTGGGGATCCTCTCAGCCTCATCTCCCTGATCTCCACTATGTATCCCATGATCTAGCCATGCTTGAATACAGCATACCTTTCACTTTTTTAATTGAAAAGATGACGTAACAATACTATAGACATTCTCAAAAGGCGGTAGTGAAGGGTGACGGAGGACAGAAATACTATCATCTCATCACAGCACAATCAGCATTTTTTCATTTTGCATGTTGGCTTCTAATTCTTATACTCAGTACAAACCCACTTTTGGCTTCTGACTGACCTAGGAGTGATCTTTAAGCACAAGAAGAAGTGATGCAACACAGCATGATGGAGCTGTTACCTAACCCCTCTGATGGTGGGCTTCCATGCAGCGTGAGGGATTCAGGTTAGCCGTAAGGGAGAGTTCTGGAATGGCTTCCTAGGGTTATAGCTTGAATGTTCTTCTCTTCTGGTCACTAACAGTGCATAACCCAGATGGTTTAGAGCAATGGTTCTCAGACTTTAACTTGAATCAGAATCACCTGGAGAGCTTATTAAAACTCAGTTTGCTCCCCTATTCCCTTGCTGAGTTTCGATTAAGTAGGTCTAGGCTGGGACCCAAGAATTTGTGTTTCTAACAAGTTCCCAGGTACTACAGGTGCCACTGGTCTTGGGACCATTCTTTGAGTTCTGCTGCTTAGAGGCAGGGTGATGAACCTGTTGGGGAGCAAAATTTGTGACCCCAAAATCTGTCTCCTTGGCATGAGGATTAATTTAGGATGATCTTTAAAAATTTTTTATTGGAGTATAGTTGATTTACAATGTTGTGTTAGTTTCAGGTGTACAGAGGATGATGATTTTTAAAAAACAGAAGACTCGGGAAGTTTTTTTTAGCTCCCCCTTAACTGCATAAAGAATTTAGTTAAAGGACCTGTTCCCAGAATAGAGCTATAACGAGAGGTATCTGCAGAGAATACGGGCTAGGTGTAGTGGGGGCCTTTATTGCTTTTCTAAAGTTAGATTAACAGGAGAAATATTTATGGAGCTAGTTCCTTGGACCCAGAGACTTGTTTTGAAAACTGGCAGAGTACTCTTGATTTGTTGATCCTTTTCCTCCCAAAGATGGTTATTGTTTTTCTTTATCTCTCTATTGTGTTGTTTGTCATAAGAAGGAAATTCCATAGGGTAGGACGCAGGCATAGGTCCTTTAAGCTTGTCCAGGCTGGCCCCGCAGACTGGTGAGTTTGCTAGTCTCACCAGACCACTGTCTATTTAGGCAAACTACGCGCAGGGTGAGTTAATATGCATGAGATAAGAGCTACTGCTAAGGAATGTCTTGGAAGTCACAGCTGCACCACTGGTGGGCAAGGGTTGAGGATTTAAGGGCCCTCAGGGCGCTCACCACCTCAAGTAGGCACTCGTGAAAGGGTAAGTCGGTCATGGAATGGGTTAGATCAATACTAGGTCACCCACCAACCTCAAGAAAATTTCGGTGTCACAAGGTACACTGTAAAATACCTCACAATCCTCAGCCCCACAGTACATCCCTTTTAGGTATTAGTTTGGCTCCAAGAAACCCAAGACTTAGCTTAAAGCTGTTAATGTACATATAAGAAAAAAAAAACTGGATGAGTTTTTTCCTTCCATCTTATTATACATCCTGAAGAGCTTGGTTTGCTGACCAGTGAGAAAACTCTCTCTGGTCTCTGCCATCAGAAGGGTACACATACTGGTATGCATTTTGCAGTCAGATACACTGGAATTCTGAGCAGCTGTAGCCAACTGGTCAGAAGCCCAGGTAACAACCCAGGCTTCTGACTGGCGTCTCTTTGTGTGGCCACACCAGCTCTCAGGGGAGTTTGTCATAAAGGGTCCAGTCTATAAGGGGCCTTCGTTGTTCAACCTTTGTTGCTTTATTAGTGATGCAACAAAATTCTCCACTTTCTTAGACTATTTTGGGGAGTGAAATTTCTGGATCTTGTTAGGGCTGTGTCCTTTACATTCTTGTGGGATGCCTCTTTCATCCACGGTTAAGGCATAAAAAGACTTATTGGTTTGTGTTGCTATTAAGATACTATTCGTCAATAGCAGGTGATGGATCCTTTGAATTGCAAAAACTTCTAAATTGGTAAATTTTTTAGAGAACTCTCATTGTAAACAGCTGTTTTATTGGCACCTGTGGAAAGACCAAATTAAAAGGTGGAAACAAAAAAATATAATGGCTAACCCTAAGAACTTCCTTAATTAAAAAACAAAACAAAACAAAAAAGATTTGGGAAACCTTATCAAATTTGGTGTCTCAGCTTCCCCTCATGGGTCTTACAGATGCTAATGAAAGCATTCGGTTAATTAACAAGAGAATGGGAAGAAACCAAGGGGAAAGTCAAGGTACTCTTCCCAAAAAGGTAGAACTTGTTAAAGGGTTATTAAGAAGGTAAATAAAGCAAATATTGAAAGTTGCAGAATAAAGAGGAATCAGAAAGAGAAGGCTCACGGGACTTGTCCCAGCAGGATGGAAATCTTCAGATGGCTATTAAGAAATGGGGTAAGTAAAATGGACATTGATGGGATTAAAATAAAGGTTTTTAATACAGCACTATCTAAGATTAGGTGGGCCAAAGGGACGCCCTTTGATCCCCAAAACATTAAAGGGCCCCAAACAAGTCCACTCTACTTACTCCAGTTTGGAGAAATTTTTTAAACTGGAAGGCAAAAATTACAATGAGAAACCTAACCAACAATCACTTGGGGCAAGAATTAGGTCGATTAATTGAGTTAAAGATTGACAAAAGGGCCTGGGTCCCTTGGCTCAACCCCTCATGGCAGACCCAAAGCCTTTTACACAAGAGTAGGGAGATGGCAGGGGGATGGAGAGAAGTTTCTGGAACTCCTTGATGCCAGAACCTTACAAGCTGTGGTACCAAAACCCATTAGTGGAACACTGACTTGGGCTACAACAAGATTGAGAAAAGTAAAAAGTACAAGAGTTGATAAGATTATAAAAGTCGGAATGTTTGAGTGGGTGTTATATGAAGAGGTTAAACAACGTTGCTGGAATGCTTTATGGGAATGGATGTTATGTCTGGCCAGGAACACTTCTCCTACCCAGTATTGTAAGACTGAGACTTATTGATGGGGTCCTAATGGAGGCTATGGTCAAAGATATAAGAGTTGATGAAATTGAGGTGAGAGCTTGTAAGAAAATTGCAATGTTTGAATGGGCTTTATGTAAGGTGGTTATGTCTCTTTTGCCTGATTGTATTGTCGGGGTAGACATTGCGTCTCCCTGGGGAATGTTTCCACTGCTTGGTATTGTAAGACAGGGCACATAAATCCACCCTTTGGGCAATGTTAATTAGACATGCTAATGAGAGCCAGTAGGGTTGCCTGAGCCCACACAATGTGAGATGAAAACTGGGGGGGGGCTGATACTGGGGCCTGATAGGAGCAATGGTGGAGGCTTTTTGCCCCTCGGGTGAATTGGTCTGGGGTTGACTTGAGCACTCATAAAGAGGGCCTTTATTGGATACCTTGTGCAGACTTTTTGAAGGCATGATGCATTGATCTCTGAAGTTCTAAAACATAGAAATCTTTTGATTTCCATTTTAATTGGAAATCTTCTCCCTGATATAAAGAAGCAAATTAAAGAAAATATAGTTGGATGAGCAGATCAGCCTTTTGATATCATTTAGGCAGTAGCCCAGTTCTTTGTGGAATTGAAAGCAACTGTCTTTGTCTTGTAAATCTCTACAAAATCAGAAATGTAAGCACAGCCCACAGTCACCTGAGACTGAGCCTGGGGAATCAATCAGTAGAACCTGGGGGGAAAAAAAGGGAAAAAGACCTTTTCAAAAGTACTAACTGGACTTCCCTGGTGGCACAGTGGTTAAGAATCCGCATGCCAGTTCAGGGGACACGGGTTCGAGCCCTGGTCCGGGAAGATCCCACATGCCGCGGAGCAACTAAGCCTGTGCACCAAAACTACTGAGCCCGTGAGCCACAACTACTGAGCCCCCACGCCAGAACTACCGAAGCCCACGCGCTCTAGGGCCCATGCTCCACAACAAGAGAAGCCACCACAATGAGAAGCCTGTGCACCACGACGAAGAGTAGCCTCTGCTTGCCTCAACTAGAGAAAGCCCGCTCGCCTCAACTAGAGAAAGCCCGAGCGTAGCAATGAAGACCCAACGCAGCCAAAAAAAAAAAAAAAATTACTAACTGCTGGAAGTGCTCCCTCGCCCAAAATCTAATTCACAGCTTCTTTAATTAATAGTATTTGTCAAGGACAAGTACAAATCTTAAAAGTCTTTTCCACGTATAGTAAAAAGCCTTTGCCATCTGAGTGGATAAACTTAACGTACTGCAACAGATGTTTATGAACTAGTGAGTTTTATATTGTTATACCTGATTCATGACTGAAGTCTTAAAATGAAAGCTATGAGGTCTCTGGTTGTGTCTGTCTGTATATCTATGTGTGTGAGTATATCTATGTTATCTATGTTATAGATAGGGTATTTTTCTAACTTCTGATGGTATTGCCAAAAGTAACTTGTAGAAGAACTCTAATTGGCTTAAAAGTAAGCACTTTTGAATTAAATATTTCTAAATATAACAGACTAACCCAAATATTTTTCGAGTTCACATGATCTAAGATTAACCTTCAGTAAATAAAAGCAAATTTAAAGTTACTGCTTTAATTAAAATAGGCATGTCTTTAGAGTTCTCAGCATTAAATATAAAACTTTTATTCTACCTGGGTTTACTAGTCAAATAAGTTCATGTTATGTCTGTTACGAAGTTTATCAGCAAGAAGAATAGCTTGGGATGATAGGTGACTTTAATGTCTCATGAAGTTTTCATGAGTACTCTAAACATAATTGTTGGGAACAAATGATTTAGATAAATATTGATATAAATGGGATAAGACTTAAAAATAACTTCGAAAATCTTTTGGTAATTTAAAACTTTAGAGTTTTTCTAAGTTAAGTTAAATGATGGGAATTCATTGAATGTCTAGATCATTTCCAAATAAGATAAAATACTGAAATATTAATTGCTAAACAAGTCTAAGTTTACCTACTTTTGTCTTCTTATTACAAAAAAAACCACCTAAAGATGTTTGGGTCTGTTATACATTATACATTATGAAATGTATTTTAAAAATATTGGTATAACAAACAGTTCACAATTGCTTACTTCTTAGTTTTCACTAGAAATTAAGTTTTCTAAGGGTTAAGAATTCTAATTAATATACCATAAAACTACTAAAATAAATAAGGAAAACATCTTCATATGTAAGGAAAATTTTTAAAAGGTATAAGGAATGGGAATGCATTTTGTTAAGGGAAAATAAAGTAAAAAGTTAAAAAAAGAGGAAAAGCACTCGCGCAGAGACAAGGACCCAGCACAGCCATAAATAAATAAATAAATAAATAAATAAATAAATAAATAAATAAATAAATAAATAAATAAATAAATAAATAAAAGAGGAAAAGCATAGGACAAAGTTTGAATGTGAAAAAAAAAAAGGATTTGTAGGTTTATGGAAAAGGAACTCTAAGAAAAGAGTTTTGTGTGTGGTCAGGACTGGCAAAGATTAGAATATATTCAATTGAGTGAATGAATTTTAATATTAAAAGTAAGCTGATACAAAATTAGAATCTTGTTTTCTCTCTGTGTTAAGAAGACAGAAGTCTGCTCTTGATAATTTATAAAATGTTTTTCCTTTGATTAGTCTGCCTATAAAGAAGGGATTTTATGTTTTATCAAAATAATTTCCTATGTTGTTTTTATTAGGTCTTTGATTACTGGTTTGGTACCAAACCAATGCACCTAAAATCCTTTTTTCTTTAGCTGAAGATGGTTTTTAAGGTGAGGGCTTCAGCCATTTTGGTGAGTTTCTCTGTTCTCCTGGGTTTCTCCTGTGTATACGTGTTATTAAACTTTTGTTTAACTTTCTCCTGTTAATCTGTCTCATGTCAATTTAATCGTTTGACCAGCCAGAAGAACCTAGAAGAGTAGAGGAAAATTTCTTCCTCCCAGGCAAATGACATGGCTTTTGCGATCCTATGATGGAATCATTTTTTTTTTGTTCCAGGCGTTTCTAACTGGGGAGGTTATGCCTTGGCCTGGGCGCTGTACATCCTGAACTCATGTGAGGTCCACAGACGTTATCCGAGGAAGGCAATTGGGCCCTTCAGAGCACCTGGAGAACAGAACTGGACTCAGGCCCTCCCATCCATCACTAAGGTAACATAGGCCAGCAGGCAACTCTCATGGATGCAACTTTTTCCCCGGATGAGGAGTAGACACGGTATTTCAATCCGTAAGCCAGGGGCCAGCACCACTGCTGCGCATCAGAAGCCAGAGGCAGAGCCTGCCTTGAAACAAAGGTCTCCCATCAGGCAACCACTGGACTGGACTTTGACCTACTAGTGACTCTAAATCATTATGAAAGATCTCATATAAATGACCATTTTCCTTCTAATTTGACTTTAGGCAGGTTGCTTAACCTCTCTGAGCCCCATTATCTTCCTCTGTGAAATAGGGGCAGTCAGCATTCTTGGAAGAACAGAATACCTACCCATGGTAGGCACTTCATAGCGGTAGCTGTAGGTGTCCTTAGCATCTCCCTCCAAGGAGTTTACAACCTGGCAAGGGCGCTGAAACCTCCGCTGGCACCGTCAGCCATACTACACGGTGCTAAGGTGTGGGGGCCCGAGGTGGGAAGAGGACCCTGTGGGCTGAAGGCTGGGAGGGATAAACCCAGTGGAAGGGGCGGCATCTGGGCAGGAGGAACGGCGGGAACAGAAGCTGGGAGATGGGGACCAGCTTAGCGCTGGTTTGGGGAGACTGCTCTTGAGGTGGACGGCAGCAAGCCAGGGTGTGATAGGAGCAGAGGAGGGCTTCTGACCCCAGCATCCACAAAGAGGGGGTCCGCAAGTCCTCCGAAACAGTTTGCAAAATTGTTTCATACATGGATTTTCCTGGGCAAGAATCCCTGGTTTCATCAGAGTCTCCAAGTAGTCTGGGGCCATTAAGAACCCCTGGCAGAGGGAGGTCACATTAGCCAGATCCAAGCAAACCACGACTCCTGACTGAGGCTTCTACCTGAGAAGTAATAGGGAGCCACGTGAGGGCTTTGAGGGAGGAACCAGGGTCCCACTGGGTGGCTTTTGAGTGAGCTCCTCTGACTGCAGAGCCAACTGTGAAGGGCTGTGTGCAGTTCCAGGCGTTCCCCATAGACCAGTGCAGAGGCAGGACACACACGCACACACACACACACACACACGTGCACACGCATGGCTGACGTATGTGAACTCACATATACGTGCAGGGAAAACAAAAAGAGAGAAGGCCAGCCAGCCCTCTAAATGCTTCCAGCATTCTGCTCCCGGTCCTGGACCCTGAGCAGCGAGATGGGCCCCTGGAGACTCGGCTCTTCCTACCTCAGGCCTTGGTTCCCGCGGCTCTCGTGACACCGATTCCAGGCTCAAACCCCCTCCCCAGCGGGTGCTCCTCGCAGAGCTGGGACCCGCCCACCCCGGACAGAAGCTGCTGGCGCGTCAATCTGTACCAGGCACCTTCTAGGGGAATTCTCCAGAGTAACTGGATCACGGGAAATGGGGCCAAAGCCCAGACTTTACATCTAAATCCCAGGTCACAGGTGACTTCACCTGTGAGCGGACAGCTTCGCCTGAGGGCAGGCAGGCAGGAGGATGGGAGGCCTGGGGACACCTGGAGAACAGCAGAGGGAGCTGGGGTGTTTGGCCTGCTGGAGAGAGGATTTTGGGGGGCCTGAGATCTCAACAGCTTCCTGGGGGAGGGGCACAGATACCGTCCTCCGCCGCATGAGAGACAAAAGCAGGCCAGAAGGCAGAGGTTCTGGTTCAATGTGAGGAAGAGCTTGCTCTCCTCAGAGCTACCGCCCAAGCCTGTGAGGAGGGAGCTCTCGGACACAGGGAACGGGTCAGCGTCGGGCAGGGGTTTCTCGAGTTCCGTCAGGCTGACCACAAGGCCACTCCCGGACAGTCCAAATAGTCTCATGCAACTTAAGGCTTCCCCAGTCTTATCCCCCACCAAAGGCATAGATTGGTAAATGAGGAAAAAACAAAACAAAAAAAACCTCCTGGAAATCAGGAACCAGGTCTTTCGTATCTGCTTTCCCAGCAACTAGTGGAGGGAAACCCAGTGCTTGGTAAATCCTTGTTGAATGAATGAGTGTATGAATGAATGAATGAATGAATGAATGCCGTGCTTTATTAAAGCAGTGATTCTTCCAAATTTAGAGGCATCTAAAGGACCTTCCAGACAGCAGGAATCACCTCAGGGGCATCTTAAAGCGCACAGTGGGGCCCACCCCAGGGTTCCTGATTCAGTAGGTCTGAGATGGGTTGGAGAATCTGCGTCTCTAACAAGTTCTCAGTCAATGTTTCTGCTGCGGGGACCACATTTGAGACCCTGGACGAGACGGTGGGTTCTCAGCGTCGTGGCAGAGGCTGGCGTGGGGAGATGGGGAGGCGATGCAGGAGACAGGAAGGTTCCTGAGCGTTGAGCCTGGAGACAGCAGCTGAGGTCCTGGGGCCCCTCGCTTGTGTGAAGCGTCTGCATCCAGAGCCCCTCCCTGCCTCCTTCCTGTCCTTCTTTTACATTGTCTCGCACCCTTTCTGCTCCCTTTTTCCTTCTGCCTCTGTGTCTGTCTCCCTCCTGCACCCGCCCCCATTTCTCCCCGGATTGGTTTGTTATCCCCACTTTACAGAGGAGGGGGCTGAGGCTCTGAGAGGGAAGGCGGCTTGCCCAAAGCCACACAGCGGAGAGGCAGAGCTGAGTCTAGGCTCTCTGACTCCATACTCTGAGCTCTTCCTGATGTGGCTCAGTAGTTTCCTAGTTTCTGGCCATGCCAGGGTGCAGGAGAGGAGGGGAAAGGGGGAGTCGCGCAGCTGAAGTGACATTTTCAGGGGAAATGGTCTGCCCTAAAGGGCCCCAGGGATCCTTCTATGCTTTCTTTACACTTCCTGGATCTGAATTGGAAAAAAACACTCAGAGGGCCGCCTCACACATGATTCCTGACTCATGCAGACACAAAAGACAGAACCCAGCCAAACAAGTTCACGCAGCCCCACGCTTACCCTCGGGGGATGGAAATTCCCCTTCCACATTTCCACCCAGTCTTCATAAATATATTAATAATGTACCGCCCTTATAAAGAAAATGAAAGGGAACATCATTAAAACAAAATTACGAACACATTTTTGTATAGCCCCTCCTCTGGGCCAGGCCCAGGCTTGTTCTGGGAGATAGTGAGGGGTAAAGAACCCAGGGTGCACGGGGGAGGTAATTTCAGGAGCTGGGATAGAACTGTGCACACTGCTTGTAGGGACACAGAGAACAGGTGCTTGGCTCGTTCAGAGAGTTCAAGGAAGTCTGCCTGGAAGAGGTGGCACTGAACTGGGTCTTGGAGGGCGAGTAGGATATAAGGAGCCAGGTGAGAAAGGGTGGGAAGGACCTTCCAGACAGCAGGACTCCCAGAAGCGAAGGTGCAGAGACATGAAGCAGTGCGCTGTGCAGGGGATAACTCGAGTCGTCATCCTGGAGTTCAGCGGGTCACTCCATGGGGACGCCTGGGTCGTCAAGACATGCCGGACAGAGCTGTGGCCTGAGTTTTGGTGAAGTTTGGCTGGGTAGGAGCGGAGGAATGTCCCTCATCTCTCTTCTGTGTGTTGCTTATAAGAAGGGCCTCCCATATTCAGGGGATGTGATCATGACTGTAGCAGGAGTGGGCACCAGGTTGAGGAGCCCAGGGAAGGTGGCCACCACCAACCAGGGCACACCCTGCCCACTCTGGCCCTTGGCTGTGCCCCAGGGGTTTTACTTGAGGGCGAAACAAATTGTTGGAGGACATTTCCCAGAGCTTATCAGGAGCCAAGAGCTGATTGATGACACCTTACAGGAGGGACTAAGGATGGATGGATGGACGGATGGATGGACAGACTGCTGGTAGGCTGGCTAGCTGGATGGATGAATGAATAGCCTGATAGATTAATGGATTATGGTTGGATGGATGATACAGAGAGGCAGGAACATGACTTCTGGCCTCATCCTGGCCACCATTCTCTTCCAGCACTTTCACCGCACTCCACTTTCTTTATATTTTTTAAATTGAGGTATAACGAACAGAGTAAAGCACATAAGCTCCAGTGTACAGCGGGTGAGTTTTTACACACGTACACCCCATGCAGCCACCACCAAGACCACACTGCAGAACAGCTCCAACTTCCCAGGAGGCCCCTTTCTCCCACCCGACTCTGAACAGCGGCATCACCTGAAAATCAGCCCATTATGCTCCAAGCATGAATCAATAGTGACCACCCACACACTCAGCCTCGACACCCAGAAGTCATCCTGGGGCCTCTTTCCGCATCCACAATGAACTAGGCCCCAGGCCCTGCTGCCTCTGCCCACTTCAGTCCTCTGTCCCTCTCCTCCTGCCCCACTGTCTCAGCCTGGACTGGTGTGGCAGCCCCCAGGCCCTCTGCCTCTGCCCACTTCAGTCCTCTGTCCCTCTCCTCCTGCCCCACTGTCTCAGCCTGGACTGGTGTGGCAGCCCCCAGGCCCTCTGTCTCCAGCCACTCCCTGGTCAGTTCTCCTTCCCGCCCCACCACCTCCTCTTGGTGGGGCCTCCTTGAAGATGGTCTAGTCGTTTAGGGATTCCTGGGAATTTGCAGGCTGTCACCATTGGCCCAGCTGGTCCCTGTGGCTCTTGGAGGCTGAGTGCCAGCCAGTTCCTAAGCTGTTGACTGATCTCATGCACCCTGAGGACCCCCAGGGCTCTGCTTGGACCCAGAAGGATGTGAATGGTGGGGGTAGTGTGCTAGGCGGAAATGGCCATGTGGTCCCAGAAGCCTTGTCCCATAAAGAGAGGATATGTCCCAATGGAGAAGAGAAATGGGAGAATAAAGTCCAAACAATTGACAGAACATGCCATTCTGGGCTGGATAC
This sequence comes from Balaenoptera borealis, assembly GCF_965194805.1. Classification (NCBI taxonomy): domain Eukaryota; kingdom Metazoa; phylum Chordata; class Mammalia; order Artiodactyla; family Balaenopteridae; genus Balaenoptera; species Balaenoptera borealis. Next base: position 12,843,261 of record NC_138866.1, on the reverse strand, counting down.
CCCTGGGAAGGGGCTCTTGGACAAAGGGCATGCCTGGAAATGCTCTGGGCCTCCCTCCTACCTTGGGCCACAGGGAAGAGTGGAAATGCAGGTTCTCAGGCCAGGTGCGAGTAGAGACAGGTCCTAGGTGATATTTGCCAACACTTTCTCCCTTGTTTTGAAAAGTTTTCAGTGACTGCTCCCCATAGACCCCGGCTTGGCTCACTCCTGCTCTTGTCACCTGTGGTCCTAGTTGCCCCTCCTCCAGAAAGTCTTTCTTGAGCCACTTCAATAAATGGGGTTGGGGGCCCCTGCTCTGTGCTGTGATCCCCATGGACTGTGCCTGCCTGATCAGTCATCTAGAATGTGACGCCCCCGGGAGTGTGGGGGGCAGGTACCATGTCACATTCACCACTGTATCCCTGGTTCAGGTCCTGGCACAAAGCAGGTGCTCAATAAAACTTTGATGGGTGATGGAAAGAATGAGCAAATGCCTGAGCAGGAAGATGAGAACCCTTCTCTGGTCTGTTGTGATCCTCCTGCTCTAGATCCCTTTGTCCCCTTCCTTTGTTTGTAGAGGAGAAGAAGGAGGTTGTGCTTGACTTCTGCCCCTCAGGCACCATCCTCTCTCCTGTGTCTTCAACTAAGACCCACCTTTCTCAGGGGGACCTGAACTGTTCAACAAGGGACAGACACGTTAGTGGCTTAGACAAGTAGTTCTTTGGCACCTTGTTTTTGGAGGGAGATAGAAGGAAGCAAATCAGATCACTTTTTTAAAAAAATCAGCAAGTCAAAGAAGAAAGCTCTGGGCTAAAGACCAGGGGACCCAGCCCTGCCAATAATAATCCACCTCATTTCATGAGCACCTACTGTGTGCCAAGGACCATGCTAGGTGCTTTACTTGCATTTTCTCTTTTTTAAAATAATTAATTAATTAATTTTGGCTGCGCCATGTCTTAGTTGTGGCACATGGGATCTTTAGTTGCGTCATGCGGACTCTTAGTTGCGGTGTGCAGACTTCTTAGTTGCAGCATGTGGACTTCTTAGTTGCGGCATGTGAACTCTTAGTTGCAGCATGCATGCGGGATCTAGTTCTGGGATCGAACCCAGGCCCTCTGCATTGGGAGCGCGGAGCCTTACCCACTGGACCACCAGGGAAGCCCTGCATTTTCTCATTTAATCCTCACAACAGCCTTCTAAGGAGGCATTGTTATTATCATCCACCTCCCCATTATACAGATGGGGACACTGAGGCACAGAGAGGTTAACACACCTGCCAGGAAAGACCCAAGTCAGAGCTGTCTGATTCTAAACCACTCTGCCTGCTGGGCCCAGGGTGGGGTTGCATTTTCTCCGTGCCTCTGCTCCCTCCAGATTCTCCCACAACCGCACCGGGTAAAGTCTAGAAGGTGACTGCAGCAGGGCTAACAGAGGCTAATAGTGAGGAGGAACTCTCAGGAGGAACAGGGGCCTTCCTGGCACAAAGGCCATTGGCAGATAATGCAGAGCTGGGCAGGGCTAGGTTGGCAGGAAGTAGCCAAGCTGCCCCTGCAGAAGTGAATCTTTAGTGTCTGTTAAGAAAATGCAGATTTCCATAAAAAACATACTATTTAGTTACATGAAGGAACAGCCCAAACTGTTCAAAGTAGCAGCTCCTGGGGAGTGGATTGGGGAGCCCATGAGGTGTGATGTAGGACACTGTTATTTTTCACTATGAGTCTTCCAGTGGTGTTAGTATTTTTAACCAACATTCCATTTTTTAAAAAGATACTATGTCAAGTCAAACGTTCTTTTTCCACTTATAAATATATGTATTTCTTTCTTTTTCCTCCCCCTCCACTGCTTCTATCTCTGCCCCATTTCCTTCCAGGAAGAAAAAATGTTGGGCATCCCGGTGCAGCATGGAGTCCGGAGCGGAGTCTCGGGCACCCTAGGCATGGAGGTGGCGGGCTGCCCTTCCATGGCACTCACGCCCAGATGAGCCAGAAGCTGGTAGACATCACCATGGCGCAAGGGTGACCGTGCGCATTACAGGCATGGGGGGGTGCGTACTAGAAGGGTCTAGGGAGGAGTTCCCTGAGGGCCCCGGCTTTCTGCTACCACAGCCTTGCAAATAAACACTGGCCCTGGGTGAGCAACGTGTTCCACACTGGCCTGGGTCACGGCGTGCCCACCTCCTGGGTCGGGGTTGGGGGCGGCGGGTAACGCAGGTGATGTGGACCGAGGAAAACAGTCCTCTGGGGTCCCCAGTTTTGGCTTTTATTCCTAAGTGCCAGGAGGCATTGATTTCAACCTCCTCACCCTGGTTTCTTCAGGCCACCCACGCGGTCTGCTCTGAGAGTCTTCTGACCAATCACTAATGGGGACGCCAGTGAGCAACGAACTTCCAGGCAGACACAGAGGGTCCTGAATAATCCCCCAGGCTAATTAAGAAACAGGAAAATGTACAAATGTGTAGTGTATATTACGAAGCTCTGGGGCTTCACTAAAGGTTTACTCATCACCACCAACAACAAAATATTTATACCTTCGAAATGCTCTCTTTTTCAAACAACATTTTGTTTATTGAGGCAAAAGATTTATCTCCATCACTTCCCCTGTGCCCCTCCCCCTCCCTTACCCCCTTACATCCTGATCCCCCGCCGCAGAGCCTGACACCTCTCCCACCTCCTCCCTATCTGCTCATCCCCCACTCCAGAGCCAGACTCTGCCCTCCTTGCATAGAAGGGCAGCCACATTCCCGGAGCCCGGGGAGTGGGTCAGGACCTTCCAGGGCTTAGATCACTCACAGAGTCCTCTTGGACAGCTCATTGGTTTGCCCTTATCTCCTTCACAACCTCCCACTGTACATTCCCCGACAAAATCCAAAGTGGAATTACCACGTCCCATTACATTCACGTATTGAACCAGTGCAGTATCTTGTGCTGGATCATCTAGATGGGGTAATGTAAGCAGCTTTTGGCAGGAAAGAGCTTTTGTCTTGTCACTTTAGCAAAATTATATTGTAACTAACCTTAAACCAGGCACCCCCTTGCTCTACTCATCTCTGGCCCAAGCACACCTTTCAAATCTTTTGCTCACACAATACCATGCCTAAGCTGTTGGTTCTTTCTGTAGATCAAAGAAGTAAAAATGAAGAATAATTAACAGATGACCAGATCTCTTCTCTAGCTTCCCCTTCAGTAATCTCAAGAACAAACTATGTGAACGAGGTAGCATCTGAAGAAAGATCACAAGGAGTCAGCGAGCCTTTCACGCAGTGGGACATGCCAATGAGTTTGATCCTCTAGCTCAATGATTAACTGAGATTACTTTCCCTTTTCCCTTTAAAAACTTTCAAGGCCAAGCAGAATCTTTGGTGCTGGTTTTGGGGACAGTAGTCCAACTTCTCCCCAGGTTGCAGGCTTCTGATTAATAGCAACGTTTTCCATTTCTACCAACACTTGTCTCTCGAGTATTGATTTTTGAGCAGTGAGCAGCTGGACCTGAGTTCAGAAATAGTGGTCCTGCTTCCCAGCTATGGCCCCAAATGTTTATTGTGCCTGTTTTATTTCCTTAAGCATGTCAAGTTTGATTCTTTTAGGGGCATACGTTGTAAGGCATGGAACACATACTATAGAAATTAAATTGTACACTCAACAGCAAAACCTAAGTGTGTAGTTCAGTGATCTGGGGTTAACGTCCAATGCTCCCTACACACGGTGCAGTGAAGTCTTTGGCCAGAAGTAGCTGGGGTGGGTGCTGTCCTGACATCCCTTTGTCATTCTGGTGGGGAGTCCCCACCTACATGTCTGTGCTCCTGCTGGTGTGGCATCAGGGCCACTGTAATGTGCTCACCGTCCTTCTCCACTTGTGACTTCTCACAGATCGGTGAACCCACCTCAGCTCTAAGCCTCACTGACCAGGTCTCCTCCAGTTACAATTTGTGTCCCTGATTTGGGTCTGCAGAGCTCCATGTAATGGGGGCCTCTGATTGAGAGTGCATCCTGGCATTGCTGAAATCTTGATGGCTAGAGAGAGATGAAACATCATCTGCTAAGGCTCCCAGGACTTTTCTGACTCATATTGTGGGGGAATACACACTAATGGGCCTTTGGTTTTGCAGTAGTAATAACAGAATTCTATTCTGGCATGGAGAAGTTTGAAGCCTGACTGTGTAATAGGTTATCTTTCCTGTGGGCAGAAGTTTATGGGGAGAGATTTAAGTCATTTGGGAAAGAGGCTAAGACCTGGGTGGAGCCCAAAGAAGGCTGAGAGTACAGGTCCTAGTTCTGGAGCAAAGCATTCAAAGGTCCCCCTGCAGGGAGACACAGGCCTGTGGCCCTGTGGCAGGGGCTAAGGTACAAGAAAGGGCCAGGAGAAGATCCCTTAGCAGGATCCAGCCCAGGGACCACTGGAGCTCTGAGTTCTAGGATCCAGTTTTATGCTTTTCTCTCTACAGTATGATTCCTGCTTAGGCCTTTAGTAAAGTTTTGCTCAAGTTCACTCTAGTCTTGGCTGTCCTTTGGAGGAGGCCTGTGTCCACATCTGAGGTGGCATGGTAAGCATGGCTCTGACCTCGAGAAGCTGGTTACAGGGGGACAAGAGGTGACCTACAGGAATAGTGGGGAGGCCCAGGGTGAGAGATGGGCTGGGGTATCCACCAGGATGGATTCCTGAGGTGTGTGAGCATTCCTGGGCATTTCTAGGAATATTGAGAGAGGATCCTGGTAAGCAGTACCTGGGATGCTCTGTGGGTGTTCAAGGGCAGGCTGGAGACCTTGGGCACATCAACATGCACATGCCCCACAGACTCTGCAGGTGGGATTAGAAGTTAAGCGAGCCAGGATGGGTGTCAGGGCTCCTTAACCCCCGGCTATCCTCTGGCCAAGTGCCCCCCTCATTGCTCAGCTGGGCAAGGCAATCCTCTGAGGTCATTTCCTTCCTCTCATTGCACAGGCCCTGCTGACCGCCAGCCCCACCTTAGTCCAGCCCACTGCATTCTACTACTTTCTGCCCATTCCATGTGGGTTCCACTGGCTCCACAGAGTCTAACTCTCAGATTCAAAAGACCACTGCTCTAGGCAGGATGGAGATGTGGCTTAACAGCAATTCACATAAACTCAGTATATGTCAGTGATGTGATGTGCTTGCCAGAAAGGCCATTACGTCAGTAGAAGCACAGTGAGGTAGGTGGTCCCTTTCTCCCCAGCACAGGTTGGACAGACTGTCTCACTTCAGCTCCAAGCACCACAATTGAAGAAGTGGGTGTTGTTCAGATGAGGTACAAGAAGGTGAATGCTCAAACCCTAAGTGGGGGTGGCTTGAAGATCTGTATGTCAGAGGCTGGCTGGATGCTCACTAATTCTGCTTCCTCTTCCTGCATACATAGGAAAACTACATTTCCCAGTCTCCCTTGTAGTTAGGTTGGGGCCGTGTGACTGGGATCTGGCCAATGGAATGTGAGTAGCAGGGATACCAACTACTTCCAGACTTGGCCATAACCCCCCTGTGAGATTCTTTTTGTGCTGCTTCCCCTGCCTATGTGGATGGAAGGGGAAGACCCCATGATGGAACCTCTTGATGGACAAATCCTGAATCACTGCCATCACTTGGGAAAAAGACTTGCCAGAAAGTAGTTGCTCGTCGGACTTTGCATGAACAGGAGATAAACTTTTATTGTTTTAAGGCAATGTGATTTGGGGGTATATTTGTTACTGCAGTATAATCCAGCCCTGTCTAATACAAGCTTGGAGATTTAACACTGAGAAGTAGGATATGAGAATTTTCTTCAAATACCAGTACCTAAAGGGTCATGTCTTTCCAGAGGCCAGAACTAAGGCCAGTGGGAAAAGTGGTTCCACTTTGGCTCATTAGGAGTTAAGATTTTCTGCCCAACCTTGGAATAACTTGTCTTGGGTAGTAGTGAATTGGTGTCATTGGTGGTATTTGCAGAGAAACTGGGCTGTCATTTTGGGCAGATATACAGGGGATAATTCATAGGGAAGGAATTGGAGATCATGACCTCTGCAGGACTTTCTAACACTGATATCTAATGTCTGATCCACCAACGTCTTTCTGATAGTTGTTGAATTAAAGCAAATGGAATTGACACACCATTTCCCCAGAGCACTGGGCACCATTGTGACCCCAGGGTTATTGCCATCAAAGACCATCATCTTGCCAGATGAATTCCTGGAGGCTGCAGAATCATGAGCTGCAAGAAGCACATTTTTCAGAAAAGCACTGAACCAAAGAGGTCCAGATTCTGGCTCTTTCTTGGTTGTACCAGCCAGAGAAAAGCAGCAGATGGGGATGTATTCTGTGCTGAAAATTTCTCCCACACTTGTCTGGCCAAACCACAGACCAGTGTGTATAAACAGGAAGACGAGCCCTCGTCTTACTAAGCAACAGTGGTGAATGAGAAAGGAATCTAATTGCTTTTTCAGCCTTCAGTCCAAACGAGATGGACCTTTTCTTCCACCTTTTATCTTAGGAAAGAAAGGAGTCTTAATCCCCAATAACATCCTTATTTAGTCTGTTTGGAAGAAGGATTGATTCTTCCAGAGCACTCCAGGACTCCAGGAATCTGACTCCAGGGAAGGATTAAGTGACTAATACCAAATTTACATTTTAACAGGATGCATTTAATCCTTCATGATAAACATGGAGGTGCCACTGTTGAGAAGGTGCTCCAGCTTAAAAAGGCTGATCACTAAATGTGGGGCTCCCCAAAGACAACCCAAACAGTAAGAAGAGCCCCCCCCAAGGGGTGGGTACAACAGGCCTTCCTGCTTTGGCAATCTTCACTAGTGATGAGGGGACTGATCAAGCCCTCCCTCACCGTGGGGAGCAGCTATTCAGGAGGTAGAAGGGGTCCTGTGTCCAAGGACAGGGACTGATATTTTCCAAACTGCAGGGCTGAGTTCTGTCTTCAGAGGGGAGGTGGCCAGGTTAAGTCCCAGAGTGGATTTGCAACAATGTGCTGCAGAGCTCAAGACACTCCATGAATCTCAAGAGGAAGAAGGCCCTACTTCATTTGAAGGCTTCATCCTTCTTGGCCACTACTGGATAATCAAAGACAACTCCCCTAATTCCTGCTCAAATTTTCTCTGAGAATGTCAATCCCTGGACCTTCCTGACTCTGTTGGGTATTTCATGGGCTCTCTAGATCCCCCTGGTGTTAGAAGACCCTCCGTCCCCATAAGAACTGCTGCACACTCCAGCTGTGGCTGGTTACTTTGCTTTATTTGCAGACTCAAGTTTGCTACATAAATCCATTGCATGGTCCAACACACGTATACTTGGCATAAAAGAGAGGACAATACAAAAATACAACTCTTGATAGTAAATGGAACTGCCCTCAGCTCATGCCAGTTTATCCCAATGGGAATGTCCATGTTTAAGATCAAAACAGGAGGAAATTTGGAATGAGGAAGCATGGAGGTCTCAACCAGTGTCATTGCCCTTGTAAGATCCTGGTCTGGGGCTGGGTGGCCTTTTTTTTTGCTACCTGCAGACCTCGTCAGTTCGTCCTCCATGAAGGGGAAGAGAACCTCCCCAGGTTATGGAAGGCCATCCAGAAGGAGCTGGAGCAAGCCCTGGAACCCCACTTCCTTAGGGCACACCCACCCTGGGCTATCAGTCTCTGGACACCTCTGATGGGAGGGTTAAGAAACTCAGGGTGAATCTACCTCTGGGAGAGGGGAGGGGAGACATGAAGAGAGATGATTGAAAAAAATGTTCTCCCTGGCAGCCCTTTAACAGATTCTGGAAATCTTCTACTGACGCCAGCTTCTATCTTCCCATCCCTGGTCCCTCCCCGGGCTTGAGCCCACCTAGCCTCTTAGCTGTGAGAGCTCAAATCCCAGGTCTTTGGGGGAAGTCAGAACTAGCTCCAGCCCACTGACCAGGAAATCTGAAGGGCTAGCATTTCTAAAAAGGTGGGCAGTTCCCTGGAGCAGCAAGACGCTCCTCTGGTCCTTGGTATATCCCCCAGGCAGAGGCTTAATATGATGGGGCACGAAGTTGCAGAAGCCCTGTCACCAGCCTTCCAGGACAGAACAAGAGACGGAGGTCAGTACCCTGGTCTGCATGTGGCCCGTGGGCCCACTGTCACTCTCCAGGGGGGTGGGGTGGGACATCTGGCAGAGGAGCAGTGCTGAAGGACCAAGGAGGCAAGGCGAGCCCAAGGCCCCCTCCTCTTCTTGTCACAGGAGCTATTTAAACCACAGTGGAGCTTCACCCCGGGGCTGTGGGCTGAGAGGTAACAGAGCGTGCATCTCCGTGTTGTTTGTTTTGTTCTAAGAACTTGGGGAGAATGTCATGCTCCTCTCTGAGACTGCTAGGCACTCCAGTCTGTGTGGCAGGGGACACTGCCCGCAGTCACATGACCCTAGCCTCAGTGGCTTGGGGCAGAGCTGTCATGGAGACCCTGGCATTTTAACCACGGACACACACACACACACACACACACACAAAGTCGCAGGCTTCCGGGTCTGGTGCTTCAAGGCAGATAGAAACAGAAGATGAATTGAGGCGAATCTGTGTAGGGAACTCAGTTGGATATACTGCTTCAGGCCTCTGTCCTGACCCATGAACTTCAGTGCTGACTTTAAAGGACCACAGACATCGCCCTACGGAGCCCCAGGGAGCCCTAGGATTTGTTTTCCATCAGCCCTGGGGCTTGGGGAATCTGCTCAACTCTCCTCGCCTGTGAAACTGTGACTTGGCTGTATCTGGTGTCTTTCCTCTGCCTGTTACTCCCCCACTGTCCCCCACAAACACACACTCCCAGTGCCCCAAACCCCTCCCTACATTCCTTCTCCCCATCCAACCTCCGGGCCCACTCATCTTCCTTCCCACCCCTTCGTGGAGTGAGGCTCAAGTATGAATGATAACAATACACTTTCGTGTGTCACCTCCCCCGATTACACCAGTGCATTTGGACCGGTATCATCGGTGACAACGGCATGGAAGGCCCTGGCAGGTGTGCCCCCAGGTACCCACTCTCATCTCCCAGGCCCCTCTCTCCACGTCCTCACACTCTGCATCCCCCACCCGAGCTTCTCTTTGCAAACCTCCTGGAGGTGAGCAGGTCTTCCTCCCACCAGCCGCCCAGCTGGCGGCAGACGACCCCCATGCGCCGTCGGGGCTTATCCCCACACTCAACAAGCAGCCCCGTCGGACTCGGCAGCCACAGCGGGTTCCCTGGAGCCAGAGAGGTTGTGCTGCGGCCCAGACCCAGGGCCCCGTGGCCCAGGTCCATCGTCCCCTCCAGCAGCCAGAGGCACCTGCCTTGGCCAAGTGGGCAGCAGCCGTTGAGCAAGCTCAGGCCTGGCTTCGCCCCGCACGCGGGTGACGGGGTGACACAGCTAGGCCAGTCCGCCCGCTGGGGACCCTCCCGCTCCGGGTGGCCGCGAGGTCTGGAAGGCCGGGTGGAGCTTCGTCAGCACGTTGGGCTCCTCGCTCTTCCCTGAGGCCTCGGGGGTGCCCAGTGGGTAGGCCTCCCGGGCCCGGCCAGTCCTGGCGCAGGTGAGGAAGGCCAGGCAGGCCCCACGGAGGCGGGCCAGGTCCCTGTGCGTGGTCTCGCTGACGAAGCAGTAGAGCACGGGGTCGGCCACGCAGTTGAAGCTGGTGAGGAGGAGGGAGAAGTGGTAGGCGTTGAAGATGCCCTTGGCGAAGTGGCAGCTGGACTCCCAGAGGCTGCGCACGAGCAGCAGCGCGTGGTAGGGCAGGAAGCAGGCCAGGAAGATGACCACGGTGCTGAGCACCAGCCGCTGGATCTGGTCCTTGCGGCTCTTCTGGGTGCCGTGGCTGCGGCGTACGGCCCGCAGGATGCCCCGGTACGAGGCCAGCAGCAGGCAGATGGGGAAGAGGAAGCCCACCAGGAAGCGGTAGTAGTTGATGCTGCGCTGCCGGGGCTGGAGCGGGTAGTGCTCGAAGCAGACGCGGTGCCGGTCCCGGTCCTCCACCACCTCTTCGTGCATGAGAAAGTAGATGCTGGTCAGCAGCTCCTTGGCCCAGATGAGCACGCTGACTCCCACGGCGGCCTTCAGGGTGCGGAACTGATGGAAGCGGAAGGGATGGGCCACGGCCAGGTAGCGGTCGATGGAGATGCAGCAGAGGAAGCCCACGCTGATGTAGATGTTCTCGTACAGGAGGATGCCGCACAGCTGGCAGGACAGGTCGCCGTGGGACCAGTTGTCGTGCTGCAGCACGTACTGCAGCCAGAAGGGGAGCGAGCAAATGTAGAAGAGGTCGGCCACTGTCAGGTTGCACAGGTACACGCCCAGCTCATTCCGGGCCTTGATCTGCAGGTAGCCGAAGTAGAGGGACAGGCAGTTGGCTGGAAAGCCCACCACCAGCACCGTGACATAGACCACCGGCGCCAGCGTCTGGTGGATGGTGTGGTCGATGGCACAGCTCAGCGAGCCGTTGTCTCCAGTGATGTTCCCCATCTTTGGGCCTGGAGGGGTCTCACCCCTCATGGGCTCAGGAATGCACCAGTCTCTCTACCGCCATCTTGTTTCTAGGATGTGGTTCAGGCTGTAGCAAAGGCTGGGCCTCATTGGTGATGGGTAAGGCCCTGAAAGTCAAAGGTGGAAAGGCTTAGGATAAGAGGAGCTAACATTTATATAGCACCTACTGTATGTCAGGCACTCTTTTAAGTGCCTCACTTAACTTAGAAGATGATCCAGCCAACCAACTCCAACTCAGCTGAAATGTGATTTATGTCTCCCCATCCCCCTTCCCTGGCGTCCTGTCCCTTGTTTACTTTCCTGGTCCCTCGGTGCAGCAAGCAAGGCCTGGAGCTGGTTCCAGGGAAGCTCCAAGGGAAGCTCAAGGTGAAGAACAATCCCAACCCACATAACAGTGAGGGCCCTAGCCACTCTCTTCTGTAGCATTCAGCACCATTCACATTTTTCCTACTTGCTCACAGGAATGTACCAGGTCAGTAAACTCTGAGGCCACAGCCTCTCCTCGGGGCCTCTCCATACAGCACGATAGAGGCCCAGCCTGGTCCACATCCTGCTGTGCTCTGGCAAGAAAAAAGGCTAAGCTTCCCGCAGGGCACTGCTTACCTCCGTGGAATTGGGAACCTAGCACAGGGGGCCAGGCACCGACAGACATGAGCACCAGGCTAGGGTCAGCTGCTCACAGGCTGTGCAAGTCGTTTACACTTTCTTAGCCTCAGTTTCCTCATCCATAAAATAGGGATATGGGAATTCCCTGGCAGTCCAGTGGTTAGGACTCGGCGCTTTCACTGCTGGGGCCTGGGTCCATTCGCTGGTTGGGGAACTAAGATCCTGCAAGCCGTGCCACGAGACCAATAAATAAATAAATAAATAAATAAATAAATAAAATGAGGATAAAAACACCTGCCCTCAGGGTCAGTATCAGGGCCACATAAAATATGTCAAAATGCATGTCATTGTTCTTCCAAAGGCAATGAGGCAGAATAAAAGATGGTAGTCTTACTCACATTAGTGAAAAGTTCACATTGTTGAGAATTTAACAAAGAAAATGCTATTGCTATACATACAAATACATTTGAACAAGACAGAATAAAATTTTTTTGTTGTAGGCCTACTTTATAAATTAATATATCAAAATGAAAGGACTGAGCTGCTCTATTGATTTAACACTTCCGGCTCAGATGAAAAATCTCACTGTGTCTAAATTAACTTTTTTGCTGTTGTTGTTTGTAATCATCCTTCCAAGGAGACTTTTTAGACATTTTTTTTCCTAACCACCTGCCCCCATGAAATTTTAATATCCCAGATGTATTTCATATCTGTTTATGTATCATGGGCTTTTGGAGGATGACAAGTCACTATAATATCTGATTATTTTCACCCCACCTACGAACCAATCTTCACCCACCTTGAGAATGCGTCGTCTGTATGGCTGCAAATTCCAAATGAACGGGGTCTGCATTAAGTTGTTTTGTGGTATTAGCAGATCAGTCTTGCCCTTTGCTGTCTCTTCACCATAGTCAAGCTGGGACTCACAGACCAGACGGGAAACCCCTTCCACAACCAACAGCGTCTCGTCACCTGCTCACCAGGGTCCCTCCCTCCGCAGCCTCCCTCCTGCTGGCTCCTGACTGGCCCTGTAGGCACCAGAGCCCGGGCTCAGCCTGGAAGTTGGCAGAGCCTTCTGGGAAGGGGCCCAGAGATATTCCAGCCCAGCAGTTCCTGTCCTGGGGTTCATGGAGGATAAACTTGAGGGCTTCCCCCGAAATCACATGCTCAAACTTGTAAATATTTAAGTATGTGCATTTTTCCTGGAAAAGGGTCCTGTGGCTTTCGTAAGAGTCTCTAAAATGGGCGAGAGATGGGTCTGGCCCAAAGCTGCCCCCTCTCACCTGGACTCCCTGTGGCTCTCTCCGTGGCCAAGCCTCCCCCACCCCAGTGCTCCCACTCACGCCCCTGACCATTATCCCCCGGGCAACCACAGCAATCTTTCCAAAATACAAACTGGATCCTCCTCTTCCTTGTTTAAAACCCACTGAGACGGTTTCACAGTGAGTTATCACACCCACAGTAAAACTCCCAGACTCTTACAAGACCCAACATGATCCGGCCCCAGCTCCCCCTACCTTGTCTGCTGCCACCACACTCCAGCCTCACTGGCCAGCTTTCTGTGCCTCGTCACCTGGCCTCGCACCAGTCTCTCCTGGAGTGCTGCCCCCTGCCCTCTCCCCACCTCCACCTCCACCTCAAGGCTACTCCTTTGCCACCAGGTCTCAACTTAAACACCACCCCCCTTGTGAGGCTCTCCCTGACCACCCCACTAAAGCAGCCCCTCCCCCATCACCATCACACCTTCCTGTTTCATGGCTCCGCAGAGCTCCCATCAGTGTCTGAGATTTTTCTTGTATGTTTACTTGTCTGCTTGTTGATGATCTGTCTCCTCCACGAGGATGTAAATTCCAAGAGGGCCTTGTATACCTTGAACAGTGCCTGGCACATCACAGGCACTCCTGAGTACTTCTAGAATGAATAAGTGAATGCCACTTCCCCATTTTACAGATGAGGAAACTGAGGTTCGAAAGGGGAAGTGACTTGCCCAAAGCCAGTCTAAGGAAGGAAGCATGGGCATTAGAATCCAGGTCTCCTTTCTCCAAGTCCCACCTCCCTGCCACGTCTAGTCCCCACCTGAGCCTCCCCGCAACCTCTCAGTCCCTGGAAGACGAGGACTCCTAGGAGGGATCACCTCCCCATCCTCTCTAGGATACAGGCCCGGATTTCAGTGTTGGTGGTGGAGGGAGGTGCTTCTTGTTGTTGTTTTCAATTGTGGTTTGATATACATAACATAAAATTTACCATGTCAACCATTTTTAAGCGTACAGCTCAGTGGCATTAAGTACATTCACACTGTTGTGCAGCCATCACCACCATCCACCTCCAGAACTTCTTCAGCTTCCCCTGCTGAAAATCTGTACTCATTAAACACTAACTCCCCATCCTCCCTCCCCCGAGCCCTTGGCAACCACCAGTCTACTTTGTGTCTCTATGAATTTGACTGCTCTAGGTACCTCATATAAGTGGAGTCGCACGGAATTTATCTTTTTGTGGCTGGCTTATTTCACTTAGCATAACGTCCTCAAGGTTCATCCATGTAGTAGCATATATCAGAATTCCTTCCTTTTTAAGGCTCAATAATATTCCATTATATGTATAGACTGCATTTTGTTTTTCCATTTATTTGTCAGTGTTTCTACCTTCTGGCTATCATGAATAATGCTGCTATGAACATGGGTATACTACTTGAGTCCCTGCTTTCAGTTCTTTTGGGTATATACCCAGAAGTAGAATTGCTGGATCATATGGCAGCTCTATTTTTAATTTTTTGAGGAACTGCATTCTGTTTTCCACAGCGGGCTGCACTATTTTACATTCCCACCAACAGTGCACAAGGGTGTTTTCTTGTTTTTTGCTTTTTGTGTTTTTCTTTATATGTTTTGATGGTGAGAGGAAGGGGCGAAGGGGCAGTTGAGGTCTGTGACCCCTAAACTCTGCACAGCCCTGCGAGTCAAAATTTGGCCCCATTCGTCCTCCTCTTGCCAGCCCTCCTGTGCCTGGATCCCAGGCCCACACCTGAGCGGTCCCCCAGGGACACCCACCCAGGACGTCCGTGTCTCTGAATTTACCTCGGGTTCTCCGCAGTCCACATAAAATCTACCCACAGGAAGATAAAAATTCATTCATCAGCACAGGCTCCCAGGCACCAACAAAATCAGGCAAAGGAAACCAAAGTGAAAACACGTCCTGTCGGGTCTTAGGAATTTGTTGAGAGTCACGTGGCTGAAGCCTATTGTTTGCTAGTGCTGAGTGCACGCATGTGTGAGGTGGGGCTGGTGTGACCGGTCCTCTTTCCCAGGCCAACGATAAGCGAATTCCGGCAAGCAAAGTCAGAAATACTCAAGTCTGCAGGGCAAAGAAGAAACACATACGACATTTAGATGAAAACACCTCCTGTGTTCACACTGGAACCAAAAGAGGTTTTCGGGCTTCTAAAGAAGCAGTTCTGAAACTTAGATGCATCTGAGTCACCTGGAGGATTTCTTGAAACAGATTATGAAGCCCCACCTCCAGAGTTTCTGACTCAGTGGATCTGAAGTGGGGCTTGAGAATCTGCAACCAGCCGTCAGGTGAGGCTGGTGCCCCCGGGCCATGGACCACACTTTGAGTAGCAAAGCATTCACAGGTCTAGAGGCTCTGGGGTTTCACTCCTGATCAAGTGTCCTACGTGAGTTCCCAGGCTGGAGCACAGAGGTGCCTGGAAGGGGAACTTAAGACCCGGCAGAAGCTGCTGGGCAGAACCAGAACGCAGCCCTTGTGGGAGATCAACAACCTGACTCGGGCTCTCAAGACAAGTGACTGCGTGTGTCACGGTACTCACACCTTGTATTTGCAAGATCTTTCACAGTTTACACAGCATGTCACATCTGCCCTCTGGTCCCATCTTCACAGCAGCCCTATGATCTCCCCCATTTTAGGGATGAGGAAACTGAGGCCCAGAGGGATGGAGTGGCTTGTCCAACAGTCCCACACCTCCCGGTTTCATTCCACAAGTATCCAAGGAGCGTCTGTTCACGGCACCCGGCCGGACATGGGGGACTTAGAGATAAAGAAGAAATGGCTCCCACCCTCAGGGAGCCTCCCATCTTGTAAGACAGGAACGCCACATGCACAAAGCAGTGCCACTCAAGGCCATGTGCGTTGGGTGCTGGGGGCATCCCTCCGACTCGCATTTAAAGCTGGCTTGGGGACTTCCCTGGTGGTCCAGTGGCTAAGATTCTGCACTCCCAATGCAGGGGTCCCAGGTTCGACCCCTGGTCAGGGAACTACATCCCACATGCCGCAACTAAGAAGTTTGCATGCCATAACTAAAGGTCCCGCATGCTGCAACTAAGACCCGACGCAGTCAAATAAATTAAAAATAAATAAACATTAAAAAAAATAAAATAAAGCTGGCTTGTTCTTTTCTCTCCACACACACACACACACACACACACACACACACACACACACACACACAACACACGGCATCGCCTCTGTGGTTTCAATGCCGTCAACACTCTGATGACTCCCAGACGTCCTCCGCACCTCCAGGTGGAAGGCTGACAGAACCAGCTTCCTCCCGCTGCACAGGGCATGCTCTGTGAGGCCCACCCTGCTTTCATCATTTTCTCCACTAGTCTGTTCCTGGAGGTAGCATCTCCTCCTGCCCAGTCACTCATGTTGGATGGCTGGCCTTCAGCTTCCTCCCTCTTCTTCGTCCACAGCATCCACTTGATTACTCAGTTCTACCATTTTCAACTCCTAAATATTTCCCACATCCGTCTCCTCCTCTTTAGCTCCCTCCTCAGTGCCCCAGATTGGCTTGGTCAAGACTTCCTCCCCAGAATCAGTGCACGGCCTCCTATGGGATTCCCTGTCTCCGCCTCACCACCCTCAAAGCCATCCTCTAAAACAAAAACCTAACCTAATCACTCCTGCTTCAAACCCTTCAATGGCTCTCCAATCATCCATCCATCTGTCCATCCATCCATCTACTCATTGACTTATTTGTTGTTACAGCAAATACTTATTGAGTGTCTATTATTATATGGAAGGCACTGTACTAGACACTGGCCCCTGGTGTAATTCAAGTTGCTTTTAGTCTCATGGGAGAGGGGAGAAGAAAAGAGAGGATTAGCTCCCAGGGACAGTACAGGACATTAAGGGAGTTCATAGGAGGTGAACTAACCCAGCTAGAAAAGCCTTCCTGAGCAGCACTTTACTCGAAGACCAGAAGAAGGGGGAAGGGCAGCTAGGGAAGAGGGGAGTTTCTGCCTGTGGAAACAGTGCGTGCAACAGGCCAAATGCCAGAGAGACCGAACGGGCACCTGTGTGGAACTGAAAGTAGCTTGGCACAAACAGCTAGGTGTGAGGAGGGCGTGGCCAGAGAGGGGACAACAAACAGCTATAGAAACTGCCAACTAATTAGAAGGAGATGGGGACAATCAGGGACAAATCTGAGATGTTCTTCAGTGCTTGGTCCTCATAATCTCCCCCAAATTATCTGTTGGATGGATGGATGTGTGAAGAGGTAGGTGGGTGGATGAGTGGATGGATGGATGGGTGGTAGGTGGCTAAATAAGATGAATCAATGGAAGGATGAGGGGGTAGGTGGATAGATGGATGAATGGATGGATGAATGGATGGATGGGTGGGGGGTTTTGAGGTTGGGTGCTGGGACAATGGAAATATTATTAATAGAAACAGAAAAGTGAGAGGGAGGAATCACTGTGGCCTCCTCTCCAGCCACCTGGCATCTGTTTAAGCTGCCTGAGCTGGTCGCAGAGGGCCCTGCTTTTTCACCCGGGCCTCATCACAACCAGCTCTCCCTTCTGCCACTCCCTGAGGACAGGCGCCCCTCCATGGAAACCAATTCTTGCCAGGAATGTCCCTTCTCTACCTGCTGTCCACAGAAAACTTGCTCCCCCAAGTCAAAGGCACAGTGGGTGCAAAGTGTTCTATAAATGGAAAAACGTAGATGGGATGGAAGGACCAAGCCATACTGAGTGAGAGCCCTCCACATGCCAGGAACGTTTTTGCACATTCATTCTCTCTCTCAACACTACTCTTACCAGTGCCCATTTTACAGATGAAGAAACTGAGGCTGCTCAAGATTCTGAAACCAAGTGAGGCCCTGCAGGGTTCCCGGGCATGGAGGCTTTTTTTGTGTGCCCTGTTTCTTGTAGACAAGACTCCAGCCTCCATGACCTTCCCTGAGTTCCAAAGGGCAGGTTGGAACAGTTGCTAATCAAGGGAGGAGCAGCCAAGAAACCACCTGAGACAAAATTAAAGGGACCAGAGAAGCTTATCAAGATTAGGAGACCAACCACCTGAGACAAGATTAAAGGAGTGTAGGCCCTACACACACCCTAATCTTGTCAGAGATCCCACCCTTGAACCATTGCTATAAAACCCTTCATCAGATCCTCTGGGATTGGAACACATAGTTTTTCGAGGTGAGACCCTCCCCCCGCCCCCCTCACCCAGGGTCCCCCTTTGCCTGGCAAAGTAATAAATCTATCCTTTTCTACTTCACCCAAAACTCTGTCTCCAAGATTCGATTCGGCTCTGGTGTATGGAGAAGCTGAGCTTTCGGCAACAATTCCACAGCTACGATGTAGGCCAGGTTTTGAACTCAGACTGGTCCATGCTTTCCTTCACACCATGCTATCTTTCTGTTCATCACAGGTGTTACAGAGCGACCACCCTCACCTCCAGGCTTTGCCAGGCTCCAGTCCATACATATGCCACCACAAGGCCACCAGGCTTGGGCCTGGGCCAGCCCGCTCCACCTGGCAGGTCAACCATTTCCTCACCACCCATGGAGGAAAACCTACTGTGTGCCCGGTGCCGGGATCCCCAAGGTGGAGGGGATTGGGGCAAAGAATCAAAACACAGAGCTGCTGCATCTACCTCATTTTATCATCCAGCTAAGAAACCGAGAGGCTTCACAGGAAGCAGCACAACACTAAGAGCAAAACTGTTAGACAAACGCCCATCAGCATAGAGACCCCAAGGACTGGAACGTCCAAGAGCAGTTAAGCTCCCAAAGGCATGAAGGGCCTCTACCTCAAGCTGGGAGCCGCCTGCACATTCCAAAGCAGAAGGTAGAGGTGTCCAATGCCGTTCAGCGGCCGCATAAACAGTGGTTCAAACTGTCGCCCATCTCTTTCCAGTGGTGGCACACTGGCACGCACACAATTAGTCACTGGCCGGGCGGCCCTGCTCAGGGGGGGCCCCCAGCACGCCGAGCTGGGGAGTTTCCTCAGCGTGTTTAACCACGCTTTAAACAGGGCTGTTTCATTTCCTAAAAGTACCCTTTTCAGAGGCTGTTGATGTTTCTTTCCCTCTGGGGTGGGAGTAGAATCAGGCTGCATTTTCCCCTTAGTCCCCAGCTTTCCCCTAAATAGCCTCAATCCAGCAACAGCAAGGAGACAATCTCATTTCTAAAGCCCTTATAACGGTCTCAGAGTTCAATCCCACCTGGGCTCACAAAGTTGCTGTGAGTCGATGGGGCTGACACTGTGAACCCATTTCACAGAATCTGAAGCCCAGAGAGGCTAACCTAGTTGCTCAAGTTCATACAGTAAGTGGGGTGGATCTGAATCCAGAACCCAGGCTTCTAGGCACCAACTCGCTGCCTTTGAGCTCTTTTGACCACAGACCACAGTGAGGAACGCACTTGTCATTGTAACCAGCACAAAGAGACACCACACACACAGTCACACGTACACCCAGAGCAGTACTTACCCTACCACTTGCCGTGCACTCTGACCATTCTACTCTAGTTTGTCTTTCTTAAGGGTGTGAGCTGCTAAATCGATTTCCTGGGCCGCTCACGGGTCATGATCCTGTTTGGAAACAGCTGGACTGACTCCCGCCTGCTCAGGGTCCGGACCCCAGGAAGGGGACTGTGGTTGCCGCCAGGTGAGGGAGGAGCAGACAGGGGGCAGCAGCCTCAGGGGATCTGGGTCCTCTCCGACTCTGCCCGCCCGCCGAAGCTCTGCCCTCAAACCTCAAAGAGCCGGCTTCCTCCCAGTGCTCGCTCGCTCGCAGAGGCCCAGGGAGGAGACTGAACGCCCCTGGCCCAGCCCTGGCGGACCCCCCTCGGGTGACCTGCAGCCAGGACCCAAGCTCCCCCTCCTGCGATCTCCCGCTGGCCACGCCTCCCAGCTCAGACTAGAAAATCCCAGCTGGAGGCTGCCCATTCCTGAGCTGAGGCAGAATCATGTGAACTCAGACCTGGTGTCAGGCTGGGTGGCTGTGAGAAACGCTCTCCAGCCAGAGGATGAGGGCGGCGGGACAGCTTCCTCCAGCTTCTAGACGTTTCTGTCATTCCTTGGCTTGTGGACCCCCTTCCATCTTCAAAGCCAGCAGTGGCAGACTGAGTCCATCTCACATTGTACCACTCTGACCTCTGCTTGCATCTTCCCATCTTGGCAGCCACAGCGATCAAACACACAGGCCTCACCGCTCAGAAGTCTCAAGCTGGCCAGGGAGCTGGGACCAGGGCTCTTCATACAGACTGAAGGTGGCCCGTGAGATCCGAATGACAAATGGCACTGGACAAGGGCACGGGGGTGGGTGCTTACATGCTGTGAGCTACCGCAACGTACAAGGCACTGTGCTTCCATAAGCTGCCTTGATGAGGCCTCACAGCAATACTGCAAGGAAATTATTATTATCCCAGCTTTACCACCGAAGAGACCAAGGGTCACCCGGCTGGCAAGTGGCAGCGCTGGGATTCAAGTCAAGGTCTGAATTAACTGTATTTTAATAATTCTCAATGCAGTGCATGGAAATTTGTATGATTGTGTGCCAATGCCCATCTCCCCCTCCGGACACTAAGCTCCATGAGGAAGGAGGAGCTGGGCCTATTTTGTTCTCTGTCGGAGAGAAGGTGGTTTGGCCCAAACTGCACAACAAAAACGTGTTGAACATTTGAATGAGTAAATGAATCTAAACTCCATTGCTTTCTGCAGCCCGCCTGGAAGGCCCACGTGGCTGAAATTGAAGTTAGGAGCTAACAAACTGGGGGAGGCTGTCAGGATATGGGATGAGGCAACAGGAAGAGGGTTGTTGACTCTGAGGGCATGTGGGTGGGTGGCCATGTGTGAAAATGCATTACAGCAGAAGCCTGACAGACTTTGGTATCTCTTTGGAGACTCTGTGGTCTGTCTGAGAAGGTCTGAGCTGTCTGGGGCATCCTTCCTGCTCTGAGGCCAGGGCACGAACCACAGGCCCCAAGGTTGCCAAGACAACCCCCCTCCCCACCTGCCACCCCCACCAGCCTCCTGCCTCCAGCCCCAGAGTGCTCCAACCCATCAATTAATAACCGAATAATGTCTGACAGCAATCCCTCCAAACACCCGGGCAGCAACCCTCTTGAGAAACAGACTTCTCCAGTGAGTAAGAGCTACAGAGACGCTCATTACGCTCAGCCTGGGCCACCTGCTAAAATCTAGTTTTCTGAATTCAAATTACTCTCTGGCTTCTCCCTCTTGTTTGAAAGGCATGGGGTTGGCAGAGCTGATGACTGAAGCCTCAGAGGTTCCAAGAAAACAGACACTAGAGGAGCTGCCATGTAGCACGCCTGCTCCCTCAGCCCAGAATCAGACCCAGAGAAACGGATCCTGACCAAACAAGCTCTGCGATAAGGCCCTAGTCATGGATATTTGTATCTCTGCTGGTCTTCTCCTAGGAGAAAACCTATGTCCTCTGCCAAGATTAATTAATTTGTTACCATGGCACCCAGAAAAAAAAAAAAAGCAAAAGGAAAGGCTTTCGAGTTGTACTGGATTCAAGATGGTTGGAAATTGTCTGCTAATCTTCTCATGGAGAGGTGGGGTATAAGTCCCCTCCCCTTGAATCTAGGTGGGCTCTGTGACTACCTGACCAATAAAATAAAGTGGAAGCCACACTGTATCAGCTTCTGAGTCCAGGTCTAAAGAGACTGGCAGCTCCCACTTCCTGTCTCTTGAGATAGTTGCTCTTGAAACCTAGGTGCCATGCTGTGAGGAAGCCCAAGAAGCCTCAGAGAGGCCCACATTGAGAGGAACTTAGACCCTGGGCGACAGCCCCAGCTGCCAGCCAGGGTCAACTGGCTTACTACACGAGTGTGTGATTTTGGAGAAAGACCCTCCAGCCCCAGCTGGGTCATGTCAGCTAATGCTGCAAGTAGAGATAAGCTATCCCCACCAAGCCCTGACCAAATTGCAGATTCATGAGCAGAACAGCTGAGCTATTTTAAGCTACTATCTTTTGAAGTGGTTTGTGATGTAACAAAAGATAACTGGAACAAAAGTTTTTTTTTTTTCTCCAAAATCACATGAGGGCTTATCACACTGTGTGAGATGGGTGTAATAGTCTCAATTTTTCCCATGCGATACTAAGGGTCAGAGAGGTAAGGTATCTTGTTTGAGACCAGCCAGATAGGAAAGATGAAACTCTGTTTTTCACTCTTTGTTTGCTGTTAGACCAGTCTTCTTTCCCTACAGTGTGTCCTGTACCCAGAAGGGTGCAACATAATAGTAATAACAAGAATACTCAGAATTAATATTTACGGGGCACTGCAAGGCTTTTAGGGCAAGATCTTTACCTGCATGATCTCATGCTCTAGGAGGTATACTCTATTATCATGCCCATTTCACAGATGGTGATACTGAGGCTTAAAAGAGGGTATGTGACTTGCCCAAGGTAATAGCTCTAGGTGTTAGAGTCCAGATTTGAACCCAAGCCATCTGGTTCTGGAACTAGGCTCTCGAGTGCAGATACTCTAATCTATATAGTCTAAAGCATCGACATTGCTCCAGCCGTGCTTCCTCTGTTAGGCTCAGGAATTCTTTTCCCTCATTCTTTCTTTTGAAAGCTTATGTGTGTTGGTGGGCATGGGGGTTGAAGCCAAACCTAACCATATCATCTCAGCTTTGTAGAGTTTCAGACCGTTCTCACATCTCTTGTCCCACAAGCCCTCTGTGAAGTGGCGTGGCCAGTATTAATCTCCATTTAACAGAGGCCCAGCCACAGCAAGTGACCTGCCCAAAGCCACACAGCCTCTGGCTCCAAGTCAGCGCTTTCTCCTCGGCCCACCGCTAAACCCCAAAGAGCCTTCCCGCGCGGTTCTCTGTTCTCCAGCTCCAGGATTACCTGGGCCCGCTTGATTGCAGGCGGGGCGGGGGTGGGGGGGAGTGGGCTGCCAACCAGCCACCCCACCCGGCGCTCCTCTGTCCAATCACGGAAGCTTTCCCCTCCCTCGGTGGCAGGGGGTCTTATTCTGGCCCCTGTAATCCCGCCCTGTGCCTGATGAGCGGCCCTTCCTGTGAGAGGGACCGTGCAGATTTGGGGCAAGGAAAGGAAAGCCTGGCCCACACGGCATCTCTGGATCACCTGTGCCTTCGAGCTCGAGGAGAAGAGTTAGCTGTCTGACTTTTTTGGGGGGGTGGGGGGGGGAAGGGAAGTAATTACCAGGTGGCCACGGAGCCAGCCAAGGGGGTGGCTGCTAAACCCGGCGGCAACCGCAGGCGGAGACATCCCGCCCGGCCGCCTCGCCGCTGCGGCGCCTGCCCGCCGCCGGCACGCACCTGCGGGGCCCGCTCCGGGCGCCCGCCCCGCGCGCACCTGGGGCCGGGTTCCCGCACCCTCGCCGCGTGCTGGCGGGGCCGCGCGGGGGAAGGCGCGGAGCTGGATGCGGGGGACCAGGGCCGGCCGCTGCCCGCACGCGCGCTGGGGACCCCACCACGGTGGCGAGAGGAAGAGGACTGGCCCTGGGGATGGGGGGGCACGTACCTGCGCGGCGAGAGGCCGGGGCGCCGGCCGCAGTCACCCCGCGCGTCGCCCGCGTCCCTCCTACGGCCGGCGCGCGGCGAGCGGGGTGGACACCGCGTCCTCGGGCTGCTGGCGGGGAGTGGGGGTCTGGGGACAATGGCGGCCCGGTTCCCGGCCAGACTCCCCTCCTCCTCTTCGGAGCACGGAGCCACAATGTGCCCCGATTCCCGCCCCCCCTCCCCCCATTCCTCCCGTCCGCGTCCGGCACACCCAGCCCCGCCCGTCAGCGCCCTGCCTTTCGCTGTGACCGCAGTCCACAGGCCAGGCGCCGGCCAGGAAGAGCTGCCGAAAGCAGCGCAGACCCGGCTTGGAGGTCCAGCTCTCCCAGGTCCCGGGGACAGGCTCCGGAGCTGTCAGTGTGGGCTCACTCTGGGCCTGGCTGCAAAAGGACCAGGGTCCTTCTCCAGCCACATCCAGAACCCCTAGGTAAGGAGAGTCCATGAAGCGACCTTTCTGTACCGTTCACCTCTGTGTCCCCAGCACCAGCACATCGGTAGCCACTCAGTAGATGCAGTGTCCTGTTGTTGTCAGGGCCTCTCTCCGCCTCTCCCCGTTGCTGGACCTCAGCGCCGGGCCCGGGGGTGGGGGGAGGGGGCGACGGGCAGTGAGGTGGGTCTGCACTTAGGTTTGCTGTCTCCTGGACCCTTGCTCTGGTGCCTTCCAAGGCCTGAGTGGGCCTGCAGCAGAGGTGGCCAGGGCCAGCACAGGGGACCTCCTAACGGTTTTGCTGAGAATGCAAGGAGGCTTTAGGGCCCTCTGCCCCACAAGCTCACAGACAAAAACACTAACGATAGTCACAGCTCTGAGTGTTTGAGTACTTACTGTGTGCCAAGCGCTGTTCTAAGCACTTAAATGCATGAACTCATTTGATCTTCAGCGTACTATTATTATCCCCATTTTACACATGGGGGAAGGAGGCACAGAGAAGTCAAGTAACCTGCCCAAGGTCACACAGGTAATAAGTAGAGGCAAGGAGATCCAAACCCAAGCAGGTGAGTCCAGAGCCCTCATCACCACCTGCATCCTATCCCAAGCCACCCTTTGCTCTACCCCCAGCACCTTCTGCTCTTTCACGTCTGCACACCTTACTTCCTGTGTCCCTCTCCACTCAAAAGGCCTCCTGCCCCCATCTCCAGAACTCTTGCCGCAGTTTTAAGACATGAAAGTCACCTCCCCTATCAAGCCTTCTTGGTTGTCCCAGGCAATTTGTGCTGAGCCCCCTCCCCGGTCCCTGAGCTCCCTTCCCAGCATTCTCTGCACTGCCCACTGGGGTCACTGGCCCATAGCTACCCCTCTACAGGACCCTCATTCCGGGTCCAGTGCCGGGCTCAGAGCCAGGCGCCCTATTCCTGTTTGCGAAGCGAGTGTCGGACTGGGCGCTGCAGGAGTCTGCAGAAGCTTGCGTGGCTGGTTGTCAGGACAGACGGTCGGGGGTTAGGGCTGGAGGGCGGCTGGAGTGCAGGTAGGAAGGTAAAGAGGCAGATTGATGGCTCACCTTCTGCTGACTCTTCTCGGTGCCTCAAAGCTCCACACTTTGTGACGTGGCTGCTAGGTGAGTCTCTGGAAGGAAATGGACAGTGGGCAGGAGGGCAGAAGATACCCTGGAAGGAGAAGCAGAGGGAGCAGGGGGAGGCAGGGCATTTTGCTTTTCCTGTTGGGCACATGCCCAGCAGCCTCCCAGCAGACTCTTCTCAGAGGCTGCATCGGCCTCTTCTGCTGGTCCTCATTTTGAAATTCCTCCTTCTTGCAAAACCTTCACAAATGGAGTTTTCTGGATTAACTATACTCATGCCATAAAAATGCACAGATACTTTTGAAAGGTTGCCATACTGAAAGTAGTTGTTAAGAGTTTGGCTTGGACCAAATCCAGAGTGCCTGAATTCCGGAGTTTGAATTTCAGCTCTGCTACCTGCCAGTAGGGTGACCTTGGACAAATCCCTTAACTTCTCTGTGCCGGGTTCTTTGTGTGTGAAATGGGGACACGGAAATATAGCTAGTGGGAAGCAGCCGCATAGCACAGGGAGATCAGCTCGGTGCTTTGTGTCCACCTAGAGGGGTGGGATAGGGAGGGTGGGAGGGAGACGCAAGAGGGAGGGGATATGGGGATATATATATATATGTATAGCTGATTCACTTTGTTATAAAGCAGAAACTAACACACCATTGTAAAGCAATTATACTCCAATAAAGATGTTAAAAAAAAGAGGTTAAGATGATTGCATGAGTTAAATCAAATAAAGCCCTTAGTTCAACACCCAGCACTTATTAGGGTTCAACAGATGTTAGCTGTTATTATTGTGCACTCCAAATACCCTTTTATACATGGCTCTTATCTTTTGAATGTTTACTGCAGTTTTATTCTCTGCATTTTGCATATCAGGAAACTGAGGTTCAGTGAATTGCCTAAG
This sequence comes from Balaenoptera borealis, assembly GCF_965194805.1. Classification (NCBI taxonomy): domain Eukaryota; kingdom Metazoa; phylum Chordata; class Mammalia; order Artiodactyla; family Balaenopteridae; genus Balaenoptera; species Balaenoptera borealis. Next base: position 12,818,000 of record NC_138866.1, on the reverse strand, counting down.
GCAACTCAGTTCTAAGTGTCTGAGCCAGGACTTGAATGGAGTCCCAGCCACGAAGCTGCTTCCTGCAGCAATTATGTTCTGCCTCATCCTATCGCTCCCGGAAAGAAGTGGGGTGTTAAAGCCCATCATCAGTTGCTAGATCCAGGATGCGGACTCTCAGGGGTACAGTGCCTGCCGTGTAGAAAGTTTATTACCAAGTGAATCCTGCCAGGGCTGCCACATTGCACAGTTCCAAGGGTGGGCCCGTACACACTGTAACCTATCAGGTGGTGGCCTCTGGAGTTGGGGCCGTATGGCAGTACTTGGTGTTCCTCTCTCCCTGCCTCTCTTTTTCTAGCCCGCAGTCTCTGTTTACCGATGTCCAAACATATCTAGAACCTTCCACAGTCTAAACAGTCTTCAATTAAAACAAACTCTATTTTGACTGACGCTCCATTTTTTAGGGACGGAACAGCATGGTACCTATACCACTTCCTTAAAGATCCAGAATTGGCCTGTGGAATAGAGCGTTGGCATCTCTGGCTATGTTCTTCCTAAGAAAATGCTAGATTTGGAGAAGCAAAGAGATTCATTGCACTGCCTGCAAAGTCACCTTTTGGCTAGACTTTGCTGTGTTTCTTGGTGTCAAGATGTCCAGTCCTTGGCAGGGCCAGCAGAATTTGTAACAAAATCTGGCATTGGCCATATAAACAACAAACAGCTTATTTAGTTAACATGAAGCACGTATTGTTTTCCAGAACCTTTCGGGACCTAGAGAATGGTAAATTATGGCCCATGCTCATGGAATGCTGATTTGAAATGCTGCACTAATAACTGTCTTTCTCGCCCACAGAAATCCTCTCCCACATTGGGCTGGGCTCCGGAGATGTGGTCAGAATTTCTCCATACCCGGCGCAAGTGACAATTATGTCCATTTCTTCTTTTCCAGTCTCTTGTGGGTTTTTGGTCTTGGCATTTGCATTTTCCCGGTGTCAAGCCTGAGGAGGCACACAGCAGGGGCTCAGAAATGGCAGCTGATGGAAAGGATGGAAGAGCTTGTTGCCTCAGGCTAGAAGTGTGTGGAGGACTTGTTATTGGCCCACCCAGATCCACCCTTCGCCCTTCTCCACCTACTCTACTGACTGTATCACAGGGTTCCCTTGCCCTCTGGCTTCTGTTGGGTTTGGCCAAGGGGAAGCACTCCCTGGGATCAGAGGATGGCTGGGGAGTGGGGCTGGGGGCGTATTTATCCCCCAGCCAGTGTTGCTTCCGGCTGGCTGCCTCTCTTTACTGGAGTTGTCTGCTCCTGTTGGAATCTCTCTCCTGCTCTTCTCTCCCCGCTTCCTCCTCCAGGCCTGGGCCAGTAATAGCTCCCCAGAGATGCTAGTCCCGAGGTGCTGCACCATCCTGCGTTGGTTCCCTTAACCCTACCCACACCCTTGAAAACCATCCCTGTGTTAACCTCTCCCCAGTCACCGCGCCTGAGTGGCCTCTGCTTCCTGCAGAGACCCTGACTGATGCAGAAGTGGATGTCGCCAGATGCATCTTCACGGCGAACTCACACTAATGGAAGGATGCGTGCATATTTCACAAGGCATACAGATTATCTACTTTAAAACACTACTGTTTTTCCGGTTCATTCTTCCAATTAGCACAGCTGGCCAGACTCACAGGAAATCTCTCCTTATCCCCCAAACCATGGAATGAGTCCCTACTTCCTCACTCGGCTCCAGCGCCAGCTCATCTCTGGCACCGCTCGCCCCAGGCCTCCTCTTGCAGATTCCCCTGTCCTGGACTTCCTGTCACTGAGTGCTTCCTAGTTCCTCATTCAGGTGGACAATTTTCTTTTTGAGAAATACTTGCCACTGCTGAGTCAAACAACTCCCACGACGGTTTCAGGCAACAAGGAGCTGGTTTTTCTGAAAATTATATTTTCTGGCATCAACCACACTCCAGCAGGCTCGGGCCTGAGCTGATTAATCAGACGACCGACCTGACTAACGCCACAATGTTTCCGCTCCCACTCAGATAATCTGTGGGCTCTCAGACAGAGTGTGACTAACGTGGACACCCAAAGGCAGGAAACTCTGAGCTCAAGTCCAGGTGAAGCATGAGCACACACACCTGGAGAGCTGGGGAACCTGTGTCGTGTTCCTGGCTAGGCTGCGGACTCCTGGAGGAGGACTTCAGGCTGGGCTTCTCAGGCTGAGGCAGTTGGGAGATGCAGTAGCATCTGAATCTCTGGGTACAAATCCCATATCTGTTGTGCTCTGGTTGTTAGAGCTCTGGCAAGTTACTCAGCCTCTCGGGGGCTCAGTTTCTTCTTGAAAATGGGGTTAATAATGGAGATCAGTGTAAGAATGAAATATAAATCTGGCTGACACAGAAAGCAGGAGCCCAGCCTAGCAGGTGCAAAGACAGTAGGTTATGCTGGGAAGGCACAAAAGAGGGCTTGGCTGACTAAAGTCGGGCGCGCCAGGCCAGGCTGGGGTTGACCAGCCTCTTCCTTGGTTCTCTTGCTTATGGAGAATGGATCAAATCGTGGCTCTTCGCACTGGCTGTGTGACCTCAGAAAGTCACATGACCTCTCTGTGCCTCAGTTTCCTGATCTGTGAAATGGGGATAACAACAGTACCTCACAGAGTTGTTGTATTAAATGAGTTAATAAGAATAAATCTCTTACAACTATGCCCACCTTTAGTGGGTGCTCACTAAATGTTAGGACACCCTCTTCATCCAGTGCCTGTGAAAGCCTTATGTGTGCCCCTCCGGCTCAGGTTCCCTGAACTCTTCCAGACTTGTCTGGAGCCCCTAAAAGGAACACCTGGAAGCTCCCTTCAGCTTCCCTGGATAAGCTTAGGTGCCTCTGATGGGGTGTGGGTGGTAGGATGGTAAGAAAAGGCTGAAATGAGAGATGACTGGCAAACAATTCGTAGCCTATATGGGGTCTCACCCAGAAAATCTTGGCGAAAATTCTCCCTCTGGGTTGGGCTTCAGAACTTGCCTGGCCTGCTCCCGGGCTGTTGGCTAGTGTCCTGGGGGTATAATGGTGCCAGAGAAGCCGTGTAGCCTCAAGATTAGGAGATGTTCCTTGGAGCCAGACAGCCGGGGTTCAAACCCCAGCTCTGCCACTTGCCAAGTTGTTTAACCTCTTAGGGCCTCATCTGTGAAGTGAGTGGCACCTACCTCACAGAATGTTGTGTAATGTGCTCCCAACAGTTCCTGGCCCAGCGTAAGTGCTCGGTAAATGTCAGCTATTGTTAATATACCACCAGCCACAGTGCCCTCAGACTACCACGGGACAGCTGTTGTGGTAGCTGGAATAATGGCCTCTGTCAAGGATGCGCATGTCCTAATCCTTGGAACCTGTAAATATGTTGCCTTACATGGGAAAAGGGACTTTGCAGTTGTGATGAAGTTAAGGATCTGGAGATGGGGAGATTATCCTGGGCTATCCAGGTGGGCCCAATGTCATCACAAGGGTGAAAGATGGAGGCAGATGAAGGAGAGCGTCAGAATGATGTAGGGTGAGAGACACCAGCCATTGTTGGCTTTGAAGATGGAAGTTGGCCCTGAGCCAAGAAATGCAGGCGGCTTCTAGAAGGTGAAAGGGGCAATGAAATGGATTTTCTCCTACACCCTCCATAGAGGAACTCAGCCAGGAATCCCATTTCTGACCTCCAGAATTGTAAGATAATCAACTTGTGTTGTCTGAAGCCTCTGAGTTTGTGGTAGTTTGTTACAGCAGCAACAGGACACTCAATACCGCTGCCGAGACCCAACACAGCCGCATCCTTGAAGGAGGCACTATGTTGAGTCACTCCACGGTAGTTATTGAGTACCTGTGGTGTCACCCATACCGCTTTCCTTCTGGACGTGTGGGGACACACTGGACCCTGGAACCGAATGTCCCCTGGGCATAGGCACAGCCAGGGAGGGACTATTCAGGGGCAAGAGAGCTCAGGGCAGGCTCAGTGGGTTGAACAAGGCCTCCTGGAGACGCTGAACCCTCAGCAGGGCCTTGAAGGATGGAGGGTGTGGGGTTTGGACAGGGAGGAGGAGGAGGAAGGTAAGGCATTACTGGAAGCAGCCCCGTGGGACCGAAGTCAAGGAGGTCAGCCTAGTTATTCATTCATTATTCATTCATCTGTTCATTCAACACCTGTGCTCCAGGCCCTGCGGGGGGTACCTGGATAGTGAAGTGAGACAGACCTGGTGGAAGCCAATATGCCATTATAATAAAACACAAAAAGTCTTACAGCGGGAGGTATGGCTTGTACAAAGGGGCGCATCAGGATGGGCTTCCTGGAGGAAGTGACCCTTCATCACAGGATGAAATGAAGGTTTGTTCTTTATTGCTCTGGGCTCTGTGTGGTGCTCTGCACTCAGCAGGTGCTGACTGATAGGAGTTTAGCCATATAAAGTTTGTTATTCCCAGTCCAGTTCTGTTCTAATCCATTTTATCACACTAAGGAGAAAATCTCAGGTGGGTGCCATTATGTCTCGAGCACCACTTTAATTCTTGCTAATCTCCCTTTGTAACCTAGAGAGCCAGCCTCAGGCATATTCTGCAGGCAACAGGTGCTAATTAAAGTTTCATACCACAGCTTGGTTTTCCTTGTTTTTATTTGTTTAATTACCTTCCTTTTGTGGCAGGGGGCACTGATTTTCCACTCCTGGGAGTAGATCACAATTTCTATTAAAAATAAGTGTATTTAAGTATACTAGAACCATGAGTTGGGGGTTCTTCCTCTTGCCCTGGAGTTGACCACTGGGGTCCAGGTGAAGGCAGCGTCCCTCAGCGATGGGTATGACCACTCCTTCAGGACCTCCCCATTCTAATCCCCACCCCCAACACACACACACACACTCACACACTCACACACACACACACACACTCAGTACTGGGGAGGGGGGAGTGGGAATTGGGATCTGAGGTGAGCACTGATTGGCTATGAGATTCTGCAGGAGAATTCTCCTAGAGCTGGGGGCAGGGGGGTGCTGCTGCAGGGAGAGGAGCCCAGGGGACAGGGTCTGCTTAGGCAAGGGATGTGCTAATCGGCTCAGTGTGCCTTTTTGGACAGGAAGAAAAGCAACCTGGAGAGAGACAGGAGGCAGCCAGTGGACAGCGAGTGGCCTACACGCCCTCCAGCTGTCATACAGGGTTATGTGGCTGCGTGGCTGAGGAGCAAAGAGCTGACAGCTCCCAGGAGGGCTGCCCAATGGGGGCAGGAGCCGAGGAGCCATGGAGGAGACGGTGCAGGAGCCACGGCTCCCGTGTCAGGGATCTGGCCAGCAGGGAACCTCTGAGGAGCTCTGCCTTGTGCCCCTGAGGAACCACACAGGAGGCAGCAGGGCCAGCGCAGGCTGGACAGTGAGAAGAGATGAGCCAGGGCAAGAGGACCTCAGTGGCGGCGGGCTGCATCATGGGGCACAAACTCCTGTCCCTCTCCCTCCCGTCCCCAACACACTGAGGGAGCCAGGCCCTGGAGGAGTGGAGAAGAAGGAGGGGCCTTGGGCCTTGACCTCTCTTTAGAATGTGGGTTCTTAGACCCTCTTTGTCTTCAGTTGGGGACCCCAGAGGTCATTCTGAGGTATCAGGGTTTGTATCCAAGGTACCAAAACAAGTGATGGACTCTGCCCAAGAAGCGGTTGAGGAGCACAGGGGAGATCGGAAAATAGTGATGGCAAGTTTCAAGTTTCTATTCCCTGAATAGAGGTTCTGCAGTAACCCAGTCTCCAAAGTAAAATATTCATAGAAAAACATCATGCATATAATAAAATGGGACTTGAATGGCTGAGTTTTTGAAACTCTGATTTAGAAGGGAAAACTGGGATTGACACAGCAATTACAACACTCTGATAACAGCTGTGATTGGAGGATGATGTGGCAGGAGGAGCCACACTGTGGGAGTTCAACATACAAAAGCACCTGATCAAGAGCAGGGCAGTCAGGGTAGCCTTCCTGGAGGAGATGGCTTCTCAACTGAAACCTGCAAGGGGACTAGCAAGTATCCTGGGAATTCTCCTAGTGACTGGTGTGTGGATACAGAAGGGGCCCTTTGAGCACTGATGGCGGGGGTGTAGGGGTTGCTAACTAGTCCAGGGGTGTACTGCTGGGGGCAGGTGCTCCCTCAGTCGGCTTAGTCTTTTGGGGCAAGAAGGAGAAGCAAGGCGGACCTCCCCCCAGTTACTTCTTGAATTACAGTCTGTCTCCTCAGCTATAGTGTGAGTGGTCTGGGCAGAGACAGCTCCCTCCACCTGAGGCGACCTCCGAGCTGAAGGCCCATTTGCTGAAGGTCTAGAATGGATGGAGGGATCATCTGAGACAGTTAAAGGAGACGAAGCCTGAGAAACGACAGGCACCAGCAGGCGTTCAGTAGATAGGAGTTCCCCCTACCCTCCTCCCCCTCAGGAAAGCCAGGAAAGCGCCCAGCCTGGGACTGGGTCTTGGGACTCCTCCCCCAGGGCTCTCCCCTGGACCTGCCTGCAGGTACCCAGGGGCAGGGCAAGTCCCCAGGGGACCTGGACGGTGTTGGACTTGGAGATCTGCCTCCAGGGGCCCTGGGCAGGGCAAGGCAGGGCAGCCCCCTCTGGCCCGCAGCGCCCCAAACGCCACCCTTGCGGCACACCCTCTGCGAGGCGGGACCCCAAAGCACTATCAATTTGGACCCTGGAATGACAGGGACCTCCCTCCCGGCCCTTCCCCCTCTCCACTCCCCCCAGAGGCCTTTATCCGAGACTGGATTTTGAATTTTCTGTCCCAGGAGGGGGCGGGCCTGGCCTTGCTGAAGGTCGGTGGTCCCCTGCGCCGCCCGCCAGCTGTCCAGGCCCCACGCGAGCCGCCCGGCGCACTCACCTCTCTCGGGTCCCGGTGCCGGAGGCCAGGCCGCGGCTCCGTCCGGCCCGACTGAGCCCGACGCCGGCGGACGGGAGGGCAGGACGGCGGAGCGGCGGCGGCGGGGACCAGGGACCGGCGGGGGCGTGGCGCGGTCGGCCTGCGCGCCGGCTCCCGCTCCAGCTCGCCCCCCCGCCGCGCCGCCACCTGGAGACGGAGGAAGGGGCGGAGGCTCGCGGCGGACCGGCCGCGGCGGGAGCAAGGCGGCCCCAGCGGCCTGGGCAGGGTGCGGCTTCCAGAAGGGCTTCTGAGGGCCATTGCTCTCCCGTGGGGAACACGGAGGGGCCCGGAGGCTTCTTCTCCACCTGCTTATTTGGGGCCTCCTGCGGGGAGGGGAGGTGGGGAAGCAGGTGGCCGGTTTGCCACGTGACTCGGTGAACTTGACCTCAGTGGGCTGGGCCCAAAAGCCAGAGCTTGGAAAGGGGAGGACATTTCTGAGTCCTGCCAGGACCTCCCTTCCCTCCCCGCCGCCCGGCCCCCGCCAGAACCTCCCCTCCCCCGCCCCTCCAGGCTCCTGCCTGACTTCATGCTGTTCACTCTGCCCTGCGGAGACCTCTGCCCCCTTTACAGATGGAGAGGTTCCCCTGGGTCTCGGGTCTGTTAGCCGCCCCAGGCCCACTCCTGCTCTACTCGGTGGAGAAGGGCCAGCAGGGAAACTGGAAGGAGCGAGAAGCCTGGGGCAGAGTTTCCAGCCTCCACACTCAGCCCAAGTGGCCCCTGTGTGCCTGTGCCGCAGAACACGGTTTGCGCACAGCGGCATCCGCTAGGCTGGTCAGCTCTGCGAACCAGCTGCTCTTCTCTCTGACGTTCCTCCTCCTTGGCCCCTTCTTCTCAGTCTTCCGTCTCTTCCTTTTCAGCGCGTCCCTGAAATGTGCTGCTCCCAGTGGCGCGCTGCAGCCGGGCTGTACGGGCTTGTGAGAGCACATTAGTGAATCTCCCGGACTTGCGCAAGTCAGTTGTTAAACACAGCCGTCATTAAAAAATGAATTTATGTAAAGGTACGAATAATTCATATTAAAAACAGTGGTAGGGCTTCCCTGGCGGCGCAGTGGTTGAGAATCTGCCTGCTAATGCGGAGGACATGGGTTCGAGCCCTGGTCTGGGAGGATCCCACATGCCGCGGAGCGACTGGGCCCGTGAGCCACAACTACTGAGCCTGCGCGTCTGGAGCCTGTGCTCCGCAACAAGAGGGGCCGTGATAGTGAGAGGCCTGCGCACCGCGATGAAGGGTGGCCCCGCTTGCCACAACTGGAGAAAGCCCTCGCATAGAAACAAAGACCCAACACAACCAAAAATAAATTAATTAAAAAAAAAGAAAAGGCAGGGGGTTTCCCTGGTGGCGCAGTGGTTGAGAATCTGCCTGCCAATGCAGGGGACACGGGTTCGAGCCCTGGTCTGGGAAGATCCCACATGCCGCGGAGCAACTAGGCCCGTGAGCCACAGTTACTGAGCCTGCGCGTCTGGAGCCTGTGCTCCGCAACAAGAGAGGCCGCCACAGTGAGAGGCCCACGCACCGCGATGAAGAGTGGCCCCCGCTTGCCGCCAACTGGAGAAAGCCCTCACACAGAAACGAAGACCCAACACAGCCATAAATAAATAAATTAATTAATTAATTAAAAAAAAAAAGGTAAACACTCAAAATGTGCCACTTCCTAATTATTTTACTGTTACCTGTGCTCTTGAGGTTATTTACACCTGTTGCATCTGTATGGAAGCAATATTATATAACAGGGTACACTGCACATCTCTTTCCACCTCTGTGGTTAGTAACACTATGGCGGCAGCTTGAACTCGACCATAGTGAGAGTGTTTATGCCACAGAAATTGGCAAGTGTTACCAGTTAGGGCTTGATTTATGTCTTCTGCAGTATCTAGAGTCTCTTGACTTAATTAAGAAAGTGATGGGGAAAATGTGACTAGTGCAGATTAAACTTAAAAGTGTGTCTTGGGTGAATATTCCAGCATGTAAACTATACGTCTAGTTTTTTTAAAAAAGTGTGCTGTGTCTCTAAGCCATTACAATGTGAACAGCACAAAAAATTGAGGAAATTTGGCCAATAATCAGAAACTGCTACCTGACTGAGCAGTCACTCACATCATCAACAGATGAGTGAAGTTCTGATATACATCTTTGACTTGTTTCATTTTCATCTTACTTGCTAACATAAAGAAAACATCAACCGACATTCACATTGGAACTACACTCATTCGTCAGCTGCAAGAATAGGTTGGCTATAAATACACAAGTTTGGCAAAAATCAGTGAGAGCATTCTAAGAGAATCAATCGGCTGTATGGATTTTACAATAAAAAGTATTATATATTTCATATATCGTATAGCTTATTTGTAAATTGTGTCACAATCTTTTACATCCGTAAATATGTGTGTGTGTGTGTGTGTGTATGTGTGTATTCCCTCCCCCAGGTTGGTTGATAAACATTTTGGCTGGATGTTTAATGTTGGCTGGTGCTTCATAAGATTTGTCCTATGCTTTCTAATTTTCTCACTTTAATGTTCTCTGCAGGGTGAGCCCCTCTTGTCTCACAGATGATCCAAAATCTCCCTCCAGGCAGAACTCACTGCTGAGCTGTGGGCATGAATATCCAGTGGCCAGCTGGATATTTCCCAGACACTGGGCCATGTGTCTCCCAGGCCAGTGCAGAGAAGGTGGGGCCTGGGAGCTCAGGAGGGGCATGATCTGGGCTGCCCCCCTCAGCAACAGGACCCTGGGGTACTGCCCAGGAGGACCATTGCATGGGGTTGGCTGTGTATGCGAGTGAGGTGTCAGAATTGGAGCCAGCTGATGGAGTGATGGATAGGGCATGGGGAGGAGGGTGGGGGACCTCAAACACTGTCTCGAGGGACAAGATGGGGGGAGGACGGGGAACTGCGTGTTGAGAACCTTGCGTTGGTGGTGTCTCAGGACATCCAAGCTGGAACCAGATCTGGAGGTTCTGGGGAGAGGTTGGGGTTGGAGATACATCTGGAGCCTCTGGGAACAGATTGTAATGAAAGTTGTGGATGTGTATGAGCTTGTCTGGGGCAGAGAAGGGAGTGATAAGTCTGGGTGCGCCTTGAGGTGAGCCAAAGGACCAAGCCACAAAGGGATGGGTGTGGCAGGTGTGGAGGTCACCTGGGTGAACGTCCCGAGGTGCCATGAGGGCTGAGCTGTCTGAGGCAGGCAAACTGGTTGGCAGGCTACTACCAAAACCCAGGGTCAAGGGTATGTGTGTGACCTAGGATGAGAACAGCTGGCTAAGACAAGGGGGGCCAGATTCCAGACACATTCTCAGGTCCAGGATGTGAACTATAAAACGTGGGATGTGAACTATAAAATGTGGGATGTGAAGAGAGGAGGGATGAGGCCCGCATCACAGGCATCTGTGATTGTGTGACAGCTGGTGTCGCCGGAGGAGCCAGGGAGAGGAGTTGAGGAAGGCTGCCGTCCAGGCAGGGGCTCTGAGGGGCAGTCAGTACTCCGGGAGCAGGGTGGGACCAGCCCCGGAGGGGTGCAAGGAGGGAGAGGTCTCGAAGGCGCAACCTAGGACTTGGCAAACAGGACGCTTCCAGTGACTGTCTGTGGAAGGAATGAGTGAATGAACAAGGGGCCGGCAAGTCTGAGGGCTGAATAGCCATCCCACAAGGGGGAGAATCACGAGGCAGAGACTGGGAGTTCCCAGGGGTGACTGGTCAGGGGTCAAATGCTGCAAAGGCCACAGGGAATGAAGCCTGCAAGGTGGCCGCTGTTCATTTGCTGGAGGAGCTCTGCTGAGTGGTGAGATACCCAGATTGCAGAGGCTCGGGAAAGAACGGGTGAGGAGACAAGAGGAGATCCTCTCGAAAAAGTCTGGTGAGAAAGCAAAGGAGACGCTGAGGCAGCAGCTGGACAGAAATCTACTAGAAGAAAGATTTTGACATGTGTGGATATTTATATGCCTGCCTTCCTTCCTCCTTCCCTCCCTCCATCTGACTTAAGCCTCCAATCTGAGGCCCCCAAGGTCTAAATTCCAGGTCTGGCACTTCCTAGTAGAGTAGCCTTGGGAAAATCCAAAGGACCACTTTAAGCTGAGCTCCTGCCATGACACAAATCCCATATCAAAACAGAATTCAATTTACACTAAGTTAAAATAAATTCAAGTCTGGAAAAAAGCTGCTGTAAAGAGAAAAACCTTGCCCTCCACATTCTCTGATGACCTAGGGGCCAAGGGAGCTGTGGATTCCAGTGACTGGTGCTGAGGCAGGGACCCTGAGCCCCCAGAGCCTGGTCAATGCTGCCATAATGTGCAGTGAGGAAAACCAGGACTCAATACTGTTCCATGTCCTTTTATTACAATTCTGTCCTAGTGTTCCAGAATGAATGGCTATTTAATACACAACCCGAAGCACTCCTAAAATTGATCTTAGCTTCCCATTTCTTTCTTATATTGAATCAAAGGGAAAAAAAAATCTTCAAAAAAAAAAAAATCACCAGGTTTAGTGCATCCCTGGAAGAGCACCTTTACTAAACAACAGGAAACAAAACGTGCCAGGAATCTGACCAAATACACAAAGCAGCAGGTGAGATTCCTGATAGGAAAGAATGACTCCCCATGGAACATAAATAGATTCCCTCAAAGTACATATATTTCACATGTGTGTACATACATATGTAATATATTAAAAGAGATTTGGTTTCTACCACGAGAAGTTACTCAGCAATAATAAATCAACATCTCACCTGAGACAGGGAAGTGGGGACACTGCAGCCACGTTGTAAACCGAGGCGCACCTCACTCCTGCACACGCCTCCCCTCTGTACGCTATGCACACTTGCTGGGTGGGCTTCTCTCTGCCCGGCCCCCCAGATCCAGTGTTTGTAGAAGAGTCAGGGAAGGCAGGTGGCCCTGTGGCCTTGGAGCCCACCCTGCAGAGCCCAGGAACTGGCTGCAGGGGGGAGGCAAACACCTGAGGCCACCACCGCCCGCCTGGAAGGCCACTTCGGCTCTGGGGTGAAGGGAAGCGCTTGGGACCCCAGCAACGGCACGGCAGCGCGCCTGGTTTTCAACAGCGAGCCTGCCTCTGGGGTCCACCCAAGGGCCTCCAGATCTTTGTAGTTTGGCCAGTGGGGGCTTCTCCTAGGATCAAATGGCTTTTGGGAGGGGAGTAGAGTTTCCAGAGCCACCAGGGCTCAGTCCTGTGAGTGTGTGTATGTGCGTGTGCACACGCCCATATACACACATGCTTCAGTGGAGGTCAGCAAGTTGCAAACGAGTGTTCTACAGGGGCGCGCTCAAACAGTGTCTGCTTTGGGGTCAGTTTGTCACTGCGTTCTGAGTGTCCCCATGCCAAAGTGGATTTGTTCAAAAGATACCAGTTGCTGGAGGCTACAGATACAGAAGACACGTTACACACCGGGGGGAGGGTGCAACCCTCTCAGGGCTTGGCACGGTGTTTTAGTAACAAAACAAACAGAAGAAATGCACGGGAACCCTTTCCTCATTGTAAAGCCCTTTCCTGGCACCACAGGCAGACGGGGAAAGGCCATCGTGATCAGCAGGTGCGTCAGTAGCTTTAAGGTTTAGGAGCTGCCGGTCCAGGAGCCAAGTCACACGCAGCCGTACTCATACCACACGGTCTGCTGGTCCCCAGCCGGCTCGGGGGATGCCGGCGTGCTCTTCGAGCTGCTCCCACGACTGAAGTCCTCGGAGGCCCGGCTGCCATGGGGAGCCAGGTCGGGAGACCTGCCCGGGCCCTTGGCAGGGAGGCCCTCACTGTGGCCCTGCCCCAGGACCCCGTCCCCCTCGGAGGGGCTGAACCCCGCCCGGACGGGGGCGATGGTGGCCGCCTCTCCCGAGTGCGGGGAGGCTTGGGGCTTAGTCCTGGCAGCCGGGGCTGCAGCAGGTGAGCAGTGCTGGAGCTGGGAGTTGCTGCCACTGCCACTGCCACCTCCAGCGGCGATGGCTGGGGACGTGGCAGACTGCTGCAGGGGAGCTGGCCTCTCCTCCTTCGGGGGAGCCAGAGAGAAGCGCCTCGTGTCCAGTGGCCGGCTTCGGGGGCCAGGGCCCTGACAGGAGCCACCAGCCTTTCCCACAAGTGGGGTCCGCTCCCGGGACAGGCTGTGGGAGCTGGGAGCTGTGGAGCTCTGCAGGCTGTGGCTGCCTGTGTCTCTGCCCCCCGAGGCCTCGGGACCCCCTGGCTCCTGTTTGCAGGCCTCTGGCCCGCTGGCCCGGAGGAGGTCGGCGGAGGCCAGGCTGAAGGCCCGGCTCAGGGATGCACTCCGGCCAGTGGGCGTGTGGGAAGCGGGGGGCATCGCGGCCTGCCGGAGTCTGCCCAGTGACAGGCTCTGGGGTGGCTGGGCCTGCCTCTGGGGGGCACCGGGCAGGGCCTCGGCCTCAGCGGGTCTGAAGTTCGGCTTCACGTACTGCCCGGGCTTCAGCGGCTTCCCCTCGGAGGTGGTGACGGGCATCTTGATGGTGGGGGCCACGAAGCTGGTGGGCATCTTGGCCCCTTCTTTCCTGGTAGGTGGACCTGGCTGGCCTACGATGGCCGGGAGATCGCTGGCCTTTCTGAAATAGTCACTTAGCAGGTCATCCCGGCAACTGGGAGCGTCCTACAGGAAAGAGAGGAAGAATTGAGTGAGGGCCAGAGGGGCCTTGGAGACCCCTCCTCCCACCCAGGATGTCCCCTGTGCCGCCCGCATGGCCAGGACTGAAGTTTCCCGCTCGGCCTGTTGAAGGTCTAACTTCCCCACCATACACACTGCTCTGGTCAGGGGTTGGGACAATACACGGATCATCAGGGAGAGGACCCAGACGCCACTCAGTAGCCTCCTAACTTTTTTCTTTCTTTTTTTTTTTTTGGCCGTGCTTTGTGGCACGTGGGATCTTAGTTCTCCGACCAGGGATCAAACCTGTGCCCCCTGCAGTGGAAGCGCGGACTCCTAACCACTGGACCGCCTGGGAATTCCTAAGTAGCCCCTTAACTTTACAAGTAAGAAAGCAGATCCAGAGAGGAAATGACTTCCCACAAGGCTCATCCACTTTATGGAAGGGTCAGGCCAACTGTTTCAACCTGGTTCCCATTTTTTCACCAAGCAGAGCAAGTGGCAGAAAGCTGACCGGCAGGACCGGACCTTCTTTGTCAGCGCACCAGGCTCAGACACACTGCAAGGGCTTTACTGTGGGCCACAGAGAGGAAGAGAAACAAGACCAGCTCCCCAAAAGCCAGAATCAACCACACTCAGTACCCTCACTGCCTCTCAGATGTTTCTCCTAATGTGAGAAGTAAGGGGAAAAGGAGGCACAAGGGGCAGGGGAAGGGCGGTGGGAACCAGAAAGGTCGACCGTCCAGGAGAAGAGGGAGGTGGCCCAGCCCTCTAGACTGTCCCCCTCAAGCGGCTGCCCCCTGCCACGGAGCTGCCACCTAGCTGGGCTTCCCCTGGCCAGGGAACTGGCGTCCTTTGCCACCATCGTGGGGACAGGAAGAGCCGCCAGAGGCCAAGCTTGATGGCTGTGTTCAGGTTCACTTCAGCCTTCTGCCAACACCTCACAGCCTAGAGCAGCCAAGCGGAGGTTTCTCCTGAGGCTGACGCTGCAAAAAGCGGAAGGGAAGTGAGTTCACATCAGCGGTGAGAGTCAGGGGCCGAGAGCTGCTGCAATGAGACCCCAGCCCGCTGTGACCTGTCAGGGGGGCATCAGTCTGCAGGACGGGTCAGCAGCTCAGGAACCACTTGCCAACAACTCCTGGCCCCTGACAACATCTGGATGCTCAACTTGACAGAGGTGCAATCTGTTGTTTCATGCTAGTTGGAAGCCTCGCTCTTGGTGTGTGTGTGCAGTAAGACCCTGGCTCATCAATATGGACAAGAACCATTTATCAAGTGCTTCCCACACGCCAGGTGCTGTGCCAGGAACCAGGGGTATAATCGCAAAAAACTTAGTTTAATTTTGAAAGCAACCCTTGTAAGGGTTGTTTAAGGTTGTATTAAAACAATATTTAATATGTAAGAAAACTGAGGTCATAGAGGATAGACATCTAGAGAGTGGCAGATTGGGGATTAGAACCCACGGCTGTCAGACTCTGCAGCTGTTTTCAGCACCTCCTGGTCCCTTTCTGCACACTTCTAACTTCTTTAACACCCACCTTCAGGGCCACCCAGGGAGCCCATCTTGTGACACCCCCTCCCCCCAGCATCATCAGTGCTTGGGAAAGGGGGGCATGGGTGGCTTCTCCAGGCCTGCTCAGAGGAGGGTAGGGGTGTCAGGTGGGGCTACGGGGGTGAGCACCTGGGCAGATGAGGCGAGGAGGGGGTGGCTCTCAGAGGGTGAGCGTCAGCTTCCAACAGGGACAGGTGAGCAGCAGAGAGTATCTGGATAGGTCTGAGCTGAGTGGGGAGGGGCCGTGCGCCTTGCTTAGGACCCACCCCCTGAGATCTGCCCAGAGAAAGGAAACTCACGGGGACCGGCACAGAATCGGAAAAGGACTGAGAAGAGGAGCCGTCCAGTTGCAGGCACCCCTGATTTCTGGACATTCTTGTTTATTCCATTAGATCAGTGCTTCTCAGTGTGTGATGCCTGGACCCACACTGACAGGGAGAGCGTCATCTGGGAACTTCATAGAGATGCAAAATCTCAGAAACTCTGGGATCCAGCTTGTGTTCTGCCAAGCAAGTCCGATGCACACTGAAGACCCACTGCATCAGACCGTAAACTTCTGGAGGGCAGGTTTTCTGTCTTTCCCACCTTGGGTTCTCCAGCTTCTAACACACAGTAAGTGCTTGATACATAGACAACCACAAGACCAAGCACCTAGCAAGTTGCGATAGAAATTTGCCCAGTAACTGGTTTGCTTTGTTCTTTTAGCGCAGGCACCATGCATACTGCCTAACACACGGTAGCTGCTCAGTAAATATCTCCCAAACAAATATTTTGTATTCTGTGTCACTGTGACCCATTAACGTGGGTCACAGAGTTTACTATATGGCTAGAGAAAGTTCGACTGTATTTGTTTAAGGGAAATGAGATAGAATCACTGAAGCATTAAACCTTGAACGGTCTCAATAGCAAGACAGTATATGTGTCATCTGTCGAATAACCCAATAGCTCGTGGGACTGAATTTAGACAGAGTATGTAAAAGACAGACATGCAGCTTCAGAAAAGCTAAATGGAGACGCTGGAAAGGTGACAGCGGAGGGAATCCTAATACAGGTGATGTTTGGGGGTTAGAGCTGCAGAACAGAGGTCAGCAAACCAGAGTTACGGGCCAGGTCCAGCTTGCTGCCCATTTTTGTATGGCCTGTGAGCTAAGAATAGTTTTTACATTTTTAAATGATTGAAAAAAAAATTTTTTTATAGAACAGTCTTTTGGGACATGTGAAAATTATATGAAATTCAAATGTCAATGTCCATAAGTAAAGTTTTACTGGAACATGGCCATGCCCACTCATTGACAGATGGTCTGTGGCTGCTTTCCCGCTAAAGCGGCAGAGTCGCGTAGTTGCAGCAGAGACCGTCTGGACTGGAAAGCCTAAAATATTTACTATCTGGCCCTTTATAGAAAAAACTTGTTGCTCTCTGCTGGTGAAGGCTCAGGGGAAGTGGGCATTCTGAGCTCTGCCACAAAACCTCGCGAGACGCTAACTCCGTGAGTGGGGTGCTGGTCACTCTTCTCTCGAGAAGCTCCCAGCGGGGGGCACACAGCATCCCTGCCCTCCATGCCGGCACCACGTTCTGCCCACTCCCTTCACAGATGGAGAAACAGCCTCCGAGGTCTGGGGCTGGCTGCTGGCACCCAGGGATCTGCTGGCTCGTGGGTTTGCTCCCCACCCAAGCAGCCCTGCACCTAGGCCACGCCACCCCCACCCCATCCCTTTCTGTGACTTTGCTGCCACGGTTTCTGCCTACTGTCCCAGTTTGGGGAGATAGCAAAGGAAGAGGGATTCGCTGTGTCCCTTTGAGCCCTGGACCACTCACGGAGGAAGGGGAGCCCCGGTTGCTCTCCTCCAGGAACTCCTCCAGGGTGACCATCTCACTGCTCGGGGAGGCTGAGCAGGGCCGTACCCCGCCATGGGGCTGGGCCGCGCCCCTCTTCCGGGCGCCCTCTTGGGGGAGAGGCCCGTTCCGGGGTGGGGGGTACTCATGGCGGCTGAGGGCAGTGCGCCCCGGGGTGCTGGCATCCCGCGGCAGAGTGGCTGTGTCCCTACTGGGGATCAGGTCTTCGCTGCTGAAGCTCTCGGACCTGCCGTGGAGCTGGTCGGAGGAACCTGGGGTCGGGGCGGGCGACACAGAGAACACACGTGAGTCCCCCTCTCTGTCTCCAGGGGGGGGCTCTGTGCTGCCCCCAGCTCACTTAAGACAGAGAGGACGCTGCCTGAGAACCCAGGGCGCACTTCTCCCAGCCTGGGATTTTGGATGTTAAGAACACTCTGGAATGCTTAGAATTCAGAACAAAGTAACTTGAGATAAAAGTGGAAAGCTTCTGAAGTTTCAATTGTTAGGATCTATACGGCACCAGACTCATTAGCTCTTGTCTGTTCATATAGTTAAAGGTTTACTTAGCACCTGCTATGTGCCAGGTGCTCTTTAGAGGCTGGTCATGTGGACTCTTGAGAAGTGAAAAGATTTGCATAAGGGTTTGTGGTCTTGGGACAGCAAACACATTCTTTTCAGATGTACAGGAAACATTCATTAAGACAGACCATATTCTGCACCATAAAATAAACTTTAAAAAACTTAAAAAGAATCAAAGCCATCCACTATGTTCTCTGACCACAGTGGAATGGAACTAGCGTCACTCTCTCCATTCTAAAGACGAAGTAACTCGGATTCAGAGGATGGGTGACTCTCCCAGGTGCCCGGAGCCTGTCAGAGGGGGTGAAGGGATTTGAACCCCAATCCATCCAAACTCCAGGCCTTCACTTGAAACCGCGTGATGTGGCCTAGGAATGCAAACGCAGAATGCATGGAGGATCTCGGGAACCGTATTTTTTAAATTACAAATATACTATAAGCCCAGAGTCAAAGATCCACGTACACTGCAAAGTGCCCAGAAGGAAAGGCCGGCTCACCTTTCAGGTTAAGAGGTGAGCTGTCGCTGGATGCATTTCTACTGCTCTCCAAGCTCCCCGGCCGGGATGCTGAAAGGAAACGCCAACATATAACCTAAAGGCCAATGGTAAACCATCTCATCTGAGGAAAACTATGGAACAAAGTAACTCTGTGCCAAAGTGAAGCTGAGCGCCCCCAGGAAGGACGGGCTTCGGGATCCTCTGCTCTCCCATGAGGACAGCTAACTTCCCTGAGTGCCAGGCGTGGCACCCAGTAGACCGTCCAGAAATGACAGCCGATGGTATTTTTTTTTTTTTTATTAGGTCTAGGGCTGTGGCTTAAAGCAATTTTGTTAACGAAGAAAATCTCATGCAGAACTGAAAAAGCAGACAAAAAAACCCGGCTGCTCTGGGTGAGCCAAGGGTTGGGGTGGGAATGCCCACCCCTATTACTGCACAGAGCTTTCTGGAACACGTGTGAAAATCTCCTGCCTAGACCATGACAGTGCAGCTCGGTGAGGGCGGGAGCCAGGAAACGGCAGTGTGTGCACACGTGTGCAAGGGAGTGTGTACCCGTGTGCAGGTGGCTTCAGCTCCCTGATCCCGGGAGTGGGAGCTGGGACCCTCAGCAGGAGAGCCAGCACTTGCTTTTCCCAGCTGTGTGCTGTCCTTCGGCTCACCCATGTCAAATTCACATCTGCCCCAAAGGGAAAACCTGACCTTTATGGTGACAAGTGCTGGAGGGAACCAGCCCTCCGGGCTGCTGTCTGTGCCTGAGCAGGTCTGTGGCGGTGGCTCTTGGATCCCAGGGTGAATAACCAGGTCCAGGGAGGGACCCCGCCCACACAGCACAGGGCAGGCTGGGTCTTCAAGGCCTGCAGGGTACCTCTCCGGGTCCCCTCCACCAGCAGCACTCAGCATCACGGCCCTCATCAGCCTGCCCTGTGTCAGTGTTTGCCCTGCTAGACCGTGAACCCCTGGGGGACGGGGACTGTGGTTCTGTCATCTCTGCATCCTCCCAGCACACAGCTGGCGTTGACCGCACTGAGAACTGGAGACGCACTATTCACAAGTCACCTCCCCTCCTGCCTGCAAGTTTGCTTTTGTTTTTCTGGGTCTTTAGGGCACCCAGTTCCCAAGTGCTGATGTGTTCTCTGCAAATAGAAGGCATCTGGAAAACACTTACTAGCAAACGGGGTTTGGGGCCGAGCCAAAAAATACATGGTTTTCGTGCATGGTATAAAAGCAGAACAAGTCCTCTCTTTGAGAAGGGAACATGTGAAATTAAAAAAAAGCACATCCCTCTTTAAAAAGGAAATAAGTTTCACTAAAAGAAAATCGTGATACAAATCAATGGGACCCCAAAGCACTTTTGTTTATCTAAGCATTGCATCAAAAACCCCTTTCCCTTCTTTTTCCCGATAAGAGAAGCTCAAGGAATCAGAATACTTAGGAAGAAAACCCTTTTGGTCAGCTGACAACCATAAATTGGGCTACTCAGGTTTACCAAACGTTGCAGGAGATCCCTGCTGTTGTGTTACCCACCACTCAATGTAAAGACATAAGGGCGCCCTGTGTCAAACTGTTTCACCACAGAGCCTGTCTTTACTCATGTCAATTGGAAACGTCTGTATTTGTATCATAATACTTTTAAGACAATGGATAGGGTAGAGATAACATTTATTGTCGATCAGAAATAAACTGAATTCAATGTAAACTTTGAGTTTTTTTTTTTAAAGAATTACCTTCCAACGCTTCTATGACTATTTTTTGCAAAAATTTAAAAAAAACCCAAAGCTGTTTATAATTTTTGAGAAGGTTGGTATAATTCCTGGTTTCCCTTCTGCCTAAATTTACAATATGCCTGAATCAAACGGCAAGTGCTTCTAACAATTTCTAAGACTAACTATAACTTGGAGCCACTCTGGGCAACTAAAATCCAAGTGAGGACAGTGACAGATCTTCCTGAAATCAACGTTCCCTGTGTGGGTCAGCAGAACTTCCTGGCAAACACGAGGGGTGCTTTAAAGCAAAAGGAATTAAAGTCTCCAGAAGTGGGATGCTTGATAAGTAGTGACTTCCCTGTCACTGGAGGTATGTAAGTAGAAGTCACATCCTCAGGCCCTGAGGAGGGCAAGGAAGGAGACTGGAGGAACTGTGGGCCCCCCATTCCCACTTCATACAACAACTTCACTTTCACCTGTTTTGTGTGTTGGACTTCCATACAGGACTTAGCTTAAAGGAAAAGCACTGTTGATAAGAACAAGACTGAGAACCCAGGCGGAAGGGGACATCGCACTGACCACTCACCGTACTGCCTGTGGGGAGCGAACTCGAGCTCCAGGGATGGTTCGCAGAGGCTGTCATCAGAATTATAGCCTGTGGTAAAAATAAGGTGATGATACAGGGGTCCCGGAACATCCACAGGGAAACACGGGGTCCTGTGCCGGACGGCCACCTCTGACTGGCACCTGAGCCACGGCAGCGTCCAGCCCTTGGAGGCGAGGGAGGGAAGCGTGGACGTGCCTCTTCCATCCCTCCCCCTACGCCTCCTGCTGGCACAGCCCTCACTCCCGACTCCTGTTAGATTTAACTTCAAATCCCATTTCCGCCTGTGCAGTGACAGGGACTTGAAGACTAAAGCAGTGATCTGGCCAAAGGATTACACAGCAAAAGGAGGTGAGTATTTAGGGCCCTGGGGAGCGCCTCCCAGCCTCCAAGGCCAGGCTGTGCCAGCAGTTCTGGTCTGGAGACCACCCTTGTCTTCAGGAGGCGGGAGGAAGGCAGAGGAAAGAATCCAGCACCTAAGGGGAGAGGCTGACTCCTTGGAAACAGCCCTGGCGCAGCAGCTCCTCACCCGAAATAGACCTGGAAGCACAGGCCACCCGGCAACTGCCCTTTCCGAGAGGGACTCAGATGCCCTCTGCCTCAAGCCTGCTCACTTCTCTCTGACAGTAGACCCTGGGTCCCACCAAATGGCAAGAGGGTATCCCCCCTGCCCCCAATTCCTATTATAAAAGTTCTGGCAGTGAGATACACCCAAAGTTAGGTATGATTTACACACTACTATATATAAAATAGGTAACTAATAAGGACCTACTGTATAGCACAGGGAACTCTTCTCAATACTCTGTAATGACCTATATGGGAAAAAAAATCTAAAAAAGAGTGGATACATGTATAACTGATTCACTTTGCTGTAGAGCAGAAAGGAATACAACATTGTAAATCAACTCTACTCCAATAAAAATTTTTTTTAAAAAAGTTAGGTATGATCTAATTGCTTCCTTTGCAGGTTTTGTCTCCTGGAGATGAGGGCAGGACAACTCCTTTTTTTAACTCATTGAAGGCAGGAGAAGCCTACATTTTGAATTCTCCCCTAATGCCCAACTCAAAGTAGTGGCTTAATGAAAACTTGCTGCCTTGATTACTACAGTATAACATGGCTAGTGATATGTAGGTTATTGGTCGTTAAACCTGGCTAATATCAGGATTTTCTGGAAAACTTTTAAAAAATATGGCATCTTACTTAGGAATAGCATATCTGTATTTGTCCTTTGACCCAGCAATTCTACTTCTAGGGATAAACTCTGGGGACTGGTTGGTTGAATGAACCACCATTTTAATTATTATGTGCCTCTTAAAAAGAACGAGGAAGGTCTCCATGACATATGGCTAAATGAAAAAAAATATCAAGGTGCATTATTTTGTTTATTTTTGCAAAAAAGAAACACTGGAAGTATAAACAAGGAACCAAAAAACAAGGTTATCCATAGGGTGATTTTGGAATGGAATGGAGGGGAAAGGGAGAGATGTGAGACTTAGAAATCTAAGCATGCCTTCCTACATAATTTAGCTTTAAATTACATAAATATTTTATGTATTAAAAAACAGGATTAATTTAAAAAGAAAAAATTCTAACACTGAAAACAGAAACAAATGAACCTTACTGCATATCAAACTGCTAACATAATCACCTAGAGAAAAAAATTCCAGTGAATTTTGAATATAAAACTCTGTGCATCCTTAGTGAGATATAATCTCAGAACTAAAAGAACTACAAGAAAACAAACATCACTTAGTAATTTTATTGTTAGTAATATAATTTTTTTACCATTACTGCGTATTTTCAGGAAAAATAAGTAGATGTTTCAAGAGACAAGACTTCTGTGTAAGAAAAGGACACACGCATATGCAATGAAAGAAAAAAATCCCTGTAATGTTAAATTGGAATTGGAAATATTGATATGAACTCATAATATCTATGTGTCCTTTCTTTACTGAAAGGGTCTAAAAGTAATGACAACTCTGTAGTGTCCAGATCTTGATTATTAAATTCTGCTCTAAAAGGAACTAGATTTACTTAAAGAAATGCTGATTCTAAGGGCGGGGGGGGGGGTGTCCATTTTGAAGATGGTTACATGCCCACTGGCGATGAGTACCCAGAGTGTGAGGACTGCGCTGCCAGGGAATCGCCGTGGGCAGGGCTGGGGTTGCAGCGTTGATGGACCCTCATGCATGCTCTGCAGACGTGTGACTGGCCAGTGATGTTTCCAGGCTTGGGCTCTGGTTCAGGGATGGGGTCCAGCCTGAGACAGCCCAGGGTTAGCCTGGAGGGCTGGACCTTGAGCCACACAGAGCACTGGAACACTCAGCGGAGATGGTGTTCCCAGCTCTTTCCCAAGACCAGGCAGGGCCTCTGTACCCCAGAGCCCAGGAAACCAGGGGAGACTGATGACTGTGGACAACAGACACCCTTGCCACGCCGGGCTCAGAGCATGCCTGTTCCAGACAGCACACAGCACGGTTCCACTGACATCCAACAGCAAGTGACTGCGCCTGCAGAGTCTGGCCAGCAGTGGGGAGAGACTGCCCAGGTGCCCTGTGCTCACCCAACTCACCTTCTCCCCAGGGGGGCTTCCTACTTGTAAGCAACTGGGACGAGGGCAGGGACCCTGTCTGTCTTTGCTTTGCTTGTCAAACCAAGGTTGTGCAAGTCCCTGGTTTCAAGAGCCGAGTGGGTGGTATTATAATGAAAAATAACCACCACTTCTTGTTCTCCAATTTCTAACACCCCAGAGGCAATCACTTTCCGTTCTTTCAGCTGTTTCTTTGGATAGTTTCATATCGCTACATTATCAGCAGAATGTCATTTTTGGTTTTAAGCTTTATCTTTTCCTCTCTGTTGGCATATTTTAAATTTCCCAGTGCTTGCTCCACCCACCCCTGACTGCTCTTTTGGTAGCATCCCATTCTTGTTTCATGGGTGCAACAGCTTGGCTCATCTCTGACTATATTAATGATGGGCATCGTAAAGCTTTCATCTCCGTGCTTCTGTTTACTCTGTTGCCTCTCACACTGGTTTTGGTCTCTGGTACTGGAGGCTCTCCTCAGGTGTCCGTGGGCTTCACCTGGCCAGATCTGACGGGGACATTCAACTGGGAATTTCTTAAGCTGATCAGGTGACTGGAAGAATGTTTTAATCTCACATCTAAAGATGTGAACACACATGGCTACTGGCAACCTGGGAGACCTTCAGTTTGTAAAGCCTTCCCTGCAACCTCCTTGTTTTTCATTTGGGAAACTTGCCTTCCACTTTACTAACCGACCTCCAGTTCAGAGACCCTCTTGTAGAGAATAAACCTCCAGACTTCTACCAAGTTGGGCTGAGGGAGGCTGCCTGCTTTTAGCCCAAACTTGGACCTCCCTTCTGGAGCTGCTTGGTGCCACCAAGTCCTGCACGGTGGTGGTGAGGGTGGGTCCCGGGGCTTTCCCACCAGTGGCTTGGGATCAGGCCTCTAGACGGTGAAGCTGTCTGTCCAGAGTCACCCACCCAGCTGGCAGGCAGGGCTGAGGCCTGAACCCGTGTCCGTGTGATGCCAGAGCCAGCCCGCAGCTTACCCACTCTGCTCACCACCTCTCAGCCTGAGACCCCTCCCGGCCCTGAGAGCCTGGGGTCTTTAGGAAGGAACCTGAGCCCCACATGCTCAGCCCTCTTGTTTCTGAACAAGGTGAGGGGCCCACGACTCACCTTTGGTGCGGCCTGGGTGCCGCGAGATGGGGGTAGAGCTGGAAGGGGTTGTAGTGATGGCTGAGGACGAACAGGGCCGGGGGCCCAGCTCCACGGGCCAGGTCTTCATGGCTGGGTCAGCAGAGGCATCCTTGCGGTCAAGGCTGTCTCTGTGCGGGGACCCTTGCTTTGGCTTTAGGTCCCCGGGACCTGGGGCAGAGAAGGACACTGAGAAACGGGGCTGCAGAATCCTGTGCTCAGGCTGGGCTACCACACGGAGGCCTAGAAGCAGGGGTGGCAGGGCACACGGACCACAGGTACAAAAGCTGAGCTGCCCACCTCCCGGGCTGTGGTTTAAACAGGAGGGCCCTGGCTACAGGACTGTGTCGGAGGGCCCACCTCCAATGATGGGCCAAACTGTCAGCCCTGAAATTTTGGCTGGGAGGAAATAAAGGAAAAACTCAAGAGGACAAACAAAATGTTGGTAAAAGTCCAACATATTAACTACAGAGCACACCTGCTGCATAGCACTGTATATGACTCAAATCCCTGATTTAAAAAGATCCTGGCCGATGTCTGCTCAGGATCACTCGGCTCTGAGGCCGAGGCCCTGAAGGTCCAGGATGTGCAGCCTGCCAACTGGCTTCACTTATAATCTGCGAAAAAAATTCACCGTCACCTTAACAATAGGGTAAGAAGTCTTTAATCTCCGTATGGTCAGACTGACTACAAGAAGAATTTTTACCTTGTATCTTATGCTTTTCTGCAGTCTCTAAATTTTCTACCATGAAGACATACTCTTGTCAAAGTTAAATAAAATCCTATAGAAAAACATTAAAAAAAAAAACCTCCAACTATCTAGTAATAAGAAAGGGGATGGGCTCTCCAAATATGAGACAAAACTTCATGCAGTTGGAGTTCCTATTAGCATGAAGACAGGGCTGTTTTGCATAATGCCTCACTCTAGGCAGACCCAAGGCTGCAGACACAGAGCCACGACCATTGTCAGGATCTCGGCCCCTCTCCAGCCTCTTTCACGGACCTGACCCTGTCTGCCCCTTCGCCACTCCAAGTCTGGACTCACTGTGAAGTTTTAAGCGCCTAAATCTTATGACTTGAAATCAACGTAAAATTTGGATTTTGAAAGGTAACCTTGATGAGAAGCAAGACTCAAGTCTGGTGGGATGGATGGGACAGACATCCAACAGGTGAGGTTAAAATGAGGAGCAGAGGGGAGGCGGAGATGACCACACAGTTAGCACGAACAGCAGAGAAACAGCACCATTCCAGCAGCATGCTCGGAGGACAGGCCTGGAAGGCCAGGACCACAGCAGCCCAGGGTTCCCAAGGCAGGGCGCGTGAGATGAAGTCATTGCCACATCAGCCGACTTCAGCATTTTAATATGTATGTATTTATTTTTTATAGTTACTTTATTTTTATGGTACTGGTTTTCCATTTACAGTACAGGTAATAATCTTTCCTTTTAGGATAAATTTAAGTGGAAACGGTGAGTCAATTCAACGGAAAATATGTAAGTAACCACATAGGTGATGTAAAGATGTAGCCAAAATCATGAAGATGGTACAACAATGACTGCAGACAGAAAAAACAGCAGTAGCTAAAGGCCTCTATCGACCAGCCTTTCCCCCGCTCTGGGTGTGACTGGCGTGCTGATGTTCTTTCTGTCCACTGCTGCTTTCACTTCAGCATCCAAGATGTCAGAGAACGACAGTACAGTCATAAAACTTCATTCTGGACTGAACTCTGGCTGGGCAACATCGATGCAATTATTCAAAACGCTTGAATGGAGCACAATAAATCCTTCAAAACATAGAGCACCTCTAAAAAGGACCTTACTGGCAAAAGCCAACAATTCAGGGCTCTGACAAAGAAAGAGGAGAAAAGGGCAGCGGTTTTAAATTTAGATGCTTAAAGGTAAGTCTTAAAAAAACTCACTTGACAGAGGCTGTATATTTTAGGAAGCATAGCGACAACAGACCAGCTCTGCTTTACACGCGGGCGTGACGAAAGCCTGCAGGTGCGAGAGAAGGGGGGCAGCACACGGCCCCTGGACTTACTCAGCACGGACATCCTGGCCCAGGGACCTGTGCACAGATGTCCCGAGGCTCCCCTACAGCTGTGCTGTACTGGAGAAACGGTCCAGAGGGTGTGGCAACTCATCTTCTCTTTTGAAATCAGAATCCACGCTGGCTACTTTAAGTTTGGCTTGGAACTGGGGTCAGGAGGAGGGGTCCGCTATAGGTCATCTGGCCTTTAGGTACTGTTTTTTTTTGTTTGTTTGTTTTCATTTGTTTGAATTTCAGAAATGAAGGAGGATACACGATGAAGACACATGGTAAAGGAAAAGGATTAGAAATCTCCAATCTCTGAAAAAGGGAGAGGCTCATTAGGAGAGGATGGGATGTCAGAGGAAGACCAGAACCGCAGGTGTTTAGAGAGAGCCGGGTGGGCCATTGGAGACTTGTCTTTGTCCTTGCTTTTGCTTCTCAAAAAGGGACTCTTTTTGCGCTGAGTTGCTAAATTGTTATCCCCAGGATAACCCGAGAGGAAGGAAAAAAAAAAAAACACAACAAATAAATGAAATGAATAATAACAAATGACTCTAAATTAGCTCAACGTACTTAGGAAATCAGAATCCTGTCCAGCCCAGGAAAGACGGAAACAATAGCCACGACAACACCAGAATCAGGACTCAGTGAATCACTTATGCTCTGCCTCAATTTAATTAATTTAGCGGCATCTTAGTGCCAACACTTTACTTACTCAGCACGTGAAGAGAATTACATATTGCTCAAGGAGCTGAAGGGCTTAGACAATTTTTCAATCTCAAAGGGTTAAATTATTAAATAAGAATGTTTATTAATGTAGGACCCGGCTTCTCTTACTCATCCATTTTAATGACTGACTCCCTGACAATTTGGCTCACATGCTACACAGTACATTTCTGGCCTGCTGTAATGAAATAGTCTACCTGAAGTATTCACTAATAATTCTTGTATATCTGAAATAACCTCTTTTGGCAGGATGAGTTTAAAAATAAGGAAAGTACCTCTTTTTCATACCCCAAAGCCCTCAACACCAAGAATTATTATATGCTTTTAGATCTCCTATGCATCTTCTAATTCATGACCTTTAAATCACAGAGTCTTATCAGAGCAGACAACTGGTCTAACTTTTTGAACATGTCATACAGAAACAACCAGTATATCCAATTTCTGATTTAGAATTAAATTTGGTACCAGAACCTCCATTATTTCTTTCTCTATAGCACCACCTGGTGGCCAATGCTCACACCACAGGATAAGGGACCGACTTTATGTGATGCTGGGGCCCATGGCTCTGCTGGGGCCCCTGGTTAGGCAGCATGTTGGTTCAGCTTTAACTGCAGGCAGTGCACCTGTTGGTGAAGAGTTCAGGCTCCAGAGTTGACAGACCTGTGTTCGAATCCAAGTTCTGCCACTTACTATATCAGCAAGTGTTTCACCTTGTCAAGCCTCACTTTCTAAGCTCTGAAAAGGGGATGATTAATCATGCCTACCTCACGGGGTAGTTAGGACTAAACCCAAGGCAGATAAAGTAAATTAGCTGACAAGGTACTGAGCCCAAAGAAAGCACCCAATGCATGGCTACCGTTATTGATAATCATCACTGACTTGCTCATTCATGGATGGGAACAAGCATTTTTTTCCTCTGAAAGTTTCCCTGACTCAATTAGGCTGGTTATAGTTAATTAAGTCAACTTTAATACAAATTGAGGTGATAAATGTCAAAACATTTAAATAGTCAAAATGAAAACCTGGGGCCACAGATCCCCTCTAGATAAAAACCAATGTTAAGCTTCATTATCATTTACCTGCACAAGAACCTTTTACCTAATCTGACCTCCTGTAAAGAACGGGAGTGCAAGCATTAGCCCCCAAACAATGTGTGCGTGAATGCATTTTCTTTTGTGCATTTGAAAGTGACACAGCAGTACCTGAAGTGGTGAATGTGGCCTCCTGAAAGGCTTGTGCACATGTCACACTCAGAAGGTGGCTTGTCACAGGCCCTTAGTGCTATGTCAGCCACCACCCCTGAGAGTGTGTGGGTCTCAGGCATAGGACTGATCTTCAGAGAGTCCTGGTGTCTTTCATAAAAATTTAAATTATTCAGGCTGCAGTTTTGGCATAAATAATCCATGAAGTGATATTTAAAAGTAAATTTGGAAATTTAACCTTGTTTGAAGTAACTGCTGTGTTTAATCGATTCTAAGATGCACATCCCCACCCCCCCATCTTAACATCACTGAAATCAGGATGCTGCTTCCACAGTGTCTTATAGTCACCACTGGGGCCAGATGGAACTGTGACAGAATTGTCACTGCTGTGACCAATATATTTTACTCATATTTTCCTTTTATGTGTGTACACAAAAATCTGTCTAATTAAGTCTTTTAGAAGAGCTCTTCAACAAGAGTATAATAAAAATTCTAAGTGGTAAAGCATTGCATCATTGGACTGCCAGTGGTATATAAAGTAATTGGGCAGTTTATAACTGATAGCCTCTTAGTTTGACGGAATAAAGCACATTCAACTAGAAATCCATTTCAGAACCCCCGGCAAACTCCAAATGACAGCCCTCATGGAAAGGTAAGCCGGGCCCCCTGGCTGGTAAGACTGAAGACCAGGTCAGGCTGGAGAAGAAAACCTGACTGCCTATTTAAGTGTTAAAAAGACTGGAGTCACACGTGGACTTGCAAAAGATCGCACATATGCACATTGCCTGTTAAATGCGCAGGAGATCTCCCTACAGAAATAGTCTACTCTAAATCTCTGACACGTACAAGGAAACCCCCAAACATACGCTACTGAGCTTGCCTCTGGTGCCTGCGTGGTTACCAGCTTTGGTTTGAGTCGCTCCCACCATCTACAGGATTAGCGATGCTTCTCGCTCGACATGGGTTTGTATTTTCTTGGTTATTAACACACATACGGAGGCAGATGTGCGTGTACGCAGCACACCCCCGTCACGCTCTTACACACACGTGTGCACATCCACACGCCATCTCCCTCTACCCGGTCCAATGAGAGGGTCCCTTAGACCACCCCCTGCAGCCAGGTCAGCCCGCCTACCTTTTCCCAGGGTCCCGTTGTGGATGTCACGCTCTTCTGCACAGCTTGAGCCCAACGGGGTGGCCTCGGGGTTCTCCGGCTGGGATCTGAGCGGCTGAGAAGCGGGTGGCGAGGTTGGGTCCGGGGACTCCAGGTGCCGGGGAGGACTGTCTGTAGTTGACTTCAATCGTTCTCTGGAACCCTCTTTCTTTGGTTTGATGAGTTTGACTAAAGCTTTGGCTCCAATCCAGTGGTTTTTCCTAGTTAGGAGTAGATTTTTAGGACACAATCAACCCTCACTGCCCCCTCCAGCAGGTTACTGGGTGCCCTAATGTGGGCTGGGATTCCCATCACCAGCCTGGGAAGCTGGCCAGTAACCACCACCATGACCACTGTATTTGGGGCTCAGGAGGTAGAACAGAATTCTCGGTCACGCATGCGCTCGGGGATAGTTAGATGCATGTATCGGGTCAGAAATTCACACCAGTCTCTTGGGAAAACAGAACGTCAAGTACGCCCGTTAACTCTTGATTATCTCTGGGAAATAAAGGAAGTAGTGCTCTGCTAATGTGATCTATTAGATGGCAATTTTTCTGCCAAAATGCCCTTTTCAGTGACACACTCCTCCTCATCCTCTGCTAAAGTTCACAGTAAGAGTAATAAGCTGGCATTCCTTGACCACTCCCGGCACCGAGGAATCCGGGCGAGGTGGCAGAGGGCAGGGAAGAGTGTGCCGTGTGAATTAAAAACAGGGAATTCAATGAGTAAGCGATGAAGCTGTAGCTAACGGGAAATGGAGGCTCCTGGTGTTACAGAAAGAGAACCACACCCGAGTCCCAGTCCTGCTCTGAACTGAACTGCACTGTGTTTACACAAATCACTCCGCTTCCTCGTCTGGGCCTCAACTTCTCCATCTGTCAAAGAGAAGGCTGAGACTGAGGTTCTGAAATTCTGTGGTTGTGTGATTTCAACACAGAGGCCTTGAAGGATGCACAGTGATTCTGCCTTTGAGGCTGGGCCGGGACAGGACCACGTGCAGGGCCGACTCCTGGGGGAAGCGGTGCTGGACAAGGCTGGCAGTCTTGGGGGATGGAGCCAGCCCTGCAACCCACTGCCCTCTGGAGAAGGGGACATGTCTGTGAAGCCGCCCTGGGGTTCAGTGAATCCAGAGGAATCTGTATAAGGGCCAAAAGGTGCCCCTGTTTGAAGACTGTGAGTGCTGGGCCTGGTGTCCTATCCAAGGTTCCTTCCCTAAACAGAAACATGGTTTTCTACACCCCGTTAAATCCTGAGAAGAAGCCGACAAGGCAACCCTTCCATCCCGCTTTAATGGCTCCCAAACCACTGACTCTCTGCCCCCTTAGAAGGGCTGCGGCTCAATTAAGCCTGTGTCTCGTCAGGGTCAGCTGGCATTTGCCACCCCTCACAGGACAAGCACGAGGATGGGGCTGAAAGAAATTCTAAAATCTTTCTGACGTGGGAGGGATATGCACACGGGTGATCTGTCACTGTGGAAGACACAGGCCCTACAAAAAGTTTCACCCTGAGCGTGAACAAGGAAGGTTTTCTGTTCTGTGTTCAAGTCCCTGAAGCTTAAATCAACTCACTTCTTTGGAGCAGGATCATAGAACTTGTACTGATCCATGATTTTTTCTTCCAGTTTTTCCTTATGTCTTCGTAAGGCATTTAACTTGTCTCTGTGGAGAGAGGGAAAAGACAATAAAACAAAGGAACTTACTCACCAGTGCGGCCTGGGACCTGGCCCAGTGGACATCGCAGCGCTCATGACCATCAGGGTCGCTGAGTTGGGAATACGCGAATGGAAGCATCTGACATAGGTCCAGAAGCCCTAACGCCTTGAAGAGGCCTGCTGAAGCACCCAGGATCTAGCTGTGAGTGAACTCAAGGGAGCAAACCCATAACCGTCTGACGACCCAAGCTCGGAAGCAAGGATTCTCTGGCCAGGTCATTCAGGATGTGGGACACCCCAGGGTCAGACTCGAGGCCAGCTCCTGGGCGTGCACATCAACAATCCCTTGGTGGTGGGAGAGGTCTGCCCTCAGGGAGTTGGGTGGGCATCAAGGTTGAAAAAGTCATTTCAGCAAATTCAGACCTCTGACCTGGACCCATTCCAATGCTGGGTTTCTGATAAAACTTCCGTGGGAACAAACTCAAAAGATTTTAGGGTCCAGAGAGAAGATAAGGAGCAAAGCGGGCCTGGAAGAACCAGAGGGGGCGGTGGGGACTGAGGCACAACTGGGCCACCCCAGCAGATCGCTGCCTGGGGTGGCACGTAGACCTGCCCATCTTTCAGAGCAGCCAGAAACTCAGACTGCGAAGCAAAATCTCCTGACTTGTAAATGCTGGAAACCAGTCTGTATTTTCAAAAACACAGAAAAGACCAAAGAGATACCTCTTGAACCTTGGGCTGCCAGAGGGCACCTCTGCTTCCCGGGAGGGAAGTTCTGGCTTCCCTGATACGAAGGGTGAGCTTCTGTTTTATCTCAGGGAGTCAGGCAGGTGAACTCCACACAACACTGCCCACAGGGCCACCAACTCCTGTCCCCTCCAGCCTCTCACCACCTGCGCTGCCTTTACAGCTCGGACCCTTGGCTTCCTCACTGGAAAATGAGGCCTCTGGGCCAGAGGCAACTTTCTGCTCAGGCTTCTTTCTGTCAAGAAGCTGCCAAGGTTCCACCCAAACTGGGGACTTTCCCAGGAGCTCCCCACGAAGCGGGCGCATCACGAAAAGTGGCAGCTTTGCGAATCACTGGGCCCCGACCCCCAAGCCCCAACCCCTCGCTGCTCCCAGCCTCCTGGACTCGACGTCTGTGGTCTGTTATTCTGTCCTCACGGCCGTGCTGCCCTGCCCTAAGCTCGGAGTGCTTGCGCGGCTGGGTTCGCCCCGGAGATGCACACGAACTCAGAGAACAGGTCCCGTGCCCCTCTCGGCCCCCAGCACAGTGCCCCGCTCGGCGCGGCCTCCGGGAAGCCTGCCAACCCCTGGCCCTCTGCAGACGCTCCCTAACGCAGGACTGTCATCCAATCATCCCCCTGGGGTCCAGGCGCCTACTCCTCTACTTAGCACCTGCCCAGTGTCTGCTGGCAACTATTATCAGCTGGATGACAGAGGGCCAACTTCAGGCAACGGTCATTTCTATCCCCAAATTACAGTGCGGCTTTCAAGGTAAACCAACTCCTGGTAGGTGGCGAGCCACCTCTGGCCACGTCCCTCTGCAGCCTGTCTCCTCTTGCCTTCCCCACGCCAGCCAGCCATTCCCACCCGCGAGCAAGGACAGTTCCACCACACGGCACAGCGGTGGAAACCCCCTGGATCCACGGATGCATCCTGGGTTGTTTCACTTCCAAACCACAAGGTTCTCAGTGCCAGGCTCTTCCTCTTGACCTCACCTCCGGCAGCTTCCTAGGCCCTGCGAGACCAGCACCCTTTAAACACTTCCCAGTGGATCCCGACCCGTCGGCCAGGCACGGGAGCCTCCTCCGCTGAGGCTCCCGCACGTTCCCTGCACCCAGACCCCTGCCGTGCTCCGCCTTCACGTCCCCCCATCTGCCCTGCCTTCGCCCCATCCTGTGTCAGCAGCAGAAGCCCAACTCTTCTTTCCACTTCTCCGTGAAGCTCCTCAACCTCTGTCTGGTATGCCCACATCTCATCACCCCCACTAGTCCCCTGGTTACCAGCGCAGGGGCCACAGCAAAGCCCACATAAATGAACACCGTGGCACACAGGTAACCCACCGCTCCAGACGATCAGGGAACACAGCCACAGGCGACAGAAAGGGATTGGGTATGGCACCTGTGCTCAGCCTCCGCTGTGCATTCTCTCCCTGAGATACCTCTCTTGCTGGCACGGCTGTATTTTTAGACGTGCACCTAATTCCAAAAGAAGACTAAGAAGCTTCTGGCGGTGGGCAGTGCCTTTAAAAAGCAAATGAAAGCCAACCACCACCACTTGCAGAGACCCAGAAACACTCCAGGAAAAGAGAGAGAAGGACAGGCTGTTAAGAATAGGCTCCGGCGCTGTTCTCGCCCAGAACGGGGCAGGTCTTGGCCAGAGCAGCCAGGACCCCCGTGTCGCCAGGCGTCCCCCACCCGGGCCCCTTACATGTACTGTTTCTGCTCCTCGTGGTACTGTTCCTTGTTCTCCAAGTTCTGTTCTAGAAGCATTTGGTTCTGCTGGCTCAACAGCTGGATCTGGCTCAAGAGGTGATGGTTTTCTTCCTCCAAGTTCCCCTTGAGGCGGGAGAGCAGCTAAAACACAGACCAACGATGTCTTAAATACCGTGCGACCCCGTGAGTCTGCTGCTGGGAATCTAGCTTCCCAAAGAAGGAAAAGGCCACGTGCGCCCAGAGGTCCATCTCAGTACTATCTGTGCTCGCCACAACTCGAAAGGCCCCAAACGGCCGCTTCCCTTGGCAGCTACGCTGTCCAATCTGACAGCCGCGGGCAACGCGTGGCCGCTGAGCATTTAAAACGCAGCTAGCCCGCGAGGAGGTGTGCCACAAGGGCGAATACAGCAGATCCTAAAGACTTCACTAAAAAAAAAAAAAAAGGATGTGAAAGATCTCATTAATGAATTTTTTGTGGTTACATGTGGAAATGACATCTTAGATATACTGGCTGAACAAAATATATTACTTAGAATTAATCCCACCTGTTTCCTTTCACTTCTTTAATGTGGCTACTAGAAAATTTTAAATTATATCTGGCGGCTACATTATTATTTCTAGTGGCCAGCTCTGTCCTAGACGAGGGTCGGCACACTTCTCCTGTAAAGAGCCAGGTAGCAAATATTTTAGGCTTTCCAGGCCAGACGGTGGTCTCTGTTGCAGCCACTCAACTCTGCTGTTACAGCAGGAAAGCAGCCAGAGACGATACGTAAATGCACAGGTGTGACCGTGTTCCAATAAAACTTGACTTATGGACACTGACATTTAAGTGTTATACCATTTGCACTTGCCACAAAACATTTTTTTTCATTTTCTCAACCATTATAAAATGTAAAGGTCATTCTTAGTTCACGGCCGTATGGAACCAGGTTTGGGGGCTGGATTTTAGTTTTGGGCTGAGGATGGCCAACTCTTGCTCTAGAATACATTTATCGTGGTTGGTGTAGCAGGAAAACGACAAGCTTTGGCTTCAGAAAGACTGGGTGGCAATCTCCTACTGCAGGCCCTGGCCTGAGGTCCCCTGGGAAATCCTAAAGCATCGCCCTGTGAGGCACAGCCTGTGGTGACGGGGCTCCCTCAGCCACTGTCTGCCTGTGTCCTGGCCCCCGCCTCCTCCACAGGCCCCAGACGCAGCCCAGAGGGGCCTTTGGGCGTCTCAGAACCCTGGCCTCTGCTTCCTCATCTGTGACGCCCCGCAGGGCTACCGTGAGCTCAAAGGAAAAGGCTCCTCAGAGTGTTTTTCAACAAACAAAGGGCAAGAGGAGCTGTGTCTGGGGTCCTGGCTGTCCTGGAGCTGGGACAGGACCCAGCTGCTCTTCCCTGTGCCATCCACTTTGCCTGTCTTACTTGTCCCGGGGTCTGCTTACAATTTCATCTGAGAGGGGTCTGCTGCTTAAGAAGGTACTTTCCAACCTAGCGTACCAGAAGGCAGAGCTCTGCCCCTTTGGCAACCAGGGGATTTGTGTGCAAGCTCCATCCCGACTACCCCGGGATCAGGAGCCAGTCAGACAAACCCAAGCACGGAAAAAAAATCTGTGACATTTCTCTACAACAGTGCAGCTGCTACATGCAAAGAAATGGAAAAACCGTGTGGACACAGCCAAGAGGACAGAAATAAAACAGTACCCGGCTGTTTCCGTGCGCCTGCTCTGACCCTTTGCAAAAAGCAAAGGTCGGATGCAGAGGTGTTTTCTAACGCATCCCTACCAGTCGTGGTCCCCCTTTCAAACGCCTCTGGTCTCCTCTCGGCCTCTGGACCACCTTCACACAGTCTTCGAGCACAGACGCCAAAGAAGGACCCATCGCAACCCCCCTGAGCCCAAGGCCGTCCCCGCAGGGGACGCGTCCCGGCGTCCCGAGGCCCTGCCCAGCGCCAGGCCGCACCTCGCAGTGGGTGTCCAGCTTGGCCAGAGAGAGGTCCATGCCCTGGTGCTGCTCCTTCAGCTCGTCGCACCGGGCCTGCCAGCGGTTCAGCTCCAGCTGGGAGCTGTTCAGCGAGGTCTTCAGCTCCTTGGTGTGGGTGTGCAGCTCCTCGTACTCCGCCTTCAGCTGATGGTGCAGGAAGTTGACCCTGGCGGGGTGGAGAGCCACAGGGCTGAGGCCCGAGGAGCGCTCCCAGGCCCTGTCACAGCTGTGCAACCTTAGGCCAAACCACAACCTCTCTGGGCCTCACAATGAGGGAGCTGAACAAAATCAGAGGCTTTCAAACTGGATTCTCTGGGGTTCTATGAAGGTGCCCCTGGCGTCCCCAACCTTGCACTGGGGGAGACAGAACAGGCAGGCTCGGACACCCACTTCGACAGAGCGTCACTGTTATGATCTCTTATGTATTTAAAGCTTTGGCATATCTGCCTACTTGGCAAAAAAAGGTTCTGTTGTTAAAAGCTTTCTTTCTAAATACTGAACCAGAACATTTTTGCTCTAAAACTCTTTGTCTATGTCCAGCTCTTCTTCTCAGTTCCAAGCCCCTTTCTAATTTCAACTCCCGAGATAAATAAAATATGAGATGCTGGGGTAGGATGTAAATCCACTAAAATTGTCACCATCATAATAACTATTATCCAACTGGGCTTTCTCGGGGGAAGATTTATAACAGAAAGCTCGAAGTACCAGGGGCTCATGGACTCAGTTTAGACACAGATGTGTCTTGTTTGGCTACAGTGTTTTTTAAATGAATTAGTGGGTCAACATATAAATTGTGAAAGTTTCACACCAACATTGCAATGTCCAGCTTCTCTTAAGAGAAAAGGCATAAACAAAGGGATAATCTGGTGGCCCCGGGCCTTCCTCCCAGCTGACAACTGTTAGTGTATATTCTCCATGTCACTCATGTCTGGTCTACCACTGGCACTCTTCACCCACATGCCTGACCTGCCCTGTAGCCCCTGGTACACGTGAACACAAGGAGGTGGGGAGGAAGCAGCACCCATGGCCATGCCAGAGACAAGACCTGCTTCAAATCCTGACTCTGCCATTGACGACAAGCATCCACTCTGAACAAGGCATTTTTAATCTCCGCCTGTTTCTTCATCTGTTTTAAAAAAAGGATAATAATTCTGTAGATTCTCGTTACTCTTGGTAGTAACATTCTATAAGATCCCTGAGACACTAAATTAGCTCTTGGGGGAAACACACAGGTGGGTTCCTGTGAGTCTGGTCACACAATTTTGTCAGCTGATCAAGACATACCTCATTTTACGTGGCTTCTGTTTAAAGACACTTGTGTGATGTACTCACAGCCGACAGCACTGTAACTCACGCCTGAAGGAAGCTTATCTACCTCACTCATACATATTCTCCATAATGTACATCACGGCCTTGCACTTAGGAACACGAGACAGCGTTCTGCTCGTGGGCCATTTTAAACAGCGAAATCCTCACCCCAAGGCACAAAAATACGAAAACCATGGCACTCAACAGGCCACAAAAAGGACGCTCGTTTGCAGAATGAGCTGCAGGGGTCGAACACCTTGTTCATCCTCAGCTGGAAATGTGTGCGTCAGGCGACCCCAAATGTCTCACCACCCAGATGTCCATGATAGCTCCACGAGCGCTGATTTGCGGCTTACAGATAAATGTCAGCAAGGAGGTGAATACACAAACAGGGAACCCATTAGATGACGAAGGTACCTGTGGCTGACACAACCATTGTCATCTCAGGGCAGGAGGTGAGGACCACCAGCTTAGACGACGCGCTGTCCCTGGGTACCACATTGGTCCTTGCATCCCAGCACCATCCCTTTGACCTCACTACCATCCAGCTGTTAGCATGGCAGGGGCTGTATTACCAGGTTGACCTCCGCTCAGCGGGCGCAGAGTGAGTGAGATGCTGCTGCCCGCGGGCAGGTGGGCCCCCTGCGCCCCGGCGTTTACCTGTCCAGCTCCTCCTGCAGCCTCCGGTTCTCGCTCGCGGCCACGGCGCTCGTCCTCTGCTCCTGCTGCAAAGCCTCCCTCTCGGCATTCAGAACCTTCTCCAGCTCATCCAGCTCCGCCTTGTGCTTCAGCATGTTGCTGTGCCTGTGGGAGGGACACACCGCTGGCAGCCCGTCCCGGGCCTTCTTTTCCCACAGGCAACGCACACCCCGGGAGACCGCGAAGCCTCCGCAGAGAAGGCGGGGCTCGTCTGGTGGCTTCTCTCTGCAGAGCTGAGGGGGGCGGGCAGGGGGCAAGGTTGCGTGGCAGGGAATCGGAGGGAGGTGGCTGGGAGAGGCGCTGGGGGTGTGAGCAGCGCCTAGGCGGGAAGGCTCGGGGTCTCCTCCAGCCCCAGGGCCAGAGGCCTCTTCCTCCCACCCGACATGCCCCCACGGCCCCCTCGATTCCCTGTCACAGCAGCCTTCCTCCCTTGGCCCCCGGGGAATGCTGAGACAACGTCCTCTGAACCCCACACCCTCCTCTCAGGGAGTGCAAAGGACTTACCAGGGGGTTCACTCAACACAAACTGATCTAAAAGAAACCACGGAATAAACAGCTGAATTCCACTGCACATGACAGCTCATGTCACAGCAAATCCCTGCTCACTGGGGACGGGGTGAGCCCTCCTCTCCCTCGGGAGCCCTTCCTGCTCTTGTCAGACCTCGAGTGGGGGGCAGAGGCTTGCCTGGGGGGCCCAGGCAGCTGCCGGGGGACACGCGCGTGCACACACGCGCGCGCGCGCACGCGCACACACACACACACACCTCCTTCCTGCCCTTTCATTTTCCTCTTTGTATTTTCTCCTCTGTCCCTCTGTATGGGGTACTGCACAGCTATCTCTGGAGGGCAGCAGAGCACAAGGACAGAGTCCCCGATAAGCCCAGGCTGTCCCTCCCACCTGCTGGAACCTTCCAAGCTCATGATGACTCAAGAGCCCCCAAGTCCAGGGGCTTCCAGCCTGCATCTCCAGACCTCTACCTTGACCCCACCTGTCCCCACGCAGCTGTACTCGCACCACCTGACTGGAATCCAGACTTGTGCTTGTGTGGAATCAAGCTCAGAAACCTGCTCAGGTAGCTGTTTACAGACAGACATCTGTGTGGCCTTTAGCTTCAGAGCAGAGGATCCCCGACGTGGTTCTGGGCGTGGGGCTCTGCCTGGCTTTCAGGGGTGACCTTTCTCATCCAGATTAACAATTCTGGGAAAAGTCGTCCAAGGTCTGACAAATTAGGGCCACCGGCTGACCATCAAGGTCCCCGATTCCTGCTTCCCTGCTGTAACGGCTTGGAAAAGCCCACTGATCAAGCATCTCTCTGACCGTTAGTAAACTACACCACTGCATTAGTAAACTACATCTCTCTGACCGTTAGTAAACTACACCAGAACCCGGGCGAGTCTGGCTCACCACCGAGTCCCAGTACGAGGCACAGTGCTCAGTATGTGTTAAGAGAACGAATGAGTGAGTGTCTGATTTAAGTGTCAAATGAAATGAATGTAGAGCCATCACCCCTGTGTTCCAGGTATCCAGACTCCTGAACGTGTAGCCCTGCCGCAGACAGACCCAAGGGGCCTCCAGCCTCTGTGCGACAAAGTACTGGGTAACACAGTGGTTCTGTGCTGTACTGAGCAAAGAATTACAGGGAAAGCAACAATGAACTCTTCCTTCAGAGCCAGTCCAAATTCCACCTGCAAAAACCTTCCCCTGCTGAGCAGACATGAGGAATATCGTAAGATGTTATTATAACACATAATAGGACACCTGAGTGCCTGGTGAGTGCTGGGCGCCGTGCTAGCTTTAGAGTTGAGCGAACACTTCTCACTCCACATCAGTAGTCAACTGGGTGCCTCTCCTACCACAGCTAGACACAGCACCCCGTACACAGTAGGTGTTTACCAAGTGTCGCATGGATCCAGGATGGGTGCAGGAGGAAGCAGAAGATGCTCATTTGGGCTAGCAGCCCCTGAAGGACGGCGATCCGGGTGGATCAAAGGGGTGGAGGACTCCAGACAGAGGCAGAAAGGAAGCACCGGGTGAGTGGATAAACGAACGCCATCACCCCCGTGCCCACAGCATCATCAGATGCCCTCACGAGGCTCTGCTGGCCCAACAACCCCCCTGGGTCTGTGATGAAACGCCCTGCACTTCAGCTTTACTTAGCGTCTTGAGGCCGAGTCAAGGAAAACACTGGCAGCAGGGCCGTCTCACAAGCACAGGACAAGGAAATTGCTCCCCCTCACCCACCGACCCACCCGTGCCAAGTGTTTGAGAGCCTGTCTCTCCTGCATTAGAGCCATGTGCACACCACACCTGCTCCCAGACGCTGGGTCCTGCCACCCCTGCCCAGCGGCCTGGAACAATCAAGGATCTGCCGGGGCAGGAGCTCAGGTGATGCTGGTTGACTGAATGCACACAAAACCCAGGACCCCGATTTGTCAAGAGTGCGAAGTTAAGACTTGTGCATTTCAAGGTATGTAAATTTTACCTACAAAAAAAGAAGAGTGTGGGGCTGGAGAACGGGAAGCAAAGATGAAACGAGGGTGGCAAAATAGTGATAAATGCAGAAGCCAGTCGTGGGTATACAGGGGTTTCACTCTACCATTCTGTTTACTTTCTATATACTTAAAATTAGGGCTTCCCTGGTGGTGCAGTGATTAAGAATCCGCCTGCCGATGCAGGGGACACAGGTTCGAGCTCTGGTCTGGGAAGATCCCACATGCTGCGGAGCAGCTAAGCCCGTGTGCCACAACTACTGAGCCTGTACTTTAGAACCTGCGAGCCACAACTACTGAGCCCACGTGCCACAACTACTGAAGCCCGTGCACCACAACTACTGAGCCTGCGCTCTAGAGCCTGCGAGCCACAACTACTGAGCCTGCGCGCCTAGAGCCCGTGCTCCGCAACAAGAGAGGCCACCGCAATGAGAAGCCCACGCACCGCAACGAAGAGTAGCCCCCGCTCACCGCAACTAGAGAAAGCCCGTGAGCAGCAACGAACACCCAATGCAGCCAAAGATAAATAAATAAATAAATAAATTTATTTTTTAAAAAAATTAAAGGTTAAAAAAAAATGCAGCCCAGACCCTGACAGGCAAGAAAAGAACTGAGAAGCCAGGGTAAGACGCGTCATTGTAAATTGGCAGCTGTGGTGAACTTCCTCCTTATTCTTAGTTTGGAGAGAAAAGGGAGGAGAGAAGAAAATCCTTAGAGGAGCAGGGACCCCACACCAACAACAGGTTTCCCTGAGCCAAGACTGGCCATGACGCCCCTTTTCCACCTGGAGATCCACCGACACTCGGTCTCCAGCTGCACTAACTCCATATTGCTAAGGGTGACTTTGATTTACCGCCCCTTTGGAAAGTTCCGGTGCCCCAGACGGTGTGAAGCTGCAGGCCAAGAGGAGACCTGAGGGGCACAGAGCAGAGGCGGGGACAGGAACCCGGGGGAGCCCGCCCCGCCGGCACACACCTCTCCCCGAGCTCCTTGTGCTCCAGCTCCAGGTTGCGATGCAGTGTTTTCAGGCAGCTGTGCTGGCGGATGAGGGCCTCGTACTCCGCGGACTGCCGCTCGTGGAGTGCGCCCAGGTGCTCGTGGTCCTGCAGCAGGGCCTGGTAGGCAGCCGTCAGCTGTTCCTGCTGCTTCTGCAGGTTTTCGATCTCGCTCTCCTTGGCTGTCTGCTGGTTCTGGAGCAGCGCGTACTGCGCGGTGAGTGAGGCGCTCTGGGAGCTCAGAGTGGAATTCTCCACCTGCCGAGAGGGAGAGGGGGCCGGAGGCTGACACCGAGATAACAGGGATCATCGGCGCAGGCAAGACGCCGCTGGGACCCAGGACAGTTCTACCAGGACTTAAGGAACTGCTGGAGGAGGCCAGACGGCATCAACAGACTGTTGCGTGGCGCTTCAGTCCTGAGCCCCTCTCCGTAGATGTGACCTTTTGGGGCAAATTAGGTCCTCTCTCTGAACAAGCTCCTTGGATATCCTCTTTGAATACTTTTAAAAGCCTACTTTTAAAAGATAGAGCATCACTGAGGACACAAAATACCTGAACAACCTACCTTAACCTTAACCTGATGCTTACAGAACACCCATCCAACACCCAAAATTATTAGAAATTTAGGAGAAGGGAACACTTCCTATCTCATTCTGAGGCCAGAATTACCTTCATATCAAGACCAAAGATATAACAACCATAACCAAAAACCCCAACAAAAACAAAACTACAAACCAACATCCTATTTGCTTGTTTTAACAGAACAAATCCCAACCTCTTTGACAAACAGTCTCCTATTTACTGTCTCTGACCCATACGTTACATATTTTCAAACACCTTTCTCAGAAACTGCAATAAATGATCATTTACTTTCCCACGATCTATTAATGGTAAATAAAAGCCAACATCCTAAAATGTGTGGTCCAGAACACTCTTTTGGCTAGATGCTCTCACCAGCCCGGGAGCTACTTGATGCCTTACTTCACTCGTAGAGATCAAAAATTCACATTTGCTTCAAAAAGGCTCTACCAGGTCCTACAGTGAAGAAATGTGCTTAACTCTGTTGAACCAAACTTATTTGATCCCAGAACCTCTTTTCCAAGTCATTCCTAACAGCCTCTCAAGAAACAGATTTTGGGAAACAGACAAGACTGCAAGGGAAAAGCAGGGAAATAAACTTTTTTTTGCCTGGGCAGCCGTGTTCAGTCACTGAAAACCAACTTCAAAGATCCTGAGGCTAGGAACCTCGGTTTACAATGAGTCTATCAAAAACAAAACAGGGCTTCCCTGGTGGTGCAGTGGTTGAGAATCTGCCTGCCAATGCAGGGGACGCGGGTTCGAGCCCTGATCTGGGAGGATCCCACATGCCGCGGAGAAATTAGGTCCGTGAGCCACAACTACTGAGCCTGCGCGTCTGGAGCCTGTGCTCCGCAACAAGAGAGAGGCCACGGTAGTGAGAGGCCCGCGCACCGCAATGAGGAGTGGACCCCGCTTGCCACAACTAGAGAAAGCCCTCGCACAGAAACGAAGACCCAACACAGCCAAAAATATAATAAATAAATAAATAAATTTAAAAAAAATAAAAATAAAAAATAAAACAAAACACCGAACTCTCCCATGCTTTGTCTCACTGATAAGGAGTCGTCAGAGTGCTGGGGCTGGTCTCTAGGAGACACAGAGCATCCCCCGCAAGAGCTGCCCAGCCATGCCCTCACCTGCAGCTTGGCCGTCTGCGTCTGTAGTGTGGTGTTGTGCTCCTGCAGGAAGGCACTCTGCTTCTGCAGCGTCAGGATCTGACTGCTGAAGGCCGTGTTCTGGGTCTCCAAGTGCTGCAGCTGTTCCTTGAGCAGCTGCTTCTCAGCCTGCAGAGCCGCGTTCTGGGGAAGGGGGAAGCATGAGACCAATCAGACGCCGGCTCCGTACCTGCTAACCAGCCGCAGGGACGGCTGGTTAGCAGGTACAGGGTTGTTAGGAACACTTTGGGGGGGGCCAAAGCCAAAATCCACCGGATGAGAGAAGTAACATTCTCCCTCTTGGAAAGACAACAGAATTGGAAAAAAATTTTTTTCTACGTGCTTTCACAATAGAAGTGAATACACATGATGGAGATACTGCAAAGAACCTGAGCATGTGAGTGTGAGGCAAAGGCGAGCTGGAGTTAAAGCTGCTTCATCCTTTCTGTCTTTTGTGCTCTTCTCTGTTTTCTGTTGACCACCCTGAGAATGCATGTCTGTGAGCTTCTCGCACAGAACAGGGAGCCAGAACCTGCCCTAAAGCCTCACCCGACTCGGGTGACAGCGGGTAGAACAAGGCGGTTCATGCTCCACGAGACTGATAAAGACGGAGCAAGATACGCCACCGACTGGGCCCGGATGCCTGGGGTGTGGTCTTGCGCTGTCCCTGACCAGCATGGGGCTTAGGGTCAAGTCTCTTAAACTCCGTCTCACCTTTCTCATCTGTCAAAGGAAAATCGTCACTATCTACTTCATAAGGCTGTTGGGAGACGTCAAACAAGATCAGGGGTTTAGACATGCACGGACAAACTTGCTCTGTGAAGGGCCAGACGGCAAATATTATTTTGGGGTTTGCCGGCCATAGGGTCTCTACCTCAGCCAGTGACCCCTGCCGTCGCCGTGGGAAGGCAGCCCCACACGATACGTAAGCAACGGGTGTGTCTGTGGGCCAATAAAACCTTATTTATGAAAACAGGGGGCGGACCGTGGTCTGTCGACCCCCAGAAGAGCACCGAAACACAGAACACTGCGGAAACAGAGTGCTGGCGGAGATGCCCCAGACCCAGTGTAGGAAGCATAGAGCAAGTCCCCAGGGAAAAAGGGGACCTGCCCCTTCAGTCAGAAAGGTTGAAGGGACCTCAAGTGGCAAGGAGCAAACAGGACTCGCCATGAAACTCAAGAAGAGGCCAACGAGACCTGGATAAATCTCAACAGCTTCTGACACCCTGGGTCCTTCCCGGTAATGGGAGTTCCTGCTCCGTCTGCGGGACTGTCGGCAGGACGGCCTCTCCCCACTCACGTTGCGCTCCAGCTCGATGGCCCGGTCCTTCACGCGGAGCAGCTCCATCGTGGCCTCCTTGGGGCTGGGCCCCCAGCGCTCCTTCCCCGCGTGACCCTCGACCAACGGCCCCACAGGGTGTTTGAAAGAGTTCTGCACCTGCTTCCCCTCTTCCTGGTTCTTCCTGAGGATCTCACACTCCTTCTTCAACTGCGGGTGCGGGAACGGGAAAGCAGACTTGGGGCAGGAAGAGGCCGGGCTCGGGGCCCCGCACCAAACCCGTCCCCCTCAGCATGCCCGACCCCTCGCCCGGCACTGGACCCGCCAGACTCCTGCCTTTGCTCTTGGGGGGAGGGCACACGACCTCCGTCCTGCATGTTGCCCCCTCCCTGCGGAGGCGACTGCCGGGCAGCAGCCGGGACTCAGCCCCGACTTTACAGCCACGTGACCGCGGCCAGTCTTCTCCCTCCCCTGAGCCTCAGGCGTCCACTCCATCGACACTCGCTCCAGAACACGGGCATACAGGCCGCCCCTCTGCTACTCAGGTGAGGGGCTGGGAAAGGTGAGGCAGGGACCTCACAGCCAGGACCCACGGCCTGACCCTAAGGGGGCTGCTCTTACCACCTGGAGCTCGTTCTGTAGGTGGTGATTCAGGCTGGCTTTCTCTTCCATCTGTGCTTCTAAGAACACAATCTTTTCTTCTTTCCTGGCTAGTGTTGTTTTGAATGCCGATTCATTTATGCTCTCCAAAATCTTGTATTTCCTGAAAAATACAAATATACAGTAGAATTCATCTGCCTCTTCTACCCACAAGCTCCCAGTCTCCCAGCTGCCAACACATCCCTCCTCCACTAAGCTGGTTTCCGCATCACGCTGCA
Source organism: Balaenoptera borealis (assembly GCF_965194805.1). Taxonomy (NCBI): domain Eukaryota; kingdom Metazoa; phylum Chordata; class Mammalia; order Artiodactyla; family Balaenopteridae; genus Balaenoptera; species Balaenoptera borealis. The sequence continues at coordinate 12,773,501 of NC_138866.1, read as the reverse complement.
AGATTTGGCCCAGAAGAACTGCAGGAGTCAAAAACCATCACCTAGAGCTGTTCCCCAGGCTGTTGGCATAGATATGTCTGGGACACCATCAATGAAACATCACTGCTATAGTTTTCCAGGCGCCGTTTTACGTATTGGTATGGGCATTTTACAGTTGGGGAAACAGGGTCTCAGAAAGGTTAAGGAATCCATCCAAGACCACAGTGCTAGGTAAGCGGTAAATCTGTGTGGCCTTTTCACCACACCTAAAGGACATCACGTTGGTTACAAGTCCAACAAAAGTCCAAGATGTTGGATTTCCTTGAAAAGCGAGATGATTTAGGAAAGCACTGCTGGCAAAGGCAGCAAGAGTTAAAACTTTAAAAAATTAAAGGGCTGGTGGAGGGAGAGGGGAACGAACAGGTGGAACACAGATGATTTTCAGGGCAGTGAAAATACTCTGTATGATGCTATAGGGGTGCATACAGGTTATCATACGTTTGTCAAAATCCACAGAACATGCAACACCGAGAATGTCCCCAGTGTCAACCGTGGACTCTGGGCGATGACGAGGTGCTGGTGTAGGTTCACCGAGCGTCATGCATGCACCATTCTGGGGGGGGGGGTGTTGATGGGGGAGGGTACGCGTCGGGGGCAGGGGGTCCACGGGAAATCTCTGCACCTTCTCCTCACTCTTGTTGTGAAGTTAAAACTGCTCGACAAAAGCCTAACTAGAAAAAAGTTAAGAAGCCTTTTCATTGGACAAAAGAATCTCCTTCCACTCCTGCCTGAGAACGTCCAGGAAGGAGGCCCGGGATATAAAGCACCTGTGACAACAGGCCCTCGGGTGTAAAAAGTAAACTGAGCTCCAGGGGTGGGGGTGGGGGGGGCGTGGAGCCTGCAGGGGGCGGGGCGCGGGGACGCACGTGAGCCCTGAAAGCCTGCAGCCACCCAGGGAGGGGTCCTCACGTGTCACCGTTGCTGCTGTCATCCCGCAGCAGCAGCTCCTTGTGGAGGCCGAGCTTCTCCAGTTCCTGGCTCAGTTTGTCCAGCTCACTGCTCAGCTGCTGGCTCTTCAGCTTCTCCTGCACCAGGTCCTGTGGGGACAGTGCGGACAGGCGTGGGAAAGGAGCCCAGCAGCAACGGCAGGAGGGCCGGGCACAGGTCAGCCTCAGGGCTGAGCGACCACCTTCTCGAGCCGTGGCCAGCTCGGGTGTCTCGAGGGCCAAGCAGGCGGTTCTATGGGGACGGTGAACCTCAGGGATGTCTCCAAAGGGAACGGATGAGCACACCTTCCCAGCCCCCGGAGTTCAAGACACCAGACCACGTGGCAGCGTGTCCAGGAAGGATCGAACGTGCTCCAAACACATCCAGACAGGTGTCTGAAATACCATGTATGGTGACCTTTGAGGAGCGGGTTTGAATTCTGTGAACGCGATTGCTATTTCCGCGGAGTAATGGATCAATAACTATTTAGTTAGCTCATTGCGGAGAACTCAGAACAAAGTATAAAGAGGAGAAAGATTTTACTTTAAAACACTGGTTTTGAGTTACTTTTCAAAAGTGGACGCTGACCTCATTTAGGGGTTCACTTACTCTAGTCCACACCTCTGTAGCTCTCCAGGTAGTTATACCGTGTTTTGCCCAGTGTCACAGCTACGTGCACACACGAGGACCCCCTACCACACCCCAAGGCCTGGAACGGCAGTGTGACGGAGGGTGGTGCTCGCCAAACGTTCCGGGGTCGCTCCCTGGCTGCAGCGTGGAGGGGCCAGTGTGTCATCTTCCAGCTGCCTCTCCCCTGCCTCGGGAACTGCCCGAACCCCACGCTGAGATGGTGGAGCCGTGAGATCAAAGCCGCCTGGGACGCTGAGCCCCAGCACAGAGGACAGGCTCTCCAGAGAGCCACCTGGACTCTCGTGAAAGAGAAACCAGCCTTGGATGTGATAAGCCCTGCGATTCTGGGGTCATTCGTTACTGCAGCATAACCTAACCTGTGCTTACGGAGGCAGGGGCTATGGGTCAGGTTGGTGTCTTGCATCTCTCCCCCACAGTGTACCGATCTGCCTGCACTGACAGTCAGTGATCCTTTTTTAATGTGGAGACCTCTCCGTGGTCACCAAGTCTATTTCTTTTTCTTCCTTGGCACACAGCTGGAACACATTTCCCAGCCTCCCTGGCAGTCAGGTGCGGCGGCTATGAGACCATATTCTGCCCCATGAAGTGTGGTCCTTCTCTTCTTCATCTACCTGCTGCAGGTAGGGGAGCCAGAAGAGGGCTCCACTGTGGGACAGCCGGGCCACATTACGGAGGGCACCAGGTGTCTGCGAACAGTCACACGGAACTTCTACACGTGTGGACACTCAGCTTCTGTGATGGGCCACTCAGACGTTGGAGTCGTTTACTAGAGCAGTGACTCACCCTAAGGCACTGCAGGAAAGCCCGGATGAGCCACGCAAAAACTACCAGGGAAAAGTAAGACACGTATTTACCAAGAAACTGTAAAACAGTTGTACCCTTTCATCCTGTAATTGCACTTCTAGGCATATATCCTAAGAAAATAAATACATTCGTGAAGGTGCATGTGTGCAAGGATGTCCAGTGTTTTTTTAAAAATTAATTAATTAATTAATTAATTTTTGGCTGTGTTGGGTCTTCATTGCTGCACCCGGGCTTTCTCTAGTTGCGTTGAGCAGGGGTTACTCTTCTTTGCGGTGCGTGGGCTTCTCATTGCTGTGGCTTCCTTGTTGTGGAGCACAGGCTCCAGGTGCAGAAGCTTCAGTAGTTGTGGCTCGCAGGCTCTAGAGTGCAGGCTCAGTACCTGTGGCTCACGAGCTTAGTTGCTCTGCAGCATGTGGGATCTTCCCGGACCAGGGCTCGAACCCGTGTCCCCTGAATTGGCAGGTGGATTCTTAACCCCTGTGCCACCAGGGGAGTCCCGGTGTTATTTAAAATAGTGGGAAAAATCAGAAACAATCTAAACATCCAGAAAGCAATCATAGTAAATCCGTAAAATTAATACCTCACTGCCATTAGAAATCATGGCTTGAAACCTATTTAATGTAATGAGAAAAAAGTATAGTAATAATGAGAAACAGAACAGGGCTAGGATGGAGAAGGTAGGGTATCAAGTGTGTGTATACACAAATGCACAAGGAAAAAGAAGAAATAAAATACGCTGGACTATTAGCCCTGGTCATCTCTGGGCAGTAAGATCCTAACAGGTGATTTCTACTTCTTCTTTATGCTTTTGGGCATCGTTCTGTTTAGAAGCAGGGGACAAATGCCAGGGGCCTCTCCCTGTCTCACCCCTATTCCAGAAGCCCCTGCCGGGCAGCACGGTGACCCTGCCGACCCCCCACCGAAGGGGCTGCCTGCCCCCGACTCACCTCCCTCAGGGTGGTCAGCGTCCTCGTGTGCATGGTGACCTGCTTGGTGAGGTCCCTGTTGTCCTTCTCCAGCTCCTTCAGCTTGCCGGCCGCGTCCCGGCAGCGGGCCAGCTCCCTGTCCAGCGCGCGGCTCTCCCTCTCGGCGGCAGACAGCTTGGCGGAGCTGTCGTCCAGGACGGCGTCCTTGAGCTCCACCTGCTGCCACAGACGCCGGGCCTCCTTCTCCAGCAGCTTCTTGTCTTTCTCCAGCTGGGCCACCTCCTGCTCCAGCGCCTGCCGGTCCTGGCCGGCCCGCTCGAGCTGCCGGTTGGCGAGCCGGAGGGCCTCCAGGTCGCGCCGCAGGGCCTGGTTCTCGGCCTCCAGCTGCCCCAGCTCCCGCTCTAGGGCCTGCGCCTTCTGGCCGCCGCTGTCCAGGCTCTGCTGCAGCCGCAGGTTCTCGGCGCTCAGGCTCTGGTAGCCGAGCTCCAGGCGCTCTGACTTCTTGCCCAGCGCCTTGAGCAGCTCCACGCTCCTCCTGAGCTCCTGGTTCTCGCGCTCCAGCTGGGCCACCTTGGCGCCCGTGAAGCGCGTGGCCTCCGCCACCCTGCGCAGCTCCAGGTTCTCCTCGTCCAGCTGCCTGTTGTCCAGCTCCAGGCCGGCCAGCCGCACCTGCACGTTCTGCAGGGCGTCCAGGGACTTGCGCAGCCGCCGGTTCTCCAGCGCCAGCCCGCGGCTCTCGCGCTCCGCGGCGTCCGCCCGCTCGCCCGCCGCCTGCAGGGAGCTCACCCTCTGCGCCAGCCTCCCCTTCTCCTCCTCCAGCCGCCGCAGCTCCCACTGCAGCTCCTCCGCCCGCCCCGCCTTCTCCTGCGCCTGCTCCAGCTCCGGCCTGCTCAGCCGGCTGCTGGCCTCTGCCACCGTCCCGTGCAGGGCTTTGCTCTCCTGCTCGGCGTCCTTCGCGCGGGCCTCGCTGCTGACCTGCGACCTCTCCCGCAGCGTCCACACCGTCTGGTTGAGATGGTCCTTTTCTTGTTCGAGGTCCCTGATCTGCGGGAAAACACGACGGGAGAGACGGCGGTTGTTGCACAAACATATTTCAGAGAGTTGGGGTTAAAGTCTGATTTAATCTGGGGGACTAAAGCATAGGCCCTAAAAGACCATCCCATCATGTACCCAAAACACATCCTAACAGTCCTACTGTATAGCTCAGGGAACTATATCCAATAACTTGTAATAACCTATAATGGAAAAGAATCTGAAAAAAAGAGTACACACACACACACACACACACACACACACACCCCTGAACTGCTTTGCTCTACACCAGAACTGAACTATACACACACACACACCCCTGAACTGCTTTGCTCTACACCAGAACTGAACTATACACACACACACACACACACACACACACACACACACCCCTGAACTGCTTTGCTCTACACCAGAACTGAACTATACACACACACACACCCCTGAACTGCTTTGCTCTACACCAGAACTGAACTATACACACACACACACACACACACACACACACACACACACACACACACACACACACACACCTGAATCGCTTTGCTGTACACCAGAACTGAACTATACTTCAATGAAAAAAAAAAGAAGTCCTAACGTTCCCAGGGGTTAATGTGGACACAAGGTGAAGAGCATGGAGACCCCTACGGAGACGGTTCAAATTAAAATGCCTTCACGGCGGCCAGGATGATTTGGAAACATAAACCCCATCTCTCTCCCTCTCACGTAAAACAATGATAGTGATTCCCTTGGTAGGTTTATCCTGGCCGCCCACCTCTGTGGGCTCCCCTTACGCCACTCCCCTCCTGCAGCCCCTGCACAGGGTCTTCCCTCTGCCCTGGACCACCCCCCCCACCACCGGTCTTCAGCATCACTGGCTCCCCCTCCTTCTCCAGGGCTCAGCGTGAGCAGTTCCTCAGGACAGCCTTGCACCATGACTCCTCAGCGCCTGCATCCAGCAGGATTCTCTGCGTTATTCCCTCAAGAGCACATGTCTGAAACTGCCTTGCTTGTCGCCTGTCCTTCTGCCCTCTATGTAAGCCACATCTGGGCAGAAGCCCTGCCTGTCTTTTCACCAAACGTGGCACCATCCCATTCCCCCCATTTTTGCTCTACATCAGAGGCTGAAAATCTCAAATACTGGATACCCCAGGATCCCTCGCAGGTAGGGGTGGTCATGTGTTGGGTGTGGTCAATAAGATGTGACAGAAGGTCCCGGGAGGGTTTCCCTCTGCCCCTTGCCCTCCACCTTCTTCTTCCCATTCCCTGAGGGTGTGTGGCAGCCACTGCTAAGACTGGCAGAGCAGGAGGAGAGGCCTGGCCCCTGCATGGCATCACAGAGCCTTTGCACCAGCACCGGACTGCCTCCTACCCGGGACTTCTTGTGGCGTGAGGCAAACAAACCTCAGGTGCTCGGTGTGACGTTATGGACGTTTGCAGCTGGATCATTCTTTGTCATGCGGGGCTGGTCCTGTGTGTTGCAGGACGTTTAGCCACATCCCTGGCCCCCACCCACCGCATGCCAAGAGCATCTCCTCTCTCCTCCCCAAGTCATGACAATCAAAATCGTCTTCAGGCACTGACAATGTCCCCTGGGGGGCAAACACGCCCCCCACAGCAGATTGAGAGTTGCTGGTTTGAGCTGCAGCTAGGCTAGGTACCTGGTAATGCACGTTTCCCCGATGGATTCCCAGGAAATGGCTAAATCCTGGACTCTCCCTCCTGCAGGCAGGGGTTCCAGGAGAGGGATCTGCTCGGGAGGTGCCTACCTGCCGGGCTCTATCAGCCTTCAAGGTCTCCATGTCGCTCTGCAGCTGCTCTTTCTCTTTGATCAGCTCCTCACTCAGGGTCTCCAAATCCTGGTTACTCTGCTTCTCCCTCTCCAGCTGGGTCTGCAGCTTCTCGATCTGCAGACCCGAAAGACCCAGCCGGGCAACAGTTGGCTTCACGAAGTGAACTACGTCTTAAAACAAATCCAAAACCCACCAGCCCCACAGAAAACTTTAACGGGCCTTTTCTCAAGGGAAAGTGTCCAGGCCTTGCTCAGAAGGGACCTCCCTGCACCCTCTACCCTCAGCTCCTACCCCACGACTTACATCTCCAGCTCAGAGGCACCATCGGTCAGCCTCCTCCCAGCCCACCTCTCCTTACCCTCACTGCCATGTGCCCAAGTGCCTCCGGGCTCCTTGCTCCCATCTCAGGCCTTGTCCGCTTTCCCAAGGGTCAGACCACATGCCCGGGGCCACCACCACTGGCTGTCCCACGGGCTTCACTTGGTGACACTCCTATTCGCCCAGCTGCTCAGAGTGGTCTTCTGCTATGTCCCTCCTTCCTCTTTCACCCTCCAGTAACTCTGTCCCCAAGTCCTGCCCTCTCTACCCAAGCTGCTCTACCGCCACTGACTAGCTAGGGCCGGGCCACCTTCCCTCTGGCCTGGACAACCATCCAATCACCTCCCTGACACGGAGCTCTTCCGCTGGGGTCACCCCGCCTGACCGTCCTAAAACATGAACTAGCTACTTCATCGCGTCTAACACCTGGATGAGGTGGTGAATCCTGATCCTCACTCAGTAGGTCCAGGGCAGGGTCTGAGATTGGGATCCTAGGCGATGCCCATGCTGGTGTCTGCACTGGGAGGGCTTCAAGGCTGCCGCTCCCCTTCCCGCCAACACCAAACCCCTCAGCGCGGGGGACTGGAGTTGGGAAAGAGGCATGACTCTGGTGTCACAGGGACAGAGTTCAGAGTCCAGTCCCTCCCTACTAATGACGTCACCACGAGCAAGTTTCTGTAACTGACGCAGGACCAGCAGCGAGCATCCTTGAGAGCTTCTGTCACTGTGTCGTGCTCGGCACATGCCTAGCAGGCGACGGGGTGCAGCAACGTTCGCTGCCCCTCCCCGTGAGAGCTCTGGGCCTGGCCACCTACAGAGCTCCTGACCAGCCGGTCTGCATTTTGACATGGTCCTAAACGATCCTGATGTGCTGGTTTGGGATGGCTGTTCTGAAAAAGTAGATTGCAAAGACCAGATGGTTCTCGAAGCTTTGAAAGATCGTGGACCTCGGGGCATAACCCCGAGATGCCCAACGACCCCCGGGAGCAGCAGGTCTGAGCCTGCTGCAGTTCAGCCCATCTGGGCCGGGGCCTTGCGCGGAGAGGTTTCCAAAGCTCCCGGAAGGATCGCTGCTCTAAAGCAGACTCTGCGTACTTGTCCTTGGGTGAGGGGCACCCTGCCTTCCTGGCTCACAGATCTGGGAGCTCTCAAACCCTCACAGGAGGAAGCAGCAGGAAAGCTTCTTCCCCTACCAGCACGGAGAGCTGGGCCGAGCTCATACTCCTACTGTCATATCATGTTGTCAGCACCTCAACCCCCTGCCCCAACCCGGGGACCCCAGGACTGGGGAGCCCCACCCAGCTGGGGTCGACAGGAAAACACGCAAACATCTGAGTGGTTCTCAAAAGCAAGAACGTATTTCTAATCCTTCCATATCTCTGCCCCCCTTCCCGGCACAAGGCCTGGGACTCGGCAGGGCACCAGGGATCGCCTCCGATGGCAGAGCCTACACCTGAGACAACGGCCTTGAGGAATAAAGGCAACTCGGCAGGGCACCAGGGATCGCCTCCGATGGCAGAGCCTACACCTGAGACAACGGCCTTGAGGAATAAAGGCAACTCGGCAGGGCACCAGGGATCGCCTCCGATGGCAGAGCCTACACCTGAGACAACGGCCTTGAGGAATAAAGGCAACTCGGCAGGGCACCAGGGATCGCCTCCGATGGCAGAGCCTACACCTGAGACAACGGCCTTGAGGAATAAAGGCAACTCGGCAGGGCACCAGGGATCGCCTCCGATGGCAGAGCCTACACCTGAGACAACGGCCTTGAGGAATAAAGGCAACTCGGCAGGGCACCAGGGATCGCCTCCGATGGCAGAGCCTACACCTGAGACAACGGCCTTGAGGAATAAAGGCAACGAGCAGTTGCTATTATTAACCAAGTACTCAGGAGGACACTGGGCCCAGAAGGGCTCAGCGACTTGCCCGAGGCCTCGCAATGAGGACGGGGCAGAGTTGGGACACACCCCCGTGGCCGACCCCACAGTCCTCACTCACAGTCAGGGGGGCCTGCTGGCTTACCCCCAACCTTACTGTTAATAGCCTATCCCTGCCGCCCTTTCTCTCCCAGAGAAAGGAACATTATTCCAACCTTTGCATTTCTTGTTGTTGTTGCTTCTGGTCTAAAGATGTGATCTCCCCAGGTCCCACACCCACGCCATCCCTCTCCTTTTCTGGTTCTTTTTGCCATGGAACTAGAGCCCATCCCTGAAGGACCTCGGTGCCCCTGGGGTGAACTCGCTGGGCTGAGATATGGGCTGGCTGCAGGCCTTCCAGCCCTGAGAGGTTTCCTGTCCTTCCTTCCTGAAGCACCTGGCTTGGGCTGCAGGTGCCACTCCGGGTCCCAGAGCATGTGAGTGCCAGGGGGCCTGCCTCTCAGCCCCAGGCTGCTCTTTCCTTCTAGTAACAGGCCCCCAAAGGGCTGCCCCCTTCCCCTGAAAATAAGGGTTCTTTACTTGTTGGCTTAAGGAATAAACTCTTAGGACATCAATGCAGATTCACAGTCGCAGGAAGGAGGCAGCTTCTCTAAGGTCCGTGGAAGTTTTGCGGGTTAGAGGGGAGGATATTAACTTCAGGGAACTAGGGTTTCCACAGACATTTCAGACCTAAGCAAGCTCGCAGCCTGGGCTATGCTTGGGGTGTGGAAGAGCCAGGCTGGCACCAGCGGGACCTGGGGGTTCACTGATTGACTGAGGAGTGTCAGCTGGGGCCCAGACAGGCCACATGGGGAGGAGTCGAGCAGGGTGGGATGGCTGAGGCTGGAGAAAGGAAACTGGGGTGAGCTGAGCTGGATTAGGGTCCAGCGAGCCCTCCAGCTGGGGCTGAGGTGTCCACCCATCCAATGTTAGGGGGCACCGTCAGTGCTGGGCTCCGGGGGGAGAGAGCAAAACCACGCCTGCTGGGCCAGGACAGGTTTGGTCGGGCCGCAGGCAGGCTGAGCAGGATGGGCAGAGGGCCGCCTCCCAGGGATCCCGGCACCAGACACAGGACGGGCCTGGGAACGGCGGCACCTCCCTCCTGCCAGGGATCCTATGCCAAGACATGCCTCCTAAGGACCGTGGCAGGAGAGGGCTGGTGTCCCACCAGGGAGCTGACCCCAAGAGGAAGCAGGAGGGTGGGGACCGAGAGACAGGGGGCTGAGGAGTAATGCCAGGCAGGCAGCACCCACCGCCATCCTGTTTGTGCAGAGGAGGGGCCAGGGTGAACCACGAGGGCGGGGAAAAGCGTGAGCGGTCATCTCAGAGGGCTGCTGGGCGCTGGGCCAGCGCTATCACATTGCGGGCTTTCTGCAGCAGACCCGTGAGGACCCACGGAGTCAACGGTTCTCGTCTTTCTAAAGGCTGATTCTTTTTTCTCTTGGCCAAGGTCGAACTGCCACTTATAAAGACATTTCCTGTGCTAGGGCCATGTGAATCTAAAAAACCTAAACTGTCCAGCTGCCTTCCCCATGCTGTTCTACACTGAGAGACACGGCATGAGATGGGGTGGGGTTTTCTATTGTCCTACGGAGACAGGACAAAATGCTCGTCGGCTGAAATGCTGCAAGGCACACAATGCTTCAAAGGGACAAGAAGAGCGAGTTATCAAGCCTGGGAGGTCCCATGAGGGGGCTCCAGAGACCAGTTCACAGAAGGAGGGGCCGTCCCAAGCCTCACACAGAGATAAGGGACCGGCACAGCCAGGACCAGCGGAGCCCAGGTCTCTCCCTGCAGCCCGCGTCCCTCCCACCGCCTGTGCAGCAGTGAATGACGCTGGCAGGACTCAGGGGCAGGTGGGACACCCGAAAGCACCAGGCCTGCATGGCGGTCAGCAAGCAACGGGGCTTGTGTCCTCTTCCTCAGCTGGACTCTGGCAGCTGGTGTGCTCGGAGCCCACGATGCAACTGTGCCATCGCAATGTGGCCTAGGTGTTCTGAGGCCCTCTGACCTGGAGTGACCAAGACTTGGAGGCGATCCCTAGCCTCTCAACGGCCCCTTCCTGCACCTGAGACTGAATCCCCAGTGCAAATGGGGGGGTCCTCCTAACTGTAGAAGGAAGACTGGTCTGTAAGCCTTTGCCTGTTCTCCCAGATGTCTGGGTTCTCCTGTGCTCCTGGGAAGACCCAGCAGCTGTCCTGAAAGGCAAATACAGTTCCGCCATCTCTGCTTCCCCATCTCGTAAACTGAGAGGAAGGAGGTGAGCACTGATCCTGTTTTACCACCAGCAGTGCCCTAAAATGCCCATCAATGATCCCTACTCCCCACACACGTAGGTACGTCTTACATCATTGCCTCCTCTCCCCTATGACCCATCCTATGCTTCTTCATGGTCCACTGGTTTCTTTTCACTGAGCCCTTACCACGTGCCAGACTCCTTACACACACTACTAGCTCACAGAGTCCACGCAACACGTATGAGGTGGGAAGCCCACTAACCCCATTTCACAGATGAAGACAAGGAGGCACACAGAGGTCAAGTACTGTCCGAGACATTCCCTCAAGGCAGTGCAGGCACGAGCCACGCTGCCTCTTGACTCCTCTCACAATTGCTCTTGTTCTTCTAGTATTGTATAATTAACTGCGGCTGCGCTGGCTTCTGCTTTTCTCCCAGCGGTGCATCCTCACCGACACCTGACTGCCCTGCCTGGCCACCGACTAGTCTCTATAGTGCAGACCGGGCTGGGGGAGGGGTGTCCACCCGCCCCGGGCCGGGTTACCTTCTTGTTGAGCTGGTGATTCTCCTTCTCCAGCTCCCCACGCTTGAGGCTGCTCTCCTCCAGCGCCAGGGACGCGTCCCGCAGCCCCTGGATGGTGCTCTGGAGGCTCTGGTTCTCCTTCTCCAGCTTCAGGATGCGGCTAGAGGCGCACTCGTTCAGCTCAAACACAAACGACTTCCTGGAGGCTGAAGCACAAAGTTGAGTCAGGCCCGGGATCCAGGAGCCTCTGCTTCCGGCCATGAGCTGGGGCCATCGGGCCCCCATGCCCTAGGTTTGAGGGGCCTGGGAAGGGCTCCCATAGGTTGGCTGGGTGCCCCCCATTTCATGTGCTGCCGTCGTTGCTGTTAGTGCCTGAAAGTCCCTCAGGCAGTTTTGGTCCCTCTACTGGCTCAGCTGGGCCCAGAGCTTAAGAGGAAAGCAGATTACAGGGAAGAAGCCAATGCAAAAGTTAAGACTGTGTTAACTGCTGGGAACTGTTTTTTACCAAGCTGTTAACCAAGTTGACCGACCGTACAACTCAAGGGTCTTAGAGCCTAATAGAGATGGCAAATAGGCGACATTTTCTGTGCCAGCTCTGAGAGTAGTGGGAGTCTGGGTGGCTCAGCAGGAGGGGCACGATAATCGACTAGTTATGTCTGTCACTGGTGGCAGAAGGCTCTGTGGGCACGTATGCCCAGTACTTGCCATCCCTGGCTAAGGTCCTTTGGACAGAGATTTCATTTTGTAATTTCACAATTACATTGACAAAAAATGAGACAGTATATGTAAATTGCTTTAAAAATTCTAAGTGCGATGAAAATATAAGCTAAAGATAGAAAAAGGGAGATTATCTACTCTGCTTTCTTTCAAAGAGCTTGAATACAAATGGAGAAGGGGGCATAGACCTGAGAGTCAGGAATGGGAGTCCTTAGCTCCTTCCTGCCACCAGGAGGTGCATGACTTTAGGTAAGTCATGGGGCTTTTTCAGGAGAAAGGAACGTGTATGAAAGTCCTTGAAAGAAGGGGTTGGTGTTGTTCCGTCCCTGCCTGTCCCATCAGTGCCACGGACTCAGCTCTGGGAGCCTTATGACACTGCTAAGAGGGCTGCACCCCGACCTGCTTCTTACTCATCACCCCAGGGGCAGGGGTACACACAGGACGATGGCTTCCATAGTGAGCACATCAAGCTAGAAACAAGTGTGTGTGTTCAGATCCTCTGGGTGCTCGTAAGGACTAAAAGGCATATGCCACCCTTTTGAGCTCTCATCTTCCACCGAGGACAGCAGTTCAGACCCAACAAGCCTGAACGTCCTCAAGACCCCAAGCAACAACAGGCAGTGAAGCAGTGGAGGTGGACGGAGTGTCCGCGGCTCTGACCCAGGCCCAGCGCTGATGCACATAAGCACACGTGCTTGCAACATATGAAACTACGCTACAAATGAAACAAACCTCAGCTAAAACTCAGCTAATTCTCAGCCTGGGATCAGTGGGACAGTACCCTGGCAGCATTCATGAAAAAAGAACATCTTCTAGTTAGGGTGAAATATATTTATCATAAAATTTACCATTTTAAAGTGTACAGTTCTGTGGCATTAGCTATATCCCCATTGTTGTGCAACCGTCACCACTATCCACCTCCAGACTTCTTCATCATCCCAAACTGAAACTCTGTACTCATGGCGACTAATTCCTAAGGTCCTACAAGTTAAACAACAGCATTGACCACAAGCCTCCTTTCTTCTCCCATAAAAGCCAGTGCTTCAAAGACTATTACTATGACACAACAGTTTACTACTGAGTGCTATGCTCATTAGCACCCCAAGCAACCAGAGTGATGGGATGTATTTCAATAAGACCGTGGCAATAAGAACAGCTGTCCCTTATTGTTGGCTGTGGGCCAGGCATGGCATCATGTTTCACTGTCTCCTCCTATGAGGCAGCTTCATTACCCCCATTTGGCAGATAAGGAAACTGAGATCTAAAAGAGGTCACCCAGCTAACCTCCAGTGGAGGAGCCAAGACTTTAAGCCAGGTCTTTCTGAATCAAGAAGGCAGCACACCACACATGCAAAAGTATATTCAGGCTCTGCCTGCATCACGCCTTCATTCAAGTCAATGCTCATTAGCTCCCAGCTAAGCACCAGGAGTTGGGAACACCAAGAATAAATCATGCTCACTGACCTGAAAGGGCCCACAAACTATACTGAGTAGTCATCTAAAGGGGTGAGGCTTTCTGACCCCACAGGTCACCCTGGTTTCTAACAGAAAGACTCTCATTTGGTCTGGGACTGTCCCAGGAGGCCTGCACCACTTCTCTGCTCCACCAGGGGGCAGTGGTCCTCCCCGATGGACCTGTACTCCTCCCAGAGCCGGGAATCAGGGTGATCCCACCCTCAGCCCCCAGCACAGTGTGTGGGCACCGAAGCACAGATACGACTAACTTCCCTCACAGATGAGCAGTTTAATAAGCTGATTTTTTGTCTGGAACTGATGGGACCCCTCGAAGAGAAGACGTTTCCAGCTACATTCAACGACCTTGCCATTATTTGAGGGGGTGTTTATCAGAACTGAAGAAGCAGCCCCCAAGCCAGCCAAAAGCCCTACCTCGGTCTGTCCAGCTCTAAGTAAACAATAACGCGCACTATCAGGGGCACGTGTGCTATTTCTGAACACAGGAACTGGCTCATTGTTTGCTGGGCGCCGAAGCTTCCTGCTGCGGTGCTGACTGCTGTCCCACCCACCTTCCCCTGGCCGACACCCCATCTGTCTGCGCAGGAGCAGCGGTGCAAGCACAGGAGGGAAAAGAAGAGGCCTGGGTCCTGTGAGAAGCAGCCTCTTAGCAGCTCCCACCTAGAGAGACAGAGAACAGACTGCACCAGTCTTGCCCAATTATGCAAATGAATGGAGGAAATAATGCCCAAGGTACATTTCTAATGGGGATCAGTGACCACTGGGGACGTCTCCTGCCATCCAGAGCTTTCAACCATCCACAGACAGGCCTATGATGTCCTCCGGTGCCAGCGTGCTGTAATCTGGAAGCTCCTGGGACCGTCCATATGGGAAATGGGAAACCTGGCAACACTTGATTTGTGTTTCATGTCCTGACATCAAGGCTGCCAGACCCCTCATGTTCTCCCTGGGGAGAAGGGTAATGAAACAGTTCCAAATGGCACTTGAAGGAAATCCTACTTACTTGGGGTGAATGGATGGCCTGACATGGAAGATTCAGAGCTGAGGGCTCCGCTCCTTGGATGAGGAAGCGGCCTCAGCCAGACTGGCTCCCAGGCACCGGGCGCTACCTACCGTCGGACAGGTCTGCATTCTTGGACAGCTGCTCCAGCTCCCAGCCGAGGTGGGCGGATTCATTCATGCTCTGCTTCTGGGCAATCTCGAGGACCATGTTTTCTTCCAGCAGCTCCTCTATTCGCTTCTTATCCGTGTCCCGGTCCTAGTGCAGGAAGAAGGACGGAGTGAGATCGTGTCCGGGGGGCCCCTCTGGACAGGCCCCGGCCCCCGTGCATCCACCCTCATTCCCCGAGGATGAATGGACCCCAGGCACCTGCTCACTTCCCTGCACAGAAATGAGTCCAACACAGGGCGCAGCTCTGAGAGTTACAGCCACCGTAAGATACCCTGACTGGCAACGGAGGTGATAAGAGAGCCGAGGTCTCTAACTGAATGCTGTCTGAACAAAGTGACTTATGGCCCAGGGCTTTAGAGCAAGTACCATGGTGACAGGTGGCTTCGAGGCTCTAGGGCACCTAACATGCCTTGAGAAGCCTGTAAAGAAACTCACAAATCACAGCTCAGCCCACACCATAAAAGCCAGCAGAGACCCTTCTTGCAGAAGACACACACGTTAGCTCATCTGTACAGAAAAGCAACCCAGAGGTACCGTCCTATCCATCTGTAGGCGTTCAGTGGTGCCCACCCCAGCCCGCTGAGCTGAGCGAGCTACTCTCTGCAGTCAGCGAGTTACTGTGTCGGCAGTGGCACCAAACCCAGTGACGGAAAAGCCAGAGAGGGGCGCAGCACAAACCCGAAACCTCCCCAATCTGTTTAGACAGATCTGAGCGACAACAGCCTGCAATACCAATTCCAGGTCGTGAAGCTTTGATTTCAGCTGCAAGTTCTCTTTCTCCAGCTCGTGCACTTTATCGCCCCGGGCTCGAGCGGCAGTCAGCTGTTCCTCCAGCATGGCCTTGGTTTCAATTAAAATGATATTATCTTCTCTAAGCTCCTGGGCAGCAAAAACAGACATGAGCACCATCAGATAAAGGCACCTGGTTCAGGACGACGGGGCTCTGAGACCAGAGCTCCTCCAGGCCTCTGGACCAAAACAAACAATCCAGGGATAAGATTGCTGCTGCGCGAGTTTCATCTCCACTTTTGAGCACCTCCACCTTTTTCACTGGGTCAGGCCAAATGGACTTTCTCGACTGAAAGAAAATATTTAAGTCCGGGAAGGTAACTTTTCCTATGCCGGCCACAGTGCAAAGGCATGTGACATCTATAACCTGGTCTGGTCGGACAAGTGGACTCCACTGACAGATCCGGGACCTCGCTGAGCCTCCATTTCCTTAACAAGGAAGGGGTGGGGCTAAGAGTCTGTCCTAGGTTCAAGGACTGAGTCTAGTCCTCTCAATTCAACATTCATTCCACTGATCAGGGTCTTCGGGAAAAACAGCTATTCAGACAAGCTTTCGTTCAATGCACAGCTCGTATTTGCACATTTTACACACATACTCTTGGAAAAACAACAGTTCTCAGCGATGTCCTGGAAACAGGGAGTCTTTAAGACTGTGAACCCCATAAATAAGTCCCTAGGCCTCCTGTGTGCCGGGCACGTGCCGGGTGTAGAATATGATGGCTGTTCCCTTGCAGGGTCCCTCACAGGCAAGGGGTCCGAGGAACTCTTGGTCCCGTGCACGTAGCCCAGCACACACAAGCGATTCAGAGATTTCACCTCATCTCTGTTCCCCTCCCCCACCGGTTAAGGGGCTTCTCGGTTTCTCCTCACCCCAGAGTTCTTCCAGCACCTCCGGGGGAATGAGATTCCCTTGAATGCCTTCAGCTGGTGAACGTGCGCACAGGGGAACGTGTCCGTTTCTCCCGGTGGGCAGTGTTCTGAGGCTTGCCCCGCTTTGGGGTTCTAACAGCTGGGAGCTGGGCTGGGAGCTCTGCTTATCCACCACCCGTTTATTCGCCCTGCAAAGGCCAGAATCCAAGATACTTGGTAGAGGGAAAACTGCAAGCCTTCCGATCAGCGGACATAGTTCTGATCAAAGCCCGGCAGCCATAAAAGGTATAATCATTGAAATTCTAAATTCCCTGGCGCCCTCTCTCTGCTGGAGATGATGTCCGCTGTGTGGTTGTCCCTGCCCCACTCACTCTTCACAATGGCCCTTGGGGGAGGTAGGAACAGTGCCTTCCTACGGAGGAAGAGGCTGATTTGGGTAACTTAAGGAATAAGCCCAAAGTCACAAAGCCAGCAAGGGGTGAAGCTGGGACTCGAACCTGGGCCAGAGAGTTCCAGACCTGTGTTCTCTCCACCGCCCTCAAGCTGCCTGCAACCCATCCTCAAGGGGCTCGTGTGGATAAGAGGCCCAAAATATCAATAACAGTGTGAGCCACAGCAAACAGAGGGGTTTCAAGCAGGAAGAAGACCTGGTCCCCCCGTCTCTGGCCACCGTCCCGTCCCCACTGTTCTCACCTGGCATTCCAACAGGCCTACACACCAGCACTCCCAGCCCTGAGCTCCCACAGCACAGGCCACCCCTTCATCCTCACGACCAACTCCTATTCAACCTCCAAAGCCCAGCCTGAGTTGGCCCCTCTGAGAAGTGGTGGCAGATTCTCTCTGTCCCACCTGCTGAGTCAGGTACTTGGGCTCCCAGAGCACCCTGGGTATGCTGTGAGGCAATGGTGAGCTGGCCTGTTCTTCTCCCCCAGACTGTGAACTCCTGGGGGCAGGACTATTCCACTTCTCTTGTGGGCCTCACGGAAGTGTTCAATGAACACCTGTCAGCTGAATCATGCCATGACGGTGAAGTACAGGTGGCATGCGAGGTGGGCCTTGAAGGCCTCAGAGATTTCCAACAGGCAGGGACAGACAAAGGTGACCAGGAGCAGAATATAGCACTGGGTAGGATGACTTCTAACTATCAATACTATTCAAAAACATCTCAATTTTCTGGTGGTATCAACTTCCACCATGTATTAGGCAACAGAAATAACCAGCCTTGCACACCTCACTGCCTCAGAAGTGAGAAGCCAGATCTGCAAGAAAGTGAGCCCAAGCTCCCTCGGGAAGCCCAGGGCTCGGCCCCTAGGGAGACACCCGCCTCCTTGCCTCTGGGCAGCTGCCTGAGGCCAGCCCGCCCCTGAGGACCTGACCCCAACTGAATCAGGTGCCTATTTAAAGGCCTGACCCAGCCCAGCAATCAGCTGAGGGGCCACGTTTAGGAAATCACAGGCCAGGCCTGACGGCTGGTCCCCAAATGGCTCGAGAGCTGCCCCTGCTCATCTACGTGATGACCAGGAGCAGTGACTGGGAAAGTGGGCCGATGGCTCCGGTCCCCCGCCCGCCACGTGCGCTACCAGCCGTGGGGCCTGAAGCAAACGCATGTCTCTCAACCACCGATCCCTCGTCCTCTGCTGGGCACGAAAACAGGGCTGAGGTGGGGATCAGAGGAGATAGCACACGTGAAGTAGTCTGTGCACGGGGCCCGAGGCCCAGTAAGCAGGTCGGCTGCCGTTACCACCACCTTGTCACGCCCCCGTGAGACACTGTTCAGGGCAGTACTCACTGAGCATCACCAAGCGACAGGCTAACAAAAGCACCGAACTCCAGGAGGTGGGACAGAACCAAAGAAACAACGGGCTCCTGTCCCCTGCACTTGGGACCACAGCACCCAAGCCCCTCGCTAACCTCCGTCTGGTTCCGCTGCAGCCCCTTAAGCTTCATAGAGGACCAGCCTGCTTTTAAATTTCTGATTCGAGGAGCGTGGTGGACTGAACCATAAACCAAGCATCAGGTCTGTCCTGCTCTAACTTCTTCTTCTACCGAATTTTATCAAAACTCCTTAAAAGTCATTAGGAAACACAGAGTCCCAAGTGGGAACAGAGTCTTCCTGCTCAAGGTGATCTTAGTTCTCTGCATTTCAACATTCTCGGCTTACAATGTGATGTCCAGGTGCTGACATGAACTGCCAGAGGCCGGGCGTCCCTCTACCCACCCCATGGCATCTGAGGCAGTGGCCGCCGTCACCCTCTCCCCCGGCTCCCCTCCCCTACACCCCTTTGTCTGCATGACCCCACCCCTTTTATTTCCTCCTTCCTCGGCAAGGCTGGGGTCCCAGAGGTGGAGAGAGGCATTTCAACGCCACCTTGGTCCACCTCTTCACCGACTGCGATGCTGGGCAAGTTATTAATTTATTCTCAGTTTCGTTACCTGAAAAAATGAGAGGACCTAACGCTGGCTGCTCAACCTCACCAGGCCATCAGGAGGCTTAAATGTGGTGATACGGTTTGAGCTTAACACAGTTAGTTCCTGGTGTGTGGAAAAAGCTGCATAAACACAGTTATTGCTGCTCATTTAAAACCTCACTGCACCTACTGTGGGCCAGATCATGGGTCTGTAAAGGGCCAGAGAGTAAATATTTCTGGCTTCTCGGGTCCTAAGTCTGTCACGACTACTCGCCTCTGCAGGTACAGTTCAAAGGCAGCCACGGGCCGTGTGAATGAGCAGGCGTAGCTGTGTTCCAATAACACTTCACTTGTAAGAGCTGACGGTGGGTCGGACACCGCCCCGGGACTGATGGAAGTTTGGCCATCTCTGAGCTGGACAATGTGGGCACCAAGGACCCAGACTCAAGGTCAGGAAGGCACAGACCCCGTCTTCAAGGAGCTCCCGGTGTGGGTGGGAAACAGGGGATGCATCATTACGACACCACGCGATGAGTCTGCCGGGGGTAAGAAGGGGCCTAAAGGAATGGGGGGCGGGGCTGGGGATGCAGCCCGCAGAGCTTGGCCTGCCCACCCCTCACCGGCCCTCCCTGTGCCTGGGAGATGCGCTGTGCCGAGGGGCCTCAGGGGGCACCAGCGGACCTGAAGGGGACTCGGTTTGGCCGGAGCAGAGAGTTCCACGGGGACCAGAGTGGGTGTCAGAAGAAGGGGTGGAGTGTGGACTTTATCCCAAGAGCAACGGGGAGGTGCCTGAGGAGCTCTTAGAAAGGTCACTCTGGCAGCAGCCCAGGTGGATGTGAACGAGAAGAGGTGGGGGCAGAACGGCCAACTCAGATGCTTGTGGAGGGCATTCTGGAATAAAGATAATGTTATTCCTGCGCAGGCACTGGAATAATGTGAACAAGCAACAATGCAGAAGGCCGGCCGGGCACTGGGACTCACTCTCCAAACATCCGCCTCGGCCAGGGACAGGCTGGGAGGTGGGGAAATGGGCTCTGGAGGATGGAGAGCACCTGGGGCTGCAGGAGGAGGTGGAGGAGAAAGAAGAATCAAGGCCGAGCCGGCTCTGGCTTGAGTACCTGCCTCGGTGGATGGTGAGTCCAGTCTAGAGACAGTATGGGCGGGTTAGAAGGAGGGAGAGACACTGGATTTGGACACGCTGACCTTAAGACAGACTGAGGTCTGGAGTGCGGGAGAAGCCCAGCCCAGGGATGAAGATTTGGGACCTGTCAGTCTGTACGTGCCAGCTAAAGAAGAGGCAGAAGGCAGAGAAGACATAATGGAGAAAGGCCAGATGGTAGAAGCAGAGCAAGGTGACCACCACCCGCGTGGGCCCAAGAAGATGAAGTTCGGGACTCAGGAAAGCCAGGTGAGTGAGGGGTGGAGGGTGGTGATGTCCGAGCCCACAGAGGGGGTGGGCGAGGGAGGCTGGGAAGTGCCCACCGGACTGGCACAGGAGTCGTGGGCCCTGATTCTCAAGCATGGTTTCAGGCGACCAGAGGTAGAGGCAGACCTGGAGGAGTGGGTTAGAAGGTGAGGCAATGAAGGGCACAGCTGGTGTTCTCTCCTTTCAAACAGGCTCGGAGAGGGACCGGGGTAGCTCGAGAGGGTCAGGGGAGAGTGGGAAGGGTTTGATTTTCTTTTTAATTAAAGGTGAAAAATAAAAACTAAAGGTGAGAGCATCTTGAGGATCCTAAGGATGGGACTCAAATCAACAAATGTATCTTGAGCACCTCCCCCTGCTGAAGATGACAGAGATGTAGTTTCTGACTTCATGAACTGCACTCTGTGGGGAGAGCTGTTGGAACCCCAGAGTGCAGGTGAGCGACCCTGCCTGGGGTCAGAGAGGCTTGGCCAGGGCGGAAGTCGAGCTGGGGCCCCATTCCCCAGGCCCAGCCAGATGGGCAGGGCAGACCAGACCATAGCCCATCTCCCCTCCTGAACCTGGGCACTGCGGAGGGATATCATAAGAATGTGATGTGTGTGTGCACCGCACCCCAGGACTGACCATTAACCCAGCTCCTGACTGCCTTGCCAACAACCCAGCAATCACTGCATGGATTGGTTCCAGGGGCCCCCATCTCTGTGGAGAGGGGCTTGCTAGCGTAAGCTCATTGGAAACGTGCTCCCGTGTCACGAGACGCCAGGGTACAATGGTCTCAGAGACGCCCAGGCCACTCCTCCTTTCACAGATGGGGACAAGACTTGCCCAACACCCACATAGTTGGTGTGGCAGCTAGGACCGTGCCCTGCTATGTCTCTGCCTCTCAGACTACTGTTTCTTTCAGAGCCAGCACAGACCAGGAAGCTATAAATCCCAGAGAGGAGCAGAGACAGGCCCACCTTATCTTTACCCAGGACGCACACGGCACCAATGCACCTGTCCTCAGCGTTGGGAATTTCAGACCATAACAAAACATGGGACAACAAGAATCTCCCAGGCAATCTTTCTGCCTTTGTCCTCCTCCCACGCGGCCCTCTGGACAGCAACCCCCGTGCCCTGAGAGCAGTGAGGTGAGACCATGCTTTGCAAAAGCAAGTCAAGGACCACCCCGTGCATCCACCCCACACAGTCCCACTGTACCTAGGGGTGCCCACGCCGCTTTCCTCTCCTTGCTGTTTTAATCCTTATGTAAACTAGACTAGGACCCACATGAAAGCCACCAGAAGTTTAAAAACAAAACATGGAAATTTGTGTTCCATATTATTCTAACCAAAATTAACCTCGCCCTCTCCCTGAATCCCTGTCCTTTAACTTTCCTCCCACGTGGCACCAATGCATTCTTCCTTCTGTGACATGCAGCTGCTTCTCAGCGGTGAGACTGGACAGGCTCCGGGGGAGGGCACCTGCGCTGCCTGTCACCCCCCCGTATGCAGAGGAGTGCCCCTGCGTGATGGCTGTCCACAGCCGTGAGCCAGCTCGAGAGCACGACCGTGCTCCTCTCTCTGCCCTACTGCCCGTCACACCTAACACTGTCTTGTTCCAGAAGAGACAAAAACTCATGCTTCTTCCCTGCGTAGTCAGGTAGGATCCAGGCCCTGCCCTCAGGGCTCTAGGTCCACACGAAGCCTCTGGCTAAGCAGGGCGGATGGCACGTCTGCAGGTGGTTTGCAAGGACAATGCACCGACTCCAACGTGCCACTAACATTCCTCAGGGAACAAACGCTCCTTAAGTAGGTCTGAGGAACTAATGGGCCCTGGAGCACAGCCTGCCCCATCCCACCTCCGCCCAGCCCGGGAGCATGTCAGGGCCAAACAGCCGTCCCCAAGCACGCCTGCCAGCAGCTGGGCAGGAGGCCTTGAGCAGGGAGAGGGCAACACAGGGCCCCTGCGACCTGCGTTCAACCCCTTCAAAAGCCACCTAGGTGGCGAGAAGAGACTTGGGGATTATTTCTTACCGTCAAACAGGCTACTCAGTACGTCCTGACATCCTGATCTCACCCCGCTAGTTAGAACCATCTCCAAACCCCAAGATTGGCAACGGGGACAAAATACTTCATTTCTCAGAAAAGAGAGTCCAGGAACCTGCAGCTGATGCGAGGCAGTCAGGATTGGTGGGTAAAGCATCAGTGACCCCACCTGGATCCTGGTCTCTGGGCCCCCTTCAGCCCCGACACCCTCCCCTGCATCTACCCGGAGGCTGGGCGCGTACCTCCATGCGGGCCTTGTAGAAGTCCACGTCGTGCAGCTTCTCCCGGCAGCGCACCAGCTCCATCTCCAGCCTCTCCACACGGTTCGCCTTCTCCCTCAGGGAATCGAGCTCATCGCGATAGGCACGAGCAGACCGGGCATCAGCCGCCAGCTGGATATTCTGGGAGACAGGCAAAGACAGGGGAGCCTAGCTTAGGGCACCCCTCTGGGGAGGGAAGAGAGGGCCAAGTCTCTGAAGCGCAGCGTTTCCAGGACATCTCGGTGGCCGAGGGGCTCCACGTGCAGGCCACCGCGTGGGGTCCCCGCTCGCTGTCACTAAGAAACAGTCACCCCCTCAGCCGTTCTCAGGACAACCGGCTCTCGGGCAGTGTTACTCTGAGCGGGAAGGAAACAGAAGCCTTTGCTGGAAGCTCCCACCGTTGCATTCCCGAACCCCTGGGCCACAGTCGCCGGGGAGTCCCAGCCACCCCGTCCCCTCGACACACACAGACACACAGACAGGCCTTCCTGCTCACCTCCTGCTTGACTTTCTGCAGCTCCAGCACCAGCTGATCTACCTCATGCCTGGTGTCCACAAGCTGCTCTGTCTTCTCCTCCCTGGGGGCGATTCGGAGCGAGTGTGGTGAAAAGGCTTACTTGGCAAGCAGCGGAGCGGCCCACCACCCTGCAAGCCCCCAGCAGGAAAAGGAAAGGGAACTGCGTTTCTGGGGATGAGGAGGGGAACTGGCATATGGGGCTTGCGGAAATGTTCCTGACTCCAAGTCTTTTCCATTTTTAACTTTTCAATGCCCACCCTCAAACTGCATCCATTGGGCAGTGGGTTTCCCTCTGGGGGCACAGAGAGGTAAGGAGACCCCGGCTGCAGCGGCACCACTTCACTGCCAGGCAGGCAGCAGGGCCCACTGGTGACGAGGTGGAGGCGGGCAGCTCCCGAGGCGATGGGCAAAGTGGCATATTCACCAGCTGCAGGCAACGGGGCCGGCTCACCAGACGGGGGCGAGCCACATCCTCCCTCCAGCCCAAAACCATACCAGTGGGTGGTCATCTACGCCCAGACGGCCTGAGCGTGGACAGGCAGGAGCCCTAGAGACCTGGCAGAACAGGCCCGGGGAGGTTCCTTGCGCAGGCCCGGGGAGGGTCGCAGATGGCGCTCAGAGCGGAGCCCAGCTGACGCTATAGGGCCCGAGTCAGAGCTCTCCTGTTCGCTGCACCACACGTGCTAGAAACGGGTGTCTGTGACACGCAGTGCAAGAGCAGAACAAACAGCCCAGCCGACCGGAGGACTCACAGCTCCTGCCTGACGCGGCGCAGCCTGGCCTTGGTGTCCGCCAGCTCCACGGCCAGGTGCTGCTTGTCCTCGCTGGAGAGGCTGCTGGTGGGGCTCGGCGTGGACTCGGCGCTGGAGGACTTGAGGGGGCTGGGCGGGTGCTGGGCCTGGAGGTAGTCCCGCTCCTGGGTGAGGTCCACGATCAGCTGCAGCGGGGCGGGCGGGGGAAGGGAAGGAGCGCTTGCACCCGAACTTGGGGCACAGTGGTCAGCGGACAGGAAGAAAGTGAGCGGCGTCGGCCGAGACTGAGAAACCAGGAGGAAGCAGGAGTAACGGGATGTAAAAAGGAGCATGTGAACGAGGAGGGTCTCTGAGCTCCACGTTCGATGAACAACTACCTTCCCACGGGGCTCTCGGAGGTGACCGTGGGCTGCAGGGAAAGTGCCCGGCTCCCGCCCCCCACCCCGAAACCAGAGAGACAGGACCAGGGGGCAGCAGGCTTGAGACAAAGAGTCAGGATGAGGAGGGTGGCCGCGTGGCCAGGGCCCAGGCGTCCCTCCCGGACCTGCCAGCCCACCACCCACACGCAGACGCACCTCCGTGCACTCGTCCCTCTCGTCGATGAGCCGCCTGAGGTGAAAGACCATGTTCCTCGACAGGGCCTCCAGCTCCTCCGGGGCCACGTCCGGGAGCTCCAACCACTGCAGGTCGAACACATTCTCCTGGTTGTGGGTCACCTGCGGGCACAGGTCAGGCGCTGCAGAGGTGGGCAGGGTACGGCCGGGGGTTCCGGGAGCTCCCCGACCCCGCAGCCAGGGGGTGGGGTCACAGCTGACTCGGTCCCTTGACATCATTGACAGATTTTCCGTGGAGAGCAGGGGGCTCCTCAAGCGAGTGCAGACGCCCCTCAGCCAAGTTCCACTAGCACAAGTCAGGCAGGGTGTTAAGTCAGTCTCAACACCGGCTCCAAGAGGACACGGATTGTTTTTAATACCAGAGAGCTCTCCTTATAATATAGTATTTCCCTAAAAATATACTGTCCTCAGATATTCTTACTGAAGCATCAATTTACAACACGAAGAAGGTAAGTCCTGGGATGCCAGGACTTACAAAGAGGGACTGTATGTTAAAAAAAGATAGAATCTAATGCGAATATGGCAAATGTTAAAAATCTTATGTTGGAATGTTGGGTACATAACAATCTTACATTACTTTTTGGGAAATATTTCATCGTCTAACAACTTTCAGGTAAGCCTGTATCTCATCCCCACAGGCCACAGAAGACCTCCTGGATCTTCCCTTTCCATCAGATGTGAGCGGAGGCCCGTAGCTATGTCTACACTGGGCAGCCTCTTCAACGACTCTGCCGACCTGACCTTCTCAACCCGACACCCCCAGACCAGCCAGAGGAGGCAGAAGATCAATTTCGAGTCCCCATACTTCCAGTTTGGGAAGGTGAGTATTAGCACACTCGAGCCTCAACAGGGGAAAACGAAAAGAAACCAGAGAGGCACATCAACAAAAGTTCTTAAGTTTTTCAGAGCAGTAAATGGAGAGACAGAATAGTTTAAAAACAAAGAAACAAAGACAGGGCCCTTCAGTTTCTCAAAAAACACCTGCTTTCTTACCTCTCCTCCCTTACGAAGGAAAGCTGGGATTCAGTAAATCTCCGAGAATTAGGAGAAATCTCACCCCACTGTACAGGGCGCTCTAAAGGCCCGGAACTGGGATTGGGAGGCCGAGTTCCAGGCCTGCTCCATGCCAGTGTTTGGGAAAGGCCTCTGGAAAGGGGGTTCAGGGGTGCAACCACAGCTGCACACCAGTAACTCAAGGAGCTTGGAATGAAAGGCTTATGATGCTCCTCCTCCCAGTTCTGACTCAATGGGTCTCCTATGGGGCCCGGGCACCTGAATGTTTAAGAAGCACCCAACTAATTCTGAAGTCCTGTTTCCATAGCCAGTCACCAAACTTGATAATCTCGCAGGGCTTCTTTTTTTGGGTGCATGCTTTTTTAAAAAAAAATATCCTGCTGGCAGAACAGGGGAGGGGAGACAGTGAGTAGCAAAGACCTAGCTAGTCTCGAGGACCTAGTCCCCAGATACATTTTCAAAACACACAGACACACGAGGAAAGTTACAAGGCAGAATGGTTCTTAGGCGAACAGGTCACTGACACGAATGGTTGAGAATTATTTCCTACAATACTGATGGGCTTTGCTGGACCCTCTACCTGCCATAAGCTGCCTCCGTCTCCTGCTTCAAATCCTGACTGCAACCCACAGTGCCCTAGGCGGCTGTGGAAGCCCAGGAGCCTGTCCCCAGAGCCGGCGTGGGGAGCTCTGTGTTCAGCTGCCTCTGCCAGTTACACACACCTGCTCCTACGTGCTCCTGCTCATGTCTTTTTCATGCATTTATCTCATCTGTCCAATTAGATGGAAGGCTGAACCATACCTCCTAAGATAATTAAAACGTACAAGGCTTCTTTTGGAGGAGGGTGGGGTGGAGGTCTGGGGACTAACTCTCAGGTGGGTGCTTGGTTTCCAGGGAAACTACCCCTTCAGTTGATACCACCTCTGCCAAAGTCAAGGGCGGAGGGAGGGGCTGCCCTTAGTGCAGAGCCCTCCTGACCCCACCCGGGGGGCCGAGTCTCCGGATACAGCCCTTCTGGGACTCGCTGGGTTTTAACTTCCCAAGGGGTGGCAGTGGTTTCTCTGCCGTGTCACTGACAGAAGCAGTGAATCTCTCTATAAGGATCAACCATTTGAAGCAGGGTGACATTTGCCAGAATACATTTTCAGGGACTGTAAATCAAATTCTGAGCCTAAACCACTTGACAGCTCTTAAAAATAGTCTGAATCCATATTAGGCAAGAAGAAGAGGCAAAAGAAGACTTGATTGAGGTTTTTTTTAAAAAAATTTTTTTCATTTTAGCCGCCACTTTATTTTAGCTTGCTGACAGCTACCTTTCCAAATCGAATCAATTTGTCTGTAGTGTCTGAAACCTAAAATTAGCAAAATCATTAATGCGTGATGTGCTCTTTAGAATTTTCACTGGTGGAGAGGGCCTGCCTGCTGGGTGCCATGGGAGCAATGGTCCACGGCTAAGCCCCACAAAAGCTCCCCACCTACCTCCTGTATATGGGCCACGATCCCGGCCTGTGTCTCAATGTCCAGCTGTTTGATTCTTTCGATAAATTCCTCTTTCCTCTCACACTGTGGAGGGTTACAAGTGTTAATGAAACTGTTTTACAAGGGCAACCTAGGGCCGCCAGAGCCACAGAAATAGTTTCAAAAGGAGACACCTACCCCATCCCTGGCTTTTTCTTCTATAATCAAGAGGGCTCTGCCCTCCTACCAGCCAGCCCCTCACACTGAGGTTTCTCTAGAAGCGGCTCAGACTACGTATAGCACAATCACCTGGGGGGGGTTGTCTTTAAAAACACCGGGGGGTGGGACACAGACAAGCTCTCCAGGGGATTCTTAAACAAGTAAAGATCAAGAACAGCTGGTTTAGGGCAGCAGTTGGTAAACTTCATCTGTAAAGGGCCAGATGGTTTAAAAAAAAAAAAAAATCTTAGACTGGACAGGCCATGGGTCTCAGCTCTGCTGGTGTAGTGTGAAAGCAGCCACAGGTAATCTGTAAAGGAATCAGCATGGCTGTGTCCCCCTAAAACTTTGTTTACAGAAATAGGTGGCAGGTCAAATTTGGCCCACAGGTTGTGTGCTGACCCTTGCTCTAGATGTTCCTACACTGGGGACAATTTGCTAATGGCACCCGGCCCCAGGGATCCCCACCTGGCCTCTTGCCCAAGGTGCCCTGGTGCTAGAAATGGTTGCCACCTAAGACGGTGTCACGTCTCTCGCAGGAACCCTGCGACCTTCCATCCTATTGGGCTGAAAGCAGCTTCACTCCTACCTCACCGAAGGGGGTGTTTTATCCCCACAAACCCAAACCTAAGAGCCCTCCTCTCTGCCCCCTGCCCAGTCCCTACCTGGACAGCACAGCCCAGCACCAACAGCAGCACCTTCTTAATCTCCTCCATACTCTTCCCTAAATCAAAAGAGCAACACAGTTAATTAAGCTCAACTGTTTGTAAAATTTCACCAGTGATACATACAGATCTGCTGCAGGGGGAAAAAAAAAATCAAATAAACTAAAAAAAACCCCTCTCTACCCAGTGATATGCACTTAAGGTGTACACACTCCATCTGTTTTCTCCATATGGGTTTGTTTTTTTCTTAAACCAAATGAGAATGCCGTCCATAACTATTTGTGGCCCTTTTCCGTTCACATGTATCATAAAATCTTTCCATGATAATTAATGAATATGAGCATCGCTTTTTAGTGTGTGTGGTAAGCAAAGTTCAATGGATGAGAACAGTCCCCACAGGAAAATACTCAATCGACTCTGAAATAAGAATGGACACAAACTTGCCTTTCCATCCTGCAAAATCTCATACAGACGAAGTAGAAGAGTAAAGTGAACCCCCATGCTCGTCACCCGCTTCACATTACCAGCATTTTGCACATTTATTCCATCTCCTCCCCACCGCTGCCGCCTTTGTTTCTCAATGTCTGGCTGGAGCATCCCCCAAAGCAAGTCCCAGACACCACACACACATCATTTTTGATGGTCTCATACTTACTTTGTACAAAGGCCACAAACGAATTCAACCACTCCCTTTCCAGAGATCTGATTTTTCAATATTTTAATCTAAACGATGCTACAAAGAACATCTTACAGCTAATTCTTTATGGACATCCTGACTCCCTCCTTCAGGATAAACTCATCTTTCAAGCTTTTCCTACTTCCAAACTGCCCTGCAGAAAGGCTCTGCCATTTTTCTCTCTCACAACCAATATACCGTAAGTTCCACTTCCCCACGCCCAGACCAACACTGTTTTACTACTCCTTCTCAGCTTTGCCAATCAGGCCAAAAAATCCTATTTCATCATTTTACACTGTGTCTTTTCCATTATGCTGGAGGCCAAATGCGTCTTCATCTGTTTATCAGTTTCAGTCACTTAAATAAACAGAGTCAGGATACAGGAGCTCCAGACCTGAGTTGGTCACCAGGAGGCCTGTGACGGGAACAAGCCGTGCCCTGTGTCCCAGTCTCTGTTTCCACATCTGTGAAAGGGAGGCAGCTGGCCTGGGTGACGTGCAGGGTGCCTTTCGGGTGAGAAGCTCTACGGTTCTCTGCCCTTTTCATAATATCCTGTTCTCTCTGGGATGAAGAAAGCCAAAGTCATGTTCAAAACTAGTGCTGCGGTTCACTTCGGGTCCTTGGGTGTCAGGCGTGTATGGAGTAACATGTGACCTCATCCTAGTATCTCTCACCTGAGAAATAGCTAAAAACAGCTTTTCCTGAGATGACATTGTTATGGTCGTCGAGTCTCAGAACCGGGGGCTTGGCATCCCCCTTCCCACCGCCTAGTCTGAAGGTGGGTGGGATGGGCTGGGGGGCTGGACCAAAGGGTCCCTGCAGAGCACTCAGATTCCACACTCTTAAGAATCAATCAGGTCTGGTGTTGCAGATCAACCCATGATGATCAAACCTTCTCTTTGCTAATCAGTGTAGAACTTCATCAATGTTTGAAACGGAAACATTCTCAAAGACTTTAATGGATTTTTTTTCCACCTGAGGCCTTTTATTTGGCCCAAGAGGCTCTAATCCATAGACATAAATACGTGTACCACCACAATGACTCACTTCTCTATGAAGGCTGAGGTGGTGATCAGTCACGGTTTTAGTTCTGATACAAAGAAAAGGACACGCCCACCAGAGTATTAAAAACTCCAATCAGTCTCACCAAAACTTCCCCCTGGCGATAGTGCTCATGCCAGCCCACGTGGCTGTCCTCACCTCTCTCCCTTCACGGTCAGTCCCCAGATGACTGGCAAGGGACCCTCGTAAGCCCTTTGGTGCATATAACAAGTACAGACCCCCCCCCCCCCCCCAGCTGTCACCAGCTCCTCGTCTGCAGTGATTCACCTTTCATAGGCCGTGTACCTGGTGCTGTAGCCAGCAGAGCTGACACACAAGAAGAAAGCATTTTAAGGGCCTTGGATCAGCTCAAACAGAAGTCAGAGTTCACGAAGAAGCTTTATGTACTCTTCACAGCAAAGGCCCCAGAGGATCTAATTATATCATACTCTGGATAACTTAAACAACTCCGATGATCCCTTCTCCCAGCCTACAGCAGACAAAACCGGCAAATTAAAAGTGGAAAGGAGCGCAAGAAAGGCGCACTGTGAGTAGCGAGAGGCTAAGCCGGTTATCCGATAGCAAGGAAGAGACGAGAAACCCTGCACACATACACGAGGGCTTAAAACTACAGTCCGAGGCTGTTCAGTGAAACAATGAAGGGCTCTGCTCCCTCAGCATCCTGTAGTTACACACAATAACAACCGTGAGTCATTCATTCATTCCTTCATTCATTCATTTACACCCATCAGACAGCAAGAAAAAACTAAATCTGATCCAGAGCACTGTTGGGAAAGTATGGAATTCCAGTTTGCTAGGTTTTGTAACAGAGGGGGAAAAAGGATTTTAAAAGTAGAGAATTAATTTTAGAAAAATGTTCAGGGAATAATTATTTAAAATACGCTTTTTGGTGGTGAACAGGGCACTAGGAAATTCACCTCTGCCTTCGTTCACGTGAAGTGGTGCCGTGCTCATTCTCACCAAGCTAAGTGAATAAAAACATTTGCTATTAACAAATGTATCCTGTGGTTTTTACCCCTACACAAATTCCTAGGAAACTTAAAGAGAGAGAGAGAGAAAAGCAGAAGTTCCCTCATTTCTCATGGAAAGCTGATGCCCAATGTCCCTCAGGATTTCTGCTATTTTCAAAATCTACCAGATTGTGGGTTTTGAATAGTTCCAAAACACATCATAAGACTCTCTACCGGGTCCTTGCCGGCAAGGATGGCTCAGTGACACAGTTACACAGGCAAAGAAGAAACAACCCTACAGACAGCTCCCTCCCAAGCACCTACTAGGTGCTGGGTGCTTGCTGAGAACATACCCATAATCAACACAGTCCTCTGAGCTCAGACCAAGAAAACCAGCAACTTCTATGGGAACTCAGAGGAAGGACAACTAGTTTGTAGTAAAGATCAGTCAAGGCTTCCTAAAGGAAATGACTTCTGAGCTGAGACCCCAGGATGACGAGAGATTTGGGGGCTTTTCAGGCACAGGGAATAGCACATGAAAAGGCCTAGACACAAGAGAATATGGTGCTGCTTGTCAAATTATAAACGCTTTGTGCTTAAGCTTATTAGAGTGGGTTTTCATGAGAAATGGGAGGCAGGGTAGGAAGCAACGTGGATTTCTGTACCTAGTGAGTCACAAGCAACCAATGGGTGGGGGGGAGGGCCGAACACATCAGACACCCTTTGCACCTACCCACAACCCCAGGGGGAATCCCATGACAGCCTGAGCTAATGGTCGAGTCTAAGAAAAATCTTACTTACTTACTTTACTACCTGCTTCCTGGAGTCTTGACACAGAGAAACTCACTCCAGCCTTTCTTAGCAGAAACGGAATGCATATAGGCTGACCTAAATTATACATAAAGCTACAGATGTGTGTAGCAATCAGCTTCCAAAACAGAAGGGAAACTGATACCGCACGTGTGATAAAGGTGGACCTGGGGATAGAAATATAGTGGGGCAATTAAAGTACACCAGCCTCTAAAATGTGGAGACTCAATCAGATCAGGATTGGAAAATTCCCTGACTTTCTAATCTTGAGTCTGTGGCAGACGTAACTAGTCAATCATAACACTTTCTTACCGAGCCTGGAAGGAGGCCTCAGAATCCTTCTGAACACAGCACTCTCGATGTAGCCACTGCCTGACACGCAATGAAAGCTGGCACATGAAACAAAACCCAGCTTCCATGCCTGCTACACAATCAGTGGGGTCCTTTTGGCTCTACTCTTTGATTCTCTAAGACGCAGTCATTTGAATGTTCATACATTCTCTGGATACGGAAAATCAATCTTGTGTATAAGTGATCACTGGGGTGGTCAAGGTGGGGATTTAGACAAAGGAAGGCAAACAGCCCTTTCCAGGAAGACCACAACCCCAGAGGTGCTGGATCCGTGAGTCACCAGCCAGGGTGAGGGTTTAACCCTCTCAGCCTGGAAGGACTGACCCACTGGAGTTAATCCTGCCCTCCCCAAGTGCCCTTCACGTCTACAGTCCATTACAGCACTTTCATATAACATGCTATCATTTGACTTAATCCCCAGAGCAATCCCCAAAGGCCAGTATTAGCTCCATGTTACAAACAAGAGGAGGCTCAGACAAGCCGAGCCACAGAACTGAGATTTGGTCACCACCTGCTCTCTCCTAACTCGCTACCATCCCCCTCCCTGAAACTGCCATTATTTATTTACATTTCCTTCCAGAGCAGGGCTCCCTCTGGTTTAGCGTCTGATCCCCGTGCCACAGGGCAGGTCTCTAGCCAGCGTCTGCTGATTGAGTGACTGACAGTAACTGTTAGCATCGTGTCCCAGGGAGAAAAACAAAGAGAACGTTTTCAGTTTCCATTCTTGTTGAGATGGAGATATGCGTGTCTCTGTGTGTGTATTTTTTTTTTTTTCTTAGTAATTCTACATTCTGCTCTCCTCTGACTTATGTGCTGGAGTCAACCACTCACTGTGCTTTCCCTGGTTTCTTAGTTAAAAACCAGTCATTTCATAAGGATGATTATGGGGCTGTCTCACTGATTTGAAGATAGCACTGCACTGAACGTGACCCTGTTTCTCCTCAATGCATAATGACATCTGAAGACTCACCCGCACGGGCACAGTTCTATGGGCCCTCCTGGGGGCTCTGCTTACACTGAGAAGAGCTGTTATTATTTTGACACGGTTACCTTGGGTTCCATGAGGAACAGTGTGGACGGTAATTCCTCGCGGGTGGGCACTTAGGGACCCTCCATAATAATACCCGTCCCAGGTCATGGGATGGGAGGCAAGCACCTCACAGCCTGGAGAGCGACTCCTAGGAAACCCTCACTTAGACTGCTTACACCTAGAACGTTACACGTGTGACCCCCACCAGGCGCTCCCCCATTTATTAGTCATTCAACAAACGTTTATCACATGTGGACTTCGCAGGCACGAAGCCACACGTCTGTTGGAAATGGTGTGGGTGGCTCCAGAGCGTACCCGGACCCCCGGCCCCGTTATCCCACCGTCTCTCCCTCACCCCCCCACGCCTGCCCCCCCCGCGGGGATCCCTCACACCACCCCGTGTGGGTAACGAGAACCTCTGCCCAGACGCCGCAAGGCAGCCCCTCCCAGACAGCGACTTCAACAGCTACGTCAAGCCCCTCAGACAGCGCCATCATCAGACAGGACGCCTTAGCCCAGCCTGCCTAGGCCGCAGAAGCTGAGAACTAATTCATTCCCTAGCACCAAACGACTGAAGATCAGAAAAGGAGCAGCAAACCACAAGAACGCAGCTTGCGACCCAGAGTCTGCACCGGCTGCAGGTGAGACGGTGGCAGAGGCTGGAGGTGATCTGAGAAAGGGTCCCTCCCAGGCACCAGGCAGAAAACGCGAAGCCCCAATATTATCGGTGAACACAGAGACCTTTGACAAGTAAGAGCTCGTCCCTCCTCCTCGGACAGCCACGGCCACAGAGAGCAGTCCCGCTGGACGCCATGCACGGTCACGCAGCCGGGGCGGCCCCTCTCTGTGTACAGCCCATCACCAGGAGGTGACCAAACAGAGTCTGGTTTCCAGGCAGGTCCCGCGGCTGCTCCGAGGGCTGGCATCTGGCCACGCGCTAACGATTGCTGTGCTTGCTGCTAACCAAGCTTTTCACGTTCCTAGAAAAGCTAAGTGCTGGCACTCAGCTCAAGGGCCCAGCAACCCCCTGCGCGCTACATGGACCGGAGAATTCATTTCTCAATCCAGCAGGCCGCACAGAAGCAAAGAAGCAGGCCGCAAGCCATGCCATGTGAAATCGCGTGTGGGTGCTTTTCTGAACCTGCTCCCTCCAGGAGAAAACAGGAAGCATGAAGAGGATCGAATGCCTGCAAGATTAGCTTTTCTTTATTTACTTACTTCTTCCCTCCTCATTTAAAGGACCTAAGGTTTCTGCAAACACGAAAGTTTTATATATATATACAAACATGATCAGAATTCAGGAGAAATGAAAAAATAGCTTAAGGTTGGGAAAAAGAACTCAAGAATCGCTCATTAACACCTAATGGCAGACCCTCAACCCACCACGTCACTTGGCAAGCAGGGCACTGGGGCGGGCAGAGCCACAGGAAGGTGGCAGGGGAGGGAAGGCAGCCCGCCCGCTTTCTAAAAGAACAATCTCAGCGGCAGGAAGACTGTAATAAACCAGACTTGGAGGCCTCTCTCCGGTCACTGGGGTTGGAGGTGAGCCAGCCCCTGGGTGCACTGGCCCTCAGGGGTTCCAGCTCGTCATCAAAAGGTAGAGCGGTGCAGTGAGGGAAGGTTTCCATGGGATCCGAGAAGCACATCAAGGACGCCCTTGATAGGAGAGCAAGTAAATCCTAGAGGGTTAAATATTAAATTCCAAGGAGTTTCAGGAGTTCCGTTTCCCGCTGGCCTTTGAAACCTAAACTTCAGCTGTGACAGAGACTTACTCCCTGTGCCCTGAGCTTGCCGCTCCTCATGGGACTGCCAGCACACTTCCACTCCTCTGAACTTGTCACACCTGGACACCTCCCTCTGCTGCTCTGTCGAGGGTTCTTCGAGGCTCTGCCACATACCGCCTCCTCCAGGAAGTCTTCCTGACCTGCCCAGGCAGAACTGATTGCCCGCCTTGCACTCTGTGGGACGCATGCTCGCACCACTTCTCGCCCTGCAACAGGCTAGTCATGGACACTTTCCTCCCCTCCTGCCCCAACGCAGACTGGGGGCTCCTTGAACAGAGACAGCCTATTCGTCTCCATGGCCACTGGACCCATGGCGGGCATCTGACAGAGAAAGCTGGAGAGGGGCTTGGGCTGAGCTCCTCTGTGAGGAGGAGGGACGCAAGCGCGTTCCCGTCTTCTATTTGGGAGGGTCAGAAATTGGCCTTCTGGTTTCTTTGGCCAGAGCAGCAGGAGAACGGAGGTCTGCAAGAGCTGTGAAGGATGTTTACAGAATCTGGGGGCACAGGATCTCAGACTCCTCAAGGTGCTCTCTCTGTCCCTGGAAGCCCCTTCTGTAACCGTCACGAGAGAAAAAACTGAGGACGAGGACCAGATCACCGAACAGCAATTAATGGGAGGCTATCCTCAAAGGTTCCAGCTGTGTTCACAGACATGACCCTGTAGGGTGCAAATACGGGATCAGCACCTCCTTGGACCCGGGAATCTTGCCTGGCATTTAGAACTCAAGAGACACCAGGCAGAATAATGACAGTGGCTGGTCCTCCTGCTTGGAACCAGTGGCTGACCGTCCACATACCTAACCATCTGCGTAACTTACGGTAACAAATACATCTTTTACCTATGGGACCACCATGCTGTGTGCCTCTGAATGAGTTCCCTCCCCTCTCTGGGCTGGGTTTCTGCACCTACATGGCTCCACCCTTTCCATTCTAAACAGCTTAGGAGTGATCAGCAATTCACAAGTCTGAAAACCACTACTGCACTTGGATACAAACCTTGGAAGAAAACACAGTGCTCTCTTCCAGCATGATTGCTCTATGATTCATTGCAGAAATTAATTTGCTAACACCCTGGCTTCCTGTCAGACAAATCTAGTCTTTTTCGTGTGTGTGGCACAGTGACAGGCCTGGCTGCTGAGAAACCAGAGCCTGAAGTTCTGGCCAACGCCTTCCCTCATTTTAGAGATGCCGCCGACATTGTGATCTCTTGGTTCTCATGTAGAATACGCTCTTCGATAAGCCATGTAAATATGTTTAATGGATGCACAGCTGGCAAGACGGGGGTGCAGGCAGTTTTCAGTGCATCATTACCGGCCTAGGGCAGCCACACGCATGGTGTTGGGCAGAGGTCGACTCTCACTTGACCCTGACCACGGACACTTGACCGTTGTATCTGTGAGAGCATGTGGTTAACATTTGTAAGGATCACTAGCTTGATGGAAGAGGGAAGTGGGGACAGGAGAGAGAAACGACAAAGTGGGTCTCCAGCACTTATGCTCTGTTTATTCAGCACCTACTATGTGCCAGGCACTGCTCTAGACACTTAGAAGACATTGGCAACAACAACAAAAACCCCCAAGATTCCTGCCCTCATGACAGATGACATCCTAGAGGGGGAAAAATAAGCAGTGCAACAGACATGGAAAAATAAGTAAATGAGAGCGTATACTGGAGGGCGTTAAGTGTTATGAAGAAAGGGAAGGCAGAGCAGGATAAGAGGGCTGGGAGTCCTGAGGAGGAGGGAGGGATGCAGCTGCAACCAGGGAGGTCATCAGGATGGGCTGCACTGAGAAGGTGATATTCAAGCAAAGACTGGAAGGATCTGTTCCTGTGAGAATCTGGGAAAAGCATTCCAGGCAGAGGGAACAGCCGGTGCACAGCACAGGGAGAAAAGTGACATAATCTAACTTTCTAACAGGAGCGGCCGCTGTGTTGAGAACAGACAGCAACAGACAGCACGGGGCAAAGGTAGAGAGGCAGGCAGACAGAAGGCCACTCCGGTGCTAGCCAGGAGGATGGTGGTGGCTGGAACCGGTGGGCAGCGGGGCAGGAGGAGAGAAGAGCTCAGCTGTTTGGAAATTAAAGCCAGGGCACTGCCTGAGGAATGGGTGTGGGGTAGGAGAGAAGGATACGTTTTGGCCAACTGGAAACAAGATAAAGGACACCCTACAACATCCAGTCCTTGGGGTCCACACACGGCCCAGCCACCGGGGAAGGCTTTTCTGCTACACGCCACTGTATGGACGTGAGGGAGGGTTAGAGCAGGGTCCTGCAGGACCCCAGGCCAGGCTCCAAGAAGCGGCGTCTACAGTAACGAGGCGCTGGACAGACACTTCCCCGCGGACGGGTATCCAGGGAGATGATTATAAAATCACGCACAATCAGAGAGGAAATCCAGAGGTCATTCGAGGTACAAACAGGAAATAAGAGAATGGGGATTGGGGGCCAGGAGGGCAGACATTGAGGACAGATTTTTAAAGTACATGAAGTGTTTTCTCACATTCATTAAACCATCCTTGAATCCCACCCAGGGTAGGAAAAAAGAGAACATCCTTTTGTCTGATGGGTGCAGGATGATAGACATATAGAAAAATCGTCTAATAGTATTTAGTCATGACAGCTTCCTTTTTTAGGTCAGAGGAAGGGGGATAAATGCTTGGTGTCTTGGGATCATTTAGAGTGAGTGAGTGAGTGAGTGAGTGAGTGAGTGAGTGTGTGTGTGTGTGTGTGTGTGTGTGTGTGTGTGTGTGTTTTGACTAGATGTTCTGCTGGGATCTGTCCTGCCCCTGCCCTGGCTCCACTGAGATGCATTTACCAAAAACAAAAAATAACAGAAAACTGAAACGTTATAAATAACAGTACAGTGTCAACATCAGCCAAAAAGAGCACAGGCATGCTCCTGAGCCATGTGGCAGAATTCGTAAAAAAAAGCCGCCCCACAAGAAAGAAACCAACTTTGTTCTTTATTTTAAAAGAAACCCCAAATGCTTCACGCATCTATTTTTAAAATTTAAAACAGAAAACACTATTCCACAAATATGTCTCTGGCACTCATGTTTGTGTCTTCTCGCTGGTGCACCTCTCCTGCCAACCTCCTCTGCTCTCAGAGCCCCCCCGACACTCCTGTCAAAACCTACCCATGCGTGCGCCCAGCTCTCACCCCTCCAGCCCTGACTTCAGGGGAGGCAGCCCCTCCCCTCTCAGCAGAGCCCGCAGAAGCTGCTGTCAGTCAGGCCCTGCCTGCCAGGGGCCTTCTGAGCTTGCTGCAGCGGTTGGGATTCTCGTCCTTAACTTTCCCAGGGCTCCCGATCTCATCTCTCCAACTTCTCCATCAGAACTGGGGCCAGAACCTCTTCAATTGATGTGCACTGATTCTATACAGTGCTGGGGACCAGAGGGCAGGCAATTCACCTGTCACCTTAAAAGCGGCTTCCCCACAGTGTTCTAAAACTGGATTGTTGGGGAAGGTTGCACAACTCTGTCCATTTATGAAAAAAAATCACTAAATTGTATACTTAAAATAAGTGAATTTCATGGTATGCAAATTATACATTAATAAAGCTATTAAAAAAAAAATCAGCGTCCACATCTCTGCAGGTGTTTCTGTCCAGCGCCAGACCCGAGGTGCGACCTGGGTTCCTTGCATGTGGACAGTCTCTTGGCCCCATGTGGTTGAAAGGGGCCAGAACAGAGACTCAGCTAGGGGGAGGGCTGGAGCCAGGGTTCTGGCGAGTGGAGGTGCCTGCCGGAGAAGGGGCGCCCAGAGGGCAGGCTTCCAAATGGCAGCAGGTGGTGGGGGGCACTGACAACGGGAAGGTGGCAAGCCATGCAGTATGATGGGGTGATGGGGTGACAGGCTGCCTGGGTGGGGGAGGAGGACGTGGTTAGTGTTAGATTGAATCATATGCCGCCGTCATTTTTGTAGGTCAAATGGTTGAACACTGGCAATCGCCTACAGCTCAAGCTAACACCTGTCTGTGTGTGATACGGACAGGAGCTCGGGCTCGTGGGTTGGATGGAGCAAATTCCCAATCGGCCCCTCTGCTCACGGGCTAAGTGACTGAGGGCTTGCCACTTCAACTCTGTGAGCTGCCGTTCTCTCATCTATAAACGGGATGGCACGGTCACACCCCAGAAGCGCATTTTCCTTTCCATCTTTAAACACGTGTCCAATGCCCAGCACACAGTAGGCTCACCAAAGGCTCAAGCAGGGAGTATCCTTCTCTCCTGCTCCGCTGCTTTCCTCTCCTCATCTTACGATGCTGTCCCTAGAGCAGATGGAATAGTAGAACTAAGCCTGAACCACCAACCTCTCCGGGCATCTCTCTTCTAAGATCAGCCCCTCAGATAAGTCAGGACAAGCAGCACAGTTCTGCTCGGCAAAACAGGCCCTCACTTCCCTGATGTTCCTGCAGAAACACAAGAGTCCCAACTGTCCCTGGAGCCCAGGGCGGCATCTGGCGTCCTCTACCTGGGGGAACCATGAAATAAAGCCAGTAAACAAATGGCCCTAAGGCAGAGCTGGGGGTGGCGTGAACCAAGGGCTCCCTGTTATTAAAGTACCAAGTGGGGCAGGGTGTTCACTGCCAGGGGCCACCAGGTGGGCCTGGGTGCGCTCTGCAGAGCCAATGTGTGAGGCTGGGGGTGCTCACGGGTCAGCGGCGCCGAAGACGAACAGGAGGTCAAGGAACTCCCTTCCTTTGGCTCCCGTAGAGAAAAAGGGAAGTGGGGCCCAGGAGGACCCAGGAGGCCCGCCTCCACGAACAAAGTGATTAAATGCTCAGCTGCCCTCAGCCCGGTGGCCCCAGAAGCTGCTGCTTCTCTCAGGGCCAGGGCTCCTCTATGAGAAACGTCCTCGACGGGTCACTTGGTACACTTCTGCTTTGCTCTCCAGCCAACTGAGCTCACGTGGACAGGAGCAAGGACAGCCAGACTCCAGGGAGAGCAGGGCGAGGAGGTACCGACAGAGGGAAGCTTCAGTTCCTTCTGCAAAGCCTCTAATGTGGGGGATCCTTCCTGCGTTCCTTGACTCCACACCTAGTCCAGGAGGCTAACAAGGTCTCCACGGGAACCAGGGAAGTTCCAGTCAGCAAGCACATCTGTCCCTGGGGCCTGCAAGCTTTCATCCATGAGCCATGGGTACAGGTGTACGCACACAAATGTGGAGGGGAGGAAATCTATCACCCTGTTTAACCAACCCAGTGTCTTAACTGTCAGGTATGAACTAAACTCTGGCTCTCTGGAAGGTGTCCAGGAGGACATTTCAGTCTTTCAAAGTCACACCGAGTGTCCAAGACTAGGACTTAGAACCTTGCCCACTCGGGCCTCAGAGACCAGAGGGAGACGTGAAAACAGACACACGACAGGATGTCCCGGTGAGATCTACCATGAGGGGAATAAAGCAGCACAGGATCCCAGCGGAAGGGACATTAGCTCCCTCCAAAGATTCTTTCCTGCCAATAGAGACCACACCCCATGATGGTGTGAGGAGAGACCCCTGGGGGTCCACCATACAACTCGGGCCCCTAAGCCCGAGGCCTCGCCTGCCTCTGTGCTCGAATCCCAGGGGTCAGAGGATATATTCTTAAGGAAGAAATGTGCTCTTGGCGTGATGCCTCAGGGTAATAAACCCACCCTTTACAATCACACCCGAATGATCACGTGCTTTCACTGTGCTGGCTCCAAGCTGGCAGCCAGAGCTCTGCCTCTGACAGCTGCCCAGGGCCGATGGCACTGCCCAGGCTCTACAGGGGGTGGTGTGGTGTGTCGGGCGGTGGCTTTCACTCACCAGACAGCGGGTCTTTGCCAATCATCAAGACATTGGGCAAATTCATTACGATCAGCTGCTGGAGAACTTCCTACAGAAACAAAGGGGAAAGGATACCATTAAGAACAGAAAACAAAATAAAGACTGATTAAGACAATTACAGTTTACCAAGTTGCTGGATGAGTGTGCCAACCATTAAACAGTAACTATGAAAACTCTATATAACAGGAAAGAATAGTTAAGATACCAATAAATGAAAAGTCAAAAAAGCTAACTGTGCTTCCGCCTTGATTATTACCAAATAAAAATTAGGTCTGCGTGTGTACAGAGACTTTGGGGAAAAGAAGATATATCAGATGCTAGATTAGCAGGATTAGGAGTTTCTTTTTAAAAGATGTCTTTATTTTTACGGTATGGTTTGCTTGTGCAATTAAAAAATACAGAATAAAGTTTAAAGGGATGCTACTGCGTCTTTACAAGCTGACGATTCGGGATCCTAGCATTCAGCAGGTCTTTGGTACAGGCTGTAAGTGAGACTTCTCTCTTTTCAGCAGTGACTTCCCTGGGGGAGGGATAAATCACAGCTACTCTGTGCCCGTCAGAGAGGGGGCACACAGGAAGTGAGATGCCTTCTGCCCTCACACCAAGGGCCTCTGAAAGAAGGCCCAGGCACCAGCCATCGGCCATGTCCCCTTGGGGTAGGGATGGCTAACAAAGTTCTCCTTGGAGGGTGCTGACTCACCACTCATGCTTCCCAGAGCAATTCTCAGGGCACGTTGGTCTTCCCTGCCCAGATGTGCCTTGCTTTTCACAAATCGGAAGATAAAAAAATCTGATTTTACAGAAGACAAGCAAGGTAGTAGGATTCGTAAGTATTCTTGGTCTTACAAAAGTGGTCACTATAGAAACTCGTGACCAACAAAGCTCCTCTTATGCCTTTAAAAAAAATGTCTCCATTGAGACACGACTGTTTTTCCAGCAGTCGCTCTACTGATGACGTGATGAATCTCTGTACTCAGTACACTGCCAACCAGCACTGATGAAGAAAAAGGGGACAATTAACACAGTCGGCTAATCCCACAGGGCCCAGCTGGACACCTCAGAGCTCTCTGAATCCTGAGAACGGTGGCCTAGGCAAGCACGCCTGGAGAGGCCAACACCTTCACAGAATGTACAAAATGATTTGAGCCACCCTCCTTATTATCTTTCCATGGCTCCTGCCACACCAGAAATTGAGGGGAGGGGATGCTAAACCAGGAGGAGTACCCCACTCCCAAACACACTGGGCCCCTCTGCACTCAGTGTTGGAGGATGTCTTTCTGTACTATCTGAGGTCACGTGTCACCGCATCAGAGGTGGCCAATGTTTTCTCAAACAAGTCTCAGTGCTGGACAGAGTCTGAGTTGTCTTACAGCTTCAGCTCTCCTTCAGGGCTTGGAAAAGTGGACTCGGAAAAAACTGTTTCTCAATTGAATGAGCTCACCAAAGGATTCCACAGTCCCTGCCTGGGGGCAAAACACACACTGTGAGTAAAATCAGGTAAATCCACTTCCAGCACAAGGAAGGACTCCCAACCAGATGGGTCCATTCTGTCATGGAGTCCCTATCCAGCCTCAACACTAAACTCAAGTGCTCGGCCCAACTTCTAGATGATTTCCTTCTTATCAGTGTCCAACCAGCTACAGCCCCCTTTGAAGTCTTGGCTGGTTTCCTCTGCCATGGTCCAACTGCCTGGAGCACCAGCCCTATTTATCAGGGTGCCTGAAGAAGGGTGCACACGTTTATGAAGGAGATACAGAATGTGAAATCAACTTGAAGGTCTCTGCAATAATGCAAAGTGGTATTTTTATGCTAATGATTACCTAAGCAAAAGACTGCTGGAAACACTGCTAGAAAACATTGCTGGAAAATCCATGTATTCTCCTTCCAAAACTGGATGGTTAATTTCGTCTAATCAGTATTTTCCAATTTTCCCACAAGAAATATGTAACACTTGCACAATTAAGAAGTAATGTTTTATTAAACATAAAAATATGTTTTTATGTTTAATAAAAACAAAAAAAATATGTTTTTTAAATTTTTTTTTCATTGATGTGTTCCTCTCAAAACATCATGGGCCTCCCAAAAGTTAATCCAAAATTTGGGGGCCAAAGATACTCCCAAGACCTTAACTGCTCCCCCCAAAGGACCACCAATCACATTTCCAGCAAAAACAGGCTCAGAGGTTTGAGTGCCAAGGTCAGAGCTGGCCGGCAGAAATACAACATGAAACACATTAATTTCAAATGTTCTAGCAGTCACCTTAAAAAAGTAAAAAGAAACAAGTGACAACATACAAATAATATACTTTAATTAAACCAACATTTCCAAAATATTGTTTCACCACATAATCAGCATAAAACCATGAATGAGATACTTCACATCCTTTTTTCACACTAAGTCTTTGAAATCCAGTGTGTAGTTTACACTCACAGCACATCGCAATTCAGATGCTAAACTGTCATTGGAAACATGATCTGAATAAGCAGAGTCGCATACCAAAGTTGTTCCAAACACACTTAAAAATTTTCCAGCAACTGAATCCAGTATCAGCTTTTAAATCTAAATAAATTAGAAATTCACTTCCTCAGTCACACCAGCCACATCTGGAG
The DNA here is from genome assembly GCF_965194805.1 of Balaenoptera borealis. NCBI lineage: Eukaryota > Metazoa > Chordata > Mammalia > Artiodactyla > Balaenopteridae > Balaenoptera > Balaenoptera borealis. Next base: position 12,730,876 of record NC_138866.1, on the reverse strand, counting down.
GCCCCGCCAGCCACATGTGACATGCTAGTGGCTGCCGTGCTCTGCAACACTGGTGACAAGGGGACTCCCTGAGGAAAGCTGAGCAAATGCGTCCCCTCAGGGCGGCGGGGCCTCCAGGGCGACAGGCCAGGCCCTCCGGCTAGTGGGGACGTGAGGAGGCTGCTGACGAGTGGACCCTCCTGCCTGGTACGCAGAACAGAAAGCCACTGTGGAGACCGCAGCTGACACACCGGCCGGCTCGGCGGGCACTGGTCACACCCCGGCTGGCTGCGGGAGTGAGGACGGAGCGAGGATGGAGAGCACAGGCCCCAAGGTGTGCTCTGAGTAGCCCCCAAATTTGCCAACAAGCCTTCCTGGTGCCACCCGGGCCTTTGCAAAGGCAGAAACGAAGGACACTGTCACATCCCGAGGCCAGGATGAGGGATGAGAGCACACACGAGCCTTGCGGCCTCTTGTCTCATCCCATCCTTGCGGCCTGATGGCAGGAGGGAAGAGTCAGGCTTGGGGTGCAGCCTTCCCAGAGACCCCTGCCCTCCACAGAGAACTGGGCTGCGGAGGAGGAGGAGCAGGGCAGGGGATGGGTTTAAGCACCGAGATCCAGAGCAGATTTTGTACCCCCATCCCCTCTCCTCCGTGCACCTGCTTTAGGTTTGTTCTGAGATCCTAGTATAAGATGCCGGGGAAACCCCAGATTTTCCTTTTCATAAACGAAACTGCACTAACTGCATCCTGGAGGGACCTCGTTGCTAACCACTTTAAACAAACTAAAAGAAAAGTCACAAAAGTAGGTCAGAGCAGGGTGGTGGTACTTGGATTCTCATGTAGCAAGGGGGCCGGGGCTAGAAAGCGCTTTGTAAGTACAAGGGGAAAGAACCCACCCGACCCCACCCAGGCTGCAAATCTAAAATTTAGGATCTTATCAACTCTGAAGTTCCTCCCAGGGCTGTCCTGACACAAAGAAGGCCCTTACACCTGGGGAAGGGATGGGACGGGCAGGACACTCTCCAGGAAGCGTCTGGCACCCCAGCTGGGGGTCCCAGGGGCTGCATCTGGTTTCGCACACAGTGTCAATAAGCCCAGAGATTGCCCTCGGATTGACAGCTTGCCCTGATTGACAGCTTCCTGATCTGGACCCTCCAGAGGCAACCTGGGGGGGAAACAGGGAGTGCCGAGGGGCCGTCTCGAGGCCATGGCACTGGCTCCCAGGGGTCACGGGTGGAGAGAAGCTCTCAGAACAGAACCAGGAAGCCGAGTGGAAGGAAGACGCTCCCTTCCTATTAGAATCCTCTCATGACAAGTACAAATGTACCCAGTGGGGAAAATCCGGGACACGGGAGGGGGTGCCCCAGTCCAGGCTTCACAGGTGACAGAGCTCTGCTAGTGGCAGGAAGGATGATGCAGGAGGGGGAGAGCAGATTCCAGAGGCACCAGGCCATGCGCAGAACTCACACGTGATTACAACTAAGCAAGTGGCCTTGGTGGTGGTGGGACCTCCCATCCCCCCCAGAGTAAACGAGACCAGCACCCAGGCGCGTGGCTTCACTGAACCCACGACACCAAACGCTCGTCCCTGCCGGTGAGCACGGCTCCCCACGTGTCAGAACCCAATATGGGGCCCAGGCTGCGATTCCCAGCTGGCTCTGGGCGTCACCTGGGCCCTCGTCATCCCTCCTGTCACCAGCCTTCACACAGGCCAGCGCTCCAGCCTAAATGTTCCTTCCCTCCCAAACTCCCTCAAAGCTCACTCCTCCCAAGGAAGCTTCGAGGTTTCCCGAGTGCCTGCACGTTATGGGTGTCAGTGGTGCTAAGTCCTGAGATAACAAGATCTGGGGGCTCCGTCACTGCCCTCTGGAGGTGGGGCTCTGGGAGAGGCAGGGGGACAGGGGGAGGGAAGGCAGAGGCTGGGGGCCGCAGAGCGGGAGCTGGGAGGGACCCCAGGACAAGCCTGGACGCCTCATTCCACCTGGTCTGTCCCTCGGGCCGGAGGTGACCTGTGGTTCCCGGGGCTTGCAGGTGAAGCTCATTTTCTGCGTGTCGCCCAGCTGCCTCCATCAAATTGTTCAGTTCCTGTGGGAGATGGGCCTCCAAATTCCTTTCTAGCCAGTCTCTATCCAGAACTTATAAATAGAGCACCCACTGAGCCATGGCAGTAAACGTCCTGGAAGCCCTCAGATAAGCCGTGCTTTCTCCAGGACCTCCTCCCTTGGTTGGAACGGGAGGACTCAGCTCCGGCCCCCCCCAAAACTGACCCCCTCAACTTACCTCTGAGAATAAGTGTGTGTACCCCAAACTCTTAGCAAGCTGTCTACTTCGCCACAAAACTGTCAACAGCAGAATATTAAATGGAGGCTCTAAAACACCCACCTTCAAAATACAAATCCAAGTATAACGGGGTGTGTGGTAAGGAAGCAGCACTTTAGTACTTGTGCCACAAACTGACACTGGGAAATGGTTAGGTAATGGAAGATATGGCCGCTATCTCAGTTAGGAAGAGGGCAAAAAATGCTTAAGTGAATAAAAGGATACCTAATTGAATGTAGAAAATTAAAGATATGCTAAAAAAGAAGAAACCCTCAAAGGAAATATACTAAAATGACAGAACTCTCTCTATTAGAGTGATCAGGACAAGAGCAAGCTTTCCCAACATTTAAAGAAGATTCTGTAATGTGGTTCTAACACCTTAAATTATTTTAACCCTGTGGCATGGCTTCCCACAAAGAATGTCAGCAGCATCTATTTACCAGATATTGAACCGTGAACATGACAGATCCACTAAAAAAAAAAAAAAAAAAAAAGCCCTTCTCCTGAGACAATTCACAACGTATCCAACATGAAAAATGCTGTGGATTATTGGTTCTTTTAATCACCGCCCCCTAACCCCCCAATCAAACTGTATTCCAGCATCCTCCATCAGAAATTGCAAAGCCTCCATCGGCCGGGAAGAAGAGATGCCAGCCAGGAGAACTGAGGGATGAGGGCAGAGGCTGGCTTACAGCCCTGGGCCCTGCGCTGGGACCTGAGGCAGGAGGCCCTGCAGGAAGGGGTGGGCTCCCAGAGCACCAGTCCCTGGAAAACGGAGGCTCAGGGATCCCGGAGAAGTTCACCCACCGCCTGAGGCAACGTAGGGGCCTCACTGAAAAGGCTTAAAATCGTGCCAAGGCTCATGTCAACCTTTGTGCATGCTCAAACAGAAAGGTCACTTTCTCCGCTGGTGGAAGAAATGAAAGGTCCCGGAAAGTTGCAGGGTGGAAACACTCTGTGTGTCTATGGCAAAGGTTATCTTCAGTTTCCATTGGTAACACTGGGATTGTTGGATTAAGCACAATGATATCACGACGAAATGGGAAGAAATCCTTTTCTCTTGCCAAATGAATTTTATGGCTCGACATTTTGCCAGGAAGGAAGAATAAACGCTGCTAAATGCCTTGAGTTTAGGTGCACGGAATGACCCTCCATGAAAGTTTGAAAAGGAGTTGTTAATACAGAGGAAATGAGAGGGAGATCCCAGAGACGTTAAGACAAACACCCACACGAGGCATCCAGGAAGAAGATGATGCTCACGGTTGCCAAGGAGATCAGGATGGTCCAGACAGCAAAATTGTGCAGTCCACACAGCCCAAGCAACACAGAGACCTATCCAATACTGAGAATCAGTAACACAAGTAATAACAGCTTTGAGTGCGCACCCAGCACACCTTTAAATCTGGGGTTCAGATACTCAGAAACACATACTGAGCGGCCTAGCTGTGAGCTGAGAACTCTCAGCTGGCGGAAAAGGCAGGGAGGTAGACCGTCACAGCACAAAACGACAGGTGTCAGGGCAGCACAGCACGGGGAGCACTGCCAAACTCTGGCAAGTCTGGGAAAACGTCTCAGAGGCAGCAGCTTCTAAGCTGGGCTGCGGAGAATGCTTAGAGTCCCGCAGGTGAAGGAGAGAGCCAGGAAATGTATTAGCTGCTAAGTGCGGCCAGCAAGTCAAACCTTTGGTTACAGTGTACTGTACATACTCTGCAATTCCCACTGGGGCGCTCTTTCGTCCTCACACATCACTGGCCCCGATCACCACGTCAGAATCCTATCCATCCTCTGAAGTTCAGCAAAAATGTCACCTCCTCCATGAAGCCATCCTTGATGCCCTTAATCACATATGATTTTCTTTCCCCTCAACTCCTAATGCTTCACCCGCCCACTTCTGTTGCACTTTCACATTTTGCCTCGCCAGTGACTCCCCACGCACAGGCAGCAAAAAGCAGCTAAGTGACAGCTGACAAAATGAGACTGATCAGAAAACATTCCTCAAAATTTATACTGAGTGCGGTTTTATTCTTTTTTAAGTCTCTTTTTTGGAAGTGGTGTCTTCTCTTTCTCACATGAACAAGGGGACCAAGTCCTAAAAACTAACTACTCTGCTCCACTACTACAAGTTACTTTACTCCCCTGTTAAGTTACTTCCTATTTTACCTAGCCAAATCGGCCACCATGTGCCTGAAGATCTCACGGCTTGTAGATGTTAACCAAAGTTCAAAACATCTCAAAGTGAATTTGTAATGCTGGTTTGAATATGCCAGGCTTTCCAACTGTAAAATCCCAAATGTGATAGTTTTATGAGCAAACAAAGCAAAGCAAGGGGAATTTAAAATTCCTAAACAGCAGACGTGACTCAGATGGGAAAGGCACCACACGTATTCCAATGTCCCCAGCGTCTATTCCAGTGCCCCGAGAGAGGAGGAGAGACTGCAAACCCCACAGCCGTAACTCTTCCAGAAACCGCACAGCTAAGGTTCACACAGGTGAGGTGCCTCTGGGATTCTGAAAGGCCGAGACGCTCACACGGACAGACCTAGAAAGTCAGGAGTAGTATTCCTGGCAGTCTCTGCACACATCACGGGGCTTATACTCCTGCCATCGATTAGCACTCCTCCGGACTCCCACCTCGATTTGTCCAAGAGGGGCTCCTGAACTCCCTTCCACAACATCCTGGCCCAAACAAAAACACACACCCAAACACAGGGAGGGTCCCCTCTCTTTCCTCCTCCCAACATCATGTGAAGTGGTCAGGACGAGAATCACTAGCATTTCCACTCGGAGGGAACCACAGCACAACGCTGGTAACGGGGTTTAACGGCGGGATGCAGAGCGAGGGCCAGGTTGGGTGCTCTGGGCTGGTGAGCTTTCCCCGAGACCACAGACCGGGGCACTTTCTAGAGTTACGCTTGTCTCATACCTAGTGACAGCCTGCTGCCTCCACCCCCAACCAATCATGCCTCCCACAATGCTATCCCATCTGAGAGCAACAGGGACTTGACCCCCAAACGCAGCGACACAGCCCACGTTCTGCGATGTTACAGCCAGGAGAACGATTTTTTTTAATTTAGCTGCTGAGTGGAGACGTAAGCCTGATGGTTTATCCTCGGCCGCCTGTTCAGAGACGGGCCCACGGGCCACGTGCTTGTGATTCCATCTGGACGAGGGGCTCTCGTTTCCACCACGTTCCCTCCGACTGGGGCAGGAAGCCCTGGCGAAATGAGTGGGTAATGAAGTGCTTTTATGTTAAGAGACTGTCACGTAAAGCTGCTGATAGACTCAACCCATCTGTTCCACCTAGTTTCAATTAATCCTGGGGTCCCCAGGGCTTGAAACTAGCTCAGGTCCGCACAAGCCCAGGAGCACCGGCTCCCCTAATGAGGCCACACCGAGTCTCAGAACCCAGCGATTTAAGGCCACCAACCCGGGCCATCTGTGGTTCCCAGATCGTCAGAAAACCCCCTACCCCTGAACACTTGGTGACTGCCTGTCCTCGTGGCTGCATTCACAGAAACAAACCAAGCCCAGCCTTTGTTCCCAGAGAGGAAAACAAATATTTCCTTTGAGCTGACCCAGGAGGAAGAGACGTGTGGGAAGGAACACCTGGAAACTCAAACACCAAGTGAGGGCAAAGCTACTCGCTGTGTGACCTCAGGCAAGTCACGGTCCCTCTGTGAGCCACACCCTCATCCGTAACAGGAGGGGGACCATCTCTAAGGGATGTCTGGCTCCTTTAGAGGGAGGGTGGGGTGAGGGTGCTGGCACATCTTTACAGTTACTAACTCAGGGCTGCCAACTCTGAAAACAGCCAAGTGCCCACACGTCCCAGAAGAGCCAGGGGAAACCCACAGGGACGGAACAGGAGGACAATTCAAATGTCCCCGAGAATGCCTGCCACCCTCCCTTTGGGTTGCTCTGATGCCAGGAAGCATCTGTGCTGAGCCCCTGGACCAAGGAAGGTGGTGGGGGCAGCTCCAGAAGCACGGGCAGGGTACCACATTCATCTCCTCTGAGAAGAACTTCTGCCCATAAATGGTGTCTCAGGAACCACTTTCCATGGTAAATACAAGCCTCGTCACCAGCGGCTAAAGCTGGGCTCTAGGGAAGAACGTCTGCGGTGAGGCCACCAGCAAGCAGAAGGCCAGCGGGGGCGATGGCAAGCTGGACCCATACCACCCCAGCCAACAGCGGAGGGTGGTGAGAATCAGCACTCAAAACCAGCAGAGGGGGTTTCCCTGGTGGTCCAGTGGTTAAGAATCTGCCTTCCCATGCAGGGGACGCAGGTTCGATCCCTGGTCGGGGAACTAAGATCCCATATGCCGCGGGGCAACTAAGCCCACACGCCACAACTACAGAGCCCACATGCTCTGGAGCCTGTGCGCCGCAACTACTGAGCCCGCACATCACAACGAAAGATCCCACATGCTGCAACTAAGACCCGACACAGCCAAAAATAAATAAATAAATAAATATTTAAAAAAAGAAAAAATAAAACCGGTAGAGCCTTATAGATTATCTACGGAACACAGAAACCGAGGCCTGGAGAGGAACGTCACAGGGGTGTAGCATCCCCATTTGGGTCTATAAAGCCAGGATTTCTCAGCTCTGCCCTAGGGCTCCTTTCCTCTGTCCCAAGGAGCTCACTTCTATTCAACAGTGTCTACTGAGGGCCCACTACACGCCACGACCAGGCTGCAGTGGGGATCTGGGGGAGGGAGAAGAAGGACTTAGAGGTTTAGGCAGGATGGGGAGGGAGGGGGGGTCCTATCCTCACACTTCAATGCCTAGAGTGGCTCAGGGCTGCCCTGTCCTCTCTTCCCAGCAAAACAGCAGCGTCCGTGCTTGGGGTTGACGCAAAGAACCCTATCTTATGGTGGTGAGGGATCCTGAAGCTACAAATCAGCAGCTATAGCGTTCCTTTCCTTGGGCTTCTTGCAAAATTTAACATTTTTTGATGCGCAGGCAAGGGAGGGCACGGGGCTCACAGCCGGCACCACCTTTAGGCCAGAGCGCAGCGTGCGGGGTCACAGCAGGGTGGGGACGCCCGTCATGCGGGGCTGGTGGAGCCACCAACACCACCAGGTCCACGTGACCCATCCTGCTCCCCTGCACCCTAGCCAGGTGGCGGCTCTAGGCTGGTTTCCTGGCACCTTCTGCCCTGGGAACGCCCAAAGAGCTCAGCGGGAGAGGGGCGGCCGTCCCCTGTCCCAGCAAGCAGCTGCGCTGGGGATCATGCGTCTCTGCAGCCACTGTGCCCCACTCTGCTCCACCCACCACTCAGGGCAGGCAGGGCAGGCAGGGCCGGGCCGGGGCGGGCGGCACACGCCGGCAGCCCTTACCCACTACCCGACGGTGCTGCACCAGTCCCTCACTCCCGGGGGACACGGGGGAGCAGGAGGGGCAGAGTGTGCGTGGGCGCATCAGCGGCAGGTGGCAGCCTGCCAGGACCTGTGAGGGCAGAGAGAGGCAGGCAGGGAAGCCAGGCCACCGCTGCCACCACAGAGCGTGGGCATCGCAGGCCTCGGGGCATCACTGCGCCCGAGTCAGCCAGGCCTAACGCCCATCGCCCCAGGGCAGGGGGCTGGCGGGCAGGGAGAGCAGAAGGGTAGCCGTTCACTCTGTTAATTACACCATGGTATTTCCTGGGCACCTACTGGGGGTCAGGCGGTGTGCTGGTCAGGTGGTGGTGGCAGAATACACAGACAAGACCTCTGTCCTCAAATCTAGGAAATGCAGACAGACAGACAAGCTCAACAAAACCGAGAGGGGGCAGTGAGTGTGTGCATGGGGCGGGGCCCTGCCCTGGGGGAGCCCACAGCCTGGCAGGGGACGGGCCTGCTGGCAAGCCTGGTGCCCTAACAGAGCAGATGTGAGGCATCTGAGCTGGGGGACGATGGGAGCACACAGGAGGACTAATCCAGGAAGGCTTCCGGGAGGAGGGAGCATTCAGCTAAAATGGAAACAAAGAGCAGGTGCCGTCCAGGTGGCAACAAGGGCAAAGGAAGTAACAGAAGACCCTCTCCCACCCTGTGTCTCCCCCCACCCCACCCCCACCCACTGCAGCCCCAGAATGGAGAAAGAGAAGCCCTGCACAGGGAGCTGGGGCCTGGCACCCGCTCTGTGCTTATCTCCACAGTGGCAGCAGTGGCTCTGGAGTCCCCTAGCCAGGTCCACCGCCAGCCTATCACTGCTTTAACCCCCGCCAGGTGGCTGGGCAGGGGGGTATCACACCCAAGCCACAGGAGCGCCTGGCATGTAATTAGGCCCCCAATGGGTGCTGTCCCAGACACGCTCAGGGAGAACAAGCACGCCTGCCTCCTGCCCCAAGGGTCCCAACTTAGAACAGTCCTGCGGTGCACACATGCAGGAGGCCTGCAGCGACTGGAAAGTGAAACCCATAAAGAGACGGCCACAGCTACTGGGGTGCAGGGGCTTGTCCTGGAGATCCCCAGGCCCAGGGAAATCCTCCCTACCCCTGGGCTCAACCACACCCCTTTCCTGCTCTATCCCTCGGGGCTTAGGGCCAGGCAGGAGGAGGGGTTGAGCAGGAGCCTCTCAATGTCCCTTCTTTGCTCTTGCTTTCTCTCTTTTCCCTCTGGTCTCAAGAGGAAAAGCACACACATGACAGTTTCTACTGCGAAGGGTGGCAGAGGTTTCAACTCTGAAGGGCTGGCGGGGTGCTAGGCTGAGAGTTCTAAGCGCAGGTCTTGGCTCCAGGGGCAAAGTGTGCATGGTTGATTAGTGATCCCTGCCTTGGGCACAGCAACAGAACTTGAGCCTCAGAGAATGGTCAAGGCTGGAGAAGTGGGTCAAGTTCTGTGGGAGCACTGAGGGAGCAGTGAAGTCTCCGTGGCGGATAAGGGAGCGAGGTGAGACCATATTACTGCTCCCCTCGCCCCCGCGTGCCCCTCTGAAAAAGCTGCCACTGAAACAGGTGGTACAAGCAAACAAATCCTGCAAACCAGTCACTTCTCGTCATCATGGGAGTTTGCAACAAATGGTCAGACTTCACCCAGAGAGCAAGAAACTCTGGAAGGTTCTTTCATTCTGTCACCAAGAACTTATTCTATAGCAGGAAACGGGGGGAGGGCAATTCAGGACACAGCTGAAAAACTGGGGAGGAGAAAGGTTAAGAAACGAGTTTGTAATAACTACCATCTCAGCAGGAAGTGAAAATCTCAACAGATGGTATCGACTTCAAGGCAGCTGTCCATGCTGGGGGGGTGGGCACCTGATGCAATCCCCTCCACCCCTACACCCACCTCCAGTGCCTCCTTCCCTGCCCAAACCCCTTGGCTGGAAATAATCACTTCATCTGTGCCCCCTGAGCCCCAGCGCAGTGTACCCCACACTCGAGGTGACTGGGAACCTTGGGTTTCGGGGGAAGGCACCGTAGCGTGCTCACTTCTGAATCCTCCCCCACCCCTGGCCTCTGCATGTGCTGCCCGCAGCAGACACGCTCGCCAGCTGCTGGCTAAACTGAACCAACTGACCACAGGGAGGAAGGGTCTCAACTGAACACGCCCTCTCCCTGCTAGAGTGCAAAGAACACTTTCTTCTGAACGATGCTAAAGCAGAGCCTGGGCTCCACACTTTGTATTACCTCATTTAATCCTAACTGGCAGGGGGTGTGCCTGGCCCACTAGGATTTGCCAACACAAGATGCACTTGATCAAATGTTTCTGATTGCTGGGGATGCCACAGTAAATGAGGGAGATAAAGAGGTAAATGAAAAGGTCATACGATGTGCCAGGAAGTAAGAAGTGCTAAGAATAAAATTAAGGGTAGGACGACCCAAGAGTGAATGAAAATAAAGCTATTACAGACAGGTGGTCAAAGAGGGTCCTCTGATTAATCAACAGTTGAACAAACACAAGTGGAGAGAGAGAGCATGTCAGGTGGACATGTGGAATAAGAGACTTCCAGGCAGAGGGGAGAGCAAATGGGAAGGTGGCTAGAACAGGCTGTGCAGTCCCACTAAGCCCAATACTGGTGGTGGCCCAGCCTAACCAGAGCCAGCAGTGCAGTGGTCCTCACGGTCTGACAGCCCATTCTGAAGCCTTGGGAGGCACAAGGAGTGCTCACACGAGTAACTCACCATGATACCAGGGGTTATAAAGAGGGTTTAAGCCTGGGTGTCAGGCACAGGTTATTGGTAGCAGTATCTGGAGTGCTGTGTTAAGAAGGATTCTGAGGCCAGGTCTGGGCTTAGAGGCAGAGAGTGTGATGATTGATTAGTGATGTCTGCCTGAGCCAGGACTTAAGCGGGTGGCACACCCTTGTGTAACCCAGCGTGATAAGCACTGTAACACCGTATAAAATTGTGAAGGGATGTGAGGGAGGGACCAGTAATCCTCTGCCACTAGTTATAAACCCGCGACCTGAACTTCCTCTGCTAAACCAGCTTCACTTTCCAACTCTTCTTACCAGGCTGCAGGCTCCCCAGGGTGGTCACTTGGACTATCTCCCTCCCCACTGCCCCCCAGGGCCTGGCACAAGGAGGGGCTCACTCGGCATTTGTCAGATGAGCTAATGAAGGGCCACGAGGCCCAGGCCGGTGTGTGTGTTCACAAGGTGAAGACCTTGAATGTGGACCCTGTAGGACAGGGGCAGAAACAGTGCCCCACAGTTAGATCACTGAGCCCTACTGCATGAGGCTCTGATCTGAGGACCAAAAAAAAAAAAAAGCCCCCCTTTCTTTCTTTCATTTTTTAAAAAATTTTATCCTCTTTATTTAAAAAAAAATTTTTATTGTAGTTGATTTACAATGTTGTGCTCATCTCTGCTGTACAGCAAAGTGACTCAGTTATACACATATAAACGTTCTTTTTTTTCATATTCTTTTCCATTATGGTTTATCCCAGGATAACTGAATATAGTTCCCTGTGCTATACAGTAGGATCTTGTTGTTTATCCATCCTATACATTGATATACTAGTTTACATCTGCTAACTTTCATTCTCTAAAAAAAAGAAAAGGGACGCTTTTCTTCAGATGTGAGCAAGGTGGGTGTAAGGACCACCAGATTTAAAGAACATTTCAGAAGAGGCAGGAGAACTAAGGCACACAGACCTGCCCCAGCACCTGGTCACAAGGCAGGCCAGCTGCCCGGCCTCCCGCAGGGCCAGCTGAGAGCCCACACTTCAAGCAAATACAGGCACCCTCACCAGCTGTTCCCGAGCCCGAATTGAGCAGGATGACAGTCTGTGCCCACCTTGCCACTGCAGCAAGTGGACTCTTCCAGGCTAAGCCAAAGAAAGTTAAAGGCTCACCTCTGCACATTAAGTGAGCACACAGTAACGTGGAGGCTCTGTTAGGCATGGGGTGGGGGGCATGTGTGAGGAACATCTCACTCTGGTCCAACCCTTTCCAGTGTGTCCACACCATCTTGTGTCCAGTGGGGCAGGTGCTTGAACTGTGACACAGGAATAAACTTACTTGTGAAAACAAGCCCGGGTCTACTCCGGGCAGTGCACTAGGAGCTGGGGGTGTGATGGCGAGTGAAAGCAGATGGGATCTCTGCCCGCCTGGAACTCAGACTCGTGGTGGAGACGGGCATTTGTCAACCACCCTCACTATCAAGCGCAGAGTCAGGAACGGGGCTCTCATCGGGCATGGGACAAGCTCTAAATACACGTTCCCTGAATGAATGCAAAGGAGAGAAGGAACGCTGGAAAGCCAGCAACCGGTCATCATAAATCCCCAGGAGCAGAGAGGAAAGATGCAGAAAAGCGGGATGTGCTGTGCCTCCCAGCTGGGGCCACGAGCCCGGGGTAAGATGGTGGCAGCAGGATAAGCCACGGCGCTGCCTCGGGCCACGGCTGATGGCCCACAGACACGCCAGGCCTGCCGAGGTAGGAAAGGCCTCTTCTGCCAACGGTCACGCTGCCACTACCCTGGCCACTCAGACCCAGGAAAGCAAGGCCAAACGTGGCTGGACACGGTCCAGAACTGCTCCGGGCAGGCCTGGCTCTGGCTGCAGCTCCACGCACGCATAAGCTGCCCCCTCTGTCGCTCGCCACACACCAGCGTGGCCGCCAGCCCCCCTGCACAGAGTGGCCCTCACCCTGTGTCCACCGAGACAGTTTGCTAAAGAAAAAAAAATAAACAGAAGCTATAATAAAGGTCCCCCATCTGAAAAAGCAAGCTCATCTCATCTCGCATGTCCGCAGAGCCGAGGAGTCGCAGTGAGCAGGGAGGGACAGACGCATCAGGCCGGGAGGGGCATCTTCAACATGGGCAGATGGGTCCTGGAAGCCACAAGGCCATTCCCGGAAAGTGAGGCCGCCGCAGGGGGCGGGCCTCGAGGGCGTTCACGACTCTGCAGTGGAGACGGCCGTGAAAATTACACTCCGAGCAAGTGAGCGTCTGGGGCACGCGGCACTGGACGGCCGCTGTCGCAGGCACGCTTCCCAACTTCCAGATCTAGGGGCGCTCACAGGAGTTAGGTGACCTGCCCAGGTCACCTGCAGGGGAGTGGAGCCCGGGACCCAATGCCAGCTCCTCAGAGTCCAGGTGCCAAGTGAAGGTGCTGCTGACCTTTTTAATCCACAGGACTCAGGGTGCAATCATTACGCACTCATGGTGCTCAGAGCCACGGGGGCGGGGTGGTTACATGCTAGATCCCTGAGAATTATACTCATCTGTGAGCCACAAAGACATGGAAATAGGGACTTACGCAGGGTTCAAGCTATCAGAAGACCAGCAGACCACGAGACCCTTCCCCCCACCCCAGGGTGTCAGGGACCTGGGCGCGGCACTGCAGTCCGGGCAGCAGGAAGGGGGAAGAAAGAAAGGCACGCTGCCCCCTCCTCTTAGGAAGGCTTCTCAGAAGCAGCGCTCAATACTGCCACTTAACGTGTCCCTCGGCGGCATGGCCATGCCCAGCTGGAGGGGAGGCTGGGGGCTCCTTTATTAAGGAAGAAGGGGCGCGTGAACAGGAGCAGGGGAGTGACCTGCCACATAAGAGGAGATAAAACGTGACCTCTGGCCTTGTGGAAATAACCATCGCGTTAGAAAGATACACACATGTGGAACCGATTAGTGGGTGAGGCCATATATAACAAGGCACCGATTGTGTGACACAGATAGGAAGCAAGTGGTTAAGGGAGAGCAAAGCCACAAGCCGGCCGAGGTCACTCCAGCCAGCAGGCACCGTGGAGGCCGGAGGCCTGAGCCGGACAAAAGCAGGGAGTGGGGGGTAGGGCAGGGCAGCAACGGGAACATAGGCTCCGCCCCAGCCCAGCGAATACTGGGCCATCACAGCCTTTGCTAAAACGAGTTGGGGTGGGAGTGGGGGAGTGCTGGACCTGACACGCACAGAACTGGGTTAATTATTCATCATAATCCTTGGCTCCTGACATTCATCTGTAGTCACACATGACTCACTTTCATTTAGTTTTTTTCACAACGTAATAACCACCTGCAAACCCACCAACCCCAGCAAAGGCTGGGACCTCGACAAGAACCTACATCTAACCAGACGGTGCCCCATTCCACACCCCGACCCCTACCATCCCAGATACCACCAACCTCAATCAGAAGTGCACATTCCCCTGCCTTTTTTTTTTTGTTTTTTTACAGTTTTACTGCATCTGTAACATGTTCCTAAAAAGCACATTTATTTTAGTTACTTTTGACTTTATCAGAAAAGGATTAGTGCTGTATGTAATCTTTGGGAGCACATCCCCTTTTTACCTAATATTTATGAAACTGCTAAAATTCGTCTACATCATTGCGTGCTGCTGCAGTTAATTTGTCTGGACAGCTGTATAATATTCCATTGTATGGTCACGTCTCAGCGTATTCATCCATTCCCCCACTGATGGGCATCTGGGCTGCTTCCAGCCTTTTGCTGTTGTGCACAGACACGCTGTGAACCCTCTTGTACAAGTCTCCCAGAGTCCACGCACAGGAGTTTCTCTCCAGTATACACCTAGGCGTGAAATCAGCTGGGCCGGAGGGCATGTGGATGTTGAGCTTTAGGCTTTAATGCCAGACTGTTTTCCAAAGTGCCTGCACCGACTCGCACTCCCTCCGCAGTGGATGAGAAGGAAACACTGCAGTGATCACTGGCGACACACTAGCCATCAAGACCTTTGATCCCTCCCCAACTCCCTGGGTCAGCGCCTCCTTCGCAGGGAGCAAATGATGACCCAGCATCTCAAACTACTCTGTGCGAGAGCTGGCTTTTGGCCCCCAGCCAACGTGACTCTAAAACCTGGTGTCCCTCCCACCAAGGCCTCCCACTCAACAGGCCAATTCTTGCCGGAGGGAGGGGGCTGGAAGGGCAAGGATGATACTGCAGTCAGAGGATTACATCAAGAAGTACATCCCAGTAGGGTCAAGCCTGGGGTCAAGGGCTGAAACACAGACACCCCAGGACAGTCTGTGTACAGAATCTGGCCTTTGTCTCTGGGGGCCCACGGGACGAGCCACTGCGAAGTCTGACCCGGTCTCCCATGGCCAGCATTTTCTCAGTCCGTCATTCACTGCCCCTGACTCCTCACCTCCTCGCGTTAAGCCCACATGAGCAGGATGTGGGCAGTGCCCCAGAGAGGACTCCGTGAGCTCACCTCCTTCCACTCCATTCCAGCACCTACTCTCCTTGGAGCCAGGTGCCAGCGATGGCCTTCCACGGCCAGGTCTGTACCTACACCGGCACCTGGGCTTCCCACTGGAGTGCCTGACTCCTTCCCCATTTCCAGTGGGCCTGCCTGAAACCAACATAAAAAAAAATCAACTTTCTCTGCCTGTAAGAAGTTTAATTAGTGGAGAAAGAGTTTACCCGGAGAGCAGGATGAGAAAACTTAAGTAAAGGCAAAGGTGTTTGGGGTTGAATATAGGTGTTACAGTCTCTTAAAAGGGAGTGAGATATTGGGGCCTGAACAAACCCACTGTGAGAAAGCACCTCCGTGCTATGGGGTGGGATCCTAAAAGGACCCGCACCTCCCAGCTTCTAGTTGATCTTGAGAGTGGCAGGGCCCCTGTCCCACAGCATTCATTCCCTCATATGTGTTTTGTCTCCATACACAGATGCTCAATAAATGTTTATCCAATAAAAACAAAACTCACATTACCATTTATGCAAGAGTACCCGAAACCTTTGTAAAATGTTATTGATAGAATTCTCGTCACGTTGGGGTGGTTGAATGTACTACAACTTTTCAGAAAACACTACACAAAGGAGCACACCAGTTTCAACAAGCAGGAGGAAGAAGCAAGGACACAGAGCAAAGTGCTGGCATGTCAGCCAGACATGCATCTCTAAGCAGGTTAAAGCAGTTTTATGGAAGAGCACCAAAAATTATACACACAAAGTTTTCAGTAGAATCTTATACACTTTTAAACACTGTTAATGTGAAAAATTTCAGATGTAAATAAAAGGAGAGACAACAATAAACCCCCATGTACCCAACATGCCAATTCAACAATGTGCAAGATTTGCTTCATCCACCTTTCCTCCCTTTGTTATAAAACAAAAAAATTTAAAGCAAACTCTAGCACCTTGTCATCTCACCCCTCCATCAGAAGGCATCTCTAAAGAATACTGGTGTTTTCTTACATAACCACAATTACATGCTTTGAAATTTTTTTCCCTATGTGCTTATTAAAATGAAGCACTCTGAATGTTTTTGGAGGACAGCCCAGAAGTGGGAGAGAGAGAAGGGTAGCGGGGAAGAGGAAGAAGGGGCGGGCAGAGCGTGCATACAGGATTCCTGCTGGTGAACCTGCAGAGGCTCCAGGCAGCGTTTCTGACCTGCACCCCCCCTGCCCCGAGCAGGTCTCTGTGACTCCAACCACTGGCCAAGGAGACTGTGAAATGGGGGGAATGACGACACACAAGGGTGGAGTAACGTGGTTGGTGGAAAAATCAAGCAACTCCTGTAAGGGCCAAACTGACTCCTCATCCTGCAAGAAAAATGAGCTAAAAACTGGGACGTGAAGCAGTGTAGGCCTTGAGCCACCCTTTGTTTAACCCGCTGACAGCAGCTGCTCCCATCACGGAATATGCCACACCTGCATCACACAATGGCTCCCAAAGAGGCACTGGCTGGGTGGAAGTTAAAGGTGCAGAGGCTACTCCGTGGGGAGCCTGTCCTATGAAGGGGGCTGTGACCCACCAGACGCATCACACGCTACCAAAGGGACCACAAGGGCTACAAACCCCAAGTCTCAACACCACCAGAGCACAGGTGCTGGGCAAAGGGCAGGTGGGACAAACCAGCTGGCAAACGTGGAAAGAATCTTTGGGGTCTAGGATTTTGTCTTCTCTGCATTCTCAATGCCCAGAAAGTCATCCATTCTTCCTGCTCCTGAAAAAAAGTACTTTCAAACCTGACACACTGAGAGAGTTGAGGGTGGCACCTTTTGCACTTTCTGCCCACAGCCTTGGTGAGAGTCCTCATGGAGGGATGTCAGAACTGTCTTCCATCCAAATCAGGCCTTTCCTGCAAGACCCAGCTCACTCCTCTCTCCTGTCAAAGCCCATCTCCCTGCCTCCAACCTGATTTCTTCTATGGTGTATTTTCTGAATGGCCCAGTCTGGTACTTTCTCCTCACTGCTTCACACTTGTACGTCCGGCCTCTTGCGAGGATGGGCTCTTCAGTGTCAGGGCAGCGGGAAGAGCGTTGGGTTGGGAGCGGCAGCCTTAGGCTCCAGTTCCAGACCCAACACGGAGACAAGTCACAACTTGTCTGGGCCTCAGTTTCTTCATCTGTAAAATCAGAGATAACACACACTGTGCAGCAAACACTACTCGCCTCCTCCTCCCACTTGCATGGCAGACATCACTAATCGATTAAAGCACTCTTGCCCACAGATCCAGGGCAAGGCCTCCTAGCTCTTCTCAACACAGCACTCTGAGCAGCCACAACTAATCCATCTTCACCCAAAAGATGCCATCTAAACCCACCTGCCATTCCCTGGACTAGATGGTTTCTAAGGACACCGTAAACATGGTGGTCCCACAACACAGCACCTAGAAGAAGACCATACAGAGAGTGGGAACAGTTAATCCTTCCCCAGAGTATCTGGACTCTGAATTGGTTGTTAGGAATGAAGACCCTTACAAAGCTATGTCATCTCCAGCTCAGCCTCCACTATATCCTGCAGTGTCTTAACCCTGAGCTCCTCCAGAGCCGGGAGGACATCTGCTCATCTCTCCATCCCTCCTGGGGGCCCAGGGCTGAGCTGATCCACGCTGGGCCCCAAGGAAGCCAACCAGCAGGTGAGAGAGAGAAGAGGGGAAAAGACACAGCCCCCAAGGTTGGGGAATAAAACCAAGTCTAACTTCAGTCTGAGAAGTGGGTGCAAGCATGAGCGGGTGGTCCCCGGGTCCCAGACTGTCTGGTGTTCTACAGAAAACTCAAGGGGAGACCACAGCCTTCCTGGACACAAGGCACAGACTCAACCACACCCTCCAAACCTGGCCCTGCCACCAGGTTTAGACCCTAAACTGTACCCACTCAGGACACGCGGCATCATGCCGACTGTGCCTCTGTGACACCCTGTGGCACAGGCCTACGGTCACCCCCGACTGCTCCAGGAGAGAAGGAGGCCCTCACTCCTGAAGTCGCCTCCCTGTCCCCCGCAAGGCTGGGGCTGTCCTCCCTCCTCGCAGCTCCTCCAGGTACTGACCACAGCCTCGGAGGTAAGGTGAGAGTCTGGCTGAAGACCCCAGGGGATCTGGCTCCCATGCTCCACTGCATATCCCCTCCTCAGCACCTGTCAGGCTCCCAAGCCCCAGGGCCTTCCTGCCAAACCACGTAAAAAGCTTACAAGCCCACAGCTGCCTGTGGGAGCCCCTTCTCCTCACCATCAGCTGCAGAGCTGGAGATGGGGTGAAAGATTCACCCCTGTGCGCTGGCTCTGCCAGGCCCCTGCGCCTGGAGCAGTCAGCTGGACAGACAGACCCATCTCCCAGGGAGTCTATTTAAGGGCCAGGCCTGCCCTGCCCCAGTGGGGGTCCGGCCAGGAACTTCATGGGGCCACCGTGGGCCCCAGGCAAGACTGGCTTTGTTTGATCGAGCGAGCCCTCCTCCCCACTTGGAGGAAAGGGGAGGCCCTCCCTCCTTCTGCTTGCCCACTCAAGTGTTAAGGAACAGGAGAGGTGAGGAGCCAGGGCCATTCGGCCTCCTCAAAGGTCCGCCAGTAACTTATTAAGCCGCCCCATCCTTATTCGCCCAGGATACCCGTGGAGGTATCGGTTTACTTGGTAAAACCAGTTCTTGCTGCTTAAGGACGGTGTGGGGCTTGGTGAATGGCAGTGGGAAACCGGACACCCCTGGGAACAGCGCTGTTCTCGGGGGAAACGAAGTGCTGGGAAAAGACACAAGCATTCCCGCAGATTGTAAACCATTTTATTGTCCGCTGCGCGCTGGGGCAGGGAGCAGGAGTCGCCAATGGAGAGGACTGTACCATCGGAACGCGGTCGCATCAAACTTCATGAGGCCCATTTTCCCGACAGTGAGGCAAACAAATTTCTCTGTGTGTGTAAACTTTTCCAGTGACAGGTGATGCTGTGAAACCTGCAGAAAGGCAGCATCCCTCTATCTCCACTAGGAAGGCCAATTCTGCATCCGTGTGAGGGAAAGGCCTTCTGGAGAGCCACACCTGGGGACCAGGCGCCCTGTGCATCCTGGGAAGGCATTCCGAGGGCACCACACCCCGGGACCAGGCGCCCTGTGCATCCTGGGAAGACATCCTGAGGGCACCACACCTGGGGGACCGTGGCACCCTATGCATCCTGGGAAGACATTCAGAGGGCATCACACCTGGGGACCACGTGCACTGGTGCGCCCAGTAAGACTGAAGTGAGAGAATCAATGCATCAAAATCCACGCCATGAGGATCATCCAAATATTCTCAGGAGAAAAGACCCTGACTTTCACTGTTGTGCTGTGAACCGTGCACTAGCACAGGGACGAAGGCAGCTTGCTATCCCCCCACCATCAGCCACTCTCTCCTGCACTGCTGGACTCTGGGCCCCGAGATCCTCACTTCCCTGGTCCAGACAGCCCCCAGGTGGACCCAGGCCCACTGGCACACCCTTGGTCACCAGAGGAGGACATGTGGCTGCATCTGATGCTCTGAATCCTGCCCCTCAAATCCACAGCATGAGGGTGGCTCTTAGGTCACCATCCACCCAGCATCCAAGGACAATACAGTCCCTATTCTCTAAAGACAAATTTTTTTCTTTGTTTTCTTTCAAAGTAACATCTCCCCGTAAAGCAACGCAACGTGATCACTTAGACCCCCAAGAGCCTTTTCCAACAAGCCACCTGGTGAGACCTGCACCGCCAAATCCTCCCTTTCTGACACAGGAAAGGTCCACCAGGAGCACAGTGCCCCAGGCTGGATCTGCTCTGAGGTTTAGGTTCGCATGTCTGCAGGACCCCAAACCTCAGAACCCCAGGTGAAAAGTGCAGGCTGTTGGCCAAGGATTTATTTGATCTATAGGACTCTGGATATTTCTAACAATCTAGGGAGAAAAGAGGTCTACCAACAAATGTCATCCAACCACTGTCACGGTCCAACACGCCTTTCCAACTCTCCCCTACCCAGGGTTCTGCTGTCCAACCGAAGCAAGTAACTTTAATAGGGGAATAGGGGAAAAGACGCCAGGGCCGCACTCCCTGTCACCCCCGCCCCCTGGGGCCCACGGCCCACATCACCTCCAGTTCGGACAGACAGTGGTACCCAGGCACGCATCACGAAGGCGGGAGCCTCCCGTAGCCTCAGTGAGAAAGTGAGCCAACAGGCAGGAATGAAACCTGTGCTTGGAGACAGACAGGTTTCAGGTCACCAGGTGGCAGGTAGCTTTGAAGGCAGGAGCTGGTGCCCTTCCTGGGTAGTCCAGGGTGTGCCAAACAGGTGTCTGGATATTCTGGGGTTTTAAAACCCCAACTATTTTTGTCCTGGATGGGGAACATGGCTCGCTGCTTATGGCACATCTCCACCCACTTCCTCACCTCTGAAAAACTATCCACGTGTGTTATTTCAGAGGCCATACGGCACAGAAGAAAACACTGCACCAGGAGCACAAAGGCCTGGGTGCCAATTTCAGGCCTGACACCCACTAGCTGCACGTGACCCTGAGCAAGTCAGTTAACATCCCAGGGCCTTATTTCCTCACCTGACAAATGGGGCTAATAATACCTGAAGCATCTACCTCATACTTTTTAATAGTCCTTTAATGACTGAGTGTTCTCTCTCCTATGACGAACCTATAATTAAAAAAGTAAATGCAGCAGCAGACTCGTGTTAGAACAGGGCTTGTGTCTATTTGCACACGTGGGCACACACACAATCCTCGTCACGGTCACATCTGGATTCCTCCCTGCCCTGGTAGCTGGCAGTTTCCATTCTAGAGGGTAATCTGTGTGTTCTGCACACACAGCCTGTGTGGCATGTTGTAGGCTTCCCACGACACCCACATCATAGTGTGTGACATGACTGTTCAAGCAGGAGGGAGTCCTCGCTGATTCCCTAGGCCCTTCCTCCTAACGCCAGCGCGGGGATGACCTGCGGGATCCAGGGCCCTGCTGTCGTGGGTTATGAACCAGTCTAGTCCCCTAGACCAGCTCAGGGGCCTCAGAACCTACTATGGCACCAGAGAGGGCAACCAGAGCCCACTGCAATGGGCCAGTTCCGGGCATCCTCTGCTTTCAGTTGCGACCATAGCAGTGATTGCAAATACTGATACACTAAGTGCCAGGCCCTCCTCTTTTATTTTAACTACATTGACTTATCCTCAGCGCAACCTTGTTGTGACTCCCATATTATAAATGAGGCAACTGAGGCATAGGGAAGTAGAGAGATCAGGCCCAAGGTGGTATCAGCTTTAGGTGTAGCCATTCACATAAAAGCAGCACAGCCGCTAATGCAAGGACTTGTGTTGGAAAAGAAAATGAACCTCAGGGTTGGAAACACAAAATGTTTACACAAGTATTGTTTCATCTGTTTGTGGAATTTGCCGTCAGATAGTTTGGGCTCTGAACCTGGTAAAGGTGTTTTCGTGGCCGAGTGACGTGGCTGAACCTCTCGGTGGCCCCTCCGTTCCTGCATCCGCAGCACCTCCCAGGGTGGCCCTGGAGACGGAGGACACACAGCAGGTGCTCAGGGGGAGGAGGGCCTTCTCAGAGGCTGCCAGCCTGGAGCGGGATGGGGGTGAGGGGCACCCAGGGCTTTCTGCAAAGGACTCTCAACGGAGAAGGGGCTCACGGGACCAGAAGCACCTGACATTCCTGAACCAGCTCTCCGGATGGTTGAAATTTAAAACAAGATAACTACATCACATGGCAACCAGAGCAGGAGCGATAAGCTCACCTAAGAACCGTCGCCCAGGCCTTCAGCAACAGTGTGTGTTTTCCAGCCTTACCGCTGGGGGCTTGAAGACAAGCCGGTCAGGTTCAAAGGCCCGTGTTGAGAAGGTGAGCCCCTGGGGGCGCCTGCGGAGCTCCGTGCTCTCCTGACCGCGGTGCTGGGACCCCCAGGTAGAGGCAGCGAGGCCTCAGCCCGGGGAGGCCTGGCCCGCGGGCTGCCCCGCGTCTCCTCCCTGCGACCCGCTCAGGCCCAGCCTCTAGGGCAGCATGTGCCACAGAAGCCACACTCAGATGGCACCGAGCCTGTGAGCGCTCCTCCTCAAAGTTCAAAGCCAGGTGCAAACAGAAAAACCCGAGCTCTCTTTCCCCGTCCTGTCATGCTGGAAGAGTCACCAGGAAGCAGACTCAGGTGTTCTCCGATCCATCTGCCCACACCAGGTACACGAGCCAGAGCCCCTCCAGCGACTTCCACGAGGCTTTCCGCAGCCTCGTGAGGATCCCTGGCTGATGCCTGGATGCCTGCCGGGAAGGCAAGGCCAGGAGGGGATGAGGTGACCTCAGGGGACAGGAGCCCAGACCTCACAGGTCCTGGACTCAAACTGCCTGTGACTTCGAGTCACTGAAAGGACCAAAGAAAACCACTCGATGGCCCGTGTTTCTCTTTTCCCATTTGCTGAACGAGGAGCAGGGGGAAGAGGATTAGTGGTTCCCGGCCTGGTTGCACATCAGAATCATCTAATCAGAAGCACCTAAGGGCTTCCCTGGTGGCGCAGTGGTTGAGAATCTGCCTGCTAATGCAGGGCACACGGGTTCGAGCCCTGGTTTGGGAAGATCCCACACGCCGCGGAGCAACTAGGCCCGTGAGCCACAACTACTGAGCCTGCGCGTCTGGAGCCTGTGCTCCGCAACAAGAGAGGCCACGAGAGTGAGAGGCCCGCGCACCGCGATGAAGAGTGGCCCCCGCCTGCCACAACTGGAGAAAGCCCTCGCACAGAAACGAAGACCCAACACAGCCATAAATAAATAAATAAATTAATTAATTAAAAAAAAAAAAAAGAAGCACCTAAGAGAGCTTTTAAACGATATTGATACCCAAGCCCACCGACCAGTTACATCAGAATCTCTCATTCTCCGGGGAGGGGCTTCCACACTGTGTGGAGGGAGCTCTCCGGCATCCCGCTATGCGGCCGGCGGGGCCAGAAACACCCATGGCCACTTCCGGCTTTAACATTCCACCAGCCACACGCCATCGGGACTCGTTCAAAACCCTCCATTAGAGTCACCTGAGCCTTAATAACGCAGAAGAACATTTATGAAGCCCAGGGATGTCCCGACTGTGCCCCCGGCCAGCAAGAAAGAGAGAGGATGGGTGGTAATGAGCCCCAGCCAACTATGACCAGATTTCTGTCATGTCACGTGGGAACTGGCTTCCAGCTCTGCTGATAACTCGCCATGTGGCCACAGCCCACCTCCCCACCCCGACCCGGTCCCCCTCCTTGCAGCTCTGGGCCGCCTCAGCCCAGCTTTCCACAGCTCCTGATGCCACCTCTAACCCCCAGGCCTCCTGCCCTCTGAAGTCCGGGCAGGTACCAGGCGGCACTTGCTCTGGAAATGCCCCAGGCTAGGGTGTCTGTCATCTCTGCCACGGGGACTCTAGATCCTGGCTGAGGGCCTCAGCCCTTCCTGTGTGACACAAGCTACAGCAACCTCGAAGAACAGACCGAGACTGCGTCTGTGCTCAGGCTCAGCTCAGATGCTCACAGTAAGCTCTCAAACAGATCCGTAAACAAAAGATGCACATGGCAAAGCCGACAGCCACTTGTGGAACACAGAAGATGACTAAAAAAAGGAGCGCAACACGTGACATTTCAACCAAAGAAAGACAGAGATGTGTTCTCACAGTGGGCCGTGGCCCAGAAGCATGCTTGGGGAGGAAGACGTTAACCCCTCCCCTTTGCGGCTGGCACAGAGGACTTCCTCAGGGTATTAATAGCCATCAGCTGTCCCCATGAGAGCCACAGATTCCCTTCCCAGGGAACGGCCACAGGCTCCAAAGGATAGTGAACTATGAACCACTTTAATGTGCTGAGTTGGCAGGATAGTGGGGAACATCTGCCTTCTCTCTTCTTAGGCAAAGTTTTATTCTGATTACTATCATTTATGTGATAAAAATACAAGGCGGACAAGAAAGCATCCAGGTTCCTGATTATGCACAGTGGGCCAAGGTCTCCCTCACAGGGGCAGGGAAAGCTCATTCCCAGATGGAATATGACCCCTCCCCCAGTAACTGTTCACCAGCCCAAGGCAGGATATTAGTCTGGATGCCAGACCAGCACCAAATCCAAGGAAAACCAAGCGTGCAGGGAACACTCCTGTCCTCTGCCTGGAAGAGGGTCAAATTAGTTCATTTTAAAGCCTCAGCAGCTAACGGCTAATGGAGTGGGGCCTTTACAGGTCAGGCAGGGGTAAGTAAGGAGAAAGAAGAAGTGGTTCCATCAGCCCTCCCTCCAAGTCCAGACACTAAAATGGGAAGAGCGGGCACTGTGTACCCTGACCTCTTCCACCACCTTCCTCCTCATCCTCCCCGGCTTCGTCAGGGGCAAGTCACCAACTGCTCTTCTAGACACATGTGATTCCAAGTCTAAAGCTGATATCAGTGACCTAGACCCAAAAGACCTCAAGAAGAAAGGGATGCTTCCGTATAGCCAGACAAAACTCTAATCCAGAAAGATACATGCGCCCCTATGTTCATAGCAGCACTATTCACGATAGCCAAGAAGCAACCTAAATGTCCACTGACAGAGGAATGCATAAAGAAGATGTGGTACATATATACAATGGAACACTACTCAGCCATGAAAAAGAATGAAATAATGCCATTTTCAGCAACATGGATGTGACTAGAGATTATCATACTAAGTGAAGTAAGTCAGAAAGAGAAAGACAAGTACCATATGATATCACTTATATGTGGAATCTAATATGGCACAAATGAACCTATCTGTGAAACAGAAACAGACTCACGGACAGAGAACAGACTTGTGGTTGCCAAGGGGGGGAGGTGGAGTGGGAGGTCGGGGTCAGCAGATGTAAGCTATTATATATGGAATGGATAAACAACAAGGTTCTACTGTATAGCACCAGGAACCATACTCAGTATCCTGTGATAAACCATAATGGAATAGAATAGAAAAAACGAGTGTATATACGTGCGTGTGTGTGTGTACAACTGAATCACTTTGCTATACAGCAGTAATTAACACAACATTGTAAATCAACTATACTTCAGTAAAAAAAAAAATAAATGAAGTTCACTGAGCATCAAAAAAAAAGAAAGGGATGCTTCTGTTTCTGACAGTTTAATCACGGTTTGATTTAGGCATGAACTGCTAAGAAGTCCTCATACCCTAGGACTACCCATCACCAACAGGAGTATCTTGGCTGTTCAGACTTAAGATTAAGTGCTTCAATGTAGAAAAACCCCCATGCTGACTCCAAGTGAAAATGTTTTTTCTTTATAACAAACAAAAAAGAAGGCGTTTAAAAAAAAAAATGGAAAGGAAAGAAATGCTGAGTGATTCTGCTCAGCTAGCCATGTATGGTCATTTAGCCACTAAGTGGGAAAGACCCACCACTTTTAAAGCTGGGGCTGAGGTTCCACACCCTGTATGATTAACATCACGGACATTCTTATTGGATGCCCTCTTCATTCCTTCAGAAAATACTTGAGACCAGCATCTGGCACACGGCCATACGTTCCACAAAAACCTTCTATCCTCCTCTCAATTTATGCTCCTAGCATCTCCACCTCATTACCATATTAGAGAGGGTGGGGACCCATCTAATTCAGTGCAATGCCCAAATCCCGCCTCATGCTCTATGCTAAATGCAGAGATGACACAGCTGGCACCTCAGCTGTATCAGCGTTAACTTAAGCCCCAACTGTACAACCTTGGGCTGGAGTACCCACCAGTCCAACTTCTTGGTTTTCTAACTGGCTGTTCCAAATCCACACTGTTGGACCCTAGGAGGTAACGGCCCACAGTCACACCCACCGCATCCTCCTAAAGGTGTCCCCGAAGCCACCTTCCAGGTTCCACGCGCAAAGAGCCAACAGCTGGTCTCATTCTATTCCCAGAGCCTGAACAAGTTAGAAACAAACACAAAACCCCAAACAACACAGAAAATCCCCAAGTCCATAGAATGGAGTGGAAACATCCTATTATACTTCCTTTGCCTGCATCACAGGTGTACCTATCTGAATGAGAGAATGGAGAGAACAAGGGCCTCCAGAAGGAAAAAGTGTGGGTTCAGTGCCTTTTTGGGTAAAATTATGGTAGAATACACATAGCAGAAAGACCACATAAAATACACGTTAACATTTACCATCTTAACCAATTTTAAGTGTACAATTCAGTAGTGTTAAGTGCATTCACACTGTTGTACCAATCTTCAGAATTCCTTTCCTCTGGCAAAACTCAACTCCATCCCTTAAACACTTAATTCCCCATTCCCAGCATCCTTCCCCCCAGCCCCTGGCAACCACCATTGTACTTTCTGTCTCTCTCAATTTGACTACTCTGTAAGTACCTCATATAAGTGGAGCCTTACAGTATTTGTCTTTATGTGACTGGCTTATGTAACTCAACATAATGTTCTCATGGTTCATCTATGTCGGAGCATGTGGCAGAATCTCCTTTTTTAAGGCTGAATAATATTCCATTGTATGCATGTACCACATTTTCTTAATCCATTCATCCACAGATGGACACTTGTGCTGCTTCCACCTTTGGCTTCTGTGAATAACACTATGAAAGTGGGTGTAGTTCCTTGATTTTTTTTTTTTTAAGAGTATTAGTCATTTTATTTTTATTTATTTATTTATTTATTTATTTACGGCTGTGTTGGGTCTTCTTTTCTGTGCGAGGGCTTTCTCTAGTTGTGGCAAGCGGGGGCCGCTCTGCATCGCGGTGCACGGGCCTCTCACTATCGCGGCCTCTCTTGTTGTGGAGCACAGGCTCCAGACGCGCAGGCTCAGTAATTGTGGCTCACGGGCCCAGTTGCTCCGCGGCATGTGGGATCTTCCCAGACCAGGGCTCGAACCTGTGTCCCCTGCATCGGCAGGCAGATTCTCAACCACTGCGCCACCAGGGAAGCCCAGTTCCTTGATTTTTAAGTCAAAGATGATTTCCAAATCAAGCAGCTTCCTAAAAGACCAAAAGTCAAGTTCTCCTGAGCATACCATATTCTTCCTTTCTTATTTATTTCTGGTCTACTCTAGAATAAAGTGTAGTTACCGCTTCTCACACATTCTAAACTGTTTCCAGCCACAGCAGAATGTACGCTTGGATTTCAAAGCCACATGATGAATTCACCTCCCAACTCCATCTGTCTGCTCCCAAACCTCTGGGATCTCTCAGGGTGGCGGCCACTGAGCCACCACCACAGCTGCTCCAGCTCGCCCTGTTCCCACCAAGCTGGCCATCTCCAGGGGCTCAAGCTCTCCTTTCCTGAGACGGTACCTAGGAGGAGTTCAAACACACCCTGGAATTTAAATGACCTATGAACTTAGGCACTGGATCACCCCTTCCCAAATGTGCCCCCCCATGCCCCCCCAAAACCAAACCCAGTAACTTTGGAGCTGGGGATGGTATGGACACGGAGCTCTGAGGTACTGACTTTGACCTTCCAGAGCAAGGGAGGAAACCTCGGTCAGAACCAGAGGAGAATACTTCCAAAGGGAAAAAACAGAGGAAGGCTTCACTGGTCCCACTTCCAATTACTTTCTGTTTAAAAAGCATGAGATCAAAGGCTTATCAAAGTGGCTTTGCCTTTAGAAATCAATTTATCCCACCTTTTGAACCCCAGGGTCAATAAAGACCCAGGGTTTCAGTACAGGCCACGCATTAAAGTAGGAACATTTGAGAGTCCAGCCCATCCCATAAACGTGCCCCAGGGAGGACCCTCGGCCCAGGCGGGCACGGTTGGGCCAGTCACGTCTGCTTCTTTTGGACCCAGTTCACGGGATGGAAGCAGGTATTAGGGCATTTACTGTGCTCCTAGACCCTGGGAGAGCAAAGGTCGCCAAAGTCCCTGCCCTGAGGGAGCCTGCAAACTCGTGCAGGACCCAGACAAAGCAGATGAGAGCTGAAAAGTGTGATGAGGGTGATCATGAAAATAATTAAACTCAGGTTCAGAGCATCTGCGTGGGCTTCACCGAGGCAGACAAAGGGAAGGTGCTCCGGCGGGAGAAGTGCCCAGGCATGATGCCTGAGTGCAGAGGACGGGGCAGCACAAACAGCACTGCAGCCCAGGAACCAGCACGGTCCACCCTCACCAGCTCCAGCTCTACAGCAGCGCCAAGCCAAGGCATCTCACACGCAGGCGCCCTCTCTGAACGGTCACGACCCAGGGCTTCGAGTTTGGCTGTTATCCCCACTGGACAAAGGAGGAAACGACTTGGAGGGGTCGGGCTGCTTGTCCCATGTCACAGCGCTGTGTGTGGTGTCTGGTGGGGGAGGGGATTCCCACCTGTGCAGGAGAATGAGGAGCCCCTGGAGAGGCTGCAGGGGGGGCAGGGGTGACAGACTCAGCTGCCGGCTGTTTCCAGAATGATGGGGAGGACACTGGCCTGAGGCTCCCCTGGGACGCAGGTGAGGGGCTGACAAGGTAAAGGCAGCCTGAGAGGAGTTTCCCTCCCAAAGGAAGAAAGCAGGGTAACGGTAGGTGAGAAGAGAAGCTGGACAGACCCGAGCACGGCCATCCTCCCAGGCGACCCACACCTCAGTCCTCCTCTGCTTTCCTCTAAAAGTCTGGACAAGCTTCAGTCTCAGGTGGCTCAAGGAGAGCTTGGAGTTATCAGAAACCACCATTTCTTCTTTTGGCATCTCAAGCTTGGGACATCCACAGCTGAGACTCAGTCCATTCACCTTGCAAAAATCCAATTTTGTAAGCTCTACTCTGTCACATTTAAATGTCACAAATTCTCATCTGAACAATGGGGGTGGGGAATGTGTTTAGAAGACCAACTTAGCACAGAAACGCCAAAACTGCTTTAGAGTTTCTGATATCTTAAGCAACATGATTCCACAATGTAAAGGGAAATCAACTATTCTGACTGGTTCCAAGAACAGGAGGACCGCCCGTTTGGTTACTGTGGTTTGGAAAAAGAGGCATTTATTTTTAAAGTTTCAAAGTCATTAAGCCTAAACGCCGGCAAGCTCAAGGGAGCCAAGCTGGCTAGACAAAGTTGAAAACAATCAATTTAACTTCCACCCCCCAGGGGCTGGGCCTCCCGGGTACCTGACATATGGCATCTCCATCAACAAAGCAAACACCACGTGAAAAGCCTGCAGGTTGGCGTGAAAGCCGCGGGGGACCCCTGTAAGAGTGGGATTCAAAGGCTCCGGTCTCCCCCTCACCCCACTGCACTGCATCTCCATCCTGGTTTGCCCCCCTTGACCCCCTTAACAGTCAGGGCCTGAGTCCCTGACATGTGTCAGGCACTCAAGGGACAGAGAATGAATGAAGGAGGGCCCTGTGCTCCAATTATTCAACTGTCTAGCAATGGGGAAGGAGTCGAGGATCTTTATAGGGTTAATTTAGCCTGGAGAGAGATCCTGGGCCCAGGCCAGTAATATGTTCCCTGAAAGCAATGACGTTATTCTCTGAATTACTTACTCCACTGAGTCATGGCTTCTGTTGCCCTGTATCTTGTCACTAGCACACGCTGACTGACGGCGGGCAAGTTTCCATGCTGGTGCGGTAAGAGGCAAACAGAGACAGAGATGCGGTACCTACTTTTAAGGCGTGTCATTGCTGGTGGGAGAGACATTCATGAGGCTGCCAAGAGATAATGTGCCTCAGACAGTCAGTTCACTGGAAGCAAACAGTATGCTTTAAATTAAAAAATCGTATAGGAGAAAAATGTGTAGGGCAAGAGTCAAGCACGTATGCGCACGCGTATTGGACTAATCCAAGTAAATCAGAGTGTAACCTCTGGAAGGGCCCCTCCATAATCCGATCACTAACAAACGGGGAAAGCACAGCCCAGAGTGGCGGGTCTCTGTAACGAACCCCCACCTCTGCTAGACTGGTGGGCATCTTAGCACTGCCAGCATGAACCTGTCCAAGGCCCTTCCTTAACCCTCGCTGCAATGCTTGAGGCAGGCACTATTAATATCCCCACTTTTCAGACAAGAAATTACCCAAGGCCACAACTCTGAGAGCTGAGCTCAACGGAGCCCACGACTCCACCTTCTGCCTCTGCAGACAAAGGAGGCTGCAGCTGCTTTTCCTCCTCTCTTCTTATTTGTACCTGGTGTGCATCTCCTGTGTCCCCGGTCCTCCACCTACACAGGTGACGTGGCCCCTGCATCTGCAGAGCGTGAACGCACAGGAGCAGCCCCGCAAAGGCAGCCTGGGAGGACGAGCTACCGCTATTACTGTTCTTCACTGACTCAGAAACTAGGCACCATTTCACCTGAGCCCCACACGATCTGTAATATGGTGTTACCCATATTTTAGAGGTGAAATCAAATGATGCACCCCAAGTCATATGGCTAGGAACAGTGACACACAAGTTTCTAGACCCTTGAAAAAGTTAAATGACTCGCCCTTACTTCTGCCCTCTCCCCTTCCTTCCTGCTCCTACTCCTCTGGCTTCACCTTCCTGACCTTCTAGGGCACTGGAGAAGCGACCCCACAGAGATAGCTCGTCCTCTGCCACTGCGCGGCGGCTAAGCGCCTACCCCCAGCTGAGAAAGCAAACCTGACTTCTCCCTGCAGAGCTGGAGCCGATGCCAGGGCCAGCCCAGGGGGGTGGGCAGCTATGGGGGGCAATGCAAGGCTCCTCCCCAAAGTTACACTGCACCCCTTTTCCCACGGAGAGTGGCCCCATATTTAGAGCACCATCCCTCTTCCCTTAACCTGCTGAAACCCAATCCCAAACCAATGGAACCCTCACAGCATTCAGCTGACAGCCTCTTTACCCTCCTGAAACCTCCACCTCCTCTCAAAACTTCAAACTCAGAATTGGGGGTACAAGCTGTAGCCTCTCCAACAATCCCAGCTGAGCCCACCGACTTAAGACAAGCGCTTCCTCATCCTCATTACTTTGTCATTCTCATTACTAGAAAAATAAGACTGAAGTTATTATCGTAAAGGACCAAGGCCCTGAATGCCACGGCAAAGCAGCAGAGAAACTGCCTTTCCACAAAGAACAGTTGAGTAAGAGAAACTGTTATTAGCCCTGGACACGAGCCACGCAGCCGGCTTTATGGAGGGCAAAGCCTGCCCAGGCAAGTTCTCCCATGAGTCCCTCTCACAAACCAGTTATAATATCAAACATGCTGATCTTGGCATTTACCACCAAAACCCAAGGCGAGGGAGAGACTCTTTCTCTTTTTAAAAACTTGAGAAATCCATTTCCCTCCTTTTTGTTACAGAAGGAATTGGGTGCACGGACCTTCCATGAAGGGCTCGAAAACTTAACACTTTAAACGAATGGCCATGGATTAAGAGAACAGTTGAGCAAAAGATAAAAAAGTAAACACATGGCGAGAGAACATGTATCAGAAACACTGAGGAAGTCCAGATCTGTAAACGTGAGGAGGTCTTAGGGCCAACTGTGTACTGCGCATTTGGGCTCAGCTCCGTGTAGAACAGATCAAAGCGAGGCGGCAGCCCACGGGGGCCTCAGGGGCCATCCCGGGTGCAAAGGGAAGACTCCAAGAGAAAGCTGCTTCCTTTCCTTCACGGCAAAGGAGAGCCTGGCTGCCCACAGAGAGCAGGGAAACCCCCAGCAATTCAAGGTCTGGACTCAAGGCCAGGAGGAGGAGCCCAGAGAGACCAGAAAGATTCTGTCAACAGCTGTGCCCGCGCACACGCGCACGCACGCACACACACCCCACCTCCCACGCCCCGGTCTCCGGGCCTTAAGCCTCCAGGGCCTGGTCAAATTCTGGCTCCGCTAATTACATCAGACCCACCTTTCACCCCTCCCCACCCTCTGCAATTAGCCCTGATTCTCTGCTTCCTGCTGCTCTGGGGGGTGCAGCAGGGTGAAGTCTGAGGCCAGCTGCTCCCTCTGTCCCACCCACTGCCCAACCCCGGAAGTGCTGGTTTCAGGAGGCGCCTGAAGCAATCTAGCCCCTTCCTCTGCAGCTCCCGGCTGGTGTGAAATCTGGTTAATAAGCGGGAGCCCAAGCAGGAGACCCTGGGGAAGCAGCACTCCCAGCCTGGCCCACCGGACGAGGCTTCGGGCTCAGGACCCATCCCACACTGGTGCAGATATCCTGAATGGCCTTGCCTACCTTCAAAGAACAGCTGGTCTGCCCACAGCAAGCCATCTCCCTACATGACTGCAGAGAGCTTCATTTTTAGACGTTTCCCCAAGCAGCCGATGACCAAGAAAACTTGCAGCTCCCAGGGGCTTCCGCACCTTACTCCACGAGCCTCACTTTCCTAATCTGTAAAATGGGGACAGCAGTTTCTTCCTCACCGTGACAGGGCTGAAAGCTCCTAGCATAGTGCGTGGCTTACAGCAGGCACCCAGTTATATTCTCTCAGCCTTTTGACTGGGGCACAGAGCTGGGTCCCAAAGTTCCTGCTTACTATTCAGTACGCCTCCATAGCATTTCTTCTAAAAACAGAGAAGAGAAAAAAAGGAACCAAGTCCAACTGGCACTTGGTCTCACATCTTGCAGAAACAAACCTGCCTCTGGAAAGGTGTGGGACTGAGCGGCCCATGACCAGGTGTCCGAAGCCCTGCCCGCTCCATCCTTGGCCAGCAAGACAGGGAGGGTCACAGGCCAGGACTAAACGCCTTCTGCTTAGTGGGGAGAAAGAGAATTCGGGTGACCCTGAAAGCTGCCACCCTGCTGCAGCGCCCCCTCCAGCCCCTGTCGGGCTGACCTGGAGCCACTGCCACTCAACCCCATCGGGCCCTGCCCTGAAGCCCGGGGGGCAAGCACCCTGCTGCAGGGCTCAGCTCTCCCGGACCTGAGAAAGCACTTTATGCCCCCCCAGATGTTCACTCCGGGTGGGGCACCTAGCAAGCTGCCGTCCGCGGCCCCACGTGACCAATACCCCTCTCTCCTCTGCGCCTGCTTTGGTCCAGGCCGCCACGACCTGCCCTGACTCCCCACTCTCGCCTGACACCAATCCATTCTCAATACGGGTGTCAAGAGTTTTCTGTTCTAAACTTTCTTCTTTAAACATGCTATAAAGACTCCCAAGTCCTTCAGGATGAAGTTCAAATTCATTAGCGTGGCATCCGCCCTCTGGAACCTAAGTATCTTTCGAGCCTCACCATCACCACTCCTCACAGAAGCCCCAAGCTCTAGCCACTCAGAGGTGACAGCCTGCAGGCTGCTTTATGTCTCTACGTTTTGCAGGTTTTGCTCTCCCAGGACACCCCCCATGCACCCCATTTTCTGCCAGTCTAACTCCCTGCCCATCCTTCAGGACTCAGGCCAAGCGTCACTCCCTTCAGAAAGCTCTCTGTGAGCTTCGCCCCTTCCCAGGCTGGGAAACCCCCTCCCATGTCCTGTGACATCATGTCCTGTGCACACACAGGTGTTCTAGCAGCTGCTTTACCTGGTCCATCACCCACCCCACAAGACACAGCATCTCAGGCATGGAGACTGGCCTTAAGAACAAGGAGGAGGAACAGAGAAGAGAACTGGGTGACCCCCGGCAGGGCCACCAGAGCTTCCTCATCCCACACTTCATGACCCTACACTAGAGAGAATGGGGGACGGGAAGCAAGAAGAAGGAAAGAGGAAAGGTGGGGTCCACACAGACCACCGCCCTCCTCGGCCTCACCGCCCAACTCAGTCTGGAAGGCTTTCTCTTGAACTTTAGACTGAGAGCATTCACAGGGAAGTCGGTAATCCCCTGGGTCAAGTCTGCGGCAGACAAAGGCTCCCACTGCTGATATGGGGATGGGGCACGGGACCCCCTCTGATGAAGGCCTCCCGGTCCTAAGGCCGAACCACCTCGCCTCACTGCTGTGTTCGGTCACCAGGCCACAACCCCGCTGGAGATTCCAAACCAGGATCCAGTGATCCACCAACTCAAGGCAGTTCGCCCAGATGTACGGTAAAAATAATCTCAGACCTTCATCCACATGGCAGAGACACAGAAAACCTCAGTGTTCAGTGGCAACATAGAACACATCATTTTAACAGGTACCATCACAATGGGTGAAGGGCACAAAGGTGCAATTCAGTAAAGAAAAACAAAAGGCCTGTAAAAGAAGGTAATTTTGGCCATAAGTAGCAAAAGTCCTCCAAGTGTTCATGCCCTTTGACGCAGGAATTCCATGCTAGGAATTTATCCTAAGAACATAAAAACAGTTGTTGAAAGATTTATGGACCAAGTATGTTCATGGGGTATTGTTTATAATTCTAAGACAGAAATAACTCAGTATCAATGATAGTGGTACAGCCACATAATGAAGTGCCATGTAGACACTAAAACTCATATTATGAAAGAATATTTAATGACATGGGAAAATGCTCACTACACAGTGAATGAAAATAAAGGTTACATACAATCCACATCTTGAAGCACATGTAGTAACAGACACAAAATCAGGAAGCATAAATACCAAAATGTTAACAATGGTATGCCTAGGTGATGAGATAGTGGGCAGATTTAATTTTCTTTATATTTCCCAATCTGCAATCAGAAATTATAATCATTGCAAGAGGGAAGAGATATGGGGATATATGTATAACTAATTCACTTTACTATAAAGCAGAAACTAACACACCATTGTAAAGCAATTATACTCCAATAAAGATGTTAAAAAAAAAAGTTAAAAAGAAATTATAATCAAAAACATTACTTTTAATTTCCTCAAAACACAGATACAAGCGACAACAAGAATACCCGTCTCACAGCCTTACTCTTTAACCTTTAAAGAGTGGACAAAGTAATTTCTCCCCTACAAATTCAATACACTGTATTACTCATAAAGCAAAAGCCACTGGTACCTGTAGACAGGGACTGAGCAGACTCTAAGTTCCCTTGAACACGGTCTCTAGCCACCAAAGCAAAGCACATCACACCCACCTAAGGAGACATCACTTCACCTAAAAACCCTGAGACTACACGAATGAGACAGTTTACTTTGTTCCCACCAACAATGTCAAATACACATTTCCTTCTATTCTTACTTTTGACAAGTCTTCCGTTTTTTCAAACTGAGTGCGCACATTCCTAAAGATAATTCTAACTTTTAGTAGTCAGCCCATGCTTATCTAATACAAATGCCACAGAAAGCTGACAGATCTCAAAAGCAAAAGCAAGGCTGAGTGGACAAGGGGTACAGGCAGTATATGGAGGTTTTATCTGAAGAGATGACATAAAACAATACGTATACGCACACAAGTTGACGACAGCGGTACCTCCAGGGAGGGAGGGAAGGATACCTGGATGCAGTAGAAGCACACCGGGGACTTCAATCAGAAAAAAATTCTTGAAAGAGAGGTCTGAAGCAAATATGAAAAATATTCATATGAATATTTCATTTTTGAATGAAAAACATTCAAAAAATGTTCATATTTATTTCGAGCAGATACACAGGTGTTCATTATAACCATTTGTACTGTTTTATTTTTAATTTTTCAAAGCAATGAAGGAAAAAAGAGATTATAGAAGATAGGGCAACCCTGGACTGTTTCTTCTGCTGAGAAGAAACTATTCTGAGATAAAGAACAATATTCTGGGTCCATTCTAGCCTTCCAGCCATGTGAGAAACCAGAAGAGCCGAGTTCCAGGAACTCATAATACAGAACTACAGAGCTTCCTCGAGGTCACCTGAAACTCTAAATCTTGGTGGTCTCTGGCCATTATGCGACTGCAGAATTTCAGAACCACAAGGGCCCACCCTCTTTCGGACAGATGGGAACTCAGGAGGCCCACAGAAGGAAAGCTGCCTGTCCCAGTGCTTGGCCAGCGAGGGGAGATGCTCAGAGAAACTCAGCCAATTTCCCATTTCAGAGTCAGCCCTGCAGGTGGGTCCCTACATGCACCTGAGGGTCCCGATTTCAGGATCGATATCCACATGTGAGTCAACAATGAAGACTTACATCTCCACCAACACACACTGCACTTGTCCAGGCCGCTGTGTGAAGTGCTTCCCACCAGCAGAAAGCCAAAGAAACCTCAGAAACTTCACATGACAATTAGGCTCTAAGTGTCGTGAGAAGGAGCTAGATCACAGGTGTCCAGGGCAGGGGACGGCAGCTGACACCATGAGCAATCCCCCAAGGATAAACATATATCAGCCACCTGCCACGCCGGGGATTTCTGTGTATACTACTAGCCTTATTTTCCTACTGATTCCACGATCAAATGAACATGCATTCAATGTCCATACTCAAGGCCCTGAATGTAAACAATGAACCATTCTATAAATCCAAATTTTAACTGAAAAGGACTCAGATGAAAAAGAGTTTGGCTGTTGAGTGAATAAAACAAGCCTCATGTGGACTTCCCTGGTGGTCCACTGGGTAAGGCTCCACGCTCCCAATTCAGGGGGCCCGGGTTCGATCCCTGATTGGGGAACTAGATCCCTGCATGCCACAACAAAGAGCCCACGTGCCCCAACGAAGACCCGGCGCAGCCAAAATAAATAAATAAATAAAAATAAATCTTAAAAAAAAAAAGAAGTGAATTGAAGGACCAATTTAAAAAAAAAAAAACAAAAAAAAAACAAGCCTTATGTGATGCTGGGCTCAACACTAACCAGCCAGGCGGCTCAAAGCAGCGTGCAGTTCTGGTCCAGGCCCGCCTTTCCTCCAGGCCTCTCCGCAAATGTCCCATTTGTGGATGCTCATCCTGACCAGCCTTTCCTTCCTTAAAATTCACAGACTGAATTGGGAGCTCTCCCCAAGGTCCTGTCCAACTCTGGCTTCCTCTGCCCCTTCCCAGCAACTCCCTCAGTGACACCTATTCCCTCTGGTCACCTTCTCATCTTTGCAGCCTCTCCTCAGAGCCTCTGCTCTTCCCATCCTGGGGCAGATGAGATGCGTGTCCACTGTATGTGATGGAGAGGAGTTACCTGGTGAGAACTGAGCCCTCTCCGCCCCAGGAGACCTGGCTGAAGGTGTCTCTCCTAGGCATCACTAGAAATGCTCTAACCCACTAGTTCCCACGAATGTGCATCAGAATCACCTGGAGGGCTTGGTAAGCTGCAGACTACTGGACCTCCACAGCAGGTCTGGGGGAGGGGCCTGACCACCTGCATCTCTAACAAGTTCCCAGGTGATGTTGATGCTGCTGGTCTGGGGACCACACTTTGAGAACCACCTCTCTCTCTCTCTCTCTAGCCTGCTGATTCCCCCTCCTGTCGGAAGGATGTTAAGACTCAAACAGCTGGGGAACTTCTGAAAATGCCGATTCCAGGCGCCAATCTCAGAAGAGTCCAAGCAGCAGGTCAGAGGGAGGCCTGAGACACTGGTGGTCAGACTGAACCTGGCCGTGCTGGTTCTCACCCACTGCCTGTCCTCTGCCCCAGAAAAATGTCAAGGACCTTTTTGGTCTCCAGAGGTTTTCAGGGGCAAAACTTGAGCTTCCTTGTGAAAGAAGCCCGTGCTATTCACGAGAGGCCCCTGTCCCTGCTGACTGTTCCCGCCCCACGTGCCTCAGAAAAGAAGGGGACAGCCTGGGGGCGGCCAGACCACTGCTTTGCAGACAAGACCCGGGGCTGGACTCCATGACTTTGGCGTGTCTACTGAAAAGCCATGGCAAGAGGAAGTCCCCCTCCCGAAGGGGTGACCTCCCGCCCTCCCCAGCCACCCCAGCCAGAGGAAGAACCACGTTTGTCTCACTTCACCCCAAGCCCTTACAACCTGCAGGGTCTCTCTCACAAGGAGATGCTGGGCAGTACTGCTTTTGGGAAACTTCCTTGAATATCCCTTTACAATAATAACCAATTATTGTTATTGTATGTTTATGCTACAATTGTCAGGTGCTAAGGAAACAGGCAGGGTAAGCAATTGTATATATGGCCCGACCACAATGGTGTAAAACAAAAACTATTCAGGCGTCTGTCATACAGAGTGAAGTCAGTCAGAAAGAGAAAAACAAATCAAATACCGCAGGCTAACACATAGATATGGAATCTAAAAAAAAAAAAAAAAAAAAAAAAAGTCATGAAGAACCTAGGGGCAGGACAGGAATAAAGATTCAGATGTAGAGAATGGACCTAAGGACACAGGGAGGGGGAAGGGTAAGCTGGGACAAAGTGAGAGAGTGACATGGACATATATACACTACCAAATGTAAAATAGATAGCTAGTGGGAAGCAGCCGCATAGCACAGGGAGATCAGCTCGGTGCTTTGTGACCACCTAGAGGGGTGGGATAGGGAGGGTAGGAGGCAGACACAAGAGGGAGGGGATATGGGGATATATGTATATGTATAACTGATTCACTTTGTTATAAAGCAGAAACTAACACCACTGTAAAGCAATTATACTCCAATAAAGACGCTAAAAACAAAAAACAAAACAACAACAAAAAACTATTCATGCAAAAACTGGAAGGAAGCTCTAAAAATGTTAATAGTGATTGTCTCTGGGTGGTGGGGTTATGAGTGGTTCTTTTCTTCTTGCTATTTGTTTGTTTTCTAAGCTGTTTATTAAGAGCACATATTACTTATACAACCAGAACTAAACTTTATTTTATCATAAGTTGGAAGGAAAAAATACACAACAGAACACTGCCCACACCTAAGCTGTGTCAGCCCAAATGGCAGTGTCCTGCCAGCTTCCTCCAAGTGAGCAAGGCTGGCTGAGGGTCAGGGACGGCTCATGGCCTTTAGCAAGTGCTTTCAGCAAACATTTGCTCCGGGTTGGAGCTGAGGCTGCCAACACACACCAGACCTGCCCTCAAAGAGCTAACAGCGCAGAAACAGAACAAGGATGCAGGGGCCTCTTTCCTACCCGTAAGTCTTTCTGGGCCCTGAGAATGGACTAGAGATCGTTTCCTTCCTGTGACTGTTTCCCATCTTCTGGAACTCGGCACGGTGCCCTAAGAGGGGCACGTTACCTCCAAGTAGAGGGTCTCAAGCCCTTTGGCCGGCCCAGACTGGACTGTCAGAGCTGCTGAGTGCCACCAGCATGTGTCCTACTGGGCCGCCAAGCCCAGAGGGCAGCATCTGCCAGGCCAAACAGCTTGCAGCAAGCACCTGACTGTTCCATGCTGCGCACAGAGCCAGAAACCTCACCTCCACCCCAGTGCTTCCAGGGAGGGTTACCGCCTCCCAGCCACACCTGGGGCAGGAGACTCACCTGTCCAGAGTCAGGGGTCTTGTCTCCAACTGTTAGCACCATCTGCTTCCCCTGGCACTTAGCACACAGCATCGAAAGCACTGCTTACCATGAATGGTGCCTGCAGCCAGAGATCAAGCCCCGAGTAGCTGCTAAACCGCCACCATGGCCACCAGGCAGCCCCCTCCATGCCCAGGCCCAAGTTCACTGGCAGCACCTGTTTCCCCTGACTATGGCTGTCATGAGGGAAGCATTAGCTGAGACCCACCTGCTGACAGCATGCCCAGCCCTGACAGTGGCCCTCCTCAGCAAGGAAACAAACCCCCGTCACCCCTATAGATCCAGTTCTCACAGGGCTCTCGCTCACCCCCGGACCCCTCCTCAGCACAGCTGGCATCTATTACTAAAGCAGGGGCCTGGTGCTAAGCCTCCCAAAGGCTGCTCGGAGTGTCCACAGTGCTGTGCCACCAATGGGCCATGGAATGAGCACAAGGGGCTTGCTGAATTGGCCACACAAGCAAAACATCCCAGCACCCCAAGCCCCCTCTCATGTACCCCGACCCCAGTGGGAGGAAAATGGAAATAATCATCTCAGAAAACCCAAGACACTGTCCACTCCCTCCTTTTCCCTCCTTTCTTCAAATCCAGCAGCAACCACAGCCCTCTGCAGGAACTGGACCCAGCACCCAGCCTAACGCCACAGTGCAAACTCCACCTGGCCGCCTGGCCAGCGACCTCAGTGACCTCAGAAGCAGCACCACTGCACGAGGGCAGAGAGGGAAGCCACAGCTGGGCGGAGGGCTTCCTCATGGTGACAGGGACCTCATGACTCTGAAGATGCTCCCCAGCCCCAGAACCAAGACTAAGTTACAGCCCAGGAAGCTGAGTGCTGGGGGAGGTCTCAGAGGCAGAGGGCTCAGTGAAACCCCAGTATGAATCTGGAAGGGACTGGTTCTCGAGCAGCGATTCTCAAACTGTGTTCCCTGGGGTCCTGGGAACCCACAGAGATGCCCTGGAGAAAGAGGGGCTGAGCTGAGGGCGCTAGAGTCCCCCAGCCCTCAAGTCAACCAGAGTTGCTAGGGCTTCACCTGGGGACTCAAGACAATCATATGGGGGAAAACGTTTCACTGCTGAGTTTGACAATCAGGGCTCTGAGGTGCAAAGTTTAAATCTGTTTCCCATCGACGCCGGCCATCTAAAGATCATGAACATCGTCAAAGATTCTCACCCAACCTTCCCGAGGCTGGGATGGGGATTTTCACAGCCCTTCCCCCTTTGGGCCCTGTCGTCTGACCCACCGACTACCTGCTAATGAGATATGGGGAGCATTTCACAAGCAGACACCCCATACTGTGAACCCGGCGCTCCCGTCTGCCAGCTGGGCACTCACTGATTATATATTTGGCCTGAACATAACCCTTCTGTGGTCCCTTCTCTCCCTCAACCCTTTGAATCACTCCTGCACAGACTCACGGAGCTGTGGGTGATAACCGTGTCGGGCTGCCCCTCCCAGAGCCCGTGCCAGCCAGGCCCCACTCGACTGTGTGCTTGGGCCGCGGCTGCGAACCAAGGCTCGTCTCTGGGGCCCTCACAGCACCAGGCACGATGCTTTGCACACGGCTCAAAGAACATTCCCTGGACAAAGTAAAGCAATCCCACCTCTGACCCTTCTCACAATGCCAAAAAAAGGGATGCATGTGCAAACACACCAAGTTTCAACAAGCAGATGCCCGACCACCGTTTCCTCTCGGCTTCCTGTGGGGAAACCGTTCAAATGACGGTATTGCCGGACGCACAGAACCCGGGGAGGGCGGCGCGGAGGGGCCCGCCTCACCTGGTAGTAGGTCTTAATGTTTCTCACCAAGATGGTCAAGTTCTGAATGCGAAGGTTCACATCATTGTTGACGTGTTTGTTGATGCGTTGATTTGTTGGCCTGGGATCTCTAGGGGAAGAAAAATGAGAATGGAAAATTGCATCTCCCAGCATCTGTCACACCCCATCCTACCCCAGCTGCTACTGAGCATTCGGTCCTCTCCAAGCCTAGGTTACTATGCAGCTGTGACAGTGTGGCTCAAGTCAAGTCCTAATTCTGCCACTGCCAAGCCGTGGACCTCCGCGGAGCCACATCACCTCCTGTCCCCCCACAAGCACCTAGCCCCCCACCAGCCCTTAAGCAATGTTATTTCTGGCCCCAGAGTACCCATAAACAACCAAGTGTCAGTGCAGACCCAAAAGTTGCACTGTGTAAACATCAATAACCTACCCCCAAATATATTTCAAGATTAAAAAGGATTCAAAGCTGACCAAAGCAAAATACATGAAATATCAAGAAAGATGGAAAAGGGGAAAACAGTACACTTTCTGACTTCATAAACCAGTAAAATCATTAATGTTCCATTTCAAACTTGTCTCCTGCCTATGTCACAAAATTGCTCTTGCCTGTGATTTACATTCCAGGGGCACAATTCTATCTCAAAAAACCGCCACCATGAGTCTTCGATACTATGTGGTGTACAACACACCCTACAAGAAATGCGAAGAGACACAAATAATTCATGTGGGAAACCCCCAAAGTGTCATTTATTTTCCAATCTCAGGCAAAAGTCAGGTCTGCTTGTGATGAAACTAGAAATCTGAATCAAGTGATTTATAATTTCACTCATCTCCATACAGGACATTTCTCAAAAATTCTCAGTGTCAAAAATATTTCCTATTTGAAGAGAACAGATTCAACGGAACGGATTTCTCTTCCCTCTCCCCATGTACCCCACACTGCTTTTCCTAACATAGCCCTCTCTGCCATTCGACTGTCCCAAGGCACCACAAAGGATGTTTCATTCAAATGAGGGCTGTCTTCACAGTTTCTTCTGTCATCCGAGTCCTGTGCTAAGGGTGCTAAGCCTCCCAGGGGCTGGTGTGATGGAGGAGAGACAGGCCTCTTCCTCCTTCCTCGGTACTCGGGCCCCTCGATGATGATGATGGTGATGATGATGATGAGAGCACAAGAAGGGGAA
Source organism: Balaenoptera borealis (assembly GCF_965194805.1). Lineage (NCBI taxonomy): Eukaryota > Metazoa > Chordata > Mammalia > Artiodactyla > Balaenopteridae > Balaenoptera > Balaenoptera borealis. Next base: position 12,688,947 of record NC_138866.1, on the reverse strand, counting down.
TTTGGGGAGTTAAGCAAATCAATTTCAATGCCATTCAGCTCATTCAAAGCCAATAATGTATACAAAGTTGACAAACAGGAAAAAAAATCTAAAAATAGAAATTATTTCAAATGCCACTATAAGCACAATTTCTTAATAACACAAGCTGTTTAAAATTCAACCATTAAGGAAATATTTGATATAAACACTATGAGTCCCTACACTGTATTGTGTATATGCAAACCCCTTTATGAATCACATGCAATACAATCAGCCATGGACTTTATTCAATAATCCTGTATCTCCTAAAACAGTCATATGGGCTCCTTGGGACAACCAGAGGACCTCTTTTCAACTGTCCTGGGACAACGTTTCTTATTGTCCCCACACAGTACTAGAATCTGGCCAACCCATTTACATGTTACATGTTTCTCCTGGAGCCATTCATTACCGAGAAAATAAAGGTTAACAGTTCAGTGGAAATTAATTTAGCAGCAGAGGAGGCATTCAGAATTTAAACCACAAAGGCATTTTAGCTACAGAAGTGCACCTAGCACGACAAAGTAATTTATCTTAAGGGTGCAGTTCTCTTCCCTTTGCCATAGAAACCTTAAGAGATGAGAAGCAATTTCATAAAGTAATGAACGTGCTTCCTAAAATAGCAGAACTTCGAGAACATGCAGGGCTTTTTCTGTTTTGTCGTTATTGTAGTCCCAGCTTACATTAAGTCAGACGGGACCCCCTGAGGAGTGCCAGAAGCTGGACGACCTTGGCAAACATGTGGACATTCACTGCACGGGCAATGGCACAACACACACCCAGGATCCAGGGTCGGGGCCTGGGAGGCTGTCAGGTGACATGGGTCGGGGAGGGGGTTCTATATGAATAATTAGACTAATTATCATGATCATTAGCACTCCCTCCTTTAACTCAGGCTCTCAGGGTAAAGAGAGATTAGGAAACAAATTGAAACAAAAGTCAATTATGGTGAAGGAAGGCCTGTCCCCACTCTGCCCAGCACTGTGTAACCCCGACCTGTCCCTCAGCAGGAAGTGGGTTAGGAGCTACTGATTCTGGTTTGGAAATGGGGCCAGGACTGGCCAAAGTTCTCTGGGCCCCATTGTGCTCATCTGCAAGATGACCACAGGATCCTTCCAGCACTAAAATGTTATTCTAGGGAGGCCAGGTCCGCACTGGCACACGTGGTACCTGGTTCTTGATCCCAAGAAGAGGACATCATAGAACCACTGCAAGACTGTTTCCCTGAAAGCCATCCTTAAGAATAAGGATCTTCTTTGTATGACAGCCCTAGAAAGCAAAGCCACACAGCCCCACATCAGGATGTCAGAGGACAGGACAGAGACAAGGGTGCAACAAAGCATCTGGTACATTGTCCGAACTTGGAGAGATACAAGTCCAAAGTGTGGGCCCCTGGGGCTTCCTTCTCATAAAAACTTCTAACTTGAAAAAAAGAAATCAACTCTCCCTAAAATTTTAAAGAGAACTATAATTTAGATTTATAGCAACCTTGCCTCCCTCCTTTGTGAAAAGGCCAGCCCCCAAATTTTCATCATATTCCAAAGACTTCCTACATTTAAAACTGAATCCAAAAAAAAAAAAACCCTGAATCGAGAAACTATGTTTGATACAGATGATGGAGATATTGATAATCTATCATAGGTTAATAAAAAAGGTGATAAGCAGTAGCCTGAGCCCAAATTTGTATAAAAGTACATTAGGAACATATATTATACGTATATACCATAGACAACATCTGGGAAACACCAAAATATTAATTCTGCTACCTCGACATGGTAAAATTACAGGCAATGTTTGTTTTGCTCATCTGTATGTTCCAACCTCCCTCCAACAAATGTGAATTTTGTGTAATTTTTTACAGACTCAAAGGCCGCATGAAGAGTGTCATATGCTGCAGCCATGAAAGAATATCACTCAAGTTCATGAGTAAAAATCTTTTTTGCTCCAACTCTCTAGCACCAACACAAACTCATTCAACTAATCAGTATCTGCCCCTGTATCCTCAGCTTTTACATCTGCAAAATGGGAACATAACTCCTCTTCCAGCACACTAAGGCAAAAAATTATCCTTCAAATGCTTTTGAGAAGCCTAAGAAACTCTCACATTGGTCTGAGGCTATTACCAACTTCTGAATAACTAATATATTATCCGTAATTTTGCAGCTAGTACAAGGGGTTAGAAAGGAGTCTGAACAAAGTAAACAGTGTTGGATTTAACGCAGGCCTTGCCCAAGCACAAGCTCTCAGCCCCAGCCAGTCCTAAGTTCTCAGCTGAACTCAACAGCCATTGCGTCAATTCAGGTGTCCACTCTCAAGTGTACAGATGTGCACCATCACACGCACGTGGGCACACACACACAAACTCATCTCTGGGCTTCACGCTAACAATAATGATGACTGACATTTGTTGGGCATTTCCTATACGTGCATAATCTTATTTAATCCTCCCCAAATCCATAAAATACCATCCCCCTTATTACAAATCAGGAGATTGAGGCTTAGAGAGTAAAAGTAACTTGCCCAAGAGCACCAGTAAGTGGCAGAGGGAGGATGTGAACTTGTCTGCCTGATGCTAGAGTCAAAGCTCTTAATTTTCCTATGAGACCACGAAAAATGTGTCCAAAGTGAAGCAGACACCTAGTTTTTCCCTTGACTACCAGTAGGCACCCAGAGAAACTGCATTTACAGAGGAGCTATTCAGCAAGTTTTCCCAAGCATCTCCATCCACGCCACTCAATGCCTCACTTTCATTCAGGAATTCTCCTAGACCTGGGCCTCCCCTGAAAGCTGAGCCCACAGGGCTTTCCAGCTTCCAGGCACTGATGTCACCAGGAGGCCAGGGCCCAGAGACTACTACCGCAGCCTTCTTCAGTTGCCAGAGACAATGCCCAGGTGCAGTCACGTGACCCCCAGCCAGCCTCCATATGGCTCTGAAGTGTTAGGTAACACGCCTCTTATCTGAACTCCAGCAACAGGTTAGCACAATGCTCTCTGCAATTTCCTCAGGTTCTACCAACTTGGAGAGAATTTATTAAGATAGGCGAACTGAACACAGTTGGGGCTACTAGCGTGGGAGATAAGGCAGAACAGCCTTATCACTCACCTGCTAGTTAGCCCAACGTGTCTCCACTTGGCAGAAGTGAAAACAGGCTTGGCTTAAGTAGTGTTAGATGTGGGGCTAGGATATGGGTCCCAGAGTCCAGTTTTGCCCTAGATTTTGTTGGGAGAGAGCTAAGGCTAAGAAGTATGCAGTAATCTAGGAGACTAGGAATGTAGGAGAAAGGTAGACAGAAAAAAAAAAAAAAAAGAACTCTTAGGGGGTGCCCCAAATCCTTTCTGGATTAAGAAGGTGGATACAACCAACGCCAATACCTATTAAGTGGCAGGCACTATGCTAACTACTAACATCATTTAATCCTCACAACCATCTCTTAAGGAAGGTACTTTCCTTCCCACTTTACAGGTGAGGAAACTGAGAGATTGAGTGATGTGCCCAGCGTCACAAAGCATGCATGAGAGAGACCTAGGGTTTGAACCCAAGCTGGCTACCTAGGCTTTCAACACTAGGGTTGAAATTCGTTTGTTTTTTTTTTTTTTTGAGGTAATTTTTTATGTGGGATCTTAGTTCCCCGACCAGGGGTCGAATCCGCACCCCCTGCATTAGAAGCACAGAGTCTTAACCACTGGACCACCCAGGAGGTCCCCTTGAGGTAACTTTTACACTTAGGGTGAAATGCATATATCTTAAGTTACACCTTGATGAGTTTTGAAAGATGAAATATACTCCAGTCAATATATTTCTACCACCCTTTGAAGTTCCCTTGTGCCCCCTTTTCCAGTCAATCCCTGCCCACTTTCAAGAGCAAACAATGCTCTGATTTCTATCACCTGGAGCAGGGTCATTCCGATCACCCAGTCAGTAAACTGCGTGCTGCTTGCGCCTCTGCCTCCTTGATTTCCTCCTTCTGGAAAGCCACCCATCTTCCCCACTGTCCCCTCCTCAGTGTCCAACCCTGGCCAGAGGACCCAGAAGCACTGCTTGAGGCCTGAAGAGCCGCAAACATATCAGTTCCCACTTCCAGCACGATTGATTACCTTGGCGAAGCACAGAGGAGAAAATAACGTTTAAAACTGTCAAGGGGAAGGGAGAAGCCCTTCAAACTGAATTTAGCCGCGAGCCGAGTGTGAACCAGTGATGAGATGGCATTTCGCAAAGGAATGGTCCAACAGGCTTTCCTGATTTACAAGCAAGTGGTAAACGCTTCAGGAATTCCAAAGGTCAGGGAAGAAAGAGAAACAGTCTCAGGGCTTTTGTTCTCCCCTCGCCTGGGTGTAAAAGCTGAATGAAAAGGCCGGGGGATACTGCTGCTTTTTTTTAATTAAACAGGACAGCTCTAAGTTTCACTGGTTGCTGTACCCACGGAATCCAGCAATTTTCGGGGTCTAACAGGATGAGGGGGGAAGAGTTGCCAGAACTTGAATATGCCACAAGACAACCCGAGGAAAACTCCTTCTCATCAATGTTCTCGGAGATGTGCTGCCAAAGTTGACAACAGATTTGTCTCTTTAGAATCTAATCAAACTCAAGACTGGTAACAGTGGTAGTGCCTTAAAAAAAAAAAAAAAAATTAAGACTCAGATGTCTCTCCCAGAGCACGACATCAAGTAACTTCTTAAACCAAAGAAGCAATGTTCTCGGGAAATTTTTTAAAATAGGTCTTTGTAGGTAGATGTATTTAAACCACTTTCTGAATATACCAAAGCTGACTGTTCCTCCTCCCACGCGGGCCAAAAACGAAGCTGATTCTCATCAGCTAACGGGTTCATGCTCCAGTATGACAACTTGCTTAGTTGCAGGTGAGTAGGTGAGCATAAGGGCCTGATCCACAGAGAACATCAGGATGTTTTATTTTGCTTCAAGTGCCTGTGAATCACACTGACACTCAGTGCCAATACGTTCCCTGCAGTTCCTGAGTTAAAAACAGAATGCAGCGGCAGGAGCCAACATCTACATGTGGCAGGCTGTCAATCAGACAGGCTCTGCAGAATTCAGCAACAGGAAAGGATGTGGTCAGACCAACATGCTAGCAAGTGTAACTTCCACCAGGACCCTGTTTAAGCCTCAAGCTTCAAGACAAACAGTACCACAGTATTCTGGCTCCTTGCGCCTCTCCCAACATAGTGACTTTAAATCCAGTTCCTGAGAAGGGACTTAACCAACTGTACTTGCTCTGGGGCAACTGAAAATGGAAGATGAAGGGGAGCTCAGAAACACAGGCGTCCTGACCTCGAATGAAACTTTAGAGTCACTCACGGATGCTCTGGTCCCACCCGACACTTCCTGTAACCAGACACTCTCCGTTACAGTTCTTTGCCCCCAAAAAGAAAGGGTTTTTTTGGTGTCATTACTCAAACAACAATCAGGTCCCTGAGTTCGAAGTCAATTGCACTATCTACACCATGTGGATGACAGTCACTCAATTTCAAATTCCTTTCCTCAAACAAGCTGCCAACCCACTGTCCTGGAGTTCTCCATACCCCACAAACGAGGAAAAGACACGTTAATGCTGAGATACCAGTGGCCTGACGTGCAAAGAACCCTCCACTGCAACTTCACATTCCATTTCTACAACCTTAAATTTCGACTTTCTGAGGCATCATTCCCTCCTTCCTTCCTCCCCGAATATAACTTACATTTGCAACATGATTTGGTTCAAAAAGATGCCGTCCGCTAAATCCATGTACATTGTCAGGTTGTCCTGGTTGCCGCTTCCGAAGGGGCCAAAAGTTTTCACCTGCGGGGAGGAGACGCGGAGAGAAAGGCAGGAAAAGTCACCTCCACGCGCACAGTCTAAAGCTCTCCAGGAGGGCAGAGCCCCTGTGGGCAGAAGGGGGTCACCCAAGACCACCCACCCTTCAACAGCACCCTTCTCCAGGGCCTCGCTCCCCTCCCCGCGCCAGGCAACAGACGCGAGACAGCAGAAAAAAAAACTTCCTCGCCACTTTTCTCCGGCGTGTCAGAGCGGAAAAAAAAAATAAAAGGGACTTTTCAATAAATTTCTCACGTCTCAAATCCATTGGAAATCAGTGCGCCCAGCGCAGCCTGTACACGTTCTCACTGGGAACCCCCTAATCCCCACCGCCATTCACCCGCTGGTCTCAGGGGTTCAGAAACTACACGAGGATATTTTGGGGAATGGGTCCTTTTCTCGAATGGTCAAAGCCATGGGGAGCCAGGGTGACCACCGGAAGCCTGTCGCTCCAGGGCCTCCAGCCCAACGCCCCGGTGGGAACAGGTGTACCCGCTCAGCCCCCAGCCGGGCCGAGAGCGCGGCGGGGTCCTGCGCCGGGTGCGCCGGCTCCAGAGTTGGAAATACCCCCGGACTCCGGGACACTTGATGACCGGCCGGGGGCACCTGATGAATCCTCTGCGTCCAGGGGCTTTCCGGGGCCCCGGCCGGGTCGGGTCTGTTGCGACTGCAGGCGGGCGGGAGAGGAGCCAGTGCCCCAACAATGGGGCGAGGGGCCGGGCACACTCACCCAGGTCACCAGCGGGCTCTGCAGGAAGAGCTCCATGAGCTCCGAGACGGTCACGTCCATGCTGAGGCTGCGCCCGCCGGCTCCGCGCCCCGCGTCCCCGTCCCCCGCGCCGCGGCACAAAGCGGCTGTGGCAGCGAGCGGCGGGCGCGGGGCTGCGGCGGCTCGCGCCCGGGAGACAAAGGCGGGGCGCGAGTCCACGTTCCGCGGCTTCGGCGGCCCCGCGCCCCGCCCGGGACTGGGGGAAGGGGAGGGCCCGCCGCTCGGGGAGGAACAATGCGGGCAGCGGCCCCGCCCCTCGGCGGCCCTGGGCGGTCGGCGCGCCGCCTCGCGGTGCCGGGGCGAGGCGCCCGGGCTCGGGCGCGGGCGCGGCTGCGCGGGTTGCCCGGAGGGGGCGGCGGCCCGCACGTGCGTAGGGGGATGGGGCGTCCCGGCTGCCGGCACCTGGGGCGGCCGCCGCGCACCTACGCTGAGCGCACCCTCCGCGCGCTTGGGGCCGCAGCACTTGGCTCCTCTCTGCGCGTGTGCGTCGGCCACAGGGCCCCAGCGCCAAGTGCGGGCCGGAGCGCTGGAGCGTGGGTCCAAGCCTGTGCTTCCCCCGGGAGGCGGGCGACCGGGGCGCCCTGCCCGCCGAAGTCGACCCGGGTATGCCGCACGCTGGGGGCCCAGCGGAGCCCACCAGCCCGAGACTGGCGGCCCCAGGCAAGTGCAGCCTCCCAGGTGCAGCCGAGGCCCCGCCCGGCTCCGTGGCGGGAGGGCCAAGACCGCGTGCCTCAGGTGCCGGGGTCGGTCTCGCGGGCGGGTAGAGCGCAGGCCCGGAAGTCAAAGGAGGAAAGTTTGTGTTGAGTTTAGACCTTAGGAGCGCGACCTCTTGCGCCCCACCGTGCCACCTCCCAGGCTGCCCGCCTTTTAGAAGTGCCCGCAGGAAAGCGGTGATGGGGCCGCCCTGACCTGGACCCGCCCTAACTGTGACACCCCTTCCTCCACCCACCAGCACACCGCTACTTTGCCGGCGAGGAGCCAAATTCCGGATCCCAACTTGGAGGACGTACCAGCAGCTTGGTGGTAGGCGACAGGAAAAAGGACAAGTGCCCCAACTGGATGGAAAGCAAGCCCTGGGCCCAGACGCAGACCTCGCTGCTGAGACAGCTGCGGTGGACCCCGGGTGGTCTCTGCCACCGCACCTTGGGCCGGTAATAATTTCACACTACGATTCGGTCATTGTTCAAAACACTTTATACGATTTAACTAATCGAATCCTCACGCGTTTCCCAGATGAGCCCACCGGTGCGGTATTGACCTGAAAGCGCCTAAAATAATTGTCGGCAAGTATACAGTAGGCGCTAAATGGCTGCTGGTTTGCTTGTCAGTGATGTGAACGTTGACTCTGTCAAGTGTTGGGGCTGCGACATCTACCGGTGACGTGTGGCATTGCAGCCGAGTTCTGCAGTACCTTGTTGAGCTGGTGAGAGGGGGTGAGATTGTGGCCCCAGTAGCCAAGTCGGCTAGGGGGTCCCTAAAGAGAAGTGTGGAAGTCAGGGTGACAGAAAAGAAAGCGGGAGACTGCAGAAGAACTAAAGTTTCGAGCTTATGTGGTTTTCTTGTGCACCAGAAATTCATTAATTCCTTGATTACTTAATTGCCTATATTGTAAAATCAGTTGGAAAATAGGTAAAATGTGTATCTATGCCCATCTCCGTTTAGAAGCCCCGTTCTGTGCACGCAAAATTTTTTTCACATTGACCCCAACTCTTCTGGAAAGACAGGGAGGTGATCTTTAAAGTTATTTGATAAGCATAATCTTTCACACTGAGAAATACATTGGACAAATGCTTTCTGACATTTGTGGTAAGACATTTCCCTTCCTGGGGAGAGAATTTGTCACCAGGGGCTATTGACAGTCCCTGCGCCACAAACACGTCAGGAATTTGTGTTTTGGGGTCAGTTAGCTGCTGTGTTGATTCCTTATCATTGATGCATCAGCAGTTCATTGGCTCAACCCCATCTCACCCCATTCAGAAGGAGCTGGCTCAGCAATATTGTTCCTACATGAGGCAGGGTGTCAGGTAAACTGGATGGTGCCCAGGTTGCAGGGGTGGAAGGCTTCAAAGGGCTGGATGACATGGACAAGGCACTTCCTAGAAATCCTCTTACTCCATAAAATCAGAATAAGAACATTTTCCCTGTATGACGTTACAGAGTAATTTTGAGGTTCAGGTGATGCATGTAAAAGGGTCTATAAAGGTATCTTCCTCACTGTCGTCTCATCTTTTGCCCCCTTCTACCACTACTTTAATAGGAGTTGTTTCCCCTAAGTCTCCATCGGGTTGGGGCATAAGCTTCAGGAAGCAAACACACAGACCATCTACTAAACACTAAGCAGTAGCCCTCTATCCCCTGCCTGTCCCTCCAGACCTTGGCTTTCACTCCATGTGTCTGAGACTTAAATTTTTTTCTTGTCCATTTCTGCATGAAAAATAATTTCTTTGCTTTATGCATTGCTTCTTAGACAGAAGTAGTATTTTAATTATGTTCTTCATTCTGATAAAGGAATTTTTTCCCCTTCTCAGAAAATGCTGGCTCAGCAATGTAAGCTAAGGGCATCTCTGTAATTTGATAGGAGCTTAAATAATTTGTACAACTTTGAGGAGGGGGGGAGACTGGGTATTTGTTAATGTCTAATTACTTTTTGCTATAATGAGCATATGTTAATTTCATAATTAATTTTTTGTGTTAAAATACACATAAAATTTACCATCTTAACCATTTTTAAGTATACAGTTCAGTACAATTTAATTAATTTTATTAAATACATTCACTTTGTTGTGCAATCCTCACCTCCATCCATCCCCGTAACTCTCTTCATCTTGTATATCTAACTCTATACCTATAATTTTCCATTCTCCCTCCCTCTAGCCCCTGGCAAACCTAATTCTATTTTCTGTCTTTATTATTTTGACTACTCTAAGTGGAATCATACAGTATTTGTCTTTTTGTGACTGACTTATTTCACTTAGCATAATGTCCTCAAGATTCAACCATGTTGTAGCATATTGCAGAATTTCCTTCATTTTTAAAGCGGAATAATATTCCATTGTATGTATATATTGAATTTTGCTTATCCATTCATCAGTGGATGGACACTTGGGTTGCTTCCATGTTTTAGCTATTGTGAATAATGCTCCTGTGAACGTGGGTGTACAAGTATCACTTCAAGACCCTGCTTTCAGTTCTTTTGGGTATATACCCCGAGGTGGGATTGCTGGATCGTATGGTAAATCTATATTTAATTTTTTTAGGAACCTCCGTACTGTTTTCCATAGCAGCTGTACCAGTTTACAGTCCCACTAACCGTCCACAGGGGTCCTTTTCTTCATATCTTTGCCAGCATTTGTCATCTCTTGTTTTTCTGAATCTAGCCATTCTAACAGGTGTGAGGTACTCTCTCGGGTTTTTGATTTGCATTTCCTTCATGATTATAATGATGCTGACCATCTTTTCACGTACCTGTTGGCCATTCATATATCTTCTTTGGAAAAATGTCTGTTCAGGTCCTTTGCCCATTTTAAAAATTGGATTATTTGGTTTTTTTCAGTTGAGTTGTATGAGTTTTTTAAAAATATATTTTGGATTTTAACCCCATTATCAGATATATGATTTGCAAATATTTTCTTCCATTCCATAGGCTGCCTTTCATTTTGTTGATGATTTTCTTTGCTGTGCAGAACCTTTTTAGTCTGAGTTTATTTTTGCTTTTGTTGCCTTTGCTTTTGGTGTCAGATCTAGAAAGTCATTGCCAAGATTGATGTTAAGAAGCTTACTGCCTATGTTTTCTTCTAAGAATTTTGTTGTTTTCCGGTGTTACATTCAGCAATCTATTTTGAGTTAGTTTTTGTGTATGGTATAAGATAGGGGTCTAGTTTCATTATTTTGCAGGTAGCTGTCCAGTTTTCCCAACACTGTTTATTGAAAAGAACGTCCTTTCCCCATTGCATATTTTTGGCTCCTTTGTCATAAAATAATTGACCACATATGGGTGGGTTTATTTCTGGACTCTATTCTGTTCCATTGACATATGTGATGTTTTTATTCAATACCATTCTATTTTGATTGCTACAGCATTGTAATATAATTTGAAATCAGGAAGCATAATGCCTCCAGCTTTGTTCTTCTTTCTCAACGTTCCTTTGGCTATTCATGGTCTTCATAGTTTCATATAAATGTTAGGATTATTTTTTCCTATTTTTGTGGAAAGTGCCATTGGAATTTTGATAGGGATTGCATTGAATCTGTATATTGTTTTGGGTAGCTTGGACATTTTAACAGTATTAATTCTTCCAATCCGTGAACATGGAATATCTTTCCATTTTATTTGTGTCTTTGATTTCTTTCATCAATGTCTTAATAGTTTTCGGTATATAGGCCTTTCACCTACGTGGTTAAATTTAGTCCTAAGTATTTTATTTTATTTATTTATTTATTTTTAAAATTTTACTTATTTATTTATTTTTTGGCTGTGTTGGATCTTCGTTTCTGTGCGAGGGCTCTCTCTAGTTGTGGCGAGCGGGGGCCACTCTTCATTGTGGTGCACGGGCCTCTCATTATCGTGGCCTCTCTCGTTGCGGAGCACAGGCTCCAGACGCGCAGGCTCAGTAGTTGTGGCTCACGGGCCTAGTTGCTCCATGGCATGTGGGATCTTCCCAGACCAGGGCTCGAACCCGTGTCCCCTGCATTAGCAGACAAATTCTCAACCACTGCGCCACCAGGTTAGCCCAGTATTTTATTTTTTTTAATGCAATATTTTTTTTTTTGGTTGCGTTGGGTCTTCGTTGCTGCGCACGGGCTTTCTCTAGTTGCGGTGAGTGGGGGCTACTCTTCATCACGGTGCATGGGTTTCTCATTTTGGTGGCTTCTCTTGTTGCAGAGCACGGGCTCTAGGCACACGGACTTCAGTAGTTGTGGCACGCGGGTTCAGTAGTTGTGGCTTGCGGGCTCTAGAGCGCAGGCTCAGTAGTTATGGCTCACGGGCTTAGTTGCTCCGCGGCATGTGAGATCTTCCTGGACCAGGGCTCAAACCAGTGTCCCCTGCATTGGCAGGTGGATTCTTAACCACTGCACCACCAGGGAAGTCCCTTTTTTGATGCAATTTTAAATGGGATTATTTCCTTAATTTGTCTTTCTGATATTTATTAGTGTGTAGAAATGCAACAGATTTTGTATATTGATATTTTATCCTGCAACTTTACTGAATTCGTTTATTAGTTTAGTAGTTTTTTTGGTGGAGTCTTTTGGATTTTCTATATATAATATGTCATCTGCCAACAGTAACAGTTTTACTTCTTCCTTTCTGATTTGGATACCTTTTATTTTTTTTTCTTGCCTAATTGTTCTGGCTAGAACTTCTAATACCATGTTGAAAAAAAAGTGGTGAGAGTAGGCATCTTTATCTTGTTTCTCATCTTAGAGAAAAAGCTTTCAGCTTTTCACAATTGAGTATGATGTTAGCTGTGGCCTTGTCATAGATGGCCTTTATTATGTTGAGGTATGTTTCCTCTCTACCCACTTTGTTGAGAGTTTTTACCATAAACAGATGTTGAATTTTGTCAAATGCTTTTTCTGCATATATGCTTTTTATCCTTCATTTTGTTAATCTGGTGTATCACATTGATTGATTTGAAGACTTTGAACCATGATTGCATCCCTGGAATGATCCCATTTGATAATAGATATGATCATTTTAATGTATAGTTGAATTTGGCTTGCTCATATTTTATTGAGGATTTTTGCATCTGTATTCATCAGTGATATTGGTCTGTAATTTTCTTGTGGCATCCTTATCTGGTTTTGCATTATCAGGGTAATGTTGGTCTCATAAAATGAGTTTGGAAGTGTTTCTTCCTCTTATTTTTGGAAGAGTTTGAGTAGGAATGATATTTATTCCTTGAATGTTTTGGTAGAATTCACCAGTGAAGTTGTCTTGCCCTAGACTTTTGTTTGTTGGGAAGTGTTTGATTATTGATTCAGTCTCCTTATTAATGGTTGGTCTATTCAGATTTTATATTTCTTCATAATTCAGTTTTGGAAGGTTGTATGTTTCTAGGAATTTACTCATTTTTTCTAGGTTGTCCAGTTTGTTCTATAGTTGTTCATAGTAGTCTCTTACCATGCTTTGGATCAGTTGTGATGTCTCCTTTTTAATTTCTGATCTTATTTTTTGATTCCTCTCTTTTTTTTTGGTCAGTCTGGTTGAAGGTTGACCAATTTTGTTTATCTTTTCAAAGAACCAACTTCTAGCTCTTAGTTTTATTGATCTTTCTATTGTCTTTTTAGTCTGTATTCCATTTATTTCCACTCTGATCTTTGTTATTTCTTTCCTTCTACTAACTTTAGGCTTTGTTTTTCTTTTTCCAGTTTTTTGAGGTATAAAGTTATTTGTTTGAGATTGTTGTTGTTTCTTGAGGCAAACATTTATCACTATGTATTTTCCTCTTAGACTTGCTTTTACTGCATCCCATAAATTTTGGTGTGTTGTGTTTCAGTTTTCATTTGTCTCAGGTATTTTTAATTTCACTTTTGATTTCTTCATTAACCCATTGGTTCATCAGCATGTTGTTAATCTTCATATGTTTGTGAATTTTCCAGCTTTCTTCTTATAATTGATTTCGTTTCATACCATTGTGGTCAAAAAAGATGCTTGATATGATTTCAGTGTTCTGAAATTTACTAAGACTTGTTTTGTGGCCTAGCATATGATTTATCCTGGAAAATGTTGCATGTGCTCTCAAGAAGAATTTATGTTCAGCTGCTTTTGGATGGAATGTTTTGTATATATCTGTTAATGCCGTATGGTCTAAAGTTTCCTTTAAAGCTGATGTTTCCTTACTGATTTTCTCTCTGGATGATCATTGATGTAATTGGGGTATCAAAATCCCCTATTATTATTGTATTGCTGGCTATTTTTCCCTTTAGATCTGTTAATATTTGCTTTATAAATTTAAGTGCCCCTATGTTGGGTGCATAAATATTTACAAATGTTATATTCTCTTGTCAGATTGACTCCTTTATCATTATGTAATGCTATTCTTCTTTACAGTCTTTGTTTTAAAGTTTATTTTGTCTAATGTAAGTATAGTTACCCCAGCTTTCTTTTGGTTTCCTCATTTGCATGGAATATCTTTTTCCATCTCTTCACTTTCAGTTTATACGTGTCCTTACATCCAAAGTGAGTCTCTTATAGGAAGCATATACTGGGGTGTTTTTCTTGTTTTTTTATCCAGCTGCTCTGTCTTTTGATTGGAGAATTTAGTCCATTTGCATTTAAAGTAATTATTGATAGGTATATACTTATTGCCATTTTGTTAATTGTTTTCTGGATGTTTTGTAGTTCCTCTCTCTTCCTTTCTTCATCTCTTGCTCTATTCCTTTGTTCTTCGATGACTTTCTTTAGTAGTATGCTTAGATTTCTTTCTCACTGTCTTTTGTGTATCTACTACAGGTTTTTGCTTTGTGGTTACCATGAGACTTACATATAATAGCTTATATTTGTTACAATCTATTATAAGTTGATGACTTAAGTTTGAACATGCTCTAAAGCTCTACATTTTTACTCCCTCCCAAAGTTTTTTGTTTTTGATGTCATATTTAACATCTTTTATCTTCTGTATCCCTTGACTAATTACTGTAGTTATAGTTGTTTTTTACTACTTTTATCTTTTAACCTTCATATTAGCTTTATAAGTGATTAGTCTGCTATCTTTACTATATATTTACCTTTACCAGTCGGATTTATATTTTCATATGTTTTCTTGTTACTAATTAGCACCCTTTCTTTTCAGTGTAAAGCAGTCCCTTATTTCTTGTAAGGCTGGTTTAGTGGTGATGAATTCCTTTAGTTTTTTGCTTGTCTGCAAAACTCTATCTCTCCTTCAATTCTGAATAATAACTTTGCCAGGAAGTTTTTTTCTTTTATCACCTTGAATATATTGTGCCACTCCCTTCTAGCCTGCAAAGGTTCTGCTGAAATATCTGATAGTCTTATGGGGGTTTCCTTATATAGAAGAAGTTGTTGTTCTCTTTCTCCTTTTAAGACTCTCTTGTCTTTAACGTCTGACATTTTAAGTATAATGTGTCTTTGTGTGGGTCTCTTTATGTTTATCTTATTTGGAACTGTCCGTGCTTGCTGGACCTGGGCGTCTGTTTCCTTCCCCAAGCTAGGGAAGTTTTCTGCCATTCTATCTTCAAATAACTTTTCTGCACCTTTCTTTCTCTCTCTCTTCTCCTTTTGAGACCCCTATAATGAGAATGTTAGTGTGTTTGATGTTGTCCTATAATTTCCTTAAGCTGTCTTCACTATTTTTTTTTTTGGCCATGCTATGTGGCTTGCGGGATCTTAGTTCCCCGACCAGGGATTGAACCCAGGCTATGGCAGTGACAGCACCGAGTCCTAAGCAGTGGGTTGCCAGGGAGTTCCCTGTCTTCACTTTTTAAATTCTTTTTTCTTTTTGCTGATAAGATTGCATGAGTTCCACTGCCCTGTTTTCAAGTTCACAGATCTTTTCTTCTGTTTCATCTAGTCTACTGTTGAACCCCCCTAGTGTCAGTACAGTTAGTGTATGTTTTAGCTCTGTGACTTCAATTTGCTAATTTCTATATTTTCTCTGTGTTGAAGTTCTCACTATGTTCATCTATTCTTCTCCCAAGTTTGGTGAGCATTTTTATGACCATTACTCTTTATCAGGTAAATTATTTATCTCTTTCATTAAGGTTTTTTTTTGAGGTTTATTCCTGTTCTTTCATTTGGAACATATTCTGTTTCCTCACTTTGCTTGACTATGTGTTGGTTTCTGTGCATTAGATAAAACAGCCACCTCTCTTTGTCTTGAAGGAGTGGCCTCATGTAGAAAATGAACTTTGTCATTCACACTTGCCCTAGCTCTTGGTTGTCTTTCAAACCTTTATGATTGTGCAAGCAAGCTTATTTTACTTTTAATGGCTCCCAGTAGTTGAGAGTGTGCCAAGACCTGTTCACGTCTCAAAGGGGAGGATCTCAGCACCTAGATTCAGGCTGATTGGAAGCCAGACCCTCAGGCAGCAGCTTTTAAGTATGCAATTATAAAGTATCCAACTGTGCAGAGTTCTGTAGACCTGCAAGCATAAGCCCTGTTGGCCACCAGAGTCCGTCAGTTTGGAGGTGTCCCCTTGGTGAAAGTTGCGAAAATTGGGGCTGTAAATGAGTGTAAAGCTTTTCTCCGGGAGATACAGGCAAGCTGGAACAAGGCAGAGGGAGAACGCAAAGACGGAGTCCCTTGCCCTACATCCCCTGAGAGGATCTCTGTAGGCACCTGGATGTGTGCCAGACTTGAAGCCTAACCCCTCAGGCAGAAGCTCCAGGACAAGCAAGTGGGCCTCTTTCACAGAAGGACTGGGGGTGTGTTTCAGTTTGCTGTCTGCACAGTGCCCTGGGGGTGGTGTCTGCCAAGAACTGTCTCTCTAATTGTTATTGTGCTGTGGGGCTCAGGGACACAAGCCCCCCAGGCCACCAGAGCCGGGTGATCAAAAAGCATTCCCTGGGGGAAAACCACAAAATCCAGGGCACCAGACATGTGTAAGAGCTCTACTGGTGCTCTGGGGATGCAGAAGAGGAAGAGCGTGAAGATGGCACCCACCCTTCGAGGTCTCTGGAAAGGCTTACAGTCAACTCCCCTCAGGCTGCAACTGTGATGATAAACTACTAGGCTGCTTTCAGAGAAAGACTGAGCTCCTGGGGTCTGTTGCTTCTTGCTGTGCCCTGAAGGTCATAACTGTTTAAGAACTCTTTCTTTATTGGTTACGTACTTTGGGACCTGTGAGTATAAGCCCCACTGACCACCAGAGCTAAATGATCAAGGGGTGTCCCCTGGACAGCAGCCACAAAAACCTGGGAACCAGACATAAAAACGGGGGCACCTGACATGTAAAAGCTCCCCTCCAGGAGCTGCCAGTGCTCTGGATTACAGCAGAGACTGAGTGTGAAGATGGTGCCCACTGAGGATGGGAATAAAGATGATGCCCCCTGCCTTTAGCACGGCAGAGGGAGAGCATAAAATGGCACCCAACAACCTCCATCCCCAGAGTATCCTAGAAGACTCCTGCCCCTCTGGCTGATGCTTTAAGGTTATCAAATGAATCTCTTTCATATAAAGTTTGGGTACTTTTCAAATAGCTGCTTCTGCACTGGGCCCTGGGGTGAGCAAGTTCACACTTGAGCCCTTTAAGAGTCATTTTTCAGTTTGCTACAGCCCTTAGGGTCTCATGAATGTGAGCCCTGTTGGTTTTCAAAGCCAGATGTTTTGGGGGCTTATCTCTCAGGTGCAGATCCTAAAAGTTGTGGTGTCCAGGGACTTCCCTGGTGGTGCAGTGGTTAAGAATCCGCCTGCCAGTGCAGGGGACATGGGTTTGAGCCCTGGTCTGGGAAGATCCCACATGCCGTGGAGCAACTAAGCCTGTGCGCCACAACTACTGAGCCTGCGCTCTAGAGCCCATGAGCCATAACTACTGAGCCCAGGTGCCACAGCTGCTGAAGCCTGCGCACCTAGAGCCCGTGCTCCACAACAAGAGAAGCCACTGCAATGAGAAGCCTGCGCACCACAACAAAGAATAGCCCCCACTCGCCGCAACTAGAGAAAGCCTGTGCGCAGCAACTAAGACCCAACACAGCCAAAAAAAAAAAAAGTTGTGGTGTCCAGTGTAAGGTGGGAACCCTTTGCTCCTCAGGGAGAAGCTCCAGGTTTGTGAGTTCCCTCCCAACTGTGGGTCACTGCCCTAGGGGTGGGGTTTCTGGCAAGATTGTGTCTCAGCTTTTCCTACCTGCTTCTGTGTTTCCTTTTTCTCATTTGCCTAATGTGAAGAGTTGCTCAGCTGGTTTGTAGGTCTTTTTCAAAGAAAATTGCCCCAAATGTAGTTGTAGATTCGGTGTGTCTGAAGGAGGAGGTGATTTCAGGGTCTTCCTATGTTGTCATCTTGAACCACCTTCAAGTTAACTCTTGTAAGGTGTATGAGATAGAGATCTAGTTTCATTTTTTTACATGTGAATATCCAGTTTTTCCAACACTTGTTGAAGAGACTCCAGTGAGTATTCTTGGCCACCTTGTCAAATATTGGTTGACTGTTAGTGCATGGATTTATTTCTGGAGCCTCTATTCTGTTCCATTGGTCTGTTTCCATTGTGTCTTTTTTTATGCTAATACCATACTGTTGTGATTACTGTAGCTTTAAAATATAGTTGGAAATCAGGATGTGTGATGCCTCCCGCTTTGTTCTTTTTTTTCAGAATTGCTTTGACTATTGAGGCCCTTTTTTGGTTCCATATAAATGTTAGGATTGTTTTTTCCACTTCTATAAAAAAAAATGCCATTAGAATCTTGATAGAGATTGCATTGATTCTATAGATGGCTTTTGTGGTAGAGGCATTTTAACAGTATTCTTCCAATCCATGAACACAAGATACCTTTCCATTCATATGTGTCTTCTTCAGTTTCTTTCATCAGTGTCTTATAGTTTTCAGTGATTAGTATTTCACCTCCTTGGTTAAGTGTATTCCTAGGTGTTTTGTTGTTTTGGTGCTATTGTAAATGAGATCATTTTATTTCTTTTTCAGATAATTCATTGTCAGTGTATAGAAATGCTACTGATTTGTGTATGTTGATTTTGTATTCTACAACTTTACTGAATTCATTTATTCTAGCAGTTTTGGGGGACAACTTTACTGAATTCATTTATTCTAGCAGTTTTGGTGGGGGAGTCTTTAGGATTTTCTATATATAAAATCATGTCATATGCATATATAGACAATTTTTTCTTCCTTTCTAATTCTGATGCCTTTTATTTCTTTTTCTTGCCTGATTGCTCTAGCTAGGACTTCCAGTACTATGTTGAGTAGGAGTGGTGAGAGTGAGCACCCTTGTCTTGTTCCTGATTTTAGAGGAAGTGTTTCACCATTGATGTGATGTTAGTTGTGGGCTTATTATGTATGACCTTTATTATGTTTAGGTACATTCTTTCTATACCTAATTTTTTAAGAGTTTTTTTAAACCATAAATGGATGTTCCGTTTTGTCAAATGCTTTTTCTGCATCTATTGAAATGATCATATGGTTTTTTTTCATTCATTCTATTAATGTGATATATTACATTGATTTTGTATATGTTGAACCATCCTTGCATCGCAGGGATAAATCGCACTTCATCATGGTGAATGATATTTTTGATGTGCTTCTGAATTTGGTTTGCGAGTATTTTGTTGAGAGTTTTTGCATCCATATTCTTCAGGGATGTTGTCCTGTAGTTTTCTTTTCTGGTAGTGTTCTTTGTGGCTTTGGTATAAGGCCTCATAAAATGAGTTTTAGAGTATTCTCTTCTCTTATATTTTTTGGAAGAGTTTGAGAAGGATTGGTGTTAATTCTTCTTCTTTTTTTTTGTTTTAATATTTATGTATTTGGCTGTGCCAGGTCTTAGTTGCAGCATGCAGGATCTTCGTTGTGGCATGTGGGATCTTTAGTTGCAGCATGTGGGATCTAGGGATGGAATCTGGGCCCCCTGCATTGGGAGTGCAGAGTCTTAGCCACTGGACCACCAGGGAAGTCCCTAATTCTTCTTTAAATGTTTGTTAAAGTTCACCTGTGAAGCCATCTGGTCCTGGGCTTTTCTTAGTTGGGAGATTTTGATTACTGATTCAATATCCTACTGGCGTTTGGTCTATTCAGATTTTCTGTTTTTTCCTAATTCAGTCCTGGTTGGTTGCATGTTTCTAAGATTTTTTCCCATTTTTTTAGGTTTTCTAGTTTGTTTGCTTATAGTTGTTCATAGTAGCCTCTTATGATCCTTTTTGTTTCTGTGGTATTAGCTGTAATGTCTCCTTTTTCATTTATAATTTTGTTGATTTGGTTCTCGTCTCTTTTTTCCGTGGTTAGTCTAGCTAAAGGTTTGTCAATTTTGTTTATCTTTTCAAAGAACCAACTCTTATTTTTGTTATATAGTAGGTTTTGAAATCAGGAAGTGTGAGTTCTTCAGGTTTATTCTTTTTCAAGATTGCTTTGACTATTTGGGGTCCCTTGAGCTTCCATATGAATTTTAGGGTGGGCTTTATATTTCTGCAAAAAAAATCATTGGGATTTTGGTAGGGATTGCACTGCATCTATAGATTGCTTTCGATAATACAGTTGACCCTTGAACAACAGGGGGGTTAGGGATGCCACCCCCGCAACGTAGTCGAAAATTCACATATAACTTTATAGTCAGCCCTCTGTAATCAAGGTTCCACATTTACAGTTTCAACCAACTTCATATCATGTACTACTGTAATACATATTTATTGGAAAAAAAATATGCATGTAAGTGGACCCATGCAATTCAAACCCAAGTTGCTCAAGGGTCAATTCTATTGACATTTTCCAAGCCTTGCAAATGCATGAACATGGGATGTGTTTCCATTTATTTATGTCTCCTTTAACTTTTTTCAGCAATGTTTTGTAGTTTCCATTATACAAGTTTTTCACTTCCTTGGTTAATTCCTAAGTATTTATTCTTTTTGAAGCTACTGAAAATGGAATTGTCTTCCTGATTTCCTTTTCTGATTATTCATTGTTAGTGCATAGAAACACAACAGATTCTTGAGTTTTAATTTTATATTGTTACTTTGTTGAATTCATCATTCTTTTTTTTTTTGCAGAATCTTTATGGTTTTCTACATTTAAGATCATATCGTCTGCAAACATAAATAATTTTATTTTATTCTTCTCAATTTGAATGTATTTTATTTCTTTTTATTGCTTAATTGCTCTTGTTAGAACTTCCAGTACTATGTTGAATAGAAGTGGTGAAAGCAGACATCCTTGCCTTGTTACTGATCTTAGAGGAAAAGCTTAAAAATATTTTTAAAAAGTCAAACCTACATAAGAAAACTTGACCTTAAAAAATAAGTTGAATGGATATTGATGCCTGCAGAGTTTGTCACAACTGTCCATTAAATGGTCACTTCTCAGTTGAATTCATTTAACTTTGATATTTCATTTTTCATTTTAAAGGTTTGATTTAAATACAACTTTTTCAGAATAATTTCTGCATAAACCAGTGTAAAATAAATGAAATACAAGCATATAGAATAAAAAGTCATCTTCTATAATAGTTTTATATTCTGTCACAGATCTGACATTTTGGAAATTCTTGAAGTATTGAAATAAGTGGAATTATAGAGGAGAGCAGCCAAGATGGTGGAGTAGAGAGACCCTGAGCTCACCTCCTCTCATGAGCACACCAAAATCTGCAGAACAACCATTGATTTAAAAGAACCAAAACCTACCAGGAAAGATCTACAACTAAAGATATAAAGAAGGAACCCCAACAAGATGGATAGGAGGAGCAGACTCACAATATAATCAAATCCCATACTCCCCATGTGGGCAAATGACAAACTGGAGGATAATTATATTTCAGAGGTTCTCCCACAGGAGTGAGAGTTCTGAGCCCCACATCAGGCTCCCCATTCCAGGGATCCAGCACTGGGAAGACAAGTCTCCAGAGCATTTGACTTTAAAGGCCAGCAGGGCTTAACTGCGGGAGCCCTACACGACTGGGGGAAATAGAGACTTCAGTCTTGAAGTGCACACACAGAATTTCACATGTGCTGGTACCCAGGGCAAAAGCAGTGATTTGATATTAGCCTCGGCCAGGCGTACCTACTGGTCTCAGAGAGTCTCCTGGAGAGGAGGGGGGCAGCTGTGACTCATGCTGGGAACATAGACACTTGTGAATATTGGGGAAAATTTAGCTGTGTGAACACTCCTGGTAGCTGACATATTGGATTTTTAGGTTGCCTAAAGACTAAAGAGCCCATAGCCACCTCTAGACATGGCCTAGCCCACCAGAGGGCCAAGGCCCAACTCCACCCACCAGTGAACAGGCACAGGCCCCTCCTGCCAGGAGGCCTGCACAAGCCTCTAGACCAGCCTCATCCACCAAGGGGGCAGACACCAGAAGCAAGAAAACTGTGATCCCACAAAGCAGGCCCAACCTTACCCTGAGCCCATCTGGGCCTTGGCCCTGCTGACTAGCAGGCCAGTGCAACCTTCAGGACACCCCAGACCCCACACCCAGTTGTGTCAGGAACCGGCCCCAGTCCACCAGTGATTTGAAACGAGCTCTGGAATCCCTGAGCCCTGCAGCCAGATTCCAGGAACCAGCTCTGCCTGCCAGTAGTCTGGCACTAACCCCAGGATCTGACTTCACCTGCCAGGGAGTGGGCAGCAGCCCAGAGTCTTCAGGACCCTGACTCCACCCACCAGTGAGCCAACCCTAGCCCTGGGGCCCCCTAGGATTCTGCAACCAGCCACCTTGTGACCAGGCCCCACTGAACAGCAGCCAGTTGCATCTATACAAGGCAGGGCCTGGCAACCTATTCAGACTAGGGGCCAACCAAGCCTACCAGACCACCCTCATAGTTAGCCTGCCACAACAGAAGGACCCATGCAGCTCTCTTAGGGGGAACCCCTAGAGCATATAGCTTGGGTGATGCAAGGGGAGTGCTCTGCTGGGATGCATAGGATGCCTCCTACAAGGGCCAAGAAGAAGAACTAAGTGAAGTGGAGATAGGCAGCCTACCCAAGAAAGAGTTCAGAGTAATGGTCGTAAAGATGATCAAAGAATTCGGGAGGAGAATGGAGATACAGAATGAGAAGTTAGAAGTTCTTAACAAAGAGTTAGAAAATATAAAGAATGAAACAGAGATGAAGAATGCAATAACTGAAATGAAAAATACACTAGAAGGAATCAATAATAGACTAAATGAGGCAGAAGAATGGATCAGTGAGCTGGAAGACAGAGTGGTGGAAATCACTGCTGCTAAACAGAAAAAAGAATGAAAAGAAATGAGGAGTGTTTGAGACCTCTGGGACAACATCAGATACACTGATACTCGCATTAAAGGGGTACCAGAAGGAGAAGAGAGAGAGAAAGGGCCCAAGAAAATACTTGAAGAGACAATAGCTGAAAACCTTCCTAACCTGGGAAAGGAAATAGTTACCCAAGTCCAGTGAAGCACAGAGAGTCCTATACAGGATTAACCCAAAGAGGAACATGCCAAGACACTGTAATTAAAATGACAAAACTTAAAGAGAGAATATTAAAAGCAGCAAAGGAAAAGCAACAAATAATATACAAGGGAACTCTTGTAAGGCTATCAGCTGATTTTTCAGCAGAAACTCTGCAGACCAGAAGGGAATGGCATGATATATTTAAAGTGATGAAAGGGAAAAACCTACAACCAAGAATACTCTACCCAGCAAGGCTCTCATTCAGATTTGATGGAGATATCAAAAGCTTTACAGACAAGCAAAAGCAAAATGAATTCAGCACCACCAAATCATCTTTATGTCAACTGTTAAAGGAACTTCTCTAGGTGAAAAAGAAAAGGCCACAACAGGAAACAAGAAACAAAAAAATTATGGAATGAAAAAGCTCACCAGTAAAGGCAAACATATAGTAAAGGTAGGAAATCATCCACACACAAAGTTAGTAGGGAGGTTAAAAGACAAAAGTAGTAAAATCATCTGTATCCATAATAAGCAGTTAAGGGATACACAAAACAATTAGATGTAAAATGTGATGTGAAAAACAGTAATCATGAGGGGAGGAGAGTACAAATGCAGGGTATTTAAAATGCATTTGAAATAAAGAGATCAGCAACTTAAAACAATCATACATATACATAGACTGCTATACAAAAACCTCATGGTAACCACAAGCCAAAAATCTATAATAGGTATATACAAAAAAAGATAAAGGAATCCAAATATACCACTAAAGATGGTCATCAAATCACAAGAGAAGAGAACAAAACTAGAAAGGGAAAAAAAAGACCTACAAAAACAAATCCAGGGACTTCCCTGGCGGTCCAATGGCTAAGATTCCACACTCCCAATGCAGGGGGCCTGGGTTCGATCCCTGGTCAGGGAACTAGATCCCACATGCCACAACTAGGAGTTTACATGCTGCAACTAAAAGATCCTGCATGCCACAACTAAAAGATCCCACGTGCCACTGCTAAAAAAATTCCTCTTGCCACAATGAGGATCCTGCATGTGGCAACAAAGATCCTGCATGCCACAACTAAGACCTGGCACAGCCAAATAAATAAACAAATATTTTTTTAAAATCCAAAACAATTAACAAAATGGCATATATATTGATAATTACCTTAAATGTAAATGGACTAAATGCTCCAGCTGAAAGACACAGAATGGATGAATGGATACAAAACAAGATCAGTATATATGCCTCCTACAAGAGACTCACTTCAGATCTAGAGACACATATGTACTGAAAGTGAGGGGATGGAAACAGGTATCTGCGCAAATGGAAATCAAAAGAAAGCTAGAGTAGTAATACTTATGTCAGACAAAATGACTTTAAAATAAAGATTGTGGGCTTCTCTGGTGGTGCAGTGGTTAAGAATCTGCCTGCCAATGCAGGGGACACGGGTTCAAGCCCTGGTTTGGGAAGATCCCACATGCCACAAAGCAACTAAGCCCATGCGCCACAACTACAGAGCCTGCACTCTAGAGCCTGCGAGCCACAACTACTGAGACCATGTGCCACAACTACTGAAGCCCGTGTACTTAGAGCCCATGTTCTGCAACAAGAGAAGCCACCACAATGAGAAGCCTGCCTACCGCAATGAAGAGTAGCTCCTGCTTGCCTCAACTAGAGAAAAGCCTGCATGCAGCAACAAAGACCCAGTGCAGCCATAAATAAATAAATAAATAAATTTTTTTTAAAAAGTAAAATAAAGATTGTTACAAGAGACAAAGGACACTACATAATGATCAAGGGATCAATACAAGAAGAAAATATAACAATTGTAAATATATATACACCCAACATAGGAGCACCTCAATATATAAGGTAGATATTAACAGACATAAAAGGAGAAATCAATGGTAACAGAACAATAGTAGGAAACTTTAACACCCCACTTACATCAATGAACAGATCATCCAGACAGAAGATCAATAAGGAAACACAGGTCTTAAATAACACATTAGATCACAAGGACTCAATTTATATTTATAGAGCATTCCATCCAAAAGCAAAATACACAGTCTTTTCAAGTACACAAGGAACATTCTCCAGGATAGATCACATGCTGGGCCACAAAACAAGCCTCTGTAAATTTAAGTAAATTGAAATCATATCAAACATCTTTTCCAACCACAATGCTATAACACTAGAAATCAACTATACGAAGAAAACCCACAAAAAACACAAAACACGTGGAGGCTTAAAAAATGCTACTAAACAATCAGTGGATCACTGAAGAAATCAAAGCAGAAATAGAAAATACCCAGAGACAAATTAAAATGTAAACACAATGATCCAAAACCTATGGGAGACAGCAAAAGCAGGTGTAAGAGGGAGGTTTATAGCAATACAGGCTTACCTCAGGAAACAAGAAAATCTCATATAAACAACCTAACATCACACCGAAAGCAACTAGAGAGAGAAGAACAAGCAAAACCCAAAGAATGTAGAAGGAAAGAAATCATAAAGATCAGAGCAGAAATAAATGAAATAGAATGAAGAAAACAATAACAAAGATCAAGGAAACTTAAAGCTGGTTCTTTGAAAAGATAAACAAAACTGATAAACCTTTAGCCAGACTAATCAAGAAAAAAAGGGAGAGGGCCCAAATCAATAAAATCAGAAATGAAAAAGGAGAAGCTACAACCAACACCACAGAAATACAAAGGATCATAAGAGACTACTGTGAGCAATGGTATGTCAATAAAATGGACAACCTAGAAGAAATGGACAAATTCTTAGAAAGATACAATCTCCCGAGACTGAACCAGGAAGACATAGAAAATATGAACAGACTGATTACCAGTACTGAAATTGAATTGGTAATTTAAAAACTCCCAACAAGCAAAAGTCCAGGACCAGATGGCTTCACAAATGAGTTCTACAAAACATTTAGAGATGAGTTAACACCTATCCTTCTGAAAGTATTCCAAAAAACTGCAGAGGAAAGAATGCTTCCAAACCCATTCTGTGAGGCCACCATCACCCTGATACCAAAGCCAGGCAAAGATATCACAAAAAAAGAAAATTACAGGCCGATATCACTGATGAACATAGATACAAAAATCCTCAACAAAATACTAACAGACTGAAACCAACAATACATTAAAAGGATCATACACCATGATCAAGTGGGATTTATCCCAGGGATGCAAGGATTTTTCAATATTCGCAAATCAATCAGTGTGATACACCACATTAACACACTGAAGAATAAAAACCATAAGATCATCTCAATAGATGCAGAAAAAGCTTTTGAAATGATTCAACATCCATTTATGATAAGAACTCTCCAGAAAGTGAGCATAGAGGGAACCTACCTCAACATAATAAAGGCCATATATGACAAATCCATAGCTAACGTCATAGTCAACAGTGAAAACCTGAAAACATTCCCTTTAAGATCAGGAACAAGACAAGGGTACCCACTCTCCCCACTTTTATTTCATATAGTTTGGGAAGTCCTAGCCACAACAATCAGAGGAGAGAAACAAATAAAAGGAATCCAAATTGGAAAGGAAGAAGTAAAACTGTCACCGTTTGCAGATGACATGATACCATACATAGAAAATCCTAAAGATGCTACCAGAAAACTCCTGGAGCTCATCAATGAATTCAGTAAAGTTGCAGAATACAGAATTAATGTACAGAGATCTGTTGTATTTCTATACATTAACAAAGAACTATCAGGGACTTCCCTGGTGGCGCAGTGGATAAGACTCCATGCTCCCAATGCAGGGGGCCTGGGTTTGATCCCTGGTCAGGGAACTAGATCCCACATGCATGCCTCAACTAAGAGTTCGCATGCCACAACTAAGGAGCCAGTGAGCCACAACTATGGAGCCTGTGAGCCGTAACTAAGGAGCCCGCCTGCCACAACTAAGGAACCCATGTGCTGCAGTTAAGGAGCCAGGGAGCCGCAACTATGGAGCCCACAAGCCACAACTAAGGAGCCCGTGAGCCGACAACTAAGGAGACTGCCTGCCACAACTAAGACCCAGTGCAACCAAATAAATAAATAAATATTTTTTTAAAAAATGAACTATCAGAAAAAGAAAAAGGAAACAATCCCACTTACCATAGGATCAAAAAGAATAAAATACCTAGAAATAAACCTACCTAAGGAGGAAAAAGACCTGTACTCTGAAAACTATAAGATACTGATGAAAGAAATTGAAGATGACACAAACAGATGGAAAGATATACCATGTCCTTGGGTTGGGAGAATCAATATTGTTAAAATTACCATACTACCCAAGGCAATCTATAGATTCAGTGCAATCCTTGTCAAATTACCAATGGCATTTTTCACAGAACTAGAACAAAAAAAATTTTAATTTATATGGAAACACAAAAGACCCCAAATAGCCACAACAATTCTGAGAAAGAAGAATGGAGCTGGAGGTATCATGCTCCCTGGCTTCAGACTATACTATTGAATATAAAGCTACAGTAATCAAAACAATATGGTACAGGCACAAAAACAGACACGTACATCAGTGGAACAAGATAGAAAGCCCAGAAATAAATGTACACACTTATGGTCAATTAATCTATGACAAAGGAGGCAAGAATATACAATGGAGAAAAGACAGTCCCTTCAATAAGTGGTGCTGGGAAAACTGAACAGCTACATGTAAAGAATAAAATTAGAACATTCTCTAACACCATACACAAAAATAAACTCAAAATGGATTAAGACCTAAATGTAAGACTGGACGCTATAAAACTCCTAGAGGAAAGCAAAAAACAAAAGCAAAAGTAAACAAATGGTACCTAATTAAACTTAAAGGCTTTTGCACAGCAAAGGAAACCATGAACGAAATGAAAAGGCAACCTACAGAATGGGAAAAATATTTGCAAACAATGCAACTGATGAGTGGTTAACATCCAAAATATATGAACAACTCATACAACTCAATATCTTAAAGAAACAAACAACCCAATCAAAAAATGGGCAGAAGGCCTAAATAGACACTTCTCCAAAGAAGACATACAGATGGCCAAAAAGCACATGAAAAGATGTCCAGCATCGATAATTATTAGAGAAATGCAAATCAAAACTACCATGAGGTATCACTTCACACTAGTCATGTGTGAAGCTATCATCAAGATGTCTACAAATAATAAATGCTGGAGAGGGGTGGAGAAAAGGCAACCCTCCTACACTGTTGGTGGGAATGTAAATTGGTACAGCCACTATGGAAAACAGTATGGGTGTTCCTTAAAAAACTAAAAATAGAGTTATCATGTAATCCAGCAATCCCACTCTTGGGCATATATCTGGAAAAGACAACTCTAATTCAAAAAGCTACATGCACCTCAGTGTTCATAGCAGCACTATTTACAATAGCCAAGATATGGAAGCAACCTAAATGTCCATTGACAGATGAATGAATAAAGAATATGTGGTATATATTGATATAGATATAGATACAGACATACACACAGACACAGTGGAATATTAGCCATAAAAAAGAATGAGATAATGCTATTTGCAGCAACATATAGGTCCTAGCAACATCTAGGTCCATCCTAGAGATTGTCATACTAAGTGAAGTAAGAAAGAGAAAGACAAATATATCATTCATGTGGAATCTAAAATATGACACAAATTAACTTATTTACAAAGCAGAAATCGACTCACAGACATAGAAAACAAACTTATGGTTACCAAAGGGGGAAGCGGGGGCAGGGATTAATTAGGAGTTTGGAATTAACCGAAACACACTACTGTGTACGTAATAGATAAACAACAAAGACCTACTGTATAGCACAGAGAACTATATTCAGTATCTTATAATAACCTATAAAGGAAAAGAATCTGAAAAGTGTATAAATATATTGGGTGGGTCAAAAAGTGCCTTCGGTTTTTTAAGTAAAAATACAAGACATTTTTCATCTTCACCAAGAACTTTATTGAACAATGTATTCACCCTTTTGTTCCACTACCTTCTGCCATTTTTCAGGCAACTTCATAATTCCATCTTCCCAAAACTTTTTATCTTTTTGAGCAAAGAACTGTTCCAGGTGCCTTCTACAGTCTTCCAGGGAATTGAAATTTTTTCCATTAAGAGAATTTTGTGAAGACTGAAATAAATGGAAATCCGAAGGTGCAATGTCTGGTGAATATGGCGGATGAATCAGAACTTTGCAGCCAAGGTGTAACAGTTTTTGCCTGGTCATCAAAGAAACTTGCGGTCTTGCGTTATCCTGATGGCAGATTATGCGTTTTCTGTTGACTAACTCTGGACGCTTTTTGTCGAGTGCCACTTTCAGTTGGTCTAACTGGGAGCAGTACTTGTTGGAATTAATCGTTTGGTTTTCTGGAAGGAGCTCATAATAGAGGACTCCCTTCCAATCCCACCATATACACAACATCACCTTCTTTGGATGAAGACCGGCCTTTGGTGTGGTTGGTGGTGGTTCATTTCGCTTGCCCCACGATCTCTTCCATTCCACATTATTGTACAGTATCCACTTTTCATCACCCATCACAATTTGTTTTAAAAACGGAACGTTTTCATTACACTTCAGTAGAGAATCGTATGAGGAAATATGGTCAAGAAGGTTTTTTTTGCTTAACTTATGTGGAACCCAATCATCAAAATGATTCACATAACCAGGCTGATGCAAATGATTTTCAGTGCTTGATTTGGGTATATTGAGTATGTCCGCTATTTCCCACATGGTATCACATTGCTTGTTCTCAATTATTGTTTCGATTTGATTGCTATCAACTTCAACTGGTTTACCCAACCGTGGAGCATTGTCCAGCAAGAAATCTCCAGCACGAAACTTTGCAAACCACTTTGACACGTTCGATCAGTCACCTTCTCCATACACTGCACAAATCTTTTTGTGCGTTTCAGTTGCGTTTTTACCTTTCTTGAAATAATAAAGCATAATACGCCGAAAATGTTGCTTTTTTTCTTCCATATTCAATATTAAAATGGCTACACAAAAATTCACCAATTTTGATGTCTTTTTTTAAATTCACCCTGATATGACAGCTGTAACATACAATCTAGCAAAATTGTTTCGAATGAATGGCTCTGAGTGCTACTAGAGACATCTTATGGAAAAAACTGAACGAACCTTTTGGCCCACCCAATATATATATAAATAACTTATAATAGGGACTTCCCTGGTGGCTCAGTGGTTAAGAATCCGCCTGCCAATGCAGGGGACACGGGTTCGAGCCCTGGTCCGGGAAGATCCCACATGATGCGGAGGAACTAAGCCCGTGCACCACAACTACTGAGCCTGCACTCTAGAGCCTGCGAGCCACAACTACTGAGCCCGTGTGCCACAACTGAAGCCCGTGTGCCTAGAGCCTGTGCTCCCAACAAGAGAAGCCACTGTGATGAGAAGCCTGTGCGTCGCAACAAAGAGTAGCCCCTGCTCACCGCGACTAGAGAAAGCCCGCGTGCAGCAACGAAGACCCAACACAGCCAAAAATAAATAAATAAATAAATTTATTTTTTTAAAAAAGACATGAACCTTTTCTCAACATGGAGTAAGAAATGAACACAGGTCAAGTTAAATCTTTAGTGTTTTTATTTTTTATTTATTTATTTTTTTTTTAACAAATTCAATAAAGACTGCTTTATTGCTGCACAACAGTCATGAAACTCAGCTGCACAGGGACCTTACCACACCACGCAGAGGCTGGTTCACGGGACCTTGTGATCCTATTAATGGGCCTCTCTGTTGTAATTAACACAGGCCGCAGGGACCACAAGTTCCCCTCGGCCCTTCTGAAAATGTTGGGGAATGTTGGTGCAGGAAGGGAATACACACTTTCCGCATTTCTGCCCTGCAGGGCAGCAGTTGTTGCTGTTGGGAGTCACTGTGCTAATTCTCTGAGGTCATGTTTCCCTTTAGTTGTTCTGACTACCTCCAAGCGCTCCACGGCTGCACGCTTGTCTCACTGGAAAATGCACAGCCCCAATTCTGTGCAGGGACGACGCGAAGCAGAGTGTGATGCATCTCTCTGGAGCGTCAAGTTTATTAACTAGAGTTGGAAGAACCAAGGAGTTCTTGGAACAAGAACTATCCCCCTCCCCCGCCAACACGGAAGACAGAAGAGTAGGGGAGGGGAGACGTGCCCCAGGAATGACAGTCCAGTCTCTCAAGTTTCACCCAGGTGGGGGTTGAGGGGCAGACCTGCAGCCACGGTGGCCTCGCTTTCGGTCGCCCGGGCTGCTCCGGACCATCCTCTGAGCTGGCCAGGGTCTTGGATACGATGCTTCTGAAGGCCGTGCAGAGAACACACTCCTCTTCCCCTGCACCGGGCCCCAGGGAGCGCGGCGGCCTGACCTTCCTGCCTCGGTCATGCATGGGGTTCACATGGGCTCACTTTATTATGACGCCTCATGCTGGGCAGCTTGCAACAAAGATGTTTCAAAATAAAGTTCCAGATTCTCCCAGCCACCCCTTGCTTTTTCTGGCTCTGGCCAGAGACAGTGGATGAGGACACACTCTCAGGCTGCCCAGCGTGGGAGGACCTTCCAGTGTTGGACACACCCAGGGGGCAGCTGCTTCCCTCTGGGGCTCCAATCCTGCTGCTGCTGCTGGAGGTGGATGTCCCAGTGCCACACTGGGGGGCTGGGCTGGGGGTGGCAGTCCTCGCCTCCAGGCTGGGTGGGGGACAGGCAGACTCACCGGTCTTCTGCCCCGCCTGCTGGTCTTCCTGCAGCTGCACATTTTCTCTGTGGTAGAGCCACCTGGTTTGCAGGGAGGACACCACAGGGCTTGGAGAAGGCTCAAGTTCACTGCCACAGAGGTCCCCGCAAGAGAAGGGCTTCAGAGTTATGATGGAGACCTCCACCTTGGGTTTCTTGGAGCTCACACTGCCTGTCCCAGTGTCCTGGATCTGGTCGCAAGTCAAGCCCGGAGTCCTCACCATTGTCACCTCCAGGTCCTTTTCACAGGGTGGCTGGAGTGGCTCCTTCTGGCCCATGTTGACCCATGGATGCCTCATGAGGTCAGGTAAGGTGCCTCTGTCACTGGGGTTGAGGGCAATCATTTTTTGTAACAGATCCCTTATCTTCAAAGACAGATAAGGTGGGATGGGGTATTGCCCTTGTAGGATTTGCTTCCGCAGCTCCTGGAAGTCTTTTCCCACAAAGGGCCGGGACCCAGTTACCATGGTGTACAGCACTACTCCCAAGCTCCACACGTCCACCGCAGGGCCGCTGGAGCTCTGCCCCAGGAGGAGTTCCGGGGCAGCATAAGGGTGTGTGCCGCAGATCGTGTCCAGTTGGACAATGTCATCACACTTGTTGCTGAGGCCAAAGTCTGTAAGTTTGATATTCATCTTGGAATCAAAGAGGAGGCTCGGTGGCTTCAGGTCCCGGTGCACGATGCCCCTCCGGTGGCAGTGCTGCAGGGCGGAGACCAGCTGCTGGAACGGGCCTCGGGCCTCCGCCTCTGTCATACGGCCATGGATCTTCAAATAGCGGTACATGTCCCCCCCACTGAGGTACTCCATCACCACGAAAAATGTCTCCTCTGTGTCAATCACCCCCAGCAGTTTTACAATATTGGGGTGATTCAGAGCCTTCAGACTGCACACTTCCCAGAAAAGTGCCTGGACACTTGAGAAGCTCTGACGCCTTTTCTTTATGACCTTCACAGCCACCTGTGTCCCGGTCAGAATGTGCCGGGCCAACTTCACTTTACCGAAGGTGCCTTCACCAATGGTGTGGAGGATCTCGAAGTCATCAATATGAGCCTTCTTGCCAGCAGATTTGGCTGTGAGGCCCTGCATCCTGGTGATCTGCTAACTACACTGACTGACAGCACTACCTAGCAACGCTAACTACGCTAACTAACAATGCTAACTGTACTAACAGGGCTAAGTATGCTGTCTCTACTAACAACGCTAACTACGCTAACTGTACCAACAGCGCTAACTAGTACTAACTACACTAACTATGCTAATCAAGTATTAACTATACCAACAATACTCACTATGCTAACTGTAGAAAGAACAATGACACAAAAAAGAGTAGAGAAAAGAGAAACGAAAATCAACAAAATGGCAGAAACAAGGAAAACACAAGCTAACTGTAGGTCCAAGGCCGTCAGGTCACCAAAAGCAGCTTCCTGGGCTCTAAGGACCAAAAACCTGGGCCCACCTTTCTCTTTCATAGGGCTTTGTGAAGTACATCACAATGGTGCACTCTGAGGTCAGAGCAAGAAATGGACCCATCACCGCTGGGGATACACCACAGTGGTTTTCTCACTTTTTGAGTTCAAGGCCCCTTTACACTTAGGAAAAAGGATCCCAAAGAAATTTTTCTTTACGTGTGTTATTAGATATTGGTATTCACTTTGTTATAAATAAAAATCTGCAGGATACTGCAGTGGCCTTTTTATTTCTAGTTTGAAAATGTGTAATAATTTTAAAGACCTCATAATGTCTACACTTGAAATGTTCAATTCCTTTTCCTTAAATTCTGGTCTCAAAATAAGGTTACAACTTAACTGACTTCACGATACTATACAAAATGTTCTGTTGCATAAGACATGATACGGTACATTATGAAAGTCTATGAAGCTGAGAGAAGATTTGCCAGGAAGGTCATTGAGCAGATTTCTCATCAGGAGCCTCGGAGGCCAGATGGCATGACTCAATGTACTTGAAGTGTTGAAGGAAAGAAACCGTCAACCAAGAATCCTATATCTAGCTAAATCTTTAGTGTTTTTAAAAGCTGCATCTAGGCCAATAAAAATAAAAGCTGTCATTTGTTATGAAGCTGGATTATTAAATGAGGCAATATACCTTTATGTATTGAGAAAACCTTACATGAAACCTGACTAGAAAATGTGTGCATTTGGGGCCAACAAAAATCTGGGTGTGAGTCCTGGCTCTTCCACATCCTAGTGGTGTCGGTTTAAATGAGATTCTTAACTTTTCTTAACTGTGGTTTGCCTGTCTGCACAGTGGGCTCCTACTACCTTCCTCACACAGATGTTGTGAGGGTTGGGAGCATCGCTGTGAAGTGCTTGGCATACCCAAGGTGACCAATGAAAAGTGACTTTTAATTGGTAAAATCATTACAGCACTCGATATCTTTCAAAGCATTCTCACTTACGTCGTCATTTATCATCGCATCTCAGTGGAGGAGTTAGGTTAAGTGATCTGCCTAAACATGCTGGGCGTTGGCAGATTCGCGACTGAGAGCCAGGCATCCAGAATGAGTCCCTTGCTCTCTCATCCTGATTACATGGAAGACATGTGCCAGATCGCAAAGCTGTGTGTCCGCTCAGAACTCTGTGTTCAATGAAAACACAGTGAAGACTAAAACGTGGTTCTCGACTTTGGGAGCGTTATGGTGCATAGGAGGGAGGAGCAGCGTGTGAATAAAGTACTTTAAAAGAACATCTTGGGGCTTCCCTGGTGGCGCAGTGGTTGAGAGTCTGCCTGCCAATGCAGGGGACACGGGTTCGAGCCCTGGTCTGGGAGGATCCCACATGCCGCAGAGCAACTGGGCCCATGAGCCAAAACTACTGAGCCTACATGTCTGGAGCTTGTGCTCCGCAACAGGAGAGGCCGCGGTAGTGAGAGGCCCGCGCACCGCAGTGAGGAGTGGCCCCTGCTCGCCGCAACGGGAGAAGGCCCTCGCACAGAAACGAGGACCCAACACAGCCTAAAATAAACAAGTAAATTTATAAAAGAACATCTTGGAAAGCCTGTATAAGGTATAGAAATAGTACAGTGGAGAACGTGGGTAACCCTTGGCTTTGTTGAGGATGTGATCTCTGACCAGAGTTTTCAAGGGTGAACAAGAGTTCGTCTTGCAGAAAGGTGGGCACTCCTTGTGCAGGGCATGTGGAGGGAACTGCAGGTAACCCCACATGGCAGAGACGTATAGGGAGGTGATGCTGGCGGGGCTGGCAGGGAGCAGCTTGTGAGCGGCCTGAGGGGCCCAGTTAAAGAGTTTAGACATTATCTTAAGGAAGAGAAGGAGTCATCAAAAGGGCTGAAGCAGGATGGGACTTGGTTAGGCTGGCATTTTAGAAAGATCATCTCTGTGCAATCTCAAAGAATGGATCAGAGAGGGGAAAAGGCAGGTAAATTGGGGGATTTTTTCAGTCATCCACCTGAAGGATGATTAGGATCCAAACTAGAGCAGAAGAGGTGGAGAGAAGAGTTGGTGATTCCCTGAATGTTGGGGTAGGGAGAAAGACTGCGTGATGCCGCCATCCCTGGGAGCCTTACCCAAACGTCTTGCACAGCCTGTTGCTTCACAAGGCCTGGTCTGTGAATCAGTGTCACCGGGGAGCTTAGTAGGAGTGCAAAACCTTAGACCCCTCTCAAGATCAACTTGAATCAGAATCTGCATTTTTAACAAGATCTCTGATTGATTCTTGTGCACTTGAAAGTTGGAGAAGCAAGGCTCTAGAACGCACTGCTTCCATTCACCCTTTCATTGCCGCTGGCCTCTAGCATGAGCCTCCATTTTGGCAAAGGTAGATTTACTGTAAAGATGCAGGATTAAACGACACATCACAGTGTAAACATGTTCAGTTGTGTCTGGCATCAGAAGTATGTGGGTAGTGGAGGAGAAACAAGGTTTGAAATGTACAGGCCTACCCAAGTGTCACAGAGTGAGGAGAGAGATGGCAGGAAGAAGCAAAGAGGGCAATTCTCAGTCCCAGACCGGGCTGGTTCACTTCAAAACTCCAGACTTGTAGTATGTTTTCATTTGGAACAGTCTATAGGTGAGACTGGTGTCTGTTGTTCAACACTTGAGAGTGAGCATATCTTCAACAAAGGGTTACTTGTTTAAGGGGATTTTTAAAAAATCAACAGGAAATCGACTTCTCCTGGCCGTTGGAAAAGTTACCTGAAAATCTCTGCTCATACGGCCAAGGCAGAACAGGACAAAGCATTTTTAGAGCCTGTTGCAGGCTCTGACTGGTGTCCTGACTCTCGGGGTCTGAAGACACCGTTTTATGATTAGATGTTCAGACCTAGGTACCTGTTTGCACCACCACGCCACCAGCAAAGGGTGTTGTCAAGCTTTTGAGCCTTTGCAGTCCCATCAGAGAGAAATGGAATCTCAGTGTAGTTTGCATTTGCATTTCTCTAATTGTGAGTGAACTTGAACATCATATTC
This sequence comes from Balaenoptera borealis, assembly GCF_965194805.1. NCBI lineage: Eukaryota > Metazoa > Chordata > Mammalia > Artiodactyla > Balaenopteridae > Balaenoptera > Balaenoptera borealis. The sequence goes on along the minus strand of NC_138866.1, from coordinate 12,653,150 downwards.
ATAGGCTACCTTTGAATCTCTATTTGTGAATTACCTGTTTAAAAATCTTTTGTCCATTTTTTCTGTAAGATTATTGGATGTCTAAAAAGTTTTTTAAAGGTTCTTCATATAAGATTTTTTTGCCCCGTTATCTGTGATATATGTTGCACTATTTTCTGCCAGTTTATCATTTATCTTTTGACTTTGCTTGTGGTGTTTGTTTTTGCCATGAAAAAATTATGCATTGTTACATAGTCACATTTATCAATATGGTAGATTATATTAATTGATTTTCAAATGCTTCACCAGCCCTGCATTCCTGGGATAAACCTTAGTTGGCCATGATGATTGGTTATTTTTATGTGTTCTTAGATTCAATTTGCTAGTAGTTTGTTGAGAATTTTCACATCTGTATTCATGAGGGATATTGACCTGGAGTTTTCTTTTTCTGTAATGTCTTTGTCTAATTTTGGTGTCAAGTAATGCTGACCTCATAAAATGAATTAGAACATGTTCTCTCCTCTGTGTATCCTCCAAGAGGTGTACAGTTGGCATTATTCTTGCTAAATATTTGGTAGAATTTGCCAGTGAAGGCATCTTGGCCTGGAGTTCTAATCGCTGGAAGGTTTTAAACTACAAATTTAATTTATATAATAGATATAAACTATTCAAGTTATCTATTTCTTCTTGATTAAATTTTGGTAATTTGTGTCTTTTAAGGAATTTCTCTGTTTCATCTAAATTGTCAAGTTTAGGGCAAAAAGCTGTTCATACTATTCTCTTATTATCCTTTTAATGTCTAGAGTGTCTGTATTGATGTTCCTTTCAGCTTTCAGTTTTGCTGTTTGTTATTTGTATCTTCTCTTTTTTCTCCCTTGATAATTCTAGGTAGATGTTTATCAACTTTGATTTTTTTTCGAAAGGAAAAAAGTTTGTCTATTTTTCTATTCTTAATTTAATTGATTTCTATTCTTTATTTTCTTCTTGATTTGGGTCTGATTTCCTCTTTTTTTCCCTAGCTTCTTAGAGTGGAAACTAGATCGTTGTTTTGAGACCTTTTTTTCTTTTTAAAAATAGCTTTGTTGAGATAATTCACATACTGTACAATTTACCCATTCGAAGTGTACAACTCAATGTATTCCTAGATATTGCAATAATCACCACAGTCAATTTTAGAACATTTTCATCACCTCAAAAAGAAACCCTGTATCCTTTAGCTGTCACATTCTTTTTCCCCCCTTCCTCTGCCGTAAGTAACCACTAATCTACTTTCTGTCTCTATAGATTTGCCTATTCTGGACATTTCATATAAATGGATTCATATAGTATGTAGTCTTTTGTTACTGGCTTCTTTCACTTTGCAAACATTTTCAAAGTTCCTTCATGTGCTAATATGTATTAGTAATTCATTCCTTGTTTTGGTTGAATTTTCCATTGTATGGACATACCACATTTTTTTAATCCATTCATCAGTTGATGGACATTTGTGTTGTTTTCCACCTTTTGACTCTTAACGAATAATGTTCCTATAAACATTTATGTATGTTTTTGTTCTCTAAGGTATATCCCTAGGAGTGGAATTGCTAGTTCATGTCTTTCATTAATTTTAGAAGCTGCCAGACTGTCTTCCAAAGTGCATCATTTTACATTCCCACCAGTTATGTATGAGGGTCTGATTTCTCTACATCCTTGCCAACACTTGATATTATCTGACTTTTTCATTCTAGCCATCCTAGTGTGTGTGAAGTATCATCTCATTTTGGTTTTGATTTGCATTTCCCTGATGGCTAATACTGTATAGCATCTTTTCATGGCATTGGCCATTTGTATATCTCTCTTGGAGAAATGTCTATTCAGATCCTTTGCCATTTTTTTAGTTGGGTCATTTGTCTTCATTTTTGAGTTGCAGGAGTTCTTAATATATTCTAGATACAAGTCTCTTATCAGGTATATGACTTGAATATTTTTTTCCCATTCTGTGTGTGGTCTTTTCATCCTCTTGAGTATCCTTTGACGTACAAAAGTTTTAAACATTGATTAAATTTCAAGTCTAATTTATCTGTTTTGTCTTTTGTTACTCATGTTTTTGGTGTCATATCTAAGAATCCATTGCCACATCCAAGATCAAAAAGTTCTACCCCTATGTTTTCTTGTGAGAATTCCATGGTTTTAGCTCTTACACTTAAAGCTTTGATCCATTATGAGTTAATTTTTGTATGAGGTAAGGCACAGTTTCATTCTTTTGCATGTGGCTATCATTTCAGCACCATTTGTTGAAAAGACTATCCTTTCCCCATTGAGTGATCTAGGTATCTGTATTAATCAAGGTTCTTCAGAGAAGAAAACCAATAAGATGTGTGTGTATCTGTACTTATGTCTATCTATAATATATAGAGAGAGACGGTGGGGAGAGAGAGAGGGAAAGAGTTATTTATTTTAAGGAATTGGCTCATGCAGTTTGGGAGCTGGCAAGTCCAAATGTTCAGGGCAGGCTAGCAGGCTTGAGACCCAAAGAAGAGTTGATGTTGCAGCTCAGGTCCAAAGACAGTCTGGAGACAGAACTCCCTCTTCCTGGGGGGACCTCAGTCTGTGTTCTCTTAAGGGCTTCAACTAATTGGATGAGGCCCACCCACATTGTAGAGGGTAATCTGCTTTACTCAAAGTCCACTGATTTAAATATTAATCTCATCTAAAAAATATTTTTACAGCAACATTCAGATGTTTAATGAAATCTCAGCATATCATGGCCTAGCTAAGTTGACACATACAATTAACCATCTCAAGTGTAACCCTTATCAACTTGGTACCCAAACACATCTCCTTAAACCATACTTGATCTCTGAATAAAGACAATAACAAGGTTATGCTTCCATCTAACATGGTAACAGATACTCTGCATACAACCAAGAATGTACTAATTCTTTCCCCAGAAAAGAATGCAAAGTCCTTGGGTGATACTCACTTTTCTCCTTGAAATCCTGTAACTTAAATACTATGATGCAGTTAACAACACTTAAATATATAAAGTCAGAACATTTTATGTTATGTGATAAGGGAATGAGGAAGGGGAAAAAACAGAGATAGTTGTGACATATATACACACAAACATACACATGGACACACACGTAACAAAATAAGGAAGAAGTAAATATTCATGACCATTACAGGCCTCATTTTTGTAACTGGTCACATGGTCAGAGCTGGTATTTATAACTTTCTTCCTCCACTATCCATTTCATATACCCTTTGCCCTCAGCAAGTACCTCAGATGGCCATGGCTCTTTACCTTCATTAGTTGGGTGAGATGACTCAAACCTTCATTCCTGAAGGATCCGGGCCATTAGAAGTCCTGCCTGAATTGTGTGGTAGTAGTTTTACATTGACTTTAATCACAGGGCATGGTAATACTAAGAGATGCCCTAAGGGCTCTCCTTTATTCCAGATACACTCTTCCTTACTTCCATTGTGGAGAAATAGTCCAATTTCTCCTAGGTAATCAGGATCAATCACCCCAGCCAGCACAGAACTCCCTTCTTTGCCTGTTGATTCAGAGGCATGAGGAGCCCAAAGTGGCCAAGTGGCAGTCTTAACTTACAGTTTAATGGAATCGTCCTCCCTTCGGAACTAAGAGCTCTAGGCCAGCAGAGCATGAGGTTTTAGGGACAAGAAGCAAAATTTTGCTGGTGGGTCACTAGGGGTAATAGTGGTGCCATGCCCATTTCCAGCCCTTGATTGCTGGAGCCTTGAATCCTGGCTATTGGAAAAACAGCAAGCATTCAGATTCAGAGGATATATAGCTTGCTAGAGAACCTTGCCCCATCCCTACATGGTACTGCTACCTAGCTGATGCTATAACTGAGTCTTCCAAAGGCCACTCCAACATCTTCTATCAAGCCAGCTGCTTCAGGATGGTGGGGAACATGGTCAGGCCACTGAGTTCCATGACCACGAGCCCATGCATTTACTTCATTTGCTGTGAAGTGAGTTCCTTGATCAGAAGCAATGCTGTGTAAAGTCCCATGGTAGTTGACAAGGCATTCTACAAGACCACAGTTGGCAATTTTGGCAGACGCATTATGTGCAGGAAGGCAAATCTGTATCCAGAGTAAACGTCCATTCCAGCAGGAACAAAACCTTGCCCCTTCCATGGTGGAAGCTGTGCAGTATAATTAACCTACTACCAGGTAGGGAGCTGGCTGGTCATTCCAGAGAATGGTGCCATATCGGGGACTCCGTATTGGTGTCTGATGCTGTCAGACTGGACACTCAGCAGTGGCTGTAGCCAGGTTGACCTTGGTGTGTAGAAGTCCATGGTGCTGAGCCTGTGCATAACCTCCATCCCTGCCACCATAGCCGCTCCACTGGGTGATGACAGGGTTGACTGGGGAAAGAAGCTGACCGGTATCCACAGAATGGGTCACCCTGTTCCCTTGATTAAAATCTCCCTCTGCCAATGTCACTCTTGGTGAGCGTTCACGGGGGAAACAAATATCTTTGTGGCTATTGCCCATTCATAGAGGTCTGCCCACGTACCTCCTCCCAGACTTCCTTGTTACCAGTGCTCCAGTCACGTTCCTTTTGAGTCCCTGACCATCCAGCCACACCGCTGGTTACAGCTCATGAACTGGTATATAATCACACACCTGGCCATTTCTCCTCCCAAGCAAAATGGACAGCTAGGTGCCCTGCTCGAAGGTCTGTCCACTGTGGGCATTTCCCTTCACGTGCTGTGTGTTGGCCCCTGCCCCCCAGATCCAGTGACCCCTGTTGCACCTAGATTGCCCGATCTAATTGCAGCAGCTCCCACCGAAATTCCTGACCTACAGAAAAGAATGATGGATCACGCAGCTCTTCCAGGTGGCTGGGACTCGGCTCACAGATTTCTTGGGTGTAGTGAAAGGTGTATCGTATCCACCCAGGATGAGTTAGCAGATCTCAAATGACAGATGTCCCTAACATTCCTGTCTCCCTAAGCTTCGGATCCTTCCCTCTGTAGTATCCCAAGGCAGGTCTGGCATTTCAGCTTTGTTTACTGTAGTTGCCTTTTGGTTCGGGTTTCAGCCAGCCAAACTGTTCGAACCCTGTTTAACCCCCTAAAGTACAACATTAAATACAGAATCTCTGCCTAGTGGAGCCCTATAAATAAATTCGGCTTGACCCACCTTCTTGTTCCTTCCACCATTTTCCCATACTCTAATATCCATTCCCACACACATTCCCCGGATTTCTGTATTAACTGGAAATTTTATGTGGTCCTTTTTGGAATAGTGCACCTCCTCATAGGTCACACTTTTTACCCCACCTTGAGGAGACTGAAGGGACTTGAGTCTAGTTATAGATGTAGAAGCAAAGGGGAGGTGGGGTGTGGGCACTGAGGTGAGGCCACAGGGTCTGGCAAGGCAGCTGCCGCAAGGGGGACCATTACAGCTTTCTCAGGCAAAGCAGGGTAATCTCCTTGGATAGGCTGGCAAAGAAGACTCATCGGAACTAAGGGGTTCTCCGCTCCCAGATTCGTCAGGATCTCTGCATATATCCCCATTCCAACTGTTGATGAAAATAATCAATAAACAGTCTATAATAGGAAGGGAAACGAGTTTTATCTGAGCCAAACTGAGGACTATAGCGTGGAAGGCAGCCTCTCAGATAACTGTGAGGAACTGCTGCAGAGAAGCATGGTTTTCAGCGCAGTTTTATGTCTTGTCAGAATAAAGAACATCAGACGAGTCAGGGATACATTCCTTCAGGGTTTCAGAGAAAAGCGGATCAGCGCGTACCCAGCGAGTCAATATGGCCTTGGCACCAGGGAAGGGAGTCTTATCCTGGATGGGGGACCAGCAGGGGCATCCCAGGAAGGGAGGCATTTAATCTTTATTTTTAACATGGACATTCTTTACTTCTGGTCAGTGTGCCCTTTTCTTTAATAATTAAAGCAGATGTACAGTGTATGCTTGACAGGCCACAAACAGGCTGTTTTAGTTAGCATAAAATTCAAGTTAACTCATGTATAAGCCAGAATGACTTCCCCATACCTCAATATGTGAAAATATCTTTTATCACAACTTTCAGGATCACATTGCTTCCCAATTGTATTAGTCTGCTTGGGCCCACATAACAAAATACCACAGACTGGGTAGCTTAAATAGCAGAAATGTATTTTCTCACAGTTCTGGAGACTAGAAGTTCAAGATCAGGATGCCAGCAAATTTGACTTCTGGTGAGGGCTGTCTTCCTGGCTTACGGGTGGCCACCTTCTGCTGTGGCCTCACATGGCCTTTCCTCTGCACAAGTGCAGAGAGCTTCAGTGTTTCTTCGTATAAAGACCAGCCCTATCAGATTAAGGACCTCCCCTTATGACCTCATTTAAGGTTAGTTACCTCCCTAGCTCCAAATAGTCACATTGGGGGTTAGGGCTTTAACATGTGAATTGTGAGGGGACACAATCTAGTCTACAACACCAGTCAATGCTCAAGCTTTAACAGTATATACCCTGTGAGGTTCAGAATTCAATCTGCATTGTAATTCAGCCACTCACAGCATGAAGTTCTGGGTTTTATTTTCTGCAGTGCTTGCTTTACAGCTATAGGAGATAAGGATCTCTTTCAGACAGACATAGAGGCATTTGAGTCATTTATGTGGGGTTTGAACTGGAAATTTGAATCCCTGGGCTCATCCTTCTCTTTCCCTACTTTGTTCAGTGAAATTAGGAACAACCAGCCAATCTCATTACACTTGTTAGTTTGACCAAAAATGTTCCATGGTGTCATATACATGATTGCCCAGAACCTTGCCTCTTACAAGTATTTGATTAGAAGGGTCCACTGGTGATATTTTGAATATTTCCATGCCACATCACACCATGGACTATTTGTGCTTTCTTTACTTCTGGAAATAGAGTCATTAGTGCCTTTAAGTCTAATCAGATTAGAGAACCAATTCCAGAAATCTCAGAACAAGTTAGAAAATTTATCCTTAAGATTGTGTTCTCTCGAATGACTCTTAGTACCAAAACCTTTATTAGCTAGGTCTGCCTGTGGTAATGAAGTATCACAAATTAGGTGGCTTAAACACCACAAATTTATTTTCTCACAGTCCTGGAGGCTAGGTCCAAGATCATGGTGTCAGCAGGTTTGGTTTCTTCTGAGGCCTCTCTCCTTGGCTTAAAGATTGTTATCTTCCCTCTGTGTGTATCTGTGTCTGAGTTTCCTCTTCTTGTGAGGACACCAGTCATGTTGGATTTGGACTCACCCTAAAGCCTCATTTTAATTTAGTTACCTTTTGAAAGACCTAGACAGACACAATCTGAGATACTAGGGGTTAAGACTCTGACATATAGGTTTTGGGGGAACATAGTTCAGCCAATAACAGTATCCTTGTTGAAAGTCAGTTGACCATAGAGATGTGGTTTTATTCCTGAACTCTCAATTCTATTTCATTGATCTGTATTTCTATATATTAGTACCACACTCTTTTTTTTAAAAAATAAATTTATTTATTTATTTATTTATTTATTTAGGCTGTGTTGGGTCTTTGTTGCTGTGCACGGGCTTTCTCTAGTTGTGGTGAGCGGGAGCTCCTCTTTGTTGCACTGCACGGGCTTCTCATTGTGGTGGCTTCTCTTGTTGCGGAGCACAGGCTCTAGGCACGCGGCCTTCAGTGGTTGTGGCATGGGGCTCAGTAGTTGTGGCGCGCAGGCTCTAGAGCGCAGGCTCAGTAATTGTGGCGCACAGGCTTAGCTGCTCCGCGGCATATGGGATCTTCCTGGAGCAGGACTTGAACCTGTGTCCCCTGCATTGGCAGGAGGATTCTTAACCACTGCGCCACCAGGGAAGTCACAGTACCACACTCTTGATTATTGTTGCTTTCTAGTAAATTTTGAAATTTGGAAGTGTGTGTCCTCCTACTTTTTCTTTTTGAAGATTGTTTTAGCTATTTTGTGTCCCCTGCAAATCCATATACATTTTACAAGCTTTTCAGTTTGTACAAAGAAGTCAGGTGGGGATTCAGATAGGGATTGCATTGAATCTGTAGATCAGTTTGAAGAGCGTTGCTATCTTAACACTATTGTCTTCCAATCCATAAGTGTAGGAGGTTTCTCCATTTATTTAGATCTTCTTTCTTTCTACAGTGTTTTATAGTTTTCAGGTTATAAACTCTGCTTTTCTTTTGTTAAATGTGTTCCTAATTTCACACGCTATTGTAAATGGAATTGTTTCCTTTGTTTCATTTTTGTATTCATTGCAAATGTATAGAAATACTATTGATTTTTGTTTATTGATTTTGTATCCTGAGACTTTGCTGAACCCATTTATTAGTTCTAATAGTTTTATAGTGTATTTCTTAGTATTTTCTGTCTGTAATATTGTGTCATCTACAAATAGTTTTACTTTTTACTTACCAATCTGGATACCTTTTATTTTCTTGCCTAATTGCCCTGGCTAGAACCTCCAGTACAATGTTGAATAGAAGTAACAAAAGCAGATATCCATGTCTTGTGTTTGATCTTAGGTGGAAAACATTCTTTCATCATTAAATATAATGTTAGCCGTAGGTTTTTTGTAGATGTCCTTTATCAGGTTGAGGAAGTTCCCTCCCCCCAGAGTGTTGAGTGTTTTATCATGAAAGAGGGTTGACTTTTGTCAAATGCTTTTTTCTGCATCTGTGACGATGATCATATAGGTTTTGTATTTTTTTCTTTTGATATGGTGTATTACATTGATTTTCAGATGGTAAACAACCACACATTCCTGGGATAAATCCCATTTAGTAATGGTGTCTAATTCTTTTTATTTGTTGCTAGATTCATTTCTTAGTATTTTGTTGAGAATTTTTATGACCATATGTGTAAGATACTGCTTTGTAGTTTTCTGGTGATGTCTTTGTCTGGATTTGGTATCAGGGAATAATGACCTCACAGAATGAGTCCTCTTCTGTTTTTTGGAAGAATTTGTAAAAAATTAGAGAATTCAGTTCTGAAACCATTTGGGCCATATGGCTTTTTTTTAATGGGTAGCTTTTTGGTCACTAATCCAATCTCTTCATGTATTATATAGATCTGTTCAAATTGTCTAGTTCTTTTTTATTATTGATATAAGTGACATATGACATTATATTAGTTTCAGGTATAAAACATAATTATTCAATATTTGTATATATTGCAAAATGAGCACCACAATAAGTCTAGTGAACATCCATCACCCCACAGTTACAATTTGTTTTTTCTCCTGATAAGAACTTTGGAAGTTGCTAAGAGAGTAGATCTTAAAATATAATACAGTATTATTAACTATAGTCATCCTGCTCTACGTTACATTCTCATGATATTTATTTTATAACTGGAAGTTCGTAACTTTTGATCCCCTTCAACTATTTGCCCACCCTCCATCCCCCACCTTTGACAATCACCCATCTGTTCTCTGTATCTATGGATTTGGTTTGTTTTTATAAAATTCCACATATAAGTGATATCATACTTTGGCTTTCTTTGTCTGCCTTATTTCACTTAGCATAATGCTTTCAAGGTCCATCCGTGTTGTTGCAAATGGCAAGATTTCCTTCTTTATGGCTGAATAATAATATCCATTGTATATATGTGCCACATTTTCTTTATCCATTCATCCATTGATGGACACTTAGGTTGCTTCCATGTCTTGGTTATTTGTAAATAATGTTGCAATGAATATGGAGGGGAGGGGCATATATCTTTTCAAGTTAGTGTTTGGTTTTTTTTGGATAAATACCCAGAAGTGGAATTGCTGGATCATATGGTAGTTCTATTTTTAATTTTTTGAGGAACCTTTATACAGTCTTCCATAGTGGCTGCACCAGTTTACATTCCCACCAACAGTGCACAAGGGTTCCCTTTTCTCCACATCCTTGCCAACACTAGTTATCTCTTGTGCTTTTGGTAATAGCCATTCTAACATGATAATCACACTGTGGTTGTGATTTGCATTTCTCTGATGATTAGTGATGTTGACCACCTTTTCACCTGCCTGTTGTGATCTGTGTGTCTTCTTTGGAAAGATGTCTATTCGGTCTTCTGCCCATTTTTTAATTGGATTATTTGGGTTTTGCTATTGAGTTGTATGAGTTCTTAATATATTTTGGATTAACCTTTTATCAGATACATGATTTGGAAATATTTTCTCCCATTTGGTTTTATTTCCTTTTCATTTTATTGATGGTTTCCTTTGCTGTGCAGAAGCTTTTTAGTTTGATGTAGTCCCACTTGTTTATTTTTGCTTCTGTTGCTTAATCCAAAAAGATCTTTGCCAAGACTGATGTCAAAGAGCTTAATATCTGTTTTCTTCTAGGAGTTCTATGGTTTCAGATCTTATATTTAATTCTTTAATCCATTTTGAGTTTATTTTTGTGTATGGTGTAAGATAGTGGTCTACTTTCATTCTTTTGCTGGTGGCTGTCCAGTTTTCCCAACACCATTTATTGAAGAGACTATTCTTTCCCCATTCATTATATATTGACTCCTTTGTCATAAATTAATTGACTGTATATGTGTGGATTTACTTCTGGGCTGTCTGTACTATGTCATTTATCTATGTGTCTGTTTTTATGCCAATACCATACTGTTTTGATCACTCTAGCTTTGTAATATAGTTTGAAATCAGGACATATGATGCCTTTAGTTTTGTTCTTCTTTCTCGAGATTGCTTTGGCTATTCAGGGTCTTTGTGGTTCCATACAAATTTTAGGATTGTTTTTTCTATTTGTGAGACTGCCATTGGAATTTTGGTAGGGATTACAATGAATCTGTAGATTGCTTTGGGTAGTATGGACATTTTAACAATATTATTTATTCCAATCCATGAACATGGAATATCTTTCCATTCATTTGTTTTTAGTTTCTTTCATCAGTGTCTTAAAGTTTCTCGTGTATAGGTCTTTTACCTCCTTGGTTAAATTTATTCCTAGATATTTTACTCTTTGTGATGCAATTGTAAATGGAATTGTTTTTTAAATTTCTCGTTCCGATAATGTATTTGTATTTAGAAACACCACCAATTTCTGTATATTGATTTTGTTGCTGCAACTTTACTCAATTCGTTTATCAGTTCTAATTATTTTCTGATGGAATCTTTAGTTTTCTCTATATAATATCACCTGCCAATAGTGACAGTTATACTTTACTTTCCAATTTGGATGCCTCTTATTTCTTTTTCATGCCTAATTGTTATGGCTAAGATTTCCAATACAATGTTGAATAAAAATGGTTAGAGTGAGCATCCTTGTCCTGTTCCTGATCTTAGAAGAAAAGCTTTCAGCTTTTTATTATACCATTAGTATGAGGTTAGCTGTGGGCTTGTCATATATGGCCTTTATTATGATGAGGTATGTTCCCTCTATACTCACTTTGTTAAGAGTTATCATAAATGGATGTTGAATTTTATCAAATGCTTTTTCTTCATCTATTGAGATGATCATACGGTTTTTATCCTTCATTTTGTTAATGGGACTTATCACATTGACTTGCAGATGTTGAACCATCCTTGCACATCTGGAATAAATCCCATTTGACCATGGATATGATCTTTCTAATGTATTGTTGGATTTAGTTTGCTATTTTATTGAGGATTTTTGCATCTGTGTTTATCAGGGATATGGCCTATAATTTTCTTTTCTTGTGGCATCCATGTCTGGTTTTGGTATCAGGGTAATGCTAGCCTCATAAAATTAATTTAGAAGTGTTCTCTCCTCTTCTAAACTTTGGACAAGTTTGAGAAGGAATGGTATTAATTTTTTTAAAATGTTTGGTAGAATTCACTAGTGAACCCATCTGGTCCTGGACTTCTGTTTGTTGGGAGGTTTTTGATTACTGATTCAACCTCCTTACTAACAACTGGTCTGTTCAAACTTTTGTCTATTTCTTACTGAGTTATTTTATGTCTTGCTAGGAATTTGTCCATTTCATCTAATTTATTGGCATAGTTATTCATAGTATTCCTTTGTAATCCTTTTCATTTCTGTAACAGTGTCCCAACCAAATATCTTGCATTTCTGATTTTAGTAATTTGAATCTTCTATTTTTCTTGGTCAGGCTACTGTTTCTGTGAACAACCGAGGGCATGTATTTTTTTTCCTCCACTCCAATCAAGTCAGCCGCTTCCAGTAATGAAACTGCTTGTTTTCACAGCTGTCCTGCATTGGTAGAACTACCTAGCTGGTTGAGCTGAGGGAATAGTGGAAGATGGGCATGGGAGTAACCCCAGGCCAAAATGCCAGACTCCCACTTTTTAAAAAGAAGATTCTTGAATGAACTCTTCTCAATTTGTTATATGCCTTTGGCTAATGTCCAGAGTCCTGAAATGGTTGGTTTTGACAATTTTACCTGGTTTTTAAATTATTTTGTGTGGGGCAGATTTGCCAAGCTCGTCATGTTGCCAGTCCTGAATGTACTATTTTTAACCAATATATTAGGTATCAATCCCCCACTGTATAGACTGAATTGACTCCTGAAAATGGATAGTTTTAAGTTTTAAAGACAAAATCATCATAGCCGTCTCCCTCCATATTTGGACTACATTAATATATTAAATAGCTACCATCTACTGAATATATACCTTTGGGATAGTTGCTTTATCTCCACACACACACACACAGACACACATTCATTCTACAATCCTCACACTTGTAATGTTACTCCCATTAGAGATGGGGAAACCAAGGCTTAAGGAACTTGTCTAAGGTCTCAGTAGCAGAGTAAGAATTCAAACTCAGGCCATTCTGACAATGCTATTGCAATTACACCTTGTCTCTGCAGCTTTACACCACTTTCTCCCAGGAAATTTGTTCTTGGTATCAGTTGGATTAATCAACATGTGTGGAGCACATATTGTGAGTTTCTTGAGTGCTCATTCAACCTCTTGTTCATTCCATCCCCAACTGCCACCCCCATTCTAGTCTTCCAATGTAGGTCCAAGAAGCACTTGAATTGGGAGGGCTTTGGGCAAAAGGTTTTCACTAATAACAATTCAAATCACATTCAGACCCTTTTTGAAAGCTACCCGAGAATTCTAAAAGCCAATTTTTTCTGGGCTCTTGGTTTTGTTGGGATATCTATGAGCCAGAGAACCATCTAGGAAGTTGTTAATAAAACATGTCATTATTTCCTCACCTTCTTCCAGAATAGTACTTTAGAAGGATGAGAAAACCTGAAGTAGCAATTCCTTTGTGAATTACACCAGCATTAAAGTAAAATTAATTGATCTGCTTCTTTTCTGCAAAACAGCAGAAACACATTCCTGTATAAGGTTATTTAATGCTAGAATGCAGTACTACAGTTTGAGTGATCACATTCTTCAGGCTCTTTATCTAAAATGTTCTTTCAGAAATGAAGAAAATGCATCCCTTTTATCATTCTTGTGAAGTATCCATTGATTCTACATAGAAAATCTATCTACCCAACCAATCTACCTATATACCTAATCATCTAAATCTGGGCCTGCCTTCTAGGAACCCACACCCCAGGAAAAAGACCAAGATATAAAAGTTTAAGAGCATGAGATTTAATAAAATAAACATCAGACCAATAGATAAGTGGTTTGTGAAATCTACAGCTATGGCTAAGTCTAGCAATAAAAGGCAGGGGTCTGTACTTACAGGTGAAGAACTGTGACCAACAGACCAGTAAGAGAGTTAAAGAGTTAGTTAGAGATGCTGGAGCCCAGGATGAACAGACCAGGAAAGCTTAAGTAGAATTTTAGTAGTTGTTGAAATGACTTAAGATAGGCTAATCGTATGAACCAAAAATACCCCCTTGTGTTGTTAACCCTAAGGCTCAAAGGTATGAAGGACAGGACAGAGGTCTTGAGTCCTCCCTTTATATCCACAGAGGGAGTTTCATGGTCAAGAATGAGTCAAACTTGACTGTGTAAGGGCATCAGCTAAAAGACTTTCCCAGTCTCTATACTGCATGCACATTGCTCAGTCTTTCCTTTATTCATCCAATAAACATTGTGGCGAGCCATCTGTGGGCTAGGTATCATGCTAGATACTAAGGATACAAAGTTGAAAAAGATATAACCCCTTCCTTCAAGGATGGAGTCCCAAGTATCAGGGGAACAATTCTGAATGATATAATGAGTTCATCAGCAGGCAAGGCAAGAAAAGCATTCAGAGGGGCACATGACAGGTTAAGGCAGTCTTTCAGGGCAAAGAACGACTGGATCAAGGACATATAAGTAATGTGGCTGGCTGGAATTTGGAAAGATGAGTACCCAAGATGGAACCCTAGTGAATCCCAGCATTTAAGAGGTAAAGTGGGGAGCTATCAAACAGTAGAAAGGTCAGTAATGTTAAAGCACATGATGTTAGAGAAGCCAAGAGAATAAGGTATCAAGAAGACAATGGATAGTAGCAAATGCTGCCTAAGTGTCAAGTAATATAAAGATGGAGAGGGTCCACTGAATTTGCAGGTAGGATGTGACTTAGACCATGGTGGGAATATATGGAAATTAAGCCAATTTAGCATCATGTTGAAGAAATCACTGTGCCCTTTGAGTCCATGGAAGAACTCACCTAGGCGAGCAGAAAGGTCAAGGAAAGTTGTGTCTCCAACCAGAGTTATTTTAAGGACCAAGACATCTGACTCCAACAACAGTTAGGACGTTTATCTATTTGAAGAGAGCCTCTCTACAGTTGCCTTTCAAAAGAGCCAAGATGAAGCATTAAGGCCAGAGAAAAATCAGACTGATTTAGCACTGAGCACAAACACTGATGATTGCCCCATTTTTTCATGTATCAATGTCCCACTATAATGGTAGACAATAATCCATTCCATAAAAATGTTTCTATAATTAATTCTCTTGCTCAAAATGGATGTTATGGCAGAAAAAGTTTCCTTGTGTAGAAGAATTTCGAAGGTCCTAAATTTTCCCCCAAAGGGATTTTGACAATGCTGTTTAAACAAAGTTATTCATGGTGAATACTAGAAATAGGTTGATAACATAGTTATCCACTTAAAGAAATCTTCCAGTGTAAACTCCTTGCTGTTCTAATCTTGCAAGCTTTACAAAGGCCACTGCTTAAATAAAGAATAAAAACCGAGGAATGTCCCCCCCTGCTCCATGTCTCCCCTTCATTTCCAAATTCACAAAACTGACTTGCACATTGGTGCTCCAGAGAAAATGACATGCAGGATCTGAGTACAATCAGGCATAGAAAACCCCAAACAGGCTTCATTCTATCAAAAAAAATGCCAGGGTAGCATTTCTGGACAAGATGGGATGTCAGGGTGTTTTCTGTAGCAATTACAGATATTTTTCAGCAATTGCTAGGTAATCACTCTGAGAAGTGAAATTTTTCATTTTAAAATGAGCAAAAGAACCAACAGGTATCATTAAAATATGTATTTACATCATTATATTCACATCGGTTATCAAAATAGTATTTAAACTTCAAAGTGTGGAATTCTGAGTCAGTCAGATGGAACTGTGTCAATTCAAGTGTTGTGTTTCTAGCAATTTATTGCTAATAGTCTTCCTCCATGAAACAAGCAGCTGTTTAGACTTTTCTCCTATTGTAGCAGCATGTGTGAAGTTCCGCTTCAGTAACCCATCTGTCCATCAATGAAAGGGCATCCCTTAAATGTTGAAGGCCAATAGTTAGTATCTTTTTTTTTAATATACTGGACCACAATTCATGAAAACAAGAGATGGTTCTTCCCACTACCCAAGAACCCCCAGAATAGCAAGACAAATACATGTTCCATGAGTCAATCAGAAAGGTCAGTTTAAACTGTATGTTTAAGGCACAAACATTTCACATGGGACTTTCTAGGTAATAAAGGAAGACATAATATAATTAACTTACATCCTATTTTCTGTTCTCTTTATTTGCAAGATAAGTTGATTAAAATTATTAATTGCCAGAACTTGTGACCCAGAAGTAGCTCTATACTGTAGTGAAATACACTTAAACTCTTACAGTTAATAACGCACCCAAAGTTTCATTAAAAAAAAAAAAAATAGCCAACAATAAGACTTTTCATGACTGACTGTAGCAAGTTGTTGCTTTCTGGTTTTCTATGCAACTATTCCATATAACCTTGTTTTTGGTATCACAATGTACTGAGGGCTAAGCAAAAGAGGAGCTAAGGTAGAAGCACACAGTGCTTGCTAGATTATCCAGTTAAAGTATATGATACTTAAAATAGTATCCTTTTACTAGATATGAATTTTTATTCACATTTGCAAATACATTCTTCAGTAAGTTCTAAAATCTTCACTTTTTAAAAAAGTGAAGGTATGTGGAATTGAGATACTTATTTTCATTTCCTTAAAAGAATTTTAGCACACCTAAGACAATAAAAAGAACCTATTTAAACATACTGTTTTAATGAAGTGGTATCTGATGATGGTCCTCTGACCAGGTATTTATTTAGGAACCACCGCTTACAACTCCAACTGGTATTCCAAAGGGAGTAGTTAAAAAAAAGAAAAAAGAAAAATACAACTAATACAATTTCTCTTACTCTTCACTTTTTTTATTACTCAAAAGTCAAATACGTTATTTTAAAATTATTCATCCTCAATTTTGATTTAATGTACCATCATTTCCCCAAGATATGAAATTTCAGAATCTCTTTGGAATACTAATTTCATGTTTCTAGGTTTAACAAAACTGCTGAAATTTTAAATTCCACTCTATTTCCCTGAATTCTCAAGACAGTTGCTGATGTAAATTTTAATATAAAATATTTAGTCACAAAATAGTATTGCTTTTTGTATGCACATAGTTGTAAGATTACTTTGCTTTTGTCAATAAAAACTATACCATCTTTCTTTCATAAAACTCTAAACAAATTTAAGAACTGTGATGGAGAACAAAAATTACACATGGTAAAACAGGTACCAGCACAACGTTAGGTTATATTACATCAAAAAAATTTTTAATGGTCCCAAATATATATACTCAACAACTAAGCATACACTCAGGAGAAAAAAAATCAAAAACAAAATGAAACAAAAAAAATTATGACACAAATGACCACATCTAGAATTCCACTCAATCTTTAATCAAGTAGGGACAAATCCCCACTTAAAAAAAAAAATCTGCAGTTTGAAGGGCAAAGGGAACAGATAAAAAAGAGGAAACTTCATATTCGCCCCTCCCCCAACGAGGTTTTTCCAAACCTGCTGTAGCTTGACTAAAATGTTCAGAATGTACGATTTTAAAGGCAGGTCTCTTTATACAAAGAAACTGCTGGCATTCTTCTTAACTAGTGAAGAATTAGGGCAGAAAAGCCTATTCTTCTGAGTCTCAAACATGGTCCGAGAAAGCATATTCTGATTGTAGCAACTGACCAGTCAATCCAGAGTTCCACTTACAAAACCCCTGCCCTGTTGGCTTTTTGTTTCCATTTCCTTCCCTGAGAAAAGGGCAATGTGTGGTCCAAGCTGGAGACCTCAAAGGTGTAAGTCAGTCTTCCCCCTAAATGTATAATTATCCCCTCCTCCTGCTCCACTGAATTGGCACTTGATGAGCAGAAGTCAAGTGTGCAAGCTGATCTGTGTCAGTCATTCACAAGAGACCACTGCTTTGTTATAGATTTTGTAGTGGGGAGGGGTAGAGAACCAGTTTTCTCAACAGGTACTGATCACAGGCAGTTGCCATTATGACTCAAACTTTGCTTTCTTTGACAAAGGGAGCGTGTCTTCCTTGTCTTCGTCCTCATCATCATCCTCATCATCATCAGGATAATCTACCAGACCCACGAGGCCTCCCTGTTCAGAAATAAGGATTATTTTAAGAAAACACTACATTTTCAAATACATATGTCTTAAGCCTGGGTAAAGGATATACCCCCCACCCCAGTATACTAACTGGTTATTTCTCGGAGGTGAGATTGTATGCAGCTGAAGTTCATTACATATTTCCCAAGTTTTCCATGATAAAATTTTAAGCAGTTTATGATCCTTGCGAAACACCCAGGAGATAAACACTAATTACTGAATTTAAAATTCAAAACATAAGTTTTAAGACTTTATGCATTAAAAAAATTTTCTTTAACAGAGTCTAAACAGCATCAAAATTAAAACCACAGAAAATAAACAGACCACTAGAAATGAGGGTAGACAGACTATCAAGGCTAGGCAAGTGACTCTGCCCTGTCCCTTCCTCATTACTCCGTCCAGGCTTCCTCTCAGCCCTGCTCCGTCACCGGAAGCCACTGCAGCTCACTTTAGTCCTGACGCAGATCAATGAATTCCACATGCCAGTCTGTTAACTGCTAGTCCGGGGAAACATAAGGCGGCCAAAAGAATTGGTTTTTTCTGAGATTATGTCTTTACTACATTTTTGGTGGTAAAATTTTGATCCTTCCTAAATGAAATGTTAGTGATAGTAGACAGTTAATTCTTTTTTATAAACCTTGCTTGACAAAATTAAGTTAGGAGTGTCCAGATATTTAGATTATCTTCTTCCTACGAAGTCTTTATCTGGGTATTAATTGGGAAAGCTGATAAAAGTAAATAATTTAACTTTAAAATTTCTGTAAATGTTTTGACACATACAAATGTGAACTTAAGGTTCTAAAATGCAAATAACCAAAATAAGAATATATTCAAACTTCTGAATTGGTCATAAAAACTTTCAGAAATTTCTCAACTGCTGGTGGGAGAATTATTCTCTAGTTCACAAAACCAGTTCCAAAAGGCAGTAACCAAAGGGACTACTAGTCACAACAATTTTATTGTTGGGAAAGCTTCAATTAGGTAGGTCTGGGAGTCAGAAACATACCTTGGTAGTAATAGCTGCCGTCTGAGATGTATTTTTAGGGATGGATCCAGGAGAGCCTGGAGATCCTGGGGATCCAGGTGAGCCTGGAGAACCAGGCAGATTTGTTGCAGGTGACTGGCTGGAGAGGGTAGTCTTTGTTCCACTAGAGAGGGAAAGCTTGAAACTTGGGCTCTGCCGACCAGAAAGATTCGTTTTCAGAAGCACCTCCTTTTCCTCACTTTCTTTTACTAAAAATGAGAATACTGTCAATAATTGTCACCCATATGCATCTTTTTAAAAACCTCCAAGTGAGATGGCACTAAAAACACAATTAACTAGCTTACTCCTTTGCCAGAGAGCGACACTGAAATTCAGTTTATGAACAAAGCTTAGCAAAATACTAAGCATCCTTATCCACAGGACTTCACTACTGAGAAGGAAGGAGACCTTCAGTATTATAGTCAGTGTTCCTCCCCTTCCTGAAATATCTCACTCAAGACAAATTAGGAAAATTTAGTCTATACCTTCCCAACAGAGCTATTAAATTCACACTCTATAAAGCAAGAGTCTTTTAATATCTGTTGTGACACAAAGTAGATACTAATCACTCTGTCAAGAAAGAAAGGATAAACCCAGAGTGAGAAAGCCTTCAATTTTTCCTTGCCCATCTTTTCAACATACATTTCTTCCTCTCCATGAATTTACTTATTGGATCCATAATGTCATCATCATTCTTAGTTTTGTCAGATGGAGACACGACAGCTTCTCCATCTTCCATGTCATCTTCATCTGTGTTGAACCACATCTCCTCTTCATCTTCTAGTGTTCTGGCGTCTCTTCGATATCTATGATTCCTCAAAATGGAACGCATACTATGAGTAAAGAGAAGAAAGTAGAATTAATAGACTCATATAAAGACTTTCGTCTTCAAATATTATCCCAAATTACAGTCTTAATAGATAAATGGAATAATACAGATTTATACACACAAAGGTGGGAAAAAAAAAACAAACAGATTTTACCTAGCATATAACAAAAAACTACACTCCACCATATCTAGTGTTAACTAGTGCAACCAAAATTCCCATTATCAAAATTGTACTGTCACAGATCAGTTATTAAACTTACTAACACTAGGAATTAAGTCTTAATTTACAGATTTTAAAATATACCACAAGTAATGTGAACTCAGGTATTTAAAAAAAATGTACACGATTGCATTAAAATAATTTGTAACCTTAAAGCAAAGCAAATACAATAATATTCTGATTTTACTTCGGACACAAAAGTAGCCTTATTGCCATATCAGTGTTTTGCTTTTTTTCTTTTGCATTATCTAACTTGATATATGCCTGAGAAAAGTCTACAGATCATACTGATACCCACCTAACACTGTCAGGAAAACATTTACATTGACCATTAGAGAAAACTACAACCTCCATCTGTTTATTTTCCCCTCTGCTGCCAAGCTAAATAATAAACAAGCAAAAAAGAGCTACCATCATAAACCTGTCACTGAATGAATAGGTTCAAATATGTGGTAATCTACCTGTCAAGTTTGGGATTATCTTGCCTTTCTCTTTGTTGTTCAAATCTCAGTTTCAATCCTTTAAATGTTTGTACATAATCTACATCTTCCAGTGCTTTCCAGTAATTTTCAATTACATGAGCAGTTAATGATTTTATATCTTCCTATAAAAAAGAATTATAATAAAAAATGATAGGAAAAATTAGCAAAATATGAGGCTTAATTGTAGTGAACTCATAAACCCACCCAAAATGGTTTAATTTCATAAAATTATTATCCAGTCTTAGGGACAAACAAATGCAAATGGGCATAACAAATACTGGCTACTTCAATAGCCCCCCGACTTTTGGTGTACCTCAGAATTATCCATGGCTCTTTCCAAAGTAAATGCTCAGGTCCTACCCTAGATGATTCTCATTTGCTAAGTCTGGGGTGGTGCCTAGGCATATATATTTAAAATCACACTACAGAAAAGTGCTCGAGATGGAGGGCAGTGATGATTGCACAACAATGTGAATACACTTAACGCCAGTGAACTGTACACTTTAAAAAATGGTTAAAAGGGCAAATTTTGTTACGTTTATTTTACTGAAATTTTTAAAAAGCATGCCACAGATAATTCTGAGACACACCAATGTTTGAGAACTACTAGCCTACTATATCATTAAAGAATGAAGTTTGCTCTTTAGAGACATATGGAGGAATGTCAAGAAAAATTCAAAAAACCTCAAAGTTAAAAACAAAACAAACAAAAAACACATCCAAATACTTATGTCAACCATAATTTTACTTTCTTAAAATGACTACCATGACAGTGTTAAATCAGTTTTCAAACTATCCTGAGATAGTCTGAAACTAGCTGCTGAGAGAGATTATTTTGTTTTTTGTTAGTTCAAATTGAATCTCATAAGCTTTTGGTAACACTGGTTTTCTTTCAAAAATTCTCTCCAAATATAATAATCTCAAATAAACCAAAATACCAACAATGCATATTTGATTTTCTCAAACAAAACCAAAATTCTAACGAAAAAGTATAGAACCTACCACTCTAATAAATTCAAACATTTCTATTATGGCAGAGTTCATCAGATTGTAGCGGGATCCATTGTTGAGAAATGCTTTGACTACTGGTTCAAACAAAAAACTTTTCATTATGTAGCGGTTGTAAAACTCATCTTTTAATCCAATAATCTTTCTCTTAAAACGAAGAGCACCTGAAACACAGAGGCATTGTTGTTCAAATTACATACCATATCTTCAAATTTTAGAATTACAAAAAAACCTGTTAAATAAACATAGTTCTTCATGCAGTAATAAGTTACTGCTTCCAGAAGTATGAACCTAAAGATAAGGATTACAAAAAGGTTATCAGAAAAATGTATTCTAAAAGCAGTGTATGTCATCATCATAGAACACAAGTCTTAGAGAGCCAGAAGAATTCTGGAAATAAGTTACTGATTACCAAAATGTACTTTACATCTGAAATTAGAGCTAAGATAGGGCTAATAAATGAATTAACCTATCATACTACTTAAGATGAGAAAATTCCAAATATATCCTTTTGTATATACCTTCAAAACAATAGAAAAAACATTGTTTTATTAGGGCAATCCACTCTATAATTTTATCTTCCTTATTTTTGGACGCTTTTATTATTTTGTATCAGGGTTAATGGTGTTTACATTGATTTGTTTTTGGATGTGTTTGTAGAAGTGCCATAAACCCACAGAAATCTGCATGACCCAAAATTTGCCTTCCCAGAGTTTAGGAATCAATTTAGAGGATGTTTTTAAAATGTGGTCCTCTATGCTTACTGCAGCGAGTATGCTTTTTATTTTTTTTCCCTAGTTTTCCTTTTTACAATTAATTAGGCTTTAACTTACAGATTAAAAGGTATATTTACATCTTGAGGTATGGGGAGTTACTTAAGTCACCATTCGTCAAGATCCAAATATACTCAGACAGCTAGACTTCAACAAAGCCCTCTTTACCTAATGGAATTATCAGTAAGTTAATGCCCCAGTTACTGTAAACAGTTCAAAAAAGCATACTCACTTCATGCAGTCACATCGTCTTCGGTTGGCAAGATTAAATATTGTGTTTGTATTTTGGTTTCTTTGGAGATCATGGAAGTGGCTCGTTAAATTGCCAATTTGTTATTAATCAAGTCCTTCATGAGCAGGTAGCCAGGCAACCATGCTGACACGGTTTCTGGGTAGGAAGGCAGAGGAGTAAAGCAGCTCAATTTTTCTTTAGTTGGCAGAAAAGAGGTCCACAAGTGAATGCCCAATTAGGTACAGTTGATTATAAACTGCCTTAACAATCCAACTTCTTTAACAGTGTCTCTTACTAAAGAGACACTCTGGGCAGGGAGTTCAAAATAGTTTATAGAAGAGTAATTGCATTTTATTTTTTAAACTACTGAGTATTTTCAAATACATAAGCATGGTGAAATAAGACATTTTAAACAATAAGCATCATCTTTCTTTGTGATAAGTCAAAGCCTAATAAGGGTTTATTTTCCCAAAACAATGATTTGAGAGCTTGTTTTTTTTTTTTTTTTTTTAATGTTACTTGATAAAGGAACTTAGGCAGTTCCACTTGTTAGAATAAAAATCAATACTTTAGAGCTCATGCTAATAGGCCAAATTTTAAGCTTTTAGTAATTAAGGCAAGTGCTGTTATTTTAAAAATTGTTACTCCAACTTTGCAGGCTTTGTGAAGACTTGTGTCCTACCATAACACACACTAATTGAACCCTGTGGTCTGCATGCAGTTCCCGGGTAAGTGAAAAGAAAACTCCCTTCCTAGAACTCACTAAGACCAGAGTATGCAGCTGGCACCACTGCCATCTCCTCAAGAGCAGTTTTGTTCAGAAACTGCTAAGGTAGATAGAAGGTAATTCTAATGGGCTTTGTTTTGCTCTTCATTTGCCCTCATTTATTTATATCAAGAATCGTGTCATTTCCACCCAAACCTCTCCCCAAAAAGAAATTTGCATGAAAAATATCCAGCCACTATTCTTGCTGTTGAATAAAGTTACTTTCAAAAATTTACCAGTGAGTTCTAATGAAGTCAAGTTGCTCGAAGGAGATTAGAGAAAGCTTTTGCGATAGGTCAAGTTAGCACAAATGTAGGATTTTCAGTGTAAAAGTGCACTCTGCTTCCACTCACATCTCGAACCTTTATTAACATGCCAGGAATCTCTTACGCTTAGTTTCACTCATCTCTAAAACAAATACTACATCTTTACCTTACACAACATGACATTTTATGTAAGTCTGAAACTTTTTGCCGCATATGTAACTAATGATAGCTGAATAAAAGCATCTACCACAAAATTTTTCTTTACTTCATTCTTCTTATAGATTTCCATATTTTAAAAAACAGCCAGACAACATATAGGTATGAGCTAAAAAGCTACAATTTAAGATCCAAGAATCTGGTAAAGGCCAAGACAATAAAACTGTGTGTGTGTGTGTGTGTCTGTGTGTATATACACATACATATCTAACCTATAAAGACTAAATAGGATGGCTGTTCTCACTCACAGACTTGATTACATTGTCTTTAAATATGATACAAGTATAATAATTAAGAAGCAGCAGATATAAAAAATTCAAAGTCCCCAAACTGTGTACATTTAACCAATCTTTTGTCTTTACAAGTGGACAACATCTAAATTTACTTATAAAATCTCCCTTAAAAAAAAAAACTAAAACTATACTTAATATTTTAATGTACTCTTTTCTAAGACTGAATAGATATTAAATCTCCGCAAATTTATGCTTAGTTCTTTTAGAAATCCTTGATAAAAACTCCTACTGTATAGCCAGTCCTAAAGAGTGCATTCCTAATGACTGGCATCTTCTTTCAGAAGCTACTCATTCTCTTAATCCTGGGAAGAAAGCCACACTGAGAATCATTTGAGAAAGAGTAAGGTTTAATTAATGATAACCTAACTTAGTTTGGAAAATATTAACAATAATAAAACATAACTAAGATTTTTGCTAGCATGCTTAATTTCCTACAATATAAACTCATTAATTTGTCATGATTCTCTTCATAGTTCTCACTGAACTGTGAGACATTTTCTTTGCAATACTGTAAGCAAAATGAGATGAAGGACTAAAGAAAAGGCCTTTCCCTTTTCTGCCACTCTCCCACTAGACTCATGTGTTCTACCTATACCAAACCTCTAACACACCACACTTTCACATTTGTTCATCTGAATTGTGTATTCAACCAAGAATTTCACACTCTCCCATGATCAAGACACAACTTACTTTACTTCTTTTTGCAAGATTTTCCTGATCTGCCTCATTCAGGGAGAATAAATCATTTCCACTATACATCCAAACACACCTCGATATAGTGCTTTTGATGTTGTTTTGGTATTTACAGACTATCTCCTCCTAATGAACTCTGAGCCACTTGACAACTGACTTCAGGTCTTAATCATCTTTTTCCTAATACTAGGTATGCATCATACGTCATCAAATGTAAGATGCCACTGATCGCAAAAAACCTTCCTTTCTACTACTAAGAAGACAATCCAAAGAAAAAAAGCTACCAATCATAATGACATGCCATTAGTTTTAAGACTCACCTTGATTTGAGAGATGATAAATGCATATCTTAGAATCAATAAAACATGGTAGTGGGTGTTAAATTTATTGAAATAAAACTGATTAATTTATTAATTTATTCAGTTTTCCCATTCTGTCCCATCTGCTCAAACTCCCCTTCCCACACTCAAACAAAACCTTCTATGCTGACATGAAAGAACAAAGAAGTGTTCATTATTAACTTCCTCTCAACTTGCTTTGGGACTCTCACTTTTGCTATGATAGGTTTATAAGGAAAATGAATATGAGTTTAAGAGCCCTTTATATGCACTATTCCTTTTGGCTGAAAAACATCTGACCACATGTATTCTCAGTTCATACTGCAGTGTGTACACCAGACTGAAAAACTAATTCAACATAACAACTGTCACCCTAATAGGTTTCCTTCTAAGAAAAATGCATTAGACTTTCTATTTTGAAAACCATTTTAAAGATAAAATGTTGATAGAATAAATCAATGTCAGAAATATCCTTATAAACAATGTTTTCATAATTTAAGGATATTTTAAAAGTCAATTAAGCAAAACATTGTTTTTGGCTGCGCTGCACAGCTTGTGGGATCTCAGTTCCCCGACCAGGTAATGAACCCAGGCCCTCGGCAGTGAAAGTGCAGAGTCCTAACCACTGACTGGGGACCGCCAGGGAATTCCCAAGCAAAACAATTTAAAATGAAGTAAAAAAAGACAGCAAAAATGGATGTATATGTTCAGGCCTCTAATTATGATGCCTTTATACAACAACAAAACCAAACCTACCCATAAAAACCAAAAGGCCAAAAAGAGTTAGTTACCAACAGACATCTCTTATTGAGCCTCTAGGGTACTCTAAAATTGGTGTGCCAACTTACCAAAGAAGGCTGACTGCTACATGATGAAGAATATTCTGGGTTAACCTATTTCTAATTCAGAAACATGTTTTACTTCTGTAAACTAGGGTCTTAAGAATACAGTGAAAGTCAACTTTTGAAAAACATGTATAACTAAGAACAGCCTTGTTAAAAGACTATCCGTTGCTCTAAGAGAGGTGACAAACCTTTCCCATAAAGGCTTTGTGGGCCACATACGGTCTCTGTAGCTTTTTTTTTTGAACAATGCTTTAAAAACATAGAAACTATTTTTCACTTTGCAGGTTGTGCAAAAACAGACCATGGACTGGATTTGGCCACAGCTGTGGTTTGTCACCCCTTCTCTAAAATATCTGAGGTACACACAATGTAATATGTCAAATATGTCTCAGTAAAGCTGGGGGAAAAATATTTGTGGAATGAATGAATGGACCATCTGCAGGCATTTGTGCTAGGCATTCTGTAACTGAGAAAAAATGTTATTTTGGAAACTCGGTGCTATTAGCTATGTTTTCCAAATTACGAATGTATTCTTCATGACTCAGTGTGAGACTCTAGTCTCACAAGAATGTCTAATTTGTGATTGTCATGCTATATCTATAAAGTCAAAAATAAATAAATACGGTAAATAAAATGATTTAAGGTGCCATTTTAATAATACTTTAATACATTTTGTAGGTACACTCTAACCCCTTTACTGTATATTGAGAAAGAAGAGTCAGGAAAATCACCTGCTCAAAATGTGGCAAAAGTACATTATCAGTGTAGTTTAGTATTAGAACCTTGGTCTCCTGAAAGCAGTGATCTTTTCTTCTCAGGCAATAAGACCGAAAGATAACAATAATAATATACAGACAGTAAGTAATTCTACCAGAAGCAACACTTACATAATGCCAAGAAAGCATGCTTCGAGGCCATAAGAACTAACACTCTCCGGAGAATGTCCTTATTAATAATGTAGTTCTTTATGTGGTAGGTATGGTGCTCCACACAAAATGTTAACAATTCCAATACAAGTGCCAACAACTGGGCAGTCTGAAAATCATCTAAACAAAACAAAACAGACACAATTATATTTAATGGCTTATATTCTTTTCCTCCCCAAATGTAAGAATCCGAATTCCAATCAAGTAAAATCCCTTCTATTAACCCAAATATGTTAAAGTTAAGGAAAAGGGAACTAACATTTATTGAATGCCTACCATGTACCAAGAACTGTGCTTTCCATTTTTTCACATTTAATTTAAATAACTCTGTGAAGAATTAGTGTCACAAGACCCAGGTGTCAAATGTTATTAGTAAGGCAAACTGGGATACAAATCTATTAGATCTGTTTTATTCCAAAGGGCAGGAATGCTCTACCATGTCTTATGTCCCTCAACGGATATACAGGTATCACAGGAGGTCCTCCTACCACACATCATCTGGCTTTGATGGAACTACTCTCTCTGCTCCTTTGATTCGTGTGCTTTGTGCCTCCTTTTACTACACATGAGTCCATGCTGAATTATAATTACTGGCTTATCTTCCTCACCAGGCAGTAAGCCTCCAAAACCGTTTTACTCACTGTTTTTATTTCCCCCATTTAACCCCTAAAGATTATATATATAGCACAGTGCCTTCCACACAGTGGGTTCTCAATAAATGTTTGATGAATTGAATATGTGGGTTTGGAAAGAAGCCTCAAGCTTTACCTACTATGAATAAAGTAGACAGGAAAAATTAGTATCACATTTCCAAGACTTGATTCTAGAGTCATTAAAAAAGGTAAATTTAACATTTTTTTTCTAAGTGGTGTCATAAGTTAAATATACTATATTGATAATTCATATGACAAAATAACTTACTTATTCTCAAAGCTTCAATAAGGAATTTCCCAATGAAGACCCAAAAACTATTTTCTAAATCAAACACACACACACAAAGCTAAAGGAATAAAATGCAGAAATAAATAATCCTACCGTGGAATAATCCTCAATGCAAAGAAAAACTGCTTAATACTAAGCACAAGCTCTGCTCTGTATCTACACACTTGGAGTACAAATAAAATGAATCTTCTAATAGCTTCTTCCTTCTATTTGTTTCATACATATAAATGCAAACTAAATACAAATATTGCTTTAATAAAAAAAATTGTTTTAAAATTCTGAAAGCAAAAAATTATCTCTAGTATCTTCTTTCACAGTTCTATTACCTCTGATTATAGCACTTTTAAAAGAAATTTTACCTTGAAATTACCTCTTTTGAAAATATATTAGTAGACCTCTAGGTTAACACCAACTTTTTGAGTTTCAGAATTCAAGAACAAAGAACTTAACTACCAACCTGTATAATCTTACCTTTGCTAGGTTTGTCTTCTGTTGTATTTGCCAGTAAGGGAGCAGTAAGGACATGCATACAGTGCTTATAGAAGAAACCCAGAAATTCAGTCTTTTCTGTTTTCTAAGGAATTGAAAACACTTCCATGAACTTTAACTGCATTGGTTCCTACCAGCAATAAAAATTATACTAGTATGAAAAAGAGAAAAATGCCCGTGGCTTACATTGGCAGTAGCTAACATGTTTTCTGGGTCAACTAATGTTCGAAGGAGGCCCATAAGCTGGACTGCTCCTCCAAGTTCAGGGTCTGTATCACAAATCATATGTTCTATAATGAGGTTGATGAGCAAAATATCCTGGTGAGAAAAATACACATAATAAGGATCACTTATTATAGGAGGGAATGGAAAAAGCATATACTATGAGACATGCTACAGCATTATACCTAGTTATGGCTATCTTGTTAACTGCAAACAAAATGAAATGTTTGACTGACTTCTTTAATGGATACAGAGCAGTTTTCCAAAAGTATGGTATAGGCACATTACACAAATAGTACCAAAAAGAATTTATCTTTAATCAAGGGGATTTATCTTTAAATCCCGATTAAAATAAAAACAAAGTTTCAGTTTGGTGCTAACAGATCTTTTACACCTCTGGATAACAAAATCTCCCTTCTGAAGAAAGCTAATGGGCTTTAACAGTAAGAATGTTTAGCTAGAATTTATAACACTGTTCTTTCACTGCATTTTTATAGATTCCTTCTATTTATGGCAGATGATAACTGCATCTATTCTCCATTTATGGAAATGATATAAAGTTTCCATTTAAAATAAATTTAAGAAAAAATTAGTTGGTACCTGAATGTCTGAAATTGGGGCAAACAAGATTACGTTATTTAGAGAGCACACAGGAGAACAAGTATATTATAGATATTCCAAATGACATACAAAATTGACTTAGTTTTCCTGATGCTCTACTATGACTGGTTTTCCTGGCTGAAGAGGAAAAATTGAGAGGCATTCAGTGAGAAAAATCCCTGCTCTTGCCTATATATGCAATGGTAGGATAGACAGAGAAAATGCAGACATACATGGAAATAACAATCAAGACTGGGAATCAAGAAGACTACTGCATAGGAATGAAGTACATCAATGTATGTTCAACTAGTGGGTTACAGCGCCAACAAGAATAGCCTTTATTTTTAATATATATATATTTTTTGGTTTTCAAGATAGGACTGTTTTATAAAAGCAAAATGTGACATAATATTCAACAGTTCAAACTGGCACTTCCTGCACCTACCCTGACATTACAATTTTTTAAACAAGTGTTAAATATAGAAGTTACTAGGCATTCCACTTCATTTTGACATCACAACATATTACGATCTCTTTAAAAAGTCTATTTTCTCATTTTGTAAAAATATGATAAGCTGGAATTCTACATATATTTTTTTCTAAGAGGTTGTCTTTTTACCCCCTCTGTTTGAGGGCAGAATATCTTAGTTTGTTCTTAAGTAAAAAGTTACTTCCGAGATTTTATGGGGGAAAGAGAAAATAAAAAATCAGGATGATAGGTTTAATTATCTGAAAAGAAAACAGAGCACACACATTTACGGCTTCCACATATGCCATGTACCACAGACTCTGGGAGAACCTTTCACATCACCAGGATACATTCTCTCACTGACTCTGAAACTGATGGGTGGGTAAGTGAGTGAGTGAGTGAGTGAGTGTGAGTGTGTGTGTGTGTGTGTGTGTGTGTGTGTGTGTGTGTGTATGTGTACACACAACACAACAGCTTGTTCCCTATGGTTAGGCAGTAAAGAAAGCACCCTAAACACTTTCCAAAGGAATGTGCTTCATCATTCTTGATGATTTTGAGACTCTAACCCTAGCAAAGCCAATGTTTTCCTAGGTAAGTTATTCATAATTCCACATATAGAACAATTTATTGATTAAATGATTTAAACAACACAACATAGCACATTAACTTCTGAATTAAGAAACAATCTCAAAAATTTTTAAAGAAATTTAAGTTGAGCATTAACAAATAACTGCTGTAAGACAATTTATAAACTGAGACAGGAGCCAGTTTGGGGAAGAATAAGCCATGATATTATGGCTATACTTTTCTCAAACATCAACTATTTAAATCTTTAAGAAATGAATAATAAATACAGTTATAGCTTCCCATGTATAAATACTTACTGTTAGTGCAAATAATATTTACCTTGCTGGTTATTTTTTGCTCTGTTAACTTCTTACTTACATCATCATTCTGTTGTGCCTCCTGCATGACAAACTCTCGTACCATGGATGGATTATATTCAACCAAGTATGAGAATATATCAGTAGCAGCACTTCGCACCTGTGTATCATCCATGCCCTGCAGATAAAAAGCACTTATTTCTCCTATAATAATAAAAATATGGAACTTGCAGCTATATAAATCCAAAACCTAACAAATTATAAGAAAACATTTGAATAAAAAGAGAGTTCAAGGAAACTCTGCTTATGTAAAATTCTTGTTCTATGGATAAAGTTACACTTACTTTTATTCCTGTTTTTTTTCTACTTTAACATTTCAACTAATAGGCTGCAAAGTTAACAAATTATTGATATTAAAAATATGGAAAATTCCTCTGTCCTTTCAGTACTCTCTGCAAGGACTCTCTAATACTAGAATTTTATAGCTTTTTAACTTTATGTAATACACAACTGATATTAAATATTGGCTATAATCAAACAGTTGCATGCTACATTAAAAAATATACTATTTTGTGGATTAAAAATATGATGGTAATTAAGTATAAGGAGAAACAAACTTACAAGGATGACTTCTAAAGCTGGTAATATACCCATGTTTGACAAAGTCTTGAAAAAAGCATCTCTGTTTTGAGGTTGTAGCGTTTGGGA
Source organism: Balaenoptera borealis (assembly GCF_965194805.1). NCBI lineage: Eukaryota > Metazoa > Chordata > Mammalia > Artiodactyla > Balaenopteridae > Balaenoptera > Balaenoptera borealis. The sequence goes on along the minus strand of NC_138866.1, from coordinate 12,622,199 downwards.
GAACGCACAAAATTCTTTTAAAAAGTTAACCTGAAATTAGGCAAAAGGATAAGTGAATATAAAAGGTGTGTTGTTTTAGCTTCATGCCCTCCATAATATCAAATTTCTTACCAATTCCTGTCTTTTTTCCTCATCTGTTGCTTCATCTGTTAGCTGTGCAAACAAATCTGTCAGAAATTTTTCATCTTCCTGTGAAATCAAAGGATAAATTAATTATGCTAATAGTAAGAGTATAATATATTTTCAAGACGCTAATACAGAAGATATAAATTGCAACAACTGGAAAAGGGGAAGATGGTATTGGCAATGCTGTTTTTTAAAAGAGAAGGAAAAAACTATTAAAGGATAAATTGGGGATTTATACAGAAAGATTATCCTTTATATTTCGGCAAGGCTCTATTTCCTAAGTCTAGTTAAGGGCCACATTATAAACATTTTAGGCTTTGCGGACTCTACCACAGCTACTCAATTCTGCCGTTATAGTAGGAAGCAGCCATAGGCAATGTCAATGAACAAGTATGGCTGTGTTCAGATAAAACTTTATTACAAAAACAAACATGGTCTGTAGACCCGTGATTTTCATAGGGTTTCATAATCTTAACTTTAGAAGTTAAGGTTCTACAATCACTCAAAGATAAAACTTCCTTCATGTTTTAAAAACAGAAATGATTCAATTATATAAAAAGCTCAATTCAGAACTTTTAAAGAAACATCTATTATTTGAAGCTATCCACCTACAGACATACAAAATAATTTAATACATTATTAAATTACTCTATATTAAATTAAAATGTATTAAATTATTTTGGAAATGATTCAAAAGATACTCTCAGAGGATACTCATCTGGGCATGTAAAAGTTAGAGTACAGAACTTGGAAATAACCTCATATGTTATGTTATCTTACCTCCTTATTTTATAATTGAGACAGATTAAGAAATTTACCCAAAGCCCAATCAGTTAGCAGGTAGGTTGGTAGAGCCTTCCTGATTGCCTGTTCAATTTTTTGTCACTATTTTTAGTTAAGATTTTGTTTTATTTTAATTCCATACTATCTCAGCTAGTAGAAATAAATTCAACACTACATGCCCTACAGACATGCCTAAGCCTAAATGTATATATGTATGCGTGTGTGTGTATATATATATATAGTGTTTGTGTGTGTATATATATACATGTATATGTGTATGTACGTATGTATGTGTGTATCTCCCACTAGTTTATAAACCCCTTATTCACTGCTGCAGGTGCTCAAGAAACATTGTCTGTGACACTAAATTAGTTTGGCTATTCCCACCTTTACTTTTTCTGCAGTGTACAAATAGGCCACACCTCAAATGGCATCCAATATCAAGATCCATCTCAGACATAATATATCCCACCAAATGGAAATCAAATGATTAAAAAAGAGTCTCTGAACTGCTGCGAAGTACAGAGAATTAAGAAGGTTCAACAGTATTACAAAGAATCAGTCAACAGTAAGGGTTATGACTGTGTACAAGGTGGGTAAGAACCTGCTTTAATTACTCTTTGTCAAAAAATTTGTAAAACTCTCCTTCCTTCATAGCAGCACTTTGAATATAAATGCTCAGCATCAAGAGAAACAGAAAGACCTACAGCATTGGCAGCCTGCATTTTACAGAGCATATTGTAGGGAAACAAAGACTTAACAATTTGAAATTATTCATACTTAATGAGTAAAACTGGCATTTTACAGGTCTGAAGACCAAGAAAACAAAGAAGTGACAAATCCCTGTATAACAAAATGAGAACCATGTGGAGCTAAAGAAAAGGACCAGTAGTGCTTAGGACTATCCAAGGAAACCAGGAATCAAAACTAGACCAGAGCAGAGGATCTATTTGGTAGCTAGCAAGAACTAGGTTCCTTAGCAAAGAACAAATGAAAATTGGTACCAGAACACCCTTCTTTCATTATCAATCACAATACACTATGTCAAGGAATACTGTTGTACTTACCAGACTGTATTGCCTATATTATTTGTCTGTCTTAAATGAATGGAAAACATGTCAAATTAATCAACGTGAACTGAACTTAATCATTAGCTTCAGGAAAGCAGTTTTGGTAAAATTGACTTTTCTATCTAAATTCATATATATATATTACGGTGATAAAACCAGGGTCACTGAAAATACAGCAATTTTCTAAAAAGGAACAGACAAAAATTAAATTTACTGTTTTACTCATAACATGTGCTACCAAGCAGCTCTTACTGACATTTATTTGCCTCTTTTTTTTAAATTCAAATCCAGGTTTCAAATAATTATTTTATTTGTAGATCTGAGGTAAGGTCTTACAATAGCTTTCAAATCATATCACATAGCTGTTATTATTACAATATCTTGGGCATAAAGAAACAAAACACACAGGAAGTGTGTGACTCACAAATCTTTGCACTATGCAAACTTATATTTCAACTGGACTAGACTAATTCATGCACCATGGGATAATTTACTGAGAGATTCTCTGACTTTGGGAGTATTTACAAATGCAGATTACCGGCCAGCTCAGACATTTGGATTGTGTGTTATGTGCAGAATCCAGGATGCATCCTAGGCAGTTCTGATGCAAGCACCCTAACACACCACACCTGAGAGACTGGGCATACTATAAAAAGAAAATTTGGAGTTTAATAGGCAATTATTAATAGATACTTTAAAATAATACTCAAGAGTCTTGTATCATGTTCAATGCTTTATAAGCATGCATCTGATTTAATCTTCAGATGACCTTATAGGGTAGGTACTAATATCACCAACTTAAGATCAGGAAGCTGAAGCTTTAAGAGATTAAGAAAGTTGCCCAAGCCACATAGCTATTAAGTGACAGGCAGAGCTGAAACTCATACTCAAGCCTAACCTCCCCACACTCTCACAAAAGCATGCCTTCTGGTAGGGAGACATGCAGCTATAACTTGCCAACATCTGCTGTACCTCTAATAAATAATTACCTGGGAGTTCTATAAATGCTATAGAATTTGTATTCTATAATAATGACATATTTCTTGGCTTCTTTTTCTTTCCGCTTCCAATCTATTCTGTTCTATGCATAACTGATAGATTAATATCCCTAAAATTCCACATTCAAGCATTTCATTAAGATCCTTTTCCTATAATTTCTTCAAGCTAGATTTTTTTAAAAAAAATTACATTTATCATACCTAATCCAACACAACCTTCTGGTCCCACAGTATTATATATTATAATCTCTTGTAGTATCACCAAAATACATACCTTTAGACAAAAATTAAAATTCAATTTGGATGCCTAAAAGGAACAGAAAATTATTTCTGCTGAAGGCAATCAGTATCTTTTTAAGTAGGAAAAACAAGAATGATCTAACTCACCTGTAACATACCAACAATTTCTACCTTATTGAAAAAGATAAAAGAGTGAAGTGTTGATAACATATTTTCTTCAAAGACTGAAGGGGTAGGTAGAACCATGTCTTGTATATACTGAACTCTGTATGTCTGATGAATTTTTTGTTTCAGCTCAGGATCTGATATGGGAATCACTTCTTTAAATTTGGCTGTCTTTGTTAGAAATTCCCTATGTTTTCGTGGTTGTGATAAAGCAGGATCATATTCTAAGCATCCAATGACGTCCATTATACATTCCTCAGAGAACATAACTTCAAAAAGAGCAGTTCGATTCAAGAGGAAGATGCCTTTGATAATTTCATACAAGTGGTGCAGTCCTTCAATATTTTCCAAATCCTCACACACATGAAAAAGCTCTAAGAGCTTTTTAATGTAACCCTCATTTTCCAGTGCTAGTGCAAGTTTTTCACGACGCAGGGGGGAAGGTAAAGATGATGCCACAAGTTCTGCAATTTCCTCAAGGCGACTTAATTCACAAGATGGCAATTCTAAACCTGGCGATGACATATCATCAAAACGCTCCTCTTCAGACTCATCTACAAGGTCCTGAGTGATGTCCACTGATGGGTCCTTTCCTTGAACCTAGTAAACAAGATTTATGATAGCTGACAAAATATAATCAAAGCAAATCTAAATGATATTCTTAGATACAAGAGATGTTATAAGAAAACTATAATGATAATTTTCAAGTTTAAGACTAGACAAACTTTAAGTCTTCAAACTTGACACCGGTGCTTTGTGACCACCTAGAGGGGTGGGATAGGTAGGGTGGGAGCGAGATGCAAGAGGGAGGGGATATGGGGATATATGTATAGCTGATTCACGGTGATACAGCAGAAACTAACACACCATTGTAAAGCAATTTATATTCCAATAAAGATGTTAAAAAAAAAACAAAGCTCGACACAATTGCCTACTTTTCTAAACACATTTCTACAAATAACATACACTTTCGATTTTAAGGAAGAAAGTTCAAAGTTCAGAAATGGAATGAGCTTTCTTGTAAGTACAAGGTTTACCAGCAACGGAAACATTCTAAAGATCCACTAAACTAACTGTGACTGTGACTTAGAGTGCCCTGCAGACGCATAATATATAGAGGCCTGATGGTAAAACATCCACTCACATTTTATATCCATGGCCCTCTTTTCCAACAGACCAGGGCAAATCTCAGAAATACTCCTAGCACTGTGCTCTGGTAGAGCCACCAAACTCTTCAAAGTTTAAGTAAAATTCAAACAAATGCTGTGACCATAGAAAATATATGTAATTGTAAGCAATAAGAAAAATATTTAATATCAGTTAATTTAGAAACCAAGGGCCAAGAGCATTTACAAACTGGCTTTGGACCAAAGTAGGTCACTGATTTGGTATGAAAACGCTGGTTGGTAGCCCAAAATGATGATTAAGAAAAACTGAGTGGGAAACAAGTGCACCCACACAAAAATAAAACCACATAAAAAGTAACTGCAACCTATGTGTAGTAGAGCTATCCCCTAAGAATACCTGCTTAAAGTAACCAAACCATGGAAGTTCTCCTTTCTACATACCCAAACCTATACCTCTCATGATCCCCTAGAAGCTCTAAAGTTTGTCATAAACCCCAACTTTATGTCAGTGTAGGGGCTCTAATTATAAAAAGATAACTTATAAGTCTTCACAATTAAATACATTTTAAGGTAAAAGAAAATTTTTACAAAAGGTCAAAGACGTATTTTGGAATGAAATGAGTTTTGCTATCTTGGCCCTGTAATTTGAGACACTGCCACTAAACCAGCCCAAAAGGCCAAGCTGAATGGCAAAGGGATGGAAAAATTAGGCCTTATATGAAATGACCAACAAACTTAAATTGCTTAGCATGGTTAAGAGATGTTGATGAATACTAGAAGGGAAGAAGTCCTGGACTAAGTCTAGAAAAATGCTGCAAGGCAACACCGTCTTGACCTTAACCCAGTGGGCAGCACCACTAAAAGGAGGCTAGGCACATTCACAACTCTTACCTGGCATGGTCTCAAGTTGGCCCTGGATTTTTTAAAATTACATAAGATCTCATCACAGCTTTAGACTCCTAGTATTCAAGCTATGGCTCTACCTATAGAAAAATGGTAGGGGTTTGTTTACAAAACCAATGATAAGGGATGAGAGCCCTTATTATAATGAAAAATGCCATCTTCTGGAGTTAACTTGCAAATACAAAGGCTGAACAGGTAATCAAAAAGACCTGTGTTTAGGAATTTGATCTGCTCAGGGAAACATGGTGAAACTGTAATAATCTGACAAATATGTTTCAGTCTTACTTTCAGAAGAGAAGCAATAGAAGAATGAAAATTTAAAAAGGAAAATAGACTAAGCTAGAAGAGAGAGCTTTACTTATGAGAAAGGATAAATCTCAGAAGTCAATCTGGACAGATATGAAGAAAGTGAGAATGTGAAGATCATAAAGATATAAAAAGGAAAAAGAGATGCACCCAGACATAACTGCTCTCAAGGAGAGTACTAGAAAATGGGGAGATTTTTTAGATGTTTCTAGATCAAAAAATAATGAGTTCAAGAAAGAGAGAAACATATAAGATCTCAGAGAACAAAATATAGTAAATTCCCCAAAATAAGCCAGGATCCAGAAATTGAGAAGTACAGACAGGATCATAAGAGTCATTGAGAAATGACATCTTGAACATAAACTATGTAAAAGTTGGGAGGGGAAGATCAGAAAGGAACAACAAAGCAGACAGTGATTCCCAGGAACGTTATTGTAGAGAAAAGTATACAAGTACTACTACTTGTGCCCCAAGAGAAAATGACGGAAAAATTTATAGTGTTACAGACTAAGGAAAAGTATAATAAAGCTCTGACAATTTTAAAGGAGAGCCAGGCATGACAGTAACAGATTGAGTCCAGGTCTGAGTTAAATATTGACCTAATAAAAGATTGTGTCCAGGGTGGGACTGTTCATCTTAGAAAGGTGAAAGAGAACAAGATTTGTCTGAATAACGGGTGCTTTCAGCACCACCCTGAGCTCATTAATCTCTTCTCTTTCTATGGAAGAACTCCACATGACAAAAATCTAGAGGAACATGCTGTAAAAACAACTGTATGAGACAGAAAGCAAAGAAAACATGAAGAAAGCATAAATACAAATGTTAGTTTTTCACATGTTAAGAGAAGGAAAGGGACAGCTTAACAGGCAGGTTAATTTATGAAAAACACAGCTGAGTAGAATTATATAGCAGAAATAAATTCTGCAAGTTAAGGAGAAACTGTGCCTCAAGAGCACTGTGGCTTCTCTTAAGGCAGTGGCTCTTAAAACTTCAGGGTGCATCAGAATCACCTGAAGCAGGCGTTGACAAACAAGCCAAACCTGGCCCACCACCTGTTTTTGTAAATAAAATTTTACTGGAAGAGAATGATGTCCATTTATTTATGTGTTATCTATGGCTACTTTCACAGTACAACAGCAGAACAGAATAGCTGTTAAATTGTATGGTCTACAAACCCTAAAATATTTACCATCTTGCCCTTTACAGAGAAAATCTGACCTAGAGGGCTTGTTAAAATAGAATTACTGGTACCTACTCATAGTTTCTGATTCAGTAGATCTGGGATGGGGGGGTCTCAGAATTTGCATTTCTATCAGATCCCAGGTCATGCTCATCCTGCTGGTCTGAGGACCACACCTTGAGAACCAATGAATTAAAGAATCTCCTGTAAGTTATTTATTCTCCAGATAAAATAAACATGAAGATAGAGAAAGTGTCCTTAGGATGTAATGGTCTAAATAAGTCCATAACAAGAACCAGTGGCTTCAGCCATCAGAGCGCATAAAAAATGACCATTCTCAAAAGACTGTGGAGATTTTATCACTAGACTGAGGTACTAGAACCACTAGGGAATTCCAGAATCAATTGAGAACATGCATGATGACGTTGAAGAGATAGTCAAGAGCCACAAGAAGTTACTGAACAAGGGGTAACATGATCAGACTTGCATTTTTAAAAAGATCACTCCAGCTGTGGTACAGATTTAGGATGAAGGCAATAAACCAGGCAAGCAGTGATGGTGGCTTAGTAAACTAATAGCAATGAAAATGAAGATAAGTGAATGCATTTAAGACTTACAATTGAGGGACTGAATGGATATAGAGGATGAAGGAAGGATAAACACGTTTCTGGCTTCAGCAACTGGGTGGCATTTACTGAGATAAGAGAGATAGCTAGGAGAATGAACAAATCTCTGTGAGATTACGTTCAGTTTTAGACTATTAAATTTGAGATGCTAGTTAGCACTCATGGAGGAGCTCTCAAAGGTAGCTGGATGTAAAACTCTGGAGTTCAGAAAAGGTCTGGGCTGGGTAGATTAATGTCAATAAACTGTACTTTCCTATAAATCAAGCTTTTCACAGACAGCAGTGAATTTAGAAGATCTATATGAAATGTGTCTCTATTTAAAATTTGGGGCATTAGCATAAAGCACAGCAAAAAACAAAATGCTTAAAAAGAAAGCATGTTGATTTTCTGATTTTTAAAATTACCTGACATATTTTCTCCCAAATTTCATCACATCCAGCTTTTTCTTGAAAGCTAAGGGCCAAGTCATAATTTTCTGCTTCAGACCACACAATCAAAGTGTCCTTGAGAGAAAAGAAGTCTGAATGATTAACATATATTATCACAAACTACTTCAAAGTATAAGGCAAATGAACAAAGCAATAGGGAATTGAGAACAGTACTCATTTTTAACTTTTTGCAACACTGATGTCAGTAATTTCCAATGCCTTTTTGCACTTCACTTTATCCAATCTATAAAATAAAAACAACGTTCTCCTTAAGGAGAAGTTGAACCAATATATGAAAAGCACTACAAATTGAGCACACAATCTAAATATATCAAAAGATACAAACTAAACATTATGTCAATCCTTTGCTTGCACATTAAGTTACATTTTATGCTCTAGTCAAAACACTCAAAGAGGGAGTCTTGAGTATTCAATAACAAGGGCATGTTAGGAGGATGATTAATAAACATAGCTCCTCCTCTCTAATTTTCAGTATCGGGTGTTCTTTACCTGGGGCACTTGAGGCCCATGATGCCCCTGAAATTATTGGCTAAATTTGTAATATGTGAGCATTTACCTGGACAGAGGTTTTTTAACTTTTACCAAAGTTCAAGAAGCAAGCTGCTCCTACCACCTACCACCCTTTTAATCATTTCATACCAATTTTTGGTTTTTTAATGATAGTAAGTTTAATAAACAGTTCAACAGTTTTTACTAAGATGTAATCTCAGCAAGACACTACAATTACAATACTGAGACCACTTTATATTTACTGTAGTACAAATACCCTGTATCCTACAATATGCATGGTATAATATTTAAAGGGTCTAAGGTATCTTTTCGAAATTACTGACTATAAATAAACACATACACTTTCATAGCAATTAACCATTTCAAAAAAGAGCCTTCTTCCAGAGGGATCTATGAATCATATTAAGAATTTCTGAATGGCACTAGGGAGAGTTACACTTGAAAAAGAAGCCTCATGTAACAGCTACCATGTAGCCTTTTTCAAACTGGTCCAAAGAGACGAATTAGGAGTAGAAATTAGATGTGAACACAATATAAAGAAAAATAATTTAATAAGTAACTGAAAGGAGCCAACCCAAGGCTGGCTGAGCATCTTTTGAAATGATAAAAGTTCCTGTATTGAGGAGGAAACATGACTATATTTTAAGGTATCTTAAAAGATCTATGTAATTTCTAATACTTTTCAGTACCTCATAAGGACACCGCTTATGGTACACAAATGGATCCCATGTTTAAAAATTTGTCTGCTAAGTTGCATATTTACTCTGTTCAGTCAATTATTTAACTGTCAATCATGAGACCAATAGTCTCTTACTGAACTAAAGTGATGCCAGCCAGAAGTAAATAAACAATCCTCTGATTAGGCTGTGCAGCATTACTAAGAGGATAAATCCACAAGTCTTACTCAGAATTTTAAAAAAGAGCTCAAAGACCCCTTTTTATTATCTTCAAGAACTTCAAGAGATCATAGATCCCAGGCAAGCAATCTGTTCCAGTTACTGAGTAGCTGTTCCAGCTCAAAATAATTTACATTAACACTGTAAGATCAACATGTCAGAAATCAGTCAGTTGGCCTCAGTTTCGTCTTTAAATAAATGGGATCATACTGTTTTGAAAACCAGTAATAAGGTAAGATCTATTGGAAGAAGTCTAAAACCACTATCACATTAGTAATAAGATAAGTTTAAGACAATTGTAAGCAACTACTCTGTTACGATGTATATTCAGAATCATTTGGAGGCTTACATCAGGGCACAGCTAGAAATACGCTCTTAATTATCCATTTGACAAATTCATAAGTTTGAAAATTTTTAGGAATTACTCTTCTGTTTTCCTTGAAGAGCCTAATTTTCACCAAATCATCCTGCTTGCTTATCATCCAACAACCTACAGGTTAAGACATATAGATGTGTTCATTCATCCTCAAAATAGACTTGATCTTTTCTTTTTCTTAGGATGTGCTTTTACTCTTCAGCTGACTGAAAACTCAAAACGTGAATTTAAGTATAGAATATCAAAACCAAATAATACTCTAGTCTCCAGCCACTGCAATCTAACCTGAGAGTTTTCTTAAGAACACCAAATGCAACAAAGTGTATTTAACAGACCACTGAACCATCAAGAAAATATTTCATATTGTACCAATACCTGTTGGACAAATAAATCACCATTAAATAAATTTAGGAGTAAATATCCGACTTCCTATGTACTATCTGTGTGACCTCAAGCAAGCCACAATCTTTAGGCCTCATCTTATGTGCAAAATAAAACTAACTTCAATCTAGTAGTATTTTATTGGTCAATGATGAAGCAAAGCACTTTATAATTTATTTATAAAGTTATATATTTATAAAGTAATATACATATAAATGTGTTGGTAGTATATTTTACTTTAAGTTATTTTATATATGCACCTTCAGGGCAATGAGGGAACTGCTACTGATTTCACTGGCTTTGTAAAGCACTCAGTATTATCTACATGGGTATATTCTGAATAAATACCAATTTTGATGACAGTGCTTGCAAGTATTAAGTGAGAGATTTACTTTCAGATATCTCTTGCATCAGAAGGATACAAGAAAGAGAGTGTACTCAAATTGAAAGTTCTTAAAAAACTGTTACATCATTATAAGGTCCCAGTCAGGCTATATAAGTAATCAAGATTCGTATTTATACTGAGTTGCTGTATAGAGATATGAATGTTCCTCCTGCACTAGCATTTACAATAGTGAAGGAAGGAGTTTCTACCATTTAGTTGTGTTAGTAGCTGATTATTCCATCAGTGGTCACTTTTTAAATTCTCTTCAGGTAGAAACAAGAAAACTGTCGTTTTAGGTTTTAACTTTTGAGAATAAGGCTGTTAGTCAAATATCTAGAACTTAGCTTAACTTGAAGCAAGTTTTTTTTTTTAATTTAAAATGATTGCTTTATACATATAGAGATTGGTAGAACTGGATTTTAGAATTAGACTGGCAAAGCATCTTATAATCTACTCCAAAATTTTCATTGTAAGAAATCAGATGGCAAATTTTCATTTAATCACCAAATCGAGAGGATAATATGCAAGATAAAGCACAACATCTTCAAAATTTTACCTGTTGTTTCTGGTATGCAGTATTAGGATTTATTTTGGACTCTAAAAGTAGAGAACCTAGGAAAGAGGAAAAAAAAAAACAAACACATTCCATTATGTAACTGTAAAGCAGCAAAATTATATTCCCTTACATACACACACATTTCCTTTTTTGAAGGATTGATGCACATACAACTTTAGTTGAGGAAATATTATTTTAAAACAATACAAATTTAAATATAATAGCCTGTAACCTAAGAAATGCTTGCTTTATACATGTTTACTTTTAACAAAACAGACACGATCATCTAAAGAGTGAGCACTAGATGGTAATAGAAATCTAACAACTCCTGGGCAGCAGAAGGTAGTGAAACAGCACAGTGTGAAGCCAGATGATCTGGGATTAAATCTCTAATATACAGTATTATTTAGAGAAATAACTTAAAACATGCAAATAAGCATTATAAATAAAATCTGGTCTCTCTCAAGACTGAAAATAAGAATTCATTGGTAAAAGTCTGAAAACATCAAGGATATGATCCATTGCCCAAGTACATCCCCAAATTATGATTCACCTTCAGAAAGTCTTATATTTCTTTTCTTTTAAATTAAATTATTTATTTATTTATTTATTTATGGCTGTGTTGGGTCTTCGTTTCTGTGCGAGGGCTTTCTCTAGTTGCGGCAAGCGGGGGGCCACTCTTCATCGCGGTGCGCAGGCCTCTCACTATCGCGGCCTCTCGCCTGTTCAGGCTCAGTAATTGTGGCTCACGGGCCTAGCTGCTCCGCGGCATGTGGGATCTTCCCAGACCAGGGCTCGAACCTGTGTCCCCTGCATTGGCAGGCAGATTCTCAACCACTACGCCACCAGGGAAGCCCCAGAAAGTCTTATATTTCTGTTTAATACAGGAACCACACTTCTCCATCTTCAAATTATCAATTTACTTCTCAGAATAAGCTAATTTGCACATTTCTGTTTTTCCCCCGGCAGTATCATAATACTCAAGGTATTAGAAAATAACTACTGCTTTGTGACAAAGAGCAAAATTTTTTAAAAAATTATTTTATTTAAGTATAGTTGATTTACAATGTTGTGTTAATTTCTACTGTACAAGCAAGTGATTCAGTTATACATATATATATATACACACACACATTTTTCATATTCTTTTCCATTATGGTTTAATCACAGGATACTGAATATAGTTCCCTGTGCTATACAGTAGGACCTTGTTGTTTATCCATTCTATATGTAGTAGTTTGCACCTGCTAACCCCAAACTCCCAATCCATTCCCTCATTCCCTCCCCTACCCCGTCTCCCCCTTGGCAACCACAAGTCTGTTCTCTATATCTGCTAGTCTGTTTGTTTCACAGATAAGTTCATTTGTGTCATATTTTAGATTCCACATATAAGTGATATCATACGGTATTTGTCTTTCTCCGTCGGACTTACTTCACTTAGTATGATAATCTCTAGGTCAATCCATGTTGCTGCAAATGGCATTGTTTCACTCTTTTTTACGGCTGCGTAGTATTCCATCGTATATAGGTACCACATCTTCTTTATCCATTCACCTGTCGATGGACAGGTTGTTTTCCATGTCTTGGCTATTGTAAATAGTGCTGCTATGAACACTGGGGTGCATGTATCCTTTCAAATTATAGTTTTATCCAGATATATGCCCAGGAGTGGGATTGCAGGATCATATGGCAACTCTGTTTTTAGTTTTTTGAGGAACATCCATACTGTCTTCCATAGCGCCTGCACCAATTTACATCCCCACCAACAGTGCAGGAGGGTTCCCTTTTCTCCACACCCTCTCCAGCATTTGTTATTTGTAGACTTTTTAATCATGGCCATTCTGACTGCTGTGAGGTGGTACCTCATTGTAGTTTTTATTTGCATTTCTCTAATAATTAGCAATGTTGAGCATCTTTTCATGTTCCTGTTGGCCATCTGTATGTCTCCACAAAGAGCAAATTTTTTTTTTTTAAAGTATTTGTTTATTTATTTATTTATGGCTGTGTTGGGTCTTCGTTTCTGTGCGAGGGCTTTCTCTAGTTGTGGCAAGCGGGGGCCACTCTTCATCGCGGTGCGCGGGCCTCTCACTATCATGGCCTCTCTTGTTGCGGAGCACAGGCTCCAGATGCGCAGGCTCAGTAATTGTGGCTCACGGGCCCAGTTGCTCCGTGGCATGTGGGATCTTCCCAGACCAGGGCTCGAACCCGTGTCCCCTGCATTAGCAGGCAGATTCTCAACCACTGCGCCACCAGGGAAGCCCAAGAGCAAATTTTAAGACTAAATGTATACCTCTCCCTTCCTCAACCAATTCCAGTTTAAAGCCAAGTTCTGACCCAAAATACTTGAGAAAAAACATTTTCTCTGCAGCTGTCTCTCATCCAAAGCTTTCAACTCTTCTCATATTACATTTAACAGTTGCTTTATCCATTCCAAATAGTGGCTAGACACTTGAGAAAAGGGCACTCTTAACATTTCCAAATTTGACTAGTTTTGCCTTAATGATAAAATTTGTTTACTAATTTTATGATACTGCCCCGTGTTAGTAATTTACTGACCATTCACTACCATGTGCTGGTAATGGTGCTCAGGGATATTGAATATATATAGTAAAATACCAGCATTTGCCAAGTTGCAGTGACTTAATTTGCAAACACCTTGTGCACAAGAAAGCTTCCCACTTTACTTGAATCTTTCCAGTGTATAGCACAGGTGAACTGCTTAACCCAAAATCTGTCTCTTATCCTTTCTGTACTTAAGGTATCTAAACAGTCTCCCTATTTTTCCCACCTGTACTTCCAACACCCCATTTCTTTAGGCTCTTTTCTTTTTACTATTTTTGGCTCACTGAGGTTCAGACAAATATGCTCACATTCTGGAGGAAGCGTGATTACTCTTCTTCCCATTTTTCCAACTTTTGCCAGAATAATCAAAATAAATTTTCCAGTGACCCTTAATTTTCTTTATGCACAATCATCAAATTTTTATTTTGGTAATTACTATGAGCTGTCTAGTGATATATTTATAACAAGAAAAAGCAGCAAGCAAACGAATTCAATGTCTAGAGTCCCTTAAAAGTATTAAAATTTCCAACTATCTCTGTAAATATTCTTTCACTGTTTGTTGTTTAATTACTAGAACAAAAACTGCACCCTATTATTTCCCAATGAAATCACAAAGTATGTCAGGTACATTATGGATCAAACTTTTAAAAGATGAGTCATGGCATATAATCATATTCAAAACACGGGGTTTCTATGAGAAAATACATTCCAAAAACCCTACTTTGAAATATATCATGTTCTCAAAAACAATCCATCTGCAGAAAACTACATAAATAATAGAGTGAAACAAATGGATTAGTTTATAACATATTTCAGAAGATGCAAGAGATCCAATGTCATAGAACCAAACTGAGTAAGTAATGCCACCTTAAAAGTCAAACTACACAAAAGCACAAAGGAAAAAAATCGGACATCATTGATAAATGATGCTAACTGGACATAATCAGAATTAAAAACTTCTATGCTACAAACAATACCGTTAAGAATGTGAAAAGAACCCACAGAATGGGCAAAATTATTTGGAAATCATATATCTGATAAGGGACTTGCATCCAGAACTCTTACAACTCAATAGTAAAAAGATAACTCAATTTAAAAATGGGCAATGGATCCGAATAGATATTTCTCCACAGAAGATATACAAATGGACAATAAACATGAAAAGAAGCTCAACGTCTTTAGTCATTAGGGAAATGCGAATCAAAACCACAAAAAGATAACCATTTTACACCAGCTAGGAAGCCTATAATCAGACAGACAATGACAAGAGCTGGCAACCATGTGGAGAAATTGGAACCCTCATACATTTTTCTTGTAGGTATATAAAAAGGCATCCACTTTGGAAAAATCTGGCAGTTCCCTCAAAAAGTAAGAGTTACCGGCAATTCCACTCCTAGGTACACACAAGAGAAACAAAAACATTTGCCCACACAAATTTGTGTACACATACATTCACAGCAGCATTATTCATAATAGCAAAAAAGTGGAAACAATCCAAATGTCCAAAAACTGATGAATGGGTAAATAAAATGAAATACTATTCAGCTATACAAAGATATGAAGTTCTGATCCATGCTGTAACAGATGAACCTTGAAAACATAAGTTAAAGAAGCCAGTTACAAAGGACCACATATTTTAGGACTGCATTTATATGAATTGTCCAGAACTTGCAAATTTAGAGGATTTGTAGATTAGTGGCTGTTTAGGACTGCGAGGAAGGGGGAACAAATGGATAGTGATTACTAATGGGTACACGATTTCTTTTAGAGGACAAAATGGTCTCTCATTGTGGTGACAGTTGCATAACCCTGTAAATATACTAGACAATACTGAACTATACACTTTGAATGAGATGGCATGTGAATTCTGTTAAAAAAAGCTAAAGTGTAAATAATCATACAATGGAATATCATACAGCAATGTTAATGCATGAACCAAATATATGTAAATGCAAAAATGTGTATGAATCTTATAAACATAAATGAAAGAAGCCTCAGACAAAAGTATATACCCTAAGTCCATTTACATGAAGTTCAAAAAGTGGCAAAAATTAATCTATGGTGTTAGAAGTTAGGTTGTTGAGGGGAAGGGGAGAGATAGTGACTGAAAAGAGACATGAAGCAGGCTTCCAGAGTGTTGGTTATGTTGTTTCTTCATCTTTGTGCTGGTTATTTTGTGAAAAATTCATCAAGCTGAATACTTATGATTTGTGTACCTTTTTGATGTATTATACTTCAAAAAAAAATTTTTTTTTTTTTTTTAAGTTTAAGAGAAGGGGTAAAATGACACATGGCATAGGGGCTGGAGCTATCACTTCAAGTTGTGATTTCAAGAAACACACACCTGGGACTTCCCTGGTGGCGCAGCGGTTAAGAATCTGCCTGCCAACGCAGGTGACACAGGTTCAATCCCTGGCCCGGGAAGATCCCACATGCCGCAGAGCAACTAAGCCCGTGCGCCACAACTACTGAGCCTGCGCTCTAGAGCCCGTGCTCTGCAACAAGAGACGCCACGGCAATGAGAAGCACACACACTGCAATGAAGACCCAACACAGCCAAAATAAAATAATTTAAAAAAAAAACAAAAAAAACCCCACACACCTGACTTGGCAACTGCTAAAACAAAACACCAACACCAACTATAATTTTTTGAGTACAAGTTTTTTTGCCTTTTTTTTTTTGCATTTGTTTCAAAACTCTCTCAGTAGTGTTACAGTGTTAGGATGACTAGAAAGGAAAAATCAATCACAAATTCAAAGTTTGAAGTGTTCTCTCCCAAAGTGCTGGCTAAAACAAGAATAAGCACATAATAGAAGCTTCTGATGTTAGTAAGTTTTTCTTTTTCTTGGGCCATTCAAGATGTCAGGGGGAAGCATCTCTCCTGAAACCATTTCAGCCATATCCAATGGCTTTAGTCTAAGACATAACTTCAGGAAGTCCAGCTCTGGTCCCCAAATACCAGGTTCCCTAAGATGTCAGTAGGCTGTAGAGGCTGGAATATGGGAAACAGCCTTTTAACTGGGGGGGCTAAGTAAGATAATAATGAAAAGACACATTTCTAGTTTTATTCCTAGTCCATCTATTAGGTTCCCCATTCCCATCTCCTAGTTTCTACTGAATAAAGTTATAAGCACTTATCCAATCAATTGAAAGAAAAAGATCCAGCTGAATGTTAACATGCATTTACACAATCCTTCCCCCCAACAAGTCTGTTATCGATTGCTACAGCTACAGTACTGGGAACAGTAGTTCCATCCCAGTAATAATAAGTGGGTATGGAAGGGGATGTAGAGTTCAACTGTAGGTGTGAGGCATTTATCATGGTAGCAGAGATAACAAGGGGAGAAATGAGGAAAATGTTCCTTAATAGGAGACCTTAAATGACATCAAGGGAGTTAAAGTTCTCATTAAGGGGAACACATGCTTTTTTTTTTTTTTTAACATCTTTATTGGAGTATAACTGCTTTACAATGGTGTGTTAGTTTCTGCTTTATAACAAAGTGAATCAGTTATACATATACGTATGTTCCCATATCTCTTCCCTCTTGCGTCTCCCTCCCTATCCCACCCCTCTAGGTGGTCACAAAGCACCGAGCTGATATCCCTGTGCTATGCGGCTGCTTCCCACTAGCTATCTATTTTACTTTTGGTAGTGTATATATGTCCATGCCACTCTCTCACTTCGTCACAGCTTACCATTCCCCCTCCCCATATCCTCAAGTCCATTCTCTAGTAGGTCTGTGTCTTTATTCCCGTCTTGCCCCTAGGTTCTTCATGACTTTTTTTTTCTTAGATTCCATACATGCTTTTGATAATGGGTAGATCCAGTATATCTTAGTAACTGAAACATACGTAAAACAGCCCCCCACCCCAATTAATTTGAGAAACACATTCATCCTATCCAATGAAATAGATGTCTTTATCCTCCAAGAGGAATTCATTCTCACCACCACTCCCCCACCATGACACTGTCTCCTCACACATCTGAGAAAGACACTCACACAGACAAGAGAAAGACAAGCCTACATAGCCAACCCCAATATCAAGACTTGAGAAAGGCCTTCCCACTTCCCACCTGAATGACTGGGAAGGATATGGAAGGATATGGAAACACAAAAATCGAGAGGTTGATGTAGCTAAGGGGAATGCATCAATACATGTAATTAAGTTTGTCACTGCAGAATCTATCATTCAGACCACTAGCAAAACCAGGCACGCTCAGGTGAACTGAAGAATACTCCTGCACAGCAAATGCTTGTCAGAGTCCATCCCAAAGATTCTGACAGCCGTGCAAGGCCATATTTGCACATATACTTCTTCAAAAAATAAAGAGGGTCCTTAATTCTCATTTACTATTACCAAAACTGAACATCAACACAACCTTTTTGGAGGGTCATTTACCTTTATCTACAAAGCTTCTAAACACATACGACTCTTTGGTCCAACAATCCTAGGAAACTATCCTACACCCTCATACAGGTGCCAAGTATATGAATACAGATGTCATTAGCAGTGTTTGTAAAGGCAAAAAAAAACTAGAAACAATGTATGAGCCAGCTGGAGAGTGTGGGGATCTCAAGAGGCCTAGAAAAATCAAAACTATTTCATAATATTACTAAGAGATTACTTGCCATTTTCATTCTTATTTTTCTCACAGTGTCTACACTGATAGTGCAACAGATTGAATGCAGAAGCAGAAAAGAATACTTTAAAAAAAACTGAGCCAGACATTATAAAGAGATTTGTAAAAATGTAAAACAGTGGCATTCTTGTCACTGAATTCTTGTTTTAGAAAAGATTTTTAAAGTCTTATTTTAATTTATAATGTGGTAAATACTGATAGATATTTCTTGTTTAAACATAAACAAAAGCTATTAGGGATCCTCAATTTTAGTACTATAAAGGTATCCTGAGGGAAAAAATTTGAGAAATGTTACTCTATGCCACCAACACTGTACTGTGTGAATTCAATATATACAGGGGAATACTATGCTAGTTTTAGATGAGATAGATCTGTATATCCTGACACAATTAGAGGCCCCAAATATACTGATAAAAAGGAGATCTGTACACTAAGGAAATGGGGGGACGATGGTAAAGAAGGGGAAATGCCACTCATAACATCACCAAGACAACTACAGGTAAAGCTGTCATAGACTGATAGCAAGAAAAAGTGACAGTAAAACAAACAGTACAATTATGACTATAAACAATTAGGTCATTAAAAACGTTCCCTCCCTACTTCACATCTTGGTTCCTCTTGAACTTTTCTAGTATCCTGCTGCAAACCCCCAATACACCCCTATTAAAACAAAACAAACACCTCCAGGGATAGGGGGAGGGTAGTTATGAAGAATGCAGAATGAAGTCTCATCTGAAGAGCTGAAATCAGAGAACTTAAAAACTAGTGCCTGTAGTATAGATCCAGCCAGCAGACAGCTTGTTTGATTCCTAGTTCTACCAAACATACTCATACACTAAATTCATGCAAATCTTTTACAATGGAAAGATTTTACATTAAAAAAAAAAAATCTAGATTTCTGGCTGGGTACAGGAAAAAAAAGACCCCAGAACTGTCCAATCAAAGAATCAATGCACCAAGACTTATGGTTAGAAAAAAATAATACCTCTTAGGGTTGCTTTTGAATATTAACTGAAATTTTATATTAAAGTGCCTACCCCAGAACCTAACACATAACCAGCACTCAATACTTTTTTTTTAACAGCATGATCAGAATATTTCCCTGGCATCACTATAATCTTGAATAGTAGAACAATGATCCAGAAACACATTACAAATAAAAGGCTAACCAACACAGGCTCATTAGACTGCCTAAGAAAAACCTTCTAATATATAGCATTTAGGAAATATTCCATGAAAATTGTTGAGATTTTTTAATCTTGTTACACAGTTTAATTTAGCTGGAAAATTCACTTGTTCAGAAGATATCAATTCCCTTCACTGGAGAAATGATATATTATAGTTTCTATAATTTTATGGTTTTATTTTCAATACCAACCAATCAATCAGATTCGGGTAATATGGGAGTATATGGTTTGGGGTTAAGAAGCTTAGATTCTTGGTTCAGATTTGGATAAATACTTAAGGATTTCAGAATGAAGAGCTTCCAGGTCTGCTGCTCTTAAGTAAGCAGTTCAACCTTACTGGCAATATACTGGCTTTTCCAGTATATTGACATTATCAACGGTCAAAGCTAAGGGCAAGAGCTTAGGTACTATGCTTCCTTAGTAGGAAGAGAACACCATCAAAATGAATTAATGGAAGTCCAAAATCTCATCTAGATAGGAGACTAGTGTATGTTTCAAACCTATAGCAGGTCTGTGTTCCAGGTCCCACCCTCCCAATTTTGTGGACCACAGATTACACATGGCATTTAAAACCTAAAATGAAGGCCTGGGAAAGAAAAAACTTGGTAGAATTATGTTAAAAGGTCCCACCCCCGTGTCAAGCCTTCACTACACTCCAACCCCATCAGTTATACCCAATGTAGCCAATGGCCCTCAAACTTTCAAAAGTTATCACATGCAACAGATGATAAATAAGGGTTTGGTTATCCTAAGCCTATTAATTTTCCACAAAGTAGGTCTACACAAGAGAAAAAAAAGGGCATTTAAATCAGCTTTTCAAAGTGAAATATTTCTCCCAGTACTGACACTGGGTTCTTCTTGGTAGCTAAATTTGGAGTGCTTACTATATGCAAGATTATATACTACTTACTGATTTATAAGAATAACATAAAAAGTGCTCATGCCATCTCTGTTCATTTCTCACCACTGCAGCCAAAACAAAACAAAACAGACTCTCCTACCCAAACTGTTGACCTCCTTTTCTATTTATAATAGAAGTAAAGGCAGATCTACCTACAACCAAGTTCTATCAAGAGGAAGAAGCACAGGATTCCAGTTTTTACCATTAGCTAGCAGCACTACCTTGAACAAAACACTTCCCCATGTCTCATTTCTTCATGCCTCAAATAACAGTGAAAATGAAATCTTTTTAACTTTGACTAGACAAGTCAGAATTAAAACCATTATGAAACGTAAAAAATACTTTATAAAACTTAAGGTGAAAACCAAATATAAGAACAATATTCTTGATGATTGGCAAAGTAATCCAGAATAAAGAGTATAAACATGATTTTATGTTCAAAGACATCCTTCAGTGTGTGGAGAAATTCCAATTTCTTTATCAATTCTAAAATTGGCAGGTGGAGGTGGTAAAAATAATAATGGAGGAAAAAAGTAGAATGATTTGAACATAAAGTGAGAGAGTAAGTAAAGGATGACATCATTACCCTCACTTCAGCAAGCTAGCAGGTACAGCATAAACTAGGAGAAGAAAAAAAACAATACTAAGTAATCTTTATTGGAAGATGGAACTTTGTAGGTACATGGCTATGAGGTAATGAGGTAATCTACCTTCGTTTTTAAAAAAGGATATGTTCCTACAACATATCTGCCAGTAGGAACCTACTGAATAAGGATGCAATCCAGAAAATGGGCTCAGTAACTTAAGTGGGACATCTCTCCTCCAAGGCTAGGAGAGCTACAGATTTGCCAAGCACTCAGCTCCAGAGGGGAAGGGCATACGTACCCAGACAGATGTGCTCTGTAACAGGGAAGACACAAGTACTTCCATTCAGAAATTTCCTTCCTGATTTTCAGATAAGTGTATACGCTCCTCTAACAAGATAAATGACTCATTTTATGGAATACCAGAAACAACTTTCCATTTTGCTCATCGCAATAAAAGGAAAATTCTCAATTATCCTGTAATGGAAAATGAGGGAAGCGCACAATAATGGATAATCTGAGCTAGCAGCCAATACAAAACTCCTACATGTGGCTTGGAGATAAACTATAATTTTAAACATCTTTAGGCTAAAAATTGTTTTCATTTTCTTTGAAATAAACCTTGAATCTAAGTATAACGCAGCAAATGCAAGTAGACAATAATATGGGGGTTTAAAACACACTGTAAACACTTAATGATGGTAATTAAATAACTGATAATACTAGTTTCAAGTCATAGACTAGAAGTCTTACTCAGTCCCTGACACCTCTCCCCCACCTCAGTTTGAACACTGATCTTCCTTGCTTTTTTTTTTTTAATTAATTAATTAATTAATTAATTTATTTAGGCTGTGTTGGGTCTTCGTTTCTGTGCGAGGGCTTTCTCTAGTTGTGGCAAGCAGGGCCTTTCTCTAGTTGTGGCAAGCGGGGGCCACTCTTTATCGCGGTGCGCGGGCCTCTCACCATCGTGGCCTCTCTTGTTGTGGAGCACAGGCTCCAGACGCGCAGGCTCAGTAACTGTGGCTCACGGGCCCAGCTGCTCCGCGGCATGTGGCATCTTCCCAGACCAGGGCTCGAACCCGTGTCCCCTGCATTAGCAGGCAGACTCTCAACCACTGCGCCACCAGGGAAGCCCTCTTCCTTGCTTTTTAACCTAGCTATGTGATCTTAAGTTATTTAGCTTCTTTGAGCCTCAGTTTCCTGATCTATAAATACGGCTAATAACAGTACCTACACCAAGAGGACACCAGAGGATACAGGTGAAGAATCTCTGGCACACAGTAGATACTCAATAAATTTTGACTATTATTCCTATTTGGAGTTTTCCTGTTAGGAAAAAAAACCCCCATAAATCATCAAATTAAAGATTATTTACAAAGTATTTCACAAGTATCCTGGAATTTTCTAAGCCTACTCTTTGGATTTAGTTTTCCTAACAATTTATAAATTTAACAATGGCACAGTTTATTTCAGCTCTTTCCCTATTAGATAAAAATGGAAAAAACCGAGATTCCTATATTACTGTGTTAGAA
The DNA here is from genome assembly GCF_965194805.1 of Balaenoptera borealis. NCBI lineage: Eukaryota > Metazoa > Chordata > Mammalia > Artiodactyla > Balaenopteridae > Balaenoptera > Balaenoptera borealis. Next base: position 12,599,713 of record NC_138866.1, on the reverse strand, counting down.
GAGTATGATTCCCAATGACAATATGACATTAAGACTTAATGCTTAAAAATACTTTAAACAAAGGACTTTGTATAATGAGTCCAACTAAACACATGATGTGAAGGTATGTCTTATTTCAAATTATTATGAGGTTTCAAAGAGTTCATCTCAAACCTACACATGATTAACTGAACCTATAAAGCCTATACTTTCCAACTCACTATGTAAAAAGTTTTCCAAACAAGCAAAAACGTAGAAGTTCGAGTAGTTGGTTACTATATGATAGTCATACAGAAAAGTATACTAACACTTCACATTCAAACTTGTATTTTAAGAGACAAATAATATAGGCCTCAGAAAAATTTACCCAATGTGTTCAAAACCCTTTAAATGCCTCCAAGGAAAAATAATTTTTCTCCAGTTTTAAGTTATCTTGGGGAGGCTTATAAAGTAATCTGTGGGCAATATACTCCAAGTTACCATTTTTCTTTCAATTCAAATTGAAAAGCAATGTCCCTACAGTCTTCAATTACAGAATGGTGAGTCTTATTTGTTTTCCGTGGAATTGGAATTCTGGGTAGGAAGTCCAATTAAAGGCCCTTGAAATGAGTTTGTAATAATTTAGATACAGACCTACAACCGTAATAAACTCAGACAGTTAGCTACCATAAAATTATAGGCTATCGTTACAAGGCAGATTTTCAAATTCAGAAGGAACTATTTTGAAAAAAGTTTTACCTGATGTGAACATTTTCTTTAAGGGAAATTCATGGTACGCCACCGGAGGAAGTGGCAATCCCTAAACTGAGTTAAGTCTTTAAAAATGTGAAACACTTATTATCTTCAAGCAACTTGGTCTTTGAATCCTGAAGGGCTGTTTCAAAATATGTGAAGCATATGCATCACTAGGGCAGATTCGAAAGGTTTTAAAGGTTTCTGTCAACTTCTCCCCACCTGTTAGCTGAACCAAATTATGAATATACATTTAAGCAATCGGATAAAATGCTCGGATAAAATGATTCCAAACTTGCAGGCCGTTTACCCAGTGAAACTACACACAAAGTTCTGCATTTCTAATGAAAAAGACAACTAACGCTGCGGGAACACAAATCTCTCTTCCCACGGCAAAGAAGCACTTCCTCTGCCGAGTGCAGAGTTGCCAGATCCAGAACCAGGGTTGCGAACCTGCAACAGGATCGGAAAGATGCAGCAATGATACGTTTTAAAAAAAAAGAAGAAGAAAAAGAAGAAGAAAAGCACAACAAAATGTTTATGCTCCAAAAAGTGAAACAGCTAAGAACTTTCTCAGCTCCGAGAAAAGTTTCACGCCTGCTTCACAGACGCGTGAACTAAGGCAGGAGATCAGTTAGATCAGTAGCTTTCTCAAGGTCACTCTAGTGCAAAGGAACGGCACGGTCCGGGCTCCCGCTCCCAGGCCCCCGACCTCTGCACACGTCCCGGCGGCACCGCTCAGACGCGCCTGGCTCCGCCCGGGCCCGCACAAGTGCGACGGGGCGCTCAGAGAAAGAAACACTTGGAGCGCTCTCCGGGCAGCTCCGGGAGGACAGGGGTGCCGGGGGCCCGTCTCCCCCGAGGCGGCGGCCGTCGCCTCCGTCCCCTCCGTCTTCTCAGGGCCGCTAGCCCCACAGGACCGGGCAGGTGGCCCAGGGGCGCGGGCGAGGCGAGGGTCCCGCCGCGAGGGGTTCACTCACCGTCGCTCTCGGCCCTGACAAGCAGGGACATGCCCTTCAGCCGCTCCACGTAGCCGGACGACACATGCCCGGTGCCCCTGTCGTCCCACTGCCGGTCCTCGTTGAGCGTGTAAACCTTCACCCGCCGCCGGGTGTCGGTCATCGTGCCGCCCGGGGGCCGGGGCAAAGGCCCCGCCGGAGTCGCCCGGGAAAGGGGTCCGGGGAAGGCGGGAGCCGAGGCGAGAGGACGCCCACGAGCGGAGGGCTCCCCGGCCTCACTGCCGCCGCTGGCCGCCCCGGGGCCGCGCTGCCGCCCGCATGGCCCGCCGCCGGGCCCGAGCTCTGGCCCCCGCCTTTCCTCGCCTCCGGCTCCTCGGCGCTATTGTCCAAGCCCGGCAAGCCCGGCCGCCCCGAGGGGGCCGCGCAGCGCTTCGCAGCCTCCCGCCCCAACGCGCTAGGAACTCGCGGCGCCGTTCACTGCCCTGCTCCCGCCTCCGCCATGATCTCCGTGAATCTGCTTCCCGCGCCGCCGCCGCCGCCTCCTCAGGCCGCCGCCGCCGCCATGTTTTCCTTCCTTACACCTGGCCCTGCCACCGCAGCCGGGGACTGCGCTCCGCTCCCCAGCTTCAAATGTCCCAAGCCGACCGGCGCCTGGTCCTGCTGCAGCTGCCACCACTACGCGGGAGACTCCGAGAGCCCCCTGGCGCACGAGCGCTCTTGGCTACCGGGAGTCCTTTTCCCTCCGCCGCTGCCGCCGCCTCTTCCGTCTTCCTCACAGAGCCAAAGCCGCCGCCATCTTGGTTCGCCCCTCAATAGCGGCGCGCGGGGCCACCCCGGCAGCAGCTGCAGGAGCGGCCCGTTGGCCCCACCATTTAAAGAGACAGGAGGGAAGCCGCCAGCCTCGCAGCGGCGGAGGCCTCGGACGGAGGCGGTAGGCGGGCGTCGGGTTGCCGAGGTGGCGGGAGCGCAGAGAGTGGAGGAGGCGGAACGCTGGTCGCGCCGGTGACGGACCGAGGCTCCCTCGCGCTCCCTGCACGTACTGTCGTGCGAGCGCGGGGCGTGTGTACGTCCGTCGCTCCCTGTGTTCGTCATCAGCCCCCCCTCGGGATTCGAAAGGGGCGTGGAGCCCGCCTCCGGCTGCTGAGCCCTGAGCTGTTCTCTGCCCGCCGGGCGCTTGGCGTCTCCGGCTCTGGGTCCGCCCGCCGCGTACTCGGGTGGCTCGCAGTTCAGCCGCCGCTCCCTGCAGGCGTCGGGCGGCTTCGGCCTGGGGTTTTTCCGCGGCGCGCCCGCCTCCGCGACTGTGCTGTTCGAGCCGTCTTTGGGGCTGGACTGGGCACCCGGAGCGCGGAGGTCGGTGGCGCCGGAGCCTCGCAGACTCGGGCCTTTCTCCTTTGGGAAGAAATTGAGAAGTTTTCGGGAAAGAGCGCAGGTTTGCGCAGCGAGGTCAGCCGTAGGTCCTGGGAGCTGCCATAGGGCACGTACTGAGATGGGAGTCTAGAAACTTGGCACAGTTTTATATTTCTGGGCGTAGGACCAAGCCTGAAGTGACGAGTCTGAAACCTCTCCTTACAATAGCTGCTACCTCTGTTCCTCCAGAATTGTTATTTTCTAGCTCTTCATGTTGCAAAAAGAACTTGAGGGGCTTACGAAAACAAACGGGGTACTGTATAATCAGGATGAGTAATTCTCAACGTTCACTGTTAAGCACTGTTAATCTTCACAAAGGAATATCGTTCCCATTCCTGTCACACAAATGATAGCCACCATTTGGGGGGCTTTTACTCTTTGCCACGCCGTCTAGGTCATTGCTGGCCACTGGCAATAAAATGTGGGGCGCGCATGTAATTTTACATTTATGGTAGCCGCTTCTTTAAAATGTTTGAAGAAACTGCTGAAATTTGTTTTTATAATGTATTTTGTTGTGTTAAAAAAAAATGTTGCCTGCCGTTCCACTTCTACAAGATTCCAGCCATTAGCCACTGCAGTGGCTCACGGACAGTGCACCCTGAGGGGAATTCAGGAAGGAGAAAAACAGGAAGCATTCTGTGCTTTGGATACACTGGCCCCTGGAAAAATAAGAAACATAGCTAAGGAAAAATTTCAGTGACCCCGAGATTCTAACATCTTCCCAAACGTAGAAAAGCACTAAAATCATTGAGATGTCTGTTCTTTGTGATGAGCAGTAACCTTTTCATGCTTGACTACAAATGTCTTTCCCGGCAAAAAAGTTCGTATATATTACTGGCTCCTCCCGGACCTCTATGGGGCCGTCCCTCAGAGCTATCCGAGAGGCTGCCTCCTGGGCTGTAGCCCTCAGTAAGGTCCCAGAACAGAACTTAACTCACAACTTTTACATTTTGCCTCTTTACTTCAGTCGACAGTCTAATGCAGTATCTTCAATATAAAATGAAAAATATTTTGAATTACCTTTTTTTCATACTAAGTTCAAAATGTGATGTGTATTTTACCTTTAGTGTAAATTTCTATTTGGATGCTGAATTTTCATTGGAAATACCTGATGTGTATTTAGGTTTCACTAAATTTACAGTTGAAATAGTAGATTCACATACTAAAGTTACTTGAAATATACTTACCTTTTTTCCAAAAATAAACCGAGTATTTTTAAACTTTAATTAAAATTAAGTAAGTTTTAAAATTCAGTTCCTCAGTCCCACTAGCCACATTTCCAGGCCTTAGTACTAAAACCGAGCAGGACCCTATGGGACTCCTGGGCACAGAAGCCTTTCTGTGTCCCCCGTTCCTTGTTTGTAGGGAACAGACCCCAGCTTCTGTGATCTTCCCTGAGTCCCAAAGGGCAGATTCAAACAGTTGCTAATCAGGGAAGGGAGGGGATGCAGAGACAAGGGAAGAACAGCCAAGAAACAACAGTGCAGCCTTGGGGCAGGATCCTGGTTCCTCAAGGGATGCACATAACAATATCTTTAAGCTCTTTATAGAACTAAAACCCCTAACAAATGGAAGATGTCAGGATTCTTCATTCCAGAGAAGACCACCTGAGGCCAGATTCAAGGAACCAGAAAAGCTCATCCAGAGATTACCTGAGACCAGATGAAAGGAGTGCAGTTCCTGCACACACCCTAATCTTATCAGCAACCCCACCTTTGAACCATTGCTATAAAACTCCTCACCAAATCCTCCCGGGTTGGGACACACAGTTTTCGAGGGCAGGAGCCTACTGTGTCCCCTTTTGCCTGGCAAAACAACAAAGCTATCCTTTTCTACTTCACCCAAAACTCTGTCTCTGAGAGTTGATTCGGCACCAGTGCACAGAGGCTGAGTTTTTGGCATCATTACCCACATGTGGCTACTGGCTACCATTTTGGCAGGTTCAGGTGCTTAGTATTATCAGAAATCTCACCAAACCTGCAATGTACAGCATTTTGAATTATACCCATCTATTCAGACAGAGGCCTTGACCGAATGACCAGGGCAAAGGGGTTTCACAGGATGTGGGAATATCAGTTTTAAAGTCAGAAGTTGGAACCTTCCTCCCCTACCACGTCAAATACAAAGAAGTGCTTGCCAAGAACAGCCTGAGACTTTCACCATTTACAAAAAAAACTGGAAAATTATAAAAACAGAGCAATTCTTTTTTCTAAAAAGTAAGATGCAATAATTTCAAGCATATGGGCATGACAGCAATTATGTCTACTTTTGACACAGACATCTTTAAATGTATTCACATGTTATTACTTATTCGATCCCCAAACCAAACATGAAGTAATTTGTGGGGAAAAAAAACATACTTTATTTTATATCTTTTTAAGGTAAATTAAACAGCAGGGTTTATTAAATGGCAAAAAGATTTTAAATTATATATACAACTAATATTAATAATTATGTTTAAATGAACTTTTTAATATAATCTTAACAACAGTTGAGTTGTATTAGAGTTCTACCAGAGAAACAACCAGTAGGATACATCTACAGAGAGAAAGAGATTTCGAGGAATTTGTTTATATGGTAGTGGGATCTGGCTAGGCAAGTCTGGAGGTACGTAGGGCAGGTCAGCAGCAGGCTGGAAACTCTTGGGCAGGAGCTGACACTGCAATCCACAGAATTTCTTCCTCAGGGGAACCTCAGTTTTGGTGTTAAGGCCTTTCCACTGATTTGGATGAGGCTCACCCAGATTACTGAGGATAATCTCTTTTAGTTAAAGTCAACTAATTGTAGATGTTAATCACTCTACAAAATACCCTCACAGCAACACCTAGATTAGTGTTTGACTGAATAACTGGGTACTATAGCCTAGCCAAATTGACGCAAAACTAACCATCACAGTAATAAATAAATACCTTAATTTATAATCACTTAATCATATGCCATGCGCAAATAGTGATACAATTTAAGAAAATTCCTAATGGGAGGTTGCAAATCACAAAAGGTTGAGATACATTACCATAGTGGTCAAGGATGTGGGTGTCGGATTGTGAGTCCAGGTCCTGCCTCTTAGTAGCAATGTGATATTTGCAAGTTTCTAAACCTCTCTACCTCCTTTTCTTCACCTGTAAAATAGGAATAATAATAGCTTCTAAGGTTGTTGTAAGGATTAAATAAGATACTGACTCCTCCTGTGCTCTAAATATAAAGCTTTTCCCCTGAACCCTGTACCTTCACCTACATACATAACATAAACTTATAAAATATGCAGTGGAGTCTATTCATTGCACAATATTTATACCTACTCTATGTTACTTACCTTTATCCATGTCACAGTCATTAGTTTTATAGTGTTACCTCCTTTAAACTAAAAACCCTGGAGAGAACAGGGACAAGGATGCTGGATTATGCACTGCCCAACTCCAGAATGCTCCATCCCTATAGATAACCCCCATGTTAGGCCATGAAGATAATGGTGTCTGTATGGGGGGAAGGGCACAGCACCAATGCTGGAACTGTTGAACCCTAATTGTGGTTCAGTCAATAAACTGGTGGCCTAGGATAAGACACTTAACCTCCTTGGGCCTCAGTTTTCTAATTCTGATGAGAAGATCTTTAAGGATACTTCTAGCTTTCAAATTCCATAACTGTGGAGCAATGATGGTAAGAATAATAGAAATTATTAAATTCTCCCCATAAAGGCAATAAAAAAGATGTGGTATGTGTGTGTATATATATATATATATATATATATATATATATATATATATAGTGGAATACTACTCAGCCATAAAAAAGAATGAAATAATGTCATTTGCAGCAACTTGGATGGACCTAGAGATTATCATACTAAATGAAGTAAGTCAGAAAGAGAAAGACAAATACCATATGATATTTATATGTGTAATCTAAAATATGACACAAATGAACTTACCTATGAAACAGAAACCAACTCAGATATAGAGAACAGACTTGTGTTCGCCAAGGGGGTGGGGTGGGGGAGGGATGGACTGGGAGTCTGGGATTAGCAGATGCAAACTATTATGTATAGAATGGATAAAGAACAAGGTCCTACTGTATAACACAAGGGAACTATATTCAATATCCTGTACTAAACCATAATGGAAAGGAATACAAAAAATAATATATAACTGAATCACTTTGCTGTACAATAGAAATTAATACAATATATAAATCAACTATACTTCAATAAATTTTTAAAAAATTCTCCCCATAAATGCCGATGCTCATATGAGCATACATAAGCATTTTCATGACATTCATGAGCATTTTATTACATAGCACCATGTAATATAAACAGCTGAGAATAATCAGAAAAAACACTCAGCAGAAAAATGTTCCATCAGTCATCCATTTTTGTTCTAAACTATTTTCATAAGTTAGATAAATATTTAATTTGCTATATAATACTTCTGGAAAAAAAAGTTAGTTTCTCTTATCCTACCCTCAACATAATGTAATCATGAACAAATCAGAAAATGAAGGTAATTTTAGATAAACCCTGCAGCAACAACAGACTTTGACCAGCTGAGAACTCACTACCACCCACAATTCATTTCTTTAAATATAAAAACTACCTTACAAAATGCTGAATAGCAACTCTTCATGGGTTAACAACAAGCAAAACAAGTGTTAAATTTATTTACAAAGAACAAGTTAAATTGAAAACAAAATTCCCTAAGTCTGTCATTCAATTAGCATGCTTGGGAATCATTTAAGATACTTCTAGGGAATGGAAATCACAATTGGGATTACTATGATTTGTTCCCTGTTCTTTTCATTGTTCAGGATTCTATCCACCTCCCCTCCCCTCCCCAAAAAATATTGAAAGAAAGAGGAAGGTAGTTTGTCCTCTCTCTTGAAAAGTTTTTAATATGAATTCCATATGTGTTTATTATTCCTTTCCATCAAAAATTTGATAAAGACAAGCCCTCCCAGAAGTACAGCTGTTGTAGCAAGATAAGCTTTCCTGCTGGAAACCCAATTGGTACTTTATTAACATAGATCTGTAATAAAAGGAGCGAAAATCTGTGATGTTGCTTAATTTTTATTAACCAACCAAGAGCTTTATTCATGTTCAATTGTCAATAAATGTATCAGTCTAGTCCTAGAAATAGTCATTTACATGTGTGCCCCAGTGAATAATAATATAAGCAGGATAAATAGAAGTCATTATTTTACTAATGATGTATATTAAAATGAACAGGTGGGTAGCTTAAATATTTGGGTACTTTTTACTTTTATTTTTTTAAATTTTATATTTATTTATTTATTGGCTGTGTTGGGTCTTCGTTGCTGCACGCAGGCTTCATCTAGTTGCAGCAAGTGGGGGCTACTCTTCATTGTGGTGCGCGGGCTTCTCATTGTGGTGGCTTCTCTTGTTGTGGAGCAAGAGCTCTAGGTGCGCGGGCTTCAGTAGTTGCGGCACACGGGCTCTAGAGTGCAGGCTCGGTAGTTGTGGCGCACGGGCTTAGTTGCTCCGCGGCATGTGGGATCTTCCCAGACCAGGGCTGGAACTCATGTCCCCTGCATTGGCAGGCGGATTCTTAACTACTGGGCCACCAGGGAAGTCCTGGGTACTTTTTAATTTCAAAGCTTCCCCCTTCACTCCAATCCAGGCAATGCCCTGCTACCAGAATTACATATGTTTGATATACATATCCCTATATACAGTGATATATAACAGGGCTCCCCAACCCCTGGGCCGCAGACCGGTGCTAGAACCGGGCTGCACAGCAGGAGGTGAGTGGTGGGTGAGTGAGTGAAACTTCATCTGCCGCTCCCCATCGCTCCCCATCGCTCCCCATCGCTCCCCATCGCTGGCATGACCGCCTGAACCATCCCCCCCTCCCCCACCCCCGCCCGTGGAAAACCGGTCTTCCATAAAACCAGTCCTTGGTGCCAAAAAGGTTGAGGGCCGCTGCTATGGGATATGCTGGAAACTCTTCAGCAGATTACTATTTTGCCTAAAAGTTCAAAGGCTGAAACAGTCAGCATCTCCCTTCATGATCTGTTACTTGCCCCTTGAATTTTAACACCACTCCAGGGATGTTGACTGCTTCTAGTTCCCTAAATATTAGTTTTTGCTTTGTGTCTTAAGCCTTGTGCCTCTGTCTAGAATGTTCTTTCCATCTTGTTTCCTTTTAAATTCTGTATAGGTATCACCTACTCTGTTAGACCTCCCCTGACAGCTCCCATCCCAGACAGCCTTAGCCATCCTCTCTTTTATAACAATCTGTGTCTTTTCAATACTTAAACTATCACCTGTGCACTATTGGTTTATTAACATGCCTGATTCTTCTACTAGCTTGTGAAGCTCCTTGAAGGCAGGACTTTCTCTCATTCTTATGTATACTCAATGTCAAGTACATTGCCTGGAATTTGGTTAATGTTCAGTAGATATTTGTTGAACTGAATGCTAAACTGTCTAATTAGGAAAGTCACCTGGTAATTGAGCACAGATTAGCTACAAGGAAATAAGTGTTAAACTAAGGCAAAGGTCATGCTGAATGAACACAGAAGTTGTGGTAAAATTGATGATTGCAGGGGTCAGAGAAGAGTTTTGTGGAAGAGGCAGCATTGGGATGAGACTTGAAGAGTTTGATGTCAAAAGAATGGGAAAAATAGCATCTGAGGCTGCAGGATTAAGAGAAAAAATATTTATAGCAAGGAGATATGAACATATATGGCAATTCAGGAAACTGTAAGCAGATCAGCATGACTGGGGAGCCCAAACTGAGGGAAAGTAGGAAATTAGGCAGAAAAGGGAGTTTGGGCCAAGATTATGAAAGCCTGAAATGTCATTTGGATATTTGTTTGGATGTAATTCTGAAGATGAATGGAGAGACATGAAAAGTTTCTGGGGCAGAAAAGTGACAGGATAAAAATCTACACTTTGAAAAAACAACTACATTTACAGTAGCATCGAAAAGAATAAAATAGGAATAAACTTAGCCAAGGAGGAGAAAGACTTGTACACTGAAAACTACAAAATATTACTGAAAGAAATTTTAAAATACATAAATAAATGGAAAGATATCTCATGTTCATTGATTGGAAGACTTAATATTGTTAAGATGACAATACTACCCAAAGCAATCTACAGGTCCAATGCAATCCCTATCAAAATTCTAATGCCTTTCTTGTTGTTGCAGAAATTGAAATATCCATCCTAAAATTCATATGGAAGCTGAAGGGACCCTGAATAGCCAAAATAGTCTTAAGAAAGAATAAAATAGGAGGACTCACACTTCCTTATTTCAAAACTAACTACAAATCTACAGTAATCAAAACAGTGTAGCACTGGCATAAGACAGACATCCAGACCAACGGAATAGAATAGAGAGCCCAGAAATAAGCTCTTGCACGTATGATCAAGTGATTTTCAACAAGGATGCCAAGACCATTCAATGGGGGGGTGGGGGGATGGCAGGGTGGGAGACAGTCTTTTCAACAAATGAAGAAGAATGAAGTTGGACATGTAAAAAGATATCCACATGTAAAAAGAATGAAGTTGGACCCTTACCTTACACCATATGCAAAAATTACCTCAAAATAGATCAAAGACTAAACATAAGAGCTAAAACTATGAAACTCCTAGAAAAGAACTTAGGACATGACATTGGATTTGACAATGATTTCTTGGACATCAAAAGCATAGGCAACAAAAGAAAAAATAGATACATCAGACTGAATAAAAATTTAAAACTTTTATGCAAAGGATACTATCAAGAGAGTGAAAAGGCAACCCATAGAATGAAACAAAGTATTTGCAAATCATATCTGATAAGGGATTAATATCCAAAATATGTAAAGAACTCCTACAACTCACCACCAACAACAACAAAAAATACGCTATTAAAAAAAATGGGCAAGGGTTTGAACAGATATTTCTCCAAGGAAGATATGTAAATGGCCAATAAGCACATGAAAAGATGCTTAACATCACTAATCATTAGGGAACTGGAAATCAAAACCACAATCAGATACCACTTCACACACATTAGGAGGGCTGTTGTTGGCCAGGATGTGAAGAAATTGGAACTCTTTTGTGCATTGCTGGTGGAACTATGAAATGGTGCAGCTGCTATGGAAAACAGAATGGCATGTCCTTCAAAAAATTAAACAAAGAATTTACCATATGATCCAGCAATTCTACTTTAGGTATATACCCAAGAGAATTGAAAGCAGGGACTTGAACAACTATTTATACATCCTTGTTTGCTGCAGCATTATTCACAATAGCCGAAAGGTAGAAACAACCCAAAAGTCTATTGACAGATAAATGGATAAACAAAATGTGGTGTACACATACAATGGAATATTATTCAGCCTTAAAGAGGAAAGAAATTTTGTCACTTGCTACAACATAGATGAACCTTGAGGACATCATACTAGGTGAAAGAAACCAAACACAAAAGGACAAATATTGTATGATTCCACTTGTATGAGGTACCCAGAATAGTCAAATTCATAGAGATGGAAAGTAGAGTAGTGGTTACTAGGGGCTGGGGAAGGTGGTAATGGGGAGTTATTGTTTATTGGGTACAGAGTTTCAGTTTGTGATGATGAAGAATTTCTGGAGATGGATGGTGGTGATGGTTGCACAACAATTAATGTACTTAATGCTACTGAACCGTATGCTTAAAAATGATTAAAATAGTAAAATTTTGATACATATATTTTACCACAATAAAAAAAGTGTACAGTTTAGAAGCTGAATTCTGGTGGCACTGTTGAAGATAGATTGAAGAAGGTAAAAACTGGAGTCTGAGAGGCCTGCTTGCAGATTATATAATAACAATCAGAGTTTCTCAGGAGGGTCTACATCAGCACCAGGGCAGAGTAATGGAAAGAGAAGGGTAGTTACAAGGGCTATTTTAGATGTACAATCAATAGGAGTTAGACACTAACTGAATACTGAGGTGGAAATGAGTATGGATGATCAAGGTTTCTAGGTCATATGACAATTAGAAGATAGGAAAGGGATTGCAGGAGAAAATTTGATAGGTATTTGTGTCATTTACAAAATATGAAATCAATGTAAATTAAAGGAATATAAAGCAATCATTTGCCCCTTTATCTAGATGCAGCGTGGTCAGCTCTTTCTGTTCCGGTTTATTTGTACTACCAGCGCTCAGTAACGTGGCTAAGAGCCAGGTTCCAGATTTGGACTGCATTTTGCCACGTTTTGTTCTTTCTATCCCTAAATTTCATGACATCTGAGGTACAGGAGATAAGAGCTTTATCGGATGAGCCTAAATTCTATATTATTTAAATTATGAGATAATCATACATACAGAAAAGTATATAAACATAATATACAGTTTATTGAGTAATAATAAAATGAAAAACTGTACCACCATCTAAAATGATCTCAGAAGTACTCTGTGTCACCTTCCCCCTCCATCTTCCCTCAGGAGGATCACTTGTTCCTTTGCTTTTCTTTTTAGCTTTACCTCCAATGTATGGATTTCTAAGCAATATGCTGTTTAGATTTGAAAACTGAGTAAGAAGCACAAATTTAGCTGTGCAAAGAAAGAGGACAAAAGTGCCACTGTTCGACTCAGTCGTTGCTATGGACTAAATGTGTTCCCCCCAAATTCATATGTTGAAGCCCTGACCTCCACAGTGTGACAGTATTTGGAGATGGGGCCTTTGGGAGGTAATTAGGTAGTTAAAGTGAGGCTTTCATGGTGGGATTAGTGCCATTATAAGAAGAGACAAGAGAGAGCTTGCTTTCTCTCTGTTCTCTGTCATGTGAGGACACAACCAGACATCTGCAAACCAGAAAGTAGGCTCTCACCAGACAGGAATCTGTTGGCACCTTGATCTTGGACTTCTCAGCCTCCCAAACTGTGAGTAATAAATGTCTGTTGTTGAAGCCACCCAGTCTATAGCATTTTGTTACAGCAGCCCGAGCAGACTAAGGTCATCATAGTCTGCGGGCATTAAATGGATTCAGGTTTCCTGAAAATTCAGAAGGGCCCTTTCAGGGAATTCAGGGAGCAAGGCTGTGAACGAGTCCGGGAAATGAAAGATTTCCATTTGGGGGGCATCTGGTGGGGCTGAGCAGGGGCGAGGCACTGATGCCTGACATGAGCACAGTCATTTTCTGCTCGTAAGTAGACCATGGTCTAGCTCTAGTCCTCCTGTATCCGTGCCCTCTCTTTCTTGTTTTACCCTCTGGTTTTGGTAGACCACATTCTTTGGTAGCTTCTTGAAAAAAGTTCATGGGAAGGGAATCTTTTTTGAAACTTTTGCACGTCTGACTCAATATTACTTGAAGGTTTAGTTCAGTATCGAATTCCAAGTTGGAGGTAATTTTCTTTCAGAATTTTGAGTGTTTCACCATTGTCTTCTTGTTTCTGGTGCAACTGTTGCAAAGTCTGGAGCCATTTTGATTCCTAATGCTTTGTATTTTTTTCTCTCTGGAAGCACAACTAAGTTTTGAGGTAATTTGCTACATAGCAATAGTAACTAGGACATGTATTTGCTTGGGTAATTGATTCTAAGCTCAAAGAGATGGGGGTAGTAGTGTATTTTCCAAGGATAGAATAGATGGGATTGAAATAGTTTTGCATTTTTAAAAAACTTTCTTCTGATATGCTCCTTATCTCTTATGGAAGAACTCTTTACTTAAGTAGATACAATGACTGTATGAAATGGATTTTTGAGCACAGTCTATATCTCAAACATCTGACTCTCGTTCTGAGATTTGATTTGGGAAATATGGATCAGATCTGATTAAACCAACCTTATAGGGACTGTATAGATATTTTATACTATACTGAAATTCTGTGGTATCTTTTTCCCCCCTTAGGTGGTCTCAAAATTTCTGTTTAGTTAAACTTAACTTTTACTTATACTGGTATTATTATCATATTTCTATTTGAAGTTGGATCAAAGGAAAAAAATGAAGGGAGTTAAATATGATAAAGAATGAGAATAGGACTTTCCTTTGATCAATGACTAAACAAGAACACTGTGTTTTCTCTGAATGGCAGTTAAGAGTCAGTGTTACTTTCTCAGGTTCTGTGCAGGACTGATTAAAACTGAGAGCCTGGGCTTGCAAGATCAGTGTGGGAAAGGGGAGAGTTGAAGCACAGTTGAAGCTGAGGTGTCTTAGCTAAGGTATCTCAGGAAGCAGAGTCTGAGACAAAGACTTGGGAATGAGTATTTTGTTGGGAAGTGTGATCTCATGGAGAAAAGCAATGAAGAGGGGTACAAGGCAGAAAAGGAGGAGAAGTCAATATGGGGAGGTGTTAGCCAACATGGCCCCTGCTGTGTGTGGATGATTGCTTGATCCTACAGGGCCATTAGTCTGAGGGGAGAGATGGAAAGCATTTATTCATTAGCTCCAGTGTCGCTCAGTCAAAACTTTACCCCATGGAGTGTTAATTCCCCTACACTTCTGGGTTTTGCCTGCATGGGCATAGAGCAGGTCATCATGGCATCCCCACATTATAGCATCAGAGAGGCCCTGGGAGGGAGGTGAGAAGCATATGATACAGGGCTACGGTGAGGCTTGTTAAGTTGCATCTGTGGGAATGTGATGAGTGCCCAAGCAGCACTGGTCACCACAGCAGTGCCTGGAATAAGAGAGAGATGAGTCTGAGAGTATGGGGGGCGGGGGGGCGACTAATCTGAAAACATAGTTAATAAGTGGAAGTTTTCATATTGAATCATGGGACCCCTGAGAAGACTTTCCCCCTTTCTAGGCAAAAGGTGGCAGACTTCTCTGCACAATCTGATCATAAAGAGAAAAATTTTTAAGATGCTAAATCACCGGGTTTCTCAACAAAATGGTCTAGCCAGGTCATTCCACAATGCATCCACAGTTGACAAACCCAACCCATTCGCATAATTTCCAAACAGCTTTTTAGTTTCTTACTCTTAAATATGAGTAGAGATCTTAGGCCCACAAGAGAAAAGCTCATAACATGGCATACGGATGCCAAAGCAACAAGCAAGCAGGGAAAAGCAACTTGGAGGAAACAGGAACTATTCTTAGAAAAGGAAATTTCTAAAAACCTATTAATATCCTCAGAGATAGAGGATGTGGCACCTATGAAACAAAAATGGGGTGCTTTTAAAAAGGAACATTCAGAGAACAAAGTATAATAACAAAAATGAAAAATTCAATAGATGAGTGGGAAAGAAAAGTTAAGACTATCTCCTGAAAGTAGATCAAAAGAACATGTATAGGAAGAAATGATAAGAAAATCAGAGGAGCTTCCAGAAAGAAGAAAGCCTGAATATTAGGAGTTACAGAGAGAACAGAGAAAATGGAAGGAAAATAATTATTAAAATTATTGATTCAAAAAGATTTCCCAGAACTGACAGACATGAGTGTCCAGACTGAAAGGCCCACCATGGTGTCTGACCCATAACATGCATATAGAGCAAAACCAAAGCACATCATTACAAAATATCAGAACTCTAGGAACAACAGAAAGATATTTAAATCTTCCCACACAAAAGAATCAGGAAAAATAATGGCATTAGACGTCTCAACAGCAATACAGCAAACTAGGGAACAATAGAGCAATGCTTTCAAAATTTTGAGGAAAAATGGTTTCTAATATAGAATTCTATACCTAGCCAATCAAGTGGAAAGTAAGTAGACACTTGCAGACATGAAAGATCTCAGAAAATTGGCCACCCATATATTTTTTCTCTGGAAGGTACTGCAAGATGTGCCCCACAAAAAGAGGTATTAAACTAATAAAGCAGAATATATGGGAGCCAGGAAACAGAAGATCCAGCAAAGGGAGGTTATGGGGATAAAATAGTGAAAAGTGCATCGAAAACTAAAAGCAGGGGCTTCCCTGGTGGTGCAGTAGTTAAGAATCCGCCTGCCAATGCAGGGGACATGGGTTTGAGCCCTGGTCCAGGAAGATCCCACATGCAACGGAGCAACTAAGCCAGTGTGCCACAACTACTGAGCCTGCGCTCTAGAGCCCACGAGCCACAACTACTGAGCCCATGTGCTACAACTACTGAAGCCTGCGCACCTAGAGCCTGTGCTCCGCAACAAGAGAAGCCACCACAATGAGAAGCCCGCACACCACAATGAAGAGTAGCCCCCGCTCGCCACAACTAGAGAAAGCCCGTGTGCAGCAACAAAGACCCAATGCAGCCAAAAATAAAAAATAAATTAAATAAATTTATTTTTTAAAAAATCTTAAAAAAAAAGAAAACTAAGAGCAAGAAAAACGAAAAGACTTTCAGAGAAGGAAAAGAAACATGGCTTAGTTGTGAAAGTGGTTTACATTGTTCAAGTAATGTAAACAGTGAATAATGATCTGACTAAATTTTGATAAAACTATAGTGGGGGGTGGGAAGAGTGAGTGTTAATGTATGGTGGTCATGGTGGGGCTCATGAGAAAGCTAAACCCCCTTTTCCAAGGTGGAAAGTTAATAGATTATAACTTTTTAAAAAGTGGCAATAGGGAATTCCCTGGTGGTCCCATGGTTAGGACTCAGCGCTTTCCCTACTGAGGGCCTGGGTTCAATCCCTGGTCAGGGAACTAAGATCCCACAAGCTGCGGGTGCAGTCAAAAAAAAAACCACAAAAGTGGCAATAAAAGCAGGTTTTTTAGAAATACAGGGGGTAAATATTCAAACAGCTAAAAGAATTTTATGTGGTTGCCTCTAAGGGAAAAGAAATGGGGAGAATGTTGTCTACAGGGAACTGTTACTTATAATATTTGTGGAATTATTTGAATTTTTTGAACTATATGGAGGTACACATTTAATAACAATTCTAACTAAATGAAAAACTTAAAAAGAGCAGGCTAGAGCTAAATCAGGTTGGTCAATGATTTTTTAAAAGCCATTAACATCTGAAATTACCCATGAAGTTATTTATTAAATGTCTATTTGGTGGAATCCCCTGTTATTCAATTGTGATTAGTCTAAGAAATATTGCTTTCAAGTTTATTGACAGTGTAAGTGCTTAATCTTCACTCTTAAAATATTAAAGTTCATTTTAAAAATTCATTTTTAATATTTACTTAGTATCCAAAGTATATAGTACAAGTTGTTCTACTTATGGATTCTAGCAGCTATCGTGCAGCATTTAACCACATATAATGACAAGATTATCTATTTGTTTAAAAGTCCATTGGGTGGATTTAAATGATTCTGCTGAAGAATAATGTTTTCCCTGAAAATAATAAAAAACATTCTACATCCTAGGAAATGGCTCTTGTAAGCGGCATGAGAAGATGTTTTGGTCAGTGAGAATACTTGGGGAAGTATTTAACCAACTGTATTATATTAACCAGATTATGATTATGGGTATAATTATTTAATTCTTTTTTGAGATATGAAGAATTTTTTTAAATTAATTAATTACTTAATTAATTTATGGCTGTGTTGGGTCTTCGTTTCTGTGCGAGTCCTTTCTCTAGTTGCGGCAAGCGGGGGCCACTCTTCATCGCGGTGCGCGGGCCTCTCACTATCGCGGCCTCTCTTGTTGCGGAGCACAGGCTCCAGATGCGCAGGCTCAGCAATTGTGGCTCACGGGCCTAGTCGCTCCGCAGCATGTGGGATCTTCCCAGATCAGGGCTCGAACCTGTGTCCCCTGCATTGGCAGGCAGATTCTCAACCACTGCGCCACCAGGGAAGCCCAGAGATATGAAGAATGTTGAAAGCATAGAGAGCAAAATAATGATGCTACCCATACAATGAAAAGGGAATTTTGTATAACACCCTTACATTTGAATTGAGACCTGGGATGCTGGTATTGACACACTGATGAACTCTATTAGAAAATTTTATGATCTTGGGGGATAAGAATGGCATTTGGCAATTTGAGACTTTTGGTTCATAGCTGCTCTAAAACGTAGATTGACTTGAAGTTCAATGTGCTGGTTACTCTCCATCTAGCTGCTCCTCCCCAGCCACATCCATTCTTTACCCTTCCCTTCCCTGCTCTGTGGCCTGGGGGACCAATCTCCATGGAGTTTTTTACCAGGCTCTCTTGCGCTCTGGCTTCTTGCTTCTGGTTGGATTTAGTCTGTAGGAGGAATGGCAAGAGACTGCTGAGGGGGAGGAGATGTGAGGAAAAAGTGAATGTGTTATTTTTTCTCTTGTTTTCTTATTGCCTCATGGCCTCAGTTCTGTCAGGGCCCACATCCCAGGAAAAATGGTTTGTTGCGGATTGAGTACAGAGATATATAGTGGACTGAGCTGGTGCCGGAAAACTCAGTTGGACCCAAATCCTGAAGGCCTCTATTTGTTTTGGATTTTATTCTGGAGGGTACAAGGATTTATGAAAGAATTCTAAGTAGAGGAATATTTGTGTTTTCTAAAGAGCTGGAAGCATTGTGGAGGAAGGATCAGAGAGAGGTGATACCAAAGTGGGGGGGGATCCTATTTATAAAGTAACTGTCCCAGACCAGACAAGAAATGCCAAATTATAGAATTAAAGCAGTTCTGGTGAGTATAGAGGGGAAGGAATAGATTTCAAGTACTCCTATCACTCCCAGGAAGGAAGGTATGAGTGGAGGCCTGTAGGGAGGCTGGAACTCCCATCTCCACCCAGCAGTAATGAGGAGTACCCCAGCTTGGATGTCAGAGGAGGCCAAGTGGGAACCTGGACTTTTACCTCCACCAGGTAGTAACAAGGCACCACTCCTTCCTTCTCCCGGAGAGGAGTCAGAAAAAAGCAGCCAAAAGGAGGGCCTAAAGAATATCCGGAGTCTCATAACATGTTAACCAAAATGTCCCAAATTAAACTGAAAAGTCATTGTCATCCCAAGAACCAGGTAGAGCTCAAATTGAATGAAAAAGTACATTCAACAGATGCTAACACCAAGGTGATAGAGATGTTAGAATTATCTGAGAAAGATTATAGAGTAACCATCATAAAAATGCCTGAACTAGCAATTACAAACACACTTGCACAAGTAAAAAAGTAGAAAGTCACCCAATATGAAACAGATCATTGGAATAGCTCTATGATTATTAAGCCCTATGAACTTGTAATTAAAATCTCCTCAAAAAGAAATCTTCAACCCAAGAAACTAGGGGTTCACTGGAAACTTCCTCTCAAGATCCTTAACTTAATCACACCTTCTGGCATATAAGATAATATTCACCCTTTTGCCATATAAAGTGATATTCATGGGTTCTGGGGATTGGGATGTGGCCACATTTTGAGAGGAGCCACCATTCAGCCTACTACATATAGCCATAGTAGTCAAGATGTGTGATACTGATGCAGAAGTAAACATAAAGATCAATGAAACAGAATAGAAAACCCAGAAACAGATGCACACAAATAAGCTCAACAGATGTTATACAAAAAGAAAGAAAGCCTCTTCAACAAAAAGCGCTGGAGATTTAGAGCATCCATGAGGGGAGAAAAGAACCTCTCTCCAAGTTTCACACCTTATTAAAAACTAACTCAAAATGGATCCTGTACTTTAAAATGTAAAACTATACAGCTTTTAGCAAAAAAACACAGGAGAAATTATTTGGGACCTAGGAGAAGGGAAAGAATTCTTGGACTCAACTCCGAAATCACAGTTTATAAGAGGAAAAATGGACAAATCAGACTTTATCAAAATTAGAACTTCCTCTGTGACAGATCCTGTTAACAGAATGAAAAGATAAGCAACAGACTGGGAGGATTTATTTGCATACCACATTATCTGACAGAAGATTTTTTTCTAGAATATACAAAGAATGCTCAAAACTCAACAGTACAACACACACACAATCCACTTAGAAAATGACCAAAGATATGAACAGACATTCACCAAAGAGGATATACAGCTGGCAAATACATGAAAAAATGTTCAACACCATTAGCCATTAGGGAAATGCAAATTAAACCCACAATGAGATATCATGTGCACCTAACAATGACTAAGATTAAAAAATAGTGACAACACCAAATGCTAGTGAGGATGCAGAGAAATAGGATCACTCATATATTACTAGTGAAAATAGTTTGCCATTTTCTTAAAGAACTAAAATGAAGTATGACCCAGAAATTTCACTCCTGGGCATTTATCCCACAGAATGGAAAACCTATGTTCACACAAAACATGTACACAATTATTTATAGAAGTTTCTTTGTAATAGTTAAAAACTTCAAACAACCCTCATGAACTTTTATGGGTGAATGGTTAAACAAACTATAGTTTAAAAAAAACCCCTCAAATCTGTCTAAAAACCAAGTCATACCTTATTAAAAAATTAACTCAAAATGGATCAGGGACTTAAATGTAAGATGTAAAACTATAAAACTTCTAGCAAAAGACATAGGAGAAAAATCGATAAATTGGACTTCAAAATTAGAAACTTCCTAGAAAAATTAGAAACTTCCATGGTAAACCATGGAATACTATGCAGCAATAAAGAGGAATGAACTACGGATACACCCAACAACCTGGATAAATATCCAGAGAATTATGCTGAGTGAAAAAAGCCAAAGGATGCATACCCTATGTTTCCATTCACATAACATTCTTGAAATGATAAAATGATTGCAATGGAAAACAGATCAGTGGTTGCCAGGGGTTGAGGAGGTGGACATGTGTGGAGCTGGAAGGAAGTGGGTGTGGTTATAAACAGCAACAGTGAGCATCCTTGTGGTGATGGAAATGTTCTGTATCTTAACTGTATCCATGTCAATATCCCGACTGTGGTATTGCACTATATATAGTTTTACAAGTTGTTTCCTTAGAGGAAACTGGGTAAAAAGTACTTGGGATCCCTCTGTATTATTTATAATAACTACATGTAAATCCGTAGTGTTCTCAAAATAAAAATTTTAATAATAGTATTATTATGAAGCAAACAACTGTGTAACCACCCTATATAGTTGGCCAGCATCTCAGAAGCCCTCTGCCCGCCTCATCCCATTCAAAATTACTCCTTCCCCTAAAAGTAACCTCTGTTCTGACTTTTTATGGTACTAACCTTCTGGCTTATGTTTATAGTTTTACCACCTAAGTTTGCATCCTCCAAGATAGCAGAGTTTTTCCTGTGTGCTTTTTTTTTTTTTTTTTCTGTTTACTGCATGCTTACTTCCCGGCTTATTTATTTCTGGTTACTTTTTAGTTTTTTCATTCCTTCTATTTTATTTGAGTTTACATTGTTGTTCTCTCTCTAACTTCAAGAGATGAATGCTTATCTAATTTATTTGCAGACTTTGTCCTTTTCAAAGGCCAGTATACACTTTTAAGATGAAATGTTTTCCTCTAAATACTGCTTTAGCTGCATCCCCAACCAGGTTTGATATGAAGTATTTTCATTATCACTGTGTTAAAAACATCTTATAAGATCACTATGATTTCTTTTATGATTTCTTTTTTGACTCCCACACAGGGATTAACTTTTATGTTGTTGTTTTGTAATTGATTTCTAATTTAACTGCAGTGTGGTGAGGGAACAGAGTCTGAGTAATTACAATCCTTTTAAATTTGCTGAGACTGCTTTATAGCCAGAATATGGTCAATTTTCATAACTTATCTGTATGTGCTTTAGAAGTATTTGTAATATGGTAGTAGTTATGGTCAGTATTTTATATATGACCATTAGGTCAACTTTGCTCATTTTGCCATTCAAATCATATATTCTTACAGATTTTTGTCTGCTGTTCTTTTAATTACTGAGACTTAAAAATCTCCCATTATGCTGGTGGATTCCTCTATTTCTGAGCTTTCACTTTTTTTGAGGTCATCTTATTAAGGGCTTACGCATTTTAACTGGCTATAGCTTCCTGGTTAATTGACCTTTTATTACTGTAAAGTGACTGTCATTAATTTAGTATTGATTCTTGCCTTAAAGTCAATTTCATCTGATATTAATACAGCATGCCAGCTTTCTTACTGTTAACGTTTGCATAGTATATCTATTCACAACCCTACAAGACATTCTTTTTATTATTTAATACATTTGGAGTTACCCATCTATGTGTTAGCTTTTTACCCTTTATTTTTTCTCCCAACTTGGACTTTCCATCTGGGATCATTTTCTTTTTGCCTAAAAGGCACCTTTTTATAATTTCCTATAGTGAGACTGTGCTCTTGGCAAACTCTCTTAGTTTTTGTCTGAAAAAAGTTTTTTTTCCTGATCCCTGATAGATATTTTTGGTTGCTGTAGAATTCTAGGTTGATGGTTATTTTCTTTTAAATATATTAAAGATATTTTTCCATTGTCTTCTGCCTTTTGTTGTTCTGCTGAAGAAATCAGATAATTTCTGATTGCTACTAATGGTTGCCTTTTTGAGGATAATATATTTCATTTTCTCTGGCCGCTTTTTAACGCTTTATTTTTCGGTTTTCTTTAGTTTCGCTATTTATTTCACTTTTATTTGTATTGCTTGGGATGTGTTGAGCTTCTTGAGTCAGAACTCCTGTTTTTCATCATTTGCTTGACAACATCAACCATCCTTTCTTCAAGTATTGCCCTCTGCCCTCTTATCCTTCCCTTGGGGGACTCCATCTGATTGTATTTTAGATTTTCATACTGCTTCTTCAAAGTCTACCATATCTTCTGTATTTTCTTTTTGTCTTTCTAATCTAGTCTGACATTATTTTCTTTCTAACTGGATTGCTTAGTTATAACAACCTATGATCCAGTTAACTAACCCTTTCTTTTCCTAGCTATATCGTCACACTTGTTTCTCATTTATTTAAACTTATTTTGCACAGCTGTTTTATAGTATGTACCTGTTAAATCCAATGCCTGAAGACGCTGTGGGTCTGGTTTGGTTTGTTATTTCTGCTTCCTTTTGCTTATAGAGTCTGATTTGTCGGGGGAGGGTTCTTGTTATTCTTTGGCGACAGTTTGGACATTGTATTTGAAAAATGATTTGTAGAAATAAGTTAAGGCCAAGAATTGAGGTGCTTTACTTCAGAGAAGAGTTGCATTTGCCTCTGCCAGATTCCTGGGTTACTACTAATTCAGAATCACTTTAAAGCAAGTTTAAGCCTTGTCAAGACAGGTGATTTGAAAACTGGCCATAATTCTGTGAGGGCTGTTGTACTTCTGGTTCGGCCTGTCTTATTAGACTCCCTGCTAATGTCCTGGGCTTGATTCTGTCCTTCTGTCCTGGATAAATGTTTCTCTTCAATTTTGGCCTCATAATTTCTTACTGTATTATATGTTTTCATGCTATGAAGATCTTTAAAAATGTTTTACCCACACTTTTTGTTGTTTTCACCATATAAATTAGCCTTCAATGACAGGATGACATATGGTATCTTCTTTTATCAGTTATATAAAGTTCTTAATAGCTACAAAGTTCTAAAGTTAAAGAATGGGATCTGAAGAAAAAAAATCCACAATTAAAACTTCATTTGATAAGATCAGGAAGCATTATGATTTCTCATCATAGATTAAAACATCTTTGAGTCCAAAATATAATCGTCCTCTCTTGAGTGCTCTTTTAAGTTTCTATTAGTAGAACAAATAAATATAAGCAACAATGGAAGACCAGAAAATTTAAAAACAGTTGAAGTTCTAGAAACACATCAGAAAGTAGTGTAACTAAGGTAATGTATTAGTTTCCTAGAGCTGCTAAGAACAAATTACCATAAACTGTGTGGCTTAGAACCACAGAAACTCATCTCTTACAGTTCTGGAGGCCAGAAGTCTGGAATCAAGGTGTCAGCAGGGTGGTGCTCCCTCCAGAGGCTCTACCGGAGAGAACCTGTCCCTCACCTTTTCTAGCTTCTAGTGGCTGCAGGTGTCCCTGGCTTGTGGCCGCCTCAGTCCAATCTCCCTCATGGTCATATGGCTTCCTCCTCTTCTGAGTCTTCTGTGTGTCTATCAAATCTCCCTCTGCCTTTCTCTTATAAAGACACTTGTGATGGCATTAGGGCTCATTCACGTAATCTAGGATAATCTCCCCATCCCTAAATCCTTAACTTAATTACATCTGCAAAGGCTTTTTTTCCCCCCCCGACATAAGGTCACATTCACAGGTTCCAGGGATTAAGACATGGATTATCTTTTTAAGGGCCACCACTGAGCCCACTACAGGTGCTATGATGCAAAACAAAATTAAATATAGCTATTGTGATAAAATCTTGTTAAGATGAATAATAGTTGCTAAGAAATAAATTTGAATATTGCTCCAGGTCAAATTTGGAGTGTCCAAGTTATTCCTTATACTTTTTTCATTCTTCCACCTTCCCTTAGTGTCTCTTACTTAAATCATGACAGTCAGATCCTCCTCTCACATCCAGTTACCTAAAAAAGAGAGTGGTTACATGTGTGTTTGTCTTCCATACAAAAATATCTAAGGCTGCATGGAAACTGGGCATATTAACTCTGAAATGTTAGCAGTGATTGCTCTAGGGAGAACCGGATATGCATTCAGAATACATTGAGTACCCTCCCGTTTTACAGACTGCAAGCATCTATCCTTTATGTTTTCTTCTTGCTTCTTTTGGGTGTTTACCAAACTAACATTAGAACCATGTGGGACATGGATTATAGAGTTTCCTCTTTTCCACAGTAGGGATAGAGTTCTAAGGATACACATACAGTAAGTCCCCTACATATGAACCTAAGAACATTTTATGTACACAGTTAGTCAAAATGTATACATACTAAAATTCCAATTTTATAGTCATTTCAAAAAGCCTTCAGTCCTTGAGTGCTTTGGCACCAAAGGGGCTCCCTGTAGTGTTTTCTGTTGCATTTCCCATCTGAGCCAGAAGGTGGCGATGGTTCTCATTAGAGTGGTCACCCCTCCGCCCCTTCCTGACCCAGGAAGTTCAGCGTTCTCTTTTGGAATTAGGGAGTCAGCTTTTTGAAAATTCATAATGGCATTCACTTCTTGAATTTTAAAACATTAAATAATATAACAAGCACTAAATGAATGTTGGCTCATTTGATAAACTACATGTGAGATTGCTTGGCAGAGAGCTGCATTTTTAAAAGACATTTGAAATTGGGACTATATGGTTCTAAAGGAAAAGAGATTTCATAGCATTGGACCACTAGTATCAGTTAACGTTCTAGTAATCAACATGCTTCTGATTTCTGCATGCTTAACCTCTTAGGTCCCTTACCAGGAGAAATTTTTGTCCTCTGATTAGAGGTTGCAAACTGCTAATCTGAGGGTCAAATCCAGTTCACTGACCTATTAAGTTTGCCTGAATAG
This sequence comes from Balaenoptera borealis, assembly GCF_965194805.1. NCBI lineage: Eukaryota > Metazoa > Chordata > Mammalia > Artiodactyla > Balaenopteridae > Balaenoptera > Balaenoptera borealis. Next base: position 12,574,483 of record NC_138866.1, on the reverse strand, counting down.
TTTAAAAATTGGGAAAACTTACATAAAAATCTTGATTTCTGACTTCTCTTGAGGGACTGGGAAATCTGACCACATTGCTTACATTCCCACAGGACAACAATGGGTTGGTGATACACAGTAGAAACTAGCTTTGGAGAGGACACCCCAGCTCCAGTCAGCTACTATGTGTACCGTGCCCATCAAGTTTTACTTTTCCTGCTTCCTTATTGATGCCTGGCTCCTGTAGGTCCTTAAGTTTCTGACTGTTCTGAGCAGATCAGTAAGTGCCTTGCTGCGGAGGAGACAGATAACTACATTTTATATAGATGAGCCAGCAGAACAGTTTTTGAAAGTTTGTGTGTGTGTGTTTAGTATAACTGCAAGAAAATTAAGTTCCAAACATTCAACAGACTTAAAAAGAAGAAAAATTTCCCTAGGTTATGTGATTTATATCACTTTTGAAGTTCCTTAATTCTTTCATTAGTTAATTTATCTATTATCTATCATCTATATATCTATCTAATTTGTCTTTCTTTTGCTAAAGACATTGGAAAATTTAACTGAAACTAAGAATTAAACCAAACTAATAAAAACTTTACCAAGGCTATTTTTTCTTTCTAAAGTGATTAATAATAATTTTTTTTAACATATTGAACTGTGAACCAAGCAGGCATGTTGCCTGATAGTATTTACTAGAAGCTATTATTTCCACTGTGTAGCTGTGTGTATCATCCCAATAAGTTTTGATTTTTATTTCAAGCACATTCAGATTTCCAACTAACACTTGAATAAATGGTACATACAACACGTCGGCAGCCACTGCTGTGACGAAGAACAACTATTAACGTTACCCTGGCAAGATAATGAAAAACTAACTATGTTTTTAAAAAGTCAACATTATACTCAGTGGCAAAATTCTAGAGCAGAGGCCATAAACTGGTAGCCCTACTACTATATCTGTCCCACACACTGTATTCAAAAATTTTGAATTACCGTAGTTGCAAACACTGAAAATCGCAATACTATAGTGCAGCCTCCACAAGGGGGCGCTTCCAGGACACTTGACTGGGTTAAACGACATGCCTGGCCTTATAGGGCAGTAGATTTTGTGACCTGTGCTCCAGGTATTCTTTTTCAATTCAGAAATATTACAAGGAGGCTCATTTTCACCATTTCCCCCTATTTTTAAAAAGTATTGGTAATATATGAAGGCATGAAAAAAATACCAAGAAGCAGCTGTTGGAAATGATGAAGCTAAAATGTGACATCATCGTAGGGTATAAAATCCAAATAAATTAGCAAACTATCAGAACTAATCAGTAGATTTAATAAAATGACTGTGAATCGATAAATGTAGCTATTAATAATGCTCTAGTATTTCAGCAAGATAATTTCTCACTCACCTCATCTTTTTTTTTTAATTGCAGTGTAGTTGATTTACAATGTTGTGTTAGTTTCACCTCATCTTTTTAAAAATGTATGCTAAATACAGTTGGTTCTTGTTATGTCTGGTAGTTAAGTTCTATAAAGTTGCCACGAACTCTGAATTAGTGAATATTGAACCACTGCTTCTAGGGGAAACACAGGGATGGGTTTCTGTGAGCCTCTGGTCACAACATTTTTGTTGACTGATCAATACATGACCTTGCTTTTTGTGTATTTCTGTTTAAAGACACTTTATTTAATATATAGTGTTGACTCACTAACACTGATCTCACAGCCAACAACACTGTCTCTCAGGGGACTTCCCTGGTGGTGCAGTGGCTAAGACTCCACACTCCCAATGCAGTGGGCCCGGTTTCAATCCCTGGTCAGGGAACTAGATCCTGCATGCTGCAACTAAGAAGTCCGCATGCCACAACAAAGATCCCGTGCGCTGCAACTAAGACCCAGCACAGCCAAAATAAAAAAAATTTTTTTATTAAAAAAAAGGCTGTCACTCATGCCTGTAGGAAGCTTACCTAACACATATTTTCTCCGTAAGGTAATCACAGCCTTGCACTTAGGAACACAAAAGACAGCACTTCTGCTTAGGGCCATTTTAAACAGCAAAATCACCCACAAAAAGCACAAAAATGTGAAAACCATGGCACTAAATAGATTGTGAAAAGGACATTTGTTGACATTTTGAGAGCTGACACAGAAGGCAGAGGGTCACCTTGTTCTGACCTAGCTGGGAAGGTGCACATTCGGTGACTCAAACATTTTCCCCAGTCTGAGCATTTGTGTGTCTGAATGACCTGAAAGTGTTCTAAGTAGTGGTTTGTGGTTACAAATAAATTTTAGTAAAGAGGCAAATTAAAAAATACAGAATCTGCAAACATTGGGGATTGGCTGTATGTAAACTTACAAGCACACACATAATTTTACAGAAATACATATGTACTTTTTTTAAAATGCAGTTTTTCCTTTAGCTTTTTGGTTCCTTCCCCTTCTCATCCTCCTTCCTCTCCCCTATTACATACTCCTCTATTTTCACCCCTCCCCCAGAGTAATTTATGTTGGTAACTTAATTGACATCATTCCTTCTTTTCCTTATGCTTATTTAATCATATTAAAAAACCGACATGCACATAAACATATATTGTTTTACAAAACTAGAATCTTAAACAAATCAAAACTAGAATATTAAACATTCCTATCTCCATCTTGCTTTTCTTACTCAACAATATCTCATGGAAATTCATCCAAGTCAACCAGTGTGTCTCTAACCCAATCTTTACAATAGCTGTGTCATATTCCATATTCCATAGTTGGGGGGGGTGTATCTATTTCCTTCTTGATAAACATTCACTTTGCTAGAACAAATAAAGCTGCAATAAAGTTCATAGGACATATATTCCTTAATTTCTATCAGCTAGGTCATCAGGAAAGGGACTGCTGGCTGTTGTCAGATTATTTTCCAAAAGGTCTCTAACAGCTGACATTTCTATCAGCAGCATATGAGAGTACTCTTAACACACGTCCCTATAAGGAAGAGATGTTATATGTCTTTTTTATTTTTGCCAGGATGCTAGTAAGAGAGTAATCTAACTCATTATCATTTTAGTTTGTATTTCCTTGACTACCACTGGGTTTTTTGTTTGTTTTCATTTGGATTTGCTTATCTGAGGACAACCTAATTTTCCACTGTTCTGTCTAATCCCTTCTTGTTGAAATGTAAGAGTTCCTTATATATCAGAGATCTTAAATTTGTTTTCTAATTTAAAAATATTTTTCCAAATTATTAGACTTTGATTATGGTATTTTTCCTAAACATGATTTTAACTTTAATATAGTCAAAATGTTCAACTTTCCCTTTTTTTTTTTTTCTTAAACAACAAACTTTAATTATTCACAGTTCTGGAGGCTGGGAAGTCCAGATCAGAGTGCCAGCAGGGTCAAGTTCTGGTGAGAGCACTTTTCCTGAGAAAGAGAAAGTAAGTACTCTTTCTCTCTCTCTCTCATATAAGGGATGTGTCTCTTCTTATAAGGGCACTAATATATAGGGCAGGCCATCAGGAAGGGTAGGCTGGGGGCTCTCCTGCACAGTCTGAAGCTGCTATCCAAAGGCAGAATTTCTTTTTCTTCTTCTTCTTTTTTTTTTAAAATTTAATTTAATTTTATTTTCATACAGCAGGTTCTTATTAGCTATGTATTTTATACATACTAGTATATATATATATGTCAATCCCAATCTCTCAGTTCATCCCCACCCCCTCGCTTTCCACCCTAGGTGTCCATATGTTTGCTCTCTACATCTGTGTCTCTATTTCTGCCTTGCAAGCTGGGTCATCCATAACATTTTTCTAGATTCCACATATATATGTTAATATGCAATATTTGTTTTTCTCTTTCTGACTTACTTCACTCTGTATGACACTCTCTAGGTCCATCCACAGCTCTACAAATTACCCAATTTTGTTCCTTTTTATGGCTGAGTAATATTCCATTGTATATATGTACCACATTTTCTTTATCCATTCGTCTGTTGACGGACATTTACGTTGCTTCCATGACCTGGCTATTGTAAATAGTGCTGCAGTGAACATTGGGGTGCATGTGTCCTTTTGAATTATGGTTTTCTCTGGGTATATGCCCAGTAATGGGATTGCTGGGTCATATGGTACTTGTATTTTTAGTTTTTTAAGGAACCTCCATACTGTTCTCCATAGTGGCTGTATCAATTTACATTCCCACCAACAGTGCAAGAGGGTTCCCTTTTCTCCACATCCTCTCCAGCATTTATTGCTTGTAGATTTTCTGATGGTGGCCATTCTGACCAGTGTGAGGTGATACCTCATTGTACTTTGGATTTGCATTTCTCTAATAATTAGTGATGTTAAGCAGCTTTTCATGTGGCTCTTGGCCATTTGTATGTCTTCTTTGGAGAACTGTCTATTTAAGTCTTCTGCCCATTTTTGGATTGGGTTCTTTGTTTTTTTAATATTGAGCTGCATGGGCTGTTTATATATTTTGGAGATTAATCCTTTGTCCATTGATTCTTTTGCAAATATTTTCTCTCATTCTGAGGGTTGTCTTTTCATCTTGTTTATAGTTTCCTTTGCTGTGCAAAAACTTTTAAGTTTCATTACGTCCCATTTGTTTACTTTTGTTTTTACTTCCATTATTCTAGGGGGTGGGTCAAAAAAGATCTTGCTGTGATTTATGTTAAAAAGTGTTCTTCCTACGTTTTCCTCTAAGAGTTTTATAGTGTCCGGTCTTACATTTAGGTCTTTAATCCATTTTGAGTTTATTTTTGTGTATGGTGTGAGGGAGTGTTCTAATTTCATTCTTTCACAAGTAGCTGTCCAGTTTTCCCAGCACCATTTATTGAAGAGACTGTCTTTTCTCCATTGTATATCCTTGCCTCCTTTGTCATAGATTAGTTGACCATAGGTGTGTGGGTTTATCTCTGGGCTTTCTATCCTGTTCCATTGATCCATATTTCTTTTTTTCTTGCCAGTACCATATTGTCTTGATTACTGTAGCTTTGTAGTATAGTCTGAAGTCAGGGAGTCTGATTCCTCCAGCTCTGCTTTTTTCCCTCGAGACTGCTTTGGCTATTAGGAGTCTTTTGTGTCTCCATACAAATTTTAAGACTTTTTGTTCTAGTTCTGTAAAAAATGCCATTGGTAATTTGATAGGGATTGCATTGAATCTGTAGATTGCTTTGGTTGTATAGTCATTTTCACAATATTGATTCTTCCAATCTAAGAACATGGTATATCTCTCCATCTGTTTGTGTCATCTTTGATTTCTTTCATCAGTGTCTTATAGTTTTCTGAGTACAGGTCTTTTACCTTCATAGGTAGGTTTATTCCTAGGTATTTTCTTCTTTTTGTTGCAATGGTGAATGGGATTGTTTCCTTAATTTCTCTTTCTGATCTTTTGTTGTTAGTGTATAGGAATGCAAGAGATTTCTGTGCATCAATTTTGTATCCTGCAACTTTACCAAATTCATTGATTAGCTCTAGTAGTATTCTGGTGGCATCTTTAGGATTCTCTATATATAGTATCAAGTCATCTGCAAACAGTGACAGTTTTACTTCTTGTTTTCCAATTTGTATTCCCTTCATTTCTTTTTCTTCTCTGATTACTATGTATAGGACTTCCAAAACTATGTTGAATAATAGTGGCAAGAGTGGACATCCTTGTCTTGTTCCTGATGTTAGAGGAAATGGTTTCAGTTTTTCACCATTGAGAATGAGGTTTGCTGTGCGTTTGTCATATATGGGTTTATTATTTTGAGGTAGGTTCCCTCTATGCCCAATTTCTGGAGAGTTTTTATCATAAATGTGTGTTGAATTTTGTCAAAAGCTTTTTCTGCATCTATTGAGATGATCATATGGTTTTTATTCTTCAATTTGTTAATATGGTGTATCACATTGATTGATTTGCATACATTTAAGAATCTTTGCATCCCTGGGATAAACCCCACCTGATCATGGTGTATGATCTTTTTAATGTGTTGTTGGATTCTGTTTGCTAGTATTTTGTTGAGGATTTTTGCATCTATATTCATCAGTGATATTGGTCTGTAATTTTCTTTTTTTGTAGTATCTTTGTCTGGTTTTGGTAACAAGGTGATGGTGGCCTCGTAGAATAAATTTAGGAGTGTTCCTTCCTCTGCAATTTTTTGGAAGAGTTTGAGAAGGATGGGTGTTAGCTCCTCTCTAAATTTTTGACAGGATTCACCTGTGAAGCCATCTGGTCCTGGACTTTTGTTTGTTGGAAGATTTTTAATCACAGTTTCAATTTCATTACTTGTGATTGGTCTGTTCATATTTTCTGTTTCTTCCTGGTTCAGTCTTGGAAGGTTATACCTTTCTAAGAATTTGTCCATTTCTTCCAGGTTGTCCATTTTATTGGCATAGAGTTGCTTGTAGTAGTCTCTTAGGATGCTTTGTATTTCTGTGGTGTCCATTGTAACTTCTCCTTTTTCATTTCTAATTTTATTGATTTGAGTCCTCTCCCTCTTTTTCTTGATGAGTCTGGCTAAAGGTTTATCAATTTAGTTTATCTTCTCAAAGAACCAGGTTTTAGTTTTATTGATCTTTGCTACTGTTTTCTTTGTTTCTATTTCCTTTATTTTGGCTCTGATCTTTATGATTACTTTCCTTCTACTAACTTTGGGTTTTGTTTGTTCTTCTTTCTCTAGTTCCTTTAGGTGTAAGGTTAGATTGTTTATTTGAGATTTTTCTTGTTTCTTGAGGTAGGATTGTATTGCTATAAACTTCCCTCTTAGAACTTCTTTTGCTGCATCCCATAGGTTTTGGATCATTGTGTTTTCGTTGTCATGTGTCTCGAGGTATTTTTTGATTTTCTGTTTGATTTCTTCAGTGATCTCTTGGCTATTTAGTAATGTATTGTTTAGCCTCCATGTGTTTGTATATTTTACGTTTTTTCCCCTGTAATTTATTTCTAATCTCATAGTGCTGTGGTCGAAAAAGATGCTTGATATTATTTCAGTTTTCTTAAATTTACCGAGGCTTGATTTGTGACCCAAGATGTGATCTATCCTGGAGAATGTTTCATGTGCATTTGAGAAGAAAGTGTAATCTGCTGTTTTTGGATGGAATGTCCTATAAATATCAATTAAATCTATCTGGTCTATTGTGTCATTTAAAGCTTGTGTTTCCTTATTAATTTTCTGTCTGGATGATCTGTCCATTGGTGTAAGCGAGGTGTTAAAGTCCCCCACTATTATTGTGTTACTGTCGATTTCCTCTTTTAGAGCTGTTAGCAGTTGCCTTATGTATTGAGGTGCTCCTATGTTGGGTGCATATATATTTATAATTGTTATATCTTCTTGGATTGATCCCTTGATCATTATGTAGTGTCCTTCCTTGTCTCTTGTAACATTCTTTATTTTAAAGTCTATTTTATCTGATATGAGTATTGCTACTCCAGCTTTCTTTTGATTTCCATTTGCATGGAATATCTTTTTCCATCCCCTCACTTTCAGTCTGTATGTGTCCCTAGGTCTGAAGTGGGTCTCTTGTAGACAGCATATATGTGGGTCTTGTTTTTGTATCCATTCAGCAAGCCTGTGTCTTTTGGTTGGAGCATTTAATCCATTCACGTTTAAGGCAATTATCGATATGTATGTTCCTATGACCATTTTCTTAATTGTTTTGTGTTTGTTTTTGTAGGTCCTTTTCTTCTCTTGTGTTTCCCAGTTAGAGAAGTTCCTTTAGCATTTGTTGTAGAGCTGGTTTGGTGGTGCTGAATTCTCTTAGCTTTTGCTTGTCTGTAAAGCTTTTGATTTTTCCATCAAATCTGAATGAGATCCTTGCCAGGTAGTCTTGGTTGTAGCTTCTTCCCTTTCATCACTTTAAATATATCATGCCACCCCCTTCTGGCTTGTAGAATTTCTGCTGAGAAATCAGCTGTTAACCTTATGGGAGTTCCCTTGTATGTTATTTGTCATTTTTCCCTTGTTGCTTTTAATAATTTTTCTTTGTCTTTAATTTTTGTCAAATTAATTAAACAAACATGCTGAGATTTCTATGTATCTCAGCGTGTTTCTCCTTGGATTTATCCTGCTTGGGACTCTCTGCGCTTCCTGGACTTGGGTGGCTATTTCCTTTCCCATGTTAGGGAAGTTTTCAACTATAATCTCTTCAAATATTTTCTCGGGTCCTTTCCCTCTCTCTTCTCCTTCTGGGACCCCTATAATGCAAATATTGTTGTGGTTAATGATGTCCCAGAGGACTCTTAGGCTGTCTTCATTTATTTTCATTCTTTTTTCTTTATTCTGTTCCATGGCAGTGAATTCCACCATTCTGTCTTCCAGGTCACTTATCCGTTCTTCTGCCTCAGTTATTCTGCTATTGATTCCTTCTAGTGTATTTTCCATTTCAGTTATTGTATTGCTCATCTCTGTTTGTTTGTTCTGTAATTCTTCTACGTCTTTGTTAAACATTTCTTGCTTCTTCTTGATCTTTGTCTCCATCCTTTTTCCGAGGTCCTGTATCATCTTCACTATCATTATTCTGAATTCTTTTTCTGGAAGGCTGCCTATCTCCACTTCATTCAGTTGTTTTTCTGGGGTTTTATCTTGTTCCTTCATCTGGTACATAGTTCTCTGCCTTTTCATTTTGTCTATCTGTCTGTGAATGTGGTTTTCGTTCCACAGGCTGCAGGATTGTAGTTCTTCTTGCTTCTGCTGTCTGCCCTCTGTTGGATGAGGCTATCTAAGAGGCTTGTGCATGCTTCCTGATGGGAGGGACTGGTGGTGGGTAGAGCTCGGTGTTGCTCTGGTGGGCAGAGCTCAGTAGAACTTTAATCCGCTTGTCTGCTAATGGGTGGGGCTGAATTCCCTCTCCATTGGTTGTTTGGCCTGAGGCAACCCAGCACTGGAGCCTATAGGCTCTTTGGTGGGGCTAATGGTGGACTCTGGAGGGCTCAAGCTAAGGAGTACTTCCCAGAACTTCTGCTGCCAGTGTCTTTGTCCCCATGGTGAGCCACAGCCACCCCTCCCCCCGACTCTGCAGGAGACCCTCTAACACTAGCAGGTAGGTCTGGTTCAGTCTCCTATGGGGTCACTGCTCCTTCCCCCTGGGTCCTGATGCACACACTACTTTGTATGTGCCCTTTAATAGTGGAATCTCTGTTTCTCCCAGTCCTGTCGAATAGCAATCAAATTCCACTAGCCTTCAAAGTCTGATTCTCTGGGAATTCCTCCTCCTGTTGTCAGACCCCCCAGGTTGGGAAGCCTGATGTGGGGCTCAGAACCTTCACTCCAGTGGGTGGATGTCTGTGGTATAATTGTTCTCCAGTTTGTGAGTCACCCACCCAGCAGTTATGGGATTTGATTTTATTGTGATTGCGCCCCTCCTACTGTCTCACTGCAGCTTCTCCTTTGTCTTTGGATGTGGGGTATCTTTTTTGGTGAGTTCCAGTGTCTTCCTTTCGATGATTGTTCAGCAGTTAGTTGTGATTCCAGTGCTCTCGCAAGAGGGAGTGAGCGCACGTCCTTCTACTCCACCATCTTGAACCAATCCTTGACATTTTAAAATTACGTTTTCCCAGTCAAGAACATGATGCCTCTTTCCATTTGTTCAAACATTATTTGATGGCTCTCAAAGAGGTTTTAGTTTCCTTCATGTAGATCCCAGTCTTGTTAAATTTATTTCCAAGTACTTGACAGATGTTGCTGCTATTATGAATGGAAAAATTCCATTTCTTTTCCTAGGAAATTATTATTAAAATAGAGAAATGTTATTGACTTTAGTACTTATAGGCCACCTTATGAAATTTATTAACACTAATGCATTTTCTTATTAGAATCTTTTAGGCTTCCTTGGTATAATATAATATCATCAGCAAATAGATGGTTTTTATCTCTGCTTTTCCAGTGTTAAACCAGTTATTTTATTTCTTCACCCTACTCTTCTTGCTGTAACTTCCAAAACAACGTTGAGTATTATGGTAGTAGCATGTAGTCCTGTTTTGTTCCTGATGGTTTTGAAAACCCAGTGAATGTTTGCTGAGAATCAAGCAGTGTCCTAGGGTCTGAGAGTACTCTGGGGAATAAAACAAAAGTCCCTGGACACATGGTGTTTACATTCTAGAAGGGGGTCCATGGAGGGACTTTGAGTACCTTTGTTCCACAAATGTTTGTTCATGTTTCTGATTTTCATCTTGTGGCTTTAGTGTTTTGCCATTTAAAGACATTATTTGCTATTGATTTTTCATAACGAGTCATTCCTATTTTTTAAAAGGAAGAGCTGCCAAATTTTATCAAATGCTTTTTAAGGATGAAATGATATAATTATTTAATTTTTCTCTTTTTAACTTGTTGATGCATCTGTAATGAAATATATTGATTAGCTTCCTGATACTGAATTATCCCTGCATTCCTGGAAGATACGACTTGGTCATGTTGTACTATTCATTTATTATACTACTGGATTCTATTTACTAATATTTTATTTGAAATTTTGCATCAACTTTCAAAAGTGCATTTGCTCATTTTTGTTACTAAAGTTATGTAAGCTTTATAAAAAGATCTGAGATTTCCCACCTTTTCCCTACAGTGTGTAAATGTTCAAATAACATTGGAATTATGTTATCTATTCCTATTGGTTAAATAAATCTCAGGTGTTAATTAATCCTCTGATTCGGGTCTTATTTCAGTGGTAGCCATTGGCCTTTTGGGCACTTTAACCTCATTCTAGCTCCAGATGCTCAGGAGCTTTCCTTCTATTTGTGAGTGTTACCAAATTGGTCCAGAGCTTCCATAAGTTACCTATCATGATAGAGGAAATCTTAAAAGTCTCCTCGGCAAATATTGGTGGGGATGCTTCAGCTCTCATACTGAACAGGTAATCTCAATTTGTCCCATCTGCCAGAAACACAATCCTGTTAAAAGGTAAAGGTGGGGCAAGGATGCCAGCCAGCTCCCTCAGGCCCCTTTCTCTACTGGCAAATGGATTTTGTCAAACTCCCATGGTCTCATGGGTACAAATATGTTCTAACCATAGTCTGCATTCTAAAAATAATGCTTGGAAGCTTTGTCCTGCAAATAGGCTACTGCCACAGCTTGAGCGAAATTGCTGCTAGAATTTTTCCCACCTGGGGAATCCCTCTGTTCCTCTCTAGTGACAGAGGAACTCACCACATTGCTGAGTAGTTCAACTCCCACAAAAACGGCAGTGTCCTTACCATCCTTAATCTGCAAAAGAAAAAAGAATGAGCCAACGGAACACTCAAGTTAGTCAAATGCTGAGGAACTCAACCTAACTTGACCCGAAGTCTTGCCATTAACCCTGATAATACTTTGATTCTCACTTTCCTCTCAACATTGAGTATCCCTTTATGAAATAATTACTGGCAGGCCCATGAAGATTCCTTACTCTTGTTGGACCATAGGAGGTTCAAATATGATCCAGACTGGTATTCTTAAATACTGCCAAGGTCTTATTCAATACACTCATATTTATTACTGATAGTTCAAGTGTACCTTTCCCCCAGACCTCCCACCTCAGCCCTTACATGATCTTCATGTTGAAGACCTGGTCTTCTGGAAAAAAATACCATCAAAAGACCAATCTTGAACCCAGGTGGAAGGAACCTTATACTGTCTTCCTAACCAGTTGTACTGCTGCAAAACTATAAGGAATACAACCTTTCATGTTTTAATATTTTAACAATACAAGTCTTATTTTGAAGTTAGGAAAATTCACCCTAGCAGCAGACCTTAAACTGAGGGTCCTTGAGAGCTCCCAGAAGCAGATGATGACATGAGACAAACTGCTTTCTCATGAATTTTGGAACAAGCAGATGGCACCACAATGGGGTCAGCTTCCACCCACAATGCTGGAACACAATTGCCTGGGATTCCCCTATCCAGTGCTCTCCATGTTCCTCCTTTGTATCCTTCTCATCATTCTGTAATTTTTCTATTGTCCATTAGTTTCAGAACTTCCTGAGCCATGTCTTCCCTGTTCCTTCCCATTTCTGGCCTCCTTACCATTTCCTTCTCTATTCCTCATTTATCTACGGACATGCAGGGTCCCCAATTGTTTCACGTTTGCTCCCACAAACCTCTCTGACCTCTACATCATAAGCAAGAACATGTGAGATGCTAACCAAAAAATTCACTGCATTGCCTCCACAATCCTGACCCCATCCTTGAAGGATCTCCACACCAATTTCCTGGAATCCACTAGACTGGTTCTCGCTGGCCTTGGGTCTTGGTTTTACTCCTTATCATAGCCTCTAATGATCGATTTTCTGCTTTCTTTTATAAGTATCCTAATTAAGTGTTTTTTCTCCAGAACACTTTCTCAGCTTCAGACCACCATCAGAGCTCAACAGATGATTAAGCTAGTGCTCCAAGGGGAGTGCCAACAAGAAACTACTGACTCCATGGACAATTTCACTTAGCCTCGACCAAAACCCATGGAAATTACTGAGATTGTTCTAAGACAGATGATGTTTGTATGGAGCAAGAGGGGGCACTGACCAGGCCAAATACAGACCTTTCCCCTTTTGCCTGAATCTGATGAGGCCAGATACTGACCCTCCAATTTCCCATTCTCTGTCTCATGATTGATTTCCTAAGATTAAAATTATTTGTCCTCTGAAACTAGCTAACCACAGAGAAAACCATTTCCTCTTCACATAATTGACTGAGACTTCTGCTGGAAAAACAACCCCAAGTATAAATCACCCCTTCTGCAACTTGTTTACTCCTCACCATAAAAGTCTAAGGCAGAATCACCCTGCGGAGACATTCTGATCTTTGGATCTTCGATGCTCCCCCTATTGCCTGAAAACAACCTATCTCCTTACTTGACTGACTTCTGTCTTTGATATAAATCACACTAAAAGTGAACAGACAATAGAGTAGTAGGGCAAAATCAAATGGACCAAGAAACAGAAATCAATCTCTGTTATGTGTAAATTTGATATATGATAAATAAGGTACCACCAAAGAATGGCAAAAAAAAATTTTTTATTCGATGGTAGTGGGCAAATTAGCTCACTCCATGGAGAATAGTAAAGAAAATAAAGTTGAATCTTTAACTTATATTAAATAAAAAGGGTGGGTCTCAGACTGAAGTCCTAAATTCAAAAGGTAAATTTAAAAATCTAATTGAAGAAAATGTAGGAGAATATCCATGTGAACTAAAAGTGTGGGGAAATTTCCTAACCAAGGCTCAAATAATGAATAAATTTGACTGCATCAAAATTAAAAATTTCTGATAAACAATGTACCCATTTGGCAAAATTAACAGAGACATGACAAACCAGGAGATGTTTGCAAATCTATAACTAACCAGGGATTATATCAAGGACAATTGATTTTAGATTATGATTTGTAGACCATTACTGAGTGATAAATTCAACTGAGAGAATTGCAAGCATAATTTAAAAAAATAAAGTAGGAAAGAATAGAAAATATCAGAGTGCATAACAAGTATTAGGAGAAAATACTCATCAGCCTTTTGTTTACATCATGTAAAATTAAAAATGTACATATATACAATAGTGTGTATTTGTTGGGAATATATATTTACGTATATAGTACATTAATACATATTAATAATTAATCATATATTTAATTATATAGACTTAATAGACACTTATATAATTATATATTACTGATATAATCAATATATACTCTAATTAATAATATATTGATATATAACATGTATACTCATATATGCATATATGTATGTATGTACATAAATATATACGTATACTTATAAGATTATAAATATACATCTTATATATTAATATATTAATGTATTATATATTATATATAATGTGTGTTGGTTGTGATGTAACATATACTTCTTACTGTTGATTATGATCAAAACAGTGAAACACTCAATATTTAAGGGGCTCAAGCAAATCACTGAGAAAAAGATAATGATACTCAACAGAAAATTGGGCAAAGTATATGAACAGGCAATAAATAGAGAGGGAAGCCTGAACAGCTAACGAGTATATGAAGAGATTCTCAAACTTACTAGTAATCAGGGAGATATATTTTAAAACTATAGACACCATGTTACACCCATCAGAATGGCAAAAATAAAAAAGATGTCTGCTATTAAGTGTTGGAGAAGATGGGGTATATGGGAACTCTTGCAGTTTTGACAAAAGTATAAACTGGTAAGGTCATTCTAAAAATAATCATCTGGAGGTCCTTACTGACATTAAGAATGTGAATTCTCTTTGACCCAGCAAATCCACTTCAAGGGCTATATGTGATGGATATCTCCACTCATGCCCTTAGGATGGCACGTACTGGGGTGCTTCTTATGGTGGTGTTTATGGTTGGGGAAGTTGGAGGAAATCTAGGTTTTATCATTAGGGAAATGGATACCTGAAATGTGGTCAATGCACGCTTATAACATGAATTACTATCCACTAGTTGGGAGCAACAGACTTGTCTCCAAACAAAGGCTGATTACTTAAGAAAAACACAAAATATGAAAAGTATCTTTTCATAATATGGTTAAATATATTTGTCTTTTATAAAATTAATACAAGCTCATTATAAAATTTATAAAACATAAAAAGTAGAAACAGCTAGTATCCTCTTACCCAGAGTATAACCACTATTAATTTTGTGGTCTATATTCTCAATTTTTATGTCTTAAATAAAAGTTGGATTGTATTGCATATTTGAGTCTATAGTATGTAGTATTTTATAATTTTTTTATTTCCTTAACTCTGTATTAAATGAGTTTATGATGTGATTTTTTCCTTAAAAACCTGACTTTGTTGCATTCTACCATATGGACATATCAAAGCAAATCTAACCAATTTCCTATTGTACATTTAAGTGGTTTCTAACTGATTACTATTATAAACAATCCTGCAGTGAACACCCTCTAATAGAGGCTGACATTTGGCTCATAGGCATTGGTATAAGAAAAGTGGATGTTTACAAGCAGCAACTCTTCTGATTTAATAGATGTTCATGCTAACTGGCGATCCTATACTACCAGTGGTTGAATATCACCCCTGCTTCTACCTAATTCTTAGTGTTTAGTTAATGTTGTTTCATTAGGATAAATTCATTGAAGTGGAACTGCTGAGACAAACAGTATGAATATATTGCCAACTTACCTTCCTGTAAGATTCTACCAAGTTAGACTCAGACAGCCGTTCTCATTAACACTAGGTATTATGTTTTCGATCTTTACCAATTTCTTGTTACATTTTAATGTTAAGATCCTGTACATCTCAGCACTTCAGTAACTCCAAATGATTATTTCCTCAAATGGCAAAGTCCAGATCACTCTCCTTTGCCACACTGTCTTTCACTCTGAAAAAAAGTCTGACAAGTTAAACACCTTATATCCAAAGTGTTCTGTTCCCTGTTGCTCCTTTAGAACTAAATAAACTTTTAAAACAATTATCATTTCCTTCAGCATTTGAGAGATTATTTTTTTAAAATTTATTTTATTGAAGTATAGTTGATTTCTCATGTTATGGAAAGATTATTTAATTATACTCCTCAAAACAAATTTTAAAAATTTGCTCATAGGTTAAATATTATTTTCTGAGGGAACTCTTGCCCAGCACACAAGCACTGGCTTAGCTCACCTCTCAGGGTCTGGTGGGGGACAGGGGTTGACTTTCTATGTAGGCACATGTTAGAGATAGTTGGACCAATGAGGATTCTCTCACTGTGTAATCATTGGCCTAACATAGCTCCATTCCAGGGCCTTTGAGCAAGGGTGCCATCAGCCTGCTGCCCAATTCTTATAAAAATAAGAGGCATTTCTCTAAAGGATTGACTGATCGTCCATTGTTATAGATCCTCTGATTTTAACCTTGGATTAAGCATACATTCAGAGAGTTACTCTATTTTTTCTTTTCTTCTGATTTTCTCACATTAAAAAATCTTTGGAAACCAGACAGTATCCTTCTGAAACTAATTTTTTTTGGGTGGATCCCAAATTGTCATTTGTATAATTTTTTTTAGATTCCACAAATAGGTGATATCATATGATATTTGTCTGTCTCTGTCTCACTTACTTCACTTAATATGATAATCTCTAGGTCCATCCATGTTGCTGCAAATGGCATTATTTCATTCTCTTTTATGGCTGAGTAATATTCCATGGTATATATACATACCACAACTTTTTTATCCATTCATTTGTTGATGGACATTTAGGTTGCTTCCATGTCTTCTTGCCTATTGTAAGTAGTTCTGCAATGAACACTGGGCTGCGTGTACCTTTTCAAATTATGGTTTTCTCCAGATATATGCCCAGGAGTGGGATTGCAGGATCATATGGTAGCTGTATTTTTAGTTTTTTAAGGAATCTCCATACTGTTCTCCATAGTGGCTGCACCAATTTACATTCCCACCAACAGTGTAGGAGGGTTCCTATTGGTTTTGTTTCTTTTTTTTTTTTCCTACTGGTTTTCTTTAACAAAGGACACATCATAAAAGGGTTTATAATCTTAATAGCACCTGTTTATAGACAATAGTAAAAGTAAATAAATCAGATTTCACATATTACTCTTTTGTTCTGTATAAAGTGGGTGGGGAAAGGACATATTTTGATAAAAAGTGACCTAGAGAGCCATGATGATGGTCAGCATTGCTATGAATGGGAGGGCTTCTAACTCCATTTGTCTTTTTATTTCTAGGAAGGTTAACAGTGCCCAAACATTATTCAAAATCTAACCATAATCTCGAAAAAAATACCATAGAGAGAAAGCAAAAACAATGACAATAACTTACTCTTCTCGTGTGTCAATACCCTTCCTTCTTCACATTCAAGACTCAGCTCATATGCACACCATTCCCTGGTAAGTATACATAGGACAAGGCCTTTCCCTTACCTAAACTCTTGGCTAATTTTATTGACTCGAAATCCTCCTTTCCTTTTAACTTATTCAATTTCCTTATGATGGCATCATATCTGAATATTTTGGTTAAACTTATATGTTTTTCCCTCACAGTAGATTCCAGGTTCTATAAGGGAAGAGAACACGCTTCCAGCATCTTTATAGCCCTAACAGCCAACAGTGGCCTGGTACACAGAACATGCTAAATGAACAAATTAAGAATCACTAAACGAATGAATGGATATGTGTGAATAAGTAGTTATCAACGCTCTCAAGTTAGGAAAGAAAACAAAAGGAAAATTATTTTACAAAATTAAAACTATCAGAATCCCAAAGTTTTGTTGCTTCATGATGTATATGCTATTTCTAAACTCCAAAATGAAAGAAAATGAGCACTTCAACCCTGAAATAGATATTACTGTATTAGGGAAAAAGAGAAGTATTTTTAGTATGGAATAAAAATAAAATTAAAGACAGAAGTACTACAAATAAACATATCTGTTCTAATATAAAACAGGGGCTCAACCAAGGGACAAAATGTCACTACCGTCACTGAGGGAAAAAGAACTATTCGAGTCCTTATAAAGGTCTATACAGATTAGTGAGTGTCCAGAACAGTGCCTGACACTCAATAAATATTTGTCAAATAAGTGAATAATATCAAATCAAGAAAGTCAATATAATGGGAATAAATGACCAAACTGATAGGTGAAGAAGAAAGCAGTAATCTAGGGGATCAAGAGAAGAAAGGTTCCTAGAAGGCACTGAAGTAGAAAATGGGGATTAAAAAAATAGTACTTAGTAAAATTAAAAATAAATCAATCCAGGAAGTTGTGTAAAGTAGAAAGAAGAGTGAAGCCTAGTGAGGCCTACCATCGAGATTTTATTGGTGAGCTTATAAAATCTTAATGGAACAGATAATCCATACCTTAAATGAACACTTCCATAAAAGAGGGAAAACTGCCAAACTCATTTTATGACTGAACTGCTTTTATGCCAAAACTAGATACAGATAGTACCAGAAAAGAAAATAATGGGTTCATTTCACTTACATTTATAGTTGCGAAAATCCAGAAAAAAATATTAGCTAGCCAGACTCAACAGTGTGTTAGCAATCAAGGAATGCAAGAAGAGTTCAAGTGAGGTCAAATTGCAAGTCTACAAGGCAGAAAGACTGGTCATAATTTTTCCTCTGCCAGAAAAGAACTTTTCCATTAGAAAAATAAACCTTTTCTTCAACATGCCCAAGAGACTAGTCAGCATAATTAACTAGCAACCTCTCCAAGGCCAGAGAGGAGGCTTCCCTCATTATAAATACTGAGATCCTGAGGATCACTAGCTTTCCACTAAATACACTAGTGTATTCACTAGGTCCTGAATTGAAGAGGGGGAAAAATATTTTGCCAGTCTAGAAAGGAGATTGCTGCTTGCCACAAACTGGATAAGGTCAGCTATCATCAAAACAAAGGGCCTTGGGCTTCCCTGGTGGCGCAGTGGTTGAGAATCTGCCTGCCAATGCAGGGGACACGGGTTCGAGCCCTGGTCTGGGAAGATCCCACATGCCACGGAGCAACTAGGCCCGTGAGCCACAACTACTGAGCCTGCGCGTCTGGAGCCTGTGCTCCGCAACAAGAGAGGCCGCGATAGTGAGAAGCCCGCGCATCGCGATGAAGAGTGGCCCCCGCTTGCCGCAACTAGAGGAAGCCCTGGCACAGAAACGAAGACCCAACACAGTCAAAAATAAATAATAAATAAATAATAAATAAATTAATAAAAACAAAGGGCCTTAATGTCATTACTGCTATGACCCTAAAGTTTTACCATTATGCTAAAAATTTAAGTGTCTCTAAATACTAAGTACTTATCTATGTTCCCTATGGTTTTTTAAAAAATGTAAATTAAGATTTATTCTCTAAAATGGAAGCTTCTAGCTACTTATAAGTCACTAATATTGCACAATGGTATTTTAAGCAGTATAGCTTTATAACAAAAATGTGTTCAAGATTATAAAAACTGTAAAGTAGAAGAAAAAATTATTTTGTAATCTCAACAGGTTTTGGGATTTGATCTTTTTACCTTATTTTTTTAAAAGAGTTGAAAATAATAAAAAGTGAAACAGATTATTTTCATACAAGCTGACCCAGGGTAATCGGTCACCCTGATTACAGCAGGCCTTTCTGGCTACATAGGGTTGTTGCCTTACACAACAGAAGTTGTCTACAGCTTTCGGATCAGCATGGCAGAAGCACCTCCTCCTCCGCTGCAAATGCTGGCAAGACCATATTCTCCTTGCTTCAAGGCATGAGCCACATGGACGACAATCCTGGCTCCACACATCCCAACTGGATGTCCAAGAGAAATAGTTCCTCCATTGATATTCACTTTGGGGGGATCAATCTCTAGCATTTTAATGTTTGCTAGTACGACTACACTAAAGGCTTCCTTTATTTCCCACATTGTAATACCTTTTTTTCAATTCTGCATCTTTAAGAACCTTAGGTACAGCATATGCAGGTGCAATTGGAAAATCAATAGGTTCTACAGCAGCATCAGCAAATGCTGCTATTCTTGCCAGTGGTTTAACATTGAGTCTCTTGGTTGCATCTGCAGTCATCAGAAGCATAGCAGCTGCTCCATCATTCAGTGTGCCGGCATTGGGAGCTGTTACTGTACCATTTTCTTTTTGGAAAACCGTCTTCAGCTTTGGAACTTTGCTAAAGTCAACATGTTTACATTCTTCATCTTCTTTCACCACTACATCTGGTTTACCTTTTACTGTAATTGTGACAGGAACAACTTCACTTCCAAATTTTCCAGCTTCTCAGGCTGCTTTACTTCTGGTATAGGAGTTAACAGCATAAGTATCCTGTTCATCTCGTGCAATATTCAGCTTCTTTGCAGTATTTTCAGCACAGTTGCCCATATGAATTTTACTGTAGACATCAGTTAGCCCATCTTTTACAATCAAATCTTCAAGCTTTACCCCACCATATGGCGTTGCTCCTCTGTTCATTACGTAGGGAACATTGGACATGCTCTCCATCCCACCTGCCACCATCACATCCTGATGTCCACACATAAGATTCTGAGAGGCCATCATGATGGCTTTCATTCCTGAGGCACAAACTTTAGTTTACAGTGGTACATGGAGTAGAAATAAGTAAGCCTGCACCCAGTACTGCTTGCCTTGTAGGGGCTTGTTCTCCACCTCTTTGTAGGACATTAGCCATGTATGCTTCTTTCACTGCTTCTTCTGGAAACCCTACCTTTTCAATGGCTCCCTGAATTGCAATGGAACCAAGCTCGGTGGCTGGCAGAGAGGAAAGTCTGCCTAGAAAGGACCCAATGGGTGTTCTTGTAGCACTTACTATGACCACTTCATTCAAAGTGGGTTTTGATCATAACTTCGTTCCACATATCTTATTTCCTGCATCCGCCTCCGAAGCAGGGGATTGCACCCGCGGGCGCCACCGCGCAGAAGGGCCGCCAGCACAGCCATGGTCACCAAGCGCGGGGCGGAGAGTTACCAGCGGAGAGATGTGGTCGCGCGCGGCGGGTCCCTGATCCCGCTTCCTCTATGGTTTTAAAGGTGTTCCAGTGATGCTTATATCTTTTACCTGGAATGACGTGTGTAACAAAAAAAAAAATTATGCATGAGAACAGCCCTGTTTAGAATATGGAATGAACTAAAATTTATTCATAAAAATGAACTAAGAAACTCCTCGAAGGCAATGACTGTGACTGACTTCTTCAGTTTTCCCTGCAGATACCAAACTAGTGCTGGATGCACAAATGAGTGATTAGTACTTGTTAAAATTGATTTCAGTTTGAGGGCAAATTTGAATATTTTCTATGAGTAGGACAGCAGCCACTTTATTAAGAGGTTTAAATGTATGGGTCCTACTAAAAATGTTGAAGTCAAGGCCTTCCACCTCAACTGAAAGCTGGAAGACATAGCAGCAATCTAACAGATGCTGGAGTATAAATTTTTTTTATTGACATGGAAAAAGTACAAGATCATTGCAAATAGAGCCTGCATTCATTTATTCCCACAATCACTCCTTTCAAAGCCATTCAGCTCAGTTATGCTGGGCTGGTGGGACTATACACACGCAGAAAAAGAGGCATAGAAGGGTCCTCACAAGGTTGTTTACATTTATAATAGGAGCAGGGGACAGCTCCTATTTCTGTTTTCATTGTTAGAAAAGCTTAGATCATTTGGCATCTTTTTTCAGACATGCAAACTGAAAGTAAATAATGTCTTTTTTTAATAAAAAATTTTTATTGAGTTATAATTAACTTACCACATTAAATTAGTTTCAGGTGTATAACATAGTGATTCTATATTTTTATACATTATGAAATGATCAGTGTAATAAGACCAGTTGCCATCTGTCACCATACAAAGTTGTTACAATATTATTGACTATATTCCCTGTGCTGTACTTTACATCCCCATGACTTATTTATTTTAGAGCTGGAAGTCTGTACCTCTTAACCCTCTTCACCTATTTCATTCGCTGCCCTCCAGCTCCTCCCCTCTGGCAACCACTAGTTTGTTCTCTGTAACTATGAGTCTGTTTCTGTTTTGTTTTGTTTGTTTGTTTATTTATTTTTTTAAGATTCCATATGTAAGCGAAATCATATGGTATTTGTTTTTCTCTGACTTATTTCATTTAGCATAATACCCTCTAGATCCATCCACGTTGTCACAAATGAAAAGATTTCATTCTTTTTTATGGCTTACTAGTATTTCAGTGTGTGTGTGTATCACATGTTCTTCATCCATTCATCTACTGATGGATGCTTAGGTTGATTCCATATCTTGGCTATTGTAAATAATGGTGCAATGAACATAGGGGTACATATATCTTTTCTAATTAGTGTTTTCATTTTCTTCAAATAAGTAGCAGAAATGGAATTGCTGGATTGTACAGTAGTTCTATTTTTAGTTTTTTGAGGAATCTCCATACTATTTTCCACAGTGGCTGCACAATTTACATTCCCACCAACAGTGCACAAGCGTTCCCTTAAGAGATTCAAATCCATACACAGCCTCAAATATTTTGCACACATCCTACCATGCTCTCCTGTACTACACAAGGCTGCTCAATGTTCATTTCCTTGAATTTCTTTCTTCTACACCTTTGTTACTGTTGTTTCTTCTGCCTGCATTCTGCTCTGTTTTTGACCTCTCAAAACCTTTATCATCCTTCAAGATTCAATTCAAACATCACTGAACTGTTTCTTCCTCTCTGCTGCAATAACACCTCCTTTTCACTTTGTTACTACGTTGAGCACAAGTGTCTTATAAGAAATTACTTTTTGGAGGGCAGAGTCAAGATGCCGTACTAGGAGGATGCGGGATTCGCGTCTCCTCACAACTAGGGCACCTACCAGGCACCGGTGGGGGACCACGGACACCTAAGGGGGCAGGAGGAGCCGCCAGTGACCGGGTAGGACGTGGGGTGTGAGGGGGAGTGAAGGGGGAGGAGAAGTGGAGGCGGGACGGGTCTGGTGGCCCTGAGGGGCGGCTGGGGGATGGGAAGGGATCCCACGCCCGAAGGGGGAAACTGGGGAACCATTGGGAGGGCAGAGGATCAAAAGGGAGCGTAGCCAGGTTTCTGCTGCCCACTTGGGCCCCCAGGAACCTGCTGAGATCCTGGGCCTGATCCTCTGCCCGCCTAGGCTCCCTCCAGCCACGTGGGTCCTGAGGGAGTGGGAGGGAGGAGAGAGGGAGCAAAAGTAAAGGCCGGACCTCCGGGACCTGCACCCCTGAGGGGTGGCTTGGGGAGGGGAGGAGTTCCTACACCCAGCGGGATCCACCCATGGTTAGGGGTCCAGTGGCGATGGGGGAGAACCTGGGGGAGACGGTAGGGGAGGGGCACAAAGGAACGGAAGGGAACGGGACCAGTGCTTTCCCTGTCCACTTAGGCACCGGGGAGCCTGTTGGGCTCCTGGGCCTAATCCTCTGCTCTCAGAGCCTCCCTCCTGCCATGCAGATCCCAAGCCCTGCCCCTACACCCCCAACTCAGGGCCCCACCTCTACACTCGGAGACCCCCTCTGAGATGCCCTCCAACACAATAGGCCTAAACCCCGCCCACACACCCTCATACAGGGCCTTACCTCCAAACTCTGGAACTCCACACTCCAGAGGCCCTCCTTTCCAACTGCTGCCTCTTCCCTTCTGCGCAGGTCCTAAGCAGAGGCCCCGCCCCATGCTTGAACGTCACCTGCCTAGGCCCCGCCCCACGTGCAAACGTTACTCCCCCACCCGCCTAGGTCCCACCCCACCCTAAACCCTGCCCCTGCCTAAGTTCCACCCCCGCCTAAATTCTGCCCCCATAGCCAAGGCTTTTTTTTTTTCTTTTTTCCTCTTTTAGATTGGGCTTCTGTTTTACCTTGTTGATTCATTGTTGTTGATTCTTTTACATTTTTATTTTTCCTAATAAATCTTGTATTTTTCTAATTTTATTTTATTCTTTATACTTTGTTAGTGATCTCTCCTTTTGGCTTGTTCCCCCCCAACCCCCGCTTTTTTTTTTCTTTTTTCTGTTGTGGTTTTATTTTACCTTGCTGCAGTTGTTTCAATTATAGTTTTATTTTTCCTAATTTTTTTTTTATCTTTCTAATTTTATTTTGTTTTTTATTCTTTGGTATTATACTGTTCCTTTTTTTCTTTCTTCCTTTTATTTATTTATTTATTTTTAACAGCACCATGAAGCTTGCAGGATCTTGGTTCCCAGGCCAGAGGTCAGACCCAAGCTCCTGTGGTGGGAGCTCTGAGTCCAAACTGCTGGACTAACAGAGAACCTCAGACCAGGGAATATCAATCGGAGTGGGGCCTCCCAGAGGTCCTCATCTCAACACCAAGACCCAGCTCTATCCAACTGCCTGCAAACTCCAGTGCTGGATGTCTCAGGCCAAACAACCAGTAAGACAGGAATACAGCACCACCCATCAAAAAAAAAAAAAAAAAACTGAAATGACAAAAAAAAATGTTACAGGTGAGGGAGCAAGGTAAAAACCTACAGGACCAAATAAGATGAAATAGGCAACCTACCTGAAAAAGAATTCAGAGTAAGGATAGTAACCATGATCCAAAATCTCAGAAACAAAATGGAGAAAATACAAGAAACATTTAACGAGGATCTAGAAGAACTAAAGAGCAAACAAACAATGATGCACAACACAACTACTGAAATTAAAAATACTCTAGAAGGAATCAATAACACAATAACTGAGGCAGAAGAACGGATAAGTGAGCTGGAAGATAAAATGGTGGAAATAACTTCCAGGGAGCAGAATAAAGAAAAAAGAATGAAAAGAATTGAGGACAGTCTCAGAGACCTCTGAGACAACATTAAACATTCAAATTATAGGGGTCCCAAAAGAAGAGGAGAAAAAGAAAGGGTCCGAGAAAATATTTGAAGAGATTATAGTTGAAAACTTCCCTAACATGGGAAAGGAAATAGTCAATCAAGTCCAGGAAGCACAGAGAGTCCCATAC
Source organism: Balaenoptera borealis (assembly GCF_965194805.1). Classification (NCBI taxonomy): domain Eukaryota; kingdom Metazoa; phylum Chordata; class Mammalia; order Artiodactyla; family Balaenopteridae; genus Balaenoptera; species Balaenoptera borealis. The sequence continues at coordinate 12,550,178 of NC_138866.1, read as the reverse complement.
AGGATAAAACCAAAGAGAAACACACCAAGACACATATTAATCAAACAATCAAAAATTAAATACAAGGAAAAAATATTAAAAGCAGCAGGGAAAAGCAACAAATAACATACAACGGAATCCCCATAAAGTTAACAGCTGATTTTTCAGCAGAAACTCTGCAAGCCAGAAGGGAGTGGCAGGACATATTTAAAGTGATGAAAGGGAAAAACCTACAACCAAGATTACTCTACCCAGCAAGGACCTCATTCAGATTCAATGGAGAAATTAAAACCTTTACAGGTAAGCAAAAGCTAAGAGAATTCAGCACCACCAAACGAGCTTTACAACAAATGCTAAAGGAACTTCTCTAGGCAGGAAACACAAGAGAAGGAAAAGACCTACAAAAACAAACCCAAAACAATTAAGAAAATGGTCATAGGAACATACATATCGATAATTACCTGAAATGTAAATGGACTAAATGCTCCAACCAAAAGACATAGACTGGCTGAACGGATACAAAAACAAGACCTGTACATATGCTACCTACAGTAGACTCACTTCAGACCTAGGGACACATACAGACTGAAAGTGAGGGGATGGAAAAAGATATTCCATGCAAATAGAAATCAAAAGAAAGATGGAGCAGCAATTCTCACATCAGACAAAATAGACTTTAAAATAAAGACTATTACAAGAGACAAAGAAGGACACTACATAATGATCAAGGGATCAATCCAAGAAGAAGATATAACAATTGTAAATATTTATGCACCCAACATAGGAGCACCTCAATACATAAGGCAAATGCTAACAGCCATAAAAGGGGACATCGACAGTAACACAATAATAGTAGGGGACTTTAACACCCCACTTTCACCAATGGACAGATCATCCAGACAGAAAATAAATAAGGAAACACAAGCTTTAAATGACACATTAAACAAGATGGACTTAATTGATATTTATAGGACATTCCATCCAAAAACAACAGGATACACTTTCTTCTCAAGTGCTCATGGAACATTCTCCAGGATAGATCATATCTTGGGCCACAAATCAAACCTTGGTAAATTTAAGAAAATTGAAATCATATCAAGTATCTTTTCTGACCACAACACTATGAGACTAGATATCAATTACAGGAAAAAATAAACTGTAAAAAGTACAAACACATGGAGGCTAAACAATACGCTACTAAATAACCAAGAGATCACTGAATAAATCAAAGAGGAAATTAAAAAATACCTAGAAACAAATGACAATGAAAACACGATGACCCAAAACCTCTGGGATGCAGCAAAAGCAGTTCTAAGAGGGAAGTTTATAGCAATACAATCCTACCTCAGGACACAAGAAACATCTCAAATAAACAACCTAACCATACACCTAAAGTAATTAGGACAAGAAGTACAAAAAACCCCCAAAGTTAGTAGAAGGAAAGAAATCATAAACATCAGATCAGAAATAAATGAAAAAGAAATGAAGGAAACAATAGCAAAGATCAATAAAACTAAAAGCTGGTTCTTTGAGAAGATAAACAGAATTGATAAACCATTAGCCAGACATCAAGAAAAAAAGGGAGAAGACTCAAATCAACAGAATTAGAAATGAAAAAGGAGAAGTAACAACTGACACTGCAGAAATACAAAGCATCCTAAGAGATTACTACAAGCAACTATATGCCAATAAAATGGAAAACCTGGAAGAAATGGACAAATTCCTAGAAAAGCACAACCTTCTGAACTGAACCAGGAAGAAATAGAAAATATGAACAGACCAATCACAATCACTGAAATTGAAACTGTGATTAAAAATCTTCCAACAAACAAAAGCCAAGGACCAGATGGCTTCACAGGCAAATTCTATCAAACATTTAGAGAAGAGCTAACACCTATCCATCTCAAACTCTTCCAAAATATAGCAGAGGAAGGAACACTCCCAAACTCATTCTACAAGGCCCCCATCACCGTGATACCCAAACCAGACAAAGATGTCACAAAGAAAGAAAACTACAGGCCAATATATCTGATGAACATAGATGCAAAAATCCTCCACATAATACTAGCAAACAGAATCCAACAGCACATTAAAAGGATCATACACCATGAATAAGTGGGGTTTATCCCAGGAATGCAAGGATTCTTCAATATATGCAAATCAATCAGTGTGATACACCATATTAACAAATTGAAGGATAAAAACCATATGATAATCGCAATAGATGCAGAAAAAGCTTTTGACAAAATTCAACACCAATTTATGATAAAAACTCTCCAGAAAGTGGGCATAGAGGGAACTTTCCCCAACATGATAAAGGCCATATATGACAAACCCACAGCCAACATCATTCTCAATGGTGAAAAACTGAAACCATTTCCTCTAAGATTAGGAACAAGACAACGTTGCCCACTCTCACCACTATTACTCAACATAGTTTTGGAAGTTTTAGCCACAGCAGTCAGAGAAGAAAAAGAAATAAAAGGAATCCAAATCAGAAAAGAAGAAGTAAAACTGTCACTGTTTGCAGATGACATGATACTATACATAGAGAATCCTAAAGATGTTACCAGAAAACTACTGCAGCTAATCAATGAATTTGGTAGAGTAGCAGGATACAAAATTAATGCACAGAAATCTCTTGCATTCCTATACACTAATGATGAAATATCTGAAAGAGATATTAAGGAAACGCTCCCATTTACCATTGCAACAAAAAGAATAAAATATCTAGGAATAAACCTACCTAAGTAGAGAAAAGACCTGTATGCAGGAAACTATAAGACACTGATGAAAGAAATTAAAGATGATATAAACAGATGGAGAGATATACTATGTTCTTGGATTGGAAGATTCAACATTGTGAAAATGACTATACTACCCAAAGTAATCTACAGATTCAATGCAATCCCTATCAAATTACCAATGGCATTTTTCACAGAACTAGAGCAAAAAATTGCACAATTTGTATGGAAACACAAAAGACCCTGAATAGCCAAAGCAATCTTGAGAAAGAAAAACAGAGCTGGAGGAATCAGGCTCCCTGACTTCAGACTATACTACAAAGCTACAGTAATCAAGACAGTATGGTACTGGCACAAAAACAGAAATATAGACCAATGGAACAGGATAGAAAGCCCAGAGATAAATCCACACACCTATGGTCACCATATCTTTGATAAAGGAGGTAAGAGTATACAATGGAGAAAAGGCAGCCTCTTCAATAAGTGGTGCTGGGAAACCTGGACAGCTACATGTAAAAGAATGAAATTAGAACACTTCCTAACACCATACAAAAAATAAACTCAAAATGGCTTAAAGACCTAAATGTAAGGCCAGACACTATCAAACTCTTAGAGGAAAACATAGGCAGAACACTATGACATAAATCACAGCAAGATTGTTTTTGACCCACCTCCTAGAGAAATGGAAATAAAAACAAAAATAAACAAATGGGACCTAATGAAACTTAAAAGCTTTTGCACAGCAAAGGAAACCATAAACAAGACCAAAAGACAACCCTCAGAATGGGAGAAAATATTTACAAATGAAGCAACTGACAAAGGATTAATCTCCAAAATATACAATTAGCTCATGCAGCTCAATAACAAAAAAACAAACAACCCAATCCAAAAATGGGCAGAAGACCTAAACAGACATTTCTCCAAAGAAGATACACAGATTGCCAACAAACACATAAAAAGATGCTCAACATCACTAATCATTAGATGCAATCATTAAATGCAAATCAAAACTACAACAGAGTATCACCTCACACGGATCAGAATGGCCATCATCAAAAAGTCTACAAACAATAAACGCTGGCGAGGGTGTGGAGAAAAGGGAACACTCTTGTGCTGTTGGTGGGAATGTAAATTGATATAGCCACTATGGAGAACAGTATGGAGGTTCCTTAAAAAACTAAAAATAGAACTACCATATGACCCAGCAATCCCACTACTGGCATATACCCTGAGAAAACCATAATTCAAAAAGAGTCATGGACCACAATGTTCATTGCAGCTCTATCTACAATAGCCAGGACATGGAAGCAACCTAAGTGTCCATCGACAGATGAATGGATAAAGAAGATGTGGCACATATATACAATGGAATATTACTCAGCCATAAAAAGAAACAAAATTGAATTATTTGTAGTGAGGTGGATCGACCTAGAGTAGGGTAGGAAAAGTTAAATAACTAGAGAGAAAAGTATACCATATTTATCCTTAAATAAGGGAGAGATTTTAAAGTACATATAAACAAGAGACAGTTATTGCTATTAATATGTCTAATTCAAGTTAACAAAAAATAACCTTTACAATTACAGTTTCAGAATTACAGATTATGTTACTAAAACTGACAGAGTGAAAAGACATGGGCTTTTAGAACAAGGCAATCTTTTGTGAATTTTAGCTCTGCAAAATACAGGCTGAGGACCTTAGGAAAAATAGTTAACTTTATTCTAGTAAAGATTCAAGCTAACAGATATTTTTTTGAAAACATCTTACTTGTGTCTGTAACATAAGTGGTGTACAGTAAATGTTAGTCCTTGTCATTTACATTTTATAATGTTATGTAGTTTTCAAAGCATTATCGTATGTATTCTAATCTTGTATCCTTATCCTAACACTATGAGTACTAGCAGGTAATATTATCCCCAGGTCAGATAACTAATAAGTAGGAGAGCTAGTTAAAGGGATTAGAACCTATATTTTCTACTTCTAACAGTACTGCTTTCACTATACCATGATATGATTCAGAATAAAAGGATGGAAGCTGTAGTAAAATGCCCTCATTTTATAGACGATGGGCTAGAGACCCAGAAAGTGATTGCTCAAAACATGTAGCTAGTTAGTGGCAGAACTAGATTAGAACCAATGGGTAAAGCATTAACAAAATTCTTTCATGAGGTTAACAAAAACCTTCTGCATGAGCATTTGAACTCCTGTTAACTTTCTAACTCTGTTTCCTTGGTAACCTGCTCAATAAGATGTGTTAACTGTGTTATTAGACAGTGTTGCTTATGGTAAAAATGATTCCTTACTGGTAAGCTGCATCCAGGCTGTGAGAACTATAAATACCTGATATCCTTGGGCTTCCCTCAGTGTGGTGACTAGTCACCTGGAAGATATGCCTATAAAGTTGTCACAAGCGATATTGCTCCTCTAGGAAGTGGGGCTTCTAAGGCAGGGCAGCTCCACTCCCCCTGATGTGAGTCATTAGGCAGTAAGCTCTTCTTCGTGTTACCTTCCATTTAGGCACCAATTACTTTCTATACTGGGTATGCTTAATGTACACTTTTACACACACACACACACACACACACACAATGTAAAAGACTAAGAAAACATACCAAAATTTTAAGTGGTATAATTTTAAGTTTTCTTCCTCATACTTTTGTTTTCTAAATTTCCCAGTTACTACTCTTAAAATCAAAAAGACTAAAAAGAAACACTCCCTTATAATTTTATACAGATCATGTATGATCTTCAAACCCTCTCCCTTTGAATCTTCTCTTTGTATTCATCTGTTTTTTCATTTTTCAACAAATATTTGAGTGCTTACTTTGTGCCTGTGGGATGTAGGTATAGTGCTACTTTATCTGAACTTCTCTCATAGAAAGATGCTCTTGTATCGTCTTTATGTTCTCCTGTTCACGCCTGAGTTTGATAATAAAGGGGTTTTACTCTTCAGTCACTTATTGAACGCTGACCATGTATTAGTCACTATACTGGACAGGCATTAAAAAGAAATGTGACAGAAAATTAGCACCATACCTAGTGCAGAGGATAAAGTATGTAAATAGCAGAACCAAGTTAATAGGGGTGATGACCTAGAAATGTGCACAGTGTTATGCTACTCAAAGGAAAGAAAAACTCATTACCAAAGAAAGTTGGGAGAGAATTTCTAAGTAGAGGAGATATTTCAACTGGGCCTTGAATGATGGGTCAAATGATCGTGGATGAAAAAGGAGGAGGCTGGCAGGGAGGAGGAGGCTGGCAGGGAGGAGGAGGCTGGCAGGGAGGAGGAGGCTGGCAGGGAGGAGGAGGCTGGCAGGAGGCTCTGTGGGGCGAGCTGGGGGTGGTAGGGAGGGCTCCCAACTCCAAGGCAGGCAGAGATTCTAATGACACTGGCTGGCATCTACCACCAAAGGCATGGAGGGGGCCGATGGGGTTGGAGCACACATGCTTGTTTGGAGGTGGCAGGACTGTTTGCTGACCCTTCCAGCCTTGTCCAGTCACCCACCAATCCCAGCTCTTTTCCCTTCCTTTCCATCTGAATTGCATTGCAATTTGCCCAGTGCCCCCATGTTTCAGTCATTGACACTCACCATGCTCAGTCATCCTCTCTGTTCTCCATAGGCTGCATCCAAGTTTTTGTTCCTCACCAATTGGAGGGATTGCCAAGCTAATCAATGGTTTTTCCTTTTCTGGGAATGGTGCATGACCCTGTCCCTGGCCATGGCTGATTGATCTAGGGGTAACCATCTGATTTAGACACCTTCAGCCAGTCAGGTTCCTGCTGAGGACTTTTAACCTGAATCAGAGACCCGAGATGGAAGTTGTAGGTGTGTGTATTTGCGGGGAGCTTAGTCACACGATTTTAGCATGTCAGAAGGTCAGTCAGGAACTCCTGCTGCTGTGGCCTGGAGCTGCCTGGGTTAGTTCAGGGTCATGGACCCCCTGAGTGTGACATGAGATGGGGTTGGGCAGGAGGAGGGGGTGGATATTAGTTGACCACTGAAAGAGGCATGTTGGAACTTAGGTTAGGATGTTTGCTTCTAGTGGTGCTGAGAGACTCAAATCCCAATAATATTGATATAGACAAAACAGTCTTCCTCAGAACTGTCTTGTGACCCTTCTGAATGAAGCTCTCATGGCTGTGGCCAAAAGTTGAGACAATGAAAACCCAGTTTAGAACTGATTTTGAGGATTTCCGAAGTAGATTGCCAGTTGAGTTCACAGCCCAAGTAGATTTCTTTAATGAACATCATAGTGGCAGATTACAATTCCACAGGTGACTACAATGATCCTCTCAGCCCTTAGGTTCTTTTGTCATGTCGCCTTGCCACTCAAAAGAGGTGGAGTTTATTTCTCCTGCCTTTGAATCTGAGCTGGCCCTGGGACCACCTTGACCAATAGAATGAAGCAGAATTGATATTCTGAGATTTTGAAGTCCTAGTATTAAAGAAAACCTGGCAGTTCTCACCTTTGTGTTCTGGGGGAAGCCAACCGCCATGTAAGAAATCCAATCACCATGATACTACAAGTCTGTGAGTAAGAAGACAGATGCCTCCTGGACAGACCCCAGCTGCTCCAGCCAGCCCAGTTGAGGAGCCAGACATGTGAGTTAGGAAGCCATCTTGGACGTTCCAGCCCCAGCATACAAAGGAGCCTCAACTTCTTCCTTTGGAGGAGGGTGCTTTCTGATAAGTCTGCTGCATTGGTGGCCTTCAGTGAACCTCATCTCTCAATATGCACGATCATGCACAGTCCTCCTCCCTTAAATCTGGGCTAGGCTGGTGACTTGCTTTAGCCAATAGAATGTGGATGGTGTTGTACCACTACTAGGCCCAAGTGTGGCAGCTTCCCCTTTTGCATTTTTAGGAGCCCTGAGCTGCCATGTAAGAGGTCCTGCTACCCTCGTAGAGAAGCTACATAGAGAGGCCATGTGGAAAAGGGAGAGGCCCTGAGACTACATGGAGAGAGAAAGAAGCTCAGAAATCAGGTGCCCAGCTGAGCCCAGCCCCCAGCCAACGTGCCAGCTGAAGGATGTGCAAGAGGGACCATTGGCAAGACCAGCAGAATCACCCAGCCAAGTCCAGCCCAGGCTACCGTCTTGAACAAATAAAATGGTTGTCGTTTTTAGTCACTAAATTGTGGAGTTGGTTACATAGCAATAGATGATCAAAGCAATGAGGTAAGAGTGAGATCTTAATATTTGATATCTAGAATGAGAGTAGTAACCATCCCTGTCCTGCCGGTGTTGGGCTTGGCCATGTGATTTGATCTTATAATGGAATATGAGCAGACGTGATGTACATCCCTCACGGGCTTCAGATAGTTCAGATGGTATGGCTGGGTCTCTTGTGTCTGGACCTGTGCCATTAGAAGAGCTGCCCTGGTGGGCCCTGCTCTTTAGCCTGTGTTCCAGAATGACTGACATGTGGGGCAGATCTAGCGGGTGCAGAACCAGCACAGCCGATCCAGAGACCGGTGAGCAAGAAACAGATGCTTGTTGTCACAAGCCACTGAGAGTTGAGGTTTGAGGGTTGATACTGCTGTAAAAACTGACTAATATGCTCGGCCAACCAAGTATCATCTAAATTCTTCCCTCAGTGAAATCTTTGCCACTTCCTGCTGTGCCTCCCTTTGTAGACGAAATCTCAAAATCCGTCCTTTTGTCAAATGGTGGATTCTGACTCAAGCAGGAGAGTGTTAAGCATAATCAGAACAGAAAAGAGTTACACCATAGAATTGCCAATTATAGAATGTGCTCATTTCATTGTTAAAACTCCAAGGAAATTTTTACGGACGAGGACTTTTGAAATGTTTGACCAAAGATTGAAGAATATAATATGTGATCATTCTCAATTCATTGTCATAGTGATACTGTATTTGATATGCTAGCTAAGGCTGCTGGCTGGGGTTCTAAGGGACTGGACTGACTAATGCAAATCTGGCCCAATACCTGCACCACGCTAGGTGACACTGAAAGGCCAGAAAGCACCTGACCCAGCAGAGAGAGACGAGTTCAAAGACTGACAGCACCCAGAAGTCTCTCTCCCCTTTCTTGTCATTAGGGGCAGATTGATAAAAGAAGCATCTGAATCTTTTAAGATGTGCTCCCTGACCTTCCCTGTGTAATAGCTAACACTTCCACAGCACTTTCTAGGGGCGAGGCTCTGTTCTAAGCACTTTACATATATTAACTCCTTCAATTCCCAAGCAATCAAATGAGGCAAGTAACAACTATTATATTGGCAAAGAAACTGAGACACAGAGAAATTAAATAACTTTCTCAAGATGACACAGTTGGAAACTGGATCCCTGATACTGATAGAAATGAGAGGTGCCTAAGATGACTACACCCTGTGTGCTCATTATAGTGACAGCAGAGTGGGCACAGTAATCATGGTACAGAGACAACCATTAAGGGCCCTGGCATATTGCTCCCTGGCTGGGTAGCAGTACACTGTTACTATTCTGCCACTCTGGCTCTGTGTCCCAATCTAGTGGGGAGCAAGGTGATCACCTCATTATGCAATAGGACATTATGTTGCAAGGACCTGAAGAGCATAAAGAAACAACTTCCTAAGACATCTTGGTAAGATTCATGTGTAATGAGATAGAAGATCAAAGTTGATAAGAATATGCTGTAGCAAAGTTTGGATTAATTCAGTATTATGGAGCCTGTGAGGATCTCCCATTCCAAAGTAAAGAACAGGCCAGAGCACCACGCATTCCCTACCACGAAGACAAACAACATCTGGAAATGTGAGGCCGTACATACCGCATACCATTTAGAATTCCTGCTCTAATAATTTTGGTTCAAAAATGGACAGCTTTGAGTGGGACCTAGCCCAATTCAGGCTGCAGTACAAATTGGTTACTCTTCTCTCATGACCCAGCAGACCTGTGGACAAATTTAAGCCTTGTTTGTGTCAAGAACTGTGAAGGATCTGAGGTTTTTATCCTACTTGTTAACTAATGAGGTAGTTCTGGGAATGCTGGGTGAGGACAGAAGACACCTGAGACAAAACCAAGGACTGTTTATTACTTTCAACAACAGCAGTAGCCAGAGTATTAGCATCTTTGCAGCACCCTGAGCCCCTGGGCAACACAAAGCGGGCCAGATGACATGTGCACATATGGTGAGTTGCATTACCTGAAAGGAACCCTGAACTTAGGGAACTAGAATCTTTTTTTTTTGGCTGCGTTGGGTCTTCATTGTGGTATGCGGGCTTCTCAGTGCGGTGGCTTCTCTTGTTGCAGAGCACGGGCTCGAGGCATGCGGGCTTCAGTAGTTGTGGCATGAGGGCTCAGTAGTTGTGGCTTGCGGGCTCTAGAGTGCAGGCTCAGTAGTTGTGGCGCACAGGCTTAGTTGCTCCGTGGAATGTAGGATCTTCCCAGACCAGGGCTCGAACCTGTGTCCCCTGCATTGGCAGGCGGATTCTTAACCACTGCGTCACCAGGGAAGCCCTATTCAGAATTTTCCAATCAGAAAATCTGGAAAGAAGTTATTCTAACTTCCACGTATATTTAAGTGCTGTGTTATAATCAAACATTTAAAATTTTAATTACCCATAGGGAGACACAATAATCTTTTCAGCACGTTGGGACTCTAAACAGTTTAATCCATCACAATTTGCCTCTGGCCCTATCCTCAACTCACTTCACAAAAAGAAGTGAGGCAATGGGTGGATGTTTTGGGGATTAATTGCATTACTGTTACTCTGTCATCCAGAAACAGGTGGTCTTATGATATAAGGAAGCCTACTGAACGTTCATGCACAGTGGTCTCTTGGACACTGCGATTTCTCTGGCTGGATGAAATATGTGTTCCATGTTGGAAATCCCCAGTATACAGGGATGTTTGCTAGCTAGAACACATTAATCTGGGAAATAAGGGGTGGAGAGTGAATGGTTATTTTTAGATTTCACTTAATAAACCTACCAAAATTTTTGTTTTTTTGTGTTCTAAACTTTGAGCTCTGATAATCAAGTGGCCTATCTCACCAGTGTAGAAATACCAGTGAAAGCAATAATGATCCCACTGAATTGGAAACCAAGACAGCCATGTAGCCATTTTTGGTTCCTGGTGTATTAGGAAAACAGGCACAAAAGAGGATAATCAACCTTACTGAGGAAAAATAGAGATGCTATAACACACTGAGGACCAAGATTAATTGGGTGGATGCAAGGCCACAAAATTCTACTACCAAGGATAACCCCGGATATCCTCGGTAAACTTCAATGGATAAAACCAATGGAAAAAAATCAATGGAAAAAATAAAAATCAATGGAAACTAACTTACAGAGTAATAGATATCTGATTACCAAAGGGCAGATTTACCAAAGGCTTGGATCCTTCACAGATGAAGACATTTCATTCTGCTGGGCAAAGGATCCTAATCAGGCGAGGTGCTGTTCAGAGGCAGGGCAGCACATGGAATGTGTGGTGGAGAGAGAAATCTAATGCCAGCTTTAGCGTTAGTTACAGGGTCATAAACAATTCACATTTCTTGACTTTTGCTACAGTATAATAATCATCACTATTTCCTCCTTTTCAACAGAAATTAAGAGAAATTGATAGCACCTAGAGATTCTGGACTCCCAAGAACAGTGGCTCTATGACGTTACTTCTGGACCCCATCATTAGATATGACTTTGGATGGTGTTTTTTGGGGGAAGAGGTGAATGAGTTTGTGGTTACATGTAGAATGAATTATCTTAGCAGGGGCATCTTTGAACACACAGGAAGACAGATGTGTACACGGCATGCATCTACATGCTCAAATAGCCAAAAGATGACATGTATAGACCACAGTACAGAATCTTAGGTTAAATAACTTTCCCAAGATCACACAGCTAGTAGGTGATGGAGCTAGATAAAAACCAGGCTGTAAGACATTAATACTAGGGGCAAATGCGTGTGGGTTATACGAGAACCCTCTGTACCACCTTCACAACTTTTCGGTAAATCTTAAACTATTCTAAAAAAAACAGTTTATTAAAAGAAGAAACACAGGTTGTTAGACTCTGGAGCTTACACTTTTAACTTCTGTGCCATGTTTTATCTCTAGAGCCCTGGCCCAAGTGATGTTCTGAGGTGTTGACAAACTCCTGTTTTCCTAGGTCTCCAGAATGGTTCTCATTCCTCCCCATGGACAAGAACTGATTGTCCAGATTTTGCTTTGATTTTCTGGCTTTCTGTAGTATCCTTCCAATAAATGTCCCTTTTTATTATAATTAGACAAAATGGCTTTCTATCACTTACAACCTAACAACAACAGCTAACACTTAGAGTATTCACAGAGCCAGGCACTGTTCTGATTACTTTGCATGTATTAATTCATTTGACCCTCACAACAGCCCTATTAGGTAGGTATTAATATTATCCCCATTTTACAGGTGAAAACACTTAGGCACACAGAAATTAAATAATTTGCTCAGGTCACACATCTAGGAAGTGGCAAACCTGGGACGTCTGGCTCCGGAGTCTAACTGTTGGATCTACCTTGCCCACTATCCTCTCAAAAGAACTTTCATGATACACAGGTACGGCCACGGTTTACAGTTCTCAGAGCTGGGCTCTCCTGGCCGGATGCCTAGGCTCTCCCTATGTTGTCAAGAGCAGTCTGCGGCTCCTCCTGAGCTTTTCCAGGAGGGTGCCACTCTCTGATCTCCAAATGCATTGGCCATCTTCTGACTACCTGGGGGCAGGTGCTCTGAGAGTACACAGAGGTGAATCTTTTGGAATTCTACATGTTGCATGTAGTTTTGTAAATAAGTACCTCACCCAGACCCCGTGTTCGTCCAACCCCACGATGGGGTCACAATTCATTCTCTAGGTGTTACAATCTGGTTTTGAAGTTGCCTCAAGAAACCCAAATGGTTTCATCTTTAATTTCCATGAGGCTCTGAAAGCACACATGGACAGGAGCCTCCTTTATCACCTATCTTTCCCTGGCAGGATTGCATTCTACTCATATTCCAATCTGAAAAGGGCAAGGCCCAGAATGGGCTCCAGTCAACAAAAGCTGAAAAATACAGAAAACCCATTCCACACAGAGATGGTTATCATTTTGTATTTTTCTAAAAACCTCAAGGAAAATCCTCTATTATAAGTGTTGACATAAGAAATTTTCCATGTATTCAAAATAAGAGAATGGAATGGTAAACATGTTGACAAATAGCAATTTGAGTTAAAATGGTAATTCTATAGTATTTTAGCTAGTTTTTACATTAACATTTAAATATATTTTTTTCTAGGAGTTGTCTAATGAAACTCGGAAATAAAGAGAAAATTATGATTACCATTTGTTCACTATTCAGATTTTCAGTCGATGAGCCAGCTAATTACCAGTAATATTTGTTGAATTCATGTTGTTTGTCCTCATCAATTTTTTGCATGTATCCCACGGGTGGATGTTATGTATTTGGAACATAAATGCTATAAAAATTAATCCCCCTAGCAGTACAGCTGCTGCGAGGGCAATAAGTGTGTGTCCTGGAAATGGCAGAGGGGCTTCGTCAACATAAATCTGCAACAGAAAAAGCAAAGTCTTTAAGCTTTCTGAACCCAGTAATTCAAAACGCTGAACTTGACATGATTCCCACAGTGGTGGAGACATTGTTAGTCATTTAGCAACATTCCGTCCAGACTGATATAGATATTTAGCTTCCACAAAGCTTACAGTCTCTTGACAATTTGACAGGTGGTGAATTTCCACATGATACACAGGGAATAGGAATTCGATTTATATCCTATTCCTTTATCCTATGTCTTTAGTGGCAGAGGCGGGCAGATAGAACACTTACACAGCAGGAAAACATTCTGTGTTCAGTTACAGAGGAACAGGTAAAGTGCTGTGGGAACATGCTTAGAAGTGCCTAACTGCTTAGCGTTATCAGGTAATGTGCTTCCTGAGCTGGGTCTTGAAGAATAAGAGAAGGAGGAGAAGGTACATTCAAGGTAGAGGGAATAAGCATGGGCTCTTCCAAACTATCCTCTCTTTAGAAATCCTCTGTACAAGTGCTGACATTGGGAAATTTCTGTATATTCAAAATGTTTCCTCTGCCTGAATGGCTAATTAATAAAAACAAGTTCCTGGAGGGGAGACAGGATCATTGACAGAGGCACAGAGTCGTCTTTTTCTCTGAGACTAGAGGCAAAGATGGGTGCCATAGACGTTATAAGTAGAAGTGCGGGCATATGGAGAATAAGGTGGTTCAAGCTTATGTTTTCCCAGTGAAGTAGGAAGGAAGATCATCTTTGGAGGTAGAAGAAAGTAGAGATGAATGAAAACAGGGTGGCAGGAATGTGGGAAAATGCCAGGACAAGATAAAGGATTAAAAAGCTGCTTTAGGGTATAGATCAAGTTAAAGGTATCTCCATCCTCCCAGTGACCTAAGGATGTATCTGGTTTTTAAGAAACAGTCCCATAAGCTATGAATTCTTTTATAATTTCTCTCACATTCATTCTTTCTATTCCACTTTTGTTACTGCTATTGTGAGTTTTAATACCTCACTTTGTATAAATAAGCTCCCCTAACAGCTTTCCATGCTGTCAATTCATGTTGACATAATAACATTGCCAGATTAATCTTTATAAAACATCAGTGTGTCTATAAAAATTTTTTTTAAACAAAGAGAGTTTGCTTCATTTGTGACGAGAAGAATCTTGGTTATATAGAACTGGTACCAGAAATGGAGTATTGTAAGCCACAGAATTTAGAAGGTGGCTCTGGCCAAGTGGTGTGGAAAGCAGTGAGAAACTGTGCTTTCCAATCTGGGAAGATAATTATCTTCATGGTAATGGACTAGCTGGTTTAACCATGTCCTATTGTACTTGGAGGCTCAGACAATGTGCCCAATGCTACTGGAATTATTGGGGATTTGATAGACAAATATTACATATTGGATATGATATGCTACTTGTGGTTTTCAATATGGTGCTACAAGATACCAAAAATCTTTCTTTTAAAGGTGGCCCATCAGAGGAGGTTGGATAATTAGCTTTGTAAGAATGATCTAGTCTGTTTGTGGTAAACAAGAGAGACAATTGTGCGCTACCTGTAATCTCAAAACTGAATTTTCTTTTCTATGCTAAAGTTAGGAAGAGCCAGAGGAAACCACCCATTGTAATCATAATCTATCTTTTTCTCTGTTCTGCTTCCTCAGTGTTGGATAACTCCCTCCATAGTCCCAACAGTCCTTGTGGCTGACAGTAGCTCCTGGGGCTGCAAACTTCCTTGTTCAATGTCATTAAGAAAGAGCAAGTCCATGTCCCAGCACTTTGAGCAAAAGTCCTGTGATTCACTCTGTTTGGGCAGGCGTAGGATCATGTGCTCATCCCTGAACACCCCTTTTCAAAAATGTTTAATAGTTTCTCATTGTTGACAGGAATGTTCCAAAGTTCTCATTCAGACATTCAAGGTCTCCCACAATGGGACCCTAACCTACCCACTTTCTTATATATAACCTTACATTCCAGCCAAATGGATCTACTATTGAAGAGATTGCTTTATGACTTCCTATATCTGTGTCTTTGCTGCTGTTATTCTTTCCACCCAGAATGCCTTCCTTACCCATTTCTGCCTAAAACAAAATTTCAGTCACCTTATCAGAAGATATAAAAATTTCACTTGCTTAAGTCATCTATTGTATTTCTAAGAGTAGAAACCTCTATCACCTGTGAATCCTGTGTTCTCCAGCTAAACTGCTATCTCTAAAGTTCTTGAAAACAGTTTTTTCTTAAATGTTTCCCTCCCAATCTTCTATGATTATCTAAATATTCCATGCCATGTCTAAAAAAAAGTTGAACCCCAGAATCATAAAAGAGTATGTTCTAGACACAATGTCTTTTTATCATCAAAACACTTCAATTTGTACTTCTTTAACGCAAAGAATTCACTTAACCAGAGTGCAGTTATCAAAACCAGGATATTAACTCTGAGACAACGCTATTATCTAATCTCCAGATTTTACTCAAATTTTATCAATGATTCCAATAATGTCCTTTAGAATGAGAGAAAATCCAAGATCATGCTTTGCATTCCATTGTTTCAGGATACTTGCAAAAGTAGATTTCAGGAACCTTTGTCTTTTTCTATTGTTTCTTAATGATTCTCTTCCTTTATTAACTATGCAATCACTTCCTATTTTTCTTGTATTCATTTTCGTGGTTCTTCCTTCATTCCTGAAGCTTTGTTTCTCTCTGTTGACACTTTTTAGCCTGAAGAACTTCCTTAGGCATTTTTTCAAAGAAGTTCTGCCTACAGTGGATTATCTTATTTTTCCTTCATCTGAAAATGACCTTTATTTTCCCCTCATTCCTCAAGGATATTTTCACTAGCTATAGAGTTCTGGGTTGACAGTCCTTCTTCCCTACACTACAACTGTCCCCAGTACATTAAGGATGTTGTACAACTTTCTTTTCTGTGGTTTCTGATGAGAAATCAGCAGTCATTCAAATTGTTGTTCACTTACATGTAGTGTTTTTCTCTGGCTGCTTTCAAGATTTTTCTTTGTCTTTGATTTTTAGTAGTTTGATTATGATTTAGGCATTCAGGTGTAGTGTTTAGGCATGATTTTTTTTTAAGTTCACTTGTTTGGGATTCATTAAGCTTCTTGAATTTGTCAATTTTGTGTTCACCAAATTTAGGACATTTTCAGCCTTAATTTCTTCAGCTTTTTCTTCTTTTTTTTCCCTGTACTAATCTCTTTTTTCCTCTCCTTCATGGACTCTGGTGACATAAATGTTAGACCTTTTGATACTGTCGCATAGATCCTTGAGGCTATTCTTTTTAAAATCTTTTTTCTTCAGGTTGAATTTTTACTGATTTATTTTCAAATTCACTGATTCTTTTCTCTGCAATACCCATTCTGCTATTGAGTCCATCCAGTGATTTTAAAATTTTAAATATTTGTATTTTTCAGTTCTAAAATTTCCATTGGGTTTTTTTTTTTAAATAGCTTCTATTTCTCTGCTGAGAATTTCTTCCTTTCCCTTTCCATTCATTTCAAAAGTGCTTGCCTTTACCTAGAGCATGGTTATAATAGCTGGTTTAAAATATCTGTCTTGATAATTCCATTTGCTATCATTTGCTGATTGTCTTTTCTTTCCCTGAATTGCTTATATTTTCTTAATTCTTGGTATACTGAGTAACTTTGGATTGTATCCTGGATATTTAAGATATTATGTTTAGAGACTTTGGGTCCTGTTAAAAATTCTCTGGAAAATGTTGAATTTTTTGTCTGTTTCAGCAGTCAATCACACTGGTTGCATTCAGATCACAAGTAATGCCTTACTGTCTGTGGGTATGGCTCCAATGTCTGCTCAGTTTTCAAAAAAAGCCTTAGCTATGCTATCATGTCTTCCTGTCTCCTTTGCCACTTAGGGGAACTTAAGTGGGTGTTTATATTGTCGTTTTATTTTGAAGCCTTTGATAAGCTTCTTTAGGTGTGTTCTACTCGTGTGCTGCTTGGTACTTGCACTAGTACATATACACAATTAGGAATCTCCTCCTCCAGCTCTCTTCTCTTAGGGATTTCCCCCATACTCTCTACTCCTAGAGGCCCTTTTCCTTAGTCCTCTGGGAAGAAAGCTGGGATTCATTAGAGTTTTAGCCTTCTGTACTACTGTGCTGTTCCATGAAACTGGGGCTGACCTTGGGACAAAGAGATGAGAAAAAAGAGAGAAAAATAATGGGGATTTTCTCTCATGCTCCTCATACGACAGATGCTTCTTTTCCTAGGTCTAGTGGGATGGATTTTTTCTCAGGGTCTTAGATGTCTGCACTGCTGCCATGGCACCCGTCACCACAGTTGTGCAGATTCATTACTGAGGCAGGGCCAGGACAGAAAAAGGAAAAAAGAGAGAGTAAGAGATTTTGTTTTTGATAATGTGGTAACAGTATTTGACAATGAATGAGCCATTAATCAATTTAATCAAATCCTTATTCCTTCCCACCCGCCACAGGCAGCAGATATCACTACATGAATAAACAAAAATGAGTCATTGAACATCATAGGGTGATTTGGAGAGACTGATTTTGGTTTCCAATTCTTTTGGATCTTGACGGCTTTGGGAGTATTTAAGACTCTACCATTACAATGCAAATAACCAAAGGGAGGGTAATACTGGAAACTAAAGTGTTACAGACATAGGTCTCTGTGGGGAGTTGGCGGGGTGGGGGGTAGTGTCAGAAAACCAAGCTAAATATGGAAGGTGGAGAGGGAACAAAAACAAATACAGGCACTTATTAAAATTTTCCCAGCATTAACTGGTCCTGCAACCTATCAAGGGCCCTAACTTCAGCACTGCTGATAATGTCACCACCAGTCTCCAGGGTCCCCCATCTCCAGGTCTTGTCTATCATACAAATTCTGCCATTTTTTTCTCTTAAGTGTCTCCTGGACGGATGCCTGTCATATTACATCACCAGCCATCACCCCCTTGGATACCACTGGATACCTGTGCCTTCACTATACCTGAAATTCTTCACCTAAGTTACAAAACGAGACCCCCGGAACAACAGACACTCTGAAGTGAAAGAGCTCAGAGCCCTGTGGAAGAAACACACCAGGCATTAGCAACATTGACATGTATGTTCCTTTAAGTAAAAATATACACTGGGGCCACTTTCCCTACAGATTCTGCATAGAAAAATTCCAACCTCTTTTCTAAGGTTCTTGGGCATATACTTCATGTATCAAAATAAAAATGGAGGGAGAAGGACAAGAGTTAGAAACAGAGGGATTCGATAGCTGACACTTTTTTCTTTTTGAATGAAGAAACAGAAACATAAAATCTAACATGGCCTTGATGAGTACTTTGGGCTAATCCACATATTCATGGTTTTGAGATGTCCCCTAACTTTTATTGGCTTTCACAACAATCACCTAGATTATGTCAACTTGATGTGTTCTTAGGGGCAGCTGAACCCAGAAGACATGTGTCTGTACAAGTCCAGGTAAAGAATACTGAGCCCATTTCCCCCTAACTTTTGGAAACACCTTTTCTGCTCCACCTTGATAATCTATTAGTCTTGCATTTTAGCTCAAAAAATGGTAAGTTAATGTTAAATTCAACATTCAGATATCTTTAGAAATATTATAATAGCATCAAGGGAAATGGAGGAAAAATAAACTCCAAATAGCGATGCTATTACCACCATTCACGGATACCTATCCTTTAAAACTAAAACCAAAGACATACAGGTTTTATGTAAACTCAAAACAGGAAAAATAAAAATGCTGTCAACTTACCTTTATACTTAGGTTGAGGCCTAAAGGATTATACACTGGAGCATGAAGAATCGATTCTAAGTAGTCTTTCATTTTTTTTACATTTTCTGGCACAGTGTGTTCTAAAATTACACAAAGTATATTTTAAGCACATGTATGCTATTTTCTCATTCTGTGTAAAGCTTCTTAAATACAGTAAGGTACAATGAAAGATTCCACTCCATAACATGGCTAAATTATACATAATTTTAGTTCTGCTTGACTCTGTGGAGAATATATTTAGAGGAAATTAGGCCTAGCATCTGACACTGCATCTTCTCAGGGGCATCGTCAAGAAGGATGACCTCTTACCACCTTAATTCAGGCTGACCTTTCTTTCCTGCCCTATGCTTATGACTATCCTGACCTGCAGATATTTTGGGTATTTGGCAATGAGATAATTTCAGGACTACCTTAGCAGTTGGTAAATGATTTCCAGTAAGGTAGCAGAGAAGTTCCACAATAAGATCACTTAAATCTTTTCTGAAAGAAGTGATCAGTTACTCCTATCTTCTTGTAATTCTTTCTAAAACCACACATGTAGTGTGGGGGTTAGAAATGGCAGTGGTGTAAAGGTACATGGGATCTAGAGGGGTAAAAAAAAGCTCCGACTGTAGCGTTTGCCAATTTTCAGGGTGTGAATTTTTTTAATTGAAGTATAGTTGATTTACAATGTTATGTTAGTTTCTGGTATATAGCAAAGTAATTCAGTTATATATATATATATTTATATATATAAATAATTTTTCATATTCTTCTCTAAGTTATTATAGGATATTGAGTATAGTTCCCTGTGCTATACAGTAGGACTTGTTATTTATTTATTTAGTTTGTATACAGTAGTGTGTATCTGCTAATCTCAAACTCCTAATTTATCCCTCTCCCACCTCCTTTCCCCTTTGGTGACCATAAATTTGTTTTCTATGTCTGTGAGTCTGTTTCTCTTTTGTAAATAAGTTCATTTGTGTCATATTCTAGATTCCACACATAAGTGATATCATATGATATTTGTCTTTTTCTTACTTCGCTTAGTATGATAATCTCTAGGTCCATCCACATTGCTGCAAATGGCATTATTTCATTCTTTTTTATAGCTGAGTAATATTCCATTGTGTGTGTGTATGTATATATGTATGTGTGTGTGTGTGTATGTGTGTGTATATATATATATATGTCACATCTTCTTCATCCGTCCGTGGACATTTAGCTTGCTTCCATGTCTTGGCTATTGCAAATAGTGCTGCTATGAAAATAGGGGTGCATGTATCTTTTTGAATTATAGTTTTGTTGGGCTACATGCCCAGGAGTGGGATTGCTGGGTCATATGGTAGTTCTAGTTTTAGGTTTTTAAGGAACCTCCATACTGTTCTCCATAGTGGCTGCACCAATTTTCATTCCCATCAACAGTGTAGGAGGGTTCCCTTTTCTCCATACAGGATGTGAATATCATCATGGCTAATTTTAAGCAATGAATGGTTTAACAACCAGTATGCCATATGCTTGAATATTTAACAATCAGTGCTCAAAAAGAGCAGGCTCCAGCACACCACAGAAAATGAGGATGTTAGTTAAAGCAAAATATTTACTAGTTCTCTTTGCTCAGTTTTTCAATTCAAAAATGCATATGTTGGGCAGAGTAAGACTCTTACTGAATACCAAATGTCTGGATGTTTGATAACATTTGGAAATTTCATTTAACTCTATCTATTGATCTATCAATCTATCTACCTATTTATCTCCTTAAAAGTACACATTCGTGAACAAACACAAATGTGCAACAAAAAATTATATATTTGAGTTAAAACTGAATTGTGGTAGATTTCATTTTACTTATTTAGAAATACTTCTGCATCCTTTCAATTATTTTACCATAAAATATTTAAGAAACTTTTCTCATATAATTAGAAGATAGATCTTATAGATAATGTGGCAACACGTTTTATATCTTCCTTCATAATATTGCAAAAGCAATGAAAGGAGACACCAGACCAACGTGTAGCACAAATTCAATCATTTTTGCTGCTAATCTACATAATGGCTCTGAGTCCAGGTCACTGGAAGTGATGATGAAATAAGTGTGAGACACACAGACATAGAAAACAAACTTATGGTTACCAAAGGGGAAGCAGGTGGAGAGGGGATAAATTAGAAGGTGGGGATTAACATATACACAGTACTATATATAAAATAGGTAACCAACAAGGACCTACTGTATAGAACAGGGAACTCTACTCAATACTTTTTAACAACTTATAAGGGAAAAGAATCTGAAAAAGAATATATATATGTATGTATAACTGAATCACTGTGCTGTACACCTGAAACTAACATGATATTGTAAATCACCTATACTTCAAAAAAAAAAAAAAAAGAAGTGTGAGATGATAGAAGCAGCGTGAACAGCAACATGACAACTGATTCGACTTCTTTTCCAAAGAACTCTCGGCTATCTTTTGTGTAAACAGTTTTGTAAACCACTTCTCTACATAATAACAATAGTACGCATAGCTGTAATAATTGTAGAAGAAAGCAAACCTTACTTAGGTTCCAGTTTTCCCTGTTATTCACTTCAGTCACAGTAACCAGGTATGGAGTTTCCACTGGGATATGTCCATCCTCACTGTAAATTTTCAAAGAAATTGGATATTGTGTAACTGGAAACTTAAAACGAGGAACCTAAAATGCAAATGCCAAGAATGAATGTAAATTTGGAAAATTCAATACTAACTCTTCATTTCCTGGTAAAGAATGAATAGATGTATTCCCAAGAATTTGTCTATTCTATATGAAATGTGCTTCTGAGGGTTTCTGCCTTCTCAGAGTATAAAAAAAAAAAAATCTGTCTTATAGTAGAATCACTGTGAACTCCAAAAGTAGTGCACAAAGACTGTGGTAACAAAACTCATGACTTTCTGTCGGCCTTTTTTCACAGGAATTTGCTATTATGGTATCCACACTTTTTCGGCCAACCCATATACCCTAAGATACTGCATGAACTGGGTCTTGCCCAAATCCCTTAACGGCCCTCTCCCTGCCAGTCATGATCTTTTTTTTTTTAAATTTAATTTAATTTTATTTATTATTTTAGACAGCAGGTTCTTATTAGTCATCCATTTTATACACATCAGTGTATACATGTCAATCCCAATCTCCCAATTCATCCCACCATCACCACCGCCCCTTGCCACTTTCCCCCCTTGGTGTCCATACTTTTGTTCTCTACATCTGTGTCTCAATTTCTGCCCTGCAAACCGGTTCATCTGTGCCATTCTTCTAGGTTCCACATATATGCGTTAATATACGATATTTTTTTTCTTTCTGACTTACTTCACTCTGTATGAAAGTCTCTAGATCCATCCACGTCTCTATAAATGACCCAATTTCGTTCCTTTTTATGGCTGAGTAATATTCCAATGTATATATGTACCACAACTTCTTTATCCATTCGTCTGTCAATGGGCATTTAGGCTGCTTCCATGTCCTGGCTATTGTAAATAGTGCTGCAATGAACGTTGGGGTGCATGTGTCTTTTTGAATTATGGTTTTCTCTGGGTATATGCCCAGTAGTGGGATTGCTGGGTCAATATGGTAATTCTATTTTTAGTTTTTTAAGGAATCTCCATACTGTTCTCCATAGTGGCTCCATCAATTTGCATTCCCACCAACAGTGCAAGAGAGTTCCCTTTCCTCCACACCCTCTCCAGCATTTGTTGTTTGTAGATTTTCTGATGATGTCCATTCTAACTGGTGTGAGGTGATACCTCATTGTAGTTTTGATTTGCATTTCTCTAATAATTAGTGATGTTGAGCTTTTCATGTGCTTCTTGGCCATCTGTATGTCTTCTTTGGAGAAATGTCTATTTAGGTCTTCTGCTCATTTTTGGATTGGGTTGTTTGTTTTTTTAATATTGAGCTGCATGAGCTGTTTATATATTTTGGAGATTAATCCTTTGTCTGTTGATTCATTTGCAAATATTTTCTCGGATTCTGAGGGGTGTCTTTTCGTCTTGTTTATGGTTTCCTTTGCTGTGCAAAAGCTTTTAAGTTTCATTAGATCCCATTTGTTTATTTTTGTTTTTATTTCCATTACTCTAGGAGGTGGATCAAAAAATATCTTGCTGTGATTTATGTCAAAGAGTGTTCTTCCTATGTTTTCCTCTAAGAGTTTTATAGTGTTCGGACTTACATTTAGGTCTCTAATCCATTTTGAGTTTATTTTTGTGTATGGTGTGAGGGAGTGTTCTAATTTCATTCTTTTACTTGTAGCTGTCAAGTTTTCCCAGCACCACTTATTGAAGAGACTGTCTTTTCTCCATTGTATATCCTTGCCTCCTTTGTAATAGATTAGTTGACCACAGGTGCTTGGGTTTATCTCTGGGCTTTCTATCTTGTTCCATTGATCTATATTTCTGTTTTTGTGCCAGTACCATATTGTCTTGATTACTGTAGCTTTGTAGTATAGTCTGAAGTCAGAGAGTCTGATTCCTCCAGCTCCGCTTTTTTCCCTCAAGACTGCTTTGGCTATTCAGGGTCTTTCGTGTCTCCATACAAATTTTAAGATTTTTTATTCTAGTTCTGTAAAAAATGCCATTGGTAATTTGATAGGGATTGCATTGAATCTGTAGATTGCTTTGGGTAGTATAGTCATTTTCACAATATTGATTCTTCCAATCTAAGAACATGGTATATCTCTCCATCTGTTGGTATCATCTTTAATTTCTTTCATCAGTGTCTTATAGTTTTCTGCATACAGGTCTTTTGTTTCCCTAGGTAGGTTTATTCCTAGGTATTTTATTCTTTTTGTTGCAGTGGTAAATGGGAGTGTTCCCTTAATTTCTCTTTCAGATTTTTCATCATTAGTATATAGGAATGCAAGAGATTTCTGTGCATTAATTTTGTATCCTGCAACTTTACCAAATTCATTGATTAGCTCTGGTAGTTTTCTGGTGGCATCTTTAGGATTCTCTATGTATAGTATCATGTCATCTGCAAACAGTGACAGTTTTACTTCTTCTTTTCCAATTTGTATTCCTTTTATTTCTTTTTCTTCTCTGATTGCCGAGGCTAGGACTTCTAAAACTATGTTGAATAATAGTGGTGAGCGTGGACATCTTTTTCTTGTTCCTGATCTTAGAGGAAATGCTTGCAATTTTTCACCATTGAGAATGATGTTTGCTGTGGGTTTGTCGTATATGGCCTTTATTATGTTGAGGCAAGTTCCCTCTATGCCTACTTTCTGGAGAGTTTTTTTTTTTTTTTTTTAACAGAAATGGGTGTTGAATTTTGTCAAAAGCTTTTTCTGCATCTATTGAGATGATCATATGGGTTTTATTCTTCAATTTGTTAATATGGTGTATCACATTGATTGATTTGCATATATTGAAGAATCCTTGCATCCCTGGGATAAATCCCACTTGATCATGGTGTATGATCCTTTCAATGTGTTGTTGGATTCTGTTTGCTAGTATTTTGTTGAGGATATTTGCATCTATATTCATCAGTGATATTGGTCTGTAATTTTCTTTTTTTGTAGTATCTTTGTCTGATTTTGGTATCAGGGTGATGGTGGCCTCATAGAATGAGTTTGGGAGTGTTCCTTCCTCTGCAATTTTTTGGAAGAGTTTGAGAAGGATGGGTGCTAGCTCTTCTCTAAATGTTTGATAGAATTCACCTGTGAAGCCATCTGGTCCTGGACTTTTGTTTGTTGGAAGATTTTTAATCACAGTTTCAATTTCATTACTTGTAACTGGTCTGTTCATATTTTCTATTTCTTCCTGGTTCAGTCTTGACAGGTTATACCTTTCTAAGAATTTGTCCATTTCTTCCAGGTTGTCCATTTTATTGGCATAGAGTTGCTTGTAGTAGTCTCTTAGGATGCTTTGTATTTCTGTGGTACCTGTTGTAACTTCTCCTTTTTCATCTCTAATTTTATTGATTTGAGTCCTCTCCCTCTTTTTCTTGATGAGTCTGGCTAATGGTTTATCAATTTTGTTTATCTTCTCAAAGAAGCAGCTTTTAGTTTTATTGATCTTTGCTATTGTTTTCTTTGTTTCTATTTCATTTATTTCTGCTCTGATCTTTATGATTTCTTTCCTTCTGCTAACTTTGGGTTTTGTTTGTTCTTCTTTCTCTAGTTCCTTTAGGTGTAAGGTTAGATTGTTTATTTGAGATTTTCTTGTTTCTTGAGGTAGGCTTGTAGAGCTATAATCTTCCCTCTTAGAACTGCTTTTGCCGCATCCCATAGGTTTTGGAATGTCGTGTTTTCATTGTCACTTGTCTCTAGGTATTTTTTGATTTCCTCTTTGATTTCTTCAGTGATCTCTTGGTTATTTAGTAACGTATTGTTTAGCCTCCATGTGTTTGTGTATTTTCCGTTTTTTCCCCTGTAATTGATTTCTAATCTCATAGCATTGTGGTCAGAAAAGATGCTTGATATGACTTCAATTTTCTTAAATTTACTCAGGCTTGATTTGTGACCCAAGATGTGATCTATCCTGGAGAATGTTCTGTGCGCACTTGAAAATAACGTGTAATCTGCTGTTTTGAGATGGAATGTCCTATAAATATCGATTAAATCTATCTGGTCTATTGTGTCATTTAAAGCTTGTGTTTCCTTAGTAATTTTCTGTTTGGATGATCTGTCCATTGGTGTAGGTGAGGTGTTAAAATCCCCCACTATTATTGTGTTACTGCTGTTTTCCTCTTTTAGAGCTGTTAGCAGTTGCCTTATGTATTGAGGTGCTCCTATGTTGGGTGCATATATATTTATAATTGTTATATCTTCTTCTTCTTCGATTGATCCCTTTATCATTATGTAGTGTCCTTCCTTGTCTCTTGTAACATTCTTCATTTTAAAGTCTGTTTTATCTGATATGAGAATTGCTACTCCAGCTTTCTTTTGATTTCCATTTGCATGGAATATCTTTTTCCATCCCCTCACTTTCAGTCTGTATGTGTCCCTAGGTCTGAAGTGGGTCTCTTGTAGACAGCATATAGATGGGTATTGTTTTTGTATCCATTCAGCAAGCCTGTGTCTTTTGGTTGGAGCATTTAATCCATTCACGTTTAAGGTAATTATCAATATGTATGTTCCTATGACCATTTTATTAATTGTTTTGGGTTTGTTTTTGCAGGTCCTTTTCTTCTCTTGTGTTTCCCACTTAGAGAAGTTCCTTTAGCGTTTGTTGTAGAGCTGGTCTGGTGGTGCTGAATTCTCTTAGCTTTTGCTTGTCTGTAAAGCTTTTGATTTCTCCATCAAATCTGAATGAGATCCTTGCCGAGTAGAGTAATCTTGGTTTTAGGTTCTTCCCTTTCATCACTTTAAGTATATCATGCCACTCCCTTCTGGCTTGTAGAGTTTCTGCTGAGCAATCAGCTGTTAACCTTATGGGCATTCCCTTGTATGTTATTTGTCATTTTTCCCTTGCTGCTTTCAATAATTTTTCTTTGTCTTTAATTTTTGCCAATTTGATTACTATGTGTTTCAGCGTGTTTCTCCTTGGGTTTATCCTGTATGGGACCTGCTGTGCTTCCTGGACTTGGGTGGCTATTTCCTTTCCCATGTTAGGGAAGTTTTTGACTATAATCTCTTCAAATATTTTCTCGGGTCCTTTCTCTCTCTCTTCACCTTCTGGGACCCCTATAATGCAACTATTGTTGTGTTTAATGTTGTCCCAGAGGTCTCTTAGGCTGTCTTCATTTCTTTTCATTCTTTTCTCTTTATTCTGTTCCATGGCAGTGAATTCCACCATTCTGTCTTCCAGGTCACTTATCCGTTCTTCTGCCTCAGTTATTCTGCTATTGATTCCTT
Source organism: Balaenoptera borealis (assembly GCF_965194805.1). Classification (NCBI taxonomy): domain Eukaryota; kingdom Metazoa; phylum Chordata; class Mammalia; order Artiodactyla; family Balaenopteridae; genus Balaenoptera; species Balaenoptera borealis. Next base: position 12,523,372 of record NC_138866.1, on the reverse strand, counting down.
CTAGTGTATTTTTCATTTCAGTTATTGTATTGTTCATCTCTGTTTGTTTGCTCTTTAATTCTTCTAGGTCTTTGTTAAACATTTCTTGCATCTTCTTGATCTTTGCCTCCATTGTTTTTCCGAGGTCCTGGATCATCTTCACTATCATTATTCTGAATTCTTTTTCTGGAAGGTTGCCTATCTCCACTTCATTTAGTTGTTTTTCTGGGGTTTTATCTCATTCCTTCATCTGGTACATAGCCCTCTGTCTTTTCATCTTGTCTATCTTTCTGTGAATGTGGTTTTTGTTCCACAGGTTGCAGGATTGTAGTTCTTCTTGCTTTTGCTGGCTGCTCTCCCAGTCATGATCTTTCAACCACACTCATTAAACTCAGGCTCTGGAGTTCAAATCTAGCTCCATCACATATTAATGATGTGGTCTTTGGCAAATTACCAGGCTTCTCTGTGCCTCAAATGAAATGAGACAAGTTATGGAGAAGCCTTAGAGCAGTACATGGTAGACAGTAAATGCTCAAGAAATACTGGAATTCAGCAAGGGTGGAGTTGTGGAGGTATACAATAGCAACCCTCATAGTTTATTGACTGCTGACTCTATGCCCAATATTATAGTAAGCGATTTTATCTTTGTATAAAGTAATTTAAAATAATGCCATATACAGTCCAACAAGGCCTTTGAAATAGATCTACTTGAAAGTTATACAAAGTGCACAGGTAAGTCAGCTAATGCAGATACCAACATCAACTTGATATATGTCTGAATGTTTGGAGCCTAACAGAATGAAGTATTTGACACAGAACCCATTCTCTTAACCAACATATTATACTGTCTTCTATTTTGTCACTAGTACCTTGAGCTTTAAGTTCTATGTTCTCAGAACCTGATACATGTTTGATAGTCAATACTTTTTTAAATGAATCAATATTCACCATAATCTAGTGTAACGTTTGACAGGTTATACATTGTTTTCATATAGATATAAGCATGTGTGTGTGTGTATCTTTATAAGAACCTGTGAAATGAACAAGGCAATGCAGATATTATTCTATTCTACAGATGAGGTTAATTACCATGTCTGGGGACATTTAAATTCAAATATTTTTAGCTCTATGTCATATTTAATTCTATGTCATAATAAAACAGTATTTCTATGTCTTAGTTTTCATGTTTAACCAAAATGTGCATTTCAAAATCTTATTAATATGAAAATACTCTGTCTTCAGGAAATTAAAGATTATCTTACCTTTTCTCTGCAGTCTGAGAAAGCAACAGCATGTGAAAACTTCTGATCATTTGTGCAATTACACTCCTCCCGAGTAGACACATTTGCACACTGTTTGAATTTACCAGATTTCTGCAAATAGAATTAAAATAGGTTGATGTGCTTTTTTTGGTGGCAGGATTTCTGCAAACTGAGTAAATGTGCAATAAATATTTGTTGCCTGAATGAATAAAATCCCTGAGAAGTTAAAAAGGGAAAAAATCCATTAATAACAAGGTAAAAGCACAGTATTTCTGAATTTTGTCTCCTTGCTTGGAATGAACCCAAGTATCACTCAGCTGCTTGCCAGTTTACCTCAGGGCCATTGATAGTCAACATGCATGGGACCCAGAAAGCCTGTGTCTTTCTGAATGCAGTAATTAAGATGCCCACCTCCATCGCTGGCATGGAAACTGAGACCTAAAAGAACAGACTTGATATGATGGGCTGCCGACTATGGATACTCTCCAAACCTACTATTTTGTACTTATCTCTCCTCATAGTAGTCACTAAGGCTGTTTAAAATCTCCACTATAACCATCCACTTGTCATTCATTTCTTCATTTGATCACTCTTGCTAGAGATTGGTTTATTCGTTTTTTCAAAGAACTGGCTTTTGATTTTGAAAATCAACTCTATTTCTAAAAACGTTATTCTTCTTTCTACTTCTTTTAAGATTACCATTCTCGTCCTCATTGCTTCTTTTTTTCTTCTTTTTAGTGAGATAACATTTACCATTTTCAAATGTACAATGCAGTGGGTTTTAGTATACTCACAATGTTATTCAGTCATCACCACTATCTAATTTCAGAACTAATTTGCTGCTTAGTTAGGTTCATTCAGCTCTTCCAATCTTTTGAGCTGTTTCACGATTACATTTTAAATTTCTGACATCTTTTTTGTGTGTGTGATGTCTGTCTCCAATTTTTTTTTCATGGTTGCAATATGACTGAAACTGTTCTGAAATAATTATTTTGCTTATTCTAAAGTTTGCTTGTATTTATGATACTGTTTTCCAAGGCATGAGTTTTTTAGTTGTTTAGATTTATGCTTCTTTTTTATTGTGGAAGTTTTCTTCAAATATTTGGTGTTTTACAGTTGTCTGCTTATCCTTGGAGAGTCTAACTGCCAACTCTGTATCTGGAATGACATCACACATGATTGCCTAGTAAGGGGATGATGCCAGCATAACAAGAAGTCACAGTGTTGGTTCAGATGTACTTTTTTCCCAGCTGTTATATTTTGAGGTGATCAGAGGCAGAATTACATAAATTTTGAGCAGTCTGCTCCACTAGATGATGCTATTTAATTTGTGTAACTTTTAAAGCTTATTCTCCCCCATTAAAGATCCACGAAGATGTCATGTTTATCTTGTTCACTGTTGTCTCCCCAGAGAATATCTGTTTGTACAGTGTCTGATAACTCTGGAAATGCTGAAATTAACATTTGTTGAATGTATAAAAGGTGCCCCCCCAAAACCTGTTATTTACTTATGTGTAAATTAGATACATTTCCTATTCAACTCCCAAGAAACTCCAGAAGAAAAAAAAAATCCAAACGAAGGATTTCCATGTAAATATATTAAACTCATATTTCAATAGAGGAGGCTTGCATCTAGTGACATATCAGACTTTATCTTTGGAAGAAACTGCAACTGAAGAATTCAGTATTTGAGTTGCTCATTGCCTGGAGCAGAGCTGCTTACCCTGAAATCCAAGATTCAACAAGAAGTCAACCTCGTGTGTGTGTGTGTCTGTAATCATATGTGTATAAATGTGTATTATTCGTTTGTTGAACAATTTTTAAGCACTCCCTATGTCGGGCACTTTTCTGGGTACTAAAGATATTGTAGAGAATAAAATAGATTAAAAAAAACCCCAAAATAACCCTGCTTTATGTAGCTTACCTTTTAATGAAATACAATAAATAAATGGGTAAAATATGTAAAATTGTAAAAGTGCAGTGAAGAAAAATAAGGCAGGGAAGGGGGACAGGAGTGGGCATCAGTGGAGGTGGAGGTTACAGTTCTAAATAGAGTGGCCAAGGAAGGTCTCACAATGATGGTGACATTTAAGCAAAAATCTGAAGATGGTGATGGAATGCGCTATGTGATATCTGGCACATTCCAGACAGAGGACATTTTTGAAACTTAAAGACCCTGAGGTGGAAATAGGTCTGGTATACTTGAAGAACAGCAAGGAGGCCAATGTGTGCAGAACAGAGTGACCTGCGGGAAATCAGGTCAGATGTGAAGCCAAGGCTGAACCACAGAGGACCTTATAAACCATTGTAAGAATTTGGCTTTTACTCTGAATGAGATGGGAAGATGATGAAGAATTTTGAATAAAAGAAACAACCATTTTCTGTCTTTGTGTGTGTGTGTATGTTCATGAATGCATATGAATGTCTGCTTGTCCATATGTATATGCAGTTAGGTGCGTTTTTCTCGAGAGAGATGTTACAGGTATCTGTGAGGTTTCCTTGGGAAGCCACCCCATGATGTACTTTTCTTTTTTTAAAAAAAGTATTTATTTATTTATTTATTTTGGCTGCACTGGGTCTTTATTGCGGCACGTGGGATCTTTAGTTACATATGCATGTGGGCTTCTTAGTTGCGGCATGCATGCAGGACCTAGTTCCCCTGATTAGGGATCAAACCCAGGCCCCCTGCATTGGGAGCTTGGAGTCTTAACCACTGGACCACCAGGGAAGTCCTGATGTATTTTTCTTTTGAGTCTAATGGTTTCTCTCTGTTCTACCTTGCTCACCCTGACTCCAGAGAGGCAGAGTGCTGCTGGGGTTTGGTTATTTTCTAGGCGGATCCTCGGCAGTTCAAATGAGTCTATGTTGGAGCAAACACTCTTCTCTCCTTTTGGACATCATTCCTTTCACAGAGCTGTGAGATGGGTCTGAGGCCCCTTTCATTTAAAAAACGATGTTCTCACTCTACCTATGCTCTTTGAAATTCAAATGGGAGCTAGGGAGAGGTCAAGGGGAAAGAGTCCATTTAGACCTCTTGGTTCCAAAACTGTATCCAGGAGTAGCAGTAAGAGAACAAAAGGCTAAAGAAGTAGTAGGAGGAACAGGGATAGCAGTATTATTATTATTATTATTATTATTATTAGTAGTAGTAGTAGTAGTAGTAGTAGTAATAGTAGTAGTAGTAGTAGTAATGAGGGAGGAGGAGAGGGAAGGGGAGGGGGAGGAGATGGAGCGGGGAAGGGGAGAGGGAAGGTGAGGAGGAGAAAAAGTAGTGATGTTATCAGGGCGGATTATGCTTAATGCACCTTCTCATTTAATCTCCACAGCTAGGTCTGTCCATCTGTAATTTTACTGAATGATTTCTTGAATTCAAATGAATACTAGCATATCTACAGAAAAAATATTTACCTTTGACTTGTGAAATAGATTTCTTGGTATGGGTTTGCTAGGATCTGCATGATAAAAATTATCTGTAAGTGGAATAGCTATTCCCATATTAGAGGGAGGCCTGTAGTTTATCTGAAAATGATTAAACAAAGTTAGTGTAAAGTTCATTATTATTTACTAAGTCTTTCATTTAAAAATCTTGATTTTCTAGAAAAGCATTCAAAACAAATATTTCACTTTCAGCTCCTGGTATTTAAGTAAATTTCTCTTTCTCCAGCACTCCCTCAACCCATGGTAATACAACTTGGACCGTGTAAATAAGTGAAAAAAGTTTTAGAACCTAAAGTAGCTGTCATAAAGTCAATGCAATAAAGTTTAAACACCTTATAAAGAGGCTTAGTGACATATTTAGTAAATAATTCTTCAAGTTTGGTTTTTTTTTATGTCACAAAGAAAATTATAAGTAATAAGTTAACAAAGATATTTTTAAAAGAGTCACAGAGTCTGACAAGGCAAAAATTAAAATTGTTATTACATTGAAATGGGACCTGTAAGATATATCAGCTCAGGATGAGAATGAGTCAACTTAAGGGCAAATAACTGTATATATTGTGAAAGCCCAAGATTATGCCACCATAATATAGCATAAAACGTGATATTAATAATGATAAGACTAAGTTACCAAGAAAAATCATTATTTCAGAAAGTTTTCACATTTTAGTCATCATATCTTCAAAACGACATGAGGATTGAAAAATAACTGGGTTGTTTTGAGCATTTCAGGAAAGAAATGCTAAGACCGAATGGCCAGCCGATCATACAAAAGTAATCTATCACTGGTACCCTTCAAACAATCTGCTTAGGTTTCTTACTGGCAAAACTTTGATCATATTAAAACCCTGACTGTCCATGTGAACTCCACTGATCCAGTCCTCCAATGGGATAATTTCACTAGGAATGTGATGCATAGACTTGAGATAACTACAGCTGCTTCTCAACGTTGGCACGAATGTTGTAACAAGACACTCAGTCGATGCTCCCCAGACAATAAACGCCAGTGAAGTTGAACCCTGGAAATATCCAAATAAATGAAGGTTATTTAAAGTAACTGTTATCGGCTGAACTGTGTCTACTCCATATGTTGAAGTCTTAACCTCCAGTATCTCAGAATGTGATTGTATTTGGAGATAAGGCCTTTAAAGAGGCAAAAGTTAAGATGAGATCATTAGGGTAGGCTCTAATCCAATATGATGAGTGTCATATAACAACAGGAAATTTGAAAACAGACACACACAGAGAGAAGACCATGTGAAGACACAGGGAGAAGACAGCCATGTGCAGACCAAGGAGAGAGGCCTTAGAAGAAACCAACCCGTCCAGTGCCTTGATCTTGGCTTCTAGCCTCTGGAACTGTGAGAAAATAAATTTCTGTTGTTTAAGCCACTCAGTCCATAGTATTTTGTTATGGCAGCCCTGGCAAACTAGCACAGTACCCAAGTAAAGAATACAGAAAATGAAAATGAAAAGAAATAGAAAAAGAATGATAATAGAAAACAGAAATAGAGTCATAAGTTTGATCATAACAATCTGTTTGAGGATAAATCTTAACAGAAGAAATATTCTTTTCCAGGAAGAAATACATTCCAATCTAATTGCCTGTGGGTGACATTTGGAAATGAGCAAGGATTAAGTGTTTATTATTAAATAAACACTATTATTGGATGTAGTTGGACGTAAATCCAACTTAGAATGGCAAGGCTTCCCTCATTCATTGATAAGCATTGACATTTGCTTGGATAATACGAGTAAAATAACTTCCATTGGTATACATTTTGAAAAGAAGATACTCACTTAGCAATCACTGTATTTCACAAAGATATGTTTTTAGTAGAAATTTATGTACAAAAACCATATTTGAACCTTGCATGATATTAAACATTAACAAAATTTGATAAATTCTGTTTGAAATTTTTAAGTACTTCTTGAAATTAAAAAATGTAGAAATACTAATAATTATACTGATATAGTAGACTCTAGTAGTTTTGCCCCCATCTCTATACTCTGTAAGCCATTAAAAATAATCTATTTTTAATGAATTTTTGCTAAAACACATTGAACCAGAATTTAAGCAGGGTTCTACTATTAAAGGAAATTTGGGGTGGGAGGAGGGGGGTGACACAAGTTCAATAAGAAATAAGGAAGTAAACAGAAAAATCTAGAATACTGGAGATTCTACAACATAACTGACTCAATTGCTACAATTCAATGGCAGGGGAAGAAAATGGAGTCATACCTACCTTAAACTAAAAGAAACTTAAGAGATTAATAAATAACCACATACTGTGTGACTCTTGTTTCGATCCCAATTCAAACAAACCAACCCAAAACTCTTTATTTTTTTGAGAAAATTGGGGGAATTTGATTATGGACTGGGTTTTATAGGATACCAAAAAAAAATTCATTCAAAAAATTTCAGGGATGATAATGGCATTCTTGTTATGTGAGAGATAATACACATATTTTTTGGAGATATGTATGGAAGCATATAGGAGTGAAATGACATAATGTCTGCTATTCATTTAAAAGTATGTCAGAATATAAACCAAAAAAAATTAAATAGAGATGATAAAACAGAAGTATCAAAACCTTGACTATTGTTTAATTTGAGAAATAGGTATATGGAAATTCTTCTTTTGTCTATATCTGAAAATTTTCATGATAAACAGATTGTAGAATTTGCAGAAAAATATTTATTGACATAAAAGGATTAAACTATATAATTAAGTGGAAGGAGCAAATTTTTAAAAATGTATGTACAATGCTCTCCCAGTTTTAGGGGGAAAAAAAGGAAAATACTATAAATTCATAGTGATTGAGCATTTTCTATGTGCCAGACATTGTTTTAGATGGCCTACCTGAATTATCACATTTAATTCTCAAAACAATCCTATGAGGTAGGTATTATTAGTATCACTTCCATTTTATAGATGAGGAAACTTAAAGTAACTTTCCTAAGCTCACAAAAACAGTACCAGCAGTGAAAACTAACTCAGGTAGTCTTTTCCAGAGCTCACTTTTTAAATCTCTATCACATACAGCCTTTTCATAATTCCCAAAATGTTAAAAGTGTTTAGTCATCCTTGATAGGTAGGATTATGCATAATTTTTCCTTTTTCTTAGCTTATATTCTAAATTTTCTATAATCAATAGATATTTTTTAATAATTAAAGAAAAACTTACTTGACGTAAAGTTTTGCTGGCTGCAGAAATTTCCATTAGATAACTATCAGTGCCATCAAAATAGCCTTCAACTTTAACTTCCAACAAATTTGGGTTTCCAACGACTACTTTCAGTAGTGGGATTTCAAGTGTTTGAACACCTTTGGAAACAAAGCCAAGAGTGAACATGAAATCATGAAAATTTTAAGCAATTTCATGACTGGCTGATCAGAATTCTAGAACATCTACAGAATCTATTTATACAGAGTTATCTTTAATGGTTCTTAGAAAAATTTAACTTTGCAAATATTTTCTCCTAATTTTTTTCAAAGAAATATTGCTCCCCTCCACCCCTCATTCCTCAGTCAGGTTCTCGAAGGCAGTCACTTGGATAGTCTTGGTCACACTGAGTTGGCTAACTCAGTAGAGAAACTGAGAATACACGCTCAATTTAAAGGGCTGTCAATCAGTTGCTGCCAAGAGAAAAACCCTAGGCAGTTAACACAATATGTCATTAGGCCACTTCCTGCCTTCAGAGCTACTGTTTGCAATCTCTCCATACTGAGAAATTTAATGGAAAGAGAGATTTGAAAGACCATGTAATCTAACTGCCATCTTTACTAATTAGTAAATCAGAGCTGAGTAGTAAATAAGTTGCCTCAAGTCTCAGCTCTAGCAGTTTCCCTTAAATCAAAGTGATCTGGCCAGTGCTTCCTAAACTATAACTGGGGATTTTGTTAGAATGCCAATTCTGACTTAACAGTTCTGAGGAGGGGGCTGAGATTCCACATCCTGTCCCCTTCATACCTTTATTGAGGTATACTGACAAATAAAATTGTATATTTTTAAAGTGTATAATGTGGAGATTTGTTGTACTTATACATTGTGAAATGATTACCACAATTAAGTTAATTAATACAGCCACCACCCCACATTGTGTGTGTGTGTGTGTGGTGGGAACACTTAAGATCTACTCTTTTAGCAAATTTCAACTATACAGTACAGTATTATTAACTATAGCTATCGTGCTATGTATTATATCCCCAAGACATTTATTTTATAACTGGAAGTTTGTACTCTTTGACCAACATCTGCCCATTTTCTCCATCCCCCAGCCCCTGGCAACCAGCACTCTATTTCTATGAGTTAGGCATTTTTTTTTTTTAAGATTCCACATATGAGTGAGATCACACACTACTTGTCTTTCTCTGGCTTATTTCACTCAGCATAATGTCTTCCAGTTTCATCCATGTTGTTCATCCTTCTTTTTTATGGCTGTATAATATTTCTTTGTGCATATATACCACATTTCTTTATCCATTCATCTGTTGAAGGACCCTTACATTGTTTCCATAACTGGGCTATTGTGAGTAATGCTGCAATGAAAGTGGGAGTACAGATACCTCTTCAAGATTCTGATTTTGTTTCCTTTAGATATATACCGAGAAGTGGGATTGCTAGATCATATGGTAGCTCTATTGTTAACTTTTTTGAGAAACTTCCACACTATTTTTCATAGTGACTGAACAAATTTATATTCCTACCAAGAGTGCAAAAGGGTTCCCTTTACTCCACATCCTCACCAGCACTTAACTATCTCTTGTCTATTTGATAACAGCCATTCTAACAGGTGTGAAGCGATATCTCATTATAGTTTGTTTTTTTTCTTTTTTTAACATCTTTATTGGAGTATAATTGCTTTACAATGGTGTGTTACTTTCTGCTTTATAACAAAGTGAATCAGTTATACATATACATATGTTCCCATATCTCTTCCCTCTTGCATCTCCCTCCCTCCCACCCTCCCTGTCCCACCCCTCTAGGTGGTCACAAAGCACCGAGCTGATCTCCCTGTGCTATGCGGCTGCTTCCCACTAGCTATCTATTTTACATTTGGTAGTGTATATATGTCCATGCCACTCTCTCACCCTGTCACATCTTACCCCTCCCCCTCCCCATATCCTCAACTCCATTCTCTAGTAGATGTGTGTCTTTATTCCCGTCTTGACACTAGGTTCTTCATGACCTTATTTTTTTTCTTTTTTCCTTAGATTCCATAAATATGTGTTAGCATATTGTATTTGTTTTTCTCTTTCTGACTTACTTCACTCTGTATGACAGACTTTAACTCCATCCACCTCACTACAAATACCTCCATTTCGTTTCTTATTATGGCTGAGTAATATTCCATTGTATATATGTGCCACATCTTCTTTATCCATTCATCCGATGATGGACACTTAGGTTGCTTCCATGTCCTGGCTATTGTAAATAGAGCTGCAATGAACATTTTGGTACATGACTCTTTTTGAATTATGGTTTTCTCAGGGTATATGTCCAGTAGTGGGATTGCTGGGTTGTATGGTAGTTCTATTTTTAGTTTTTTAAGGAACCTCCATACTGTTCTCCATAGTGGCTGTATCAATTTACATTCCCACCAACAGTGCAAGAGGGTTCCCTTTTCTCCACACCCTCTCTAGCATTTATTGTTTCTAGATTTTTTGATGATGGCCATTCTGACCGGTGTGAGATGATATCTCATTGTAGTTTTGATTTGCATTTCTCTAATGATTAATGATGTTGAGCATTCTTTCATGTGTCTGTTGGCAATCTGTATATCTTCTTTGGAGAAATGTCTATTTAGGTCTTCTGCCAATTTTTGGATTGGGTTGTTTGTTTTTTTGTTATTGAGCTGCATGAGCTGCTTGTAAATCTTGGAGATTAATCCTTTGTCAGTTGCTTCATTTGCAAGTATTTTCTCCCATTCTGAGGGTTGTCTTTTGGTCTTGTTTATGGTTTCCTTTGCTGTGCAAAAGCTTTTAAGTTTCATTAGGTCCCATTTGTTTATTTGTGTTTTTATTTCCATTTCTCTAGGAGCTGGGTCAAAAAGGATCTTGCTGTGATTTATGTCATAGAGTGTTCTGCCTATGTTTTCCTCTAAGAGTTTGATAGTGTCTGGCCTTACATTTAGGTCTTTAATCCATTTTGAGTTTATTTTTGTGTATGGTGTTAGGGAGTGTTCTAATTTCATACTTTTACATGTACCTGTCCAGTTTTCCCAGCAACACTTATTGAAGAGGCTGTCTTTTCTCCACTGTATCTGCTTGCCTCCTTTATCAAAGATAAGTTGACCATATGTGTGTGGGTTTATCTCTGGGCTTTCTATCCTGTTCCATTGATCTATGTTTCTGTTTTTGTGCCAGTACCAAACTGTCTTTATTACTGTAGCTTTGTAATATAGTCTGAAGTCAGGGAGCCTGATTCCTCCAGCTCTGTTTTTCTTTCTCAAGATTGCTTTGGCTATTCCAGGTCTTTTGAGTTTCCATACAAATTGTGCAATTTTTTGTTCTAGTTCTGTGAAAAATGCCATTGGTAGTTTGATAGGGATTGCATTGAATCTATAGATTGCTTTGGGTAGTATAGTCATTTTCACAATGTTGATTCTTCCAATCCAAGAACATGGTATATTTCTCCATCTATTTGTATCATCTTTAATTTCTTTCATCAGTGTCTTATAATTTTCTGCATACAGGTCTTTTGTCTCCTCAGGTAGGTTTATTCCTAGATATTTTATTCTTTTTGTTGCAATGGTAAATGGGAGTGTTTTCTTAATTTCACTTTCAGATTTTTCATCATTAGTGTATAGGAATGCAAGAGATTTCTGCGCAAATCAATCAACGTGATACATCATATTAACAAATTGAAGGAGAAAAACCATACGATCATCTCATTAGATGCAGAGAAAGCTTTTGACAAAATTCAACACCCATTTATGATAAAAGCCCTGCAGAAAGTAGGCATAGAGGGAACTTGCCTCAACATAATAAAGGCCATATATGACAAACCCACAGCCAACATTGTTCTCAATGGTGAAAAACTGAAACCATTTCCACTAAGATCAGGAACAAGACAAGGTTGCCCACTCTCTCCACTATTATTCAACATAGTTTTGGAAGTGTTAGCCACAGCAATCAGAGAAGAAAAAGAAATAAAAGGAATCCAAATAGGAAAAGAAGAAGTAAAGCTGTCACTGTTTGCGGATGACATGATACTATACATAGAGAATCCTAAAGATGCTACCAGAAAACAACTAGAACTAATCAATGAATTTGGTAAAGTAGCAGGATACAAAATTAATGCTCATTATAGTTTTGATTTGCATTTCCCTGATGATTAGTGATATTGAACACCTTTCCATATACCTGTTGGCCATTTGCATATCTTTGGAAAAATGTCTGTTCAGGTCCTTTACACATTTTTAATTGGATTATTTGTTTGTTTGCTATTGAGCTGTATGAGTTCCTTTTATATTATAGATACTAACCCCTTATCAGATATATGGTTTGCAAATATTTTCTCCCACTCTATATGTTGCCTTTTCTTTTTTTTTTTTTAACGTTTTTATTGGAGTATAATTGCTTTACAATGGTGTGTTAATTTCTGCTTTATAACAAAGTGAATCAGTTATACATATACATATATCCCATATCTCTTCCCTCTTGCTTCTCCCTCCCTCCCACCCTCCCTATCCTTCTAGCTGGTCACAAAGCACCGAGCTGATCTCCCTGTGCTATGCAACTGCTTCCCACTAGCTATCTATTTTACATTTGGTAGTGTTTATATGTCCATATATATACTACCACTCTCTCACTTTGTCCCAGCTTACCCTTCTCCCTCCCCGTGTCCTCAAGTCCATTCTCTAGTAGGTCTGCATCTTTATTCCCATCTTGCCCCTAGGTTCTTCATGAACTTTTTTTTTTTTTTTTTAGATTCCATATATATGTGCTAGCATATGGTATTTTTTTTTTCTCTTTCTGACTTACTTCAGTTTGTATGACAGACTCTAGGTCCATCCACCTCACTACAAATAACTCAATTTCGTTTCTTTTTATGGCTGAGTAATATTCCATTGTATATATGTGCCACATCTTCTTTATCCATTCATCTGTCGATGGACACTTAGGTTGCTTCCATGTCCTGGCTATTGTAAATAGAGCTGCAATGAACATTGTGGTACATGGCTCTTTTTGAATATGGTTTTCTCAGAGTATATGCCCAGTAGTGGGATTGCTGGGTCGTATGGTAGTTCTATTTTTAGTTTTTTAAGGAACCTCCATACTGTTCATAGTGGCTATATCAATTTACAGTCCCACCAACAGTGCAAGAGGGTTCCCTTTTCTCCACACCCTCTCCAGCATTTACTGTTTGTAGGTTTTTTGATGATGGCCATTCTGACTGATGTGAGATGATATCTCATTGTAGTTTTGATTTGCATTTCTCTAATGATTAATGATGTTGAACATTCTTTCATGTGTTTGTTGGCAATCTGTTTATCTTCTTTGGAGAAATGTCTATTTAGGTCTTCTGCCAATTTTTGGATTGGGTTTTTTGTTTTTTTGATATTGAGCTGCATGAGCTGCTTGTAAATTTTGGAGATTAATCCTTTGTCAGTTGCTTCATTTGCAAATATTTTCTTCCATTCTGAGGGTTGTCTTTTTGTCTTGTTTATGGTTTCCTTTGCTGTGCAAAAGCCTTTAAGTTTCATTAGGTCCCATTTGTTTATTTGTGTTTTTATTTCCATTTCTCTAGGAGCTGGGTCAAAAAGGATCTTGCTGTGATTTATGTCATAGAGTGTTCTGCCTATGTTTTCCTCTAAGAGTTTGATAGTGTCTGGCCTTACATTTAGGTCTTTAATCCATTTTGAGTTTATTTTTGTGTATGGTGTTAGGGAGTGTTCTAATTTCATTCTTTTATATGTAGCTGTCCAGTTTTCCCAGCACCACTTATTGAAGATTGCCTTTTCATTTTGTTTTTTGTTTCCTTTGCTGTGCAAAAGTTTTTTAGTTTGATATAGTCCCATTTGTTTACTTTTGCTTTTATTTCCTTTGCTTGTGGTATCACATCCAAAAAAAATCATTGCCAAGACCAATGTCAAGGGGGTTTTTCCTTTATGTTTTTTTTTTTCTAGGATTTTTATGGTTTCAAGTCTTACATTTAAGTCTTTAATCCATTTTGAATTAATTTTTGTGAGTGGTGTAAGTTAGGGGTCCAGTTTTATTCTTTTGCACATGGCTGTCCAGTTTTCCCAACACCATTTATTGAAGAGACTATTCTTTCCCCATTGGCTCCCTTGTCAAAACTTAGTTGACTGTGTATGCATGGGTTTATTTCTGGGATCTCTACTCTGTTCCATTGGTTTATATGTCTGTTTTTATGCCATTACCATAATGTTTTGGTTAATATAGCTTTGTAATAGAGTTTGAAATTAAGAAGTGTGCTTCCTCCAGCTTTGTTCTTTCTCAACATTGCTTTGGCTACTCAGGGTCTTTAATGTGAATACACCACATTAACAGAATGAAAGATAAAAATTATTATCTCAACAGATATAGAAAAAGCATTTGACAAAATTCAACATCCATTCATGAATAAAACTCTCAACAAATTAGGTTTAGAAGGAATGTCCTTCAACACAATATAGGCCATATGTGACAAGTCCATAGCTAACATCATACTCATACTTATCATACTCAAGCTTAAAGCTTTTCCTCTAAGATGAAGAACAAGACAAGGATGTTCCCTCTCACCACTTCTACTCAACACAGTACTGGAAGACTTACCCAGAGCAATTAGGAAAGAAAAAAGGCATCCAAATCAGAAGGGAAGAAGTAAAATTGTGTCTGTTTGCAGATGACAGAATATTATATTTAGAAAACCCTAAAGGCTCTACCAAAACAGTGTTAGAATAAAAAGGTTCAGCAAAGTTGCAGGATAAAAAATCAATGCAGAAAAATCAGTTGTGTTTCTATACACTAGCAATGAACTAGCTGAAAGAGAAATTAAGAAAACGACCCCATTTATAGCACCATCAAAAAGAACAAAGTATTAGGAATAAATGTAACCAAGGAGGTGAAAGACATGTACACTGAAAACTATGACACCAGTGAAAGAAACTGAAGATGACACAAATAAGCTGAAAGACATCTCATGTTCATGAATTGGAAGAATTAATATTGTTAAAGTGTCCATACCACCTAAAGCAATCTACAGATTGTAATTCCTATCAAAATTCCATTGGCACTTTTCGCAGAAATACAAAAGAAAACCCTAAAATTTGTATGCAACCACCAAAGACTGTGCATTTCTTACAAGCACCCAGGTGATGCCAATGAAGCTGGTCCAGGGACCACATCTTGAATAGCATGGACTAGGTTTTTCTTCAGAGGCAACTGAGTTGATTTGCTGATTATTATTTGTTTCTTCAAACTGAACAAGTTTAAAATATAACAAATTAGTTGTTAAATACAATTAAAGCTAAAATAGTTATAACATTTGGGATTTGTACTGGAATACAGAGAAATAACAAAGGAACAGAATTTTTAAAACCCAGAAATGGTCAAAATAATAGGTAAATTGCATTGTTTTTAAAAATCAGTGAAGAAAAAATACATTATTCAATAAGTGATGTTGGAACAACTACCTAACCACCTGTAATACACCAAAACAAAGTGTAGATAAATTAAATAATTAGATGGAAAGTTAAAGCCATAAAATTAAAACCCTAAAATTACTTGATGGAAATATGGACAATTAGTCATATAATCAAAGAGAAAGTTCTAAGGGTTTCAGAAAGAAGTTTTTTCAGAATATTTAGTCCACAATACTGACGGAAATAGAAATACATGTCTCCAATTTTTTTCAAAGCCTATAATTTTCATTTTTATAAATTGCACTTGGTTATGTTTTTCAAATAAGCTTGTTTTTTTTAAATAGTGTTTTGTCCTTTCATTATGGTTCATATGCTTTCTTTTATCTCTTTAAGAGTTTTACATATTTTATACTTTACAATTGTTTTTATAGTGTCTTTCTGATTTTTCCATAAACTCAAGATTAAAACTTTGTTTCCTATGCTTGTTGAGTTTCTCTTATGTTGGGTCATTTCCTTACATGGTTTTAAAATTCTTTTCCTCAATTTATGTTCATGAAGATTGATTTTTCTGTGGAATTCCATGTTACCTTGTTTATGAAAGTATTCCTACAGAGGGTTTTGTGCTTCCTTATGCTGGGACCCAGGCATTGTAATGATGTCTCAGTTTGGGATTCTTGTATTTGGTGGGTAGTGTCTAGGTGTTACACAGTCTTGGAGTTTGGGTTTTTTACAAGAAATTCTTTGAGTCCCGTGGAGATGACAATCTCCCTACCTCTTTCTTTGAGTTGTTGGGTAGTGTTTTCCTTATCCTCTCTTCACCCTTCATGATTTGATGGTTCCAGCTTTACTTAATGTTCTCATTTCCAACTTCCTACCACAAGGTAGAAATGTCTAAAGGTCTACATCTTCTACCAATGCTTGGGCATTAAAATTCATCCCACTGCCTATATGGCCCATGTCTGAGCCTCAAAACCTTCCAGGAGCCACATATTAGCTAATTTTTTCGACTCTGAGTTCCCTTTTCATTTCTGGTGACAGGATTTTCTATTTTCCCTCCCCTTCCTTCCATATTTTCCCCTCAATTTCTAGCTCAGTAATTTACTAAAATTTTTTGTTGTATTTCTTTCCAATATGCCATTTCCCCATCATTTTTAGTAAGTTTTATATTAGTTTTGTAATAAATAAATACCTTGAAAAATGGAGAAAAGTATAGAATTCTATTTAAACGTCTTTTTTTTGGCTTAAAATAAATACTTGAAATGATTATAACAACACCAAGGTAATTATAATGTTTTCTTTTCAGAGGGCAGCAAAAACCTAAACTAAAATCCTGTGTCTATTTGGGCTGATAATTTAAGCTTATTTATAAAATAAGGATTATAATCTAGCCTTTTAGGGTTGTTATAAACATTAAATTTTAAAATGAATTAAAAAATCATTTAATACAGAGCTTTGCATAAGTGCTCAATAATTAGAACTAGTACTGTTATTGGTAGAATGCCACCTACTACAGAAACCAAAGATAAAGGAAATATCAAAGAGTATATTTTACATTCAAGAAAAGCAATAACATCTCCTTTTGATATTTCCCAATAAAAATAAACTTACCTTTTGTATTAGGTATGACTTTAATTTTTAAAGCATGAGATTTCCCCAGATCAATGTATTTCAGGACATTGAGGGATAGTGAATCATCATGTTGTTGAAACCAGTAATTACATGGTTTTGAATGTATGTTCCATGTTCGTCCATCCCTTTGTCCAAAGTTGTATAAGAACCAGGAGCCTTTTAGAAAGGTCATATTGTGGGGTACTGTTTCAGGCATGGTAGCGATAGCTAAAGCATTCTCATTATCTAAAATCCTTGTGATCAGGAAGCTGCTGTAACCGGGAATCACCACAGTCTTTTCTATATCCGAATCTTGAAATGAGGAAGTAACACCTGAAGCTAAAACAGGAATGATTTGGTATAAAATAAAACAGCCAATGTTCTGCAAGCAATACTGGTGGACATAACTGAGGAATACACTAGTTGAGTTTTTAAATTATGGTCTTAACTAGAGGATACATTTGCCAGATTTCAGGTTATAATTCAAATTATTTTGTAGAAAGTGTATTGCAAATATGCCAAGCACAGTTTTTACTGTGAAACTAGTTCTATAAAATTCTCAGCAGAAAAAAACCACATAGGGCTAAGTAATTATAAGAAATCTGATTTCTTTACCATAGAACTATTAAGAGCCTTAATAACCCAGAGTCTTTATTGTGATTTTATAAGAGAAGAATAATGTAGCTAGTGTTTTCCCTAGGGCCTAAAGGTCTGCCTATTACATAGCAGATGCTCAATAAATATTTGTTGAATAAGTGAATAATTGATTGCTTAAGAAGAGCATGAAGATTTAGAAGAAAAGAGGCTTGAGGGCAGGACCATAAGGAACACCATCATGTAAAAATGGGAAGGAAAAAAAAACTCCACAAAGGAGACAAAGAAGAAATGATTGGAGAAAATCCATCAGAGAGGATATGAGGGAAGCCAAAAGATGGCTGTTTGAAGGAGAGGGAAGTCATCATTTTAAATGTTTTTGAAACATGTCAACAATGATACTCACCTCGTTCTGAAAAAATAAGTAGAAGTAGTCAGAAGACAATCTCATAATTCCCTTTATTATGCACACACGCTCTAATTTTTCCCATTTCAACAAACCAACAAAAATCCTTTCCTACAATCCCTCCAACTACCACATAATTTCTCTCCTCCCCTTCATTGTGAAATTCCCTGAAAGGGCTGCCTTTATTCACTATCTTCAATTCCTCGCCTCTCATAAGTTTTTAAACCTAACCCAATCAGACTTTTGTCTACATGACTCCACCCAACGACAGCTTTTATCAAGGTTACCAATGACTTGACACAGATCCATTGGGCAGTTTTCTCTCCTCGTCTTACCTCACCTCTTGGCAGCATGTAGCACAGCATCATTCCCTCCTTCTTGAAGTACCTTCTTCACTTGGTTTCTGAGACACACTCTCTTAGTTCTTCTCCTAGCAGACCATCTGGTCTTCCTGTTCTCTGACCACTAACTGTTGGACCTCAGACTTTTTCGTTTCTATACCTACACTAGCTTTCCCAGTGATCTCATCTGATCTCATAGCATTAACTATCATATATGCTGACCACTTGATTCCCCCCCCCCTTTTTGAGATATAACTGATATATAACATTAGTTTCAGGTGTACAACACAATTCGATATTTGTATGTATTGCAAAATAATAACCACAAAAATCTAGCTAACATCCATCACCACACACAGTTACAACTTTTTTTCTTGTGAGGAAAACTTTTAAGATCTACTCTCTTAACAACTTTGAAATATACAACGCAGTGTTAGCTATAGTCACCATGTTTTATATTACATTCCTATGACTTATTTATTTTATAATTACAAGTTTATATCTTTTGATCCCTTCACCGAACCCCCATCTCTGGCAACTACCAATCTATTCTGAGTTTATTTATTTGTTGTTTGCTTGTTTTTAGATTTCACATATAAGTGACATCATACAGTATTTGTCTTTCTCTGTCTGACTTATCTCACAATAATGCCCTCAAAATTCATCCATGTTGTTGCAAGTGGCAAGATTTCCTCCTTTTTTATGGTTGAATAATATTTTACTGTATATATATATATATACAAACCCAATTTTCTTTATCCATTCATCTATCAATGGACACAGGTTGCTTCTACATCTTGGCTACTGTAAATAATGCTGCAATGAACAAGGGGGAGTATATTATCTTTTCAAGTTAGCATGCTCATTTTCTTTGGATAAATACTCAGATGTGGAATTGCTTGATCATATGGTAGTTCTATTTTTAATTTTTTGAGGAACCTTTATATTGCCTTCCATAGTGACTGCACCAATTTACATTCCCACCAACAGTGCACAAGGATTCCCTTTTCTACACATCCTCCCCAACAATTTTTATTGCCTGTCTTTTTTTTTTAATATTTATTTATTTGGTTGCACTGAGTCTTAGTTGCAGCTCCAGGGTTCCTTAGTTGTGGCTCACCAGCTCCTTAGATGCGGCATGGGGGCTCCTTACTTGTGGCATGTGAACTCGTAGTTGCAGCATGCATGTGGGATCTAGTTCCCTGACCAGGGATCGAACCTGGGCCCCCTGCATCGGGAGCACAGAGTCTTATCCACTGCACCACCAGCGAAGGCGAAGGTATGTATTTACTGGTGGATAAATACATACCTGCACCAAAGAATGTATATGTTAACATGTTAAGGCCGAATACATACCACCTTATGTATTAAGGTGGATAGGTATGCATTTATTGGCAGTTTGTTAATTGTTTCCTAGGTGTTTTATACTTTCTCTGTTCCTTTCTTCTTTTGCTCTCTTTCTTTGTGATTTGATGATTTTCTGTGCTTATCTGTAGTGGCTTAGATTCCTGTTTATTTTGTGTATCTACTATAGGTTTTTGCTTTGTGGTTACCACTGGGCTTACATAAAACAACTTATATTTATAATAGTCTATTTTAAGTTGATAACAACTTAAGTTTGAATGCATTCTAGGGCTCTACATTTCTACCCCAATTTATGTTTTTGATATCACAATTTACATATTTTTATCTTGTGTATCCATTAACTAATCATTGTAGTTAGTTTTTTTACTACCTTTGTCTTTAACTTTCATACTAGCTTTATAAGTGATTAACTACCACATTTACAACATAAGATTATTCTAAATTTTACTATATATTTGCCTTTACCAGTGAAATTTATACTTTCACACATTTTCCTATTACTGATTAGCTCTCTTTTGTTTCACCTTAAAGAAATTCCTGTAACATTTCATGTAAAGCCAGTCTAGGATGATGAACTCGTTTGGTTTTTGCTTGTCTGGAAAACTCTTTATCTCTCCTTCAATTCTCCATGACAATGTTGCTGGTAGATAGATATACTTGGTTGGCAATTTTTTTCTTTCAGCACTTTGACTATATCATGTCATTCCCTTCTGATGTGCAAAGTTTCGGTTGAAAAATCTGCTGATAGTCTTATGGGGGGGTTCTACTGTAGGTAACGAGTTATTTTTCTCTTGCCACTTTTAAGATTCTCTTCTTGTCTTTAAGTTTTGACACTTTAATTATAATGTGTCTTGGTGTGGGTCTCCCTGGGTTCATCTTATTTGGAACTCTATAGGCTTCCTGGATCTGGATGTCTGTTTCTTTCCCCAGGTTATAGAAGCTTTCAGCCATTATTTGTTCAAATAATTTTTCTGCTCCTTTCTCTCTCCTCCTTCTGACTGCTCAAATGTATTTCTCCAGTCCAGAGGTCTTTCCTGAACTCCAGACTTGTCTTTCTATATATCTACCTTATTTTTCCACTTGGATGAGTAACAGACATCTTACATTTAATATGATCTCTCACCTGATTATTGCAATAGCCTCTTAACTGATTTCTCTGCTTTCCTTCTTGCCCTCTCTCTGTCACATGCCCAGTCTGTTCTCAACAGAGCAGCTAGTTCAATCACATCACTTTCTGCTCAAAACACTCCAAAGGCTCATTTACTCAGAGTAAAACCCAAATCCTTACAATAAACTATATTAACTTTTGCTATGTATCTATCATATAATCCTTTGAAATAGAAATATGCTACATGACAGTGATTCAAAATTATTTCATTATGTAGGGTAAAGTCTGGACTTTTTGACTTTTCTCACTGTTCCTGAGCACTGTTTAAGACAAAATAACATCATATTATAGAAATAAATGATAGGTGTTACTATTGATGAAATATCAATGAAGTGATAGCTAGGTTTCATTATATTAGAAATAAAGAATTCCTCCAGGAATCTAAGTATATGTAGACTTCTGTAGATTACCAACTGGACTAAATTTTGAAATCTATTGTTCTATAAAAGAGCATGAACACTCTTCCCAAAAGATAATTTCTCATTTTCCCCAGCCATCAGAGAGATATATTACTACACTTACTTTGTAATTGAAGACTAAGCTTATAGGAGAAAGTTCCAGCTTGATTAATGGAAAGGGAACTAGACAAACAAGAGCTTTCATGCACTTCCTCTATTCCAAAAGGGTCTATAATTTCTGCAATAACTGACGACAAAAATCCTTCAGGAGTGTTATGTTGCAATATCTTTCTTATGTAAGCTGTTCCAGTTTTCCTAAAACCAAACCAACAAACATCATGCAACTTGGGTGAAACAGTGGCTTAAATTAGCAAGTTCATAACCATATAATTTATAAATAAAATTTACCACAAATGGCTAACAAATGAATATTTGAGTAACATTTGTTCAACCTCATTAGTAATCAATGAAATGTCAATTACAGCAATGGGATATGATTTTTCACCTATCAAATTAGGAAAGGTTTTTAAAAGACAGTGTTTAATAGTGGTAAGAATTTAGTGGAGATAGGCACTAATGGGATTGTAAACTGGTACAAGATTCCTAGAAAGCAATTTGACATTATGCATTAAGAGCTCTAATATTATTTTTTTCACCCTCTGATTCCATAAATCTACTGATAGGGTTCTATCCTAAGGAAAAAACTTGAAACACAGAGGGGGAGAAAAGCTTTCCATACAAAGATGTTCACCACAGCATTATGATAAAAGCTAGAAATAAAAATGCCAACAATAGGAAAATTAAGTAAATGATAATACCTGATCTACCTAGGCAAAATACATCTATTAAAATGCTACTTACAAAGAGTTTTTAATTACCTAAGGAAAGTGGTCACATTATAATGTCAAAATGAAAGAAGCATAGTGAAGAATGTTGAAATGCATGTTGAAAAGGACTAATCAGTAATTCATCAAGGTGTTAACAGTCATGATTTCAACTGTCTTCTTTATATTTGCCTGTCTTTTAGGAAATTTCTACAGTGAGTATGTGCTTTATAATCAAGAAAAACAACCTATTTTTAAAACGTTATGCTAAGATATCCATGTGCAAAAAATAAATCTACACAGAGACCTTACACCCTTCACAAACAGTTTAACTCAAAATAAATTAGACTTAAACATAAAATGCAAAACTCTAAAACTCCTAGAAGAGAACATAGGAGAAAACCTAGATGAACTTGGGTATGGCGATGACTTTTTAGATACAACACTAAGGACACAATCCATGAAAGAAAAAAATTGACAAGCCATACTTTATTAAATTAAAAACTTCTGCTCTGTGAAAGACACTGTCAAGAGAATTAGAAGACAAGCCATAGACTGGGAGAAAATAGTTGTGAAAAACGTATCTGACAAAGGACTGTTATCCAAAATAAACTGTAGGGGAGGAATAAAACCTCTTTTTCCTCTGCCCTCCTAGGTTCTGTGCCTGGGACCCTAGAAATTAAACTGATGAAAGCCAGATTAACAATAAAAAATGAACACTTTATTAATGTGTGTCATGCTTACACAGGGGAGACACCTCAGTGATGAGTAACTCAAAGGGGTGGTTAGAACCTGGAGCTTGTCTAGCATCTTAATAAAGAACAATAAGTTTGTGGAGAAGTGACAAGATAAAGAAAAAGGGGCTAAGGCTTTTAGGGGTGGCAAACAGTGGAAAAGTAAATATATGGGAGAAACTATTGGAAGAAAAGGGTTGTTTTTAGTAATCCTTGTTATGCAGATTCCTCTCAGTGTCTCTGAACTGGTAAGAGTCTCCAGTTGTCTCTGGTGATTAGGAATCATCCTGCCTTTCTTGGTAGAGAGGTGGAGGGCAAGGGATTTTTTCATATGTCTGCTTCTTCTTAATTGCCTTAGGCTAAAAATAATCTTTATGCCAAAGTGGTATATTTTGGATTGCCATATGCCAATCCCCTACAATACAAACAACTCTTAAAACTCAACAGTAAGGGGCTTCCCTGGTGGTGCAGTGGTTGAGAGTCCTTCTGCCAGTGCAGGGGACACGGGTTCGGGCCCTGGTCTGGGAAGATCCCACATGCCGTGGAGCAACTGGGCCCGTGAGCCACAACTACTGAGCCTGCGCATCTGGAGCCTGTGCTCCGCAACAAGAGAGGCCGCGATAGTGAGAGGCCCGCACACTACGATGAAGAGTGGTCCCTGCTCGCTGCAACTAGAGAAAGCCCTCGCACAGAAACGAAGACCCAACACAGCCAAAAATAAATAAATAAATATATTAAAAAAACAAACAAAAAAAACCCTCAACAGTAAGAAAAGAAACAGCACAGTTAAAAAGTGGGCAAAAGGTCTAAATAGACACCTCACTGAAGAAAACATGCAGATGGCAAATAAACATATGAAAAGATGCTTATATGCATCATATATCATCGGGAAATGCAAATTAAAGCAACAACGAGATACCACTATACGCTTATTAGAATGGCAAAAGTCCAAAATATTGACAACACCAAATATTGGTGAAGATGTAGAGCAACAGGAACTCTCATTTATTGCTGGTGGGAATGCAAAATGGTACAGCCACTTTGAAAGCCACTTACCATATGATCCAGCAATCAAATTCCTTGGTATCTATTCAAATGAGTTAAACACAAAACCTGAACAAGGATGTTTATGGCATCATTATTCAAAATTGCCCAAACTTGGAAGCAACCAAGATGTCCTTCAGTAGGTGAATGGACAAAAAAACTGTGGTACATCCAGACAATGGAATGTCATTTAGTGGTAAACAGAAATGAGCTATCAAGTCGTGAAAAGACATGAAGGAAGCTGAAATGCATATTACTAAGTGAAAGAAGCCAATCTGAAAAGCTACACACTGTGTGATTCCAACTATATGACATTCTGAAAAAGGCAAAACTATGGAGACAATATAGATGTCAGGGATTAGTGGGGATGGAGGGATGAATAGGCAGAGCAGAGAGGACTTTTAGGGCAGTGAAAGTATTCCGTATGATATTTATAGTATAAGGTGGATACGTGTCATTACATAATTGTCAAAAGCCATAGAATGTACAACACCAAGAGTGAACCCTAATGTAAACTATGGGCTTCAGGTGACTGATGATGTGTCAATACAGGTTCATGGATTGTAACAAATGTACCTACATTATACTATAGTATAGTGTCCTACACTATGGTGTAGGACATCAATAGTGGGGGAGGTATGTGTGGAGAGGGGGTATATGGGAACTCTACTTTCTGATCAGTTTTGCTATGATCCTAAAACTGCTCTTAAAAAATAAAGTTTATTACCGTAATTAAAAAAAATTAACCTCTTTGTATCTGAAGTCATTGACCAATAGCCAGGCTATTACTGAACCTGTCTTCCCACTTCTCCCACCACTGGCGAGGTAAATGAGCCTCTTGTACTCAGGTGTCTAGGATGGCTCTTGGGGGTGATCAAGCTCCAGTCTTCCAGGAGACATAAGAAGTCAGCTTTTAAAGGAGGGAATGGGGTTTGGGCAATGAAGGATGGGCTTAAAATTAGGAGTCAGGGAGTTCCTGAGGTGGAAAGGAATATCTGTTGAGGGGGGAAAACACTGCAAAAAGACAATCACCATCAAACTTAACTGCCTGTAACGCTAAGCTCCCATTCCAGTACTCATGCTGTTTCCCCAGCCCACTGCCCTCACCCCATGCCAATTAAGCTGCTTTAATCAAGGTTACTACAGCCTGGAATGTTGCCACATCCAAAGGTCACGTCACTTCTTTGTTCTTATTTTACTCAGTCTCTCAGCCGCATGGGTCACAGTGGTCCACTCCATACTTTCCAAAACACCCACCTCCCTTGGCTTATAGGATCCCACATTTCCCTGGTTTTTCTTCTATCTCACTGGCTGCTCCGTCTTCGTTTTCTTGGCTGGGGCCTCCTCTTCTGCCTAATCTCTCTTCCTGAAGTGTCCAAGGCCTTTTCTTCTCTACAGACATCCATTTATACAGGAACAACTGCCAAATGCAGGGCTCCTGCTCTGACTTTGTGTGCTATGCATTAGTACATCCATGCAACTGCCAACTTCACATCTTCACTTGGGTACCTAACAGGCATTTCAAAGTTAATATTTCTAATATGGAACTCTCACTCACCCTGCCTAACTCTGCATTCCTCATCTCATAAAATGACAGCATGATCTACCTAGCTGCAAACCAAAAACCTAGATAGTTCTTGATTGCTCTCTTGCTAATACCCACACCAGGCAATCTGTCATCAAATCCTGTCTTTTCTCAAGTGCACCTGCTTCAACCACCTTCATTTCTCACCTGTATTACTTCAATAGCTTTCCAAGGGGCCTGGAAACTTTGACTTCTCATTCTGTCCTATACTTTTCAAAGCAGAGTGATCTTTTCGAAAATAAAAATAATTTCACTTTCCTATGTAAAACTCTCCAATGGCTTCCCCTGGCACCAAGAATAACACGTAAACTCCTCATGCAGCCTACAATGCCTTATATGATCTGGCACTTACCTACCTCCTCGCTCACCTTCCACCACACCATCTCACTCTGCACCATCCACACTAGCCTCCTTCCTGTTTATTAAATACACCCACATATTTTCTTGCCTCACTGCATTTACACTTGCAATTTCTTTTGCCTGGAAAGCTCTTCGCTTTTTGTTCTCAGCTGTTTGCTTATCCTTCTCACTCCCTCTGTCACCATGTTTACTTTCTTCATAGCATGTATTAGATCTAAAACTATTTTGTTTTTTGCTTCCTGTTTATCATCTGTCTCTCTTCATTAGAATGTCACCTCCATGCGGGCAAGGACCTTGTCTATCTTATTCACCACTATATTCCCAGTCTTAGCATAAGACGTGACGTGAAATCGTCACTCAATAATATTCATGGAATTAACAAATAGCTTTACCAAAAACTTCGTGTAAATGTTGATGATGTTTTCTTTCTGAGCAATTTAGTAGAATTATTGACATTAAGTTATCACTTTTAGGATTTTGTGGAGATTCTCAAAAACAATTGACCTTGTTACGAAATGAGAGAAGTTCCTTCTCAATACTTCACCATTTGTGGAACGACTATACTTCCCATTATCAAGCAGATACAGTTTTTTTTACCTGTGGGTATATAATCAATTCCCACTGTGGAAAGGATTTTGATTCAGTATCCAACATCTCGTAGGTAGTGCCCCCAAAATCCAAAATCCTTGCTAATGTTCTGAATCCCTTGTGTTCCATCATCGAATCTTTCTTTAAACCATTTTTAAAAATTGAAGTATAGTTAATTTACAATGTTGTGTTAATTTCAGGGGTACAGCAAAGTAATTCAGATATATATATATATATATATATATATATATATATATATATATACTTTCAGCTTCTTTTCCATCATAGGTTATTACAAGATATTGAATATAGTTTCCTGTGCAATACAGTAGGTTCTTGTTGTTTGTCTGTTTCCATCATCTAACCTTAGTTCCTCTTATTCCACAAATTCTCTTTTGAATTCCAAGCCTACTGTTTGTCATTTCCACACTGCATGATTCCTCACCCAACAGTCTGTCTACCACAAGTACCTGTCTTCTTAAGCACAATATGAGAACCTCAGATTCCCTCACAATAATAAGACAAGATGTGGCTGGATGTGGCACACAGAAGACAAGCATAGATGTGTTTTATAAAGCAGAGAGCCAGGCAATAGAGTACAGGAATGGAAATTACTCTGGATCCATTGTCCTGTTGAGTCTACCTCCCAAATATCTCTCAAATCAATCCATTCCTCTCCATTTCTACTATCAACATCTTAGACTGACACACGAATAATTTTAGCCTATACTATTGCAAAATCCTTCTAACTGATCTCAGTGCATCCACAGTTGTTACCCTCTACTTCCTTCTCCCCATCTCAGCAGAGTGGTATTCTAAACAAAAGCGAGGCCATTTGAGATAAATGGGAGTTTATGAGTTTAAAGAAGGCAGGAGTAATGCTGTGCTGTGCATTTCATCTCTCATCTCCATTCTACCCTACATGGAGAAGAAGAAAGGGCTTCTCCTCATGATATGTCAAGAAGGGCTTCCAGGGGACCACTTTATAACTTGAAATATGCCTTCTGAGATCTGAGGGACATAGGGACCAGAGTTGGACTTATCCTGAGAAATATAAGGAGTGGAGACAAATCAGACACCTAGAGTTTAAGGTTATATATGTTGCGGGAAAGGGAGAAAAACGTCAATACATTTTAGACTTTAAGTTAACACACATGTGAAAATCTTAGATAACACTAAAAAAAAGAAAGGAGTATGAAAGTCCCAATCCAGTAAAAGAAAATAAAATGGAAGAGGGGAAAAAAAGAACCTTAAAGTGAGGTAAACAAAGAGAACAAAAAAGGAAACATAAAAAAAGTAGGACAAATAGCACAAAAGAAGATGGTACGAATAAAGTCAAATACATTGGGTTGGCCAAAAAGTTCATTTGGGTTTTTCCATAACTCTCCAATTAAAAAACAGAGATTGGCTAAAAAAAGCCCACAAAACCTATATATGTTTTTTATGAGAGATACATAAGGAAGGTGGCAGTAAGAGGATCAAAATCATATACTAGACAAATATTACCCAAAGAAGGCTAGTGCAACTATATGAATAACAGATTAAAAACAACAAAAACAACAAAAATTTAAAAAAAAACCATGGTAACAACAAAAAGATAATCTGATTAAAAAGTGAGCAAAGGACTTAATTAGACATTTCTACAAAGAAGATATACAAATGGCCAATAACACATTAAAAGATGTTCAACATTACTAATAATTAGAGAAATGGAAATCAAAACCACAAGATATCATTAGGAATGGCTATTACAAAATAAAAAAATAGAGAATAACAAATGTTGGCAAAGATGTGGAGAAATTAGAACCCTTGTACATTGTTGGTGGTAATACAAAATGGTGCAGCTGCTGTGGAAAATGGTATGGAGTTTCCTCAAAATATTAAACATAGAATTACCATATGATATAGCAATTCCACTTCTTGGTATACCCAAAATAACTGAAAGTATGGTCTCGGAGAGATAGCTGTACACCCATGTTCATAGCGACATTATTCAGAATAGCCAAAAAGTGGAAGCAACCCATGCCCATCAATAGAGGAATGGATAAGCAAAATGTGGCATATGTATACAACAGAATATTATTGTCTTAAAAATGAAGGAAATTCTGTCACATGCTATAACACGGATGAACTTTAAGGACAGTATGCTAATTGAAATAAGCCAGTCTCAAAAGATATATACTGTATGATTCCACCTATGTAACTGATCTAGGTGTATCCACAACTGTTCATAGTCAAATTCACAGAGACAGAAAGTAGAACAGAGGTTGCCAGAGGCTGTGGGGAGAGGGGAATGGGGAATGAACAGTTTAGTGGGTACAGAGTTTCAGTTGGGGAAGATGAGATAGTTCTGGAGATGGATAGTGGCAATGGTTGCACAACCATGTGAATATACTTAATGTCACAGAACTGCACTCTTAAAAATGGTTAAAATGGTAAATTTTATGTTATGTATATTTTACTACAACCAAAGTACTATAATGCAAAAAAGCATTATAAATATAAAAATAATAATTAAATACCAATAAAATGTTCAACTCATCAAGAAGATGTAACAATTCTAAACTTATATGTATCAAAAACAGCCTAAAAATATATAAGGCAAAATTGACAGAACTACAAAAGAAACTAACAAATTCAATATCACATCAGAAAATTTTAACATAACTCAATAATTGATAGATCACACAGAAAAAAAATCAGTAAAGATACAGAAGATTGAAAAATCACAATTAACAAGATTAATCTAACAAATAAATACTAACATTGCACTCAACAATGTACGAAATGTATAAACATAGATAATACACAATGACCAAGATAGGTTTATTCCATGACTTCAAGTCTGGTTCAGCATTAAATCCATAATATATTTTACAACATTAAGTAAAAAGTTAAAGGAAACAAATCTATAGATATGCTCAATAGATATAGAAGAAACATTTAAAAACAAAAATAAAACACCTCTTGGGCTTCCCTGGTGGCGCAGTGGTTGAGAATCTGCCTGCCAATGCAGGGGACACGGGTTCGAGCCCTAGACTGGGAAGATCCCACATGCTGCGGAGCAACTGGGCCCGTGAGCCACAATTACTGAGCCTGCGCGTCTGGAGCCTGTGCTCCGCAACAAGAGAGGCCACGATAGTGAGAGGCCCACGCACCACGATGAAGAGTGGCCCCCGCTTGCCGCAACTGGAGAAAGCCCTCATACAGAAACGAAGACCCAACACAGCCATAAATAAATTAAATAAATAAATAAATAAAAATTAAAAAAAATAAAATAAAACACCTCTTAAACTGAAAAAAAGATAACTGTCTATAAATGAAAAAGAGTTTAAAAAATTTATGGAAAGGACAATACGTGATGGTGAAATGTTTAAAACATTCTTTTAAAAGTCAGGAACAAGGAAGCCTACTGTTATGGTCTGAATGTTTGTATCCCTCTAAAATTCCTATGTTGAAAACCTAAAGCCCAAAGTGATGGTATTCGGAGGTGAGGCTTTTGGGAGGCGATTTAGGTCATGAGGATGAAGGCTTTGTGAATCAGTTTAGTACCCTTATAAAAGGGGCTCCAGAGCAATCCCCTGCCCCCTTCAACTATGCGAGGACAGGGCAAGAAGTTGGCAGTCTACAACCAGAAGAGAGCCTGCACAGAACCCAACCATGCTGGCACCCTAATCTTAGGCTTCCAGTCTTCAGAACTATAAGAAACACATTCCTGTTGTTTATAAGCCACCCAGCCTTTGATATTTGATTATAGCGGCCTGAACGGACTGACACCAACTATCTTCATTTCTATTTAATGAGCTCCTAGATATTGTGACAGAAAAAAAAAATGTATAATATGCTAAGAAATGTTAAAGAAACAAATTATTTGCAGGTGATGTGATTATCTGCTTAGAAAAATATTTACCTCTACTCAGAAAATCCAAAAGAATATATAGAAAAAGTACTGGAATCATCAAAAGAATGTAGCAAATTTGAAATATTTAAGATTGCTGCACAAGGGCTTCCCTGGAGACACAGTGGTTGAGAATCCTCCTGCCAATGCAGGGGACACAGGTTTGAGCCCTGGTCCGGGAAGATACCACATGCCGCGGAGCAACTAAGCCCATACACCACAACTACTGAGCCCGTGTGCCGCAACTACTGAAGCCCGCACGCCTAGAGCTCATGCTCTCCAAGAGAAGCCACCACAATGAGAAGCCTGCGCACCACAATGAAGAGTAACCCTGCTCACCGCAATCAGAGAAAGCCCGTGCGCAGCAACGAAGACCCAATGCAGCCAAAAATAAATAAGCAAAATAATTAAAAAAAAAAAAAGATTGTTACACAAAAGTCAATTACAAGACATCTGCTTTTGCTTTCAATGCAGAAAGAAGCAACCCAACAAGAAACAAAACAGATAAATCACTAAGTCATCATTTTCCTTAAGTCATCAGATAAGTAAAGTCACAAGATAACCAACTAACCTGAAATCCAAGGGAATAAGCCATTCTGAGGAGAATCTGAACACAGGAACAGTCTCACTTATGGAAGAGCATGAGAGGGAGAAACAGTGCTGGCCACAAAAGAAGCAAGTAAGAAATAGCTAAAATTGTAAACAACTGTCAAAGGTCAAGTATGTGCTGGTATGTGAGTCTGGAAATGCTGGGGCACCTTTCAAAATGGAGTCTGCACTCACTTGCAAGCTCCTTCCCATGGGTTTCCCTGGACGCTCAGGAGAGAGACTGGGGCAGGGAATAGACCAGAGAGTCCCTGCTGGTGGTGCAGGCATCAAGGGAGTGCGGGAGCGGTCACTGTGGGGGGTGGGTGGGGAGGATGGGAGCAAGCATCACTCGCTTCCCTGAACCTTCTTCCATAAGAAGCAAAAGCCTTAAGCTACAGGAGGTTGGGCATTCAACACTTGCACACAGGCCTCAAAAGAGGTGATCCATGCTGGGGGGAAGTGCTTGGAGGGTGCTGGCACTGAAGCCCTGGCTCCTTCCCTCCCTCTTATCCCCTACTCAGCAGAAGCTTGAAGCTACTGAGAGAGAGGAAGCAAAGCCACCCATCACTGGGACACAGGCAAAGTCACATTATGGATAAGGGAAGCTAAAATAATAACTCTCTATCCTTATGGAGAGTCAGGGAGCTGTCTTGGGCCTAAAATTCTAGGAGAACAAATAGAGTTATCATGCTGCAAGAAGAATCAGGAATCTCCACCTAAGATCTAACTGCAGGTACAAGGCAGAATTTGGCCTCAAGAGGTAATTTTTATTAACAGGTTGTTATGCTTTTTTTTCTTAACGGAACTTGACAAGCTGAATCTAACATTTAAATGCAAGAACAAAGGCCAAGAAAATCCAAAAGGGGGTGCTATTCATAGGAGTTACCTGGTATTGTGATCTAGGGAAGGGCAAATACAGCAATGAAGGAGAAAAGAGACCGAGACAGATTGATGTACATGTGGAACTAGGATATATCACAGGGGTGACACTGCAGATCAGGGGCAAAGACGGGTCTTGTTTGCACAATTGGTTATCTATCTATATATAAAAAAGAAAGAAATCAGATCCCCACTTCATACTACACTCAACATCAATTCTAGACAGATTAAAAACTTAAAAATACAAAGCAAAAGTTAAAAACTACAAGACAAAATAGGAGAATAGCTAAATAGATTGTGGTATATTCATATGAGTGAATACAGACACATACATCAATACCAAATCATTTTTAAAGCATATGGGGTAATTTAAAAAGCATAAGGTTGGGACCTCCCCGGTGGCGCAGTGGTTGAGAGTCTGCCTGCCGATGCAGGGGACACGGGTTCGGGCCCTGGTCTGGGAAGATCCCACGTGCCGCAGAGCAACTGGGCCCGTGAGCCACAACTACTGAGCCTGCGCGTCTGGAGCCTGTGCTCCGCAACGAGAGGCCACGAGAGTGAGGCCCGCGCACCGCGATGAGGAGTGGCCCCCACTTGCCGCAACTGGAGAAAGCCCTCGCACAGAAACGAAGACCCAACACAGCCAAAAAAAAAAAAAAAAAAGCATAAGGTTGTATGAAAAAGGCAAGTCACAGGAAAAGGTATACATTGCTAAGTAATACATCTGGCAAAACTAAACAATATATTTTGATACACATATATGTTAAAGCTATAGAGAAACATTTCTTAAAATGTTTACACAAAATTCAAGATAATGTTTATTTCTGAGGAGGCAGAGTGTTGGGGCAGGGAAGAGGCAGCAGAGAAAAGGAAAGCTACACAGAAGCACAGCTGGAAGGGTGCAGGGGCCCCAAAAGAGGGGAAGACTTCCAGAGGCCCAGAGGTGACGGGGGCAGTTGTCTCCAGGGAGAAGTGTCACCCCCATCAGCAGACCTCTTGCCCCTTTATCTCACCTCCGTTTTCTCACCCAAACTCCGGAAGGGGCTGGAAACCATCAGCTATGAGGGAGCGGGGATATGAATCTAAAAATAATAAGAATGAGGAAATTCTCCACCTCCCCACATTCCAGGCTCCCCAGGCTGGGTCCGGCTAAAACTGGGGCTGGAAAACAAACTTAAACTGGATAAGGGTTTGAAGTTTCTTAAAACACTGGGCAGGAATGGAGTCATGTGGTAATTGACTGACTTAGACTTTTTTAAGCTAAGGAAATATTTATTTACTCTCTAAGGGAAAATCCATGGGACTTGCTGATACTTCATCTAGAGGTAGAAAGGAAATAGGTCCACAGAGGTGGTCTGAAGAGACAGGAGGAAAAAAAAGTTGATATCCAGCTGATTCAGTAAACAAATTATACATAATTGATCTGGTTATTCACCTAATTTGAAGCCTTCAATGCTTCCCCCTCCCTTAGAATAACACCCACATTCCCTACTGGGACTCAAAAGGCCCCACCTGACCTGGTCTCGAATGACTTTTCTCCTTGGTTCACAACACTGAAATCACTCTGGTTTTTCTTGGGTTTCTCAAGCACACATCATGTTCCTTTTGGCCTGGGGGCCTTTTCCACGCTGTGCTCTCAGGCTGGAACCTTCCCCCCACCCTATCCCCTTCCTTCATCCTCATTTTCCTGATCTCATCATAAGTGTCACTGCCTCTGGGAAACCTTCCAAGATCCTCCAGATAAGGGCTCAACCCCCAGGAACTCACTCTCTCAATGCTCCATGCTCCTCTGTTGCAGACTTACATCAACGGTAATTACACAACTGTCTATGTCCTGTGCTAGAATACAAGTTCCAGGAGTACATGGGTTTGAATGTCTTCCTCACTCTCTATCACAGCACCTTCCAGAGTGCCTTGCATGCAGTAAGTGTTAAATAACTACTTGTGGAAGAGAAGAATGAAGGGCTCACCCTGCTTCACCTCCTGACTATCTAGATATCTGCCTTTGGCCCACAGCTGACCTCATAACTTCCGGCTCCCACATCCTTGACCCTCCTGCTTGAAGTCCCACTTGCTTCCAGTTCCCTGATCCTGGCTCTTTGCTCCCATTTCCTTCCTCGGAGATGCTCATTCTCTAGTTTCTGTGCAAGTGGAACACAGTTATTGAATTTGATCTCAGAACATGCTATGCTGGTTTTCAAATATTCTGATCCTTTAGAGAATTATCATATGCTTTTAAAAATAATTAGGATATAAGAAATTGATATTAACGTTGAGATGATGTTAATCATATGTTAATTTTAAAGAGTGATTCTCTATGTTTTCTACAAGGACATACCTATGTAAACATGCACTAACTGATCTGGAATATCACACATCCAAAAGCTATCAAAAACAAATAGTTCTAGGTGATCACAGATACTTTTCTCAGAGGCTGAAGCTTCTACAGTCTTTGTGGAAGAAAACCCTAATGCCAGCATTTGCTATATTATGTTTGATTCTTGTCCCCATCTCTACCTCTGAGTGAGCTGTCCCGTAGAGCTGGAGTTGTTGGCTATGGGACAAGATCCGAGTTGACAGCCCAATGCATGTATAATAGATTTCAACCTGGTGGAACAGGGCTCACCACTTTGGAGATAGGTGAGTTTCTGGTAATCTGAAACTGTTTCTTTTCTGGTTGTTAGATGTGGGGGTGAGGGGTTATAGAATTTGTATTGTTTTTCAAAGAAAGATTTTAGGCCTTAAAGGCAGCTTTCAGGGTCCCTGGCTCTTGCCAACATCTTCAAAGTAAGCGTTCCTCAGAACTCTGCATACCTTGCCATGCAGTATTTCATGCAGAATGGCCTCCTCTACGTTAGATGTGCTTGTCTTTAGGACATATGACAACTGCCATGGGAGTGAACTCAGAGGATAAGCAGTATCCAGTGTAGCCCAGAAATTTTTGATACTCAGGACAACAAACACACATGTCTTTAGCTTGGCCAGATGGTGCTGATATAACCGGCCCCATGTTTCTCAAACTGGGGCATTGTGCAAGGCACCTTAGAGTCTATAAGTAAATGTATTTGGCCTTGCGAGGTGTCCAAAAAAGACTTACTCTCCTTGACTAGGAAAATTACTCCAAAAGATAGGCTCAAAATTTAGAATATCAATACTGGTGTGCAACCTAAGTAAAATGTGAAGATAATCAGTACCTACCTGGAGTGTATCAATTTTCCAAGGTGAATGTCGTTGAATTTCTTGGTGTATATACTTTCCTTCGGTTCATTCTCGGGCACATATGCATAAAAGATCATTTCATTTAAGGTGATATACTGTGGAGCAAGGACAGTCTCAAAGCCCATGTCAGGAGCCTGGAACACGAAAAAAGAAAATATTGAATTTAAACGAGCTTATATTTCCATTATGACAAAATGAAAATAAGATTTGCTTCCAGTTCACATCAAAACAATACTGCTTTGCTTTTCAATAGGAGGAATATTTCAACACATTCTGTCTGAATATCCACGCATGTGCAAGGGAAAACACACTTTTCTGTTGAGGAGGAGAAGAAATTCTGAGAAGTAAAGTTCAGTTTAAGATTCCCGTGAAGAAGGCTGCAGTGGGAGATGTGAATGTCTTGCCTTGTGTGTGTGGGAGGAGTCTGGA
This sequence comes from Balaenoptera borealis, assembly GCF_965194805.1. Classification (NCBI taxonomy): domain Eukaryota; kingdom Metazoa; phylum Chordata; class Mammalia; order Artiodactyla; family Balaenopteridae; genus Balaenoptera; species Balaenoptera borealis. The sequence goes on along the minus strand of NC_138866.1, from coordinate 12,488,071 downwards.
GGTGCAGATTCTAGAACTCAGTTCCTATTTGGAGTTTTCTATAAGCGAGGGGCAGGGAAGAACCTCTCGTCACTTGAGAGCTGCCCCCCCCCAATCTCACGCTGGTGACTCTGCACAGCTGCTGCTGAGTCCCCAACACTGGTGGTTCACAAGGCTTTCCCTCACTGTCCACACCGGCACCTTTGGACCAGATTTCTGACCCGCAGGTCTTCTTTCCAACACACCCTTCTCTGATCCTGCTCTTGTCCAGATTTGGGAACTTGCAGGGGTGAGAAGACAGGTAGGGACCAGCCCCCAAGGGGATGCTGGAGTTGCCCTTGATGCTATGACAGGAGGAGGGGTGGTAGATGGTACAGACTGGTTGGGACGCCACCATCAAGTAGTGCCTTCCAGACCCATTTTCTGTCATGCCTTTTCCTCTGGCCTCTAAAAGTTGGGAACCCACGGAGAAGAGAGAGTGGGAAATAGATGCCAGGAGAATACATGTGGGACTGAACAGATGGCTTAAGGAGTCTTGAAAATTACTGACAATGCTTTAAGAGTTCTGCATGACATTCTAGCCGGGGAGTGCCAAGAACATCCCATGAAAAGAATGTGCAAGTCCAGGGAAAGGCAGCAGAATGACTGAAAGCATAGGCCTTGGAACTTGCTGCCTGATTCGATGTCTGATTCCAGTGACTAACCAGTGATGTGTGTAATTTGGGGTGAATTATTTAGCCTCCCTGCACTTCACTTTCCTTATGGGTAAAATGAGGGTAAATAATTGTTATAAAGATTAAGTGCTCATGACAGTGCCTGGCACCTAGTCAGAGCCAAATAAGGTCTAGGGATCATTTGTATCCAGAGACAATACATGTATAGTTTGTTTTGGGAGAGGGAGGTCGTAATATTGAGTGTAAGTTCCTTGAACTCACTCGCCCTGAGTATAAAAACCCCCACTGGCTTTTGATTTTAATAATTTAAACTTTCACATAAGAGAACTAAGATATTTCCTACAAATTGTGAAGTTAGTGAAAATTGGGGTAACTGCTTTTATGGTTAGTGCTACCTTCCCGCTTGCGTGGTTTTATTTCTATGCAGAGCCACACAACAGAAGGGCAAATAAATACACAAGGAGTCACGTGATGGCATCTTACTGTCACTAGAAAGTTCCACTTTACTCTCTACAAATATCGCGTACAGACAGGGAAGTTAAAACACCATGTTCTGAACCGCAGTTAAAACTAGAGTCATCCTTGAGTCCTCCTTTATTCTGTTTCCTTTAAGCCAAAGAGCAGGTTTTATTAAGTCCCAGTCAAAAAATCTGTTTGATTCTTTGCTGATATGCTGATGAAAATTCATTATTAATTATTATTAATTCATGATTATGTGCCCTGTGATGAGTTCTTAGGCATATTCATAAGTGGCACATTATACATTAAAATTATTAGAAAAATCTGCATGAAGTATCTTCTGTGACACACATAACGCCTTTCTCTGTTAGCATTAGAAAAGGAAGAAACAAGGGGGGGCAGGGTTAATATGAAAGAAGAAAGGTCAAACATTGGGAAAAAACAGAACTCATGTTTCTTCAAGGTCAACCTTGAGAGGCAGAGAGTCAAACCCACCATGGACCTGGGTTGGATCTAGCTTAGAATATCTGGTGGCTTGCTGTGAAGACATTTATATGAAAATATCCTAGGTGGATGTAAATCTATATAGCTCTGTATGTGACTTGAAAGATTTTGGAGATGTTCCCTGATATATGGAGGTTTTTCCTTTAGTTAAATAGAGCAAAGAGCGTTAATAAGAGTTTGTAAGGAAAACACTTTCCCATTTCCACTTAAAACAAGACAAACTGTTTCAATGCATTATATCACTGACCTGTCCAAAAATACCTTTAGAATTTCCAAAGGCAGCAAGTGACCCACCAGCTTCAAAATGATCCGGAGTCAGTTTATGTATGAATCCCATGTGGTCATAGTATAATGTGAAAATTTTATCAGAAATAGATCCAATTTTACTATATCTTCCTAACCCTGTTAGGAAAGAAACAGACATCTCTTGATATTGGTACGATACAACTAGAGAACTTTAAAAACTATACCTTATGAAAACTCTATTTAAACTAAGAGGTGGGAGAAGGGCTCTGAGACTCCAGAATTAGCAAAATTCATGTTAGTCTTCGGTAAGTCCCTGGAAAGTCTTTTTCAAGTCCATTTCATTACAGAACCTGTTCGCTGAAGTAGGTGAAGGACAGAGTGAGGGGGTGTCTAGAGGTAGAGAGGAAAAGAGGTTAGCTCCTCCGGCAGTGGGTTTTCTTCCTAACACTGAAATCAGACTCCTGAGTAGGTAGAAGGCAGTGAGAAAATAACACTTGGGGAGGCAAGGGGGAATTATCAGTAGAGACCACTGGGTCATTAGCTATACTAGGATTAATATGTTGAACCAAACTTGGTGTTTTGCGTTTCTCTCGTGTCTTAGGGCAACACGTTGAGAGGAACTGGCAGTCATCTGGTGATGCAGCAACATTCACTGAACCAAACACTGATCCAGACAAAGAAAGTGTCCCCTCCCCTGGATGGAGGATGGAGACAGAGTGAACGCTGAGGTCTCAGGATGAGAAAGGTTGATTTCCACATCCCGCTCCCCACCAAGCTCCCTAATCCTCCCTAGTTTCTCCTGTCCTGACCCCTAAACACTGGAGTGCCCCAGGACTCAGTTCTTAGATATCTTCTATCATTATCTCTGGAGATCTCATCCAGTTCCAGGATTTTATTTTATTTTTTTAAATTAATTTTTATTGGAGGATAGTTGCTTTACAACGTTGTGTTAGTTTCTGCTGTACAGCAAAGTGAATCAGCTATACATATACATATATCCCCTCTTTTCCGGATTTCCTTCCCATTTAGGTCGCCACAGAGCACTGAGTAGAGTTCCCTGTGTATACAGGAGGTTCTCATTAGTTATCTATTCTATATGTAGTAGTATATATATGTCAATCCCAATTTCCCAATTCATCCCACCTCCCCTTCCCCCTTTGGTATCCATACATTTGTTTTCTATCTCTGTGTCTCTATTTCTGCTTTCAGGATTTTAAATCCATTTTTATGTGGATGATTCCCAAATTTAAACCTCCCATCTCATTCTCTTCCCTGAACTCCAGACTTATCTAACTGCCTAATGACATCTCCATATGCATGTCAGCCAAGCATCTCACACGGAACTCATCCCAAACTGAACTCCCAATCCTCTCATAAACCTCCTCCATCCTCAGCCTTCCTCATTCCCAGTAAGGGCAACTGTGTTATTCCTGCTCCTCAGTCCAACAACCATACAGCCGTTCTTAATTCCTCTCTTCCTCTCACACCCTGTGTCTAATCCATCAGCAAATCCTACTGACTTTAGCCTCAAAATACATATAGAACCCAGCCACTTCTCACCACAATCACCCTGGACAAGCCAATATATATATTTATTTATTGTGAGATTTATAACGAGGAATTAGCTCATGCAATTACGGAGGCTGAGAAGTTCTATGATCTGCTGTCTGTAAGGTAGAGAACCAAAGGCCCAAGCACCAGGGGAGCTGATGGTGTAACTCCCAGTTGAAGCCCAAAGACCTGAGAACTGGGCTTGTGGGGTGGGAGGGCCGGAGAAGACCAATGATGTCCGAGCTCAAGCTGGCGGGCAAGAAGCAAAAGGGGTGAATTCCTCTTGCCTCCACCTTTTTGTTCTACTTAGGCCCTCAAGAGACTGGATGATGTCCACCCATACTGAGGAGGACAGTCTATGGATTCAAATGTTAATCTCATTCAGATACACCCTCACAGACACACACACAAATAATGTTTAATCTGGGCACCCCTTGGCCCAGTCAAGTTGACACATAAAATCAACCATTACAGTTGTTAAGGTTCAATATGCCATATTTCATCTATAACCATAAGATACACTTTTTTTTTTCTTCACATTTTAACATCTTGGAAATGGAGATATTTTATAATTGATCTGTCTTATAATCATTGTCCACTAGGTGGCACTCACGCCATAATGGTCAATTGGCTACACATGTACGTATTATACTTTGTCTCCGCTATTTATACTGTCATCACTTTCCTGAATCACTGGTATAATACATGTTGAGTTTTAATGCTGCTTAAAATGCCTTAAAATATTACATTATAATCTGGTATTGAAACAAAATTATTATGGGTTCAGCAAGAGAGAAAAACAGAGCAGGGCATAGATTTATCAATAAGGCAAAAGTAGCTAAAGAATTACCACACTGCCACATTTTCTTGTAGAACAATCACCAAGTATTTTATAAGACCTAAGAACAAAGAAACCTACAAGTAGATGAAATTACATTATGTTTTACTATGGAGATACACATGAAATTATTGCCTTATCACACAGAACGCTGGGGAAATGTCAGCACAATCCATGCATCATCCACGATCACTGTTAAAACACTGTGTTAAAGTTTAATTGGAAGAGTTTTTCCTTTCTTTGTGTTAATAGAACAAAGTGTATCTTACACTCAATGAAGCTCACATTTGATGAAATATGTTTACAACATTCTTCTGTTGGTTTTGCATATGAACAACTAGTCGAGTTGGTTCTTAGGTAATATTTTTCTCTGAAAGTTCTTTAAAAGAATATGTGATATTCATTGTTGCAGCAGAAAAATCCAAGGCTGGCTTGATTTTTTGATGTGCTTTTTAAAATTTTTTTTTTTTTTTTGGCTGCGTTTGATCTTCATTGCTGTGCGTGGGCTTTCTATAGTTGTGGCGAGCGGAGGCTACTCTTTGTTTTGGTGTGCGGGCTTCTCATTGTGGTGGCTTCTCTTGTTGCAGAGCATGGGCTCAGTAGTTGTGGCTCACAGGCTCTAGAGCATGTGGGCTTCAGTAGTTGTGGCGCACGGGCTCTAGATCACGGGCTCAGTAGTTGTGGCACACGGGCTTAGTTGCTCAGCGGCATGTGGGATCTTCCCAGGCCAGGGCTCAAACCCGTGTCCCCTGCATTGGCAGGTGGATTCTTAACCACTGCACCACCAGGGAAGTCCCTGGCTTTACATTTTCTATTTCAAATAATTCAGAAGTGTTTTTGCTTTTATTATTGGTTTTGCTTTTAGTTAAAAAAAATTAATGTTTTATCAATTTTGGTTTCCTTTATTCTTCCTATTTTCAGTATTTATTCATCCATTCATTCATATCAGAGGGCTACAATGTGCCAGGAAGAGAAATACAGAGCCACCACCTTTGTTCATCACTGAAGATCCCTACCACTTGCAATTTCTCAATCTTTAGCATCTATATTTGTCATCCGAGATTCTTTCTAATTATCTATTCATTCTATATGTGGACATGTTTCTATAGTTCATATCTATAATTTGTAATAATTTATATTGTCAATTTAGTTTCATTTTTGGAGGTATTAAATATTTTTACTATTTTCAAAGTAATCTTGCTTAGTCTATTTTGACTTCTGTTTCATAATATGTGTTTATTCTCTATTTGCCCATTCCCCTGGATACATTCTCAGACTTCCTCTTCCTTATTCGGTGCACTGAAAGGCTCACCCCTATGTATTTCAATACTTCCACTCTTTTTCCAGCTGGCTTCTGAATGGGTTTGGCCAGTGAAGGGCACTAGCAGGAGATAAGAACAAGGGAAGGAAAGAGAAGTCTGTCTATCTGTCTATCTATCAATCTATCTATCATCTATTTATTTGCATTACCCCTTTAACTAAAGGGACTGTAATGGCTTTCCTCCATTGCTAGTCTCTGGATATTTTAATATTATTATTGGTTCCTTTAACTCTGTCCACCATTCTGCAAATAATTCCCTTATAAAGGCTCTTCAGGTGAAACACTTGAGTGGTATTAGGTTCTTGCCAGGATTATTACTGATACGGTATTTTTTTTTTTTTTACCAGACATGTCCCTAGAAACAGTATCAAAGTGGGATTCTGGGACTGAGTTGCTTATACATTTAAGGAATGCAAAGATGACTTCTTATGCCTGGCAGATATTGTGAACTGGCAATCCATACCAAGCAAGGGCAACACAATTACTCAAATTATATTGGACGGAGTAGGTCTGTGGAGGGCAAGACTTTAGGTGATCAAATGGGGTGGCTGTGCTTGATTACAATAACAATCATGGTTTTTAGCATGACTTATTGGATGTATTAGAAAGCTTACCAAAAAAAACAACAGTAACAACAACAAAACAACCAACTTATGACCTTGAATATCCAGCTCAAGGCCAGAGTAGAGAACCTGACAGCTGTATGGGGAAAAAGGAACCTTACCTCACCACACACAAAATTAGAAATTTTAAACAGACCTATATAAGCAATCTAAAACAATTAACCTCCTAGAAGAAAACAGGAGAATATCTTCATAAGTTTGGGATAGACAAAGATTTCTTTTCTTTTTTTTTTTTTTTTTTGACAAAGATTTCTTAAACAGGATATAAGAAGCAAGAAGCACTAACTATAAAGAAAAGGCTGAGAAATTGATCTGTTAAAAATTAATAATTTTGGACTTCCCTGGTGGCGTGGTGGTTGGGAGTCTGCCTGCTGGTGCAGGGGACGCGGGTTTAAGCCCTGGTCTGGGAAGATTCCACATGCTGCGGAGCAGCTTGGCCCGTGTGCTGCAACTACTGAGCCTGCACTCTAGAGCCCGGGAGCCACAACTACTGAGCCCGCATGACACAACTACTGAAGCCCGCACACCTAGAGCCCACGCTTCACAACAAGAGAAGCCACTGCAATGAGAAGCCCGAGCACCGCAACGAAGAGTAGCCCCTGCTTGATGCAACTAGAGAAAAGCCCATGTAGCCACGGAGACCCAATGCAGCCAAAAATAAATAAATAAATTTATTTTTTAAAAAATTAATAATTTTGTTCATCCAAAGACACCATGAAAAGAACAAAAATTACAAGCCACTAATTGGGAAAAGATGTTTGCAAATTATATTTCTAAAAAAGGCCTCATATCCATAATACATTAAAAACTCATAGGGGCTTCCCTGGTGGCGCAGTGGTTAAGAGTCCGCCTGCCAATGCCGGGGACACGGGTTCGAGCCCTGGTCTGGGAAGATCCCACATGCCGCGGAGCAACTGGGCCCGTGAGCCACAACTACTGAGCTTGCGCGTCTGGAGCCTGTGCTCCGCAACGAGAGGCCACGATAGTGAGAGGCCCGCGCACCGCGATGAAGAGTGGCCCCCGCTTGCCGCAACTGGAGAAAGCCCTCGCACAGAAACGAAGACCCGACACAGCCATAAATAAATAAATAAATAAATAAATAAATAAATAAACCCAAAGTTTAAAAAAAAAAATTTATAAAAACTCATAGAAATCAATAAGAAAAAAGGCAATCCAATAAAACTTGATTAAAAAGACTTGGAGAGATAATTTACAAAAAAAGATACAAAGGTTGGCCAGTGAGGGACTTCCCTGGTGGCGCAGTGGTTAAGAATCCGCCTGCCAATGCAGGGGACATGGGTTCGATCCCTGGTCTGGGAAGATCCCACATGCCGCGGAGCAACTAAGCCTGTGTGCCACAACTACTGAGCCTGTACTCTAGAGCCCGTGAGCCACAACTACTGAGCCCACGTGCCACAACTACTGAAGACTGCATGCCCTAGAGCCCGAGCAGTGCAACTACTGAAGCTTGCGTGCTGCAACTACTGAAGCCCCCACGCCTAGAGCCCATGCTCCGCAACAAGAGAAGCCACTGCAATGAGAAGCCCGAGCACCGCAACGAAGAGTAGCCCCCACTCGCCACAACTAGAGAAAGCCCACACGTAGCAACGAAGACCCAATGCAGACAAAAAATAAATAAAATTTTAAAAAAAAGATTGGCCAGTGAACATGTGAAAATGTGCTCAACATTATTATTCATGGAAGCTAAATCTTCAGTGAGATACCATTGCATGCTCACCATAATGGCTAACTATTAAAAAGACAATACTAAGTGTTGACCAGAAGAGGGAGCAACTGGAATTCCTTCATATTGCTGGTGGGACAGTAAATTGATAAAATCATGTTGGAAAAATGTTGGCAGCACTTAATATTTTTTCTCACAAAAAGCTAAACAAACATATACTTTATGATGTAGTAATTCCATTCCGACATTTATACCCAACAGAAATGAAAGCTCTGTCTAGCAAAAGACTTATACAAGAATGTTCATAACTGCTTTATTCATAATAGGCTCCAAATGGAAGCAACTCAAATACCTACCAGCAGTGGAATGGATAAATAAATTGTTGTATATTCAGACCATGGAGGACCACGCAGCAGTGAAAAAGAGCAAATTACTAATACTTGTGACAATATGGAGGAATCTCAAAGTCATAATATTGACTGGAAAAAGTCAGACATAAAATATATACCACATAATTCTATTTATATGAAGTTTGCAACCAGACAAAACTAATCTATGGTATTAGAAGTCAGGATAATGGCTACCCTTAGAGGTATACTGACAAGAAAGGGCATGTGGGACCCTTCCAGAGTACTGGGAATGTTCCATAGCTTGCTCTACTTTCCAGCCCCTCCCAATGATACCAATAGTTATTTTTGTTTATTTCACAGTCACAGGATGCCTGATTGTCAGAATTCTAAATGCTACTACTGCACACCTGCTGTCTCAACAAATGATTCAGACAAATTAACCACAAGATTAACCTTGATACCAACATAAATTGAACAAAATTTTATTGGCAGAAACGAGAATAAATAAACATTGTGGGGAAGATCTGAGGGAATAGAATCAGAATTTTGTGCTCTCTCCTTATCCTTGAATAAGGAAGGACCATTGAGGAGATTTTATGATGGTAAAACTGTCCCTGCTGGTGAGCATCAAGGACACAGGATCGAGGCCTTAGAAACCATGCTTTATGAAGTCATATCAGAAACCTTTAGAAAGCTTGTTGTTTAGAATCATATCATAGACTTACAAGATCAGAAGAACCTGGTTTTAAGCTTGGACAGTCAAGAATGCTGGCAATGTTAAAAACAAAGAAACAAACAAAAACCCCCAGACTCATTCTTGTCTTGGAGACAATTAGTACATTTCCTACTCTGGTTATACCTAATCAGGTATCTCCAAGTTTACCCCAATCTCCAAACTTACCCAATGATCTATAAAAGTGTACTTGAACATTGGGAGATCTACCTTTGGGGGGACTGTATTTCTTTTTTTTTTTTTAAACCTTTATTGGAATATAATTGCTTTACAATGTTGTGTTAGTTTCTGCTGTACAACAAAGTGAATCAGCTATATGTATACATACATCCCCATATCCCCTCCCTTGTAAGCCTCCCTCCCACCCTCCCCACCCCACCCCTCTAGGTCATCACAAAGCATCGAGCTGATCTCCCTGTGCTATGCAGTAGCTTCCTACTAGGGGAAGGGGAAGCTGGGATGAAGTGAGAAAATAGCATTGACATATATACACTACCAAATGTAAAATGGATGGCTAGTAGGAGACTAGTATTGAAGGTAGATCTTCCTTGTCTATTAAGTTATTGAATTTCAGCATTGTTTGTTTTTACAATTGGTAGTTTTATTATCTCATGAACACCTGAAAAAATGAACCCTAAAATGTATGAAAAATATAAACCTCTCTGAAGAAGACATTAAGAGTAAAGCTTCATGTTCATGAATTAGGCAATGGTTTCTTAGATAAGACAGCAAAATCACAAACAACAAAAGGAAAAAGAGATTGGACTTGATGAAAATTTAAAACGTTTGTGCCACAAAAAACACCATCAGGAACGTAAAAAACCCATAGAATGAGAGAAAATACATGCAAATCATATATCTCTTAAGGGACTTACATTCAGAATATATAAAGTACTTTTATAACTCATCAATAAAAAAACAATTAACTCAATTTTAAATGGGCAAAGGATTTGAATAAGTATTTCTCCAAAGAAGATATATTAGTGGCCAATAAACACATGGACAGATTTTTAATATCATTAGTCATTAGAGAAATGCAAATCAAAACCACGAGATACAATTTCCCATCCACTACAGTAACTAAAATTTTAAAAAGACAGATAATAATAAGTGTTGGTGAGGATGTAGAGAAATAATCCTCATACATTGCTGGTGGGAATGTAAAATGGTACAGCCATAGTTTGACAGTTCTTCAAAATGTTAAACATAGAGTTACCATATGACCTAGCAATGAGAATCCTAAGTATATACCCAAAAGAACTGAAAGCATATGTCTACACAAAACTTGTACACAGATGTTCATAATAGTATTATTCATAATAGCCAAAAAAGTGTAAAAAACATCAAATGTCCATCAACCCAAATATCCTGATGAATGGATAAACAAAATGTGCCAAATCCATACAATAAAATATTATTCATCCATAAAAAGGAATGAAGTACTGATATACGCTACAACATGGATGAAACTTGAAGACATTACATTAAATCAATAAGTCAGTCACAAAAGGACAAATACTGTATGATTCTACTTATATGGGGTATCTAGAGTGGTCAGATTCAGAGAGACAGAAAGTAGTTGCCTGGGGCTGGAGGGAAGAGAAATGGCGAGTTATTGTTTAATGGCTATGGAGTTTAAGTTTAGAAAGATGGAAACATTCTGGAGGGAGATGGATGGTGATGATGGTTGCACAACAATGTGAATATACCTAATGCTACTGAGCCATACCCTTAAAAGAAATTAAAATGTTAAAGTCTGTGTTGTGTATATTTTAACAAATAAATAAATTGGAGTAAACAAAACCACCAGCAGGAATCAAGAAAAAAAAAAAAAAGAACCATATTATGCCAAAATGTAGAAAAGTATGAGCTAAGGAAAGGAAGAGAAAATTCTGATGTAACAGGTCACACTACTCTATGTCTAACCCTTTAAAGCAATATAGAGAGAAGGAAGGTAAATCAACAAAATCCTGAGGACTCTCAGTAATATCCTCCTAAGGAGACAGAGGTTGACAGTGGATGAGATGGTTTCCAAAGGAGAAGTAAAGGGAAAAACCAGCCCTCTTAAGTGAAGTCAGGTTCACCACCTTCCAAGGTCCTTTACTGAGTTGAGAGAATGAATCAAGTGCTACCTAGATGAGGTGAAGCAAACAGTCTCAAGAATAATTTACCCACATTGCATCAGAGCAAATTGAAGATCTACCAGTGCTGCACACTTTAGTGATGAACCAGAGAAAAAGAGGAGGAGGAGGAATAGAAGGAGGAGAAGATGTGAAGGAGGAAAGGGGTAAAGAAGAAGGTAGAATAGGGGAGGGAAGGGGACAGGAAAAGGCAGAATAGGAAGGCACTGATAGCATATAAGAGATATAAAGAATCCAGTCATACAAAACATATCCCAAGATAAGGTAAAATTTCCTCTGTATTTTGCATCAAAAGACTTTAATGAATTAATAGATTCAACAAGACAAGATCTCAAAGCCTCAATAACTGAATGACAACATGAAAAGGCAGATCACAGAGATAAAGAAATAAATTGAAAGCCATGTCCCTTTATCATTCTAGGCTCCAAGACAGGTTGACAAAATTTAACTGTGTTGGAAGGGGGGAGGCATCTGTCAATAAGGTCAATCAGTATGAATTTTTCCTTTCAACTGTGCAAACTGAGAGGAGCTATGTAGGCTTGATCAATGACATCACAAAATTACCAAACCAAGTAAATGGAGAGCCATATATCATTTACCCAACTCCACCTCTTACAAGCTGTGTGACTTTATTTTTTTTATTTTTATAAATTTATTTATTTATTTATTTATGGCTGCATTGGGTCTTCATTGCTGCACATGGGCTTTCTCTAGTTGCGGTGAGCGGGGGCTACTCTTCATTGCAGTGTGCGGGCTTCTCACTGCGGTGGTTTCCCGTTGCAGAGCATGGGCTCTAGGCACATGGGCTTCAGTAGTTGTGGCTCGTGGGCTCTAGAGCACAGGCTCAGTAGTTGTGGCACACAAGCTTAGTTGCTCCGTGACATGTGGGATCTTCCCGGACCAGGGCTCGAACCCATGTCCCCTGCATTGGCAAGCAGATTCTTAACCACTGCACCACCAGGGAAGCCCAAGCTGTGTGAGTTTAATCGTATCAATTTAAACTGTAAAAGTAATTTAACATTACCTATTCCAACTTGGTTGTTGTGAATATTAAATGAGATGATATTTGTAACATGCTGAGTACAACTATAGTAGCTCACTGAGTGGGAGCTATTATTATTTGTCTTTGGGGAGAGTAAAAAAAAAATCACTGAAATTGTAAATGAGAATAAAGCATGATGTTTCAGAGTCCCCCTGCTTTAGGGTTGTTCATAGGATCCTATTTTTGTGGATCCTAAAAATCCATCATCACCACCCCACCCCCTGCCAGAGGATTCTGGGAAGATGGTAGAGTGGGATGCACTAGGAATCTCTCTCCCCACTTGGACAACAATTGCACTGGAAGAATCTATCTGATGTAATTGTTTGGGAACTCTGGAGTCTATTGAAGGCTTGCAACTTCCGGAGGAAGACTTGGGTAGTAAATTGCGGTTAATTTCAGCCCTTAGCACAGTAGAAGCTACCCACCCCCCCCCAGCCTCAGGGCAGGCAGTTATGCATGTGTTCCTGGGGCAGTTGCACACAGCTTGCAGGAGCCAGTGTGGGCAAAAAGGACCTTGTCCTCCAAATATTGGGGATCTGTGCTCTGTTTGCTGATTGCAGCTTCTTATCACAGAGGTGCAGACAAAAAGGAGGGTGGCCATTCTTGTTGCACCTCTTTCAGTGTTGCAAGTCCACTCCCCACTGGCTGAAATGACTTCCAGGGAATTTAAAGGTCTGGGCCCTTCCCCCTTATCTACCCCTTCATTTGTCTCTTTTTTCCCTTTTGGGAATGAGACATTAAAGACTAGGACATTTGAGGTATTATCAAAAAGACAAGAGGTAACAAGTGTTGGTGAAGATGTGGAGAAAAGAGAACACTGTTGGTGGGAATGTAAATTGGTGCAGCCACTGTGGAAAACAGTGTGAAGACTCCACAAAAATTAAAAATAAAACTACCATATGATCCAGTGATTCAACTTTTGGGTATATATCCAAAGGAAATGAAATCACTATCTCAAAGAGATATCTGCATCCCCATTTTCATTGCAGCATTATTCAGAATAATCAAGACAGAAAAACAACCTAAGTGTTCACCAACAGATGAATGGATAAAGAAAATGTGGTATATATACACAATAGAATATTATTTGGCCATTAAAAAGAAGGAAACCCTGCCATTTGCAACAATGGATGAAACAGAGGGCATTATGCTAAGTGAAATAAGTCAGAGAAAGACAAATACTGTATGACCTCACTTATATGTAGAATCTATAAAAAAGTCAAACTAATAGAAATTGAGAGCAGAATGGTGGTTGCCAGGGGTGTGGTGGCAGGGGAATGGGGAGGGGGTAATTGGTAAAGGTGGTTGAAGGGGACAAATTTCCAATTATAAGATGAATAAGTTCTGAGGATACAACATACAGTACAGTGACATAGTTAACAATACTATACATATATTTGAAAGTTGCTAGGAGGGTAAGTCTAAAAAGTTCTCATCACACAAAAAATTATAACTATGTAAGATGACTGATGTGTTAACTAACCTTATTGTGATAATCGTTTTGCAATATATACATATATCAAATCATTATACTGTACATCTTAAACTTACACAATATTATGTCAATTATATCTCAGTAAAGCTGGGGAGAAAGACTAGGACATTCAAAAGCAACTGCATACACAAGGAAAATTTAGAAACTGACCACATACACTTGGGGAAAGGTACAGCCTCAGGAAAGACCTAAGAAGATCTCGCGTTTACATCTCAGGCTAATCCTTGGCACAGAGACAGCCCACAACAATAAAAAAACAAAAACATTAACAACAAAAAAGCAAACCCTGGGGAAGGGGGAGAATCTGATTTCCATATCTACTATATTATTAGATTCAAATGTCCAGTATTCAACAAAAAAATCACAAGGCATACAAAGAAACAGAAAATATAGCCCATTCAAAGGAAAAAATTAAATCAACAGAAATGTTCCATCTTAAAGATGTTCAAAAAACTAAAGGAAGATGTGGAAAAAGTCAAGAAAATAATATATGAACAAAATGGAAATATCAACAAAGAGACAGAAAAACTAAAAGAACCAAAGAGAAATCCTACAGATGAAAAAGCACAATAATTGAAATTAAAAATTTGCTAGAGGGATTGAAAGGTAGAAGAAAGAATCAGTTAATTTGAAAACAGGACAATGAAAATTAGCGAGTCTGAGGAACAGAAAGAAAAACCACTGAAGCAAAGTGAATAATGGTTTGTAACTGTACTTGTGTTTTCTATATGATTTAAGAGACTAATACATTTAAAGAAAAAAATGATTAATATGAAAGCTAGTATTACTTACTGTTAACTTGGGTTTGTAACTCCAAATCTCGTTTTCTACATAATTTAGGAGACTGATGCATTTAAAAGAATTACTAATTTATGTTTGGAGGCACACAATGTATAATGATGTAATTCTGTGACATCAACAGCTGAAACAACAGTAGTTGGAGACTTCAATACCCCACTCACAATTATGGACAGAACACCGGACAGAAGACAGGTAAGGACATCAAGTACTTAAACAGTGCAGTAAACCAACTGGATATAATAGACATACACAGAACATTCCACCCAACAACAGTACATACACTTCTCAAGGGCATATGGAACAATTTCCAGGACAGACCATATGTTATGCCACAAATTAAGTTTCAATAGACTTAAAAAGATAAATATCACACAAAGTATCTCCTCTGATCACAAGGAGATGAAGTTAAAAATTAATAACAAAGAAAACTGGAAAATTCACAAAATTCTGGAAACTAAACAACACTCATTTAAACTAGCAACCTACCAAAGAAGAAATCACAAGGGAAATTGTAAAATACCTACAGACAAATGAAAATGAAAATACAACATACTGAAACTTATGGGATGAAGTGAAAGTGGTGCTAAGGGGGAGATTTATTACTCTAAATATTTACATTAAAAATAAGGAAGAAATGAGTGAAGGGAGCCAAAAAGTATGAACTTCCAACTATAAAATAAATAAGCCATGGAGATGTACAGGAATACCTAGGAGATACTGCAAGTTTGTTTCTAGGCCAACACAATAAAGCAAATATTGCAATAAAGCAAGTCACATGAATTTTTTGGCTTCCCAGTGTATATAAAAGTTACGGTTAGGGCTTCCTTCGTGGTGCAGTGGTTAAGAATCCGCCTGCTAAGGCAGGGGACATGGGTTCGAGCCCTGGTCCGGGAAGATCCCACATGCCGCGGAGCAACTAAGCCTGTGCACCACAACTACTGAGCCTGTGCTCTAGAGCCCGCGAGCCACAACTACTGAGCCCACGTGCCACAACTACTGAAGCACGCATGCCTAGAGCCTGTGCTCCGCAACAAGAGAAGCCACCGCAATGAGAAGCCCGTGCACCACAACAGAGAGTAGCCCCCGCTCACCGCAACTAGAGAAAAAGCCCATGCCCAGCAACGAAGACCCAACACAGCCAAAAATAAATAAATAATAAATAAATTTATTAAAAAAAAAGTTACGTTTACACTAGACTGTAGTCTATTAAGGGTGGAATAGTATTATGCCTCTAAAACAATGTATATAGCTTAATTTAAAAATACTTTATCACTGAAAAATGCTAACCATCATCTGAAAATGGATGGTTGCTACAAACCTTCAATTTGTTAAAAAAAAAACAATATCTGCAAAGTGCAATAAAGCTAAGCACAATAAAATTACATATACCTGTAATGTACAGCATGGTTACTATAGTTAATAATACTGTATTACATATGTGAAAGTTGCTCAGAGAGTAGATCTTAAAGTTCTCATGACAAGAAAAAAAAATTCGTAACTATGTATGGTGATGGATGTTAACTAGACTTATTGTGGTAATCATTTTGCAATGTCTACAAATATAAAATCATTATGTTGTATACCTAAAACTAATATAACGTTATATGTCAATTATACCTCAATTAAAATTGTTAAAACAAAAACCAAGAAATTTCTCAAATCAACAATTTAACTTTAAAACTTAAGGAACTAGAAAAAGAAGAACAAAGTAAACCAAAAGCTAGCAAGGAAAAAAGGAAATAATAAAGATTAGAGCAGAGATAAATGGAATAGAGAGTCGAAAAACAAGAAAGAAAATCAATAAAATCAGAAGTTGATTCTTTGAAAAGGTCAATAAACCTTTACCTAGATGAACTGAGAAAAAAAGAAAGACGACTCAAATTACTAAAATCAGAAGTGAAAGTGAGAACAGTACTGCTACTTCTACAGAAGTAGAAAGGATTATAAGAGAGTATTATAAACAACTGTACACCAGCAAATTGGATAAGCTAAATAAAATGGAAAAATTCCTAGGAAAATAAAACTACAAGACTAAGTAAATCATGAAGAAATAGAAAATCTGAATAGACCTAAAACTAGTAAGGAGATTGAATTAGTAATAAAAAATCTCTCCCTGGACCTGATGGCTTCACTGGTGAATTCAACAAAACATTTAAAGAAGAGCTAATACTGATCCTTCTCAAACTTTTCCAAAAAATTGAAAAGGAGGGAACATTTCCCAACTCATTTCATGAGGCCAGTATTATCCTGATACCAAAGCCAAACAAAAACACTATCAAAAAAGAAAAAAGAAAACTGTAGACCAATATCTTTGATGAGTAATGATGCAAAAATCCTCAACAAAATACTAGCACACAGAATTCAGCAGCACATTAAAAGGATTATTCACCATGACTAAGTAGGGTTTATTCCTGGAATGCAAGGAACATTGAATGCAAACAACATATGAAAACTGATCAATGTAATATACCACATTAACAGAATGAAAGAAAAGAACCCACAACATCATCTTAACTGATACAAAAGAGCATTTGACAAAATTCAACATACTTTCATGATAAAACACTCAACAGACTAGAAATAGAAAAAAACTGTGGGGGGGTGAGTGGGATGAATTGGGAGATTGGGATTGACATATATACACTATTGATACTATGTATAAAATAGATAACTAATGAGAACCTACTGTATAGCACAGGGAACTCTACTCAGTGCTCTATGGTGACCTAAATGAGAAGGAAATCCAAAAAAAAAGGGGGTATATGTATATGTATAGCTGATTCACTTTGCTGTACAGAGTAAACTAACACAATATTGTAAAGCAACTATACTCCAATAAAAATTATAAAAAAAAGAAGAAAACTACCTAAACATAATGAAAACCATATATGAGAAACCCACCGTGAACATTATACTCAAGGGTGAAAGACTTAAAGCTTTTCCTCTAAGATCAGGAACAAGGCAAGGAAGCCCACTCTCACCACTTCTATTCAATATAGTACTAGAAGTTCTAGCCAGAGCCATTAAGCAAGAGAAAGAAGTTAAAAAGCATCAGAATTGAAAAGGAAGTAGTAAAATCATCTCTGTTCACAGATGATGTGATCTTATATGTAGAAATCCCTAAAGCTTCTACCAAAAAAAAAATTAAAAAAAGACCTATTAGAACTAATAATGGAATTCAGCAACGTAGCAGGATATAAAATCATCACTCAAAAATCAGTTGCATTTCTGTACACTAACATGAATAATTAGAAGACAAAATTAGGAAAACAATTCCATTTACAATAGCATCAAAAAACTACTTAAGAAATAACCGAGTTAGTTAAGGGTAATCCACAGAATGGGAGAAAATATTTGCAAATCATATATCTGACAAGGGATTAACATGCAGAATAAATAGAAAACTCCTAAAACTCAACAATAAAAACAAGCAATCTGATTAACAAACAGGTAAAGGACTTGAAAAGACATTTCTCCAAAGAAGATATAAAAATGGCCAATAAGGACATAAAAAGATGCTCAACATCACTAATAATTAGGGAAATACAATCAAAACTATAATGAAAAACCACTTCACATCCATTAGGATGATTACTATCAAAAGACCAGAAAATAACAAGGGTTGGCAATGATGTGGAGAAACTGGAACTCTTTTTCACTGGGGGTCAGAATGTAAAATGGTACAGTGCTGTGTAAAACAGTATTGCAGTTCCTCAAAAAATTAAAAATAGAATTATCATATGATCCAGTGATCCCACTTCTGAGTATATACCCAAAAGAAATAAAAGCAGGTCTCAAAGATATATCTGTATAGCCATGTTCATAGCAACACTATTCACAATAGCTAAAACATGGAAGCAACCCAATTGTCCACTGATGTATGAATGGACAAGCAAAATGTCATATATACTATACAACTGAATATTATTCAGCCTTAATGATGAAGAAAACTCTGACATACGTTATTACATGGATGACCCTTGAGGACATTATGCTAAGTGAAATAATCTAGTCACAAAAGGACAAACACTGTATGATTCCACTTATATGAGGTACCAAAGTAGTCAAAATCATAGAGACAGAAAGTAGAATGGTAGCTGTGAGAGGCTGTGGGGAAGAGAGGAGTGGGGATTTATTTTTTAAAGGGTATAGAGTTTCAAGATGAAAAGAGTTATGGAGATGGATGTTGGAGATGCTTGCAGAATATTTGCATGTATTTAATACCACTGAACTATACACTTAAAAATGGTTAAGATGGTAAATTTTGTTATGTTTATTTTTATTACAGTAAAAATTTTTTTTAAATCCATCACCCCTAATAGGTCTGTGACCTTAGGATTAGTTCATTAATATGGCAGATTTTAAAATAAATCTTCTAATCCCTGGCTCACAGGTAGTGCTTATACCAATAAAAGTGAATTCCTCACCTGCCTTTGTCAAGTAAACCTTTCCACTTCGGGAAACAAAAGTAATATCTGAAGTATAAAAACTATGATAAGTATTCTTTATGATATCATCATCAAAGTCAGCTATAAATTCAAAGGTGTTGCCGCCATCAATTGAAAGCCATACCTAAGGGAATAAAAAGATAATACCTCACTAAAGAGCTGCCATGTAACAGTCATCAGTTACCTAATCTTCCTACATAAGAAAAGTCATGAACCATGACCATGCTCCCACATCCATCACACACACACACACACACACACACACACACACACACACACACAAACACAGATGTACAGACAGACTCCTTACCTACTTGGTCAACCGTCTATTTCCTTCCTAGAGTTTGTGCAAAAGTGTACGTGGCAGTCTTCAGTTTTAAACAGTATGCATTGTGAATGTACCAAAGAACAAAGTTATTCCATCATCTCCCAACTGGGCCTCCTCCTATCAACTGATTTGATACATACTGGATGTATTTGGATATGGAGGAGAGTGTTTATCCATATTAAAATGACACTTCTGTGCTGAATTCCTTTATTAGTTCTAATCAGGTTTTTTTGTTTTTGTTTTGTTTGTTTTGTAGAATCTTCAGAGTTTTCTACATACAAGATCATATCATCTGTGCATAGAGATAATTTTACTTCTTCCTTTTATATGCAGATACTTTTAAATTTCTTTTTCTTGTCTAATAGCTCTGGTTAGAACTTCCAGTACTATATTGAATAGAAGTGGTGAGAGTGGGCTTCCTTGCCTTGTTTCTGATCTTAGAGGAAAAGCTTTAAGTCTTTCACCATCAAGCATAATGCTCACTGTGGGTTTCTCATATATGGTTTTCATTATGTTTAGGTAGTTTTCTTCTATTTCTAGCCTGTTAAGTGTTTTTATCTTGAAAGTATGCTGAATTTTGTCAAATGCTCTTTTGTATCAATTGAGATGATGCTGTGATTTTTTTTTCTTTCATTCTGTTAATGTGGTGTATTATTACATTGATCAGTTTCATATGTTGAACCATCTCTGTGTTCTAGGAACAAATCCCACATGGTCATGGTATGTATAATCCTTTTAATGTGCTGTTGAATTCAGTTTCCTAGTATTTGGTTGAGAATTTTTGCATCAGTGTTTTCTAGGGATTTGGTCTCTAGTTTTCCTTTCTTGTAGTATCCTTGTCTGGCTTTGGTATCAGGATAATGGTGGCATCACAGAATGACCTTGGAAGTGTTCCTTCCTCTTCATTTTTTTTGGTATGAGTTTGAGGAGGAATGGTGTTAATTCTTCTTTAAATATAATATTTGGAACAACTCACCAATGAAGCCATCCCGTCTTGGGCTTTTCTTTGTTGGGAGGTTTGATTACTGATTCAATCTCCTAACTAGTTATTGGTCTGTTCAGATTTCCTATGCCTTCACAACTTAAGAATTAGGAGGTTGTATGTTTCTAGGAATTTACCCATTTCTTCTAGGTTATCCAGCTTGTTAGCATACAACTGTTCATAATATTCTCATATCCTCCTTATTTCTGTGGCATCAATTGTAATGTCCCCTCTTTCAATTTTAGTTGTCTTCTTTTTCTTAGTTAATCTAGCTAAGGCCCGTCAATAAAGCAGCTCAATTTCATTGCTTTTTTTCCTATTTTTCTATTCTTGATTACATTTATCTCTTCTCTAGTCTTTATTATTTCCTTCCATCTGCTAGCTTTGGTTTGGTGGGTCTTCTTTTTCTAGTTCCTTAAGTCATAAAATTAGGTTGTTAATTTGAGATTTTTCTTTTTAATATGTGTTTATAGCTATAAACTTCTCTGTTAGTACTGTTATTGCTGCATCCTGTAAGTTTTTTTTTCACAGGTTATTTTTTATTTTTCATTGAAGTATAGTTGATTTACAATATCATGTTAGTTTCAGGTGTACAGCACAGCGATTCAGTTATACATATATATATTCTTCAGATTCTCTTTCCTTATAGGTTATTACAAAACACTGGGTATAGTTCCATGTGCTAGACTGTAAGTCCTGTTTATCTGTTTTATATATAGTAGTGTATATGTGTTAATCCCAACCTCTTAATTTATCCCTCTCCTCACCCCCTTTTCCCCTTTGGTAACCATAAGTTTGTTTTCTATGTCTGTGAGTCTCTTTCTGTTTTTGAAATAAGTTCACTTGTATCCTTTTTTTTTTTTTTTCAGATTCCACATGTAAGCGATATTATATGATATTTATCTTTCTCTGTCTGGCTTACTTCATCTAGTATGATAATCTCTAGGTTCATCCATGTTACTGCAAATGACATTATTTCATTATTTTTTATGGCTGAGTAGTATTCTATTGTGTATATATACACCACATCTTCTTTATTCATTCATTTACCTGTTGATGGAAATTTAGGTTGCTTCCACGTCTCAGCTATTGTAAATAGTGCTGCAATATGTCTTGTTTTCATTTTAACTTTCTCAAGGTATTTTCTGATTTCCCTTATGACTACCTCTTTGACTCACTGGTTGTTTAAGAATGTGTTAATTTCCACATACTTGTGGATTTTCCAGTTTTCCTTCTATTGACTTCTAGTTTCATTCCACTGTGATTGGAAAATATACTTTGTATAATTTCAATCTTTTTAAATGTGTTGAGACTTGTTTTGTAGCCTCACATATGATCTATCCTAGAGAATGTTCTGTGTGTATTTGAGAAGAATTTATTCTGCAGGTGCTGGGTGCAGTATTCTGATCACATCGGTTAGGTGCAATTGGTCTACAGTGTTGTTCAAGTCTTCTGTTTCCTTATTTATCTTCTGTCTGGTTGTTCTATCCATTATTGAAAGTGGAGTATGAAGTCTCTTATGATTATGTTGCTATCGATTTCTCCCTTCATTCTTTCAAAGTTTGCTTCATATTTATATTTCAAAGTTTGCTCTGATGTTTCATGCATAAATATTTATAATGGTTATATCTTCTTGGTGAATTGACCTTTTATTCTTATATAATGTCTTTGTTTCTTGTAATGATTTCTGACTTAAAGTCTATTTTGTATGATTATAAAATAGTATAGCCATCCCTGATCTTTTGGATACCATTTGCATGAAATATTTTTTCAATCTTTTCGTTTTCAGCCCATGTCCTCAGATCTAAAGTGAGTCTCTTGTAGACAGAATATAATTGCATCCTGTTTTTTTTTAAAAATCCATTCAGCTAATTTATGTCTTTTGATTGGGATATTTAGTCTATTTAAATGTAAAATAATTACTGACAGGGAAGGATTTACTATTACCATTTTATTTATTGTTTCATATGTCTTGTAGCTTTTTGTCCCTCCTTTCCTCTCTTACTGTTTTCCTTTGTGTTTTTGTTTTTTTTTTTTTGTAGTGACATGCTTTGATTTCCTTCTTGTGTTCTTGTGTATATATTCCACATATATATTTTTCTTTGTAGTTACCAGTGCAATTACATAAAATATTACATTCTATTTTTAATCTGATAACAACTTAACTTCAACTGTATACAAAATCACCTCCTATGCAGCTCCACCCCCACACTTTGTTATTGATGTCATAAATTACATGCTTTTATATTATATACTTGTTAACATATTTATAGTTTTAAAAATATTTTTCTCATGTAAATCCTATACAAGAATTAAAAGTGAACTTATGCACCAAAATAACATTAATACAAGTTACTGTATTTGTCCATGTTTTTATATTATTGCAAAACTTTTTATTTTCATGTGACTTCATGTTGCTATCTAGCATCCTTTAGTTTTGTCTTGCAGGACTCTCTTCAGCATTTTTTTTGCAGAGCAGGTATAGTTGTAATGAACTCCTTCAGCTTTAGTTTATCTGGGAAAAATCTTAATTTCCCCTTCATTTTTGAATGACAGTTTACCAAATACAGTATTCTTGATTGACAGTTTTTTGGGGTTTTTTTTCCCTTTCAGCACTTTGAATATATCATCCCACTCCCTTCTGGCTTGCACTGCTTCTGCTGAGAAATCCACTGATAATTTTATGAAAGTTCCCTTGTATGTGACAAAGCCACTCTTCTCTTGCTGCTTACAAGATTCTGTCTTTGACTTTTGACAGTTTGATTATAATGTGTCTCAGTGTTGGTCTCTTTGGACTTATTCTGATTGGAATTTCTTTAATGTGTATGTCCATTTTCCCCCTCAAATTTGAGAAGTGTTTGACCATTATTTCTTTAAATAAGCTCTGTGTCCCTTTCTCTCTCTCTCTTCACCTTCTGGGACTCCCATAATGCATATGTACGTCCATTTGATAGTATCTGTAAATTCCTGAGGTTCTCTTCACTTTTCTTCATTCTTTTTTCTTTTTGCTCCTCTGACTTGATGATTTCAAATAACCTCTCTTCAATTTGCTGATTCTTTCTTCTGCTTGATCTTGTCTGCTGTTAAACTTGTCTAGTGAGTTTTTCAGTTCAGTTATTGTATTTTTCAGTTCTGGAATTTCTGTTTGACCTTTTAAAATGATTTCTATCTCTTTTTGATATTCTCATTTTGTCCATGCATTATTTTCCTGATTTCTCTTAGTTATCTGTGTTCTTGTCTGACTCATTGAGCACCTTTATGACAGTGGTTTTCAATTCTTTGTCAGGCATCTCATAGATCTGCATTTCTTTAGGGTCATTTTCTGGAGTTTTATTTTGTTCCTTTGATTGGATCATGTATGCCTGTTTCTTTGTATGCCTTCTGATGTTGCTGTTGTTGTTTTGAGACTTGGACATCAGATAAAGCAACCACATTTCCAGTTTTTATGGACTGGCTTTATGCAGACCTCTACCAATCTGCCCAGTTAGAGATTCTAGGACCTCTGAAATCTTTTCTGAGGATGTGCCTTCTCTGGCTTGTTCTGTGCTTTTAGTTGTCTCAAATTCCCTAAACTGCTTATCCCTGCTTCTTCTCAGAAGCCCATAAGCTCTTGCTGCCGCTGGCATCTGCCTGCAGAACTGCAATTCTAATGTGCTGCAGTGATCATATCTGTTTTCAGCAGTTTCCAAACAAGGCTGCCAGTTCCATCAGTGCTTTCAGTCAAGTGAGACAGATTCCAGTCTGTCAGGCAGCCCCTGGTCTTGCCAGAACATTGGATGCACTGTTAGCTCTTTTGTTTCTGTCCTGAGGGAGGATCCTTGGTGTGGGAAGTTTCCTTCAAGTTGTGCTGCACTAAGTCAAATAGGAGGAGAGGCATGGATGTATGTGCAAAATGTTGCAAGTTTTTCTATCCCTTTTGCTGGAATCCCTTCTTGGTTTTAGCTTGGTTTGGGTGCTGTAGCTTCTCAACAGGCCTGTAGAGTTCTTGCAAAGGTATGCTGGTTTGTATATTGCTATCTTTGTGGTTCTGGGGGAAAGCGAGGGTCTGAAACTTCCTAGCCTGCCATCTTGTCAATATTACTCCCCCTTTTCAGCAGTTTCCAAACAATGCTGCATGTCGCATCAGTGTTCTGAGTTAGGCAAGACAGAAACCAGTCCCTTGAGCAGCCCCCAGACAAGCCAGAATGTTGGACACAAGGTCCACTCTTCTGTCTCTATTCCAAGGGAGGATCCCTGGTGTGGGAGGTTTCTTCCTGGTTGTGCCATGCTAAATTGAATGGGGGCAGGACAGATGGGCACACACTGCAAATTTTCCCACCCCTTTGTTAGAATCCTTTTTTGGTTTTATGTTGGTCTGAGTGCTGTAGCTTCTCAACTGGTCTCTAAAGTTCTTGTAAAGGTACTCTGATCTGTATATTGTTGCTAACTCAGTGCCTCTGTGGAAGAGCAATGGCCTGAAGCTTCTTAGTCTGCCATCTTGCTGAGCCAGAATTCTTCTTTTTAATGAAGGTGAAGTTCTCTTTTTCTTTTATGGTTATTGTTTTTTTAGTCTTGTTTTAAAATGCTTTCCCACACTGAGTTCAGAAAGATATTCATTTTTTTCCCTCTAAAAGTTTTGATATTTAAATTAGTAATCTGTCAGGACTTGAGCTTGATGTATGTTGCAATGTGGGGATATATTTCAACAGTTTCCATATGTATAACCAAACTTCCCATCCCATTTTGAACAGTCTCTTATTTCCCCCTGTGATGTCACTTTGGCCTCTATCAATATTCTAGATTTGCATGGGTCTACTTGTGGGCTATTTTATCCCGTTGGTCAATTTGTCTATTTCTGGGCCAAAACTGCATTACCAAAATTGTTACAACTTTTAAAATAGTGTTAATATCTGGTAATACAAGTCCCTCCCCCTTATTCTTCTTCAGAAGTGTCTTGGTTACTCTTGGTCTTTTGTTTTTCCATGTATAATTATTTTTTTTCTTTTTGCTTTACTTAAAAAAATTTTTAATTGAGGTATAATTGACATATACCATATATATTTTAGAGTCAATTTAAACTCCACAGCAAATCTTGGGATCTTGATTAGAGTTGTATTAGATCTACAGATTAATTTAAGGAAGAATTGATATTAATAGTCAAGTTTTCTTGTCCACAAGCATGTTTATGTTCATTTCTTTATAAAGTTTTAAATGTCCTTCAGTGAAGTTTATAATTTTCTACATATAGGTCTTAGAAATCTTAGATTTATTCTTAGGTACTTTATAGTTTTTGTTTGTGTATTTCTGTCTTGTTTTGCTTTGTTTCTGCTATTGTAAATAGTGTCTTAAAAATTATGTTTTCAAATTTATTGTTGATCGTGTGCAGAAATGAGATTGACTTTACCTCCTGTCTAGTTTAACTTTAACTCCCATCTTGTTTTAGTAATTTGTATGTATCTTTTAGATTTTCTATATAGACAATCAGATCTTCTGCAAGTAAATAGATTTTGTTCGCTACTTTTTAATATTCATGCCTTTGATTTCTTAATTTTTTTTCTTTGTCTCATTGCATTCCCCTCTGTATACTTTTTCACTTCTTAATAATTTCTTGGTAGAACTCCAAGAAACTGTTGTATTGTGGTTAATACAAACCCCTGCCTTTTCCACAGTTGAATGTGGAAAAGAACATTTGATAATGCTAAACGGGTCACATGTTGAATTCATGAGCACAAAGCTCAAGCAATCATATTGGATTACCTTAGTCAATTCATTCTCCCATCTTCCTAGGCAACTATTTTACTCTGTTCTCTCCTTCCTCAACCCCTCAACATTCCTCCTCCATCCTCACTAGTAACAATAACTTTGATTTTTGTTGAGAAAATGGAAGATAAATTCCCACACCTTCCATTACCATAGCTACCCACCTGCCTACCAGCTTTTGAACCCGAAAATCCTTCCTTCCTCCCGTTACTATAGAACAACTGTCTGTGCTCCTAAGGCCAATCTCTCCACTAGTTCATAGACCTCATCTCCTCTCACCTCTTTAGAAATGTCACTCCAGCAATTTCTTTTCTCTCTTTCCTGCATCGTCAGCTTTTCCTCTCTACCAAATAAGTCCCATAAGCACACAACGTAATTCCTCCTATCTTTAAAAAAACTCTTCTTTTGACCTTTCTTTCTTCAAACACTGCTACAATTCCGTGCTCCACTTTTCAGCAAAACTTTGCAAAAGATTTGTTTGTATTCACTGTCACTAATTCCTCTCCTCTCATTCTCTCTTCATCAGGCTTTCCACCTCCCTGACCATCAGAGTGACTCTGTTCTTTACTTGATGTATAATCACTCAGCATAGAGCAAGTGAATGATTTACATCTATACTAGAGTGTGAAGTTTCATACACACCTGATTACCATAAGCATATAGAAAATGGCTTCGTGGGTGGAATATCATTCCAACAGGAGAAGAAAATGATGAAGGAAATAAGAAAAGTGGAAATTTTTGTATTAATCTCGGTTTGTTGTTTTTTAGGATCCTCACAGAGACAGTGGTTTTTTTCTAGAAATAGATAAAGCAGAAGCAAATCATAAGAATTTTTCCACCAATAGTACTAGTCTATGTTACAAGTTTTAGAGTTTCTTGTTACTTGGATTTGGATTAAGATAGGCACAAAACCATTAACACAGCATAGAATAGGAAGGATTAGCAACTACTGGTATCTCTTTACTCTGCGTCCCCCCACCATATATGTCCATTTTATAGATGTTGAACATGAAGTAAAGGAGATTAAATAATTTTCCCATTTACTATTTAATAATAATAATTTAATTAATAATAATTTAATTATTATTATTAAATAATAAATGTCATGGGGGGATTTATTGTAGAATCATTACTGAACTCAACAGACTCCAAGGCCCATGCTCATAACTATAATGTCAAACTACTTTTTAAAAGTGTGGATGCCTAGGCCACACTCCAATTCTGTCAGATCATGATTTTGAAGGGGATCAGAATATGCACCCCCAAGGCATGCCACTTTGGTATAAAGATTATTTTAAGCTGAAGATATTTGAGATTCGAGAGATGCAGACAAAATCCTTCCATTATCTGACTAAAAGCAGCAACTTCTGGGATAAAACGCTGCCATTAATTCCTCTTCAGAGCAGATCGACTCCCAGAAGGCAGAATGTGAACAAAACCTACCCCAAATCCCGTCCCAGGGGAGTTTTATGGCCCTGAAGGAGCCGGAAAGACCACGCATACCTGTACAAACAAACCTCACAAACTTCCTTATCTCCTGTTTGTTCTCCTGTAAACCATTATCTTTTCATTTGTTTTCCCTTAAGTACCTTTCTCGCTCAACCCCTTAAACTATTAAGATGGCATATAACCTCCAAATTTTAACTACCTTTTGAATTATTCATCACTGACTTTCACCCACACGTATGTGCACTGCATGCATAAATAAATTGTTTTCTTTTCTCCTGTTAATCTGTCTTTTGTCAGTTTAATTTGCAGGGCCCCAAAAATTGAACATAAGAGGGTAGAGGAGAATTATTTTTTTTCTCCCCTAAAATCATGAGGCTAGGGCTAGTTCCACTTTTTGTTCATTTAAACTAACCATTTTACAGACACTTAAATTTATATAGACCAAACTCAGCTTACATTCTCCTGCAGAATAAGCAAAGAAGCATTACTACACAAACAGCGCTGTATTTTCCATTTTCATCAAACTGAATGACAATAAGAGGCAAGACATCTATAAAGTATCAAACTATATTGTTAACCATAAATAATTTCACTGTAGCCAATTTTATCACCTTCTATTGTCAAAGATAAAAAGAACTTGGAAATAAGTTTTGCAAAGGTAAATTTTCACTACTGTGGTGTCAAGAGCAATCACCTCTGGGCTATAAGGCCTACCTGGTTATGGAAGAGGTAGACTCCAGAACTTTGTTCTTGGTCAACAAGAAATGTTACCACAGTTGAAAGAATAGTTTTCATTCCTTTTGAAATGGGGGGTAAGCAAGGTAACCATTCAAGAAATGGTTCTTTACTATAAAAACAAGAGCTTGCCTACAAAAAGAGAAAGGAAAAGTTAATGCCATTCTTGAACTATAAAAGTCCTAATTAGTTCTTGTAGGCAAATAAACTAATGAACAACACTAATTGTGTTGTCATGACTGGCCACAAATAATAGTGATATATCTTTAATGCCTGTGCTTCTCTTCTGGGGGATATGCATCCCTTTCTGGCATGAATTGTTTTTCTAGAACCACTGTGTGGGTCTAGATTTAACATAATTAGGTAATTACCATTAAATCTAAGTACAGGCACCACTGGGAGCAAAGAGTGATTGTTAAGCTTTTGAGTCTATAGAATTGCCATTTTTTAGATTAATAACAACCTGTGAAATCATGAACAATAAAATTTCTTACTTTTTAAAATATTTAATACCATACCTCACTTAGGGTCCTGTTTCTCTCAAAGGTGATAGTAACATAATCAACTATAAAATATAAAGGTACAGAAATTATAAGTAGCATCTATATTTTTAAACGTATCACTAATTAAATGATACAATTTAATTGTATCATTTACAATACAATCTTCTTGCACTTACAACAGGGCATGCCTATTGTATCAGATTTAAACTAATTTTCCCCCCAGTTTTAGGCCATTAACTTATACAAAACAAACCTATCTTTATATTTAATTCTGTTTTTATTTTATTTCATTTTATCTAATCTATATATGCTAGCTATGTTGACAAAAGCTTATTAATAGTTCTTTAACTAAAATTTACCTTCAAAATGTTCTCTGTTAGCAAAACATCTTTCATTATACCACAGTTTTCCTTTGATGTAGTCAACCTACATAAATAAACAAAAATGTCATTTAGGCAATATGTAGCCTTAAGATGTAAAAATAGAAAAACTTATAAGAAATTTTAAAAGTTCAATAGTTCAGGAATGTGAGGCAAATAAAAGAAGAAAAACTGTATGGCAGCAAAATAAAAGTTCGTGGAATGAGGACAAGAAACAAGAATATGCTTTTTGAACAACACACAAAAAAGGAATAAAAAGAAATTTCGCATGATTGGCATATGTTAATGGAAGACGCTACTCTCTATGAGATGTCTTTCCGAGGCTCTCAGGAGCTGCTGATCTTTCATTACAGTTAAAATGGGTCACATGCTTATCTTTTATTCTCCTTCAGCTGCAGCTAGGTTTAAGGAGACTTCCCAGAGGCCTGACAGCAGCAAGAAGCAATAAGAAAAAAAGCCACAAAAATACAGGTTTTGAAAAACTGGTCATATGGGAGAAGCTTCCAAGAAGGTGAGATTATATATGTTGGATATGAATTATATGCAAGAATTTGAGACGGTTTTGTAATAGGTGTCAATGAAAATATGTTGCCTGCCATATCAGTAAACAAAGGATGTTGCAGCCATCAAGCCACTACAGCCACTCCGATGGTGAGCCCTGAGGGAACTCAGGACAGAGACAAATGAGCTGCCCACTGCCAAGCCCTCAGTCACTGCAGCCACCCCTCAAGGATGCACCCTGAGGAGACTCAGGATGACAAAGCACAGGATACTGGCCCCAGATAGCTGAGGTGCACATCAAAGGAATGATTTCAGGGAGCCCAGACTCTTGCATCTTCCCGTACATAGAAAAAGGACTAAATTCCTTAACTTGAGATATCTGGTTTTCTTTAATTAACAGTCATCTTTTGATGTTCCGACTACCTGGTCTTTGTTGCAAAAACTCCTAAATATCCTCCTCCTCCCTTACCTCTTAGGAGCAGTCTCTCAGAGCTATCTGAGAGTCTGTGTCCCAGGCTTATGTCCTCAGTTTTGTCCACTGAATAAAACATAACTCAGCTTTTAGGTTGTGTATTTTTTTTTTTAGTCAACATAGGCAGATTCTGACTCTCATATTATTGTTGAGACAAAAGGAAGACCTTCTTACATTTTTAAAGACCAGTAATAAAATCTGCATAATCTGTGCATTAAAAGCCTTTAAAATGTTCTAGAATAGATTGTGGTGATGCTTGCACAACTCTGTGAATATACTAAAGGCCATTGAATTGTACACTTTAAGTGGGTGAATTTTATGCTATGTGAATTATATCTTGATAAAACTGCTGAATAAACAAAAAAGCCTTTTAAAATGGAGTGGACAATAATTTATTTGAATTTCAACCTATGGTTTTATATCAAATGAGCCTTTTGAGTTCTCATATAAATCTTCAGTTTTTCAGGATGCCATAATTATCATGATTCTATCTGGGCAATTAGTACAGAATCTTTATCGGGCCCTGATTCCTTTTTTACTCTTTAGATTCCTTCTTTTTTTTTTTTTTTTCCTACCTGGAATAAAACCCGTAATAGTCCAGTGAATATCCTTGGGGATAATTTAATCTGATCAGGCTGACTTTATTCCAAGGATGAGCTCATGCCCCAGGCCTGATTTAGAGTCACAAAGATGGGTCAGGAATACACACAGGATCCAACTCAGGTTAATGAGTCGGCCCTGAGGCTTGCTAGAACCATGGGGAAAGAGATACTTTATTCCTGTGGGGAGTGCTAAACTGATGGCACATAAACCTGGTGGCTATTCTTCCGGACAATTGGAGAAAACCCACTGAGAATGAAGCTAATGTAGAGGAAAGCAGACTCAAATGCTGAGAAGACAGGGTCGGACGGACATCTGTTAGGCACTAAATCCAGTCATGTCTGGAAGCTGGATTCATTCACTCCTTGAATTCCCTGTTCACATGAGCCAACAACTTCCTCTCCTTCGCTAAAATCAGTTTTAGTTTGGTTTCTGTCATTTGCCTTCAGAAGTTTCTGACTATCTGTTTGGGGAGAAAACCCAGCTTTTTTTTTTTTTTTTAAAGTTGCTACTTTGATTCTGAACCAGGCTGAGGTTTTTCTTATGTAATGTTATTTAATCACTTCACCTCTAAGAGGTAGATATTGTCATGCCCATCTTAAAATGAAGAAATTGAGGCCCAGAGAGGTATATGACTGCTCAAAGTTCCATGCTGCATGGCTACTAAGCTTGTCCAAGACTGGACTCCTGTCCGTCTTCATTTATTCACTCGTGGATTCTGCAAATATTTATTGAGACAGCCTATCTACAAGGCAGCCTAATAATAGCATACAATAGTAAATAGGATAGTTCTTGACATGAAACCTAAAGTCTGATGAGGTTAGTCCAAGTATCCATCAATAGGAGACAGGCTAAGTAAACTCTGGTTAAGTTCACACAATGGAATATTTGCAGCTATAAAAAAAAAAGAAGGGCAGGCTTAGGTCTGGTAAAAAGCACAAACAAGGTTCCTGCCTCACTTACAGCTTACATTTCTAGTTCTGTCTTTATTTCTGGCATCCCACTCCTTCACGGGAGTCTCTGGATAGTAAGCTCTCCTGATGTCTTATCTGTGACAATTTCTTTTCTTCACCCTCATTCTTGAATAATATAGTTTAGCTAGGTTTGGAACTCTCTCTTGACAGTTTTCTCCCTTGCTCTTTCTGATGTAAATCAGTTTTGCCTACCTGGCCTTCCCAGTTCTCAGCTTCACATTTCTTCCAATCAGTACAGCAAGAAGTCAGTTCCTTTTGTTTCCTGAGAAATAAGTGCCCCTTTGCTTTAGACAGTCTGAGTGAGTGTGCGTGTGTATGCACAGGTGAGTGTGTGCCCACAGGCCTGTATGAGGACAGAATGGGGAGGAGACATGGCAAAAGGCTAGAAATGCTCATAATTTTGTTGTGCTTTCCAAACTAAAGCATGCTTATATGTTGATGGGAATGACTTAGTTGAATCTCAGAACTTGACCTTGTAACAGAGAGGGGAGGTAACTGATGGAACAAAATCCAGAATCAGAGCTGTAGAATCAGAGTTTACATGGTACTTGTATCAAATTAGAAAGAGCACCCCGGGACTTCCCTGGTGGCACAGTGGTTAAGAAACCGCCTGCCAAGGCAGGGGACACGGGTTCGACCCCTGGTGCAGGAAGATCCCACATGCTGCGGTGGAGCAACTAAGCCCGCGCTCCACAACTACTGAAGCCCGCATACCTAGATCCCGTGCTCCGCAACAAGAGAAGCCACCGCGTGAGAAGCCCGTGCACCGCAACGAAGAGTAGCCCCCGCCCCGCTCGCCGCAACTAGAGAAAGCCCGCATGCAGCAACGAAGACTCAGTGCAGCCAAAGATAAATAAAATAAATAAATTTATAAAAAATGAAAAAGAAAGAGTGCCCCTTTCTCCAGGTAGGCACAGACCCACACGGAGGTGGGGGGTAAGCGGACTGGGGAGTCAAGTGTTAGCCATATTTCGGCTCTATCTTTTCAACTGGGTGTCCTTGTGCAGAACGCACTGAACAACCACAGCAATCCTGGACAGAACATATAAAGATGGGGTGGGGACCACCTCAGAGACAAAGAAGGGGCATTTCCTCCTTTGAAACAGAAGGGGATATCATTGCTTAATGGTTATTGGAAATACGTGTTTTTAGTTCAAACTGTAAATAATATTATAGTATCAGCAATAATAATCTATATTATGAATTCTTGTCTTGCACCTCATCTCTTAGGTCACTAAGGAAACACATATATTTTAACCAACCCTTGGAAACTGAAAGCTTCTTACCCTTTCAAAACCACAGAAGTCTGCCCTTGAGAACTAGAAGAAAGAAAAAAAGGAATTTTAATCTTTGCTTGTAAATCAGAAGGCATAACAAAACAGCAATTTAAATTATACTAAAGGAGATGATGTTTTTTACATCCCAGCAGTTAGGAGTATCAAACACTAAAACCAGCTTCTTAAGTAGTTTGCACTGTGTCTTGGAGATTTCCCCCTCAGTCTTTGCCTTGTTTCACCATTTAATTTGTTTATACTTTAACTTAATTCCAGAAAGGATCTGAGACCAAAACCCCACCTTTTAATGATTTAAATGGAGGAGTTAGGAAGTGTATAGGAAGAAACTAGGTCGGCCACCGACTGGGGTTTAGGAAGGCACATCCTTATCCCACTATTTTCTTCATGGCCACTCTGTCTTCTGCCCAGCCCAGTACAGCCCCTAGACCAGGCCCCCAGGATGTACAGCCCACACCTAATTCTCTGTGCTTTGACCTCAGGTCACGCTCCTGGCTGTTTCAACTCTCTTCTTTAGCAACCACATGATAAGCACATAAAAGGCCAGATCTATTAGCTGTCTGAGCAACAAATGATACTTTCTTAGAGATAATGAGGAAGAAGGAAGGTTGTGAATATTCGTGAACCTTGAAAAAAGGTAATAATTACCATGTATAAGAAATAACTATTTCTTAACCAATACAATCATCCCTTCTACACTTCCCCAATCTTTTCTCCTACTGTTCCTAAGTCTTTATTACTGTTCTTATTTCTGTTGAGGTCATTTTGAGAGCTATTTATTAACATATTTAAGAACTGATTTCCCTTCTCTCAATCCCAAAACTTACTTTTAATTACTTTATTTATTTATTTATTAATGTCTCTTTTCAATGCTTTATTTTGGAGCAGATGGGAGTGACAAAGCAGAAGCTGAGGAAGCACTTTAAAACAAAAAACATGGTGTTGAAGCTTTGATATAGCCATTTAAGAATAAAAAGAAAAAACTCATCAGAAGGACATAATTTTAATTTATGTTATTTTGTAATACTATATCTGGCTTTTTGTACCTTAAAGCATTTTGGGAACATATATGACTATTTATAAGTATATAGGGTATTTTCTATATGAATTATTTGAAACGTCTCATAAATTTGTATAGCAATAAAGCTAGCACCATTTCCAAATGATATATTCAACACTATAAGGCAAAGGAAAAAGTCACTATATTACGCTTTTACGTTTTTTAAAAGGAAGAAGCATTTTGGTTCTAAGATACACCACACATAACTCAAGTATCCACTATTTCTACTTTATGTCACAGAAGATATTTAAGGTTAATTATTAGTTACAGAGCAATTCACCTACCATTAAGACAGAGGAGGATGGATAGCGAAGATCTCCACTTATAAAAAGACCCAAAGAGGTGAGGATAACTAAAAAATGATTTGTTAAAACCATATCCACCATGGAAAGCTCTGTGTGTTCTAAAGGAAGAAATCATACCATGGGTTAAAAAGTAAGGAAAAAGTGATGTCCTCAGCAAAGCAAAGACATTTCATAAATATCCATCAAGTGTTGATGTAAAGGAAATGCTGAAGATGAAGGCACTGTTAGAGGAATTACCTTCTCCAACTTGGGAATAGACCATGTCTGTCAGGTTATACCACGTGGTATCATCATAATTCCAAAATCCAGAAAAGCTGAGGCCTATGTAAACACCTACCATGAGAGAAAAGGGAAATTAAGGCAACACAACTTTGCAAAGTGAGTAACCAACTCCTAAGGTGCTAGGTCTTTAGTGGGCAGAGCCTGCATCTGCCCCACCTTCCAGCCCACTCTCCACCCCTGCCTCAACTCCCCTCCCTCAGTTTGAATCGCACTTCCCCCACCACTGGAAGATAAAGTAACTTGGGTTACACCACAGGAGTTTAGCCAACCATCTAATTATTAAGGATTTTGTTTTGTATTGAAGGGGATCAGAATATTCCACCCCCAGAATATGGCACTTTGGCATAAAGATTATTTTGAGCTGGAGGCAACTGAGAATCAACTGATGCAGGAAGAGTTCTGTGCCTCCCCTTGCCTGCCTAAAAGCAGGGCATTTTCTAACCACCTCACTCTGTATCAGGAAGAGAAGAGAGAGCAATCTTATCACCAGAGACAGGGAGTTGACACCAAGATGAGTTTGCATAAACAGACTTTACTAAAATAACTCTTATCTCCCATTAGTCCACCCACATATTTCCTTGTCACTTCTCCACAATTTCTTGTCCCTTGAGGCCTAGACTCCTTTCCTTTGTTAAGATGGTATATAAGCCCCCAAGTTTAACCACTTCTTTGAATTTCTTTTCTGTGAACTCTCGTGAATATAAATATTAATAAAAACTGCATGTCTTTTCTCTTGTTAATGTCTTTGTTAATTTGTAGGCCCCCAATCATAACCTAAGAGGGTACAGGAAGAGCTTTTCCTCCCTGAAGTATCCTTCTAAGCAAAAATGTGTTCCTATTTCAAGAATACAATTATAGTCAACAGTACAAAAACTCCAAAGAAGAAAATTAAAATGTGAACCCCAAGAGGGAAGAAAGTATGTTTGATTTACTTATAAAGTGATTTACTTTAATATTTGTGATTTTAAAAATAGAAAAAAAAAACTGTTAATATGAGAATATTAAACCTATTAAAACGTATGAGAACTTATTAAAAGGAGACTGAGCATGTTGGAAATACTGAAAGCGCTTTGCTCCTTGATCTCACCTTTCCTTGGCCATAGCTAGGAATGCTTAGAGTCTTTTGTGTTTTATTTATTTTTTAAATTCTTATCTATTTATCTTTTTTAATATTTGTTCTTTGTTTTTTTTTTTTTTTTTTAATGTTACATGGAGCTTTTTATTTATTTATTTATTTATTTATTTATGGCTGTGTTGGGTCTTAGTTTCTGTGCGAGGGCTTTCTCTAGTTGCGGCAAGTGGGGGCCACTCTTCATCGCGGTGCGCGGGCCTCTCATTATCGCGGCCTCTCCTGTTGCGGAGCACAGGCTCCAGATGCGCAGGCTCAGTAGTTGTGGCTCACGGGCCCAGTTGCCCCGCGGCATGTGGGATCTTCCCAGACCAGGGCTCGAACCCGTGTCCCCTGCATTGGCAGGCAGATTCTCAACCACTGCGCCACCAGGGAAGCCCTGTTCTTTGGTTTTATTTATTTATTTATTTGGCTGTGCCTCCCACACAACATGTGGCATCTTAGTTCCCCCACCAGGGATCCAACCCACGCTCCCTACAGTGGAAGGACAGAGTCTTAACCACTGGACCGCCAGGGAAGTCCCGAGTCTTTTGTGTTTTAAATGCAGAACATTAATCTGAAGTCTAGTCAACAGGCATAACTATGGGGGTGGTGGAGGGTAGAGGGAGCCTGAAGAGAGCTGATAATCCAAGGCACATGCTTTGTTTCCAAAAGAAGAATGTAGGATCACTCGTATTGTGAAGTGTGTGTTTTAACTCCCAGCTCTTTTCTGTGTGGGGAAAGATGTAGAAGGAAATGTTATCATCATCCACTTTTTCCAGAAAGAGGGAAGCTAAAGACAAGCTTGTGCCTTTCTAAGCATGAAATCTAGTCCTGCAGATAACACTACACTATATTCTAAGTGGGGATGATTATAGGTATCCAGCATATCACATGACCAGACTCCTGCAAAGTCTAGAAATATTTAATGGAGAAGTAAGCAGTAAAATAAATGCTTTATTCTGGTTGATATTTTAGCCTGAAATTAAGTTATAGGCCACTCTCTATGACACACTGGCCACAATTGCATCCCAGGGTTACAGAAGCTGATGTAGACCACTGCAAAGATTTTGGATTTTATTCTAATGGGCAAAGGGAAGCCACTGGAATGTCTGAAGCAGGAAAATGATGTGATTTGTTTTACACTTGAGATCACTGTGGTGGCTGTATGGAGGGTGAGTTGTACCGGGTTTAGAAACAGGGAGACCACTTAAGAGGCTGTGAATTAGTCTCGTGGAAAACCAATGCTGACTTGACAAAGATTTTAGCAGAGGAGAGAAGTGGCCACACTGAGGATAGACACTGGATGTGGCATCGTCCTGGAATGCCATCAGAGTAAGAACAGTCAAGAGTGTACGCTAGATTTTAGTTTTGAGTAATTGGATATGAATTGGGATGAAGAATACTGGAGGAGAACAGTTTTAGAAGGAGATGAATCAAGAGTTCTGGCTTAGACTTGTTATAGCTGAGATGCTCATTAGACATCAAGAGGAATTGTAAAACTGACAACTGAATATAGGAATTTAGTTTCAAGGAAGCAGTCAGCACCAGAAATACAAATTCAGGGATCATTAGCCTGAAGGTGGCATTATTACCAGAGGACTGGATTAAGTTTCCCAGAGAGAATCTGGTTACATAAGGAAGGAGAGTCGAGGACAAAGCCCCATTTCATCGACACTTTAGGGGTCACAACAAAAGAGCAGGCTTAGAAAACTAAGGAGTGATCAATGAGGTAAGATAAATGTAACTGAAGGTGGTGTCAAGAACCCAAGAGAATAAAGTGTTTTGAGGAGAAATAAAGTGGTTAACTGTGTCAAATTCTGCTGGGAGGGAAAGCAGAATGAGGATAAAGAATTGGCTGTTGGAATCAGCTACATGGAGATCATGGGTGATCTTGGGAAGAATTGTTTCAGAACAGTGATGGCAACAATCCGATACGCAGTGAAATGAAGATAAAATGGGAGGTGGAAAATGTAGCACCACCTACAATAAATTCTTCCCATACATTTTGTCTGAAGCAGAACAGAGGGATGAGGGATAGTGGTAAAGTGAGATAAATGAAGATTTTGGCTAAGATGGGGGATTTTAGGGTATGTTTGTATGCTAATGCATCTAATCCAGTAAAGAGGGAAAGCATGATGATACAGGAGAGAAAGGTGAGAACTGTGGGACAGATGCAGGAGCAAGGTTCTCCAGATGACGGGGGAGAATGGGATGCAGGACATGAGGGGTGAGGGGTGGCCTCTGGTAGCAGCAGAGACACTTCTCATGATGCAACAGGCAAGAAGGCAAAGCACGCAAGTACAAAGGCAAGTGGGGTGGCAGACACGCACAGGAGCGATGATGGAGTGCCTTGCGATCAGTCTTAGTCTTCTACATCAAGTATTAAAGGCACAGCTGAGACCGGAGAAGGAAAGGAGGTGAGGTAGAGTGTTTGAGGAGTGGGAAGAGGTGTGACAAGGTCATTTTGCAGAGTGGGAAAATAAACATACCAGAGAAGAGAGATAGGATTTCTGGGCAGTGCTGAGTACCCACTTGGGACTTGTGATCATGAATTTACAGTGAGACCACTTGGTGGAATTTTAAAGTGAGACTGGTGTGCAACTTTTTTCTAGTAATATTCTGCTATTCCAGTGGCGTAGAGGTGGTTTTAAGGAGAGTTGGGATTGTGCAGGAAAGGAAGAAAGAGAAGGGCAAAGAAGTTACAGAAGTATTTATAAGGAGAGACTATGAAAATTATGGTGAAAAAGTTAAGGACGTTGAGGAGTGAAAAAAGTGGTAGAAACAACATATTGAAGTCTCCATGAAATCAAAGAAATGTCAGAGTGTGAGTACTAGGGTAGACTGAAAGAATAGAAGGTAGTGGGCAGAGTGTGAGATGGTTGTAGTGGAGATTTTGGAGACGGCAACAACATCAGAGACAACAAGGTCAAGAAAATGACCACAGAAGTAAGATGCAGGAAAGATCATTGGAGGAGAGGAGGCCTTGAAAGCATGGGTCCATATGGGTGGTGAAATCCCCAAACATAGTGACAAAAATAAGATGGAGAGGAAGGCAGGGGTCCAGACGCTAAACTCATCAATGAGTGTGAGTGATGGGAAGGTCATCATAGTCTGCCAACCAAGAAGAGTTAGAGGGAGTAAAGTCTGAGTTCAAAGGAACTGGGCATTCTGAATGAGAAGACAGGAGTAATTATTAATAAGTAGCCCTTAAGGAACAAGGACAATGACCCTTGAGACTCAGGCATGTGACATGTGAGAGGGCCGCAGGGGAAAGAATGTTAACTGGGAGTGGCCAGATTACTCTTTACGGCAAGAAAGTTAAGGGACCATTCTGAGAAAAGATTAGTAGTACAGGGGAATTTGCTGATGACAGACCACAAATTCCAATGAATGGATTTGGGTAGATGGAGAGGGACAGAAGTTTGGGTGAATTTAAAGGAAGTCCAGAAGAGTATGTGGGATAGAGTAACCATAAGTGACCTGGAGGCTTAGGTTTCTGGTGGTGACATAGAACTGGGGTGAGAGGCATGATGGCGTTAGGAGTGTCATAGAGGAGAAAGGTGGGTAATAAGTCGAAACTGGAACACATGGGGCTCCTGGATACCTGTTCCCACCATTAACTCCATGTGGGATGAAACCCGGTGGGTGGACAAACCAGGGCCTCACAAAGAAACTGCTAGTTAAGCTTGATACTGTGGGAACTTATTTTCTGCTTCAGCACAGTGGGGGCCAGCTGGGGGAAAAGGTGGTTTCATCTAAAAACAGGTTTCCAAACTGTTTCTTTTCTTGAGACATTGAAGTGATCGGGTGAGTGAGACCCCAAGGAGTCGAGACTGCCCCGTCTCTCCTATGACTCTCAGGGGTGTGGCAGGATGCAGAGACTGGCTCTTTTCCTGTGACTCACAAAAGTAAGGCAGGTTTGGACAGAGAGGAGGAGGGGGCCCTAGCCTGGCATCCGTGGAACAAAGGTAGAAAAGGAGTTTCCATCTGGTTGAGAGAGAGGAAAAAGAGACAAAGGTTCTCTAAACTAATTCAGCACAAGCAGGCACTCCAAGCTAGAGGTATCTAAAAGACTGCAAGACATTAGGAATTCAAAGAAATCTGGGGCAAGGCTATCTGTCTATTCCTATACAAGTGCATACTGCTTGAATCTATTACTTTATAATAAGTCATGGTAGGCAACCTATTGTGCTTTTTATTCTTCTTTAAAATTATGTTTGTTATTCATGTTGCTTTATTCTCCCACCTGAATTTTGGGATTGGCTTATCAATTTCCACACACACAAAATACTGCTGTAATTTTTCTTGGACTTGCATCAAACTGACTGATAAACTTGGAGAGAATTAACATCTTTACAATACCAGAAGTTCCTGTTCATGAACATAAAATATCTTTTTTAGTCTTTTTTTTATAGCCTTCATTAAAGTTTTATAATTTCTATACAACAGGCCTTGCAAGTCGTTTTTTGTTTATTTCTAGGTCCCTATTGGGGTTTATTACTTTCTGAATAGGATTTTAAAAATTATAATCTTTAATTAGTCTTTGGTGGAGTGGTTTTTATATATTGTTAATATGTTCCTCAATTCCATAGCACTCCCATATTTGTTCCGATAGTTTGTCTGTTGATTCTTTTGGATTTTTATATAGATACACATATAATCTATGAGTAATAAAATTTTGTTTCTTATCTTTTAATTCTTTTTTTCCCTCATATTTATTAGATTTGGGGACTAGGAGGTCATCAATGACCTAAGAAAAACAAACTAGAACAAGATGATTAGTAATTGAAATGTGTAAGGATGCTATTAAATATTACAACAGTAACTGAAAAACACATGTGTAACAAATAAAATAATGTGATACCTTAGAACAACTTTACCTATTCACATATGGCAGGCATAGAAGATGGATTAGAAATGC
The DNA here is from genome assembly GCF_965194805.1 of Balaenoptera borealis. NCBI lineage: Eukaryota > Metazoa > Chordata > Mammalia > Artiodactyla > Balaenopteridae > Balaenoptera > Balaenoptera borealis. Next base: position 12,447,548 of record NC_138866.1, on the reverse strand, counting down.
AATGAATAATCTCTGGGAGGGAGGAACATATTAACAGAGGGCAGAGTATCAAGGAAATTTGGAGAGACACTAAAGTCACTAGTAACATGCCAAAAGTCACAGAGAAAAAAGTTTATCACACTAGCAAGTAGACAAGGGAAAGTGATGAAGAGTAAGTTCTTAGGTGTTTTTAGGAGACATTTTCACTCCATTACGCCTATGTGTTTAACTTGTACTGCCAGTTAAACATCACTGTAATAAAATACAAAACACCACCTCCAAATTTGAATAAAGCCACAAACTTACCATCAAGTGTTGTGTTCATAATGAAGCCAAGTAACACTACATCATTAGCACATGGGCACTTTGTCGTTTTGAGATCTACCACATGTGGATATAATTTACCGATGTCGTTTTTTGTCATTACAGTCCCAAGTTTCCACTGAAGAATAGGTTCTGTGGAAATCAAGTTTTGGTGTTTAAGTTGTGGCAGCACTCTTGAAAATAGAACATTACTGTTTTCTTTTTTGTTTTTGTCTTTAAAAAGTTTCTTTTTTAATTTTTATAAATTGAAATATAGTTGATTTACAATATTGTGTTAATTACTGCTGTACAGCAAAGTGACTAAGTTATACATATACATACAGTCTTTTTCATATTCTTTTCCATTATGGTTTATCACAGGCTATTGAATATAGTTCTCTGTGCTATACAGTAGGACCTTGTTGTTTATCCATTCTAGATATATCAGTTTGCATCTAGATATATCAGTTTGCATCTGCTAATCCCAAACTCCCAATCCGTCCCTCTCCCACCCTCCTCCCCCTTGGCAACCAGAAGTCTATTCTCTATGTCCGTGATTCCGTTTCTTAGATAGGTTCATTTGTGTCATACTTTAGGTTCCACATATAAGTGATATCATATGATATTTGTCTTTCTCTGTCGGACTTCACTTAGTACGATAATCTCTAGTTGCATCCATGTTGCTGTAAATGGCATTATTTCGTTCTTTTTTATGGCTGAGTGATATTCCATTGTATATATGTACCACATCTTCTTTATCTGTACATCTGTCAATGGATATTTAGGTTGTTTCCATGTCTTGGCTATTGTGAATAGTGTTGCTATGAACACAGGGGTGCGTGTACCTTTTTGAATTATGGTTTTGTCTGGATATATGCCCAGGAGTGGGACTGCTGAATCATATGGTAATTCTATTTTTAGTTTTCTGAGGAACTCCCATACTGTTTTCCACAGTGGCTGCACCAACTTACATTCCCACCAACAGTGTAGGAGGGTTCCCTTTTCTCCACACCCTCACCAGCATTTGTTATTCATAGACTTTTTAATGATGGCCATTCTGACCCACGTGAGGTGACACCTCATTGTAGTTTTGATTTGCATTTCTCTGATAATTCATAACTGCTTTCTTTTATGGGTTTTAAAGGCACCATGTAAAGGAACTGTTCCATTGTTTTAAAAAATGGGTGTATTACCTCACTTTTCATCAGTTAAAAATAGGTTGTCAATTCTTATTTTCCAGAGTAGGAGGAATGAAGTCTAATTTCCTTGAAGGGGGCCTGGCAAGGTCATACTGCAGAAGAGCAGGTGAGGTGGGAGATACTGCTTTGAACATCTTTGGAAAATACAATTGGCCACAGGATCTATCCCTAGAAGTAGAGTTGCTGGATCACAGGGTTTGCACATTTATAGCACAGAGAATAACTTCTGCTTTGAGAGGCCACACATTTACTTTCTGTTCACTTTCCCAATCCCATAGAGAGCAGGAGATATATATATAAATAAGAATAAATCTAGAAAAGCAATAGGGAACAGGGAAAGTTGTCATCAGTGGCCAAGACACTTAGAAGGACTTCTGGAAGATACAAAGGAGTTAGGGAGGGACAAACAGGAAAAACTAATCAGAGGTAGGACATCTCCAACCCTTCAATGCAGCAATCTACTCTTAGATATACAAAGGGTTGGAGCTGGATAAAGTCAAATTTTAAAGCATGAGAAATGGGAGGATTTTTTTTTTTTCTGAAAAAATGAGAAAAGAGAACACAAAAAGTAAGCCAGGACAGTTTGACAGATTACTGCTGTCCGAATTTCAAAAATAGTCAAAGCACTTTTAAGAATAGAGATACAATCACTCTGTAGCTGTTTACATTTCTGCATCGTGAATCTCCTCCATCTCCTCATCAAACTTTCAATAAAATCTGCTACAAAACCAAAGACTTTAGGTGATATATGCTTCACTTTGTGCAAAGCAAGAAAAGGAGCTAAGTTTCCATCTGCGTTGACATAGTGTAGCACGGCGACAGCCAAGAAGAAGAAGAAACACAATTTATAACCAAACTAATTCACTCTGAAATTCAAAGAAATCTGGGGTAAGGCAGTTGACTTTCCAGGGTATAGCATATGTGTACAATTAATGACCAGATCTTAGAGGACAGGGAGATTTGAGCTTGTATCTGGGACATGATTGCACTGAATCGAAAATGCCTCTTTACCCATGTGGTCTATTTTAAACGTTTTAAGAATGAGGGAGTGATCAAAAGTCTTGACTGCTGAGAAGGTAGAAAGAAGATGGAAAAGTGACCAATGTGAAAGTGACTGGTGATTGTGATTAAGAGCAATTTTAGTGGAGTAGTCTGGACTCCGGATCAGAGATGAGGAAGTAGGGACAATATTTTTCAACATCTCATTTGAGTTAGGTAATGAAGAAAGATTCCCAACTGTAACTCTAACCTTAATGTTTGATTGCCACTTCCCAATGTTTTCTCCTCACGTCTTCAGCATCTCAGAAAATGATACCACCATCCACTTGATTGCTCAAGTAAGAAATCTAGGATTCATCCTTAATATCTGTGTCCTTCATCCCCAGTCCACCCGGAGGTCATATCAGCTCTACTTCCAAACTGTATCCTGAAGACTCTGACTTCTCACCATCTCCACTGCTCGTCCCACAGCCCAAGTACCCCAGACCATCTCCTGCGTGGACTGTGGTGACAGCTGCCAACCAATTTCCTTTATTCCATTCTTGTCCTCCTTCCTCGACAGTCAGTTCTCTACACAGCAGCCAAAGTGATCTTTTTCACACAGCATAAGTCGGAAATTATCACTTTCCTGCTTAAAATACTCCAGTGGCTTTTCATTATAATTAGCATAAAATCCACACACTTTACTGTGGTCTCTGCCAGTCTCTCTACACTCATCCCACACCACTCTGTCATTTACTGTGCCCCAACGACACTGGCCTCCTCTCTGCAGCTGCAACCTTTAAGAATTATTCATTCTCCACGGTGGCCGCACCGATTTACATTCCCACCAACAGTGCACAAGGGTCCCTTTTCTCCATAGCCTTGCCAACACTTGTTACGTCTTGACTCTACAATAATAGTCATTCTGACAGGTGTGAGATGAGAGCTCACTGTAGTTCTGAGTCGCATTTCCCTGATGATCAGTGAGGTTGAGCATCTTTTCATGTGCCTGTTGGCCATCTGCATGTCTTCTTTGGAAAAATGTCTATTCAGTTCTTCTGCCCATTTTTTTTTTATAAATTTATTTATTTATTCATTTATTTAATTTTTGGCTGCATTGGGTCTTTGCTGCTGCACGCGGGCTTTCTCTAGTTGCAGTGAGCGGGGGCTACTCTTTGTTGCGGGGCGCAGGCTTCTCGTTGTGGTGGCTTCTCTTGTTGCAGAGCACAGGCTCTAGGCGCGCGGGCTTCAGTAGTTGTGGCACATGGGCTTCAGTAGTTGTGGCTCGCGGGCTCTAGAGCGCAGGCTCAGTAGTTGTGGTGCACGGGCTTAGTTGCTCCGCGGCATGTGGGATCTTCCCGGACCAGGGCTCAAACCCGTGTCCCCTGCATTGGCAGGCGGATTCTTAACCACTGCGCCACCAGGGAAGCCCTTTCTGCCCATTTTTTTTATTTTATTTTATTTTAGAAATTCACGTTCTTATTGATTGATTGATTGATTGATTGCTGTGTTGGGTCTTCGTTTCTGTGCAAGGGCTTTCTCTAGTTGTGGCAAGCGGGGACCATTCTTCATCGCGTTGCGCGGGCCTCTCACTATCGCGGCCTCTCACTATCGCGGCCTCTCTTGTTGCGGAGCACAGGCTCCAGACGCGCAGGCTCAGTAATTGTGGCTCACGGGCCCAGTTGCTCCGCGGCATGTGGGATCTTCCCAGACCAGGGCTCGAACCCGTGTCCCCTGCATTGGCAGGCAGACTCTCAACCACTGCGCCACCAGGGAAGCCCCTGCCCATTTTTAAAATCAGGTTTTTCATTTTTTTATGTTGAGCTGTATGAGTTCTTTGTATACTTTGGATGTTAATGCCTTATCAGATATATCATTTGCAAATATCTTCTCCCATTCAGTAGGCTTTTGGTTTTGTTGATAATTTCCTTCGCTGTGCAAAAGCCTTTTACAATAGCTGATGCAGTCCCATTCGTTTTTGGCTTTGGTTTCCCTTGTGTGAGGAGAAAGATCCAAAAAAATACTGCTACAAGTGATGTCAAAGACTGTACTGCCTACGTTTTCCTCTAGGAGTTTTATGGTTTCAGGTCTTACATTTAAGTCTTTAATCCATTTTCAGTTATTTTTGTATAAGGTGTGAGAAATTAGTCCAGTTTGATTCTTTGCCTGTAGCTTTCCAATTTTCCCAAAACTAATTATTGATGAAGCTGTCTTCTCTCCCACCATACATTCTTGCCTCCTTTTTTGTATGGTAGATGCATTGAACGCATAAGTGTGGATTCATTTCTGGACTCTTGATTCTGTTCCATTGATCTATGTGTCTGATTTTTAAGCCAGTACCACAGTTTTAGTTACTATAGCTTTACAGTACAACAATTTAAAATCAAGGAGCATGATACCTCCAGCATCTTCTCAAGATTGTTTTAATGCGGAAATATGTATACATATAGCTGATTCACTTTGTGATACAGCAGAAACTAACACAACATTGTAAAGCAATTATACTCCAATAAAGATGTTTAAAAATAAAAGATTGTTTGGGCTATTCAGGGTCTTTTGTGTTTCCATATATATTTTAAAATTACTTGTTCTACTTCTGTGAAAAATGCCATTAGTATTTTTTTAAACATCTTTATTGGAGTATGATTACTTTACAATGTGTGTTAGTTTCTGCTGTATAACAAAGTGAATCAGCTGTACATATACATATATCCCAATATCTCCTCCCTCTTGCATCTCCCTCCCACACTCCCCATCCCACCTCTCTAGGTGGTCAGAAAACACCGAGCTGTTCTCCCTGTGAATGCGGCTGCTTCCCACTAGCTATCTATTTTACATTTGGTAGTGTATATATGTCCATGACACTCTTCTCACTTTATCCCAGGTTACCCTTCCCCCTCGCCGTGTCCTCAAGTCCATTTTCTACATTGGCGTCTTTATTCCTGTCCTGCCCCTAGGTTCTTCAGAACCAATTTTTTTTTTTTTTTTTTTAGATTCCATATATATGTGTTACCATACGGTATTTGATTTTCTCTTTTTGACTTACTTAACTCTGTATGACACACTCTAGGTCCACCACCTCACTATAAATAACTCAATTTCCTTTCTTTTTATGGCTGAGTAATATTCCATTGTATATATGTGCCACATCTTCTTCATCCATTCATCTGTTGATGGACACTTAGGTTGCTTCCATGTCCTGGCTATTGTAAATAGAGCTGCAATGAACATTGTGGGACATGACTCTTTTTGAATTATGTTTTTCTCAGGGTATATACCCAGTAGTGGGATTGCTGGGTCATATGGTAGTTCTATTTTTAGTTTTTTAAGGAACCTCCATACTGTTCTCCATAGTGGCTGTATCAATTTACATTCCTACCAACAGTGCAAGAGGGTTCCCTTTTCTCCACACCCTCTCCAGCGTTTATTGTTTGTAGATTTTTTGATGATGGCCATTCTGACTGGCGTGAGGTGATACCTCATTGTAGTTTTCATTTGCATTTCTCTAATGATTAGTGATATTGAGAATCCTTTCATATGTTTGTTGGCAATCTGTATATCTTCTTTGGAGAAATGTCGATTTAGGTCTTCTGCCCATTTTTGGATTGGGTTTTTTTTTTTTTTTTTTTTAATATTGAGCTGCATGAGCTGCTTGTATACTTCGGTCATTGCTTTGTTTGCAAATATTTTCCCCCATCTGAGGGTTATCTTTTCATCTTGTTTATGGTTTCCTTTACTGTGCAAAAGATTTTAAGTTTCATTAGGTCCATTTGTTTATTTTCGTTTTTATTTCCATTTCTCTAGGAGGTGGGTCAAAAAGGATCTTTCTGTGATTTATGTCATACAGTGTTCTGCCTATGTTTTCCTCTAAGAGTTTTATAGTGTCTGGCCTTACATTTAGGTCTTTAAGCCATTTTGAGTTTATTTTTGTGCATGGTGTTAGGGAGTGTTCTAATTTCATTCTTTTACATGTAGCTGTCCAGTTTTCCCAGCACCACTTATTGCAGAGGCTGTCTTTTCTCCATTGTATATTCTTGCCTCCTTTATCAAAAATAAGGTGACCATGGGTGCGTGGGTTTATCTCTGGGCTTTCTATCCTGTTCCATTGATCTATATTTCTGTTTCATTCCAGTACCATACTGTCTTGATTACTGTAGCTTTGTAGTATAGGCTGAAGTCAGGGAGCCACAATCCTCCAGCTCCGTCTTTCTTTCTCAAGATTGCTTTTGCTATTCAGAGTCTTTTGTGTTTCCATACAAATTGTGCAAGTTTTTGTTCTAGTTCTGTGAAAAATGCCATTGGTAGTTTGACAGGGATTGCATTGACTCTGTAGATTACTTTGGGTAGTATAGTCATTTTCACAATGTTGATTCTTCCAATCCAAGAACATGGTATATCTCTCCATCTGTTGGTATCATCTTTAATTTCTTTCATCAGTGTCTTATAGTTTTCTGCATACAGCTCTTTTGTCTCCTTAGGTAGGTTTGTTCCTAGATATTTTATTCTTTTTGTTGCAGTGGTAAATGGGAGTGCTTCCTTAATTTCTCTCTCAGATTTTTCATCATTAGTGTATAGGAATGCAAGAGATTTCTGTGCATTAATTTTGTATCCTGCTACTCTACGAAAATCACTGATTAGCTCTAGTAGTTTTCTGGTAGCATCTTTAGGATTCTCTATGTACAGTATCATGTCATCTGCAAACAGTGACAGTTCTTCTTTTCCAATCTGGATTCCTTCTATTTCTTTTCCTTCTCTGATTGCTGTGGCTAAAACTTCCAAAACTACGTTGAATAATAGTGGTGAGGGTGGGCCACCTTGTCTTGTTCCTGATCTTAGTGGAGATGGTTTCAGTTGTTCACCATTGAGAACAATGTTGGCTGTGGGTTTGTCATATATGGCCTTTATTATGTTGAGATAAGTTCCCTCTATGCCTACTTTCTGGAGGGCTTTTATCATAACTGGGTGTTGAATTTTGTCAAAAGCTTTTTCTGCACCTATTGAGATGGTCATATGGTTTTTATCCTTCAGTTTGTTAATATGGTTTATCACATTGGTTGATTTGCATATTTTGAAGAATCCTGGCATTCCTGGGATACACCCCACTTGATCATGGTGTATGATCCTTTTAATGTGCTGCTGGATTTTGTTTGCTAAAATTTTGTTGAGGATTTTTGCATTTATGTTCATCAGTGATATTGGCCTGTAGTTTTCTTTCTTTGTGACATCTTTGTCTGGTTTTGGTATCACGGTGATGGTGGCCTTGTAGAATGAGTTTGGGAGTGTTCCTTCCTCTGCTATACCTTGGAAGAGTTTGAGAAGGATAGGTGTTAGCTCTTCTCTAAATGTTTGATAGAATTCACCTGTGAATCCACCTGGTCCTGGGTTTTTGTTTGTTGGAAGATTTTTAATCAGTTTCAATTTCAGTGCTTATGATTGATCTGTTCATATTTTCTATTTCTTCCTGGTTCAGTCTCGGAAGGTTGTGCTTTTCTGAGAATTTGTCCATTTCTTCCAGATCGTCCGTTTTACTAGCAAATAGTTGCTTGTAGTAATCTCTCATGATCCTTTGTATTTCTCCAGTGTCAGTTGTTACTTCTCCTTTTTCATTTCTAATTCTGTTGATTTGAATCTTCTCCCTTTTTTCTTGATGAGTCTGGCTAATGGTTTATCAGTTTTGTTTAACTTCTCAAAGAACCAGCTTTTAGTTTATTGATCTTTGCTATCATTTACTTCATTTCTTTTTCATTTATTTCTGATCTGATCTTTATGACTTCTTTCTTCTTGCTAACTTTGGGATTTTTTTCTTCTTCTTTCTCTAATTGCTTTAGATGTAAGGTTAGATTGCTTATTTAAGGTTTTCCCTGTTTCTTGAGGTAGGATTGTACTGCTATAAACTTCTCTCTTAGAGCTGCTTTCGCTGCATCCCATAGGTTTTCGGTTGTTGTGTTTTCATTGTCATTTGTTTCTAGGTATTTTTTTATTTCCTCTTTGACTTCTTCAGTGATCTCTTGGTTATTTAGTAGTGTATTGTTTAGCCTACACGTGTTTGTATTTTTTACAGATTTTTTTCCTGTAATTGATATCTATTCTCATAGCATTGTGGTCAGAAAAGATACTTGATACGATTTCAATTTTCTTAAATTTACCAAGGCTTGACTTGTGACCCAAGATATGATCTATCCTGCAGAATGTTCCATGAGCACTTGAGAAGAAAGTGTATTCTATTGTTTTTTGATAGAATGTCCTACAAATATCAATTAAGTCCATCTTGTTTAATGTATCATTTAAAGCTTGTGTTTCCTTATTTATTTTCATTTTGGATGATCTGTCCATTGGTGAAAGTGGGGTGTTGAAAGTCCCCTACTATGATTGTGTTCATGTCAATTTCCCCTTTTATGGCTGTTAGCATTTGCCTTATTTACTGAGGTGCTCCTATGTCGGGTGCATAAATATTTACAATTGTTATATCTTCTTCTTGGATTGATCTCTTGATCATTATGTAGTGTCCTTCTTTGTCTCTTGTAATAGTCTTTGTTTTAAAGTCCATTTTGTCAGATATGAGAATTGCTACTCCAGTTTTCTTTTGATTTCCATTTGCATGGAATATCTTTTTCCATCCCCTCACTTTCAGTCTGTATGTGTCGCTAGGTCTGAAGTGGGTCTCTCGTAGACAGCATATATAAGGGTCTTGTTTTTGTATCCATTCAGCCAGTCTGTGTCTTTTGGTTGGAGCATTTAATCCATTTACATTTAAGGTAATTATCAATATGTATGTTCCTATGACCATTTTCTTAATTGTTTTGGGTTTGTTATTGTAGTTCTTTCCCTTCTCTTGTGTTTCCTGCCTAGAGAAGTTCCTTTAGCATTTGTTGTAAAGCTGGTTTGGTGATGCTGAATTCTTAGCTTTTGCTTGTCTGTAAAGGTTTTAATTTTCTGTCTAATCTGAATAAGATCCTTGCTGGGTAGAATAATCTTGGTTGTAGGTTTTTCCCTTTCATCACTTTAAATATGTCCTGCCACCACCTTTTGGCTTGCAGCATTTCTGCTGAAAGATCAGCTGTTAATGTTATGGGGATTCCCTTGTATGTTATTTGTTGTTTTTCCCTTGCTGCTTTTAATATTTTTTCTTTGTATTTAATTTTTGATAGTCTGATTATTATGTGTCTTGGAGTGTTTCTCCTTGGATTTATCCTGTAGGGGACTCTTTGCACTTCCTGGATTTGATTGACTATTCCTTTCCCATATTAGGGAAGTTTTCAACTATAATCTCTTCAAATATTTTCTCAGTCCCTTTTTTTTTTCTCTTCTTCTGGGACCCCTATAATTCAAATGTTGGTGCGTTTAATGTTGTCCCAGAGGTCTCTGAGACTGTCCTCAATTCTTTTCATTCTTTTTTCTTTATACTGGTCTGTGGTAGTTATTTCCACTATTTTATCTTCCAGGTCACTTATCCATTCTTCTGTCTCAGTTATTCTGCTATTGATTCCTTCTAGAGAATTTTTAATTTCACTTATTGGGTTGCTCATCATTGTTTGTTTGCTCCTTAGTTCTTCTAGATCCTTGTTAAACGTTTCTTGTATTTTTTCCATTCTATTTCCAAGATTTTGGATCATCTTTACTAACATTACTCTGAATTCTTTTTCAGGTAGGTTGCCTATTTCCTCTTCATTTGTTTGGTCTGGTGGGTTTTTACCTTGGTCCTTCATCTGCTGTGTATTTCTCTGTCTTCTCATTTTGCTTAACTTACTGTGTTTGGGGGTCTCCTTTTCACAGGCTGCAGGTTTGTAGTTCCCGTTGTTTTTGGTGTCTGCCCCCAGTGGGTAAGGTTGGTTCAGGGGGTTGTGTAGGCTTTCTGGTGGAGGGGACTGGTGCCTGTGTTCTGGTGCATGAGGTTGCATCTTGTCTTTCTGGTGGGAAGGACCAAGTCCAGTGGTGTGTTTTGGGGTATCTGTGAACTTATTATGATTTTAGGCAGTCTCTATGCTAATGGGTGACATTGTGTTCCTGTCTTGCTAGTTGTTTGGCATAGGGTGTCCAGCACTGTAGCTTGCTGGTTATTGAGTGGAGCTGGGTCTTAGCGTTGAGATGGAGATCTCTAGGAGAGCTTTTGCCGTTTGATATTACGTGGGGCTGCGAGGTCTCTGGTGGACCAATGTCCTGAACTCGGCTCTCCCACCTCAGAGGCTCAGGCCTGACACCCAGCCGGAGGACCAAGACCCTGTCAACCACATGGCTCAGAAGAAAAGGGAGAAAAAAAAGAGACAGAAAGAAAGAAAGAAAAATAAAATGAAGTTATTAAGATAAAAAATTTTAAAAATATTGTTAAAAATTAAAAAATTTAAAAGTAATAAAAGAAAAAAAGAGAGAGCAACCAAACCAAAAAACTAACCCACCAGTGATAACAAGTGCTAAAAACTATACAAAAACAAACAAACAACAACAACAAAAAAACAGACAGAGAGAACCCTAGGATAAATGGTAAAAGCAAAGCTATACAGACAAAAATCACACAAAGAAGCATACACATACACACTCAGCAAAAGAGAAAAAGAAAAAAAAAAAGTATATATATATATAAAGGGAAGAGAGCAACCAAATCAATGAAAAAATCTACCAACAAGCTCTAAATACTAAACTAAGATAAACATAAAACCAGAAACAAATTAGATGAAGAAAGCAAACCCCATGTCTACAGTTTCTCCCAAAGTCCACTGCCTCAATTTTGGGATGATTTGTTGTCTATTCAGGTATTCCACAGACGCAGGGTATATGAAGTTGTGGAGATTTAATCTGCTGCTCCTGTGGCTGCTGGGAGAAATTTCCCTTTCTCTTCTTTGTTTGCACAGCTCCTGGGGTTTAGCTTTGGATTTGGCCCCACCTCTGCGTGTAGGTCGTCTGAGGGCATCTGTTCCCCACCCAGACAGGACAGGGTTAAAATAGCAGCTGATTAGGGGGCTTGGCTCACTCAGGCTTGGGGGAGGGAGAGGTATGGAATGTGGGGTGAGCCTGTGGCGGGAGAGGCTGGCATGACATTGTAACAGCCTGAGGCATGCCATGTGTTCTTACTCCTCCTCTGTCTTGAAGTTCCCCCACACCATTAGTATTTTGACAGTGATTGCATTGAATCTGTAGATTGCTTTGGGCAGTATGGTCATTTTAACAACGTTAATTCTCGTGTTTTTGATTTTTTTTTAATCCATTCAGCCACTATGTTTTCATTGGAGCATTAAGTCCATTTGCATTTAAAGCAAAATTATTGATATGTATATACTTATTACCATTTTGTTCATTGTTTTCTGGTTTGTTTTGGTTTTTTTTCTTTTTTCTGTTCCTCTCTTCTTCTTTTGCTCTCTTCCCTTGTGCCTGATGACTATCTTTAGTATTATGTTTGGATTCATTTCTCTTTTTTGTTTATCCATCATAGGTATTTGGTTTGTGGATACCATGAGGTTCATATATAACAACCTACGTACATGATTATTTACATGATAATATACATGATTATTTTAAGTTGATGATCTCTTAAGTGAGTCTGACCCAGACTCTTTTCAAATTACTGCCTCGCACTGAGACTCAGAGCATGTGAGATTTGGTGTGTGCCCTTTAAGAGCAGAGTCTCTGTTTCTCACAGCTCTCTGGCTCTCCCACACACAAGCCCCACTAGCCGTCAAAGCCAGATGTTCTGGGGGCTTGTCTTCCCAGTGCAGGACCCCTGGTCTAGGGAGCCTAATGTGAGGTTTGGACCCCTTGCTCCTTAGGTAGGACCTCTGAAAGTGTGATTATCCTCTCATTTGTGGGTTGCCTACCTGGGGATGTTGGTCTTGACTATACAGTGTCTCTACCCCTCCCACTCATCATATTTTGGTTCCTTCTTTATTTGCTTAGTTGTGGGAAATCTTTTCTGCTAGTCTTCTGGTCATTCTCATAGATAGTTGCTCTGTAAATATTTGTAATTTTGGTGTGCCTATGGAAGGAGGTGAGCTCAGGGTCTTCCTACTTCACCATCTTGGCCCTGAATCATCATTATTTTCTTAAAGCTACCCAGGTGTGTCTTTCCATAAGATGAAATATTTATTTTTACTCTGGCTTCTACATACCACCATATCAAAGTGGGTGCAAAAGAATAAAAGTAAAAAGGGAAGGTGAGGAAAATGAGAATAAATACAAACTCCAGGATGGAGGATTTTTTCTATATACTATGGCTGACCCAAAAATTGGGCTATAGATCAGACAATTGAAAAAGAAAAGCTAGTCAGTTATATTCCTCAGTGCTCATAACCTTAAAATAACCAATTTTTTTATGAAGAAATACAAATGTTCTTACTAAGACTGAGCAAAACTTTTTGCTTGATGGTCGTCATAAAGTAGACTGTGATGCAATAAACAATATCTTCTATAGCATCTTTATAGAAGATGCAAAAACTAACTCTATAAAGCCATTGTTTATGATGACCCCCCAATATGGCTACAGAAAACATATATTTCCATATTTCTATAGCACTCTTTGCAGAGCTCTATTAACAATTACCCATGTATATTTAATTCTTTGCCTCATCAGATTGTAAGCCCTTCAAGAGTCATGATCATCTCTTATTTATCTATCTCTAGCACTTAGCACAGAGTCTGGCATATCATAGCTTACAAGGTTTGTTGAAAGAATATTACAAATTTTCACTTCACTTTTATCTACTGGCATTTACCTCGAATACTATCCAACAGTGTTCCTTCAGTAGTATAAATATTTAATCCATGTTGCAAAGTGATCCTTACTAACCATTCTTCTACAGCTGCAATATCTGTTTGAAAACAAAAGGCAAACAATCAGCTATTTTTTTGTATGTCATGTTGGTGAAATTTAAGACTATATGAACATTACCAACCACAATTACCTTTTATTTCCCAATCATTTTGATTGCATTTATATATGTTTTCCCAGCAAACATTTTGATGATAAAATAAGGAAAAAAGAATTATGAAGTTATCTTACCAACACAGCAGTGAACCCAGATAATAGTATTTTAGATTATAATTTTTCTCTGAGAGCTCTTGTAGCTTGGTAAGAAGCAAACTGTTACACTTCAGGTGAAGTGGTATAATATTTTTTGAAAGTAGACCATGATTAACTAAAATATTTAGTATATCAGGAATTCCCTGGTGGTCCAGTGGTTAAGACTCTGTGTTTTCACTGCCCAGGGCACAGGTTCAATCTCTGGTCAGGGAACTAAGATCCACAAACTGCGTGGCATGGCCAAAAATAAATAAATTAAATAAAATAAATAAAATAAAATAAAATAAATAGTATAAACCCTAGGGCCAACACCAAAAAAAATTTTCAAAGAATAATAAACCAATAGTTGAGACAAAACAGAATCATAAAAAATAATTAATATGGATGAAGACAGAAAAAGAAAAGTAAAACAGAAGAGATAGAATAGAAAAAACCCTAATGGTAGATTTCAGTACAACCATACTAAAAATTGTGTTAAATGTAAACAGCCTAAAAATACTAATTAAAAGACAGATTTCCAGATTAGATGTGAAAATCAAGACTGAAAGATATGCTAACTCTAAGACACCCACTTTAAATACAGAAGCATAACTGAGTTAAAAGTTAAAGAATGGGTGGGCCTGGGGAAGCCAAGGTGATGAACTCAGCCTGGGTGCTGCAGCAGTTGTACCCATAAGTCGAGGCTGAAACCAGGGTGTGCTCATGAAGAACACACCTGACCCGAACAGCTCAGCTGCACAAGCCCTCATGTCCATCCAGGCCTCTAGGTGGATCTGTGCACCACCCTGGCGAGGATATGGATCTTCTAGTGGCTGCTTAAACAGCTGGTAAACAAGTAGATCAAGTGCTATTTATGCTTCTTGCTGTCACTGCTCTTTATCAAGCAATTCCTGGATTGGGGGAAAGATAATGGTGTGAGAAAATATCATATATGTTTCTACAAAAGGAGCTTCCTGCACAACTGGCCAACACAATGAGAGAAGTCAATCTTCTGATGGGTAACTTAACTGGCCTTCAGTGTGACTGGTTCAAAGTTGGTATATGCATAGTTTTCTTGAACTTCTGAAACATGAAAATAAGAGCCCTGAGAATCCACAGGTCTTGTATAACTTTCTGCAAGTCTTGATAAAAATCACAAATAGAAACAACAATGTGGTTCCTATAATGGTACATGGAGTTATTGAATATAAGGGAAAGTATGGGTTTCATCAGCAGTAATAGCCAATATTTTCTGGATTGGTTTTATACCAACTGTATCTCTTTCCACATGCATATTAACCAGCACACACTTCTGTTTGGTGGTGATACTAATCCTGCTCATCCTAAACACACAGGAAATATTAATCCCACCTGTAATGTGGCTCATACAGTGAAAGATGTAGATGAGCAGCCAAGAGACTGTGTGAACAGTGTCAACTGGTAGACCCACAGCTGGAAGTTGAAGAGGTCAATGCCAAAGCTCCAGGCAAACCTATTCAGGTAGTTTATGTGACCTCATATCTGTTTCATATGCTATTTAACAACTCAGTGAGAACAACAATAGAACTGCACCAAGAGTTACAGAAAAGAGGGCTATCTGGCTGTTAAAACCTTTGTTACTTTGGGTTAAGAAGGCACATCCATTAGATCAGTGACTAAGGTGATGGTACCTATTCTGAAAAATAGCACCATAGTTATTCCACTGATCGAATGTTTATTTTCTCTATATCAGCTGGACATTTTCCATGAAGTCCTTCCTACAGCTACTCCTGTTCTTCCATTAAACTAGTAACTTGAGTAATTTTTCATTGTACCTTGCTGCAGTGTGGTTAGTGCCTGACATAGAAGAGTGCAGTCTCCCTATGGTTCTTGTAGCCTCATACCTTCCACCTCATTATTACAGAGTTGAGTGTCCACAGTCTCTTCAGGATTCTGAACTTCTTCCCCATTCCAGACACAGCAGATACCTACTGTTGCTCTTTGTGACCAAGTATCACGCTTATCTCAGACTACAAATTAGGGCCCAAGGTATTTGGAAATTAAAGACATCAGTTCAATCTACCTTGATAAGTCAGTATGCCAAGGTCCTTCCTCCCTTATATGCATCTCTCCTCCAATCTCTGGTTTAGATTTATGCCTTCCTCCCCCATTGTGAGGCATCTGCACTTTTGTGTTAGATCGCACTCATTGATGCACTGATTTTACTTTAAAATTCACTTGTGTACTTCTATTCTGTTGATTAATGTGTTCTAAAAGTTGTCTTGGGGAAAAAAGGTAAAAGAATGAAAAAATATATCTTATGCAAATACTAATCAAAAGAAAGGTGTAATGGCTATATCAGTATCTGACAAAGGAGACTTCAGATCAAGGTAATATCAAGAATAAAGAGGAAAAATACATATGATAAAGGGATCAATTCACTGAAAAGGTATGACAGCCCTAAATGTGCACATGCTTAACAGAGCTTCCAAATACATGAATCAAAAGCTGATAAAACTGGGGATTTCCCTGGTGGTCTAGTGGTTAGGATTCCTGGCTTTCACTGCAGTGGCCCAGGTTCAATACCTGGTCTGGGAAATGAGATCCCACAAGCTGTGCAGCACGGCCAAAAAAAAAAAAAAAACCTAATAAAACTAAAAGGAGAAATAAACAAATCAACAATTATAGTTGGATATTTCAACACTCCTCTCTAAGTAACTGAGTAGTGAGTGAGGATATAGAAAAGCTGAATAACACTATCAACCAACTGACCCAATCAACACTTACAGAGCACTCCAGTGAAAAACAGCAAAGTAAGTATTTTTTTCAAGTGCACAGGGAAGATTCACCAAACAGGCCATAAAAATCATCTCAACAAATGATCATACAAAATTTGTTCTCAGAACATAATAGAATTAATCTAGAAAAATCAGCAACAGAAAGATATCTGGAAAATTCCCAGATATATGGACATTTTACAACACACTTCTAAATAACCACAGGTCAAAGAGAAAGTGGCATGGGGAATTAGAAAATATTCTGAAAGAAAATGAAAACAAATAAAAATTTATGAGATGCAGATAAAACAGTGCTAAAGAGAAATATATAGTAGTAAAATATTTATATTAAAAAAGATCTCAAATCAATTATTTGAAGCAGGGATTAAAAGATAGTACTGCCTTATAAAGTGTCAAATAGTAAATATTTGGGGTTTTGTGGGCCATATGGTCTCTGTCTCAACACTTCAACTCTGCCATGGTAGCCAACAAGCAGCTATAGAAAACATAAATAAATGAGCACAGCTGTGTTCCAATAAAACTTATTTACAAAAACAGGCAGCAGACCAAATTTGGTCTGCAAACTGTAGTTTGCCACCCCCTGATCTAAAGGTCCCCAACTTAAGAAACTAGAAAAAAAGGAGCAAATGAATCCCAAAGGAAGTAGAAGGATGAAACAGTGAAATCAACGAAATGAAGAACAGAAAAACGATAGTCACAATCAATGAAATCTAAAGATGCTTCTTTGAAAGGATCAATAATGTTGATGAACTTCCGCCAGATGAATCAAGAAGGAAATAAAGATGCAAATATCAATAACTAATATTAGAGATGAAATAGGGCACATCACTATAGACCCTTTAAGGTTAATAAAAGAATGTCACAAAAACGCTTTAGTTACAAATTCGACAATTTAGATGAAATGGACAAGTTCCTTGAAAGATACAAACTGCCGAAACTCACTTCAGAAAAAACAGAAAACTTGAATATTCCCATATCTATTAAGGAAACTGAATTTGTAGTTAAAATCCTTCCCACAAAGAATACTCCATGCCCAGAAAACTCCACTGGTGAATCCCACCAAACATTTAGTGAAAAAAATATCAGTTCTACAAAAATTCTTCCATAATATAGGAGGGAACTCTCCTCAACTCATATTTATTTATGTATTTCCCTTGTTAGAAATGAGCTTTATTTCAAAGCAATTTAGATCTAAAAGCCTACATACTTACTTTGTCCTCTGACCAGGTTTACCTACCAGTCAGGATTTCAAAAACCGCAAGCAAATCAAACACCTGTGAGATTCTGGGCAGTGCCCACCTTCCTTTCATTTTGGCAATTAAACCAGGACTCCCTTTGAAAGAAGCTTCTGTGCAAAACGCCGTATTTCCTAGAATGAGGCTCATTGTTTTTCCACCTTGAATTCACCCACTTAAAAAGGAGACCCAGAAACCCAAGCTTTTAGAACTCAGTCCCAGTATCACCACATAAATCACTTTCATTCTAGCAATTGTACAATTAATAGCCCCCAAATTTCCCTTATTTAACAGAGGGCTTCAAGGCAAGGCAAAATTTCTCGTAACACCCCTGTCTGCATCTGCCAACTGTTTTCCGTGGGAATCAGCAATACTTCACTCTTAAAGTCCTGGAGACGACCCCACCTGGCAATCAGAGCCGGATCCCACCAGGGAGGAATGTAGACAAAGGGCTCCTTGCTGGTCCCAGCACTGCTGTCAGACCCAGAAACAATGAACTTGCTCCGTACTCATAAACACTGTCCAATAAAAAGGCTACCATAAAACTCAGAAGCTAAATTTTCTGCTCAGATTCCTGGATAAAAACGATTTTTAAAAATCTGTGTAATTCAGACCAAAAGATGATTATTTAAAAGAAAATCAAGAAATAGAAACAACTTTCTAGTAAAAGCTTGTTGGAAGACAGATTCCAATACGATAAAAACGATCTAGATAAGTCCTTTTGTCTATGGGGAATGCAGTGTTATCAGCCCCTTACACAAGCCCTCCTGATACTCCTTATAGACAGCATTTCAGTTCAGAAGTCAAAGTGGAAATACCTTTGAAAGGAAAACAGTGATGTGGCTGGAAAACCACGTGCATCTTGGCAAACGTTTTCCTACCCACCATGAGCCTGGGTTTTCTGATAAGGTCACTGGCTTGGCTTTCCCGTCAAAAACATTCTTGAAGTCAGAGGGAACAGAGGAATGGAGACTTGGTGTCTGAGCGCGTGTCTTCCGGGTTCCATATCTGGGGCTCAAGAGCCAACAGCAGGATCCTGTGGGACTCATGGAAGGTTCCCCAGGGTGATGAAGATTCTAAAGTTTCTTAAGCTCAGTATGAACTCAAGTCTGGTATCACCTGTGCTGGGCTCCCTCAACTCCTGCCCAAAGCCCTGTGTGCCCTTGGTTTTCAGCTTAAAGCTGAGCACCGCCCCCAGCGTTCATCATCAGCAACAGCTGAGCAATTCATTTGATAAAGACAGCATGACCAGATACCGAAACGAGATAAAGATATTACAAGAAAATAAAACTCCAGACTGGTAACCCCAAGAACCCACTAGCCAAATGAGTCCAGCAATACACAAAAAGGATAATGCATCGTAACTAAGAGTTGTTTATCCTAGGATTGCAAGGCTGGTTGAGAATTCAAAAACGAATCAATGGAATTCTTCATATAATGGGATGAAAGAAGAAAATCCTTATAATCATCTCAATAGATGCAGAAAGAGCATTTAACAGAATTCAACACCAATTCTTGAACTCAGCAAACTAGGAGTAGAAGGGAACTTCCTTAACCTGATAAAGGGCATCTGCAAAATACCTACAGATAACATCATACTTAATGAGGAAAGGCTGAATATTCTCTCCCTAAAGTTGGAAACAAGGCAGAGATGTCCTCTCTCACCATTCCTATTCAACATTGTACTGGAGATCCCACCGGCACAATAAGGCAAAGATAAACAAGTAAGTAAGTACGTAAGTAAAGACATATATAAATAAATAAAATGAATCATATTAGAATGGAAGAAATATATAAAATTATCTCTATTTCTAGATGGATGTTTATCCATGTAGAAAATCCCAAAGAATATACAAAAGACTATTAGAACTAATAAGTGAATTTAACAAAGTTGAAAGATACAAAGTCAATCTACAAAAATCAATAACATATTTACATACTATTAATGAACAATTGGAAATTAAAATATTAAAAATAACCATTTAAAGTAATACCAAACCCATGAAATACTTAGATATAAATTTCTTAAAGTATATGCAAGATCTCTATGCTGAAAACGACAAAACCCTGATGAAATAAATCAGAGGAGATGTAAATAAATGGAGAGATATACTGTGTCCATGGACTGGAAAACTCAATATTGTTAAGACGTCAATTCCCCCTAAACTAATCTATAGATTCAATGCAATTCTAATTGAGATAAAAAAAAAATCACAGCAGAATTTTTTGTAGAACTAAACAAATTGATTGTAAAATTTACATGGAGAGACAAAAGAACTAAAAGAACAAAAGAAAAAGATCAAAGTTGAAGGGTTAATATTACTCATTATAAGCTTATTATTTATAAAGCTAAAGTAATCAAGTGTGGTATTGGTAAAGGATAGAGAGCCCAGAAATAGCAACTCACTGGACACAAAATAGCTTTTACAACAAAGGTGGTGGAATAATTGGATATCCATATTTCCCCCAAATTACCCTCAGTCCATATAATGTACAAAAACTAACTTAAATTCAGTCATAGACCTAAATACAAAACCTAGAACCATAAACTTCTAGAAGTAAATATAGGAGAACCTTTTTGTGGGTTAGGCAAAGATTTCTTAGATATGATGCTGAAAGTACAATCCATAAAATAAAAAACTGATAAATTAGACTTCATCAAAATTAAAAACTCTGATCTGCAAAGGACATTCTTAAGAGATTAAAAATACAAGCCACAGACTGAGAGAAAATATTTATAAATCATATATCTGATAAAGGAGTTGTATCCAGAACATACAATGAACTTGCAAAAGATTTGAATAGATAATTCACCAAATGGCAAATAAGCACAAAAAAGGTTGTTCATTGTCATTAGTTATTAGGGAAATGCAAATTAAAACCATAATTAAATGTCACTCTACACCTATTAGAATGGCTAAATTAAATACATACATATTTATACATATTAAAATATATTTATATATAAGTATACATATATACATATTGTATAAATATACATATATGTATAAATGTATATGTATACATGTATGCAAACATACACACACACTTATATATACTAAGTGCTGGCATGGATCCAGATAACCTGGTGGTGAGAATGCAAAATGATACTGCTACTTTGGAAAATAGTTTGATAATTTCTTACACAGTTAAACTTACACTTACCATATGACACAGTAATCCTACTATCTGGTATTAGCCAAATGCAACAAAAATTTGTGTTCACCACAAGAATCTGTATGAGAATGCCTATAGCAGCTTTATTCATAATTGCCAAAAACTGAAAAAATTCAAATGCCCTGCAACAAAATAAACTATGGTACATCCGTACAGTGGAATACTACCCAGTAAGAAAACAAAAAAAACTACAACATAGTGAATCTCAAATGAATTATGCTAAGTGAAAGCAGCCAGACTCAAAAGACTACATATTTGATGATTCCATTTATATGGCTCTGGAATAAACGAAACAATAGGAACAGAAAACAGATCCATGGTTCCTGGGGCTCAGGAGACAGAGAGTTGAATACTGGTGGGGTAATGTTATTGGATGATGGAACTGTTCTAAATCTTGATTCATGATTACACAATTGTATACATCTGTGAAAACTTACAGAGCTAGGCACTAAAAACGGTATATTTTACTGAATGTAAATTATACCTTATTTTAAAATGAAAAAGAGAACAAATTGTGAAGTATAAATTAAGGAGGGACTCTTTTTACCTTCAACAGTTCTATGTAGTTCAAACTTCAAACTGCCTTCACTACTTTCTAGCTATCACCAAATCTCCATATGGCTCCACAGGCCTCAGTTAAATCATTCGAAAATGGAGCTAACAATAGTAACTAACACATATTGAGTAATAAATGAATTTCGTTAGGTAAAGTGTTTAGAGTCGTGCTGAAAATATAAGAATTCAGTAAATGCTACCGGCAAGTTCTACTACTACTATGATGATTATTTTGCTACCTTTGCTGTTGATGTTACATAAACTACCCTTCCCAAGATTTTACAGATACATAATACTCAAATTCATGGTATGGCAGCAAATAAGATATGATTAAGGAGTAAAAAGTGAATGAGCAAATATGGTCTCCTTCCCCCTGAAGATTTTCTTTCCTGATTTCTAGCATATTACTAACATTAGACCATTCTCTCCTATTACATTATAAGCTCAAATATATTTCTTTTTACTCAATCCAGAAGTTGTATCAAGATAGGCAGAGATCATTTGGTCTCTTTCCATAAAATACTTAAGTTTTCAGATCACCTTTTTTCTTGCCTGGGTGATCTTAGAATCAATGCATTTCTGAAATTAAATTTTATAAATAGAAGAAGTGAAAATAACAAGTGATCTTCACTTCTTCGATTGTCAAACTAATGTCAATATTAGGCCAATCAGCTAGAACAATCCATCATTAGGCTGTACTCCCTTTTTTTTTTTTTAAAGGAGTACAATTTTCAGGATGAATTCCTTGAAAAAAAAATCACAAAAAGTTCTGATAGATTAATTTGAAAAAACTGAGATGAATAAAGGATAAAAATAGTGATATAATCCATGTTAGCTGTTATAATACTGGGGCTTCTTCTGCAGTCTTTTATCTTTGATGCTTCCTTATATAGAGTCTTTTCTATCCTTTCTGCCTTATTCTCGCTTTCCCCCTGCCATTTACTCTGTAGGACACACAATTTGGTTCGTCCTTTAACTTTCCCATACTTAGAGGGGTTTGCCTGTATGATCCCCCCATCCCACTGTCCCAATTCCTCATCACCTGCTACATTTGATTGGCACACAAGTGGGTGCAGGATCAATTCTAGGCCAATTGAAGATACTCTCCTGGGGATTTGGAATTGGGCTGGTCCCTAGGAAATATATATAAAACTTTGACAGCAGTGAGGCAGCTTTAGGAAACTAGTCTGCATAAAAGGAAAAATAAATATAGATGTACAGAAAATATAGATAAGAGAAACGGTGAAAATATTCCCTGGGTTCTTGAAGGTTCTCCATTTCTTACTTCTAATTCCTTCTTATAATCTGGCTTCATTTTTGTCTTTGGGTTCCACAACAAAAAGAAATTTACTCTTTTTCCTTTAGTGAGGTCAGGATGGTTTCTATTTCTTGCACCTACCATATTAGAATAATATACCCTTTATCATTTTTAAACTATGGGTCTGTATCTCATGCCTGAAGATCTACTAGCTCAGTCCACTAGCTCAATACTCACACCTTCTGGAATTTGACTTTCCTGCTCTTTCCTTCTTGGTATTTACAGTAGTATATAAACTAGGCTGCCACATAGCACTTAATAGTAGACCCAATGGTAAACTAATACACTACATACTACATTTTAAAATTAATGATTCCATTTCATTAAAATTAATTGGTACCTGACTTTCTCAATATTATGAATTTCATGTTCTAGAAAATGAGTTTACTTTAACTAAAGAATAATATAAATGCTATGTATGTCAGAACCATCTATCTATAATATAACTGCCAGGTAAAATACAGGAAGCCCAGTTAAGTTTGAATTTCAGATGAATCACTAGTTTTTAGTAAGTATGTATGTCCCAAATACCACAGGAGACATTAACATGAGATAACATAATTTTTTAACATAATAAATGGTTTTTATTTGATAAATTTGGCAATCCAGACCCATGTGTAAAATAGTGAATTCAGATCATTCTTACCTGTATTTTTTGTAATGTTTTCTCTGGGAATATCAATCAACCAATAAACTCGATCACTGAACTTGAATAAAGAAGACATCAGAAAACAGTGTTTTACAATGTTAATAGCAACACTTACTTTGGCATATTCTACCCTATATTTTAAAAACTAAAATTAAACAAAAACATCCAATGTATATGTCCTTTACCCAGCAATTTCACTCTTGCGAATTTATCCTGCATTATACTCACATATGTGTGAAATGAAATGTGTTCAAGGATATTTTTCATCATTGTTTGTGATAGTAGAAGATTGGAAATAACTAAAGTATTCATCAGTTATGTGTAAGAATATAGCCACGAAATGCAATATCATACAGCCAAGTTCAGACAGCACAAAGCTGAAGCATTACTGGCTTGATGTGTCAGAGGACAGAACCTGCTGCTGACAGAAAATTTAGGAATTTAAGAGGAAAATCCCAGGCACAAGGGAGCTTTAAAAATAATGATCTAAGAGTTAAATATAAACTCTTTCCATATCCTTGGGCAACACAAGTGCAGGGGAGATCCTCAGAAGGCCATGTGAAAAAAAAAAAGTCAGCAGTGGAAGTTAGTAGAACTGAGCAGAGATATCAGCTGCTGAAACAATAGGTAAGACATTTTGCAATTTGTGCCAGGGCAATTAATAGCCTTTTAGACCACCACCAACAAAAACATCAGCAAATTCTTGTAAGAAAATAGCAGAATCCAGAGTTGTTACAGCTTATTATCTTCAATGTCCACTTTTCTCCCAAAAATGACAAGACATGGAAAGAAACAGGAACATGTAACAGATATTCAGGGAAAAGAAGATAAACCATAAACTGACTCAGAATGAGTTCAGATACAGATGAAGACTTCAAAGCAGTTATTACAAATATGTAAATGGATTTAAGGAAAATGTGTTAATGAGGGAATGGATAGGAAATCCAGCACCGAAATGAAAAATACAACAATAAAACCAAATGGAAATAGTGAGGCTGAAAAGTATAACTGAAATAAAATTTTTACTAGATGCGTTCAATAGATTGGAGATGGCAAAAGAAAGAATAAATGAACTTAGGGCTTCCCTAGTGGCATAGTGGTTAAGAATCCGCCTGCCAATGCAGGGGACACGGGTTCAAGACCTGGTCCGGGAAGATCCCACATGCCATGGAGCAACTAAGCCCGTGCGCCACAACTATTGAGCCTGCGCTCTAGAGCCTGTGTGCCACAACTACTGAGGCTGGATGCCACAACTACTGAAGCCTGCGTGCCTAGAGCCCATGCTCCGCAACAAGAGAAGCCACCACAGTGAGAAGCCCACGCACCACAATGAAGAGTAGCCCCTGCTTGCCGCAACCAGAGAAAGCCTGCGCACAGCAACAAAGACCCAACACAGCCAAAAATAAATAAATAAAATAAATAAATTTATTTAAAAAAAAGAAAGAAAGAATAAGTGAACTTAGATATATAACAATTGAAATTATTCAATTTGAAAAAGGCAGAAAATGATTAAAGAAAAGTAAATGGATCTGTAGAGATCTGTGGGTCAATAAAACATGTTCCAAAATGTGCCTAATTGGAGTCCCAGGCAGGAAAAGAGACAGAGAAAGGGGTAGAACATTTCTTTGCAGAAATAGTGGCTGAAGGCTTTCCAAATTTGGTAAACTTACAATCCAAGTAGCCCAGAGAACCTGTCAGGGTAAATACAAAGAGAACATCTTAAAAGCACCCAGAGAAAAATAACATTACATACAGGGGACAATAATAAAATTAATAGCTGACTTCTCATTCAGAAACAATGGTATCAGGTGACATATTCAAAATGCAGAATGACATATTCAAAATGCTGAAAGCAAATGAAGTCACCCAACAATTCTATATCTGACAAAATAATCATTCAAAAATTAAGGTGACCACTAAAAAACTACTAGAATTTATAAATGAGTTCAGCAAGTTCAGGATATAAGACAAATATACAAAAATTAATTGTATTTTTTATACACTTGCAAAGAACACTCTGGAAATGAGAATAAGAAAGCAATTCTCTTTACAACAGCATCAAAAAGAATAAAATATTAGAAATAAATTTAACAAAAGAAGTGCAAAACTTATACTCTGAAAACTACAAAAAAGTGTTGAAAGAAATTCAAGAAAATGTAAATAAATGGAAAGACAACCCATATTCATGGATTGGAAGATTATTAAAATGGTGATACTCCCAAAACTGATCTACAGATTCAACACAATCCCTATTAGAATCGCAGCTGGTTTCTTTGTAAAAATTGACAAGTTTATCCTAAAATTCATATGGAAACTAGTGAAATTTATATGGAGACTAGCAAAAACAGTCTTGAAAAAGAAGAACAAAGTTGGAGGACTCATTGTTCTCAATTTCAAAACTTGCTACAAAGCAGCAGTAACAAAACAACATGGTACTGGAATAAGGGCAGATGTATAGATCAAAGCAATAGACTTGAGAATCCAGAAATAAACCCTCACATTTAGAGTTGATTGATTTTCAGCAAAAGTGGCAAAACAATTCAGTAGGGAAACAGTAATAGTATTTTCATCAGATGGTGCTAGGATAGCTGGATATCCACATACAAAATAATGAATGTGGACCCCCCTACCCCACACCACACACAAAATTCAACTCAAAATATATCAAAGACCTAAATGTAACAGGTAAAACTATGAACCTCTCAGAAGAAAACATAGGGGTAAATCTCCATTCCTTTGGATTAGGCAATGGTTTCCTATTTATGACACCAAAAGAATAAGCAACAAAAGAAAAAATAGATACCTAAGACTTCATCAAAAACATTTTTGTGCATCAAAAGACAGTACCATGAAAGTAAAAAATCAACCCATAGAATAGAAGAAAATATTTGCAAGTCATTTGTCTGATAAGGGACTTGAATTGAGAATGTATAAAGAACTTTTACAACTCAACAATAAAAAGACAACCCAATTAATAATCTACATAGATATCTTCACAAAGAAGATATTCAAGTGGCCAATAAACACTGTTGAGCAATAAAAAGATGCTCAACATCATTAATCATCAGGGAAATGCAAATCAAAATATAATGAGATAGCACTTCACACCCACTGGGATGGCTATAACAAAACAAAACAAAACAAAAAACAGAAAATAACAAGTGTTGGTGAGAATGTGGAAATTTGAACCTGAATACACTGATGATGGGTATGTAAAAGAGTCCAACCACTGTGGAAAACAGTCTGGCAGTTCCTCAAAAAGTTAAATATAGAGTTACCCTATGACCTAGCAATTCCATTTTCTAGTTATATACAGAAGAGAAATAAAAAAACAAAATTTCCACACAAAAACTGTACACAAAAGTTTCTGGCAGCATTATTCATAATAGCCAAAAAGTGGAAAAAAACCCAAATGTTCATCAACTGATGAATGGATAAACAAAATATGGTACCAAAACAGTGGGATATTATTTGGCAATAAAAAGAAATGAAGTACTGATACATACTATCACATGGATGAACCTTGAAAACATTATTCTAACTGAAAGAAGCCAGTCACAAAAGACTGCATATTATATGACTTCATTTACATGAAATGTTCAGAATAAGCAAATCTACAGAGACAGAAAGTAGATTAGTGGTTGCTTAAGACTGGGGAGTAGAAGGTAGAATGCGGAGTGATTGTCAATGGGTATGGGCTGTCTATTGGAAGTGATGAAAGTGTTCTAAAATTAGATAGTAGTGATGGTTGCACTCTATGAATATACTAAAAACCATTTAATTGTACACTTTAAATAGGCAAATTGTATGGTATGTAAATTATATCTTAATGAAGTTGTTACCACCCCCCCCCCCAACAAAAAGGTGAAATAAAGACATTTTCAAGGGGAAAAAACTTCCAGAGAATTAATTGCCAGCAGACCTGCACTGTAAGAAATGCTAAAAGTTCTTTATGCTGAAGAAATATGACACTGGATGGCAATTTATGCCTACAGAAAGAATGAAGGAGCAGTGGAAATAGTAAATATGTGAATAAAAAGTTAAAAAAAAAACCCACATGAATCTTTTTCTTTTCTTCTCTTAATTTCTTTAAAAAAATGACTTTAAAAAGTATAACAATGTATTATTGGGTTTAAATCACATACAGATGTAATATTACTGGACTAGCTGTTTTTAAAATCACATGCTAAAAGGAAGAGTATTCTTCTTGTAAATAACAAACCACAGAATAAAATAAAATGTAATTACCAAGGTTAAATTAAAGTGAAAGATGCCCGTATATGTACTATTTATGATTCCCAAGCTTGGAGCAAGTCCTCCTGATGTGAACACGCTTAGAAATTCCTTTGAAGTAAGCTCAATTTCAGATTGAAAAAAACACTGGATTTTCTTTAGGAAAGAGAAAAACACAAGTAGTGACAATTTGATGGTGAGAAGCATATTTTACATTAATTTGAAAGTGAGGAGAAATCTATGAAAAGTAGATGCTGTTGAAGATTGCTATCTCTAGTAATTCCAGTCTTTAACTTGGAAAAAAAATCTATTTTGAAAAGTACACTTTCAGAACCCATCAGCCTATTATGCTAGTGTCATCATAGGTTTCAATTCATCCTATAATAATCTTTTCTGTCATAGAAATGGTCATAGAGTTATTATGTTTAACATAGACTCAAAGTCACATGCTATCATATGTAGAAATTCCTATTTTATTAAAATCATTATTTTGTGTTAAATAAAAAAGCAAATGTATAAAGCAGAACTCATTTTACTGCATTTTTATTGAATATTTCCCAGTTTTGAGAAGGTATATGAAAAGGTAGCAATCACAAATGGTGGATTTCCCTGAAAACCAATATGGAAAAGAAGAGCTTCATCTCACTTAGTTCTCCTAGTAGTTAAGATCACTCTGGGCAAGTTACCTATCTGAATTTCAGTTTCCCTATCTATGAAATGGGGAAGCATATTCATTCCAAAGATATTTACTGACCCCTTACCATGAATCAGGCTGTGTTATAGGTGCTGGTAAAACAGAATTGAACAAAACAGGCAAAAATCCCTGACCTAATGGAACTTATTTTCTAATGGGGCTTGGCAGGGAGATAAACCCAAACCCTTTTCCTTTGTCTTACACTTCTCCACAATTTATTGCACTTTGTTAAGATGTTATACAAGCTCCCAATTCTAAGGATCCCTTTGAGTTACTCATTGTTGAGTTCTCCCATGGGTATGTGCATTGCATGTATAAATAAACTCTGCTTTTTTTTGTTTTGTTTGTTTGTTGTTTGTTTTTGTTTTTTAGGGTTTTTTTGGCTGTGCCGTGAGGCTTGCAGGATCTTAGTTCTCAGACCAGGGACTCAACCTGGGTCACGGCAGTGAAAGAGCCGAGTCCTAACCACTGGACTGCCAGGGAATTCCCAAACTTCATTTTTATCTCCTGCTTAATCTGTCTTTTGTCAGTTTGTTTTACAGGCTCCAGCCACTGAACCTAAGAGGGGAGGTTCAGTACTCCCCTACAGTACTTATCTTACAGAAGATTAAATGTCATAAGGAACATAAAACATTTTGAAAAATACTTGACATGACAAACACTTTATAAATGCTAGCTATTATTTCTACTAATATTTCTTCTAGAACTACCACATCACAACTATCCAAAAAGTAGTTATACTTCCCTTTCAAAAGGACAAAACTGAGGATCAGAGAGGTTAGGTAACCTGCCCTAGGGCACACATACCATATACGGCAGAACCAAAATTTGACCCCAGCTCTGTAGATCTCTCTTCCTCTAGAGCCCATTCCTTTTCCAAAATATTAATCACAAATAGGAAAGACACGTGTGCCTCAAAGGGCTTGCACTTCACAATAGTTGTAAATAAAAAACTAAATATACGTTTGGCATATTAAGAAGGAACAGGGAACTAAGTCAAAACAGACTTTAGGATAAATGTATTTGTCCTCATGGGGTGTTTTTCTTTGTTTTGTTATATTTATCATAGATTTTTAGACAATCTGTGCAATTTTTATTAATTTATGTTTTTGTTAGCATTTGTTCCATGACTATCTTAACAGTACATTTTATTTTGTTGTGTTTTTAAAAATTTTGGCATAATTTGAATCAAAGGAGTCAAATAATCCCTTACCCAAAATGACACCTGCAATGTCGTACTTGTTATAAAAGGGAAAGATTCTTTCCCAAGGTCATGTGAGGTAACGTTCTTTCTCTAACAGGCTACATCTGTCAAACTTCAAATGGACAGATCAGAACCATAAAAAATGAAGATCATTACAGCCAATCTTTTAAAAAAAGGGATGGAGGCATCTTAAAAAAAAAAAAAAAAAAAAGCAAACCACCCAGGGTGTTCAATGGCTAAATGAAATATTTTACTTGATCCAAGTGGAAAGAATTAGAAAGGATAGAAAGGATTATTTGTATCAAATTTCACCTCCCCAAGTCTGAAAATAGTAGAAGGTATTTGAAAAGAGTACAGTGCTACTGGTTTCACCTATGCACTTAAAAGGAATATGAGGGGTTGTAGCACATGCTATTAGTGGACCTTACCAAGTCATCAGAGGAAAGATACAACTTGATTATTTCATTCTTTTGGGGGAACCCTTGGCTAGCACAAGCAAAGCGTTTCTCCGTATCACCTAAATAATACAAACATATATATTTTTTTAGGTCACTAATGAAGAATTTCCATTAAAAGAACCATATTTTTTAAACAGAAAATATTTTTTAAAGTATAAGAATTATAATTGTATATTTTAAATTCACATCACTCTAGGTAAAGTTTAAATCTTCCACTTTATTTTTTCATTTTAAAGATACAATGTCAGGACACTAAAAAGGAAGGTTTGACTGAGCACTAAAATAAAATATAACACGTGCTAGGCTATGATACAAATTTTCAGAGGTGGCCAAAAACCAGTTCTTCACTCTTAAACTCCTCAACCATGGTGAACATATAAAAGGGACAGAAGTTGGAGATTGGAGAGTGAATTTATGTTTTGATAGAAAGCTACTGATATGAAGGTGACTCCTCTCCCCAAAGGGTGGGAGTGTTGGGAGAAAGATCCCTCCTTCTTATCTTGTTCTAAAGTGAGTCTCTCTGGGAATTCCCTGGCAGTCCAGTGGTTAGGACTCTGCACTTCCACTGCAGGGGGCATGGGTTCGCTCCCTGGTCAGGGAACTAAGATCCAGCATGCTGTGGCATGGCCAAATAAAATAAAATAAAACAGAGTCTCTCATAGACAGCATAGAGTTGGATCATGTGTGAGTATTTGTTTTTGTTTTTGTTTTTGTTTTTGATCATGTGTTTTTACCCATTCTGCCAATCTCCCAGTTTTGATTGGGAAATTTAATCCATTTGTAGTTAAAGTGATTACTGATAAGGAGAGACTTACTTCTATCATTTTGCTATTAGTTTTCTATATACCTTATAACTTTTTTGTCCTTCATTACTGCATTACTGCCTTCTTTTGTATTTAGTTGATTTTTTTTTGTAGTGAAACATGTAAATTCCTTTCATGTATATTTTATAGCTATTTCCTTTGTGATTACCATGGGGATTACATTTAACATCCTAATGGTATACTACCCTAATTTGAATTTATAGCAGCTTAACTCCAATAACATAGAAAAACTCTACTCCTTTAAAGCTCCATCCCCACCCCTTTCAGTTGTTGATATCATAAAATTATATCTTTAAATATTGTGTGCCCCCAAAACATGAACTAATAATTCTTTTGAATGCATTAGTCTCTTAAGATATGTAGAAAACAAGATTTGGAGTTACAAACCAAAATTACAATGACAGTAACTTTTGCACTAATCATTTTTTTCTTTAGATGTATTAGTCTCTTAAATCATGTTGAAGATGAAAAGTGGAGTTACAATCCATTGTTACAATATAATTACCCACATATTTACCTTTATTTCTCCCTATGGCTTCAAGTGACTGTCTAGTGTCCTTTCATTTCCCCTTGCAGGACTCCCTTGAGCCTTTTTTACATGGCAAATCTAGTGGTAACAAACTCCCTCACCTTTTGTTTATCTGGGAATGCCTTAATTTCTTCCTCACTCTTGAGGACAGTTTTCCCAGATATAGGATTCTTGGCTGACTGGTTTTTCTTTTAGCAATTTGAATATATCAGTCCACTGCCTTCTGGACTCCAAAGTTTCTGATAAGAAATCTGCTTATTATCTAATTGAGGATTCTTTGTGTGTGGTTATTCACTTCTCTCTTGCTGCTTTCAAGATTCTCTCTTTATCTTTGGCTTTTGAAAGTTTGATTATAATGTGTCTTGGTGTAGGTCTCTTGTCAGTTCATCTTACTTGGAGTTTGCTTAGCTTCCTGGATATATATATATTATACATATTTATGCCTTTCATCAAATTTAGGAAGTTTTTATTTAGCCATTATTTCTTCAAATAGTCTCTCTGCTCCTTTCTCTCTCTCTTCTGCTGTTACTCCCACAATGTGTGTGTTGGTCCACTTGACAGTTTCCCAGAGGTCTCTTAGCTCTACACTTTTCTTCAACCTTTTTTCTTTCTGTTCCTGAGACTTGATAATTACAATTGTCTTATCGTCAAGTTGCTGATTTTTTTCTTCTGCCTGCTTAAATCTGCCTTTGAATCCCTCTAGTGAGTTTTTCATTTCAGTTATTGTACTTCTCAGCCCTTGCATTTCTTCTTGGTTTCGTTTCAGGTTTTCTATTTCTTTATTGATACTTCCATTTTGCTCATACATTTTCTTGACCTTCTCCACATCTTCTTTGGTTTTGGGAGCAACTTTAACATGGTTGTTTTAAAGTCTTTGTCTAGTAGATGTGCCATCCAATCTTTTTTCAGGATAATTTCTGGTGATTTATTTTTTTCCTTTAATGGGCCATACTTTCCTGTTTCTTTGTATGTCTTATAATTTTCTGTTGAAAACTGGACAGTTGAATCTAATAGTGTGGTAACTCTGGAAATTAGATTCTCCTCATTCCCCAGGATTTGCTTTTTTTTGTTACTGTTTTTGTCTTTTGGGTTTTTAAAAAATTGTTGTAGGCTGTCTCTGTATCAAGGATCAACCTCAGGTGTAAATTTAAGGTCTTCTTAGGTCTTTTATGAGCCTGTGTCATTTTTCCCTGGGCATGTGTGGTCACTTTGTAATTTATCCCCTTAAATGCAGTTTTTTTTTGTTTTTGTTTTTTTTGATAGTCTTTAACGTCTGGCTCCCAAAGAGGAAAAAAATGAAAAATGAAAAAGGGGGTAAAAAGGGCACTGGCCCTTTAAGTCCCTTGAAAATCTGTTCAGCTGAGGGAGAGGAGCTTGCAACAGTGAGGGGAGGTACAACAACAATGGCTGCCTGCCTCTTTGTCTGCACCTCTGTGATCAGAAGCAGCAATCAGCAATCAGAGTACAGATCCTCAATATTTGGAAGACAGGGTCCTTTTTGCCCACCCTAGCTTCTGCAAGCTGTGTGTGACTGCTCCAGGAACACGTGCACAGCTGCATGCCATGAGGCTGAGGGTGGGGGATGGGTAGTTTCTACAGTGATAAGAGTTGACAATGACTGAAATTAACTGCAACTTACTGTCCAAGACTTCCCCTAGAAGTTGTAAGCCTTCAGTAGCCTCCAGAGTTCCAAAAAAGTTACATCAGACAGATTCGGCCAGTGCAGTTGCTGTCCAGTTGGGGAGGCAGATTTCTTGTGCTTCTCACTCTGCCGTCTTCCCAGAATCCTCTATCCCTTCTCCTTATCTTGAGTTTGAGGAAAGAGGCTGTGATGGGACCACTCATCAATGTCATATGTATTCCTCTAATCTGGGGTATAAATTCAGACTCCTTCTTGGAAAAAGGCAGGACTTGATTTGATGAAGAGGATAGGCCCTATCCCTTGCTAGACCTGCATAGCTATTTTCACAAGAATCCTGCTAAGTCATCTTAGAGAGAAACCCCCCCATCCTTTTTTAAAAATTTATTTATTTAATTTAATTAATTAATTTATTTATTGTGGCTGCATTGGGTCCTTTGTTGCTGCACACGGTCTTTCTCTAGTTGCGGTGAGCAGGGGCTACTCCTCGTTGCCGTGTGCAAGCTTCTCATTGTGGTGGCTTCTCTTGTTGCAGGCTTCAGTAGTTGTGGCTCACAGGCTCTAGAGCACAGGCTCAGTAGTTGTAGCGCACAGGCTTAGCTGCTCCGCAGCATGTGGGATCTTCCCAGACCAGGGCTCGAACCCGTGTCCCCTGCATTGGAAGGCGGATTCTTAACCACTGCACCACCAGGGAAGCCCCCACCCCATCCTTGATATCTAACCACTCTCAATATCTACTCAAATTCTTCATCCCCTACCATCCACCCAGATGGTCATGCTGGTCTGCCCTCAGCAAGAATACTGTTTGGTTAGCTGAGCAAGAATCCTCCCTACTCCTGATGTCTCCTCTTAGTAATTTTCCATCCAAAGACACAATTTCCCCCACAATGAACCTGCTCCTTGGCTATAAATTCCCACTTGCCTATGTTGTATTTGGAATTGAGACTAGTTCTATACTGAGATCTTTTTTCCTCAATTGCAATAGTCCCTGAATAAATTGTAGTTTTACAGCTTTAAATATTGTCCAGCTCTGGTTTTCTTTGGCACAATGAAGTTGAAGCCAGATACTGCAAAAGTACTGAAGGACATCAGAGGTAAGGCTAGATGAAGGTTAACTACAAACATCTTTTGTAACAAACATGGGTTTTGGTGGTATACAATGGCAAAGTACTTTTTAAAAAACTGTCTAAAGATGAGTTAGGGATGTTTTTATATTACTTTTTAAAAAGTGTTTTAAATTTTCTGATCTTTTTTTTTTAACATCTTTATTCGAGTATAATTGCTTTACATTGTTGCGTTAGTTGTTGCTGTATAACAAAGTGAATCAGCTATATCTATACATATATCCCTGTATCCCCTCCCTCTTGCATCTCCCTCCCACCCTCCCTATCCCACCCCTCAAGTTGGTCACAAAGCACCAAGCTGATCTCCCTGTGCTATGCGGCTGCTTCCCACTAGCTATTTTACATTTGGTAGTGTATATATGTCAATGTCACTCTCTCACTTCGTCTCAGCTTACCCTTCCCCCTCCCCGTGTCCTCAAGTCCATTCTCTATGTCTGCGTCTTTATTCCCGTCCTGCCCCTAGGTTCTTCAGAACCCTTTTTTTTTTTTTTTAGATTCCATATATATGTGTTAGCATATGGTATCTGTGTTTCTCTTTCTGACTTCCTTCACTCCTCTGTATGACAGACTATATTCCATTGACAGTAATATTCCATTGTATACATGTGCCACATCTTCTTTATCCATTCATCTGTCGATGGACACTTAGGTTGCTTCCATGTCCTGGCTATTGTAAATAGAGCTGCAGTGAACATTGTGGTACATGACTCTTTTTGAATTAAGGTTTTCTGAGGGTATATGCCCAGTAGTGGGATTGCTAGGTCATGTGGTAGTTCTATTTTTAGTTTTTAAAGGAACCTCCATACTGTTCTCCATAGTGGCTGTATCAATTTACATTCCCACCAACAGTGCAAGAGGGTTCCCTTTTCTCCATACCCTCTCCAGCATTTATTGTTTGTAGATTTTTTGATGATGGCCATTCTGACCGGTGTGAGGGGATACCTCATTGTAGTTTTGATTTGTATTTCTCTAATGACTAGTGATGTTGAGCATCCTTTCATGTGTTTGTTGGCAATCTGTATATCTTCTTTGGAAAAATGTCGATTTAGGTCTTCTGACAATTTTTGGATTGGGTTCTTTGTTTTTTGGATATTGAGCTGCATGAGCTGCTTGTATATTTTGGGGATTAATCCTTTGTCAGTTGCTTCATTTGCAAATATTTTCTCCCATTCTGAGGGTTGTCTTTTGGTCTTGTTTATGGTTTTCTTTGCTGTGCAAAAGATCTTAAGTTTCATTAGGTCTCA
Source organism: Balaenoptera borealis (assembly GCF_965194805.1). NCBI lineage: Eukaryota > Metazoa > Chordata > Mammalia > Artiodactyla > Balaenopteridae > Balaenoptera > Balaenoptera borealis. The sequence goes on along the minus strand of NC_138866.1, from coordinate 12,412,439 downwards.
GTTGTTTATTTTTGTTTTTATTTCCATTTCTCTAGGAGGTGGGTCAAAAAGGATCTTGCTGTGATTTATGTCATAGAGTGTTCTGCTTATGTTTTCTTCTAAGAATTTTACAGTGTCTGGCCTTACATTTAGGTCTTTAATCAGTTTTGAGTTTATTTTTGTGTATGGTGTTAGGGAGTGTTCTAATTTCATTCTTTTACATGTAGCTGTCCAGTTTTCCCAGCACCACTTATTGAAGACACTGTCTTTTCTCCATTGTATATCCTTGCCTCTTTTGTCATAGATTAGTTGACCATAGGTGTGTGGGTATATCTCTGGGCTTTCCATCCTGTTCCATTGATCTATATGTCTGTTTTTGTGCCAGTACCATACTGTCTTGATTACTGTAGCTTTGTAGTATAGTCTGAAGTCAGGGAGCCTGAATCCTCCAGCTCCATCTTTCTTTCTCAAGATTGCTTTGGCTGTTTAGGGTCTTTTGTGTTTCCATACAAATTATGCAATTTTTTTTCTAGTTCTGTGAAAAATGCCATTGGTAGTTTGATAGGGATTGCATTGAATCTGTAGATTGCTTTGGGTAGTATAGTCATTTCCACAATGTTGATTCTTCCAATCCAAGAACATGGTATATCTCTCCATCTGTTGGTATCATCTTTAATTTCTTTCATCAGTGTCTTATAGTTTTCTGCATACAGCTCTTTTGTCTCCTTAGGTAGGTTTATTCCTAGATATTTTATTCTTTTTGTTGCAATGGTAAATGGAAGTGTTTCCTTAATTTCTCTTTCAGATTTTTCATTATTAGTGTATAGGAATGCAAGAGATTTCTATGCATTAATTTTGTATCCTGCTACTTTACCAAATTCATTGATTATCTGCAGTAGTTTTCTGGTGGCATCTTTAGGATTCTCTATGTATACTATCATGTCATCTGCAAATAGTGACAGTTTTACTTCTTCTTTTCTGATTTGGATTCTTTTTATTTCTTTTTCTTCTCTGACTGCTGTGGCTAAAACTTCCAAAACTATGTTGAGTAATAGTGGTGAGAGTGGGCAACGTTGTCTTGTTCCTAATCTTAGAGGAAATGGTTTCAGTTTTTCACCATTGAGAATGATGTTGGCTGTGTGTTTGTCATATATGGCCTTTATTATATTGAGGTAAGTTCCCTCTATTCCTACTTTCTGGAGATTTTTTATCATAAATGGGTGTTGAATTTTGTCAAAAGCTTTTTCTGCATCTATTGAGATGATCATACGGTTTTGATCCTTCAATTTGTTAATATGGTGCATCACATTGATTGATTTGCATATATTGAAGAATCCTTGCATTCCTGGGATAAACCCCACTTGATCATGGTGTATGATTCTTTTAATGTGCTGCTGGATTCTGTTTGCTAGTATTTTGTTGAGGAGTTTTGCATCTATGTTCATCAGTGATATTGTCCTATAGTTTTCTTTTTTTGTAACATCTCTGTCCGGTTTCGGTATCAGGGTGATGGTGGCCTCGTAGAATGAATTTGGGAGTGTTCCTCCCTCTGCTATATTTTGGAAGAGTTTGAGAAGTATAGGTGTTAGCTCTTCTCTAAATGTTTGATAGAGTTCACCTGTGAATCCATCTGGTCCTGGGTTTTTGTTTGTTGGAAGATTTTTAATCACAGTCTCATTTTCAGTGCTTGCGATTGGTCTGTTCATATTTTCTGTTTCTTCATGGTTAATTCTCAGAAGGTTGTGCTTTTCTGAGAATTTGTCCATTTCTTCCAGGTTGTCCATTTTACTGGCAAATAGTTGCTTGTAGTAATCTCTCATGATCCTTTGTATTTCTGCAGTGTCAGTTGTTACTTCTCTTTTTTCATTTCTAATTCTGTTGATTTGAGTCTTCTCCCTTTTTTTCTTGATGAGTCTGGCTAATGGCTTATCAATTTTGTTTATCTTCTCAAAGAACCAGCTTTTAGTTTTATTGATCTTTGCTATCATTTCCTTCATTTCTTTTTCATTTATTTCTGATCTGATCTTTATGACTTCTTTCCTTCTACTAACTTTGGGGTTTTTTCGTTCTTCTTTCTCTAATTGCTTTAGGTATAAGGTTAGTTTATTTGAGATGTTTCTTGTTTCTTGAGGTAGGATTGTATTGCTCTAAACTTCCCTCTTAGAACTGCTTTTGCTGCATCCCATAGGTTTTGGGCCATCGTGTTTTTATTGTCATTTGTTTCTAGGTATCTTTTGATTTCTTCTTTGATTTCTTCAGTGATCTCTTGGTTATTTAGTAGCGTATTGTTTAGCCTCCATGTGTCTGTATTTTGTACAGATGTTTTCCTGTAATTGATATCTAGTCTCACAGCATTGTGGTCGGAAAAGATACTTGATATGATATCATTTTTCTTAAATTTACCAAGGCTTGATTTGTGACCCAAGATATGATCTATCCTGGAGAATGTTCCATGAGCACTTCAAAAGAAAGTGTATTCTGTTGTTTTTGGATGGACTGTCCTATAAATATCAATTAAGTCCATCTTGTTTAACGTATCATTTAAAGCTTGTGTTTCCTTATTTATTTTCATTTTGGTTGATCTGTTCATTGGTGAAAGTGGGGTGTTAAAGTCCCCTACTATTATTGTGTTACTGTCAATTTCCCCTTTTATGCCTGTTAGCATTTGCCTTATGTATTGAGGTGCTCCTATGCTGAGTGCATAAATATTTACAATTGTTATATCTTCTTCTTGGGTTGATCCCTTGATCATTATGTAGTGTCCTTCTTTGTCTCTTGTAATAGTCTTTATTTTAAAGTCTATTTTTTCTGATATGAGAATTTCTACTCCAGCTTTTTTGATTTCCATTTATCTTTTTGAAATGCCAAATTGCTGTCAGGAATATGCTGACAGATAGTTTCAAAAAGTAAATCAGGACTCAGTCTGTCCTTCCAAACTGAAGGTTCATTTGAACAATGAACATTAAATTAAATACCTTAAAAATTGCATGCTGTGGAGAGAGCATTTTGAATATAGGCAGCTGGAAATGTTTACATTAGTATGTGATTTTGTTACTGGAAATCTCATAAATATATCATCTATAATTACTGTCATATCTGCAATACTTTAGAAACTTGAAAATGGAAATTTTTTTACTTGATTTAAATATTTCAAATGAATTTCAATGAAGTTTTGAACTATTTGCTTAAAATGGAAAAAAGTTGACTGACATACAGAAAGCTGGAAGCTTACTAAAATTTTATCAATAAAAACCTTTACAAAGTTGATAGATGGGATTGAAAAATGAGTATCATGATTTATTCATTAAGCCAACATGCATTTATCCCATTTAGATATACAAAAATTTGCGAGATATATTTTTAATATAATAGCTAATTAAAGTCAAATACCAAAATAAATTGAATTAGAGCCAGATATTCAAATCTCTATAAACTTTGACTCCAAGATTTCAAAAACTATATTTACATCACATTTTCTCACCAAAAATCTTAAAATTTCAAAGAATTTTATGATGTTGATCAGTATACTTTATAATAATTTTAAAAGATTATTTCATCCTTTTTCATCCCCTTTTAATTTCTGGGTTTTGTGTAGGTTTACAAGGTACACAATATATTAGTACAGTAGTACAAGTACGTAATTTAAAAATAAATAGAAAATATTGGAGAACCAAGCTTACACTTTTTTTTTTTTTCAACCAATGCAGTGCATGACCAAAAAACTGACTTCATGACTGAAGATCTGGTGTAAGCTACTGTCATGGTCTTCTGTCTGTTCTCTCTGCCTCCCAACTTTCCCTCCACCAATCTACTTTACATAATGCTGCCATATTAATCTTCCTAAATTGTAGCTTTGAGATGTTACTCCCCTAACCAGTCATCTTAAATGACTTTCCAGTGAATATAGACTAAAGCCCAAATTCCTTAGCTTGGCATTCAAGTACCTCTATAATATAAGCCAGTTTCCTATCTTTCCAAAATATTTTACTTCTTCTATTCCTTCTTTCAAGTCAGAATGAACTATTTACTGCTCCCATCATGTTCTGTGGTTGTTTACCTCCACGACTTTATTCATCACTTACCTGATGTTGTCTTTGTAGGATGCTCTTCCCCATGCATGTACAGACATTTGGGGGACACATATGGGTTGATATCTTTCATACAGTGTTTTCTCTGACTCACTCCATCCCCTGCCCCAGTTGGAAGTACATTCTCCCTTCTCTGAAATCTCATAAGTTTGCTGGTGACTATCCAATCTTCGGTTATGTCCATACCTGTGTAATATATTCTCTAGCGGAATATAGGAACTAGAACTGGCTCATCCCAGAACTCACCCAATTCTGCAACACACCCATGTGTAGAAGAGAGCCTGAGTCTCTCCATCCACTCAGTCAACAATTTTTTGACCATCGACTATGTTCTGGTAGATCCAGTTCAGGATACTACAGAATCTATACAATCTGCACTAATGGAGGTGGATTTGTCTTATTCCTTTTGCAAAGTTTTACACCATGAAAGTCCTATTGGGCAATTTAATCCATGTATTAATTTCAGAAAATTCTCATTCTATTAGCCTATAATTCAGTTTACAATTCATCCTACATGCAACCATTTATGGAGGAAAAATGAAAAAGTTCTATCCAAATAATTCAAGTTTTGCAAATATAAAATGTTCCTTAAAATTTAAATATTCTATGACTTATAAGTAATGAAATACTATAACAAAAGAAAAGTCCTGATATAAACAATGATATTATTAGAAACCTCTGGACCAGAGTACAATAGATAATACTGGGGAAAAACTGGAAGATAAGGTAAAGAAGAAGTACTAAAAGAAAAATAGTTTAACTGTTAGTGAGGAAGGGATATAAAGGGGAAGTCTTGAGAAGATTTTCTCTATTTTAGAGAGTAAAAAGAGTCTGAAACTTACCTTTATTATATGTTATTCCTGATGAAATATCAAAAATGTTCAAAAGTAAAATCATAACATATAAAAGTGGCAATTCCATCTGTTGGAAGAAAAAAGAATTATTTCCATTCAATTACTCTGAAGATATTTTTTAGTTCCTTTTGCTATAAACAATGGCATAGTAAAGAAATCATCTCTTCTTTGAATTAAAAATATTTCTCATTATGTGACAAAAGCAGACAACAATTGACTAAGCTCTACACTTACTCCTTAACTGGTATTAAATATATTTATAAATATAATTATTGCAAACTAAAGAGCTGTGGCTCAGAGTTTTCTGCAACTGTTAGAAAGGCATGATCAATTCTACATCTGTGTAAAACCCAACCTGACTTGATAAAGACTCAGGATGGTACAGTTGTACCTTGATCTGAGACTGTGACAGCATTGCTCTTGGGAGAGACAATCCATGTGAGTCCTGAGCATCCCTGCACATCCTTGCTATGTGCCAGGAATGCAAGGCCCTTTTCTCAGAGTTGTGTTTGCAGCAAGCAACCTTGAGGCATGAGGTAACATCCTCTGGACAAGCACAGGCTTGTTTCCATGGTGAATCTCCCAACTCCGTGTTCTTCTCTTGTAATGTACACCACTATGTGTGTTAGCAAGCGTCTGTCATGGGCTGAATTGTTCCCCCCTCCCAAATTCATATGCTGAAGTCCTAACCACCAGTATATCAGAATGTGGTCATATTTGGAGATAGGGTCTTTACAGAAGTAATTAAGTTAAAATGAAATCATTAGGGTAGGCCCTAATCCAGTATAACTGGTGTCTTTATAAGAAGGTGCAATTTGGACACACTCTTGTACAGGTAGAAGATGATATGAAGACACAGGGAGAAGGTAGCCATTTACAAGCCAAGGAGAGAGGCCTGGAACAGATCCTTCCCTCGTGGCTCTCAGAGGGAACTAGCTCTGCTAACATCTTGATGTTGAGACTGAGCAGGACCCTTTGGTACCCTCTCACTTCGTTCGGGACTCTCTGTGCCCCGCATCTCTTGAAGTAAAAGAGGTTTCTCCTGACGTCTTCAGGTTTCTCCCGAATCTCAAAAGGCTGGCTAAGGAATTAATGATTAGGAAAATGTGAACATATAATAATAAAGAATAACTGCTGGGCCAGGAAAGTAAACTGGTAACAATTTAAACAAAAGATCAGCCATATAGCAGAGTCACAGGACCTTTAGTTCGTCCATGAAGGACATAGATAACAATGTCTGAAGCACATTCCTAAGTTGTTTTTACAGAAACTAGACTCCCACCAGATGGAAACAGCTGACCACAAGCGCGTAGACCCCAGACCAATTGGGATCAGAAAGTTGATGATGTTGACTCTGGAAACATCACCCTGTTACCTCACTGCCAATCAATCCGAAGAATGTCCACGAACTGATCAGGCACCCTGCAACCCACATCCTTAATGGTGCCTTTAAAAACCCTTCCCTGAAAGCCATCAGGGAGTTCAGGTCTTTTGAGTACTAGCTGCACATTCTCCTTTCTTGGCACCCTGCAATAAATGTACTTTCCTTCACCACAACCTGGTGTCAGATTGGCTTTGCTGCACATCAGGGAAACCGACCCAAATCCAGGTTCGGGATAATCTCAGATTTCTAAACTCCAGAGCTGTGAGACAATAAATTTCTGTTGCTTAAACCACTCAGTGTGTGGTACCTTGTTAGCCCTAGTAAACTAATACAGCATGAGACTCCATGGGACTAGGGTGGGAGGAGGGAGGGAGGAAGGGGACATGGGGAACTGGAGTGAGCATCATGTTGACAGTGACTACTGCTTTTCTGTGAGTGATAAAGTCCTACATCTCTGACCCAGGAGTCTGTATCTTTTGCCAGCACCCAAGAAACAGTAACAGACTGACTTGCCAGCTAAAGGAAGAGTAAAATCCAGATGCTTTGGGGTTCCTGACAGCTGCTGAGTAAATTAAATTTAACTGATGTTTTTCTTGCCTCAAAATTGATTTGCTTGATTAAATACATTTAACTGACAGTAGAAAGCTCAACATTTGTTGGATTTTGAATTCCTCACCCTTATCACATGGTTAGGGGAGAATTGTTTTTTAAGTGCATTTTTTAGTCATTTAAGAAAACAACTTGTTTTCACAAGGTAAGAGGAAATAAATGGTCCATCAAAATTACATCTGCACAGTGCTATGCTCAATTTTATTTTTGGTATAAGAATGAATTTAACATTAAATGGAGAAGTTACCAGAGACAAACTTTGAAAATAGTGCCCTTACCAGGAAAATCTTGTATTATTTTGCTAAACATTCAAATTAAATGACATAACACCATTATTGGAACCCATAAGCTTTCCTCATCCCTGAAATACTGTCTGAAATGTATTATATTCCAGGACCCCAGTTTGGATGACCTCTTAATAAGTTATCTTCAAAGTTGTTCCAATTCAGTTCTCCAAGTAAATATAAGAAGATCTCTAATTTCATTTAAGTGGATTTGACTGTATCTGTCTTTGAGTCAAGAACTAAAAACTTACTTTGAAAGGCTTTTAAATGCTTTCATTAAGGAAAGGAAACCCGAGAGAGCATATTTACGGGCAAGACAGCCAAGGAGTGATCTTTGAACTCTCCATGGCTTTGTGCTAGCTGCACATTCCCTTACTCTAATAATTCAGTCCATATATATAAATTCATATTTATAGCCTATATATATACTTATATATATATATAAGTTTTTTAAAATTTAGAGATGAAATGTACCTTACTTTAGAGTTGACATATGAGACATTAAGTAACATGTCCAAAGTCCATTACTGGCTAGTTACAGAGTTGGGCTTAGAACCAAGGTCTCCTGATTGAATTGATCTAGTCAGCATACAAAGATGCCACAAAATGAAAATTTAAAAACTTATTCTACACTACATACTTGAGTAGATTTGACCTCTCACCAAAACTGCTAAATTTGTTCACCATAATTCTGCTTCATACATACATTAGTCTCATTCTTCTCCTTCTTCAATATTATGACTTTTCTCAATTTGGTACTACCTTCTTTCAACAATTATCTCATGGTTAGAGAAAAGGCACAGACTTTGGCCTAAGATCAGCTCTGCCCACTGAGATGTTTGATCTTTGGAAAGTTACTTAACTTCTTCAAGTTTACTTTCTATTCAGTAAAATAGGGATAACACTTCACAGGGTTGTTGTGAGAATTAAATGAATAATATACTAAAACATCTAACAGCTAGCTACTTTACACAAACTAAGCACTTGATAAATATTAGCTCTGAATCCATATCTTTATACATTGAAGCAACTTCTTTATCTTCATCACACTCTCCTACACATCCTTAACAGTCAAATTATCCCCACTTATTATTCCCATTTAATGTTTATGAGTTTCATGTAACGGTCAGATATAGGTCATATATCTGGGTATTTTCTATTCTCTGGCATCAAATAAATATTGGGAATTGTCCCAAAGGAGGAACCTACCAGTTCACTTGTAAGTTACTCTATTATCATGGAAGAGTGATTACACTGTAAATTCATACTATAGTAGGGCCCTTATTTCTTACTGTAATTCCCTCTTAGTGGGATGCCCAACCAGTTGCACTTTTCTTTTTTATATTTTCCCAAGCTTTCTTCCATACAGGCTGAGAAAGAAGACCCAAAACTGCGAGCTGAGTTTTCACAGTTTACTGGTTTAGTAGTCCACTTAACTTTGGTAACAGCCAATCAGCTGCTACCAAGTACAGAAGCATGCTTAGAAAAATCTAAAGGACAGGCAGTTGGAATTTCCAATTAACTGCCTCTTCAAAGAGCACCAAAGATCATTTTCTGTGTTAACATCAGTGTCCTGAAGGAAGAGTGGGACTTAAAAGAATAAAGACCTTATTGATAGGGTAAGCAAGAAAAGTAAATACACAAAGCAAAAAGATAGGAATGAGCTACTTGTGCATGGGAATCAGTAAGACCAAATGATATGCCAATCTGTTCTTCAGGTTCATTCTCGTGTAAATGTCCTTGGTGGGGTTGATTATACCCACTCAGGCTGCCTTTGACTTAGTGGGCTGAGACTGAACCTTTCTTACTTAGCACCCTAACTAGTCATCAAGGTCACAGAGGCTAACAAATAATTTTTTAAATGATGATAATAAAACCTGCTTTACATTCATGTTTTCCTTCAGAAGTCCCTTCACATGGCCATGTAGAATCTGCTCTTACCCATATCATGAAAGATAGCTGGTATCTGGGTTATCTATTCCTAAAAAGCCCATGTAAGAAAAACTTTCTCTCACCTTTTCTGGTGACTTTAACTGAAAGAAAAAAGTCACTCCTCAACCTGCAACAATGTGCAAAACTCAACAAAATCTCTCTCCCAATAAAGACTCAGTTCCTCCCCTATTAAGGGTAAGGATCTGCTTTCAGTCAGTTACTGCTGAATTACATTTTGATTTGAAGGAAAGTTCCCATAGCAGAGCTTTTATCTGTAACAGTGGAATGAAAATGTTCTTCTCCCTGGAAAACAAGACAGGCACGGGGCATCTAGTTAGGAAATTTGGGGACAAGGAAGGGGGCTCATTGGAAGGATGACTTTGACTTTTTCTGTAATTTTTCTCTGACTATAAAAGTGCTCATTGTGCAAAACTTGGAAAATACAAACAGGTATAGAGAAATTAATTACCCATAAACCCACAATCAGATATAACCACTATTAACACTTTGACCTATTTCTACAATCTGTTCCCTACACATTTATGTGTTTCATGTAGGATCCTTCTGTATATAGCTTCAGTACATAGCTTTCAGTCATTGTTATTCTGACCATTTTCTCATGTAATTCAACTTAAAAAAATTTTTTTTCACAATTACATATCTAAAATAACTACAATTTATTTAAACATGAGTCATTCAGTTGTTTCCAGTGTTTTCCTGTTATGAATAGTATAACTGAATAATCCTGAACAAAAATCTTTCCCTGCATTTAAAAATATTTCTTTAGGATATAAACATATTTAAGATTCTTGGTATATGTTGGAAAATTGCTTTCCAGAAAATGGAGTGTTTGGGGCTTCCCTGGTGGAGCAGCAGTTAAGAATCCGCCTGCCAATGCAGGGGACACGGGTTCGAGCTCTGGTCTGGGAAGATCCCACATGCCGCGGAGCAACTAAGCCCGTGTATGACAACTACTGAGCCTGCACTCTAGAGCCCGCAAGCCACAACTACTGAGCCCGTGAGCCGCGACTACTGAAGCCCGCGTGCCCTAGAGCCCGTGCTCCGCAACAAGAGAAGCCACCACAATGAGAAGCCCGCACACCTCAACGAAGAGTAGCCCCCCACTCACCCCAACTACAGAAAGCCTGTGCGCAGCAACGAAGACCCAACACAGCCAAAAATAAATTAATTAATTAATTAAAAGAAGAAAAAAAAGAAATGCCTGTGGGACATACAGTTAAAAAAAAATGCAGTGTTGAGAATTAGATATAATCTGTAATAGTCTGATAGGCAAAAAAGTATCTCATTGTTTTACTTTTTAAAATATTGGTACAATTTAATATTTAAGATATGCTTGTTAGCCATTTTGTCTTCTATAAATTATCTGGACATATTCTTGACCACTTTCTGTTGGAATTTTAGTGTTTTGCTTGTGAAATGGTAAAAGAATTTCTTGCAATATTTACAATGAATATTAAACCCAATTAGTCACTTAATTTTTTTTACAATGGGCTTTGATGCATAGTAATTCAAATCTGATGCAATCAAATTTATCAGTATTCTCCTTTGTTTCTGTTGCCTTATGGTTTCAAAGTCTACTCCCATCCAGAGACATACTTTTCTTATGCTTTTTGTGACCACCTAGATGGGTGGGATAGGGAGGGTGGGAGGGAGATACAAGAGGGAGGGGATATGGGGATATATGTATACATATAGCTGATTCACTTTGTTATACAGCAGAAACTAACACAACATTGTAAAGCAATTATACTCCAATAAAGATGTTAAAGAAAAAATTTAAAGACTCAAAAGGTTCAAAGAATAAAATAACAAGGACATTTTGATCACCCCAGATTCACATTACTACCAGTTTAAAAAAAATTATTATGGGATATTCCAACATTAGAAAAAGATTCCAAACAAAAGAAAAAGAAAGACTGTACAATCAGCCTCTCTGTATCCATCATCTAGCTTCAGTCTTGTTTCATCAATACACACACCCATTTATCATCCTCCTTCAGGATAATCTTGAAGATATCCTAGACATTTATACATATTTCAGTATATATTTCTAAGAGAAAATGACATTTTAAATTTATTATTTATTTATTTATTCATTCATTTATGGCTGTGTCAGGTCTTAGCTGAGGCACACGGGATCTTCATTGACGCACGTGGGATCTTTCGTTGCAGGATGCAGGCTTCTCTTTAGTTGTGGTGTGCTGATCCTCTCTTCTTTACTTGTGGCACGCAGGCTCCAGGACATGTGGGTTCTGTAGCTGTGGTGTGTGAGTTCCAGAGTGTGTGGGCTCTGTAGTTAGAGGCACAGAGGCTCTCCAGTTGAGGCGCGCAAGCTCAGTAGTTGTGGCACACGGGCTTAGTTGCCCCACAGCATGTGGGATCTTAGTTCCCTGACCAGGGATCAAACCTGTGTCCCCAGCATTGTAAGGTGGATACTTTACCACTGGACAACCAGGGAAGTCCCAAAATGCCATTTTTAAAATAAAACAAAACCACAATACTGGACTTCCTTGGTGGCGCAGTGGTTAAGAATCTGCCTGCCAGTGCAGGGGACATGGGTTTGAGTCCTGGTCTGGGAAGATCCCACATGCCGCGGAGCAACTAAGCCTGTGCATCACAACTACTGAGCCTGCGCTCTAGAGCCCGTGAACCATAACTACTGAGCCCGTGTGCTACAACTACTAAAGCCCGTGTGCCTAGAGCCCATGCTCTGCAACAAGAGAGGCCATCGCAATGAAAAGGCCGCGCACCGCAGTGAAGAGTAGCCCCCGCTCAACGCAACTAGAGAAAGCCCACGTGCAGCAACGAAGACCCAACGCAGCCAAAAATAAATAAATAAAAAACAAAAAAAACACAATACCATATCATGCCTTAAAATAATAATGATTCCTGGATATCCACCCAGTGACTGTTTTCATTTCTTCAGTATACCATTCTTAAATTTTTTTATAGTTTGTATGAATCAAGATCCAATAGGGTTCATCTCTGCAATTGGTTGATATATTTTTGAAGTTTTTAAATCCATAAATAACTCTCCTTTTTACCCCCATTTTCTCTCTCTTTTTCCTTGCAACTTATTAGTTGAAGAAGTAGTTCATTTTAATGTTTTCCTCTGGATTTTGCTGATTGCATCATTGTGGTATCTTTTAACCGTAAGTTTATCTCATTTGTCCTGTAAATTGCTAAGTAGATTTAAATGCTTGATCAGATTCAGGTTAATTTTTTTGGCAGGGACACTTCATAGGTGGTGTTGAGTACGTCTAACAGGAGGTACATAATGACTGGTTCTCTCTTTCCATGATACACCAGCAATCATTTATTGCCTAGATCTGTTAAATTCACTGGAGGTTGCAAGATGGTGATATTTTATCATTCATTCTTTACTCATTCACTGGAATACTTCTATAAAGATAAAATTTCCTTCACGAACTATTTTGGTTACCCAGAGGTATATTTCCTAAGAAAAGGCAAAATAAATGCTTCATTCTTTTCCTTCACTTACCAGTTTTGATTCCCTAGCATTGGTTTCCTAGAATTGATTTTCTAGCATCCTCATAGAAGCAACCAATAAGATTTGTTTTTAAGTATCATTATGAACTCATAGCTTTCTGTTTAAATATATTTCAGTGTTTATATCTGTTACAGTTACTATCCTTACTGATGCTCAAAGTGTCCAATTTTTGGCAGGTATGGTCTTCTTAAAGTTGGCTCCTGAGTCCTTTTGACATGGCTCTACTTGAGTCTTTGATTGCTTGCTTTCTTCCTTTCTTCTAGGACAAAATATTCCAGGCTCACTTTATACATTTCTGTCCCAAACATGGAATCAGTCATTTCTGTATGGAATTCTGATTCCTTTTACTGGGAAATGGTATTTAGAAACCATAATTTGGGAGCTAGGCCAGTCTTAAATATATATATATATATATATATATATATATACACATATATATATATAAACTTTATGGAAGATACATTGTGGCTACTCAAAAGTGTATTTCTCCACATATTCACCAAAAAAAAAAAATCACATAAATAAAGAGGAGAATTAATAAAACAACCCTAGAGCAACCATTGCACAGAGATTACTAAGAATTTCAATTTACATAAAAGTAGAAAAATAAACATCTAAACCCAGCAGGATCAAATCCAGAGTCCACACCAGAGCAAAGTGGGGTAGAGACTGTGGAAAAGAACAGAGGTTCACAGGAGTATAGCAGTGGTAGGATACAGGTGAAATCCTCTCTAATAGAGTTCTACCTGAGAAAAGAAATACTGAGAAAAGGTTTGAGAACTGGTAGATTAGAACACTCACTTGAAAATCTCTTTGCAGTTTTAGGAAGGCACTATTCAGAAGAAGGGGTAGCCTCTGAATGGCGAGGAATTTCTCAGATGTTTGATGGTGAAGAGAAAAAAGAAAGGAAACAATGGGAATTAAAGATCTTACAGAAACAAAAGAGAACCACAAAATCGGGGAACACACTGACCCCACCCCCAAAAGTTTCCATCTACTTAAAAATTCAACTTCCCTTTAGCAACAGAAGAGGATGCTTTTGAATTAAGAAACCTAGATAGAACCAATGGCATTTTCCACAGAATTAGAACAAATAATTCTAAAATTTGTATAGAAGCACAAAAGACCTCGAATAGTCAAAACGATCTTGAGAAAGAAGAACAAAGCTGGAGATATCATGCTCCCTGATTTTAAACCACACTACAAAGCTATAGTAATCAAAATGGTGTGGTACTCGCACAAAAACAGACAGATGGATCAATGGAACAGAACAGAGAGCCCAGAAATAAACCCACACTTATATGGTCAATTTAATCTACAACAAAGGAGGTAAGAATACATAATGGGGAAAAGACAGCTTCTTTATAATTGGTGTTGGGAAAACTGGACAGCTACATGCAAAAGAATGAAACTGGACTACACTCTCACACTGTAAAAAAAAAAAAAAAAAAAAATCTCAAAATGGATTAAAGACTTAAATGTAAGACCTGAAACCATCAATCTCCTAGAAGAAAACATAGGCAGTATGCTCTTTGATATTGGCCTTAGCAATATGTTTTTGGATCTGTCTCCTTATGCAAGGGAAACAAAAACAAAAATAAACAAATTGGACTACATCAAACTAAAAAGTTTTTGCACAACAAAGTAAACTATCAACAAAAGGAAAAGGCTGCCTACTGAATGGAGAAGATGTTTGCAAACAATATACCTGATGAGGGGTTAATATCCAAAGTATACAAAGAACTTACACAACTCAACATAAAAAAACAAACAACCCAATTAAAAAACGGGCAGAGGACCTGACTAGACATTTTCCAAAAAAGACATACAGATGGCCAATAGGAATATCAAAAGATGCTCAATCCCTAATCATCATGGAAATAAAAATCAAAACCACAGTGAGATATTACCTCACATCTGTCAGAATTGCTTTTATCAGGGACTTCCCTGGCATTCCAGTAGTTAAGACTCCACTCTTCCAATGCAGGGGGCATGGGTTCGACCCCTGGTCAGGGAACTAAGATCTCACATGCTGCATGGCACAGCCAAAAAAAAAAGAAAGAAAGAATTGCTATTATCAAAAAAACAACAAATAACAAATATTGGCAAGGGTGTAGAGAAAGGGGGACCCTCGTGCATTGTTGGTGGGAATGTATTAAACTGGTGCAACCACTATGGAAAACAATATGGTAGTTCCTTTAAAAATTAAAAATAAAACTATCATACAACCAAACAATTTCACTTCTGGATATTTATATGAAGAAAATGTAAACAACTAATTCAAAAAGATACTTGTACTCCTATGTTTACTGCAGCACTATTTTACAATAGCTAAGATATAGAAGCAACCTAAGTGTCCATCAACAGATGAATGAATAAAGAAGATGTGGTGTGTATATAAATATGTACAATGGAATATTACTCAGCCATAAAAAGAATGAAATCTTTCCATGTGTGACGACACGAATGGACCTAGAGGGGATTTTGCTAAGTGAAGTAAGACAGAGAAAGACAAGTACCATATAATTTCACTTATATGTCAGTGTATATGGAATGTGGAATCTAAAAAACAAAACAAATGAACAAGCATAACAAAACAAAAGAGTCCTAGACACAGAGAACAAATTGGTGGTTGCCTGAGGGGAGGGGAGTGGTGGTATGAATAAAATAGGTAAGGGAGATTAAGAGGTACAAACTTCCAGCTACAGAATAAATGAGTCACAGGGATGAAATGTACAGCACAGGGAAATAGTCAATTATATTGTAATATCTTTGAATGGTGACAGATGGTAACTGGATATATCATGGTGATCATTTTGTAATGTATAGAAATATTGAACCACCGTGTTATATACCTGGAACTAACATAATATTGTGAGTCAATTACACTTCAATTAAAAAAATATGTAGACACTGAAATAATGTATTAAAATGCTAATGATAGTTATCTCTGGGGGGTGGGTTATAGGTGATTGTTGATTTTTACTTTATGTTTTTATGTATTTCTAGTTGTCTGCAATGAATGTGTATTGCTTGTAAAATTAGAAAGAAAACCAATAAATGTCACTACAAAATGTTTTATAAATTTAAAAAAAAGGAAAGAATTGAGAAACCATATTTCATTAAAAGTAAAGTTTTCTGCTATGTGAAAGGCACTGTCAAGAGAAAAAATAACATGGAGTGGAAGAAAAAAAATACTGGGTTGGCCAAAAAGTTCGTTTGGGGTTTTCCATAACATCTTGCAGAAAAACCCAAATGCATTTTTTGGCCAACCCAATATTTGCAAAAGACACATCTGATAAAGGACTGTTATCTAAAACATACAAAGAGCCCTTAAAACTCAATAATAAGAAAACAGCCCTATTAAAAAATGGGCCCCAAATCTTAACAGACACCTCATGAAAGAACATATACAGATGGCATATAAGTATATGAAAACATGCTCCACATCAAATTTCATCAGAGAAATGCAAGTCAAAACAATGAAATACCATTTCACACCTATTAGAATGACCAAAATTTGGAGCACTGACAGCACCAATGCTGTGAGTATGCAAAATGGCACAGCCACTTGGAAGACAGTTTGGTGAGGTTTTTTTAAAAATTTTTTATTTATTTATCTTTTTATTTTTGGCTGTGTTGGGTCTTCATTGCTGCGCACGGGCTTTCTCTAGTTGCATTGAGTGGGGGTTACTCTTCATTGCAGCGCGTGCGCTTCTCATTGCAGTGGTTTCTCTTGTTGTGGAGCATGGGCTCTAGGCACACGGGCTTCAGTAGTTGTGGCTTGAGGGCTCTAGAGCGTTGGCTCAGTAGTTGTGGTGCACAGGTTTGGTTGCTCTGCAGCATGTGGGATCTTCCCAGACCAGGGCTTGAACCCGTGTCCCCTGCGCTGGCAGGCAGATTCTTGACAGTGATGCCACCAGGTAAGTCCCTGGTGAGTTTTTAACAAACCTAAACATACTCTTACCATATGATCCAGCAATTGCACTCCTTGGTATTTACTCTAAGGAGCTGAAAACTTAAGTTCACACAAATACTTGCACACAGATGTTTATAGCAGCTTTATTCATAATTGCCAAAACTTGGAAGTAACCAAGATGTCCTTCAGTTGGTGAATGAATAACTAAACCGTGGTACATCCAGACAATGAAATGTTATTCAGCACTAAAAAGAAATGAGCTTTTTACATGGAGGAAACTTAAATGTATATTGCTTAGTGAAAAAAGTCAATCTGAAAAGGCTACTTATTTTATGATTCTAACTATATGACATTCTGGAAAAGGCCAAACTATGGAGACAATAAAAATATCAGTAGTTGGGCTTCCCTGGTGGTGCAATGGTTAAGAATCTTCCTGCCCACATATATACAATGGAATATTACTCAGCCATAAAAAGAAACGAAATTGAGTTATTTGTACTGAGGTGGCTGGACCTAGAGTCTGTCATACAGAGTGAAGTAAGTCAGAAAGAGAAAAACAAATACCATATGCTAACACACATATATGGAATCTAAAAAAAAAAAAAAAAACGGTTTTGATGAACCTAGGGGCAGGACAGGAATAAAGACACAGACGTAGAGAATGGACTTGAGGACACGGGGCGGGGCAAGGGTAAGCTGGGACGAAGTGAGAGAGTAGCACTGACATATATACACTACCAAATGTAAAATAGACAGCTAGTGGGAAGCAGCTGCATGGCACAGGGAGATCAGCTCGGTGCTTTGCAACCACCTAGAGGGGTGGGATAAGGAGGGTGGGAGGGAGATGCAAGAGGGAGGGGATATGGGGATATACGTATGCATATAGCTGATTCACTTTGTTATACAGCAGAAACAAACACAACACTGTAAAGCAATTATACTCCAATAAAGATGTTAAAAAAAAAAAAAAAAGAATCTGCCTGCCAATGCAGGGGACACGGGTTCAAGCCCTGGTCCAGGAAGATCCCACATGCCATGGAGCAACTGAGCCTGTGTGCCACAACTACTGAAGCCCACGCACCTAGAGCCTCTGCTCTGTAACAAGAAGCCACTGCAGTGAGAAGCCCGTGCACCACAACAAGGAGTAGCCCCCGCTCACTGCAACTAGAGAAAGCCCGTGTGCAGCAACAAAGACCCAATGCAGCCAAAAAAAAAGAAAATCAGTAGTTGACAGGAGTTGGCAGTGGGGAGGAAGGTGTCAATAGGCAGAGCACAGAGGATTTTGGCGATAGTGAAAAATACTGTGTATGATATGATAATCATGGATACGTGCCATTTTACATTTGTCCAAACCTATAGAACGTTCAACACCAAGAGTGAGCCCTAAGGTAAACTATGGACTTTGGGTGATTATGATATGTCGATGTAGGTTCATTAGTCGTAACACACGTACCACTCTGGTGGAGGATTTTGATAACAGGGGAGGCTATGCATGTGTCAGGGTAGGAAGTATACAGGAAATTCCTGTACCTTCCTCTCAATTTTGCTGTAAAACCTAAAACTGCTCTAAAAATTTTTTTCTAATAATTTGAAAAAAAAAATAAGAGAATCACATTGGAAAAAAAGAGACATAGATACTCAAACCTTGCCCCCTACCTGCTGGCTTGTACAAAAAACATATGACATTTCCAAATGAACACAAAAGAGCAGGATATATCCATGCAAAGCTATAAGATAGAAATGTGAATTGAAATATTTCAGCAGAAAAGAATATTCTCTCTGCCCCAAACAAAAAACAAACAGAAAAACTATACAACAGAAAAAACTGTAACACAACACTCTAACCTGAATTAAAATGTTGAAACAAGGATTAGCACATTGAAACAAAAATTACCTTAAGTAATAGCTTCTAAATTCTAAATTTAGAAGACAAATTCAGCACAAATTCTAAATTTAGAAGACAAATTCAGCAATTTCTTTTGATTCAGAAATCAAAAGAAAGCTGGAGTAGCAATACTCATATCAGATAAAACAGACTTTAAAATAAAGAATGTTACAAGAGACAAGGAAGGACACTACATAATGATCAAGGGATCAATCCAAGAAGAAGATATAACAATCATAAATATATATGCACCCAATACAGGAGCACCTCAATACATAAGGCAACTGCTAACAGCTATAAAAGAGGAAATCGACAGTAACACAATAATAGTGGGGCACTTTAACACCTCACTTACACAAGTGGACAGATCATCCAAACAGAAAATTACCAAGGAAACACAAGCTTTAAATGACACAATAGACCAGATAGATTTAATTGATATTTATAGGACATTCCATTGCAAAACAGCAGATTACACGTTCTTCTCAAGTGCGCACGGAACATTCTCCAGGATAGATCACATCTTGGGTCACAAATCGAGCCTCAGTAAATTTAAGAAAATTGAAGTCATATCAAGCATCTTTTCTGACCACAACGCTATGAGATTAGAAATCAATTACAGGGGAAAAACCAGAAAATACATAAACACATGGAAGCTAAACAATACGTTACTAAATAACCAAGAGATCACTGAAGAAACCAAAGAGGAAGTCAAAAAATACCTAGAGACAAATGACAATGAAAACATGACATTCCAAAACCTATGGGATGTGGCAAAAGCAGTTCTAAGAGGGAAGTTTATAGCTCTACAAGCCTACCTCAAGAAACAAGAAAAATCTCAAATAAACAATCTAACCTTACACCTAAAGGAACTAGAGAAGGAAGAACAAACAAAACCCAAAGTTAGCAGAAGGAAAGAAATCATAAAGATCAGAGCAGAAATAAATGAAATAGAAACAAAGAAAACAATAGCAAAGATCAATAAAACTAAAAGCTGCTTCTTTGAGAAGATAAACAAAATTGATAAGCCATTAGCCAGACTCATCAAGAAAAAGAGGGAGAGGACTCAAATCAATAAAATTAGAGATGAAAAAGGAGAACTTACAACAGGCACCACAGAAATACAAAGCATCCTAAGAGACTATTACAAGCAACTTTATGCCAATAAAATGGACAACCTGGAAGAAATGGACAAATTCTTAGAAAGGTATAACCTTCCAAGACTGAACCAGGAAGAAATAGAAAATATGAACAGACCAGTCACAAGTAATGAAATTGAAACTGTGATTAAAAATCTTCCAACAAACAAAAGTCCAGGACCAGATGGCTTCACAGATGAATTCTATCAAACATTTAGAGAAGAGCTAACACCCATCCTTCTCAAACTCTTCCAAAATATAGCAGAGGAAGGAACACTCCCAAACTCATTCTATGAGGCCACCATCACCCTGATACCAAAACCAGACAAAGATACTACAAAAAAAGAAAATTACAGACCAATATCACTGATGAATATAGATGCAAATATCCTCAACAAAATACTAGCAAATAGAATCCAACAACACATTGAAAGGATCATATACCATGATCAAGTGGGATTTATCCCAGGGATGCAAGGATTCTTCAATATATGCAAATCAATCAATGTGATAAACCATATTAACAAATTGAAGAATAAAAACCATATAACCAT